>NC_134715.1:56156000-57550500 GCF_049634645.1 Pelodiscus sinensis | reverse complement strand
TCTGGGATGGCCATTATCAGCTGTAGCAAAGTGTCTCATATCTGACGATTATGGAAGGGAGTCAAGGCTTCATTGCTCCCTCCCTCTTTTGGGAAGGGACTAAGAAGAGATAAAAGCATAGCACTGCTCTCTAAACAACATACACCAGGCAGAGAGGGAATAATATACTGTGTTTCCTGAAGGGACTACATTCCCTGTTACATCTCTCTGCATGCTTGGAAATTCAGGATGGCAGAAACCCTCTTAACTAGACCCGCTACATCAAATTCCAAAAGATTGATCATGGCAGCCACTACATGGGAGAGTACGCCACACCCAGAAGGTGTGTGGGTTACATACTTCCCTTAGCTGAGGAAGCATGTCCCAAGTTTCAGAGACCCAGTGGAAATCCCAGATGAGTCCCACTTCCAATGGTGACAGATGGAACTAAATCCAGGATCTCTGGAGCTAGGGGACATCTGGAACTAAGGACATAGAGCAAATTCATTCTTTCTAAGTCATTTAAGTGCTACTACATGGGACAGTGAACCACACCCAGTAGGTATGTGGTTACATAAGCATTTAACTTGTACCTAATACAGCTCTTTAGAGCAGCTCTCATGCTTCCTGGGTATTTTACGTAGTGCATAGTACAATGGGACTCTGATATTGTTTTTGGGCTACTGGACTCCAATGCATCAATAAATGTCTGTTTTTCCTCTTCCCTTCTCTATTTTTTTTTTTGCTACTGTAGAAAGCTTAATTGTTGATATGTGAACAACAAGTAGGCCTGAGGCACCTTAGAGATTAACAAAAATATATACTATCATCAGCTTTCATGGGTAAGACACTCTTCTCCTTTCCTGAGGGAGGGTAAAAGAGCTTGAGATAACCCACAGGAAGAAAATTTCCAAGGGAATCTTCCTGGGTTCAGAGAAGGGGTTTTGCACTTGGGTGATGGCAGTGTACCATCCTGATCAGGAAGTCTGTGACTGTGGGGAGTTTTTAAGCAGAAGCCTATAGAGGCAAGGTATTTTTAAAGTCTCTTGCAGGCCTCCAGCTTCTGCACTCAAAGTGCCAGAGTGGGGATCAGCCTTGACATGAGTTTTGCCAGAAGCAACAGGCTAATCCAAACACCTGCAGCCCATTAAGGGCCTCTGGGGCCATTTTCAAAGGCTTCCCTTCAGGGAGGGCAGAAGGCCAAGGACTGGGAGTGAAGAGTGTGCTGGGGAAGAGTGGAAGGACGTGGTCTGGTACCGGAAGAAAGATACTGGGAGGAGTTGGTTGGGAAAGTGACTCAGGGAAAAGCTGCAGCTTTGGTGGTGGAGGAAACACTACCTGCTGCAGCCATTAGGGTCCCTAGGCCCCAATTCGGAGCAGAGTCTGGGCCTGGTTTCCCCCCAACCCTCCCCACACTACTGTAGAGACAAAAGAGGGCTTCACCTGAAACCTGTTTGACTGGCCTATGATGAAGGTAGCTCAATAGTCTGTGACACCTCTTTTCAGTAAAGAGAAAGAGTCTACTTTGAGGGTCACAATGAGCCTCTGAGGCAAGTGCCAACTACCTAAAAGCACAGGACCCTCGAGGCGAAACTAGAGCTCTGCCACCACGCACGCACACACAGATTTTACTCACCTTGGTGTGCAAAGAACTGGGAACGTGTTCTTACAGTTCCACAGAGTATGAACAGAGTGTGCAGTGACAGCCCTTTTATTTCAGACATCAGAATCCATGGAAGCTGCAACAGCGGGTCTGGAATTAATGAAGATCTTCTCTAGCTGAATATAATGACTCCAGCTTAGTTCTGATCCATAATGGAAATACTGCTTTTACTGCAAGCTGACAAATGCACATGAAAAGGTACAAATCAATTTCCATGTGGTTCAGTACTTTTCCATAGCAAAATATTTAAAATGCTCCGCCTATATAGAAAACGTGCCCTTAGGAAGACCACCAGAAAAACCTTTCACTGAAGCTACTATGCAGCCTGTGACAGGGCGCCTGCCCTGCACCGGCCCTTTAATACCAGGACTCCGGCCCGGAGCCGGGGCTAGCAGAGAGGAGGCCAGCGGGAGCTAGTTAGGGCTAGAGAGGGCCCAGCTGGCAAAGACCCAGGACTGCACAATGGCTGGTAGAAGCCAGCTGAACCCATTAGGGTGAGTATGAGCACAGCTGGCTCGTATATATAGAGAAGCCCAGGTTGCTCAAGGGGGGGAGGAGAGAGGGGCTGGCTGTGGAGGAAGCAGGAGCTCCCAGGAGGGAGACCTGCTGGGGCTAGCCAGCTAGAGCTGGGAGAAGGCCAGCTAAGGCTACCCTGATGAGGGGCCGGAGGAAAGGCCCGGGCGTGGAGACAGGTTACAGCCTGGCTTAGGTAAGCGGGGCCACGGAGATAAGCTCAAGTGCCTATGATGAGCAACCCATACAGACTGTATTCTGCCCTGAGATGGGCTATATGAAGACAGTCAGGGGGCACTGAGGTGCACTGGGGTGTGAACCCCCTGACACAGCCATACACTGGATTTTGTTTTGAATACACAAAGAAGCAATGCACGTGTTGGTTTCATCACATAGCCTCAGTTTTGTGATGAATGTTGCTGTTCTTAAATGCCTCCGGCTATTTTGTGTTTTTTGTGTGGTTTACCTTAGCTGGTCAGTGGATAATTCCCCACTATGTAAGGGAATCCCCAGGTGCTGTATGTCCTACATCATCAATCTTTGTGCATATAACATATGGGGACATGGTTATGGCAAAGGCAGGGGTGGAAGAGAGTTTTGCGGGGCCTAGGGCAGCGCAATTTTGCGCATGTGCCAACGCCACAGCCAACAGGTAGTAGCACATGTGTGGGGCCTATTGAAGCACGGGGCCCGGGGCAGCCGCCCCATTCGCCCTGCCCTATATCCGCCGCTGGGCAAAGGGGTTTGTCTAGGACTTTCCTAAATCCTACATGCATCTGACGAAGTGGGTCTTTGCCCACGAAAGCTTATGCTCCTACACTTCAGATAGTCTATAAGGTGCCACAGGACTCCTCGCCGCTTTTGCAGAGTCAGACTAATACGGCTACCCCTCTGATACCTAAATCCTAGTGATCCACAGCTATTCAAATGGCTTCTTGTGGCCCTGGCCGCCAGCCTAAATTAGGGCAGCCCTGTTGTGGCTTTAATCTACACTGGAGACTGAACTAGGGCTGGACAGTCCCAAAATGAGGACGAATGTAAGGTGGTTTACCAGATATAGGTGTAGGTGTACCCATCCCTGTTTCCACTAATCTCTGGATCTTTTCCATCAGATCTAACTAGAATATATTTTTCTATCCTGCCTTACCTTGATTATACAGGAGTGCTTTCTCTGTAACCTGTGCAAGTGGTGTCATATTTTATTTTTAAAAAGTTAACTTTGACAATTTGTCTCTACATTGGTTACATTTTTTAAAATAACTTTATTTTTATAACACTACCTAATCCTCTCTCTTCTTTTGCTAAAGTTACTAATTCACCCAGGATTTTCCCAGAGGTTTAACCTTTTTGGTGGTGATTTGGGCTGACTACACTGACTCCAGGTCTTCTTTCAAACACTGATTTAACAGTAAAGGGCCATCATATAGTCATTTCCCAGAATTAAGATAGCTATCTGTAACACTCAAAGCAAGCTTTACCCTTCAGTGAGTGGAGAAAGACTGATTGTCCACACCTTCCTTCCTCCAAGTGATTCTTCTTCCTTGCCTCATTCAGCTTGCCCACTATTTATAACTTTTATAACTGCTCCAGTGAGATTTCCCACAGACACAAAGCTTTATTGTTATCTTCAAGCTAATAACTATGAACTCTAACAGCTGCTAAAACATGTTTTAGTCCTTATCTAACCACTTGGGAAAGAGAGAGAAAATCTAACTAAGAACATTAAATTCTCAATTTATGTTTTGGGGTTTCTTTAACCTACTCTATCACGTTCACACTCAATTCAGCAATGGCAGAGCAAGTCTCACATGCTCAAAGTCAGCTCTGCAAGCAGCAAGCTCAGTTACGTTCAAGGTGGAAGAGGGGTTATAAGAAGATTCTCTTCCCCTGCTGTAGCAGTCATGCACACGGATCACTCCCTTTCTGACGTATGTCATATAAAATTTGATGAGGTCTTTTTACCTGCTAAATAACAATACACTCAAATTGCAAAATGCATGAAAATTAAAGTGAGATGTGGGTTACTGTAGATATCACTGGGTACTGTTTGTACTTAATCCATTATCTGGGCAGAATAAGATGATAGGTGAGTGAGTAGATGGTGCACATTTCATATATCTACTATGTTTTCGATAGATGATGGTGGTTAACCACATTGTATTTCCTTATAAATACATCTTGCTAGGAATAAATCAACTATTCCCTCAAAACACAATCCTGGGATCCTAACAACTACTATGTGCTTACATGACAATATTCAAATAAAAATTAAACCACTTAGCCAGGAGAGGTGCTCTGATACCTGAGTCACCAGTGGGCCAATGCAAGTCTCTGACTATAAACAGTCTGAAGATTAGTTTCTATACAAAATATTTTTTATAAAGGATCTTACTGTAGTGTGAAAACTTGCAAACTGTTAAAAGTGATCTAAAATCATTACAGTTGCCCAAAGAAATTTGACTTACTCAAGATTACATATGGGCTTCCCCTGCTGGGCTGCCACCGCCCAGCCTTACTGTCAGCCAGGCTGCCATGGCTCTGTCCCCACTGCCAGGCTGGCACACAGCCCCACTCGGGCTGCCATGGCACAGCCCTGCTACCGGGCCAGCACACACAGGCTGCCCCAGTTGGATTGTCAGGTTGTCCCTGCCCTGCTACCACAGCCCTGCTACTGCCCCCAAGCTGCTGCGTCCTTGGCCCCACTACCACCAGCCTCACCTTTCACAGGGCTCACAGCTGCTGGCCCTCCTGCCCTGGGACTCTCTCATTCAGCAACACCTGTGGTCCTGCCAGAAAAGAGAGTCCTGGTTTAGGGAGGTGCAACATATACATACACACACACACACACTAGCATAATAGACTAGTTTCCCATGGATCGTGTTCTACAGATCTGCAAATGAAATGTTAGACGTAGGTGGCAGACTTTGACAAATATGATTGTACCCAAAGTAATGACCCCATAGAAGTAAACACTAGATAAGACTGGCCAGTTACAGTACATGAAGTATAGCCGTATCATGCAGCACATCTAACAGAAGAATAAAGTAAATTTGATCATTTGTTTTCTCCATTTATTGAAGGAGTTAAGTCATATTCAGAAACATTTAGATACCTGAAAGCAGTAGGCTTATTCTGCTTTGTGGAATTAAAACCGTTTGTGAAGCTGCTTTAAAGCAAATGAAGTACCATATGCACAACTATTTAGAGAGAAATTACTTTATTATTTAAATTGCCATTTCTCTGATTCAGCACTGCATGTGGTTGTCAGTCAAGACACGCAGTACATGCAGATTCCTGAAACACCAGCATTCAGCAATGGGTTTTTTAGGACTTGGTACCTACAAATCTCAGGCTCTTTAGAAAACATCTAACTTTAAATAATTAGTAAAATAATTTATTTATGTACACAAATAAATAAAAATACCGGCAGGGGCCCATCTTCTGCTTCTAAGATGATTTATATCCATCTCAAATTAAAGGCCTACACTATGAAATAGGTATGTGATTGTTAGCTTGTATACACTCATGCTAGAGAGCTAGCACCCTAAAACTAGTCCAGTAGCTTCAGAGGCTGCAGCAGCACAGGATAGCTGCTCTGCATACATGCCCATGGGGTACAGATGGGTTCATACTGAGGGCAGTGAGCCCAGGCTGCTGTTGCCCATGCTACTATATCCTCACTACTGATTTTAATGCATGTTAGCTCAATAAGAGCTAGCACTAGCACCTGTACATTGGCTAGGAAATGCACTTCTAACTTGTAATGTAGAGACAGAGCCTAACTATACAATATAAAGGGCTGCCAACAAATAAAAAGGCCACTAAAATTCTCCATACTTATTTTACCCTCTCTTCAAATTCCCTTCCTGCCTTTTCCCCATCCCAAAAAAGTAGCTTTAAATTTGCATTTGAGCTGAACATTTTGTAAGATTTAAGGCACTAAGAAATAAAAAGAGAATTCTTTAGGTAGTAACTTGTCCTACACACAACAAATCTGACAAATAATCTTCAAGAAGCCAACTATGACTGACCGTCTATGTCTGGGTGGGACAAGGCTTAGAATAGGTGTATTCTCTAAGGAGATGACCAACAGTGTGGCCACCGAGCTGCCTTAGCAGTGTGTAGAACAATGCATAAGTGTGTGGAGGTTAGAGTTAGGATGTGGAACTTGTGCTCTGTGCAGATTCAGCTTTGTCTTCTCTCTTCTGCTCCCCTTCTTCCTCCTCATTTGATTCTGGAGTACCCAGGAATTAGGGACTGCACAGGTAACACAGAGATTCTGATAGGAGCTGAAAGAGCAGAGTCTCCTTGTTGCACTTTAACTGATTCATTTTGTCTAAAATGTTCCTGTGTAGTGGTAGAGAATATGGACCTTTTGCTCCCTACCCCACCCTGCAGTCATCTCTTGTGGAAATGGAGCCCGTGATTTATTCCTTTCAGTCTTAGCAAGCTATTTGTTTTCAAGGCTACTTTCATAGTCAAGAGGGCTAAACACTTTATAAGAACATAAGAATGGCCATACTGAGTCAGACCAAAAGTTCATCCAGTCCAATACCCTGTCTGCCAACAGTGGCCAATGTCAGGTGTCCCAGAGGGAGTGAATTGAACAGGTAATGATCAAGCGATCTCTCTCCTGCCATCCATCTCCACTCTCTGACAAACAGAGGCTAGGGACACTATTCCTTACCCATACTGCTAATAGCCATTAATGGACTTAACCTCCATGAATATATCTATTTCTCTTTTAAACCCTGTTATAGTCCTAGCCTTTACAACCTCCTCAGGCAAGGAGTTCCACAAATTGACTATGCGCTGTGTGAAGAAGAACTTCCTTTTATTTGTTTTAAACCTGCTGCCCATTAGTTTCATTTGGTGGCCCCTAGTTCTTATATTATGGGAACAAGTAAATAACTTTTCCTTATTCACTTTCTCCATATCACTCATGATTTTATCTTTTACCTCTATCATATTCCCCCCCTTATTATTTTTAATGAAAGTTGAGATTTCCCCTTTACTAGGCACAAAGCCTGACTCACCAGTAGTCTTCAAAGTCAGAACGAAAATAAATAACTTAGGTCGGTGTCTTTGTTTTCCTCCATTCGTTATCTCATTGAATTTCCCTTAGCCCCTTTTGGAATTCTCACCCAGAAAGTCTATTTCATGGAATTCAAGACCTTACTTCTTTGTCCCTCTAATCAAATTTTTGTACATGAAAGGCTCAGCCAACGCACATTATAATGTTAGGTTACCATAAAGTATTGTTCATATGCATTCCAGAAGCACCAGTTACAATTGCATCTTGGAACCAATGTCTAGTCTTGAAGACTATGCATGGAATCAGTCAGAAGCTGCAGAAGGTTGGTGCTTCTGCTCTGTAGTATGCTGTACTACAAAAGTAGCATGGACTGGAGCCAGATGAAATGCATGTCTCAGCTGAACTGTCTGCCATTATCCAGATATTTGGAACCAATCCATTAGCTAAGCTAATGATTTAGGAGCTCTGTGTATTTTAGCCTTGTACTCCTAATTCAACTTCATTAAACTAGAAAAGACCATATTAAAAGTAGTATTAAGGGTCTGACTTATATGTACCAAAGCAAGGAAGTTCAGAGTTAAGGCTGAAGTATTAAGTTGGCACTGGATGCTTAATTCACTCCTCACTGTGTCTATTGTTGCTACTTCAACATCATTCACTCTTCTGATACTTTTGCATTTCACAAACTGAGTTTGGGAAGGCCAAAGATGCAGCCTAGATTTCCAACTCTAATTGTGAATTTTCTTTAGAATCAAACTTAGCATATGCAACTCTATGAGTGTACAAAGCATCCACAATTGTGTACATAAAACAGGGGTAAATATGTTAAAAATTGGGCTGTTAAATTCAAAATACAGGCAGTCCCCGGGTTACATGGATCCGACTTGCATCGGATCCCTACTTACAAACGGGGTGAGGCAACCCCGCACTAGCTGCTTCCCCCCAGCAGACCAGGGAGACGCAAAGCTAGCGCCCTCCCCCCCCCCCCCCCCCCTCCAGCAGACCAGGGAGACGCGGAACGGCTTTTCTCAGCAGACACCTCAGCTTGAGAATAAAGGACTGAGGGAAGTGAGGTGTGGGAGAATAAAACTGAGCTCTGGAGAAATGTTTGGCTAGAGTTTCCCCTACAATATGTACCAGTTCCGACTTACATACAGATTCAACTTAAGAACAAACCTACAGTCCCTATCTTGTACGTAACCCAGGGACTGCCTGTACCCAGTTCACATGCACAATTCAGGGTTTTCTATGCACAAAAATGAAGAGTAACATTAGTTCAGACTGAGGGCTTTAGTCCGAACTAATGCATCCTGGCACGCACTTCCTGGTTTGAATCAGCTGTGATTCGAACTAGAGCACCAGCGAGATCATGTTAATGAAGCGTGGGATATTTAATTCCCCACTTCATTAACTACTTCAGTCGTCTCCATTTGCATCCCTAGTCTAAACTACGGATGCAGTGTAGACGTACCCTTAATTACTTACAATGCTCATCAATCCATCACTTAGATAAATCTGATCCATTATAAAGTGATATACACACATAGTGACTTAATTTGACCATGACAGGTCCCATCAAGGGTTCTGAAAAGTGCTCCCTTCCCTTAGGGTGTGTCTAGACTACATGCCTCCTTCGACGGAGGCATGTAGATTAGCCAGATCGGAAGAGGGAAATGAAGCCGCGATTAAAATAATCGCGGCTTCATTTAAATTTAAATGGCTGCCCCGATCTGCCGATCAGCTGTTTGTCGGCAGATCGGGGCAGTCTGGACGCGATGCGCCGACAAAGAAGCCTTTCTTCATCGGCACAGGTAAACCTGGTTTCACGAGGCTTACCTGTGCCGATGAAGAAAGGCTTCTTTGTCGGCGCGTCGCGTCCAGACTGCCCCGATCTGCCGACAAACAGCTGATCGGCAGAGCGGGGCAGCCATTTAAATTTAAATGAAGCCGCGATTATTTTAATCGCGGCTTCATTTCCCTCTTCCGATCTGGCTAATCTACATGCCTCCGTCGAAGGAGGCATGTAGTCTAGACACACCCCTAGAGTCCTATACTGTGCAGCCACTTTCTTTCCTTTCTCTCTGTTTCTCCAAGTGAACCATGGGATGGTACATAAGGGGGTTTCAGTCATGGTCTGCGGCTGTCAGTACAGCAGGATATCTGATTTTAGAGCAACTCAGTTTCCTTCCTCAATAAAACAAATTTGTTCCTTTTGTTTTTCCCCATTGTCTTGTCATCGTGAATTACTATGAATAGTTATTGGACTAGGGGAAAAAGTGAGATTGATTCTCTAGCCTGGTGGTGACCATGCTGCATTACATTAGATGGAATAAATGGGTTCAAAGAGTCAAAGTTCTTAAGAGATCCTGAAACAAACAGTTTTAAACAAGATTTGGGTATACCAACACCTCATCCTGTTTTGTACCATGGCAAGTACATTCTAAATACTGTTAAATTGTTTAATAAAATTAAAGAAAGAATGAAAAACTGTTAAAGCACTTGAAATTTAAAGTCCTAAGAATTACATTTTAACAAAACCCCTTGTTCCCATTAGCTGGAGAGAATTGTTAAAACTTGTCTTGTGTGGGGACAGGTGAATTAGTTAGAATGGGTTGGAGCAGTTGTTGCCGATGTTTAAAAGATAAATAAAAAAGATCCGGAGGGAGGAGTGGGTGGGGGGGCAGAAAAAATATGCAGCTTCTGTTTCTGGTGTTGACTTAAAACCACTTGCCATGCCTGTGTTTCTCCAGACACAAAGGTTGCAAGTGTATCAGCCATTCGAAGACCCAATAAAGCCGGCATCAGGCTATTTAAGGCATTGTATTGAACAACCTTTCTGGTGACACTGCCCTTGCCCTGTATCACCAGACCTTTTTGTTTGGCTCAGTTCAATTCTTCAGTCCTCCTTTTGCAGCTTTTTCCATCACATTTTTTGTTACTGGTTATTATGAGACTTTATGGACTTTCACTCACTTCAGAGATGAGCTCACAATTCAGTTACATTTCTGATTATTACAACAGGCATTCTTGTACACATTTAGTGGGATTTTCAAAAGGGCTTAAGTGATTTAGCAGCACAAATCCCGAAACATTAATGGGGTCTAGTTTTGCTAGGGTAAGTATCCCAATTATGAGTATAGAAAATCATACCCCTTCCCTGACTGACACAGCTACGGAGGCAAAAGCCCTAAGGTAGTTGCTGTTAAACCACAAAACATGCTTTTTGCTGGAATAACTCATTTTGTTCAAGGACACTGTGCAAGCTATGCCAACAAAAGCATCCTGTTTTGCCACTATAACCTGTGTCACATTAGCAGGATATTTTGGTACAGTTAGAAGGGCATAGCTGTTCCAACAAACACTTTCCAGTATAGGCAAGACCTCAGACACTTAAACACTCTTGGATTGAGGCCCAGGCAAAGTCTTGATGGAAACTATTATCACCATTCTCAGTTCATGCTACCAAAAGTACCAGCCTTCTGCAAAGAGGCACCAAGGAGTTTAAGGGTGTCTCTAGTCTACATGGCTCCATCGACAGAGCCATGTAAAGTAGTTTACCCAACATAGTCAATGAAGTGGGGATTTAAGTAATCCCCGCTTCATTAAAATAAAAATGGCCGCTGTGCTGTGCCAACAATCAGCTGATCCGGCACAGCGCGGCAATCTAGACGCGGATCGGTCGACAAGACAAGCCTTTGTTGACCACTCCCGTAAACCTCGTTTCACGAGGCATTATTTAAATCCCCGCTTCATTGACTGTGTCAGGTAAGCTACTTTACATGGCTCCATCGATGGAGCCATGTAGTCTAGACACACCCTAAAGGAAGAACTACTACTACTGCTGTGTACACCTCCCTCACAGCTTCTGGAGGAATTCTAAGTCTGAATAAAAAAATATTGTCTTATATCCACAAATGAAAGTAGCTTCAGAAAATGTTATAGTCAAGCAGCTATATCTGGGAAGCTACTATATATTACACATGAAACAGAGAGAATGAGCCTCTAAAAGCATCAGTGAAACATATTTTCTTTCTTCTCTGAATTTTTTTCTTTACTCCTCTAATTAACATGTTGCTTAAAGAGCAGAAGTACTCTTATTTTGAACCATCTGAAACAATTCGCAATTTGCATACTTTTTTCCAAAGAGACTTTTCTGACATTTGGCCCATCTACATGGGTCCAAATGTGGGAAAAACTTCCTCTTTCAGAAGAGCCCTTATTTCTCATAAAATGAGAAATACACAGCTTCCGAAAGAATGTGCCCGCTTTTTCAGAAACTGATCCGAAAAAGCAGAAGCGTTCCCTGGATCCTCTTGTATCCCAGAAAAACTCTAGTGTAGACATAGCCTGAAATACATTATTGAACATGAGAAAAACAAAAGGAGATCTTGCCTAGAAAGTATAATCATTAAACCTTCTCACCATCAACTATACAACGCAACACAGTAACTCTAACTCAGGAACCAATCCCCACAACAAACCTCGGTGCCAACTCTGCCTGCATATCTACACCAGCGACACCATCACAGGACCTAACCAGATCAGCCACACCATCATGGGTTCATTCGCCTGCACATCTACCAATGTAATTGTCAGCTGGTGGCCATGGTAATGTGTGTGGTCTGTGAACCCTATTAAACACCCAAGTCTTCAACTGCTAGGACAGGGTCCCGTCGCAGCAGGCAGCCAGGAAGGCTGACGGGTGCCCCAAGGGTCTGCCCCGTGGAGGCGGCAGAACCCAACATCCAGCTCTTACTGTGTCTACCCCGACCGGCTATGATTCTTTTAATTGTATCTGGTTCTGTTACAGCAACAGAAGGAGTCAGGTTAAAGCTTAAACAGTTCCAGGTTTATTAAAGAGACATAAAGCATACGGTTACAGGGGCTATTGTTCTACTTCTTAACTGCTAGCAAATACAGGTCTTAAAATGGTTACAAAGGAAAGGGAAGATAAAAATAATGGTACGAAGTGACAGCTTAATCTTTATAGAGCTCTAATTCTATGCATGCACTAAGACAAAAGGACATATATACGTACAATTTTAACCCCTTTCTGCATCTCTCAATTCCAGCGTGTCAGGCCAGGATCGGTCACTCAATTCCTCGGAAAAATGACAACAAGGCTGGGCATCCCCATGTGGACCTCGGGAGTCAATCACCTAGCCCGACCAGCAGGCAGCTGATGGATTGATACTCAAAATGAGTGTGCTGCTGGGACTATCTTTATACCCATGGGGTCACATATTCTCTTTCTTATGTAAGGTGCCAAATTGTGCTGGTTCGTCTTTGTGACACCTGTTCTTACAAGGGAGCTGTGAAAGTAATTTACACTTGTAAGAGAGATAACTAAATTGGGAGTACTGGACATTCTTTACTCAGCGGGAAATTCCTCTCCCAGGACGGTTGTGTGATCGTATCAATATCAGTGCTAGCCAAGGGCAGTTTCTGCAGCCTCTTGATCAGTGACTGGCTTGATCACCCTCTTATCTATGTTTAGTTATCCAGGGTCACGATGAGTCAGCATATCCGGGCCTTCTGTCAAGGCATCAAAGACTATGCTGATTTTATTGCTCTCTGTGCCCTGTGTGCTCTGAGGCATCTTAGAGGGGCAAGCAAGATGGATGTGGCAGGGGGTTCTTGTCTGGCTACAGTAATATACACTATGGCTACGTCTAGACTGGCCCCTTCTCCGGAATAGTCATGCAAAGCAGGTAAGTCAGAATAGGGAAATCCGTGGGGGATTTAAATAAACATGTCCGCCGCTCTTTTTCCGGCTTGGAATTAGGAATAAGAGGAATAAGTAGGAATAAGAGATCCTCCGGAAAAGGGCTTTATTCCGGAGGATCGCGCTAGTCTAGACGCTTTTTTCCGGCTTTTCCCCAAGCCGGAAAAAGAGCGGCGGACATGTTTATTTAAATCCCGCAGGGGATATTTAAATCCCCCACGGATTTCCCTATTCTGACTTACCTGCTTTGCATGACTATTCCGGAGAAGGGGCCAGTCTAGACGTAGCCTATCATGTGCTAGCAATGCCCCTCTGCTATATACATTGGCCAAACTGGACAGTCCATATGTAAAAGAATAAATAGACACAAATCAGATATCAGGAATGGTAATATACAAAAACCTGTACGAAAACACTTCAATCTCCCTGGATACACAGTAGCAAATTTAAAGGTAGACATCCTGTAACAAAAAAACTTCAAGAACATACTTCAAAGAGAAACTGCTGAGCTACAGTTCATCTGCAAATTTGACACCATCATTTTAGGATTAAACAACAACTGTGAATGGCTAGCCAACTACAAAAGCAGTTTCTCCTCTCTCGGTGAAGCAAAATGCAGGACAATGTAGCACTTTAAAGACTAACAAGATGGTTTATTAGATGATGAGCTTTCGTGGGCCAGACCCACTTCCTCAGATCAAATAGTGGAAGAAAATAGTCACAACCATGACTATTTTCTTCCACTATTTGATCTGAGGAAGTGGGTCTGGCCCACGAAAGCTCATCATCTAATAAACCATCTTGTTAGTCTTTAAAGTGCTACATAGTCTGGGGTAGCTGAAGCAAAATGCAGGACAAACACGGCTACATTTCTATCACTCCTCTCTCGGTGTTCACACCTCCACATCAGCTGCTAGAAGTGGGCCTCATCCTCCCTGTAGGGTAAAAATTTCTGAGGCAGGCTGTGATATTCTGTTAAGAATCCCTATTCTAAATTTCAAGTCTGGAACTGGCACAGACACAGTATTCCCACCTCCCCTCCCACTCCCCACCCCCTGCCTAGCCCATGGACGGAAGGTCCTCACAGAGCTAACGATCCAGACAACAGGTGAGAGACAGGACACATTAAATGGTGCTAGGAACAAATGCTTACTGTCTCTGCTTTAATCCCCAGATGCATCACCAATGGATCACATCTGTGCAGAGATACCTTCCTGAAGCTGACAGACACATCACCACTTAACACATAATTGATATTGATGTCTGCTTTGTTTAACTAGATTGAAGGTATTCTGAAAGCTATGGGTGGAAAATACTATGTAACCTTTAGATTATTGTTCTCCTTTTGCCTCATGATTAGCACTTATCAAGGGGTCCAGGATTTCTCCCCACCCCCATCACTTCATCTGCCCATTAAGCATCCTATATAATTTCCACTACATGCATCTGACAAAGTGGGTCTTTGCCCACGAAAGCTTATGCTCCAATAAATCTGATAGTCTATAATGTGCCACAGGATTCCTTGTTGCATTAAACCTTTGAATTCCAAGTATTTTCTTCCTTTATGTTTTTGTCTTTGGTATATTTGGTAAATGTTCAAAGAATTTTTATAATGTGGTTATTACAGTAAAATATGGCAAAACTTATAAACCAAACTTAACTGTGTTAATGTAGTAACAATAGAGAGAAGTAGAAATGCCTTTGAGCCCAATAAACCATCCTCAGAACAAACCCAAATCTAAGTTTAGATAAGAGATGGAAACTTTCCGAGAATGTAAGGGGATACAGATTCACTAGACTAATTAGGGCTTTAATAAAAAAAAACCTTAGATAAATCATTGTCATACATATATGCAAATATCTATACCAGTAAAGGGAGTTATGGATATGGACATTGCGTCCAAACCCATTCCCTTTCAAGTGTGTTCTTTCCATTAACTTCAGTGAGATGGATTAGGCTCATTGTGAAATAACATTTTAAGACTCCATCAGATTGTAGTGGAATCTATACATAATGAAGAAGATCTCAGGGGCAAACATTCTTTCACCGAAGACACAAGATGGGACAAGACATTTAAAATCTAAATATTTATTAGATTCCATATCTTAACAGCCCATTAATGTGACTGAACGCATTCCACGGATCAGTGACTTCTTATGATTAAACCTAATTTTTTAATAAGAGCTTTCTATTTCTCTGCAGTTGTAATTATTCTAGTCATCAAACAGTCCTCAGGTGCTCTAGAAAAATGAAATTTCTGAGCAGTGAAATACTGAACAGCTTTTATTTACACTTGGTGCAATAAACACATATGGCCTCATCCTCTCTTGTTGTACATGTGTACACCAACTGACCGCATTGAAGCTATACTGACTTGTACGACGTAGTGAATTGGTCCATTACATAAATATATACTTTCCTCTTAGTTAGATTTCTTTTCAATAACATAGTAGTCTTGGAATTGTTACTGCCCGGGCATATTTTTTAAAAATGTACACAGTACATGCTTGCTAAAGATGGTGTCATTTCAAAACATTGAGAATATTCACCTTTTTAAATACACTGGCCTCATTTGTAGAAGACCCTGCTTCAAGGAGTCTTCCATTGCCAATGATTAACTCATGTCACTTCATATTTCTCTATGAAATATTGATCTATCCTTAAACCTATACATCTGTCAGCTACATGCCCTTGAAGTCTGATTACCTTGTAGTCTTGATTTTTTTCTGCATAATTCTAGCTTTATAGAAAACTGTCAGCATTTCAAACCTAACAGAGTTCCAAATGACTTCCATCCTTTAGATAACCTATTCTTTGATACTTGTGCCATGCTTATTTTCTGGATGCAACTGCTAAGCCTAAAATTTCAGTTTTCATTTTCAAAGAATCTTTGTATTGGATTCAGGTACATTTCTAAGTCCAATTACTACAACAAACATTCTTATAAGTTAAAATCCCTGCTTTAGTGACTGTTTATAAATTAATAAGAACAGCTTCAACAAGACAAACTGAGCTAGTCTCATCCTAGAATGTCTCATAGCTCTTTAGCTAGACATTTTCCTCCCCTGTGGGAAACCTAAGTCCAAATCCCTTTCCTTTATCATGGAGAGAGAAAAATTGAACAAGGCTCTCTCACTTCCCACTAGGATTCTGTAACCAGTGGGCTGAATGTTTTAAGAGAGAGCTGGTCATCGTCACAACATTTTAGTCCTTCCACCTCCCTGGAAAATGCCTGAAATGAACATAAAACGTGAGATTGAATTTAAAGGAAGCATTTTGTTTAAACATTATCAAATTTTCATTGCAGTTGAAACTATTTGCATTCAATATGGATTCAGGAATAGCTTCCAACTGACTGAAATAGTATTTTCCAGTGAACAAACTATTTGCTAAAAAAAATTGCCTAACTCTAAATGTCAACGTCTGCTTTCAAGTTCAGAAGCTGCTGGTGCTTTGCGGCCTTGAGCTGGAGCATTGGATGTAGCTGCTCTGTTGATACTACATGATTTGATAGAGGATTCGATTCCTCAGCCTCTCATAGCAACAAACTGCACAGGCCATTTCCTCTGGAATCTGACCCATAGCCCTGCACAAGATTTTGAAAGACCCAGTTTGCAGTGGAAGCAGAGCAAGGCCAC
Organism: Pelodiscus sinensis; assembly: GCF_049634645.1. Taxonomy (NCBI): domain Eukaryota; kingdom Metazoa; phylum Chordata; order Testudines; family Trionychidae; genus Pelodiscus; species Pelodiscus sinensis. The sequence continues at coordinate 57,533,946 of NC_134715.1, read as the reverse complement.
AGAACTGTGAAAACTGATAGGGTATGTCTAGACTACAAACCTCTGGCGACAGAGGCATGTAGATTAGACTACCCGGCATAGGAAAATGAAGCGGCGATTTAAATAATCGCCGCTTCATTTAAATTTACATGGCTGCCACACTGAGCCGATCAGCTGTTTGTCGGCTCAGTGCGGTAGTCTGGACGTTCCGCGGTCAACATCAAAGGTATTTAAATCGCTGCTTCATTTTCCTATGCCAGGTAGTCTAATCTACATGTCTCTGTCGCCAGAGGCATGTAGTCTAGACGTACCCATAGTTACATTGCCATTGTGTTCCACAGCCTGAAAGCTGGACTTGTTTTCATTAAACCTGGCTCTAGCTTCTTCAACATCTCAGAATTTAAAACTAAAAGCAGATTAACAAGATTCTGATGGCACCATATATTATTTTTGGCATGTCCTAAAAACATGACTGTGACGGGGTGTGATCACAGATGACCCCTTGGAATTGTTCACCAATGTGCTGATCATGCCACTGACACCTGACTTCTTGCTCTCTGGGACTCCCCACCACTCTGTCCCACTGGTCCAGAACTTCTGGTCTCCCGCAGACAAGACACAGAGTTGGGGTTCCTGCCCTCCTTGCACCACAATGCAGACACTGCACCACTTCATCTCTGGGAGGATGGAGTTCTAGGTAGGCCCAGCCCTAGGGCAAGACAAGCAAGGCAAATGCCTTAGGCCCTGCACTTTCGGGACCCCGCGCTGCTGAGTACTCACCATCTACCGGCTGGGACTATGGCCCCGCTCCCAATGTCCTGCCTTGGGCCACAAAACCCTTTGGCCAGGCCTGGTTCTAGGGCATAGCACCCAGGAAATCAACCTGCAAAAGGGATCAAAACTCCAAATAAATCAGTATTTCTCTGTTTAAAAATTTTACACAAGGAAAGCTCATGAAGATATTCACCCTTTTTTATCAGTGAAAGAAATATGCACAGTGATTGCTTCCCCCAGGTAACAATTATTTACACTGGGCATGATAGTGAACAAAAGTGATTTTATTAAGTACAAATAATAGGATATAAATGGTTGCAAGTGAAAACAGACAGCTCAAAGTAAGTAACTAAATTAAAATTAAATGAAAATTTATAGCTGGTTTTAATACACTGAGAAGCTTATTACATGCAGATTCTTACCCTAAACAGCTGCACTTATTTCATGTATCAGCTTCACATCAAAGACAAACTCTTCCTCTGACTTAGGTCTCCAATCCGCGGTCGACATCAAAAGCCTTTGTCAACCTCCACAGTAAACCTCATCCCATGAGGCATAATAGGGTGGTCAACAAAGGCTTTTGATGTCGACCGCGGAGCGTCCAGACTACCACGCTGTGCCGCCAAACAGCTGATCGGCACAGCATGGCAGCCATTTTGATGTAAATGAAGCGGCGATTATTTAAATCGCCACTTCATTTTCCTATGTCTACAAAGCTCAGCTACATGGCTCCATCGACGGAGCCATGTAGTGAAGACATACCCTTAGAGTGTTCCAGGCAGTTTCAAATGCCAGCTGAAGGCAAAAGGGGATTACTTCCCATTGCTTAAACAGACTTTCCTCCAGGCAGGAATCCTTTGTTTTACAGCCCTCCCCCTTCAGCATGATCTAGTTATGCATATTTATATTCACAAGCCAATTTACATAAAGCACGGAAGGCGGGACCATCACACTGGCATTATTAACCAATTTTGTTTTCAGGAAAAAGCCCAGCCTGCCTCTGACTGACAACTTAAACTCCTGGCTCCAGCCCCATGGCAAATTGCAACTGTTTACAGTAGTTAATAATCACCTTGAAAAAGAGGTTTTATAATGGACACTACAAATGATCCTTAATATGCTAGGCTATAAAGAAACACACATTTATCTTCTTCTCCAAAGATGATTCATCATCCAAACCATGTTTTTTCAGATGAATTGAAAGACTCTGTGTGTTGTTACATGTAACCTAGGTGAGGTAAATATATCTCTTATTGGGGAAGATGACGACAAACTTTCTAGCTGTGTTGTTATTTAATTTCTTTCCCATACTGACAATCAGCATCTTTGGATCCCATTTATGGTTTTGGATGCTGATAGACAAGCGACGGGCAACCAAAAAGAGTGAGTGAGTCACATGAGTGACCCTCCTTCATCAAAGTGGGCTGCATCAGTAGTTTGATCGGACTCCATCTGCTCCTCTCTCCCATGTGCCTCTTGCGCACTAGGGCACTGGAGCACTGCACTTACCTGCTTCTCCCTCTTGCCCCAGCACTTTCAGAGCACCACTGATTGCCTGATTCACGCTCCATCAGCACACTCTTCCCCCTCCCTCACAAAGCCTGAACAGCCACAAACAGCTGACTCATGGCATTCCAGTTCTTGGAAGGAGGAGAGGAGCACATATCAGTGTATTTGTGGTGCTCCAAAAATGCTTGGAGGGAGGGGAAGGAGTAGGAAGTTTGGAGCTCCAGTGCCCCCATATGTGAGAGACACGTGGGGGAGAGGGGCAGACAATGAGTCTGTAGGCCACAGGTGGAACCCTACTGGGCTGCATGCAACATACGCGCTGCAAGTTGCCCATCACTGTGATAGACTATGTGTATACACTCTCTCTCTCTTTCTCTTGCCCACTGATAATTATTTAAACTCTAGTGGCATGAATTTACAAGGCAGTTATCAAAGACAGTTCGTGTTGTTTTCTTAGGAACCCATGAATGTTATGTATTTACTGTAAAAGTAAAAAAGAAAAGTACATCGGCCATGAATGTCAGAATTCTAGCATATTCCATTAACCGTGGCTTATTTGAATTCTGCTTATTACGATTCAGACAGGGTACAGAGTTGGAAGCAGATGTAATATACCCTATAAATCATTCTTTTCACTGGCATGTTGACATTTTAAACAACTGTCATGGTCAAGTGATAAATGAGGGATAAAGTGTTCTGCACTTAATATTGTCTTGCGCTGTTGTGCGGTGCTGCTGTGTGCTGTTTAACAACTTCCCAATTGTACCTCAGATTTCACTAATTGGTGAACTGGTTCCTAAGGATACCTCTACACAGCAGTGTAATTTCAGATTAACTGACATAATTCCGAAAGAACATAATCAGCATCTATACTACAAGCAGTTATTTCAACATAATGTCAAAATAATATCGAGTTGGAGGACTTCTTACTCTGACTCCTGCAACCCTCATTTTACAAGGAGCAAAGGAATTCAGAGGAAGAGTGCTCTTTCTTGTATTTCTTGCTATGTAGACAGCACCAAAAGCTGAAATAAGCTATTTCGACCTAAGCTACGCAATTGACATAGCTCAAGTTGTGTAGCTTATTTCAGCTGTAGCCCTGCTGTGTAGACGTGTCCTAGCTGTCCTTTAACTACCTCCTGGGGTTAAGTAGTACTTGGCTCAGTGGTAGGGTATAAGACAGGGGAGTATGGAGGCAGCCTATGAACATTGTGTGGGATTTTTAGAGGGCTTAAGTGATTTAGCAGCACAAGTCCCACTGAAACATTAATGAGATCTAAAGCTTGGCCTACCCTTAAGTCTTCGCTTAATTACAAGTATGAAAAAATCACACTTCAGCCCAGACTGACAGCTGTGGTGGCAAAAGCCCTAAGGTAGTTGGTGTTAAATCACATAACATGCTTTTTGCTGGAATAACTCATTTTGTTCACACTGCGGAAGCTATACCAACAAAAGCATCCTATTTTGCCACTATAACCTGTGTCACACTAGTAGGGTTTTTTGGTACAGTCAGAAGGGTATAGCTGTGCCAGCAAACACTTTACAGTGTAGGCAAGGCCTCAGCCTCTTGAACACTCTTGGCTTGAGGTTCAGGCAAAGTCTTGATGGAAACTATTATCACTATTCTCAGTTCATGCTACCAACAGTACCAGCCTTCTGGAAAGAGGCATAGAGGCATTTAAAGGAAGAACTACTACTGCAGTGTACACCTCCTCAGAGTTTCTGAAGGAATTCAGATGAAAATTGCTTCAGAAGATGTTATAGACAGGCAGCTATATCTGAGAAGCTACTAGATCTTACATAAGAAAAAAAGAGTAATTTTTAAATTTTAAGAAATTCGTGTTTAGCTTTTTACTGCTGCTGCATTTTGGAACAACAGTGAAACAGATTTTTCTTTCTTCTCTGCATTTTTTTCTTACTTTTGTGTATATTTAACATAGTGCCTAAAAAGCAGAAGTACTCTTAACTCATATAATCTGAAAGAGTATGTCTACACTTGTACCCTAGTTCGAACTAGGGATGCAAATGCAGGCATTTGAAATAGTCAATGAAGCGAGGATTTAAATATCCCGTGCTTCATTAGCATGATCTCGCCGTCGTGTGTTACTCTAAATGCCAGCTGTTTCAGAAGTGAAAGTGCGTGCCAGGACACATTAGTTTGAACCAAACCCCTTGGTTCAAACTAACGTTACTCCTCATTAAGTAACGTTAGTTCAAACCAAGGGGTTTGGTTCAAACTAATACATCCCAGCGCGCACTTTCACTTTTGAAACAGCTGGCATTTGCAGTAACGCGCCGGTGAGCTCATGCTAATGAAGCGCGGGATATTTAAATCCGCTGCAGACAAGGGCTGATCCAGCAAGCTGGTTGGAAAGGACCCTGCCTGTGGTGGGCTCTGGAGGGCTGGAACAGCTCCCTGCCTGTGGTGAGTGGGGAGCTGCTCCGGTCCCTACCAGTTAACAGGAATCAGTAAGCCTCACTTCTTAAGGGTGAGGCTTATGGGTTAACCCATTAACTTTTCACATCCCTAGTAAATTTAAGCATAGTAAGTGGTCCTATTGAAACCAGTGGGGTTACTTGTGTGGTTAACGTTACACAAATTTGAACAAATACACTTTGGCCAAGAATAAATACCTCCCCTTGCTCTCTGACCCAGAACGTCCACTGGGAAATTACTTCTGCTGTAAGGAGAAAAACCACAGGGAAGAGAAAGTGGTATAATACAGGAAGAAAGTTGTCCTGAGTCACTCCAGCTGGGAGATGGATTATTTGTGTTCCTCCTTCGCATTAACTTTTCTATAAGGTGCAGTTAGAAAACCACCACAAGGTTATTGAACTCATTCTGTTCATAGACTTTAGTCATTTACCTTTTTGTTTTCAGAATAATTCAGTAATGATCCTGTAAATCCTGAGAAATGGGCTACTCCAAATTCTCTCCCAAGTATCTGCTAAGATAATTTGGTATTATAAATGTAAACAGAAATTAGAGAATAGAATTTGAGATATACTGAGAGAATAAAGAGAGCCAGGAATATCCATTCCACACTGATGCTTGGACTACTTGGTTGTTCTCTCTAATTAGAGACAACCCAGAGTACACATAATACCATTAGCTTGCCATACCTTCATGTTCACTAACCCTGGTTGTAAAAGGACCTCTGTTCACCTGGAGCATGGCTAACCAAATATCCCTCCTTGCTATAGGACTAGTCACCAATGTCTGTGTTCAAAGAGCTCATAGTTCCAGACTTCCGGGTCCCATTTCTACTTCTACCAAACTTCACAGCGGGTTTGGTTCTCTGGCACTCCCCAAGGTGGGTGAGATAATATCTCTTATTGGAGCAATTATTTTGGTAGAAGAAAAAAGCTTTTGGGCCACTAATAGCTCTTCTTCAGGTCTGGAAAAGGTAGGCAGAGCTTCATAGCTAAATAAAAGGTGGAACATTTTCCTGATCTGAAAGTGAACTATGTGTAGCCTGGAAGCTTGTCTCTCTGAAAAAAAGAATTGGTCCACTAAAAATATTACCTCATCCACCTTGTCTGTCTAATTAACTGGGACTAATAGGAGTACAACAACACTGCCTAGTGTCATTTCCTTTCAATTGTTCAAGACCATGGAATCAGTGGAATTTGGCCTCCTTCTCACTAAACTCTTTCCATCTACTGTCACTATAACTTTGATCTCCAAATCCAGACCTCTGTTTATCAGAGCATACTGGAGTATCCCAGGAGACATTTGTTATGTACTACAGACCCAAAATATAATCAGTTCCTATGTGAGCCATAAGAGATGCAACAATTTTCATAATGCACATGCCATTATTGATCACATTGTTGATCCACAACATTTCTTTCTGGATGATGAATCAAATTATTTTATAGCACAAATGCAAAGCTTTGTTTTGAGTCCACCACCAAGAAAAATACTTTAAATATCAATGTCAATATGTTAGAAAAATTTCAACAAAAACATCCCTTTAAGATTAAAGACACATTGCAGTGATTTTTTTCCCCCTAAAACAAAAAAGATAAAACACCAGGAACAGCTTTTTTCATATAAAAAGGCTATAGCTATTTGTAATCAAAAGCTTTCAAAACTCTACTAAATTAAGTACATGATTCATCTTGTTGTCTTAGCAATACTGTCTGGGCATATGTGATCTGCAAGAGAAAATCCAAATATGAAGCAGGGTGCATCTGAAAAAAAGACTAGCAAAATTTTAAAATAACACTTGGCTTTTTGCAGTTTAGTGCACTGAATGTTAATGTATATTGAGAATTCATAAACATGGAAAAACAATTTAGATTTCCCATCCATATAGCAAACAAGGAAGGGAAGAGAAGTACAAAACTGACAGCATAGTTTTAAGAACAGTATCCACTCAGGCAGATCTCTCTTATCAGCTTCTTGCCCACACGCTTTACCAAAACAAAGAAACTAACCACAGAACTCTAAACAGTGGTCTGGCTTAAGCTAATTAGGGCACCTCTACACAGCAGGGCTAAAGCTGAAATATGCTATGCAACTTCAGCTATGTCAATTGTATAGTTTAAGTCAAAATAGCTTATTTTGGCTGTTGGCACTGTCTACATAGCAGGAAGTCCAAGGAAGAGCACTCTTCCTCCAACTTCCCTTACTCCTCCTCAGATGAGGGTTACTGGAGTCAGAGTAAGAAGTCCTCCAGCTCAACATTATTTTGACATTATATCTGCTTGTAGTGTAGATGCGGACTATGTTATTTTGGAATAACACGGCTGTGTAGACGTACCCTTAAGAAGCAAACAAAAATATAGATAGTATCATAAGCTTTCATGGGAACAACCCACTTCTATGCCTGCAACCCCAACACCTTAACTTAGATACTTTGGCCAAGGAAAGGGGGTGTAGCTAGGTAGTTGCTATAACTGGCTGATTCCTTGCTTGTGAAACAGCTGTTTGGGATCATGGGCAGCCAAGCATATGAAACACTAGACTTTGGGTGTGTCTAGACTACATGCCTCCTTCGACGGAGGCATGTAGATTAACAAGATCGGAAGAGGGAAATGAAGCCGCGATTAAAATAATCGCGGCTTCATTTAAATTTAAATGGCTGCCCCGATCTGCCGATCAGCTGTTTGTCGGCAGATCGGGGCAGTCTGGACGCGATGCGCCGACAAAGAAGCCTTTCTTCATCGGCACAGGTAAGCCTCGTGAAACCAGGTTTACCTGTGCCGATGAAGAAAGGCTTCTTTGTCGACGCATCGCGTCCAGACTGCCCCGATCTGCCGACAAACAGCTGATCGGCAGATCGGGGCAGCCATTTAAATTTAAATGAAGCCGCGATTATTTTAATCGCGGCTTCATTTCCCTCTTCCGATCTGGCTAATCTACATGCCTCCGTCGAAGGAGGCATGTAGTCTAGACACACCCTTTATGGCAGGGTAATGAACCTTTTTTGAGTCGGGGAGCCACTGGCCCGAAGAAAGATCAGTCAGAGGCCATACACAAGTGAGAAGAAATTAAAAAAAAAACCTGCCAGGCCCCCAAGTGAGAAGAAGGAAAAGAAATCCCTCACAGATGTGGCCCCTGACTGAGAAGCAAGGGAAAAAAAGACACTCACCTCACACCCCTCAAGCTCCAGCCCCACCGGGGTGGAGAGGGGAAGGTGACAAGGCTCAGAGATAATTAATATATCTGAGGGCCTGGGGCTAGTAGATTTTGTGGTGTGGTGCCAAAAATGAGGGGTTCAGTGTGCAGGAGGGGGCTGCCGGGAGTGGGCTGAGGGTAAATGAGAAACTGCTTCCCAGATGTAAGAGGCATGGCTACAGTTCTGCTATATGCCAGTGGGAAATGGCTCCTTGGGAATTTCACTGTGTCCGGTGGTCACTGGGCCAAATACTATAGCAGAATGTTATATGCACTTAATACTCTTGTGAATGGTATCTATGCAAGAGATGATGATGCTAACTTCATCACAGGCCTGGGTAAGATGCAGTCCAGGGGCCAGATCCGGCCCCCCCTAATACTTTGATCTAGCCAGCGGAGTGCATCTGGCCACTTTCTATTTATATCTTGCTGCCCATGCCGCTGAATTTCCAGATGGTGGCTCAGGCAGCAGGATCTTATTTAAATGGCTCATGGTCATGATGCTACCCTGGCAGGGCCCAGAACCATGAGCCCTTTAAAAAGCCGCACCAACCCCAAGTGACTTCCTGGCAATGTGGTAATGGCAGGGCCAGGAGCCACAAGCTCTTTGCTGTGTTTTTAATTCAAGGCTTCTGGCCCCAGACAATTCTGGGGGGAGGCTATTCTCCAGCCCCGCCCATTCCACTCCAAGCCCTGCCCCTTCCAGGCAGTGGAGCCAGCCCATGGTCACATTCCAAAATTCAGTAAGTGGCCCCCCCTGAACATTATTGCCCACCCCTGCTCTATCACATGCTGTACTGCAGGGATTAAGAAAGAACTTTCTATTCATGCACAGCATTTCACAACTATCTAATTATTTGCTGAGGCCTGGTTCAGGTTTCTTATACCATAGAAGAGTAACTTTGCTCTGCTGGAGAGAACAAAAGCAGAATGAGCAGAGTGCACCTCTAATTGTTTTATACATGGTCACAGCTTGAGGCCCTGGATACAGGACACTATCACGCACGAAATACTAAATTATATCCTAATAATGAGCAACACAGGAGGTTACTGCTATGTAACTTACACACACTGTTGCCTTTAGCAATGTTCTCCTGAAGAAGAAAATGGGGAAAGATGAATTGCTTTTTTTGTTTTGTTTTTAAAAGTGAAAACAGTTGTTGAGGGAAAACCCCAGAAGAACTGGCAAGAAAGGCTAAGACTTGAGCTAAAATGATCTTCATGTGGACGCGGCTTTTGTACTCGTTTTACATGCAATCCTGGGCTATACAGAAAATTCTGGGCCTGGGGCAGAAACCCTTTCCAAGCTTTATTTTATATTTTTTACTCCTTAGAAAATTGTCACATCCTTGGGTCCTTGTTGACCCTGCTGGTAAACACGTAGGCTATGTCTACACTACACAGTTTTTGCTTAAAAACAGCTGGTTTTGCTCAAAAACCCGTGGAGCGTCCACACCGCAAGCATGTTTTTGCACAAGAAAATCTACAGTCAACAGAACAGAGGGCTTTTTGTGGTGTTCGTAAACCTCCTTCTATGAGGCATAACTCCTTTTTGCGCTACAGCTATTGCACAAAAAAGTGTGTGTGGATGGGAAACAGGGGTTTCTCGTGCAAAAAGAGCCTATCACAAAAAGCACAGGTACTCTGATGGCCATTCTGTGAATGGCAATCAGAACTTTCTTGCGCAAGAGTGTCCATGCAGTGTGGATGCTCTCTTGTGCAAAAGCACATTGCTTTTGCGATGTGCTTTTGAGGTGTGGATACGCTTTTGCGCAAGACATTTTTGCAGAAAATCTCTTCCACAAAAATCTTCTTGTGCAAAAACCCTGCAGTGTAGACAAAGCCTTACAGTTCCCTACATTCAAACAGGACACCAGGAGGGACTACACAGGCCAATTATCGTGCAACACATTAGTGTACAATACTTTAGAAATCATAGAAACAGTCCACATTCCAACATCATGTAAGGTGCCTTGGTTCCCCTCTCTGCCTTGGTTCCCCATCAATAAAATGGGGATAGCACTTCCGTGCCTTTTAGGGGGTTTGTGAGGATAAATACATTAAAGATTGCAAGGCACTTGGATGCTACGATGGCTGGGCCACATTAGTACCTAAGAGAAATTTCAGGGGAATGATACAAGCGGCATTGGGGGCTCAGAGACAGGACTAAGGGGCAGGGGAGACAGGACTAAAATGCCCGTTATATTGAATGGGCACTTCCATGGGTTCTGTAGCAAAGCCAGGTTCTTGTGACATAAATTGGTGTTACATACATGACGTGCAACAAGGAGATTCCTCCATTTTAGCATCTAAACTGCTGGTGGATGAAGCGTGGATTAGCATTTTGACACACTTCATTTGCATAATTTATTCAAGCCGTTTTTGCACAAAAACAAGCAGTGTAGAGAGGCATAAAGCTCTTATGCAAAACAGGGGTTTTGCACAAAAAACCCATCCACACTGTTTGTTTTTGTGCAAAAACAGCTTGAATAAATTATGCAAATGAAGAGTGATAAAATGCTAATCTGTGCTTCATTTGCATAGGCACTGCCAGCAAAGCCAGCAGTGTAGACAAAGCTTTGAATCCAGTTCGTTTAAGCTGCTCAGATGAGAGTGGCATGAATATGAAACTACAGTAAAGAACATCTGACATCATTAGAAACATTTTTGGCATGCTTGTTGTTTGGATGATGAGAGTAAAACTGTCCTAAACCTTTCAAGAGGAAAAAAAATATAAACAAGGATTTGAAATTTTCCATCTGCCTTTTGCCAGTATTTCTTAGAATGCTTCATTAGTAGCCTACAGTGTTTTTAACCTTTAAAGGAAGAACATTGAATTGTTAATTCACAAGCGTTTCTTTTCTTACCAAGTTTTGCATATTTTTCTGACACATTCTACAATAAATTTTAAATGGACGTCCCGCCTCCATTGCCTTTCTACAATTCACATAATTACCTGAATAAAGAATGTGAATTATGGCTTTCAGGGTTCTCAGTTCAATCATGCTAATTTATCTTCTAGCAGAGAATTTCAAACAAAATTTCTCTCTCTTTCTGGTGTGGGATATTAATGAAAGATATTAATTCCTTCTTGGAGGGCACCTTTCTTTATCCAGATTTCAAATTTAAAAAGAAACTTGCAAGAGGAAAAAAATTTGCTTTGTCCTCTCACTCCCATACACAAACTGTATATTTTTCTAGTCCTTCGGGACCTCTATTTCTCCTTGTACATTCTCTCATGCACATACACATACCATCATTATACTGCCAACTCAGTGGGTTGGGATTTTTGTTTTGTTTTGAAGATATCATACAGAACAGGTACCATCAAAAGTCAAAGCAAAAGCACTGAATATAGTTCAAGTGTTTTAACTTACTAAAACTAATCACCATTTATAAATAAATTGCTTCAGAATTCCATGGTTTGTTCCTGGGGGGAGGGCAAGGTTTATGAACAAGTTTTGAAAATTCATAATGAAACACAAAATCCTCTGACAGGTTTTTCAGATCACATTGTTAATTTTTCACATGCCTATAACTTCAAATGCTTTTTGTTAGATATATAAAAAAATCATGTGTTCACATTATTGGAAATCTTAAGGTTATATGCTGGACACTAATCAAAGGTGTTGCCTTGAGGTTTTAAGAACTGTGACGGGGCGCCGAGACCCCGCACCCAACCCCCAGGACTTTGTGCCCTTGCAGAAGGGCAGCGGAGCACCTACCGCCGCTGCGCCGGTTGCTCACGCACCACGACTCAGCTGATTGGCGTCCCCGCTCAGCTGGAGGGACGCGGCGGCACAGCTGAGTGGGACTCGGCCCCGCCAGGAAGGTGGGGGGAAAGAGGGCGCACCGCGGCAGACGCAAAAGGGGGCGGGGCGCGTAAACCCCTCCTGGGCCGGCGGGGATTTTAAAAGCTGGCCGGCCGCCGGAGGAAAGGGGAGGAGAGAGAGAGGAAACCGCGGAAGCACTCCCCGATGACGGGAGAACCGCAGAGGCATCTACGGTCCAGGCAGGGGGAGACAACGGCGTGCGCACCGACACCCTGGAGACGGGGTAGGGGAGAGGAAGGAAGTAGCCCAGGGCAGGGCGGCAAAATAGCCCGTGGGCTGGCATGTTTAGGGGCACCCCCCGCCAGTCGGACAGAGACTCGTGGACAGTCTCCATCCTCAGGGCCCTGGGCTGGGGCCCGTGAGTGAGGGCGGGTCCTGGCCCTCCTTCCTTCCCCCCTCCGGAGGGAACGGTAGACGTAACCGGGGCCGTCGCCCGAGACCAAACTAATTAACCGGAGAGACGGGTGACCGTACCCCGAGATGGACCGAGAACGGGGGCACAGTCACAAGAACCATTTTGAGGAACCAGATAATCATTTTCCATCAGGTATTAATAGGAATCTGTATTTTGTACTATCAGTATAGTGAGGAAAAAAAGGCACAAAAAGGTGTCTATACTCAAGTGAATGTCTGCAATCAGTCAGAATCTTATTGAATTAATTCATAGTCATCTTCAGGATTGTGGCCTAAATTAGCCACAATTATTACCTCATTGACCTCATTAAGAATTCACTGCTGTTCCTTCTGCCTGAGAAATCATTCTGGAGAGACAATAGAATATACTTCTAATACAATACAATGCAATGTTCTCCTCTAAAATAATTCTTCAAGTTGGAAACAAAAGAGCTATTTAAAATCAATACTAAGGTAATTAATAGTGGGAGAAAAAGGCTTGACATTTTGACCCATTCTTTCTGTGGAACAGAAAAATAGGACAGAGGCTAAAGAGACTGAGAGAACAGTGTAAGGGGATTTATCATAAATGGCACTCTGGCTTTCTTCTGCCACTATAGTTCGTAGTAAATCAATCTTTTTAAGATACGCTTGCACAAAGCAATAACGCAGATACAAATATTTTATGTTTCAAGGGATGGTTGAGTAAATTATATTAGAAAGGAAACTTTATAAAAACACAAAGGGCTAAACACTAGACATATAATAGCATATTATATTGTTTTTCTTTCCTTTCTTACCATGCATTAAAGCGTAACCTACTGACCACTTGTTTATTTAGGAGGTGATATCTAGTCTCCATGTTTTACCCCATGTCCTCTCCTTTCCAGTAGTACCAATGCTGACCTATATAGCAACCTCCATGTCTGCTGTCCATTCACACATTAGCTTCAGCCTTCTTTCATTTTCTATTGCTATCCACAGCAGTCCCCTTGATGTAGAGGAACTGTTCTATAAATGATAGACATTGGTATGTATCCTCCATTTCCCTCTTCCTCCTCCCTGAGGAGGGATTTTGGGAGCTACTCCCTCACCTGTGCCCCAGAAGTACCAAGCATTAAAGATGCATAATGTTAACAAGCTCTTCAGGTATGTCTACACTTGCACCCTATTTTGAAATAGGGATGCAAATGAAGACATTAGAAATTGCAAATGAAGGGATTTAAATATCCTGCGCTTCATTTGTGTATTCGTGTTATGGTGCTATTTTGAAATAGCACTATTACGAAATAACAGACGCTGTTAAGACGTGGTTATTTCGATAAAAAGCCCTTCTCTTGAAATAACTGGTAAACCTCATTGTATGAGGAATAAGAGGCTGAATGGTCTCCCAACCTGAGTATTAAGTTGGGAAAAATTATAATGTTATGCAAAAAAACCCTGATTATCTCAATGTTCTCAGTAAGGTGTGGATCCTAAAGTTAGGATGCTTATCAGGCAGTCTTAGATCTAAAATGTTGACCCTTGATCCTGCTCCCATTGAAGTTAATGGGAGCTTTTCCATTGACTTTAACAGGAGCTGTATCAGACCCATATCTTGGGAAGCTTATAAGGTGGGGCTTTCTCAGAAGATCTCCATTATTGCCCTCTTATTTGGCCAGAAATAGAATGAGAACCGCTCTTCTCTTTTTTTGGAAGAGCTGTGTTTTGAAACCTCTGCTTGCTGTAAACAAAGACATCCAAAAATTTAAAAAGTCTTTGAATTTGAAAGATAGTATACTTTGCTCTGCTCAGTCCATTTAATCACACATACTGCACTTTCTTTACTGCAGTTTTCTAAAATTTGCATTCACTTTTGTCTGAAATGGTAGCAGATTATCTTATTGGGTTAGATGGTTACTCATGTTCAGAATATTGCTCTAAATTTTCTGACTGATCATCTACCTTCATACCAATATTTGCAATAAATATTTCAAAGTCAAACTAATGGTGGAATAAACGCTTCCTGAATACGTATTTCCAGTGCACTCAGAGTAATCATAGAACATAAAGTTCAAGGAATACAGCAGCTAACCCCCAGTATGTATGTGTAGATGATTAGTTCAGTAAGGGCTACATTTGCTTTCAGTTACACTGGAATAAATATAGAGGGGCTCAATTGATGTTAGCATAATTGAGAGAATCTTCTCCAAGGATGTCAGTTTAATTTTTTTCTTGCAATTCATTTCATCTCCGTCATTGGGCACAGGGGGAAATATTATGGCCGTGAAATCCATTTGTCTCATGTAAGATTTGGATAACATTGCTAATGTAATTCTTACAAACATTGCTATTGAACACATGTACTGTTGACAAAAGTGATTTTTCAGATATGTGAATGTTGAGTTTTCAGATTTTCTCCAACAGAACATATCTCTGTAGTAAGTGAGTTTGGTGTCTAATAACATGGAAATACATTCTTTGATCCTACAATGTCCTGGTGATGACGTGAATTGGGACTAGGTACATGCTTAAAGTGAAGCATGTGCTTAAGGGTATGTCTACACAGCAAAGTTATTTCAAAAAAGCAGCCGTTATTTTGAAATAACTTTACCAGAGTCTACACAAGGCAACCGCTATTTCAAAATTAATTCAAAAGAGCAGAGGGCTTATTTTGAAATTGGTAAACCTCATTCCACGAGTAATAATGCCAATTTTGAAATTGCTATTTCGAAATAAGCGCTATGTAGATGCTTATTTCGAAATAGAGGGCTTCCAGCCCTTCCCAGGGTGCCCTGCTGGCCACTCTGGCCTCAACCAAGAAAACTCCTCTCCCTCCCTGGAGCCACTAAAGGGGTAGAGTCTGGCCACAGTGCCTGTGCCAGCTCAAAGCCTGCCAGCTCATCAAACAGTCTGTCCTGCCCCTGACCCAGTGGCCCCAATATGAGCCAGCAAGCCACCAACAGCCAGACCTCCACTGTTCCCCAGAAGCAGTCTGCCTGCTCCCAGGATCCTGCCAGAGGCCAGAAAAGGCAGGCTCCTTCCTGGTCCAGTGAGGAGATCATGGACCTCATTGAGGTTTGGGGGGAATCCTCCATTGTCTGTGATCTCTGCACTAGATGCAGGAATGCGGCCGTCTATGGCAGGATAGCTGTCAGCATGGCCAGCAAAGGCCACATGCGCACCCAGGAGCAGATGCGGATGAAAATAAAAGAGCTTTGGCAGGCATATGCCAGAGCCACAGGGGGCAGCTCCCAACCAGGGGCACACACACCAAGCTGCCCCTATTTCAATGACCTGGACTGCATCCTGGGGGGCAGAACAGTCCGTTCCCCCCAGGTGGTTGTCAACCCTGGGGGAGAGGGCCACGACCAGGGCATCAAGGAGGAGGAGGAAGAGAGCCAGAAGCCTCAGCAGACCAGATGGAGCATGCTGAGCAGCCAGGACCCCCAAGCCACCCCAGCAGACCTGTCTCCGACATCATCTGAGGCCAGGGAGGCAACAACAGGTGAGTGCCATCACTGTCCCCTTATGTGGGGGTGGGGGGAAATGTAAACCAGGGACTGCGTACGTGGGACTTGCTGTCCACAGATCATGCAGCAAGCTGTGCATGTGACAGCATGTGCCATGCCACCCCTGGGCATGTGGCCCCAGCTGGCTGCCACACAGGGGTCTTACCCTGTTAGCCACATGCATGTGTGAAGGGGCATAACATTCTCCTGACTCCATGGTGGGACACAGCAGGACGTCCTCCCTCCAAAAGGCCACTCTACACAGAGGCAGGGGACATCTCTCCCCCCACCCCACCAACACTATACACAGCACAAGGGTATGGGTGCAGTCTCGGGGCAACTCCCACTCCTGGGAATAG
Organism: Pelodiscus sinensis; assembly: GCF_049634645.1. Lineage (NCBI taxonomy): Eukaryota > Metazoa > Chordata > Testudines > Trionychidae > Pelodiscus > Pelodiscus sinensis. Next base: position 57,517,982 of record NC_134715.1, on the reverse strand, counting down.
CAGGACATTCCGAACATGGCCTCTGTGCAAACACATCAGCTCTGATGGTGCAGGGAATGGTCATCCTCACCTTGTAGAGGGGGGCTGGGCTTCACCCACTGTGTCCCCAGGGATAACTGACTGCTTCTCTTGTTTCTCCACAGCCACACCAGTTGTGTGTGCAGGGCACACCACCCCACCCATGACATGCTCCTGCATACAAGGGCTCCGCAGGACCACCCATGCAGTGGAGGGGTACCAACAGCAGCACCTGGGGGCCCTGCACCTCACTCTCCAGCACTGGGTGCAAGAAGACCTGCAGCTCCAACACTAGCAGCTTACCCAGGACTGTGCCATCTGCCAACACCTGCACACCCTCGTGTGGAGCAAGCTGCCTCCTGCCGCTCCAGCGCCGGCTGCCTCCCTAGCTGCCTCCCACACCTTCTCCCCCTTCCACTTCACCCTCCACACCCTCCATTCCCTCCCCACCCTCCATCCCCTCCCCATCCCCCAAGGGACACCGAGGCCCCCACACCCGCGGTGCTGGGAGACAGTTGTCCCAGCGAGACCCCCAGCCCTGAGCTTCCCCTCCTCCTTCTTCCCCTTGCTTCCCCCTTCCAGCTCCTTCCTCCCAGGTTTCCCCCCACCCTCTCCCACCCTCTCTCTTTTCCTCTCCCACCTCCTTTCCCCAGTCTCACCAGAGTTTCATTATCCCTCCCCCCCCCCCCCCATGTTGTTAAATAAAAAGAGTTTGTGTTCATGAAAATACGTGTATTTTATTTGACATCAGGAAGGGGGCTTAGGGAGGGGTAAGTGGAAGGACGTGAGGGAGGAATGAGGGACAAGCCCCCAGTGGCGCAGACCAGGGAGGCTTTTAGTGCTCTTCACAATGGAAGCTCTCCTGCAGGGCCTCCTGGATACTAACAGCCCCCCGGTGGACCTCCCGGATGGCAGCCTGCAGCAAGTGCAGCCAGGCTCCCAGCAACGCATCCAAGAGAAGCATCAAAGTGCCCAGGGGCAGCTCTGGCTCCATGTAGCAGAGTACTGTGGTGTCCCAAGTGAGGGCAACCAGAGAACACAGAGCCAAAATGCTTTGCTGTCCCTTATCGAGGTAGGCAAGCAAGCAAGGAAACCTGAGAACTGGCTGTCTGGGGGAGGGTCCCTTAAAGCACAGGCCTCAGATAGCCTCAGGCAGCAGCCACACAAAGTAAATCCTGACCTGATGCCCTGCATGAACTGGTTCTGGCCGGCCTAAAATGCGATTCAGTGTCCACTCAGTGTGGACATGCTATTTCGAAATAGCAGAATGCTATTTTGAAATGCATTTTGTGTGTAGACATGTTATTTCAAAATATCTTATTTCTAATTAACTATTTTGAAATTAGATCTTTCAAAATAATGCTGTAGTGTAGACATACCGTAAGAGTGTTCAGCACTTTGCAAGAGTGAGCCCTTATTCCGTAATGTAGTGTTCAGGGAGAGCTGAATAGCATAGATTAAAGGAAATAAAAAAGACACTGGAGCACTAATTCAAATTCAGCAGCACTAAAAATGGGTGATCAAGGAAATCAAAGCACTCCAGGCAGCCATGCTATTATAAACAGATCAATAGTATAAAATGTCACATGTATCTTCTTTGGAGCATTTCTCACAACAGTACACTGACCTTTATAAGGAGGCTGAGAGCTGTGAAGAATAGTCTGGCTTATTATTTCTTTCAAATCTAGGAGCATCAAAGAGAAAAAGTCAAACCAGGAGACTCTTGCTTCCATTCAAACTAAGCTAGAGCGAAGGAAAATAAAACATGCTCCTCTTGTGAAGAAAAATAAGGAAGGGTGAATGTATATTATCCTAGCAAAGTAAAGAGCCTGGGCTGGTGTAAAGTGCCATAGCTTGACTGAAGTCAATACAGAGAGATCCTCCTCAGATTAGCCAATAGCCTTATTAAAGTGAGGGCATTCACCTAGAATGTTGAAGCCTCAGGGGAACTTTCTGACCACCAATCTAGAGTGGACTCAGATTTTCATGAAATATTTCAAAAGGTCTCATTTTTGTTCCACATCAAAGAGCAAAAACATTTCAAAACCTTGATACTGTTTGCAAATCAGAGTTGTTGTTTTTTCCAGCTCCAAGATTGTCACTAGTCGCAAAGGTGAGATGTCCATACATGCCAAATAGATTTCAGACTCATTGACTGGTCACTATTTCCAAAAAAAGGTTATCTAAAAAAATTACATAGTAAAACTAGAAATAGAAATGGGTAAATAGAATAGAAAATAATGCATTATTGTGGATAGTCTTCATGTTTTTTCCAAGTGATTATGAATGAAAATCAGCAAGTGAGAAGAAAATAGGAACAGTTCTTTGGTTTCAGTCAAGTTAGCTAAGGTACATAAAATCTGGTGCAAATTTTTTAAAAATATCTTGCAGATAGTTTTTTCTAGAACTAACTAGAACACACTCTTCAACTAAGTCAGGCATTTCCCACTCAAGTTTTTTGTTTGTTTGTTTGTTTGTTTGTTTTTAAGAACAGAGCACAGATTCAGAAAAGGTATTTGAGGTACAATGGATTCAAGCAAATGCTTAAATATATGCTTATGCACCCTTCTTGAATACAGATAGATTTAAGCACACACTTAAGTGTTTTGTTGAATCTGGCCCAACAACATAATTATATGTTTAGTGGCAGTATATTATTCATTCACTAGATATTTGCATGCAATAAAAATTTCCAGACAGAAGACGGTCCCTGGCAAAAAAGAGAGAACTGGAACTCAAGTTGTGTGGAAGTCTGATTGTGTGTAGCTGTCACTATTATCTTTACTAATTGCCACTTCTTTAAGAGAGACTGATTCCCTATAGCATGACAGAAGTCAACAGAAGGAAACCTTCAGAATTCCACCATGGAACTTAAAACTAGAACAGGGGAAAATCTTTTGTCCAAAACTGCTTTTTTTTCCCGGGGAAAATGCAAATTTGATCATATTGAACTGTTTTATGAATGAAAATGTAATTGTAAAATGTCAAATGTACTTCTCAGCTGTTCATGTCATACAATCATAGAATCCTAGAACTAGAAGGGACCTTGAGAGGTAATAAAGTTCAGTCCCCTGCCCTCATGGCAGGACCAAGCACTGTCTAGATCATCCCTGACAGATGTCTGTTTAACTTGCTCTTAAATATCACCAGAGATGGAGACTCCACAAACACCCAGGGTATGTCTACACTACAGCGCTAATTCGAACTAACTTAGTTCGAATTGGTTAATTCGAACTAAGCTCATTCAAATTAGCGCAGCTAGACTTAAAAACTAGTTCAAATTAGCGTTTTGCAAATTCAAACTAGCATGTCCACACAGAGTGGACCCTGAACAGAGGTTAAGGATGGCCGGAAGCGATGCCGGCAGGGCATCAGATGAAGACTTAGGGCGTGGAGCTGCTGTCTCAGGCTAGCTGAGGGCTGTGCTTAAAGGGACCCGACCCCCACCCCGGACAGACAGTTCTCAGGGTTCCCCGCTTGCAAAGCAGTCCTGGCTTGGAGTGCCCTGAGTGCCCACACTGGATACATCACAGCACTCGGCCATCAGCCCGGCTGCACTTGCCACAGGCTGCCATCCGGGGGGAGGGGGCAATTGGGGGGCTGCAGGAGAGCTTTCACCCCCAGAAGCCCGCAGAGCTAGCCCAGTCCTCCCCATCGGGGGGGCGTACCCTATTCCTCCCTCACCTCCTTCCACTTACCCTTCCCTGGCCCCCCTTCCTGATGTACAAAATAAAGAAAATGTGTGTTCAAAAATAGAATCTATCTTTATTGAACGAAACTGGGGGAGACTGGGAAAAAGAGGTGGGAGAGGGGAAGAGAGAGGCTGGGAGAGGGGAGGGCAACTAAAATGATTAGGGTTTTGGAACAGGTCCCATATGAAGAGAGGCTAAAGAGACTGGGACTTTTCAGCTTAGAGAAGAGGAGACGGAGGGGGGATATGGTAGAGGTCTATAAAAGCAAGAGTGGTGTGGAGAGGGTGCATAAAGAAAAGTTCTCCATTAGTTCCCATAATAGAAGGACTAGAGGACACCAAAGGAAAGGAATGGGTAGCAGGCTTCAAACTAGTAACAGAAAGTTGTTCTTCACAAAGCAAAGAGTCAACCTGTGGAACTCCTTGCTGCAGGAGGCTGTGAAGGCTACAACTAGAACAGAGTTTAAAGAGAAGTGAGATAAAGTCATGGAGGTTGGGTCCATGGAGTGGTATTAACCAGGGGGTAGGAATGGTGTCCCTGCTCAAAGTTTGTGGAAGGCTGGAGATGGATGGCATGAGACAAATGGTTTGGTCACTGTCTTCGGTCCATCCCCTCCAGGGTACCTAGGGTTGGCTGCTGTCGGCAGACAGGCTACTGGACTAGATGGACCTTTGGTCTGACCCAGTATGGCCATTTTAAGCTCAGGGCTCAGGGTCGGGGGTCTCAGTGGACCACCTTGATTTTCATGCACACCTGCTCCTGGGTGGCCAGGCTGGCAGCTCTCCTGCCCTAGATGGCCACTTTCCTGTGCCTAGTGCGGAGTTCATGGACGAGGTCCACGATGTCTGCACTAGTCCAGGCGGGTGCCCACCTCTTGCGGTCCTGGCCAGGCTCCCGAGAGCCGCCAGCCTGGTCCCGGGAAGAGGCGGAGGGCTGGGGGGCATCGGGTGGCTGGCTCATGGCATGCCAGGTGCAGGGTCTGCTGGCTGGGTGCTGGCAGGCTTGCACCTGGCACGGGCACCGTAGCCAGCCCGTGCCCCTTTAAGGGCTCCAGGGCCGGGAGGGGGGCATATGAGTTTCCCTGGTGTTGGCCAGATTGGCCACCAGGGAAAGCTGGGGAGGGCTAGCCTCCCACTAGTTCGAATTAAGGGGCTACACAGCCCTTAATTCGAACTAGTAAATTCGAACTAGGCTTAGTCCTCATAAAATGAGGTTTACCTAGTTCGAACTAAGCGCTCCGCTAGTTCGAATTAAGTTCGAACTAGCGGAGCGCTAGTGTAGCGCCTATCAAAGTTAATTCGAACTAACGTTCGTTAGTTCGAATTAACTTTGTAGTGTAGACATACCCCCAAGCAATTTATTCCCGTGTTTAACCACCCTGACAGTTAGGAAGTTTTTCTTAACATCCAACCTAAACCTCCCTTACTGCAGTTTAAGCCCATTGTTAGGATTGAAAGTTTTATTCTTTTTATATTTCTTATCTTAGGTATAGTAATATAGTAATAATGTAGCAATAATATAGCAATATAAGGCCTATATATATTAACATACATTTAGTATTTTACAAATTAAGTCCTTTCAGTTGAAGGTCTATTTTCTTTGTTCTGAAGTTTAGTAAAAGTTCTAAAGTAGAAAAACAGTTCTGGGTATTGTGGCTGTGTTAATAAGATTAGAGGAATTCTGCTAATGTTGAAGGCCAAGCCTTAATTGATTGATTTACAATGCTTTTGCTTTGCCATGCAGATCTGTAACCTTGGAAAGTTCTTGTGTATGTAAGGAGTGTGAATGTGTCCAGATAAGATGCAAAGTTATATGGCTTTAGAACCAGATGGCCGAAGAAGGGGGGTGAGTGAGCATGGGCAGGCCAGAGGACAAGACAACCTGGCTGCAGAAGAGCCATCTATAACCATCAATGTACCCCCCTATTCACAAGAAGATTGGATAATTAGCAGATTGACAACCTTAAAGTGGAGCAAGCACCCCGAAATTATGATTGATTATAGGATGAGCCTTAGAGAGATGTTTTGGGAACACTCACATCAAAAAGATAACGTTCCGGTCACAAACTGACAGTGGAATCCAGGGATTTCAACAAGAGAAGTGGATTATAAAAAGCAGGGTGCTTTGCTGTGGAACTTGGATTCATCTGCCACTGTCTGGAGAGAAGTATCAGATCGACTGACAAGGCCCTGCTCCCCCCTGTGCTTGATCTAGCTGACCACTAGATTAACACAGACTCTGGGCTGGTAACTATATCATCTGGCAGAACTGTGTATACATGATGTTTTGTGTGTGTGTGATTGAAAAGCTTATGCAACTGTTGTATTCTCAATAAATGCAGTGTACTGCCTTTTCCCCCATAAAAGATCTCGTGTGCTTCGTTTCATAACACCATTGCTTCTTGTCCTATTGTCAGAGGCCAAGGAGAACACATTTTCTCCCTGCTCCTTGTAATACCTTTTTAGATACTTGAAAACCGCTATGTTACTTAACTGTTTGTTTGGGGAGGGCGGGGGGAATCAGACAAAAATAAAACATGTATCTCATTTGTTTCATTTTTAAGTGAAATTTTTAGATATTTTTTATCCAAATATTTTGTTTTTAATTTCCTTCCATTTTATTTTGGAAAGTTCAAAACTTTAAAAAATGCTCAAAACCAAAATGAAACTTAGGTTTTTTTTAACTTTTCCATTCACTGAATTTTTTAAAATCAGTTTGACGCTTTTTTAAAAAAAATCTCATTTGCCAGTGAGCCAACAAATCCATTAATCACCAAGATGTACTTAGATCATGGTTCTGAAAAGCAGCGGACTAGTAAAGCTATACTATTACACTATCCACAGTTAATAACCCAACACTGAAATTCAGTCCAGTTATGTTTAGGTTTACACAATGCAAAAGGAATCTGTTAAAAGGAGAACTATATATGGACTACACTTTGTCTTCTGTTGCAAGAACTACTCAGAAGTGTTTTGATGTTTTGTTGTAGTCCAGAGGTATACATTCTTAATCCATAAATCAACAGAAAACACCAAATATAGTGTTTGGTACGGTAATTTAAAGAAAAAACTCTTTCTTTAAATTTGAATTCTTCCTTCAAGTTAGTAATGTAAGCCTCACATTAGCGGTTGGGGAGAATAAGCAAACCCACACAAAGCAGTATGGTGGGAGTGGTTACACATTCCCTTCATAGGGTTATCCTCTTTTCCCATCAGAGTGTTCTAGCACATCTTTTAGCACCATGCTGAGAGTTTTAACAAGAAAAGAAATCTATTATTTATCTTCAGAATCAGTATACTCTTTTCAGTGAGAAAGTGGAGATCCGTCATTTTACATGACACTTCTCAAAATAGCCTCGCTGGAAACATTTTTTCCTAATAATTTTTCACATAGCCAAGGGAATTGTAGTTCTCAGTGCCAGGGGAGATGGGTTGCTGATTAAAATTGTTTGATCAACACTAAAAACCAGAAGACCTCCCACTGCTTTCTTTTACTGTTCCCTCTCTCATTCTCAAATGTCTTTTATTTTTGACTTTATCTATGCCTTCATTTAATAAACATGAAGTAATTTGTCTGGTATGTATCCTTATCATCATGATTATACCAGTCCAGTTTTTATAAGCTGATTTTTAATGTGAGACTTTTATTGAACATTGCCAGACCTCACATTCAAAAGGCTATCCTCTGATAATTATGATTGAGGAGCTCTTACTATTATAGTTAGGGTTGAAATTAAGTTCCTGTTAAAAGGTCAGTTTTCAATATGTATTTAACTGCAGCTAATATTGCAATATCAGTCTTTGAAAACAACAACACAGCATGCATATTTGGTTGGCACTTTGGTAAAACTGCACAGAATATCTGCCTGAAAGAAAAAGGGCAGAGAGAATTTGTCAGAATAATTAACAATATGTGTCACCATTCATTAGGATCCACACAATCCACTGTGGCTGCTGGCAACAGCTGTGGCACACAAGAGTCAGCTAGTGGCAAAGACATGTCACTCCCTGGAATCACAGAAGAGGAAAAAGGATCTTTTTGCTGATCATAAAGCACTTTCCCAGTTTACATTGAATACTCATGTTGATTAGAAGAGTTTCAACTTTAATCTTTCCTAATCTAAATGATTTCATTTGCAACATGTACATCAGGCAATATCTGCATTTCATGACAAACTGCTATTAAACTGAATTGGCAGTTCGACACAAATTATATTCCTTCCTTTCTTCAGTGTGAGAAGAAAATGTGTGTAGCTATAGTGAAGCTTAAGAAAAAGCAGATGACAAAAAATGTGAGCATGTGATACCTTTAATTGAATGGACATACATGTTATCATAACTGGATTTGAAGCACCAAAAGTCCATTTCTACAGGAGTCAAATATAAATAGGAACAGAAAGGCCATAGGTGAATTTCATGCAGAAAAATATAGCCTACGTTTTCAGAATTCCATGTGCTAAAAAGCATAAATGGAATCATATGTACAATTCAGGGAAACACATAACCAGCTAAAAATCAAAATGATAATTTATTCTCACAGTAACCATGATTGCATAGTTGCAATTATTCCAGAACAGAAGTGTGAATTCAGATTATACACACATTTTGTACATACTATTATGAAAATATGGGCTCTAGTGTCCAGCTACAGAGGACTGAGAAAGTAAATTACTTGAAAACTATCTGCAATCTTGGATTAAATACACTATCATAAATGGATGTACTTACTATTCTGTAGGCAAAATCAACTCTAATAATGGGGCAGCTGTTCATTGCACCTTTTCTCCCAGAAGAGAAAGGGAGGTGTATGAAGTGGTTGTTTCTTTAACTCCACCCCACAAATTACCACTGGGCACAACTGAGCCTATATTGGAGGTGTGGTCAGTGTCTACTACAATAGATCAAGGGTGGAGCCAGACAAGCAGCTCCAGGCCAGACAAGGTTCACCAGTGTTAGCCCCTGCCAGGCCGCCAAATGCTTTATTTACCTGCACATCCGCAAGTAGGGCCATTCACAATTCCCATTGCCCGTGGTTCATTCTTCTCAACCAATGGGGGCTGCAGGAAGCAGTAGCTCAGCCTGTGCTGCTTCCCACAGCTCCCATTGGTCAGGAATGACCAATTGCAGCCAACAGGAGCTGCAAGCAGCCAGATCTGCAGACATGCAGGTAAATAAAGCATCTGACAGCCTGCCATGGGCTAACTCTGGCAAACTATGCTGCTTATTACCCATCCCGGTATAAACTTATATTAAATCACTACCTCCGTGCAGCAAAGGGAAGTACGGTCTCAAAGAAGAACCCAGGCTGCTTGAATTACTATTGTCAAAGTTTTCATTCTCAGTACACTTTTATTTCCATCTTCACAAAACTTTTATACTCACTTGCCACCATCACAGACAGCCCTGAACTTCTTCTTTTCAGAGGGAGATATGAGTGTTCAGAAAAAAAAGAAGTAGAAACTTTCAGAAGACTCTTTTCCCTTTTTTCTCCCAAGACCTGGAATGGAAAAATGGGAATTTTTTGGAAAAACAGATCAGCTTTGATGTGAAATATTTCCTCAGAACAAAGAGTGAAAGAATTTGTAATGTGTAAAATGATATTATTGCTGCATTTTAGCCTTCAATACGTTTTCTAATAGCTACAAGTATTTCAGATGAAATTGTTATTTCAAAACTTTTAGTATTGGACAATTACAATTCCTATGCACTATATATAACTAAGTAACCGCCTATGACATGTTACAGCTCCTAGTCGGTAGAGGAACCTGCTGTCTTTACAAGGGTATGTCTACACTACAGCACTATTTCGAATTAACTTAATTTGAAATAGTTAATTAGAATTAAGCTAATTCAAAATAACGCATCTACACATAAAAACTATTTCGAAATAGTGTTTTGCTATTTCAAAATAGCGTGTCCACACTGAGTGCCCTGAACCGAAGTTAAGGCTGGCCGGAACCAGTGCCGGTAGGGCATCAGGTTAGGACTTAGTGTGTGGGGCTCCTGCCTGAGGCTAACTGAGCTCTGTGCTTAAAAGGACCCTACCCCCACCCCGGACAGACAGTTCTCAGGGTTCTGTGCTTGCTTGTCTACCTCGATGAAGGACAGCAAGGCAGTCCTGTCTTGGAGTGCCCTGAGTGCCCACACTCGGGACACCACAGCACTCAGCAACATGGAGCCAGAGCTGCCCCTGGGCATGCTGGTGCGTCTTGTGTGGTCGTTGCCATCAGCCCAGCTGCACTTGCTGAAGGCTGCCATCCGGGGGGTCCATCAGGGGGCTGTCAGGATCCAGGAGGCCCTGAGGGAGAGTGTCCCTCCTGGGAGCCCTCGGAGCCTCCTCAGTCCTCCCCACTGGGGTCTCATGCCCCAGTCTTCCCTCATGCCCTTCCACTTACCCCTCCCTAGTACCCCTTCCTGATGTCAAATAAAAGACACGTATGTTCAAAAATAGAAATTGGGTTTCTTAAACAAAACTGGGGGGGGATGGACCTCTGGGGAGACCGGGAAAAGAAGATGACAGAGGGGAAGAGAAAGAGTGGAAGAGGGGTGGGAGGAGGGAGCTGGAAGGGGGAAGCAAGGGGAAGAAGGGGGTGGGGAAGGTCAGGGCTCAGTGTTGGGGGGTCTCACTGGACCAACCTGATGTCGAAGCACTGACTTTCATGCAAACTTGCTCCTGGGTTCGCATGTGGCCTTTGGTGGCCAGGCTGGCAGCTATCCTACCATAGACGGCCACATTCCTTTGTCTAGGGCTGAGATAATGGAAGTTGGGGGCATCCCCCCAAAACTGAATAAGGTCCATGATCTCCACCCTGGGGTGAGGGTGCAATCCAGTCTGTGGGTTACGTTTAGAGGTAGAAACAAAAGGGGTGATGTTGTGATTGGTGTCTACTATAGACCGCCAGATCAGGTGGATGAGTTTGATGAGGCTTTCTTCGGACAACTGAGAGAAGCTTCCAGGTCGCAGGCCCTGGTTCTCATGGGAGACTTTAATCCTGAAAGAAGTTCCAAAGAGGATGGAGAAAGGCTGGTCACGGTAGTGACGGATGGCAGAATAAGGAGCAATGGTCTCAAGTTACAGTGGGAGAGGTCTAGATTGGATATTAGGAAAAACCATTTCAGTAGGAGGGAGGTAAAGCACTGGAATGTGTTACCTAGGGAGGTGGTGGAATCTCCATCCCTAGAGGTGTTTAAGTCTTGGCTTGACAAAGTCCTGGCTGGGTTGATTTAGTTGGGATTGGTCCTGCCTTGGGCAGGGGGCTGGACTTGATGACCTCCTGAGGTCTCTTCCAGCTCTATGATTCTGTGACAGGTCATGGATTTTTCTTCCTGAGTAATATTAAGCTCATTTACGGCCAAGATAAAGGCAACTGTTTTTGAGAATCCACATACATCTCAATTTACAAGTCAGGAAGAAGTAAAAGTGGAGGACTTTACTCATATACTGCAGACTAATGCATATTACTTCAGACTTCTCAGATACAAATTTCAAAGGTAGTAATGTTAGGGATGATAGCAATATACAGCATTTGACTAGATTACTGGACAAAATCAACACGTTTAGGACTAGACATTAAAAAAGTACTTTCAAATGATGCAGAACTTCTGCAGGTATTTGGGCCAGGTGCTGTAATCTGGGAACAACATGGTGTCTGGGCTGTCCCGCTGCCCGCGTGCTCCAGGGCGAGAAAAGCCCCGTTCGTAACTGCAGATCCGACATAAGTCGGATCCGCGTAACTCGGGGACTGCCTGTATACACACAGGCTACATCTACACTGGCATGATTTTCCGGAAATGCTTTTAACGGAAAAGTTTTCCGTTAAAAGCATTTTCGGATAAGAGCATCTAGGTTGGCCACGGACGCTTTTCCGCAAAAAAGCCCCAATCACCATTTTCGTGATCGGGGCTTTTTTGCGGAAAAGAAAACTCTGCTGTCTACACTGGCCCTTTGCGCAAAAGTCTTTCGGAAAAAGACTTTTGCCCAAATGGGAGCAGCATAGTATTTCTGCAAAAGCACTGACAATCTTACATGAGATTGTCAGTGCTTTTGCGGAAATTCAAGCGGCCAGTGTAGACAGCTGGCAGATGATTTTGCGGAAAAACTTGCCAGTCTAGACACAGCCACAAAACCAAGAAAGAGGCTCGTACATGAAAGAGTTCAGGAGCTTGCTTCAATTAGTGCTGATTTTCAGTTTAATGGAGTACCTGAAGATCACCATGAAATTAATAATGAAAAAAAATCCACCCTAGACATGTGCATGAATAGAACTTTTGTAAGTCTGAAATTAATTCTTCTTATTGTAATATAAATAAAAATCCTTATATAATGAACTATCTAGCTAGGAAAAATGGCTGAAATAAATGTACCACTTATGACAAGTATATTTTTTCTTCTGGACACTGTCAGAAGACAGGAGACTGGGCTAGGTAGACCTTTGCTCTGAATCAGTGTGGGCGTACTTATGTTCTGTTATCCTTAGCCCCACTGCACTGCTGACTGGGAGTCACCAGAAGTAAGTGTACACCCCAACTCTGAGTCCCAACTCCCTATGCCCCAAACCCCTCATCCCTGGCCCCATCCCAGAGCCTACATCCCCATCCCACATCCCATACCCCTACCTCAACCCAGAGTCCCCTCCCATACTCTGAATCTCTTAGCCCCACATCCAGCCTGGAGCCCTCTCCTGCTCTCCAGACCTCTCATCCCTAGTCTCACTCCAGAGCTTGCAGCCCCAGATGGAACCCTCAGTCCCTCCTATACCCCAACACGCTGCCTCAGCCCAGTGAAAGTGAGAGGGTGGGGGAGAGTGAGCCATTGAGGCAAGGGGAATGTAGTAAACAGGGGGAGGACTTGGGTGAAGGGGCAGGTCTCTGGTGGTTCAGTTTTGTGCAAGTAGAAAATTGTCAACCTTAAGCTTTGTGGTAATAGTCTGTGCTCCCTTGTAATGCAATGATTTACCACCTGATCTAACTTCTGATTTTACACTGATTTTGGATATACACTGAATAGCTGAGTCAAGACGATGTGGATGTAGAAGATTGGATTAATCTCCAGAAAAGACTGGATTAATCTGGATTCCATCCACCATTAGGAAATGCTGCATAACTTTCTGTTCTGATCAAGCTCCCTCTCCATAACAAAAATTGTACTCACAATACTGACAACCTCTTTTACACGCAGCTTTCTCTCTCTTTAAAAAAAACCCTACCAACAAAAAAACCCCACCATAATACAGTCCCAAGTAGAAGTTTACATTGCCCATAAACAGACTCCATGAAGACCCTGATGGACTTTGCTATTGTTAATTGATTTCACATTGAAGGCAGTCAGGCACAAAGGAGATGGGTGCAGACAGATCCCCTGAAACTGGATAAAACTGGGGATTACCCAATACTGGAAATCATACTTGATTTGAATTAGATCTAGGTATTTATCTGAAGCAGCTGTGAAATAGTTCACAGATAGAAAAAGATGTTCTATCATAGTTTTTCGTGATATTTTGAGGAGATCCTCAGCTGTTATAAAATTAGCCTATTGAATTCAGGCCTGCATAATCATGCAAACAGATTCGAAAATGTACAAGCTTATTGTGAACCAAAACAGCTCAAGGCTTGTCTTTGAAGGTTATGACAATCAAAAGTACATGTTCCACATTTTCCTTACTGCCTCATACATATGCTTCATTTTGCCTTTCTTGCTAAGCATTACACTATGACAAGAAGGTTCCACTTCTGACAGGGCTGGATGTTTTTTGTTTCCTTTCAAAATTCTTCCAGACAAACAGTTTTTAGTTGTTAGCTTTGTTATTTTTTGCATTGACAGCTGTTGTTACTTCATGATCCATAATATCCATATAATGATTCTGAAATCTTTGTTATGCATATTACAGTATTTGTAAACAATAATGTATAGTAAAATCCCTTAAACTGAGTTCTTTTCTGCTCTTTACACATAAAATGTTACCTGCATCTATCCCCTCCCCCTTCCACAGAGCAATTAAGCCCCTTTATCTTCTCTTTCTTGTGCTCTTCATGATCTCCTTAGCTATGTTTCCAATAATGAAAATGACATCACAGGAAGGCTGTCTGCCTGCTTTCCACATTACTTTCAAATTAATTAATGTCCTTAGTAGTTTAGATTCTTTGGAAGGATTTCAGCTGGTAACTGTAATTTACGTACATCATTTGTATCTTTTTCTCAGGGCCTATGTTTTTAGATCAGTGACCTTTTGATTGCGTGATTCATGCTGATTTAATTTTCCAGCTGGTACATTTTCACTTAAGCAGGCAGAAATGCAATGAAGCTAACATTTTTTAAATGAAATCAGTCCATTACACACCTGTTTGTTTAAAAAAATACACTTGTTCTCTCTCTTTTTCCCCCCCACCATGCCTATAATATTTTTCCCGTTACAAAAATATTATCAATAAAAAGCCTAAACACCTGCCCACTCCTGCCTGCTGTCATTCATCTATGGCTTTTGCAAATCAAACAATTTAATTCAGCCACTTGCTGTTGATAAAAACTATTTTATTTATTGTAGAAACATTAAAAAGCACATCTATTCGTTTATCAACTACACAGATGAAATATTTTGTAAGGCCCTGATCATGCATTGAGCTCTGCAGAAACGTGGCTCAAAATGGAGCTGCTGCTACTGAAATCCATACAAGTTTAAGGTTTAAACCACATCCTCTTAGATATGGGCAACTGGTGAATTAAACTACACTGAATTAAAGCCATTTTAATTCTGAAATGAGAGAGTTCACACAGGAGGTTAAAGTGGTTTAACTAATCCACTCTAAATTCAAACCTTTAGTTAATTCTAATTAACCTTCTGCAGAGTCGCATGTAGACAAGCTCCAACACATGAAGAAGAGTTGATATTTTCTACAGATTTGTGAAACAACCCCTAAGGCTGTATCCACATTGACATGATCTTGCTCAAATACTCTTTAACGCAAGAATTCTTTAGTGTAGAATTCTGTCTTGTAGACGCTGTGTAGATGCTGTCTTGTGCAAGAAAGCTTCGATGGCCATTTTAGCCATCGGACTTTCTTGCGCAAGAAATTCATATTGCCTGTCTATGCTGGCCTCTTGCACAAGAACAGTTGCGCAAGAGGGCTTATTCCTGAGTGGGAGCATCATAGTTCTTGCGCAAGAAGCACTGATTTCACACATTAGAACGTCGGTGTTCTTGCGCAAGAACTCCCCGCCAGTGTAGACAGGAAGCATGTTTTTGCGCAAAAGTGGCCACTTTGGCGCAAGATCATGCCAATGTAGACACAGCCTAACAGTTTCACAAATGTTTGAACAAGAGCTGGTTGAATAACACAAAAGCAATTCAGGAAAATTCTGCATATAAAAGTAATTTGTTCAGATTGTCATTACTTGTTAAGGTTTTATTATTCTGTTACCTAGCAGCCCTGTGCTCTTGGGAAACTAGGGACTGACATTCATGGAAAACCATCCGTCCCCCACCCTTCTCCTAGGCCTCTGCTAGAATAAGAGAAAGCAATGAAAAGGCCAGGGAAGACACATCTAAACTAATTAAGGAAATACCCCAGTCTCATCTGCATTGAAGACAGAACAGAGGGACATCTCATTAGCATACAGAATGGAGACCAGCTCTTCCAAGGCAGGAACCGCAGTGAACTATGGGATACCGAAAGCAGAGAAGCACTGCCTGATGGGAAATCTCTGCTCCAGATGCTAAATGAACACAGGCCTGCTCACACCCAAATTAGTCATTATCCAACCAATTCTAGTAACAATCCTATTGACATCCAAAAGACTGAAACTGCCCAGTTGCATTGTGAGCTCCTTCAAGGAACATCACCCATAACTAGGTGTGATCAGTCTCTATTGTTTCGCCTCTGTTCTCTTTGAACTATTGTCCTATCCCTATAAAACTCCTATCCTTTAAACTGCATCAGTTCCATGGAGACTTCTTCATCACCTGTCTGATCATGCTGGGGGCTCTGCTTGTCTCCTGCCCTCTGGATCCCCAGCTCCCATCACCATTTGAGAACCCCGATCAGTGCAAGCTCCACAGAGTGGTGAGGTCTCTCTCTCTCTTCCGCCCTCCCACCCTCACCTCTCTCTAAGCATAGCCTCCTGACTCTTCCCTATGTAAACTGTTATATGGTTAGCTAACCCTAACATTTGTAATCAGTTTCAATTTAGATTTAATATTGTAACTGTTTTGTGTGTCTGGATCCCTATATATATATTCACTACCCAGAAATAAATAACTTTCATTGTTAAGCTGGTTGCTTCTTTCTCTTTCGCTCAGTGGTGTTGTTTTGGCTTCCCCATTTGCTCTGCAACAACACTTCTTGTACCCAAGCTAAAGATCCCTGTAGTGCCCAAAATCGTGTGGGGTTTGCTCATCATGTGGTTTATCTGTGAATGATTGTGGTGTGAAAGTGGGGTTAAGGGGTGCTGAACGTGGGGGTTTATGAGGATGGCAGCTTAAAGTGCTGTTTAATCCAGCCCACTGAGTCCAAAGGCTCATGACGGTGCATGTGGCATTGCTGTTAATCCAGCTTGCTGAATCCAGGGACATATGAGGGGTCAGCTTGTGAGAGCTGATTACCCAGTCCTTTCAGGTGTGCTCTGTTAGTGGGTGTGAGTGCCTGTGTGTGTTGCTAAGGTGGTAAGAACCCCATCCTGAGGAACCTAGTTACTGCAGGAGAGCTCCAGTGGGAGGGGGAATTGGCAACAGGGAGAGAATTCAGCTCCATATTCAGCACAAGTAAGCACAAACAGCACACTAATAGAATTGTTAACCTCCCCCCAACCTCATAAGAGTAACCCTAATAAATGAGCATCCCCCAGAGTATTGGGCAAATCTAGTAACAATTCATTGTCCATTAGTATTTAGACAGACTATTTGTCAAGGTATTTGTGAAAATGAATCACAAAGCATTCATGGATTTTAGCACAGTAATTTACCATTTGAAAATGTGTACTGGAAGCCTGTCTATTGTTTACTAATCAACATTTGGTTTTAGCTACAGTCCTATCTAAGAATTTTTATTCATCCAGTCAGGGAATAGAAACACCATGTCACATGCCATAAACAGTGGACCTCAGCTAGCACCATGGAGTCCTTTATGTACAGTACAACTGAGAAGCAGTGTTAAAATGTCCAGTTTTCGTAATAAAATAATGGGCACCTAAACAACGATAGGGAGCACATTTTTAATCATGTTTTTTACAGTAACACTTAAGGACCAACTAGTCCCTGTTTTGGTATGCATGGTACACACACAGAGCAGTAGACAGTCCCTATCCCAAAGAGTATACAGACAAAATGGACATATGGTTTGACAAGATAAATGCTTTTGGTTTATCTTTCAATGCTTAATTAGAAGCTGACACATTTATTTCACTCTGGACACAGCATGTATTTCTTGAAAGGGCATTCCAAAGGGAAACACAGGTTACAAATATATTTATCAGTGACAAGGCAGAAAGACAAGTGCACATTATCAAATTGATGACTACAATTGCACTTCATTGTCTAGAAACAGAAAGTGAATTTTCAAAAGTGTTTACTATCTATGGATAGTTTTTGTTTAATGAATCTGTAAATGGCATTTAAAGTATTTGTATTCAAAAATAAGTATAAACAACAAAGAGTCTGGTAGCACTTTAAAGACTAGCACAGTTATTAGGGTATAAGCTTTTGTGAGATACAACTGACTTCCTCAGATGCTGAAAAGAAAAAAAAACAGAAAAGGAAGGGACACTCCCATTTCCATATCCCTTCCTTTATCTGTTTTCTCTTCAGCATCAGAGGAAGTGAAATGTATCTCATGAAAGCTTATGCTCTAATACCTTAATAAATGTGTTAGTCTTTAGAAAATTGGCAACTTTCATATTCACTATTTGTTATCTGTTTAAAAAAAATCCTTGCGGGACTCATATCTAGTCAAGTGAGGGAAAGAATTTGATGCATTCTTACCCTAGATTTTAAAACACAGCATAACGTACTCTAAATCTGTAAAAACCCAGAGACCTTATAGCTGTGCAGTAGAACCCTGGAGGTTTGGAGGAGCCAAACTAGTGAAATTTACTGAGTGTAGTAGAGAACTACATTAGAACATAATAAACCCTCAACTGATATAAATAAGCAAAGTTCCACAGACTCAGTGCCCTGCCCCCTTCTCCTCCTCACCTTATCCTCTCCTCCCCTCCCGCCAGTGCATCCTGTAGGAGAGTATACCCTTGTCTACACGAGGGAGTTATTTCAAAATAATTCCCCTTATTTCAAAATAGCAAGCTGTGCATCCACACTACCAAGCCTGTCAAATAACAGTCTGGTTGTTTTGAAATAATAATTCCTGCTTTGAATGAGGAAAAATGCTTATTTTGAAAAATTTATTTCAGGAGTTGTTATTTCAAAATAAGTTATTTCAAAATAATTTCCTAGTTTAGACATGCCCATATGAGATGGCTCAGCTTCTTTCTACTGGCTGTGCTTAACAGGCATAATTTTGCACCAGATGACAAGAAAGACAGACAAGCAAACAAAAAGCAGCACAGTGACATAAGATAATGCAGTATTGAGATATATCCAATGAAGAACTGAGAAACAAAAGAACTGAGGAGAAAGAGACAGTAATTTCATCTAAAACTTGCTGCCTGTCTACACTGGCCACGAGTTCTTGCGCAAGAACACTGACGTTCTAATGTAAGAAATCAGTGCTTCTTGTGCAAGAACTATGACGCTCCCGCTCAGGAATAAGCCTTCTTGCACAACTGTTCTTGCGCAAGAGGCCAGTGTAGACAGGCAACATGAATTTCTTGTACAAGAAAGCCCAATAGTTAAAATGGCCATCAGAGCTTTCTTGCCCAAGAGATCGTCTACACTGGCACGGATGCTTTTGCGCAAAAGCACATCTCTTGCACAAAAGCACATGCCAGTGTAGATGCTCTCTTGCACAAATAATCTAATGCAAAAACTCTTGCGTTAAAGTGTATTTGGGCAAAATCTTACCAATGTAGACGTAGCCGCAGAGCATAATCGATTTAGCAATTTCACTGGGGTGAAGACAAAGTCCCTCACACCATTAGCAAAAAGATTTCTTAGGAATTATTGAAATGTAGCATAAAGGGGATTAGCATGTTATTACTACCTCATCTCTATTTGCTTGCCATTATTTTTTGTTTTTCAAAGCAAAGAATGCTTTGATACAAGCCAAAATATATTTCCCAGCTACATATCACTGTGAAATGGCTGAGAGCTCTCAGCTCTACTAGCAGAAATAGAATCTCAGCATCTGGATAAATGCATACTATTTTGCTTATCATGTGCAGTAATTTTAGCATCTAAACTATAGTTTAGTAAAGTTCTCAAAAATATGATCTGTGTTGTCAGAAGCTGCAATACTATGGATAATTTAAAGGCAGACAATGCAATGGGAAAGACCATGCTCATTCTTACTCTTCAAGGATTCATAGGAGCTGGTCTCAGCAAAAAGAGACCTGTGATTTTAGAAAACAAATATTATATCTATTTACAACCAAGTAGCTGCTATCTTTGGCTATGTCTAGACTACAATGATTTATTGGAAAAAGGTACGCAAATTGCGCTCCAGAATTTGCATACCTTTTTCCGATAGTTTTTTCATAATAGACTTTTCCGAAATTTGGCCCATCTACACTGGGCCAAATTTCAGAAGAACCTCCTCTTTTGGAAGAGCCCTTCTTCCTCATGGAATGAGGAAGACAGGGCTTCCGAAAGAGTGCGTTTGCTCTTCCACAAAAAAAAAAGCGGAAGAGTAAACATGTTCCCTGGACGTGGTGGACTTTTCCCAGGATACTTCCAAAAAACCCATAGTGTAGACATAGCCTTTAACCATCAGCTGCAAAATAAACTCTATATGTCCCATTTTAAACAAAAAACTTCCACCACAGGTACTCCAAAGGCAGATTCACTTGGACATGGAAAGAATCTGAAAATAATGTTTTCAGGTCACACTAGCAATCAATTTTGGCCTTTAAGTTGATAAGCACCAGTTTTTAAGTGTAAATCTATGCTTTGATATCTCAACACATGCAATCTGGATATTGGATAGTTAGGGGTTCAGCCACCAAATTGGTACACAGCTTTGTAGATTTTTAAGGCCAAAAGGGACCATTATGATCATCCATTCTGACCTCCATAATATAGGCCAAGGACTATCAACCAGCTTTTCCTGTTTGTTCAAAATATAGCATCTTGAATCCACACTGTCCCAAGTGTCAATTATTCTCACTATTAATAATTTAGACCTTATTTCTAGACAGAATTTGTCTAGCCTTTGTTGCTTACCATTGGATCACATTAGGCCTTTTACTCTCTTGTTTAAAGAGCCACCTACTGTCACACATTCCCTCTTCATGCAGGTACTCTTAGGCTTTGTCTATACTCGCGGCTTCTTGCGCAAGAACATCTTGCACAAGGGCTCTTGTGCAAAAAGTCTTGCGCTAGAAAACATCCACACTTCCATGTGTGCGCTGTGCTTTTGCGCGTGAGTTCCCATGGCAGTGTGGACGCTCTCTTGCACAAGAAAGCTCTGATGGCCATTTTAGCCATAAGGCTTTCTTGAGCAAGAAATCCCTTCCGGGTGTCCACACTGCCCTCTTGCACAAGAGCTCCTGCAGAAGAGGGCTTGCACCTGTTAAAAAAGAGCGTAGCTCTTGCGCAAGAAGCCCTCTCTTAACACACCGTACTGTAAATTTCCTTGTACAAGAGCAGGCGGGCAGTATAGACGCTCTGCGGATTCTTGCGCAATTCGGCCATACTTGCACAAGTGTAGACATAGCCTGAGGGTGTGTCTAGACTGTGGGTTTTTTTCAAAAAAACTTTACCTGCATTTAGACAGCCTCCGCGTTCAGTCGACAGTAAGTTGAAAGAACGTGGCAGTTTTGTCAACAGCCGTAAACCTCGTTTTACGAGGAATAACAACTTTTTTGACAGAGATCTGTCGAAAATCAGTGTGTGTGGACACGGGGGCATGTTCTTTCGAAAAAAAGGGGCCTCCAGGAAGAAGCGCTGGTGCCTGTCCATCCTTACATGCTGAGCACCTCTATTGTTTCTGTCCGCAGTCTCTTAAAGGCACAGGTACCGAGACAGGCATTGCTGTCAGGAAGCCAGCCAGAGCACCTGTGCCAGCTGAGATAGCCATGTCCCAGCCTCAAGGCCCCCCTGGCCCTTGTTGAAGCAATGAAGAGGATTCACCCAGGGGCTCCAAAAGGTAGGTACCAGCCTAGTCAGGGCCTGAAATAAAAATCCCTGCAGGCCCTGCAGTCACGCTGCAGGAACGCAGACATATATGGGTGCATGGCCCAGGGACTGGCCAAGAAAGGGCATCACCCCCACACCTCCGACCAAGTGAGGGCCAAGGTAAAAGAACTGCAGCGGGGTATGTAAAGGCCCATGACCAGAACTCCCACTCTGGGGCAACCCCACAGAGCTGCTCATATTATGCAAACATGGAGCAGATTCTGTGTGGTGGGGAAGCTCAGACTCCACTATGGACCAACCTCTGAGGGAGGACGAGCAGGAAGAAGGGATAGGAGTGCTACATGGGAGGAGGATGAATAAAGAGCAACGACCCT
The DNA here is from genome assembly GCF_049634645.1 of Pelodiscus sinensis. NCBI lineage: Eukaryota > Metazoa > Chordata > Testudines > Trionychidae > Pelodiscus > Pelodiscus sinensis. Next base: position 57,496,662 of record NC_134715.1, on the reverse strand, counting down.
ATCCCAGGAGCCGGTCCTCCAGACCCCAGAGGCCTCCCAGCTGTTCTCAGCCATGGGGGAGGGAACATCAGGTGAGTGCTTTGAGGGGTCACCACACATAGGTGGGTTGTCAGTGCAGGGGGGCCATCTGGTCCCATTGCCATTGTGGGGCCCCTGTGATGCTCAGGCTGCTGCCCAACTCACACATGGTGTCATGTGTAAAGCCGCCGAGTCTCTTGTCCAAAGGAGGGCTCCTTACAGTAATGGCATGCCCTCAGGGACAGCGGGTGCACACATACATGATTGTCTTCTTCTCTTTTCCTCCCCACACAAGAGGGTAGCACCACACCTGCCCCGCCACCATATTGGACACGCGGCACCCACAGACACTGGCATGTCTACACAGACCTGCTGAAAAAGCATGTAGTGGCCCTGCAGGACCTCAACAGGACTCTTCAGAGAGAACAGAGGCAGAGGCTGAGTGGCGCAACAGGCTGCTGGATGAGCTGGTACGGCACCGCAGTTCAATCTGTTCCACTATACGGAAGGTCCTAGCCTTGCCTACTCCTGTCACAGGCACCACTCCTCCTGCATGCCAGGAACCTGCCCCCCCACCCTCTCTTCTCTCCCAGCGCCTCCTGCTCCCAAGCCGTCACAGACCCAACAGCTCCCACCCCCTCCTGCCCAGCCCAGGACTGGCTCTCACTCCTCCCGACCCAAAGGCCATGGCGATGCCAGGACGCAAGGCAGCAGATCAGGGAAGCAGCAGCCTACTTGAGCCCCCCTCTCCCCTCCAGGTTTTCAGCCCCCTACCACTCCAGTGAAAGAACATTTCAGTGATGTAACAAAATCTTTATTTTTGAGTGAAAGATGTAGCTTGTATATGAACAGTAGAACAGTAAAAAAGAGAAAGCTTTGTTTTAAACAGTTAGTACATTTTCCTTACTGATATTGTTTCTAATAAACACCCAGTTTTCTTTGTAAACAGACATTGGTTTTTTTATATATTCTTTATGTGAAGAGGGTGAGGCTTGTGGAGGGACAGGTAGGAGTGGACCAGGCCAAACCCCCCAAGGGGGAGGCCCTAGGGAGCAGGGGCGGATGAGAGTGCCGCGGGGTCCAGGGCAGCACCGCAAGGCTCCAGGCAGCGAAATTTCGTGGGGCCCCTCCTTTGACATGGCACATGAGCGGAGCCTCGGGAAGCGCAGGGTCTGGCGCAGCCACCCTGCTCGCCCTGCCCTAAATCCGCCGCTGCTAGGGAGAGTCAGTGGGCTCCTTCTGACTCTCCCTCAGGGCCTCTCAGATGTGAACACCAGACTGGTGAGCCTGGCAGATGGCAGCTGTCCGGGGCTGCTTGAATTGCCTCCTCTCGTCATCAGCACCTGTCCCCCACCCCAGCAGGAAGGCCTCCCCTTTCCTCTCCACAAGTTTAGGGAGCACGCAACATGCAGCCACCACCTCGGGGATGTTGCATTCGCCCATGTCCAACCGTGTGAGGAGGCAACGAAACCTCCCTTTCAATTCCACCTGCATGCGAGCGCAGCTAAGATGCGTGTTAAATAGCTCCTTGCAGGTGGCTGGTGTAGGGCTTCATGAGCCACGGCATCCGGGGGTAGGCCGCATCAGCCACAATGCAGACCGGCATCTGCACGTCCCCAAGCGTGAGGTCCTGCTGTGGGAAAAATGTTCCTGCCTGCAACCTGCAGTACAGGTATGAGTTGCGGAAGGTGCGGGCATCATGTGCCCACCCTGGCCACCTAACACAAATGTCCATAAACTGTCCCGAGTGGTAGACCAGGGCCTGCAGCACCACAGAAAAGTAGCCCTTGTGATTAATAAATTAGGCTGCTCGATGGGGCGGTACGTGGATTGGGATGTGTGTCCCATTGAGGGCTCCTCTGCAGTTTGGGAAGCCAAGCCCAGCAAAGCTGGCAGCGATGATGTCCAGGTCTCCCAGACGGATGAGCCTCTTCAGCAGCTCTGCACTGATGGCCCTCACCACCTGCAGAAAAGGACAAATAGACAGACAGAGAAATCAGGGAGTTAGACAGGATATCTAAGACCTTGGGAGGAGAACGCACTCCCCTCTTACCCCCCACCCCTCCCCTTGTCAGGATGCCCCCTCCCCTGCATCAGTGCACGGTTGGCCGAAGAGCCACCTCCCACTGCCATTCCATCCCCCACTACTCCTTGCCTTTGCTTGGCAGTCCCCTTTTTTTATCCTCCCCCCCCCCCAGCAAGGTCTGTCCCACAAAAGTGCCTTACCTCCATCAAAACAGCCCCAACAATAGACCTCCCCCTGCCAAACTGATGTCCCACTGAGCGGTAGCTCTTGGGGGTTGCCAGCTTCCAAAGGGCAATAGACCCACTTCTGCAGGGGGATGGCAGCCCGCAGGTGGGTGTCCTGGTGTTGCAGAACAGGGGTGAGCCAGGAATACAGCTCCTGGAACATGGCCTTCTGCATCTGGAAGTTGCAGAGACATTGCTCGTCATCCCAGAGCTCAATGATGAGCCTATCCCACCAGTCCGAACTCATCTCATGCCTCCAAATCCACCTGTCCCCAAAAAAAGTTTGGAGGCAAAGACATAGCTCCTGCATCCCAGACAAAGGTTTCGTAGCTCTGGTCCGTGTCCATATGGGGCAGGAGCTTCTTGACGGAGTCATGAAGATGCAGAAGAAGCTACAGCTTGGGGCCATTGCCTGCCCTGGGGCAGCTCCGGTTCCATGTCCAAAAAAAAAAACAATGCAAAGAAACTGTTGTGGTGTCCAAGAAAGCAGGGTAACCAGGTCAAGCACTGCAGCAGCTTTGCTGTCCCTATAGGAGGTAGGCAAGCCAGAAGCAGGAGCAGAGCAACGGCTGTCCTGGGGTACCCCTTTAAGCACGTGTCTCTGCAAAGGGCATGCAATAGCACCAGAAAGTAAATGCTGCCCCCATGCCCTGCCAGAAGCGGTTCCAGGTGCCTTTTTTTCCGAAAGACCGCTGCTTTTTCAATCCGCGTAATGCAATCTAGATGCTTTTTTTCGAAAGAAGCTTTTTCAAAAGATACTTTCAAAGAAGCCTCTTTCAGAAAAGGCGTGTAGTCTAGACGTAACCTTAGACTGTGATCAAGTCAAGAAAGAAAGAAAGAAAGAAAGAAAGAAAGAAAGAAAGAAAGAAAGAAAGAAAGAAAGAAAGAAAGAAAGAAAGAAAGAAAGAAAGAAAGTTAATATTGGCCAAAGGAATCAAATACACACCACAATAATTGCATAAACTAAAAAAACAAAAACTGGTCTGATAGCACTTTATAGACTAACAAAACATGTAGATGGTATCATGAGCACAGCTCACTTCTTTCGTGGACACAGCTCACTTCTTCAGATGACCGGAGTTTTGAGTTTAAGATGTGCAGACCCAAAATAAATAGGGGAGAAGGGGAAAGAAAAAAAAGAGGGGGGCAGGAAACAAGGAGCAGAGGTTATGAAAAAATCAAAGGGAAAAATAGGAAGGCAGAAGGGTCATCAGTAAGCACCTGAAGATTGGCCAGTTAAAACGAAGCAGATAAGTCTCAAAGGGTATGTCTACACTACCCTCCTAGTTCGAATTCCACGAGGAGTAACGGTAGTTCGAACTAGGAAGCCTAGTTTGAACTACCTAGTTCGTGCCCCGTGTAGCCGCTCTGCACGGGGTTCGAACCAGCGGGGTTTTAAAAATGGCGGCTCCCCGCTTATGCAAATGAAGCCCGGGAAATTCAAATCCCGGGCTTCATTTGCAAGTGCGGTATGCCTACATTACCCTGCTAGTTCGAACTAGCGGGGTAGTGTAGACATACCCAAAGTCAATAGATGAGACAGGAAGTGGTGTTTACTAACACAGGAATCTGCACAAAGAACTGTTTGCACCTTCATTGAATGTTAGATTGGTAATGGCCCAGCCACCCCTCATACCAATTGAGTCCATTAGCATGAGAACTGAACTTGCAGATGAACTGTAATTCCAACACTTCTCTGTGTATTTGGCTGGTGGAGTTTGTTTTTGACAACACAGCCACCTGGAGATCTTTTAAAGAGTGATTAGGTAGACTGAAGTGCTGTCCAACAGGTTTGTGTATGTTCCCTTAAGCATATCTGATAGTTCTTGGTAAAATGCTCCTATTAGTATAAGTTCATATCTCATTGGTTTTAGTAGGAAAGAGGCAAAATGGAAATGTTTCCAGTGCCTCTCTATAGCTTCTGTCATGTGGAGAGAAATCCATGGTTTTAAAAAAAAACCCTCAGCACAGCTAGTGGAAAATCATGGGGAAAAGATGGAGTTTGGAATCACATAGACAAGTCACATGTCCATGAATGATTTTGATTCTTTACAGTAGAAAAATCCATTACTTATACCCCAGACAAAATGTTTAAAGGAAAGTCCATTCAGTGTAGATGGGCATTAAGTGTTCTTTTGATGGGCCACTTTTGATGGGAGCGAATACTTGTCACTTCAAATTCAAAATGATACATGTATACAAATAGCACTACAATCAGCATACCGGTAATCTTTCCATGAGAGTTAAATAAGAAAGCATTACAAATCATTAAGCATTGCTCTTTGGGCATTTTAACTAATGAAGAAGAAGAAGACATTTTTGCCTTTAAAATCTGGTCATGCAGTCTTATAGATTATTATAGGAAGAAAAAAAGTTAGAAAATATACATCTTTATTCTACTGGTATATGGGCTGTAGAGAACTTATGAAAAGACAACTTCTGATAATCTCAAAACAAATAATCTTCTAGAAAGAGCAAGTGGTTGAAATGAAAAATTCAATTAAATAAGGGCAGGATAACATTTGCAGCTTAATCTAAACTGAAGTTGATCCAACTAGACAGCTGCAAAACTTCAGATTGGTTAGTGAGGCCATAGGCTTAGTTACAAGATGCAAGGAAGGAATAAACATTAAAACATGAAAGACCAGGAATGATGAAGTCCTAAGCTTCTTTTGCAAATACCAAATTGGACTTAATGTTTAAGATTCTTTACTTAGATTATTTACTCTCAAAGTGCTTGGGGATAATTGATTTTTGTGTGTGTAATTAATCTGATTGGGAGCTTGTTTTCTCGACCTTTTAAGAAGTAAGGACAACACAGTGATAATAATAACAGAGGAAGTCAAAATACTTCTCAAACTGAAAAAATATCACATGGAATGGTCCTGATAAAAATTACACAAAACCCAGGCCATACAAGCCTCTCAAGTGATATCATTTTAGGAAATCATCCTGAAGTCCTTTAGGGTATGTCTACACTACAAAGTTAGTTCGAACTAACTTAGTTCGAATTAGTTAATTCGAACTAAGCTAGTTCGAACTAACGCATCTAGAACTAAAAACTAGTTCGAACTAGCGTTTTGCTAGTTCGAACTAGTAAGTCCACATTGAGTGGACTCTGAACAGGGCTTAAGGATGGCCGGAAGCAGTGCTGGCAGGGCATAAAAGGAGGACTTAGAGCATGGAGATGCTGTCTCAGGCTAGCCGAGGGCTGCGCTTAAAGGGTCCCGACCCCCACCCCGGACACACAGTTCTCAGGGGTGCCCCGCTTGCAAAGAAGTTCTGGCTTGGAGTGCCCTGAGTGCCCACACTGGGCACATCACACCACTCGGCCATCAGCCCGGCTGCACTTGCCGCAGGCTGCCATCTGGGGAGAGGGAGTAATTGGGGGGCTGCAGGAGAGCTTCCACCCTCAGAAGCCCACAGAGCCAGCCCAGTCCTCCCCATTGGGGGCTCGTACCCCATTCCTCCCTCACCTCCTTCCACTTACCCTTCCCTAGCCCCCCTTCTTATTGATGTACAAAATAAAGATAACGTTTCTTCCAACATTGACTCTGTCTTTATTGAAAAAAACTGGGGGAGACTGGGAAAAGGAGGTGGGAGAGGGGAAGAGAAAGGCTGGGAGAGGGGAGGGCAACTAACATGATCAGGGGTTGGGAACAGGTCCCAGATGAAGAAAGGCTACAGAGACTGGGACTGTTCAGCTTAGAAAAGAGGAGACGGAGGGGGGACAGGATAGAGGTCTCTAAAAGCAGGGGTTGGGTGGAGAGTGTGCATACAGAAAAGTTCTTCCTGAGTTCCCATAAAGAAGGACTAGAGGACACCAAAGGAAAGGAATGGGTAGCAGGCTTGAAACTAGTAAGAGAAAGTTGTTGTTCTTGACAAAGCAAATAGTTAACATGTGGAACTCCTTGCTGCAGGAGGCTGTGAAGGCTACAACTAGAACAGAGTTTAAAGGGAAGTGAGATAAAGTGATGGAGGTTGGGTCAATGGAGTCCTATTAGCCAGAGGGTAGGAGTGGTGTCCCTGCCCAAAGTTTGTGGAAGGCTGGAGAGGGATGGCACGAGACAAATGGCTTGGTCATTGTCTTCGGTCCATCCCCTCCAGGGTCCCTAGGGTTGGCCGCTGTCGGCAGACAGGCTACTGGGCTAGATGGACCTTTGGTCTGACCCAGTACGGCCATTGTAAGCTCAGGGCTCAGTGTCGGGGGTCTCAGTGGACCCCCTTGATTTTCATGCACACCTGGTCCTGGGTGGCCAGGCTGGCAGCTCTCCTGCCCTAGACGGCCACTTTCCTGTGCCTAGTGCGGAGATCGTGGACGAGGTCCACGATGTCCGCACTAGCCCAGGAAGGTGCCCGCCTCTTGCGGTCCAGGGCAAGCTCCCGGGAGCCGCCAGCCTGGTCCCGGCAAGAGGGGGTGGGCTGGGGGGCATCGGGTGGGTGGCTCTGTGCCGTGCCAGGTGCAGGGTCTGCTAGCTGGGTGCTGGCAGGCTTGCACCTGGCACGGGCACCGTAGCCAGCCCGTGCCCCTTTAAGGGGTCCGGGGCTGGGAGGGGGGCATAGAGTTTCCCTGGTGTTGGCCAGAGTGGCCACCAGGGAAACCTGGGGAGGGCTAGCCTCCCACTAGTTCGAACTAAAGGGCTACACAGCCCTTAGTTCGAACTAGCTAGTTCGAACTAGGCGTTAGTCCTCGTAAAATGAGGTTTACCTAGTTCGAACTAAGCGCTCCGCTAGTTCGATTCAAATTCGAACTAGCGGAGCGCTAGTGTAGCACCTATTAAAGTTAGTTCGAACTAACGTCCGTTAGTTCGAACTAACTTTGTAGTGTAGACATACCCTTAGAGTGAGTTATATTTCCCTTTACTAGCTAATCCTCAAAAAAGAGAGGGAAAACAAGAATCTGCAAATGCCATAAATTAAATTGGATCTTTAGAACTAGGCTTCTAAAACCTTCCCCCACCTGAATGACTTATGTTATTATTTATGTGTGGTGTGTATATAGCTTATGCAGCAAAAGTCCTAATGGTTACAATAGATGAATCGTTGAATAAGCACTACAAGTTTGGGACTTTATTAAGTCCTTGCCACCCCAACACGCTAGTGAGATGTTTTGAGATCCTCTTTTTCTAATGCTTCTGTTAGTGGTAGCCTTATTAGCCATTGATCTAAGGGTTACAATTCCTGTAAATTCCAGGTCTTCTATAGTTTCACTAATATGGCGAGAGAGGCGTATCAAAGTATTATTTAGTCACTGAAAAATGCTGCTGTGTAAAATAGCAAAAAAAAAAAAAAAAAAAAGAATGGTAATAACACTAATGTCTACAATTATATTCTTGGAACTTCGCCATCCAACAAAAATTAATATTACTAGAATAAAATATATGTAAAATTTAATCATAGCAGTGGATCAAAAGCTCTGTCAAATAAAACCCAGATTCTGGCAGGAGCTCTATATGTGCACGTCAGAAAACAAATCACACTGAGAACATGGACAGAAGTTGTCCATTCACTATCTGCCTTCCATATGTTGCAGAGTTGCCATGCCACAAGTCTCTGACAGACACTGAGAAAGGGTCATTTGATATGCGAAGAACTGATTGTACAGAGCATGTGTGGCTACTCATAGCGTCATGATCCAATTCCTAATGACATAAATGTGACTACATTGGAACTGAGATCAGGCCCAGACAGAATGCTGATGAGTACCAATGAGCAAAAGGGTGAAGGGAGGCTGAGTGGATGACATGCTGCATTAAGGCTGGGAAAAATCTGGGTTCTGTTCCCAGGTTTGCTACTAGCCCTAGTATTCTCTTGCTCTGACGGACTGTATCTATGCACACACATGAATGCATAAACAAAAATATGTGGTCAAATTCTAACATTTTTGTTTGTTTGTGTGTGTGCGCATCTAGGTCTAGCCCTTCATAGAAAGAGAATACTGAGAGGTACAATTCCTAAATAGAAATATTGATGAATGGGAATATATGAGAATATAATTTAAACCCCTGAAGATCCAGGTAAGCATTATTATGCACCATACATTGTTCTACCTGAGTACTTTAAAATTTATTTTAATCAGGAGCAGCAGCTCCACAGACTCCTGGTGGTGAGTATGAAGTATACTTAATGTAGCATTGTAAAAGTGCAGACATACTGATAAGAAATACATTTCTCCTGTTCTTTTTCTCCTTGGCATTAAATTTTGTGTCATGCAAGTTTGTGTCGAGCACAGATAACCGTGATATGATGCATGGTCGAGGGAGCTAAGGTAATTAAGAATAGAAACTCAAGTAACTAAGTATTTCCATCAAACAAGATTCATATGGGGAATGTTTTTGCTCTTGCCCTTGAAAGCATCAAACTTTTACTGGCTCTACACACAGTTTTCAGCAAGCTTTCTTTTAATTTGGTTGTACTCTTTCTTTTTTTTTCTTAGATAAAAATAAAGCAGAAGAAAATAAGTCCATTGATTTGGTCAGGATTGCCTATTTTGCCATTTCTATAGCAAAGAAAATCCTGTTGATTCATGCAGCTGAGATTCAAGCTCCAAAAGCCTGCATGCAGCATTTCTGGCTTTTTTATTTGTTGCATGGAACATGCATAATCTCACTCATAATAGCAGTGTGATAATGGAAAACACATACAAAATGATATTTGTTAACAAACAGCTGGTATGTTAACAATCTGAGGAACATTGGTAGATACAGTATTTAAAATAATGTTATTCTTAAATACAAATGGTATTTTAAAGTAAAAATAATTCAAGGTAATACAAATAGTATTTTACAGAAGATTCATAATTTTGAAATTATTTTAGCTAAATTGCCCTGGTGATGCCATGGCAAAGTACTAATCAGATCATCCAAAGAGAGAGAGAGAAAATATGGTGCAGGTATTACTCCTGAAGTCAGGTCTCCATTCTACCTCACATTTGTGTGTGTGTGTGTGTGTGTGTTTGTAGCCAGACACAAAACCCCATCTTGTTTTTCCACGAGCCCCATCTTGTTCCCCCCCCCCCCCCCCCCCAGAGAGCAAGAGAAAGGCAGTCAGCCTTTGATGCCCTGGGAACACAGGTTTGCTGCCTGTCCCTGACTCTACCATAAACAGAAACCAGACAGTAAATGGGCTAGCTGACGACCCGGGGCCTCCCGTCGCCCTGATGGCTAGTACCAGTAATTGACACGCCTGCACTGTCCCAGGAGAGGAATCTTCGCCCATCACATACCAGAGGTGCCCATTGTCTGCATTTTCCCAGGTGTAAATTATGCTTTGCATCCTTCATGGGAAACTTGGCATTCAAAGCCATTTTTCCTAATTGGCCATTTGAGATCAGGAAGAAGCCTTCATGACCCAAGGGGTATAAAAGAGGTTCAGCAGCCCACCCTATTTGAGCTCCAATCATCTATACCTGCTGGCAGGCATTGATTGTCTCCCGAGGTCTGTGGGATGCCCAACCTCGCCCTACTTCTTCCCGAGGGATTGAGAGAAAGATGCTGGCCACTCCAAGTCTGGAACGCAGGGGTGAGAATATATACCTGCTATGTGTCTATTTTGCATGCATTTAATAAGAGCTCAGAGAACCAAAAGGGTTTCATGGTACCTGTAAGTGACTTCTTAGTGTAATTTCTGTCCTGTCCTTTGTAGTGGCTGTGTTATCTGTAACACAGCAATAGCATTTAACAACTAAGTTTACCTTGTAACAATAAAATAGTAACTGTTTAAGCTTTAACCTGACTCCTTCAGTTGCTGTAACAGAACCAAGCACAATTTAAAAGAACTTCAGCCGGTCATAAGGGACTCACTGCCCTTACCGTCGGCTGACAGTGTTGAGGATAGTTCTATAAAAAAGTGCTCAATAAAATGGCAATACTAGGTGGGGCATATAAATATTTCAATTGGTTACTTCAATAAACAAGTGATATTTATGATCAATAATTGATTTATCCATGATGGGCCCAGTTGTACCACCTTTACTCAAGTTGAGTAGTTAATGCCTTACTCAGTGAGACTACCTGCAATATGAGTAAAGGGGGCAAAAATCACTGCATTCAAATCTGTTTTTTAATATCTTCTATTCTTTGTGTAATCATAATTGCAAGGAACATTTAAAGGAGAAATAAGGACTGGTTGTATAATAAGCAGTGGTAGGCATCCCTATCATCAGGGAGCATTGGTCAGTCAACCTTTTTGACAATAAATTGATTTAATTTGGCTTTTGCATCATATATTGTATGCATTTTCTAGGATTAATGTTAATGGTATCAGCATGTTTCTCACTGTGGGTATGTCTACACTACCCTCCTAGTTCGAACTAGGAGGGTAATGTAGGCATACCGCACTTGCAAATGAAGCCCGGGATTTGAATTTCCCGGGCTTCATTTGCATAAGCCGGGTGCCGCCATTTTTAAATCCCGTCTCGTTCGAACCCCGTGCCGTGCGGCTACACGCGACACGGACTAGGTAGTTCGGACTAGGCTTCCTAGTCCGAACTACCGTTACTCCTCATTCCACGAGGCGTAACGGTAGTTCAGACTAGGAAGCCTAGTCCGAACTACCTAGTCCGTGCCACGTGTAGCCGCACGGCACGGGGTTCGAACGAGATGGGATTTAAAAATGGCGGCACCCGGCTTATGCAAATGAAGCCCGGGAAATTCAAATCCCGGGCTTCATTTGCAAGTGCGGTATGCCTACATTACCCTCCTACTTCGAACTAGGAGGGTAGTGTAGACATACCCTGTAAGAGCTAGAAGGCTATAGAATACTATCCATGTCTTTAATCTGATGTCCTGTCTATGCCTCTTTGGTGATTCTGCAGGTGAAAGTTCTTCGTACCACAGCAGTTTTGAAAAGTGTAGGTGACAATCTGACTGGCATCTCAGTGAAACACACTGCAATATTAAAAACCAGATTTATTACTCAGCATTTGTCAAGGCTCCTTCCCCACTCTGGCACGATAAATACAGACGTGGAGGCCCGCAAAAGTACCCCAAAACCATATCTTTCCAGGCTTTGGTAAAAGCCTTTCCTCCAAAATCTTAACAACCTAGATTTTGGGGATAAAACTCCGTTGCCACCACCCAAGTACTGATAAAGAAACCAGGGAGAGACTACTTGGGAAATCTCACCCCTAAAGTACAAACCAGGACACAAAAATTAACCAATACCAGGTTAATAAAAAGAAAAGAGAAAGAACTTTTATTATCACTATAGTGTCCTGTTGCAAGCATAATGACAAGATGGAAAAGTCACAATTAATACTCATGGGGAAACTCCACCATGGGCCTAGAACTTAATTACAAAAGAAAACAAAAAGCATTTTTAAATGCACAGACATCAGATACCATTTCCCAAACAATAAAACAATAAAACCTAAGGGATTTATCTAAACTTTACCCTACTTACAGAAGAGTGAAGAGTCTATTCTTGGAGGGAGACATTCTGTCTGTCCTGCTCAGTAGATGGAGAGAAACTGCCCCAGAGACAAAGGAGGGAAACCCAAAAATTCCTTTGTCCTAGTTTGAAATTCCTACCTACCTTCCTATTGGCTGAATCTACCTGACTTAGGTAAGGTTAACCCCTTAGTTCCCAGGCTGCTGGCTAACCTCATGATCATGACAGCATTTAACTTCTGATGTTTTCCAAGCAGCATTTAGTTCATTGGTTTATATTGCACTTAGAGATGCTTTGAGTATGAAAGAAAAATGAGGAGATTTTCTGGACCAGGGGAGGTCCCTCCCCTCCTGGCCTCAGCTGAACTACTGCCCCCCAGCTAAGGCTCCGGTCCAGCCATGTTGTTGCCTGTCTGGCAGTGGCTCCCTGGACTTTAGCTCTCTGACTGCTGCTGGCCCACTGCTGTTGGGGCCAGAGCTCTGCAGCCTAGGCCAGAACTCCCTGGCCACCACGGCTGCTGGAGCTCCCTGGCCGTTGCCGCAGCTCTGTGGCCACTCCCAGCCCATCCCCAATACCCAGTCGCTGGGGCCAGAACTCCTGCTGTGTCACCGATCTCTAACGTGGGGCTTCTGGCTGAGTTTCTGGCCCCCTGCCAAGCTCCTGTCCCGTGGCCAGCTGTCCCTATACCTGGGCTCTGTGGTCCAGGAATATCTGAGGTCCTGACAGACCATGGATGTTGCTGGACCAGAGAGTACAATTAAGGAAGGTACAACTTGTAGTCACACAAAACTCCATAAACAACCAAAGCTTTGCAGGACTGGACCCTTTGATACACTTACTGAAAGTCTTTTCTGATGTCACTAACTAACACATTTTGTCTAGTTTAAAAGTTCACTGTCTATTATTATGACTGATGGAAGTGTTTAGAAGTTGCATTACATTTTTAATGTACATGTACGGTTAAAAAAATCCATCTGAAAGAAATAGGCTTTTAAGTATGGAGGGGCGGTGGTAAATAAAACATGAAAAATCTTCCAGTTCTTATAATAATAGGACTTGAACCAAAGATCTTGCCACTCATGGAGAATCTTGAGATTGAGGGAATCTTGGATTTGTATTTGGAGCCTGCAATCTTTAGGCAAAAAATCCATTCGTCTCAATATAATTTACATTGTTCAATGAGCATTTTGGCTAAGTAAGGTATGAAAGTTCTAGAACGAAAAACAACCACTATATGCTTTGACAGACCCATTTACACATTTTTCAGTCCCTCGGTAGTGGGAAATCTGTATTTTTTTATTCAGATATCTCCTACATATATTATTATATTGATTATTTAAAAAAATACTTCTGATTTAAGGCCTCTTTGTATGACTAGTATGAATAACAATCTAATGAAAAGAATATTCTGTTTTTTTACAGCATGAAAATACTGAGACTTAATCTTAACATATATTTCAGGTAAAGCTTAGACATTGGTGATAATATGAAAGAAAAATGAACAATATGGACTACTGGTAAGCAAGGCAATGATTTTGATAGACCCACTTTCAAATCGTTTGCTGCCACCTTCTGGAGTTTAAGAGCAGTATCACAGTTCAGTTTTCGGGGCTATGATGGTTATTTATTAGCATTATGATTTATTTTTGTCTTCAGTAACAAATGCTGACATTATTATAGACAAACAACACACACATTCTCTGCTTCAACATTTTTTTCTGTTTTAAACATGCATGCACAGATTTTATGTTCCAATGAGAGATGGGGTTGTACAAATCCAGAATATTATATTTTTATATATTAATAAAATAATGAAATAAGATGTAGAGATTAATCTTTACCCATTCAAAACATGCTGAGTACATAAGAGACATCAGAACTCTCTTGTCATCATAACTTCTGTACAGTGTTGACTTCTGTGAATTTAGAACCTTGTGCTAATACCATCCATTGTGAAGGAAAACTATTTTGGTGTATTTGAGTAGGGAGCATTAATTAACCTTTACCAACGTAATTTATTACTTCTTTAAAAAGGTATCAGTAGAAACTGAAGATCATCAGCTCACATAATTGAAAGATAAAAGCAATATTTATCTCTGAGCAGGTTTGGAACTAGGGGCTCTGAGCAGGTTTGGAAATATGTAATCACAAATGAAATATTACTCATCACCACACTGAAGACTCACATGGAGATGAATCATACCAATATTTTACTACAGTATAAACCCAGTTCCCTATTCAGGTAAGCCTCCCATTTACTTCCAAAAGTTTAATTCTGGAACTAAAGAGATTAGTGCAAGATAACTTTCTATTAGACATTAACATGACATCACTGATTTTGCATCTTAAAATTAGAGTGCACTCTGCCCTGGTCTCGTTCCTTATGGCCTCTTCAGTTTGTTCTCTTCTTCCAGGTCAGTAACTTTCAAAAGGTTCTAGGTGACTAGCAAATACTGCATTGGCCCAAAATGTTTCTTATTAAAGTTATTTTTCTAATCAAGTTTGTGCTATGTTCAAAAAAAAATTCTCATGTACTTTTGTTCCAGTATCTTACACCAGACAAAAATGACCTACCCTTAATTCAATAACTGGACATGAATGTCTGTTATTGTGCTAAATAAATTTGAAAAATTAAACTCCTAAATGCAGCACCATGAAAAACCATTGTCCCAGAAGTTAAAATTAGAGCTTTAACAACTCAACTGAAGTATATTTATAGGCAAGATCCTGGCCCATAGCCTGGACCTTTTATGCCACTTCCGAGTATGCCAAAGGGCTCAGAAACTGTCTTAATAGGGCAGCTGAGGATTCCCAAACCAGAAGTTGGTTTAGAGTTCTTATAGTAAACAGGCAACTGAGACTGACAAAGAAAAGAGTGCTGCAATTAAAACAAAACAAAACAAAAACAAGCCATTAGATATTTTCTCTGAGACCAAAAAACATTGAACAAAGAACACTGTAAGATGGGGTATGTCTACACTACCCCGCTAGTTCGAACTAGCGGGGGTAATGTAGTCATCCGCAGTTGCAAATGAAGCCCGGGATTTGAATTTCCCGGGCTTCATTTGCATTAAGCCGGCCGGCGCTATTTTTAAATGCTGGCTAGTTCGAGCCCTGTGCCGCGCGGCTCCACACGGCACGGGGTTCGAACTAGCCGGCATTTAAAAATGGCGCTGGCCGGCTTCATGGAAATGAAGCCCGGGAAATTCAAATCCCGGGCTTCATTTGCAACTGCGGATGACTACATTATCCCTGCTAGTTCGAACTAGCAGGGTAGTGTAGATATACCCATGGAGTCCAGGTTGATGGAAGGAATGCTCATTTTTTAGAAAAGCCAGTCTTCTAGAGCCTCCAAGTTGCAGACTGAATGGGGGCTTCCGATTGCAACTGTTTAGCAACATGAGTGAGTTGCCGCACACACTCTTTCATTAATATTGTACTTCAGACCCAGGCAGATGCCCTACAGTGACACAGAGAAAGAGGAGATAAAGTGATATATTTGTCTTATTCTTAAAGACAATGCTTGTTTACTACTACAGGAAAGCAATCCTTACTGAACTGTATTACTATTCACACAAGATTTGTAGCCTATAAATCAACACCAAGGTCTGGAATTATTCCATTTTTCCCAGGGGGTCTGCACAGGGAGGTCATTCCAGACAGCTCTCAGGCCTAGGGAAGTGAGTAAACTGTCAAAAAAAATCTGGTTTTTTTTTTGGCATACAGGCACTACCAAGCTCATTTACATAACTGCTTGCCACACAGCTGGAGGGTTTGGTTTGTGTTTCCTTCCACTGCCAGTCAATTGCAAAAGTAAGCCTACTGTGAAACTAGCATTTGTGATTCCATTGTGGCTATGTAGTAGCATAGGTGGAGTATAGTTTCTACAGGATTGCCTTTTGAAATGATTCTGAATTTGTAAGACTCCCTCCTAGTTAAAAAGTAAACAAGGAAGCTTCTCTAAACGCTAGGGTTTTTTATTACAAAAGAGCTAAGCCAGATAAACATCTAAAAAAAACCCAAACATTACCAGTCTAAATTTTGGAAGAGCAATCACAGATTCAAGGAGAAAAAATGCTAATCTGCCTATATTGGAATGTCCATCAAGGATAAATATTCATGATGACATTTGGATAAGAAGAAAAACAGCATATAGCAAGTAGGGTGCCAGATGTCTAGTTCAAAAGGGGACCTGACTGTCCAGTCAGATCTACTGACACTCAAAGTCCGGACATGATTTGTTTTTAGCAGTGGTTGCACTGCTAGGCTACGTCTACACTGCAAGCTTCTTGCGCAAGGAAGGCCATTCTTGCGCAAAAACTTGCAGAGCGTCTACACTGCACACATGTTCTTGTGCAAGTAAATTTACAGTAAAGCATCAGAACAGAGAGCTTCTTGCACAAGAGTTATTCCTCTCCCCACGAGGAATAAGCCTTCTTGTGCAAGAAGGCAGGGTGGACAGACAACAGGGGTTCCTTGTGCAAGAAATCCCTATGGCTAAAATGGCTATCAGGGCTTCCTTGCGCAAGAGAGCGTCCACACTGCCATGGACGTTCTTGCCCAAAAGCACGTGGCAGTGTGGATGCGCTCTTGAGCAAGACCTTTTGCGCAAGAACTCTTGCACAAAACAGTTCTTGTGCAAGAAGCCTACAATGTAGATGTAGCCCTATTGTTTTAGAGAATATGGAAGCTGAATACTTAAAAGGTTTGAGTCCCAAATAATTCAATTACATGTACCCTTGCTTTCCCTCAGCCCTGAGTGTAGTTCTGCCTAATGAACTGGTTGCATAACACTAGTCAAAAAGAATAGTTGAAATGCATCTCTGCTTTTAAGACAGGAGTGGAGCACCAGTCCAGAATGCAAGTTGGCAAACTGTAGAAATGTTGCACCTCTTGGAATGGAAAGCTTGTGAGACAATCACTCCCTGACAATAGAACCTTATGGGTGCTGGGGTTGCTGCTGCACCTGTGATTTGAAATGGTTTCAATCGTATATAGTTTGGTTCAAAGACTCTCAGCATGAGCACTATACAAAGTTTATCAACAGCCCTGCTCTCGCCAACACACTCAACACCTATAGTATTGACATTATTATGATTTGTACAGCATAGTAGACACAAGAAGGTCTGTGCAATAATAGAAATATCCGTTGATTAAGAAGGAAAGGAGGAGTCAGGTTCTGCCTCAATGTCAATCCTGACAAATGTCATTTACTTCCAAGGTTTCGTATAACACACCAAAAAGGACAGAGTTTGGTCCAAGCTTAAGAACAGGGGCTATGTCTACACTGCAGACTTCTTGAGCAAGAGTGTGTCTACACTGCCATGTGCTTCTGTGCAAGAGATGTGCTTTTGCACTAGAGTGTCCATGGCAGCGTGAACTCTCTTGCACTAAAAAGCTCTGATGGCCATTTTAGTAATAGGGGTTTCTTGCGCAAGAAACCTGTTTCCAGTCCACACTGCCTTCGTGTGGGAAGAGGAATAACTCTTGCGCAAGAAGCCCTCTGTTCTGATACTTTACTGTAAATTTACTTGTGCAAGCACACACATGCAGTGTAGACGCTCTGCAGGTTTTTGCGCAAGAACAGCTGTTCTTGCTCAAAAAGCCTGCAGTGCAGATGTAGCCCAAAAGTTTAAAAGCAGAGGTACAAATGTCATGTGTAAATATCTATTTGCAGCTGCATAATGTTGTGTGAAGTCACGTATGTAAATAGTTAACACGTCAAGTGGCAGCTGCATGCACGAACACCCACTTTGCCCCTATACTCGCGATCATTTCCAATACGGATACAGAGACGTAAGTGCTTGTGTATTTTTTCCATACAGGCGTTGGGTCTGCTGCCGGAAATGTGGGTTTTGCGATAGAAGCAGGGTTGTACCTAACAAGGTTGCAGCACAGTTGCAGGACAGGTGTTTAATGAAGTAGCACGGGGCAGTCGGGAGCCTGGCAGAGCGGGGGAGGAGTCAGGACTCCCTTGGAAAAGAAGACACCCTGTGGCTAATGGTTAAGATGTGGGACGTACAATGGAAAGCGCGAAAAGCGCGGCCCATTAATCCGCTGAGCAGCCCTCCAAGCCAGCATCTGTAACAAGCCAGCCTAGGGCTCCGGGCCGCCGCGCGGAAGCCTCTTTTACCCCGGCCGTGCCCGCGGATCTGCAGAGACCGACCCCAGGGCCACCAGCTCCCCGCCCGGCTGCGGCAAAGGGCAGACGCTCTAGCACGCAGAGCCTGGCACGTGACCGTAACCCCGCCCCGAGTGGCAGGGGAGAGGACCCGCCCAGGAGCAGCGGCTCTGTTTATGCCGTCACTTCCTGTGTTGCTGGGTTGCTAGGTAACGTATATGGCCGAGCGGCCCCGCTGGGGCTCAGTCTCCGCCCCGCTGGTCAATGCAGCTGCGACGGCGACTGCTGGAGCGGAGCGGCCGCTGCGCAGCGCCGAGAGCGAGCCCCTGTTGGACGGGCCCGCGCGGGCACGGGACAGGCAGGCACGGGAGGTGGGGGCCGCTGTGTGGAGGGGCGGGGCAGAGCGGCGGGGGCGGGGCTTTCTCGGAGCGCTCCGGCCCCGGGCCGGGTTCCCGCGGGTCAGCGCTGATGCGCGCGCTGCAGTGCGGACCTGCCCGGGGCCGCGTGTCCCTCCGGCAGCCCGGCCACGCCGGGGCTTTGCACAGAACTGCTCCCCGGCGCCTCCTGCAGCGCCCCGGGCCGCCCGAGCGGAGCTGGGCAGATGAATTGCCCTGAGCGGTGGATCCCGGCTTTAATCACGCCCCCTCGTTTACATTTTCAGGAGAGATTTGAATTCACTGCATCGCAGAGCTGAGTGCGTGAAAACAAATAGAAACTGCATCAGAGTCATTTCTCCGGACTGTTTCCCCACCATGTCTGATATTGGCACCACGTTAGCCTATGCCAAGAGCCCCAAAGTCTCCAAGAGAACGGCTTTTCAGGTAAACTATTTTGCCCCAAATTATCCGATTAAAAATGTAGTCAAATCTACACTAGTTTACTTGACAAACTCGCCTCTTAATGCAGGTACAGCTTATCCTAGTAAAAAAAACCTTGCTTTTATCGGGATACCAGTCTGGCAAGTGAACTAAAAGCACTTTTATGCAGATACGTCGACAATGATGTTTTTGCCATTGTGGAAATGTCACCGCTAAATAACATTGCTGTACTGGCTAAAGTTTCTATGAAAAACCTGGCCTTTGTGCTACAGAAACTAAAACAACTCTACTGTCAATATGCCAGAAAAGAAAACACTTAAACAGAAATACTTTCCCATCTTAAAAGTAGAATTGATATTCTCATTTTAGTTTCTTTGTGTTTCTTTAGAATAATTATGCTGAGGTTCTCTTGATCTCCTAAATGTAGGTAATAATTTTCCTAGTTTAAGGTAAAACATCTATGTTAATCCAATAAGAACAAGGAATGTCAGAATACAAATTCTGGGTAGATAATTTTTGTATGCATCCGATGGGCCATGGTTGATGCTGTTGCTTGGGGAGGTAAGCTTCTCAGCCTGTGGCACTGCCCATATACTCCATCCTTCACTCTGCCCAGGCTCTGCTCCCTCCATACTGTCTCCCCCTTCTCTTCTCTCCCCCTTTCTGCTCACCCCTTCCAGACAAATCGCTGAACTCAAACGTGGCAAATGGCATTTGAAAAAAAAAACCACTCCTCTAAAATGTATTTATAAAGAAAATTGAGCGTGTTTTCCATTGCATGCCAGATTGTGAAAACTGGACAAGCAGAAGGTACCTAATTAAAAGTACTAAATGTGGGAATAAAAAATGTCAGCCACAGGTTTTTTAATATACTCTGATGCTTGTTAGGTTTATTTGCAAAAACTTTGTAAATAAAAGCAAATCAGCTGTCTTGCTGAATACAGAATGAAATACAGCATACATGATGCAGCTCTTCTGTTTTACATTTTCTTAATCAGTATTTCTAAGCTGATTCTATATTTTAAATGTACTCTTATGCCTTCATACAGTAATCAGTCCTGGTTACCATTTGGTATGGACATCCGCTGACTGGCACACTACCTTCCACATCCTAATAACTTAACCAATCAACCAAACAATGGAGGTGCTTATTGTTCTTATCAGCCTCTTGTAACTATTTGAACCATCTACTCACTGTCTCTCTCTCTTTTTTCCTCCCCTCCTTTCTTGTCTTTTTTTCCTCCTCTCCCCACCCCTCTTTCCTTATTTATTCTTGGATTGGGACTTCTAATACTCATCTGAAGAAGTGGGTTGTGCCCAGGAAAGCCCATAAAGCCATCTACATGTTTTGTTAATCTTGAAGGTGCCACTAGACTATTTATTGTTTTTTACGTTTCTCCTGTTAGGGCTCATCTAGAGTATGCTAAAGGGTCGAAAGAGGATATGCAAATTCCACAGGAATTTACATATCTTCTTCTGATCTCACTTTCTAAAGCAGAGCTTTTGAAAGTGAAAGTAGTTTGGACACGGCTTTTTCAGCGAACCTCACTTTTCGAAAAGCCACGTAAATCTCATTATTTGAGGAAAAGCAGCTTTTTGAAAAAGGCCAGGGGGTCGCCAAAAAAGCCACGTCCAAACTATTTTCACTTTTGAAAGCTCTGCTTTCAAAAGTGAGATTGGAAGAAGGGATTCCGCAGGAATTTGCATATCCTCTTTCAACATTTTAGCGTAGTCTAGATGAGCCCTAACAGGAAAAACTTAAAAAACAATAAATAGTTTTATTTATTGTTTATGTATTATGCCGTGGAATTTGCATATCCTCTTTTGACACTTTAGCTCAGTCTAGATGAGCCCTTACAGACTAACTCGGCTACCCCTCTGAAGCTGTCAGAATAGGGATAGGAAGAGCAGAGATATTGAGCACTAAGACCCATGTAGTGTCTTTGTGACAAGATGAAGTTTATATGCACTTTAATGGAGGGTCTGACTGCTTCCAGGTTGTTAATGGCTGGTAATTTTTTAGCAAGAAAACGCTCTCTCTGCTATTGGTTATGTTAGGAGGGAAATTGCCTAATATGCTGGCTTTTGTAGATCCAATTCTTAAATGCTTATCTTTCCACTGTATAGGGAGCTTTGGTAACTAACTCAGATTTTGTGGATTCTGGTGATTTCTGAGGCACCTAAATGTACGGACTTGTGAAAGTACCTTTGGATCTGGACTGAAGAGACTTACCCAGTGTCACATATAGGGCAATATCAGAAACAAGCCATGTCTTCTGACTGCCAATCAAGTGATTTGTTAACTAGACAAATATTTTTCAAAGAGTGGGCAAGAACAAGCATGGAGTTCTAAGATGTTGGGCTTGATACTCAAAAGATAAATAAACAAAGACATTTTATCAGCATGTGGCAAAGATGGAGAGAAGGATCCAGCTGGTGGTATTTTCCTAAAAGATGAATTAGCTTTCAAAATTTTGGGAAACCCTACACTATACTAGTTTGCTCACCCCCTCCCACTCACCACCAAAAATACATATCTATTAGTGTATGTCTACACTGCAATGCTATTTTGAAATAACTAGAGCTATTCCAAAATAACTTAATCCCCGTCTACACAGCAGGCAGTTATTTCAAAATAGTGTCGAAATATTGTCAAACTAGAGGACTTCTTAATCTGACTCTTTTGTAAGAAGTTGTATGAGGAATAAGGGAAGTCGAAGGAAGAGTGCTCTATTTTTAAATAAGTGCTGTGTAGACTCTTCCTATTTCAAAATAAGCTATTTCAAAATAAGATGCACAATTGGCGTACCTCAATTTGCATTGCTTATTTCGAGTTAAGCCCTGCAGTGTAGATGCACCCTTACTGTCCCAAAACATATTTTGGTAATAAGAAGAATGAGTGTTGAACTTCAAGTAATAGATCTTTCCTTCTGAATAAAAGTTATCTGCTAAAATATTTCAGGATGAGTTACAAGAAGCGATTTCTGCTCGTTCAGCAAGAAGGCAAACTTCTGAATACTCAGATGACTTTGACAGTGATGAAGATGGTATGTTAAATAGCAGCAGTTTTGTGTGTGTGTTCCCCCCCCTTACTGATGAACCACTAAAGATCCTTAAGAGCCAGTATAGTTTAATGTAGCAAGATTCCAAATTATGACAACTCATGAATTATGTACTCTGTCCTGCTAAACAAAGTTAGGATCAGAATTCCCATTGCTATCAGTAGGTGCACAATTGGGCCTTTGTTTTTCCTCATTTCAGGTTCTATATAATGTTTAAGAATTTGTTGTTGTTATTGTTATTATTATGCAGACTAAGCCCTAATAGATCCACTCTGCTTGGAGTTCTATCTGTTAAGGGAATTTGTGGCTTTAAATGTCATAATGTAATTTAAGAGAGGGATGAGATGGCTCAAGTTGGACCTGACCAGGGAATTTGCCAGACCAGGGGAGGTCAATGCACCTGGGTCTCCACATTTCCTTCTGGCCACCCTGCTGCCACCTGGGGCTCTGTTCTCCCCATTGGAGAGGGGAGCTCCAGTACCTGCCCCCACCACCCTTGCGACTCTGCTCTCACCCAGGGCTCCGCTTTTTCCCCATGGCTGTGCCCCCACCTGGGAGGGCTCCACATTGCCTGGTGGCCCTGCTGCCATCAGGGGCTTTCCCCAGCAGCTGTGTACTCCACCCAACAGTCCTGCTGCTGCCATGCGTGCTCCCCAGTGGCCCTGCACCTGGAGTTCTGCACTCTGCCCAGCAGTCCCATGCCAAGGCTCTCCCCAACATCTCAGCACCAGGGGCTTTCCCCAGCTACCCCACTGTAGCCCGAGACTCCTGCGCTCCACCTGCCCTAGTCTGGCAATGCTCCTGGTCCCACATGGGGTCATGCTAACAATGCCGGATCAGGAGTGTTGCCAATCTAGAGAAATCCGGAATAAAGACTGTCAACCTGTACTTAGGTACTGCCGTGAGGGCAGGGGACCGGACTCTATGACCTCTCAAGGTCCTTTCCAGTTCTAGTGTTCTATGACTCTGTGATTCTAAGATCTTCATCATTGTGATACCTTGATTTTACTCATATCTGCTAGGTCTTTTGATTTACGCTTATGTACAAACACCAGACTTTCCTTTATAGACAGACTTCTTAGCAAGTCCTTTCATGCATTTGACACGTGTTAGTTTGATACTTCTGAGGTTTTTAGTCACCCTTTTTTTACCTGAAATTACTCAGATCAAATGGAAATAACAGGGGCAAGGTTTTATAAAACATATCCAAACTATACTCGGGGCATTACACAAAACAGGATGGGGCCATACATTATTTGTGAAGTTTACAATGTAAATTTCTATTGGACACAACTAATGAGTGTAACAATAGAAAGGCATAAGGAATCACAATGTATAGTATGTGCCCATCTTCATTCTTCTGCTTAAAATGTTTTTTTTAAAGTTAACTCCTTGTAGCGATGGACAAGTGAGTTTTTAGAAGGAACTTGAATCTGATGAGTGGCTGGAATTAACTAATGAAGACTGGGAGGACATTCTATGTTCAGGGTTCAAAATTGGAAAAAGGCAGGAAACAGGAGTGGGATTAAAAAGCAAAGGAAATCAAGTACAGTGGAGTTGAGGGGCAACAGAATAGGAGTTAAAGACATAGATATTGGCTAGGGCAGAGCTGCATAATACATTTTCTTCTGGTATAAAATATGAGATTGCTGTATCCCTTTTATACATCAAATACAAATCTAATATAGAAATTGATGAAAATACATTGGTTTTGGGCATTCTAGAAGAACTTTCAGACACTAATTCAGCTGTTGAAAACATAATTAAGAAATTAATTGCCTTTGAGATTGCTCAGAAAAAGGCTCTTTTGAAAAGTGAAATTGCTGATGAGTTGACTTCACCATTAGATGAAGTGAAACAGCAACAGAGGACGATTTTGAAAAGTCAGAACTTGAGTGATGGCAGAGATGATGAAACAGAATGTTCATTCACTGAAGAGTCAACTTGTGATGATAGTGAAGGTGACCACTGTAATCAATCATATATGGCTGTACTGCAGAATGAAAGGGAAGAAATTATTCAACATGAATTTGAAAACAAACCAGTACCAAAGCTAAGGGAGTACAGAATCAAAAATATATCATCAGGTAAAAAGAAAGCATTTTGAATATTGTTGCTGCTATTTGTGTATTTATATTATGATATGTTAAAATAACTAATTTTGGCAATGAAAAGTATAGGTGTAATTTTTAATATCTTTAATATTAAAGAGGATCAGAGTTTTTAACTATTTTTTAAAGTGCTCCTTTTAATATTCAGCAACTGTTTGCCATAAGTAACTAGATAAATTGACAAATAGTAGGCAAATAAAGAGGATTACTGAAAAACATTAAGTCCAAAAAAGAGAACAGAGTGTAGTATATAGTAAGCTGCACTCTGGGACTTTCACAACATTGTAGTAGTGTCCACAAGCAACATTTCTACATGGCAAGCTTGTGCACTGTTTGCCATGCAGTAACTTGCTATATGTCAATGATATTTTATCATGCAATAAATGCATGGCCCATTTCCTGTTAATGATGAGAAATCACAAAGTTCAGTGATTGGTGCATGACTTAACAGTAGCAAACACTATGTAATTGCCCACTCCCCCCCACACATGCTGGCAGCAAAACTTCAGGTACTTTAATCTGAAAATCTTATTTTGGACAAACAAGTTCAGATAGTCTTTATCTGAAAAGCAACTACATAAATACCTGCTTTCCATCTCCAAGAGGCAACCAGTTTTAAATTATCTCGTGTTTAGACCATTTGATCTAATCTCTGGCCAGTGATTTCCTGTAATAAGGATAAGTTTCATGGCCTCTTTCTTTGATATGCTAATGGCTTATTGAGGGTAAATTCAGTTTGTTTATTTGCAAGTCCTTCCTCCCACTAAGAATTTAATTAGTCTTTAAACAGCCTTGATGAGCCCTGTTCACTGGGATGTATTTCACTCTTGTCTGCACTATAGGGCTTATGATATTTTAGAAAATTGCACTAAGCTTATATATTGTACCATTGCTTCCAGATGTTCAGACATGAATATTTCCATGGCTAACTCTAGATTTGGAAGTCCATTTTGATTATGGATTAGCATGCAGAGGAACACAGCAAGCAATACATTTCAGTATTCCGTCTCTTCTGAAGGAATCTAGTCTTCATGAAAGATGTCAGGCAGGATATTTTACTGCCACTGGCTGCCTGGGAATAGATGTGGATTGGGGAAAATGAGGTTACTGGAAAAGGAGGATTAATTTAGTACTGCTTTGAAGGCTTTGCAACTTGTCTGGGGAAAATGCAAAATGTAGTAGCTTTTCTCAGGGTGCTCCACCCCGTTCCTTTGCAGCACACTTTATTTCTGTGTGACCACTGAGCCCTAATTTTTACAAAAGGGACAGAGATTGATGCATAAAAGGGTGCAAATATCCCAGAGATCACCTGCCCCCTCCCAGCACCATTCTCACTGTATTTTTCCCACAAATTTACTCTATTCTGCTTTGCACAGAGGGAAGCAGATGGGTTTATGAAATGAGTCCCACGGAGCTATGATAAGAATAGAGTAGGATCAAAATGGAAGGTTTTCCCATAGCAGTATTGCACTAGATATGTGATTTTTCCTGCCTTTAAAGTCTATTGGACTTGTCCTCCTAGCTCCGGATAAACAGATATTCAAAGTGTATATCTAAATATGTACAGAGAACATAGTAAATTGAAAGATCAACTTCTGGCCTGTTTCTTTAGATTACATTCAAAGTTTCAAAACTCTGGTTAAAATTTCTGAAGACATAATTTTGAACCACACATTCTCTCTTGTACTTGGTTGCATTTGTTCCAGTTTGTTGTCATCTCATTGTAGTACAAGCCTCAGGACACTTCGTTTTTTTTAAATACAGGCAGTCCCCGGGTTACATACAAGATAGGGACTGTAGCTTTGTTCTTAAGTTGAATCTGTATGTAAGTCGGAACTGGCATCCAGATTTAGCTGCTGCTGAAACTGACCAGCGGCTGACTACAGGAAGCCTGAGGCAGAGTTGCTCTGCCCCGGGCTTCCTGGAATCAGCCGCTGATCAGTTTCAACAGGCTGAATCTGGACGCCAGTTCTTACATACAGATTCAACTTAAGAACCCCAGGCGTCCCCAAGTCAGCTGCTGCTGAAACTGATCAGCGGCTGATTCCAGGAAGCCCGTGGCAAAGCAACTCTGCCTCGGGCTTCTTGTAGTCAGCGCTGGTCAGTTTCAGCAGCGGCTGACCTGGGGACGCCTGGGGCAGAGCAGCTTGGGTGCTGCTGGGTTGCTCCAGTAGCGCCGCTCCTCGGCGCTACTGGACCAACCCAGCAGCGCCCAAGCTGCTCTGCCCCGGGTGTCCTGATTCAGCCGCTGCTGAAACTGACCAGCAGTGGCTGAATCAGGACGCCTGGGGCAGAGCAGCTGGGGTGCTGCCGGGTTGGTCCCGTAGCGCCCAGAGCGGCGCTACGGGACCAACCCGGCAGCGCCCCAGCTGCTGTACCACAGGCGTCCGGAGTAAAGCCGCGGAGCACGGGGGCAGCGGGACAGCCCAGACGCGCCGCGGAGCAAAGCTGAGGAGCACGCCGGCAGCGGGACAGCCGTGGCGCGTCTGGGCTGTCCGCTGCCCGCGTGCTCCGCGGCTTTGCTCCGCTTTGCTCCCCGTCTCCCTGGTCTGTTGGTCTCCAGCAGACCAGGGAGATGGGCAGCAAACCCCGTTCGTAACTGCGGATCCGACATAAGTCGGATCCGCGTAACTCGGGGACTGCCTGTAATATATAATTATCATTGACCTGTTGTGACTACTGCTGCTTTACAGAAGATAGGGATTCATCCGTAAATGTTAGTCAAACTGACAAAACTTTATTCAGTTTAGAATTTTATATCTTTAGTGGATGATGCTGAAATAACAATATTTATTGTCAGCTGAGAATGTCAGCATTTCTACTCTGGATGATCGTTGTAAACCAGCACCTCAACCAAGAAGCGTGTTAAGAAAAAGCAGTCATATAGAAGACAAAGATGTTACCAGGGCAGAAGACAAAGCTTCTTCTAGTTGCAGATTATCTTCATTTTCTGCACCATCATCCCTAACTAGGTTGAGTGACAAAATAACTTCTGAGAAAAGGGCCCTTGCTGAAAGCCCTAGTCCTGAGGTAAGAGTATTATTATAGTATCAGCTTTGCACATAAATATTAATCTATTTTTCTACATATATTTTGTCTTTTCTAGACTGGAATAACATAGATTACATTGTAAGGTTTTTTTCCCCAAACACTCTTTTTATTTATCTGTCATATCATTTTCCATAACAAAAAAGGTCAAGCTTTATAACCATTACAATATAAATTGTCAGCATCATATGTGTATTGTACAAAGCAAATAACAAGCAGCATTTTTCTTACTTTACCTAGCTGTAAATTTTAACTATTATTGACAGAGATGTTTTTAGTGGATTTGAGTGTGCTCAGTGAAATAGATCTTTACCAGTAAAAATCTTATCCTTTCAAGCCTAGAGGTATGTTGTTATAAAAAATTACATCCCTTTTCATGCACTTTTTTTTTTTACCAATCTAACTTGACTAATACATTTCGTGTAAAGATTTATTTTTGCTGTGAACAGAGTACTAAATATGACTCTCCCAAAATTCTGTACACAGCTAATTTAGTAATCTAAATATTGCTTTCAGCATCACAGTTGGATGATGGTGTAGAAAGAAGGTCATAGGGAATAGTATCCTCCTTGAATACAATGGAAAAATACTCTAGGCAGTACAGTACACCTAATTAGCATGTCCGTACGTAGAGCCTTTCTTCAAAAGAAGGGTAGAAGCCTATGTTACGTCTCAAAGTGACTAGCATATATGCTGCTTATCAGCAGTATGTAATAGTTCAGAGAAACAGCAGCAGGATCAATCTTACTCCTTGTAGCTGTGTTCTGCTATGAGGAAAGGGCCTATCTGTACCTGCAGGATTCTTATGGCAGAAGACCCATCCGACAGCATCTTTGCTCTTCTGTGGCCATGTCTCCTGTCCCACAAATGAAGGGGTATGGGTGAATATCAGGGTGTACCATAGTCCTTTCCTGTGTCTCCCCTGTGTGGATATTCCAGGAATGAACAAAAAGATTCCTAGTTTGCATTTACATTACTTTTTCATCCCACTCTGTTGAAATCCAAACTGTGGGGCAGTGTAGACAAACCATCTGCTTCATTTAAAAGGGCAGGATTTGACCCTAATGTGTGGTGAGTTTACACCCTTTCTAAAAAGTTTTGTTTACTTTCACATTTCCTTGAAAACAGGAGCCATAATTTTCTTAACGAATTCTAAATAAGTATTGCGTAGAAAACTGTTTTAGAAGCAAGTTAATTGATTTTTGATTTGGTGTGAATAGTTCATGTGGTTGCTTATGCTGTTATTTTCTGCTTTAAGGGTCCATGGCTAACAAGCTCTTCACCACCATTCCCTATTCATTTTCATTCAACTGATGAAACATTTGGAGATTCCAATTTGTTAATGTGTGGAGAAGGTTCTCCTTCAAAAGGTAGAAGTCAAAATACTTCATATTGAAGCATTATGCTTGAATATATACAACCAGTAAAATAATAAAAGAGCTTAGCATAAGCAACTTTTGAGGGCCTGATACTACTGTCCATGATATCAATGTAGTCTTTTGGTTCCACTGATAGAGGTGAATCCATCCCCTAAATTTATTTTAGAAATCTGAGACTAATTACAGTATGCATCAGCATATGACAATAATGATTTATTGGTGTCATTTTGTTGCAGAGGAGTAATCAATAAGGTTACATCTATTCTACAGATCACTTTTGGTGGCCTATATTCTGCATATTATACCTTCACATAGACCCCATAATATAAATAGTAGTTTAGTTCCTGGGACATGACATAAGCAAGTAAAGATTTACTTGAAGCTTGTGAGTAGTCATGTGAATGTATACCCTATACATTTTCTTCTTGCCCAAGTTCAGCCCCTGTCTACACTGCTACATTTAGCAGCATGGTCTCCTGCTGCCTTCCTGCTTTGGATCCTTTCCCCTCCACAGGAAGACTCCTCCAATGGCTAGAAGATTGTGGCAGTGAGGTGCTTCAGGGTTAACCAGCTGCCTATCCTTTGCCAGAACCTTTCATTGGTACATGTAACTAGAAACCTCAATGTGGACACAACCTACTTTTTTGCTTAAGAACGGCCATACCGGGACAGACCAAAGTTCCATCTAGCCCAGTATCCTGTCTGCCGACAGTGGCCAATACCAGATGCCCCAGAGGGATTTAATCCTCATATGATCCCTCCCCTGTCACCCACCTCCAGAGAAACAGAGGATAAGGACACCACCCACCTGACTAATAGCTATCGATGGACCTAACCTCCATGAATCTATCTAGGTCTTTTTGAACCCTGTTAAAGTTCTAGCCTTCACCACATCCTCTGGCAAGAAGTTCCACAGGATGACTGTGCGCTGAGTGAAGAAAAACTTCATTTTGTTTGTTTTAAACTTGCTGCCTATTAATTTCACTTGATGACCCCCTAGTTCTTATATTCTAGGAATAAGTAAATAACTTTTCAATATTAACTTTTTCCACACCAGTCATGAATTTATAGACCTTCTCCTGTCAATCTCCTGCTGTGGGGCTGCCCCTGAAAATTAATGCAAGGTATGTTTACTCCGGCTACAGAATTCACATGGCTGGAGTTGCCTATCTTGCATCAATTTTTTCCACCAGTATAGACCTGGCCGTTGTATGTTTGTGTTGTACAATGCAGAAACAGAGAATCTATACCTCATAATAGAGTTGACAATCTGGAAGACTACCACAGATCAATAAAATGAAGAGGCAGATTCATAGAGGAAATTAAGGGTAGTAATGTTTAAACAGGGCACTGATCTGAGGTGTGCAATAGAATATGTATAAAAGGAAGTCCTTGCGCTAAAAAGTTTATAATGTAGACAATATGGACAAAGAGTGAAAAAAGGCTGCAGCATATAAGCAGTGATGTTTAGAATGTGTCATGTAATATTTATATTTAATTTGTGCTCCTGAGTTGATCCATATCTTTGCTGTGGGTTAATGTTTGTGGGCATTCTGGATGAAGCAAGTCTTTTGGAAAGCTTTGAACATAGAGAAGATGGTGAGGCCTTTTTTACTGGTTTGGAGACAATTTTCCTTCATGAAAGGAAGAAGTAAAGTAGTGAAGATGAGGACATCTGTATAGCAAGAAAGGAGGACAAATACAGTAGACAAACAATACTGAGAGTCTGGGGCAGATTTGAGTAAGGTATTGAAAGGGATTATGAGAATTGTAAACTTGATACTGTAGATAGTAGTTAAGGGAAAAAGCAGAATGGTTCTAAGAGTGCTATAATCTGATCTGGCAAAGAAGATATCACAATAATGATTGTCTTATAACATTTTTCAACTAGAGATCTCCAAGCATTGTTGAAAATGGTACTATAATCTCCGTTTTCCAACCTGTGGCACAAAAATAAAAGGATTTGTCCAAGGCACACAGTAAATCAGTGTCAGAGCTAGCAATAGAATCCAGATGTCCTATCTTGATTTTCAGACCTTCAAATTAGAACTTGTCCAAATGTCACCCTTGTAGCATACAGAGATCTACAATTCTTTGTTTTTAGATTAAACTCAAATTATAGGCCCAGTGCATCTTCCATGGCTGCATTGATCTACTAGCTAATCCCCTGTCACTTCTCTTAGAATTCAACCAAAAATGTGCACAGGAATATTAATTTGAGAGATACTGTGGCTCCTATAGATTTTTCTTTAAACTGCCTTAAGGATATAGAAATCCCATGTTTATCATAGTGGAAATCACTTAGGAATATCCATTTAACAACTTTTTAAAAATTAATGATGATTATTATTAATCAAAGCATACATTTAGTCTTTGATTTATATTTTTAAGTTCTGCATAGAAAACTGTCACCAGCAAAAATTTCCTATTCCAAAGGAGAAAAAGTGCATATAAATCAGAAATAAAATACAAAGTGTTATTGTCAAGGTTTTGCAAAAACGTCTGTAATACTTCAGTGAACACCTGAGTAGCTCTTGATACAATACAAATGTTTCTTTGTTACATTTTATGTTAGAAAATTGTCTGAATATGATCAGATAACTAATAATTTACAGTTTTGCTGAGGTGTTTTATCACAGAATTGTTACTTACCTTAAATTTAAAATGTATTTGTTGCAGCAGCAATGTTAACTTGTAATATGATACACGCACACACACTCTTTTTTAAGTCATTAAAGTGTACAGAAGATGCTAGGACATCATCACATTACAGAAAATAATGTGTCTTGTATCATACTTAATAAGCTTTTTCATACATGACTATTGTAAGTACAGGTTGAACCTCTAAAATCCAGGACTCTCTGGTCTGACAACATTCATGGTCCAGAACAGTATTTCTCAACCAGTGGTACAAGTACCCTTAGGGGTACTTGAGAGAAGTCTCTGAGGTGGGGGGTGGGGTACATCAACACAACTGAAATTTGGAGAAAACTGAATTTTTGTTTTAAGTTTTACAGCGCTTTATTATTTTTGTACTTTTTACACCCAAACATTTCATTGCCTGGCTACAATTAAGTAGTTTAAACAAATATGTTGCTATGGTAGAAAAAAAAATTGTGTGTCTGAAAACTGTAGGTACTGGGGGTACTTACATTTTTAAAAAATGGTTTTTTTTTAAGGGGTACTTATTTAAAAAAAAAAAAAAAAAAAAAAGGTTGAGAAACACTGATCTAGAAGGACTGCAGATATTGCCGTACCAGAGAACCTGTCTGGCCAGGTTCGGGGGCTGGGCTACTGGTGGGGAGTGCAAGGCTGGTGTTGTGGGAAGTACAGCCCTAACTGGGGCTGGGTGTGGAGCACTGGAAGCAGCAGGGCCAGCAGCTGGGAGCACAGCCCTGGCCAGCAGGGACTGGCAGCACAGCTCCGGCCAGTGCGGCATAGCAGGGAGCATAGCCCTGCCCAGGACTGAGGCAGCAGGGCTGGCGCCTGGGAGTGCGGTCTGAGCTGGCACCTGGGATTGCAGCCCGGACTAGGGTCAGTGCACTGGGGAACATAGCCCCAGCCCTGGGCTGGGGGCAGCTGGCCTGCATCAAGGAGTAAGGCCAACAATCAGGAGGGGAGCATTGACCTCTCCTAGTCCCACAAACTCTGCCGTTAGGGACCACTCAGATCCCTAGAGTGCTGGACCAGGGAGGTCCCATGAACAGAATACCTGAATTGACAAACCACAGACTTTTTCTGAAAAATGGCATCTCTTGGTGTCTCGTATCTCATTGGTTTTTCACCTTACTTTAGGCCAGGATCAAACAGAAGGTGATGACTGCAGTGTTTTGAAATTAGAGAATAATGGCAGACAATCCCCATCTGTGATAGAACTAATGATGACTACAGTATATGAGAAAACTAAGAAACTAGAGAAATCAACTGATGACCAGCTTGAAGAACATTTGCAAACATTGGAAGAGCAATTCACTGCTGATGGCATAAAGGAAATGTCACTGAATGATCAATCTGGAGACCTGACGGAAGTGAACACTTCCGAGTACTCAGACAAGGTATCCTATATACATGTACATTTTTAACTTAATTTATAACAACATCCTGTAAGCTTAACTTGTTGATTCTATCCTGTATATGTACAGACACTATTTTGTAATAGAATCAATGCTAAAAGCCACTCCCTGGACTCTGGTATCAATTCGGTTACAAAATAGTATCAGTTTTTAGAATATGAGGGGAACATACATTCAATGAATACTTAACAACAAATAAAAGGGACCAAAATTTGGGTTTACTGGCCTTATTTAAATCCACTTTTAGAATTTAAAAGTAAACTGGGTGAGATCTTTAGGAGATATAATCTGGGTTAGATCAGTCGGGATGTATATACTAGAGGAAGATCTAACTTACTGTATTTTAAGTGCTGTTTATAGAAATGATTTGTGTATTGCGTATAATAAATGTCAGCTGTAGTACAAGGCAAAAAGAGAATATACATAGATTGTAAGCTTTTTAGGGCCTACCCCACTGGGTTCCTAGTCCATAACTAGGGATCGTTCAACACTGTGGTGTGGGTTAAAGTAAAAGGTTCAGAAATGTGGCCAGTCCCAGGGAGGCGCAGAAACAGGCAAAGTATTACTAAATATCTTTTAAACTTTTATTAAAGGACTTCTACGTATAAATTATTATTTTATCAATTATTAGAATGACTAATAAGCAAAATTCAATACAGTAAAGAAAATTCCTTGAGGTTTCTCTAAATCCTAATAGTTGTTAACAAGGGACCAGGGATTATTAACAGTTACATTTTCATCAGTCTTACTTATAAGACTAATCGTTTATCTAAAACTCTTAATGCTACTACTTAACAATACTGCTAAACAATTTCAGATAACAATACTTACATTTAACAGAGACACAAACTACAACAATAACAACAATGTATTTGGTACGTTATATTTGGTATACGTTACGCTCTACAGGAACTCATTTCGTTCGGTGAGTGGGAGGTGGCCCTCGGGTGATTAGTCCTCAGACCTGGCTCGTATTCTGCCTTCCAATGTTTATTCGGGATTCCTCAATTTGATACAGGAGGGGAAGCTGTTTTATAAAGAAAGCTTTAGTGAGCTTTTTGTGATAGGCTAGCAGACCCTGTCTGTTAAGGGACAGGAGTAAAGGGGAGAGATGGTTTCCTGTTTTTCCTTTTCTGCCTTATCGGGCATGGCACAGTCAGCACAACCAGCACGAACATTACATGAACTTTTTAGATCTGGTTTTGGTTCCTGTTCTTTGCTGGTCTTTAAGTTACATAGTGTAAAGGTTTTTCATCAAGGAGAAGTTGACCTTTTCCTTGGATGGCAATACGTGCGAGAGGCCTGGCCAGCAAAGAGCCTGCTTTCACATGTGGTACTACAATTAATCAATAATAATAATAATTAATAACATACTCCCTATTTTCTGTATATATAGCAAGACACTTTTAAAATGTAATCCTAACTAAATAATGATATTTCCGGGTAAATTACTATAATGGAGATTGTGGTATACTTTATTTTGGTCTTTTATTTGTAAGATTATGGTGGACTTTATATTGGCCATATTTTTTGTTGAGTATAACAAGCTCTGAGAATGGCAGAAAATACTTGTCTGCCTTCCTTGCACTCATATTTTGCATTCTAGTATTTTATAAAGCCTTTGATACAGCATTTCCAGGCTATATGCTGATTTCATTGTTTGACAGTGGGTATAATATTTTTCTTTTTCTTTTTTGGCTTGTTAGAAAGAAATTGAAAATAAAGAAACACTTTCTCAAAAAGTGAAACCATCAGGCAGGTAAGTAAACAATACTAATGTCAAAGTTTAGAATCTGATCCCATCTGATGGGATCTCTTCAGAAAGATAAGATGCACATTATCAACACACGATAGCCACTCACTCTCACCCACCGTCACTCTGTCACCAATATTTCCTCTAATCTTTTCAGTCCATGTGTGGAACGTTTGTTTGTTTATTTGTTCACCGGGTCATGTGTGAATTTTGCAGCACCAGTAGAAATAAAAAAACTAACTGTGGGTGCTCTGCTAATCAGTTGGGTGACATTTGACTCTCTCCTGAGTAGCCGCACAAGTGTGAAGCTTACAGGGAATGCTGCCTGATGCCAACATTTGTCCTTCTGTGGAAGGGTGCTGGAGGAGGGGAGGTGGCAACATTCCATAGCTCCATTGACAGGTCGGACCCACAGGCCCTTTATTAAAACATTCATCTGTATGTGCCATGGGACCCACAGTTGGTACCTGTCTCAACATGCTCTTGTTAGGTTAAACTATGTATGGGCTTTTAATACTTTTGAACTGATATTATTGGGATTGTGGAGTTCACATTCTCTGTTGGGCTCACTAGCAGAATTTTTGTAACTCCTGCAGTTTGTTTTATTATTGATTAAACTCCCATGTAAAAAGCAAAAATGGACACTATGCTGCGTCCTCTTTCTTAGTCCTTTCCCCTCTGGAAAGGTATAAGCATGTGAAAACAGGATTATAAGCAAAGTCTAGATGTAACTTGAATGAGAAGAGGCTCTACCTGGCATCTGATGTAAGAAATTGAAAGCTTATTTTGATATATTTACAAATTGATGCTTCACAGGTCTCTGTCCTCTACATATTTGAAGAAAGCTGGAAAAAACATCCCTCCATCTACAACTACATCTTCTCAATACTTGGGAACATTAAAGGTCTTGGACAATAAACACTTACAAAAATATAGTGCTGAGCTTGACAAAGCAGATAGTTTACGAGCAGCTGTTTATCAGGTACATTTTAGTATATCCAAAGGCTATATGAAAAGATTCTTCCAAATAAGAATAGAAGCCTGTTAACTATAATCAAGATCTGTATGCCCCTTTCTTAATTCAAGACTTAAAAAAAAAAACGTTGTGTTTCACAAACATATGAGCCAAGATGGTAATTTGAGATAAGAAAGAAACATACATATCTATGTTTTACTATTCTGGCAAAATGATTTCAAATATAACATTATCTCTATTACTACATTAGGTTTTTTTAATTTTAATATGTATCTTATAGAATCTTTTTCCTGTATTTTCTGTTTCAAAGTCACATTTCATGGGAAAAGCAAAAAGAACTTGATGTTAGAACTTAGATGCTGCTCCTCCAGGGGACATTTTTATTTGAATTCCGCTGTTCTCTATAGTGAAAATTAGTATAAATCTCAACTATAGTCATATCTGTTTATTAATCATAAGTTGTTTCTGCATTAGAAAAATCATATTCACTTAACTAATAGTGTATTGATTCTAAATGTCATGCTGTCTCAAGAGCTTTTATGTGCATTGACTCAGAGTCAGTTTCTAAAGTCAAATAGTCTCATTAAGATATTTTAGCTTCTCAGTACAACATACTAAACACATGAACAAATGTGTAAAATTTGGCCCATATCCTGAAAACTGTCACCTAAAACTGTGTGGAGGTACAAGTAGGTGGGTTGATGACTTTCCACTGCAAATATTTCTGAATTAAACATATAATAGGTTAGGCTTTTTTAAAACTAAATTTTGTGAATCTATAGATCCTAAATGGCTAAAGTATATTTTTAAAACAAAAATCACCATGGGAAACCTTATAGTAGTGGTTGTAGATATTTTATATTACAATGTTTAGTAATTGCAACTTATTCTTGTACCTGTATGGAGATTCTTCCTTTGCTTCTCAACAATTACTCTTCTAAGATCTCAGAAGATTTTAAGGAGTAATGTTATATCATTTGTGCTGCTCTGTTCACCCTCTTTCCCTCTCCCAAATCTGTAACATTGGAGGTAAATCAAACAGTTCCTTTTTTCCTGTCCTTCAACTCTCACATTCAATTTTCTTTTCTTTCCATACTGAAATCTTTTGGTTAAAGTAAAGTTACTAATTTTTTTTCCTGTTTAAAAGTTTAAACCTTTGATCAGAATATATTTTGTTCTGCAGAACCTCAGAATATGATTTAAATGATATCTCACTCATCCAGATGGGCTTAATTGCTAATGTCAGTAGTTTGCATATATAAAATACAGTGATGATGATTATTGTTACATAGTAAGAAAGAGAGACTGTCAGCATTGCTTATGATCATTACATTAGCTGTTGCTTTATCAATAATATTCAGTTACTTTGATTCAGGATCTAGTTAGTGCTTAACTTTTCAGCTACAGCTTTTTTCCTTAATCTTATAGGATTGGTTGGAAAAGAAAAGAGTCTTTCTGCTGGAACTGCAGAGAATTAAAAGGAACAAAGCAGAAAATTTAAGGAACGCAAATGAAAAGGTTTGTTTAAATTTAAATATTTGATTAAATGGAAGCTAGTCAACTGCTACTGTAAAATAATATGATTGCAATATTTGTGGTGGTATATTTTAAAAAAAGGAAAACATACATAAATTAAATATAGTGAAAACTGGTATTATTCTCTTCATTGGGGCTACTTTACAACCACTCTGCCATTAACAAGCATCTCTAAAGCCATTATAGCAAGCCATAAGAAAATTGCCCCAGTTTATGTGGAATGGAGCTGATGTAATAGCTCTTATGTCCTAATCCCTGTGGCTGCCACAGGGAATGTGATTGGGGAGGGGGGCGGGGGGAGGAGGGAAGAAGGGTGTGAGTCATGCTTCCCTGTACCTTTATAATTCCTGAATGCTATATAAATTAAATCTATCTTTGAAGGTTCCTTCAGTTTCTCTTTATGCTTTTTTTGACTGCAACCAACAGCCTTGATCCATCTTTGTATTTTTTGCCAGGTCTACACTAGGGGATAAGTTTGAATCAAGATATGCAATTCCAGCTTATGTTAACTGAGTAGCTGGAGTTGATGTACCTTCATTTAAACCTTGGCAGTGTTCCCACAGTGTGGGATTGATGAGAGAAACACTCCCATCAACTTTCCTTACACTCACAATGAGTTATGGCATGGACAGGAGCACCCTCAGCATTTGATTTAGCAGTTCCTGACTAGACCCACTAAATCAAAGGCCAGAAAATTGATATCTAGAGAATCAATCCATGGGTAAATATAGATGTTGCCTTTATTATGATAATAATGGGATGGTCTGTATTTCAGCCATGACATTTAAAGCAGTATATGAAGATTTCCATGCTCTATCTTGACATTTCTGTATTCAGCTATACATAAGGATCTATATTCAGAACAGCATGTATGCAATTATATCATTTTCATCTTATAAATAAATTCCCTTAATATTTCCTATTTAATAACTAATGTTTTTATACACAGTCTTCAGAAGGGAGTCATAGTAGTTTTTATATCTTACACTCTTGTAGAAGTCACTACATCCACTAGGGTCAATTTCATGGTCATAAGATTCTAAAAGCATTTTTGGCTCTTTAAATCTAAAATATCATGGTGTTGTAATTGTACAGATCCTGATCTAAAAAGGAATTAATGGGGGGGGGGGGGGGGTCATGGTACTACTACCCTTCCTTCTGTACTGCTGCTTGCGGCGGCAGTTCCTTAAGAGCTGAGCAGCTGCAGAGTGGTGGCTGATGGCTAGGAGCTGATATAGTATTGCCACCCTTACTTCTGCATTGCTACCTTCAAATCTGGGCCCTCAGTCAGGGGCTGCAAACGTCAGGGCACCCAGCTCTGAAGGCAGCCATGCAGAAGCAAAGGTGGTATGGTATTACCCCTCTTACTTCTCCACTGTTACTGGCAGTGTAGCTGGATTCAGAGCTGGGCACCTGGCCAATAGCTTCCATTCTCTGGCTTCCCAGCTCTGAAGTCAATGCAGAAATAAGAGATAGAACCGTCCCCTCCCCTAAAATAAACTCATGACCTGCCTGCAGCTAGTTTTGTCAAAGCCCTCAATTTAGGAAATGCTGGTCTCACCCATGAAATCTGTATAGCATAGTGTAAAAGCTCACAAATAACCAGATTTCACAGTCCATGACTCATGGCTGTATATCTGGTTAGACCCTATTCATATTGTACGTCACAAAAACTGGTCATGTTTGAACAATAGTTCAAATCACAACTAAACCATTGATTAAGAATGTTTTCTGCATTTTAGTTTTCTTCTATTTATTCTTTGGCAAACACTATATTTGAGAAGGAATTTAGAAAATGCCAAGTTTTTTGAAGTATAAACTTTTCTTACGTAGAAAGAAGCTGCTAAGAAAGAAGAAGCATTTGCATCTTTTGAAGCCTGGAAGGCAATGAAAGAAAAAGAAGCAAAAAAGAAACTAGCTGAAAAAAAGAAGCTTGAGGAGTTAAAGAAACAGAGAGCAGCAGAACTGAATGAAGAGAAAAAAGAAGAAGCGCAAAAGGCAGTGAGACATCTATACCTAACAGACACTTAACTCAAGAGCGGCGAGGAGTCCTGTGGCACCTTATAGACTAACTGAAGTGTTGGAGCATAAGCTTTCGTGGACAAAGACCCACTTCGTCAGATGCATCTGACGAAGTGGGACTTTGCCCACGAAAGCTTATGCTCCAACACTTCAGTTAGTCTATAAGGTGCCACAGGACTCCTCGTCGCTTTTGCAGATTCAGACTAACACGACTACCCCTCTGATACTTAACTCAAGAGAGTCTTTACTAAAAATGTAGTTGTTAACAACAATCATACCCATAGATCTCAACACCCCAATCTTTTGGATAATTCATATCTAGATATTCTTTGTAGCAGGAGCTAATCTCTCATCCTGTGCATGTACACACTATTTTCTATTGACACTTCATTTTTATGGGAAATACTTTGTTCCATGTACATCAAGTAATTAATCAGACCAGTAAACATGTTGGCAGTGGAGAGGTTTTTCTCATGAACTGGGAGTAGTAAATTCTTCCTGCTCCTTGTAGCAGTATCCTTTGCTGAGCTTCTAATCCTGTGAATGAGTGTTACAAAGGGGGTTGGGCAGAAAAAGAAAATATGTAAGGGAGATTTTGAAACAAATGTGTTGGGCAACTTTGCTAATGAGCTTGGGGTCTTCTTTAGGCATTTGAAAAATGGAAAGAAAAGAAAGCAGAATATCTAAGAGAACAAAGTAGAAAGGAAAAACGAGCTGAAAGAATGAAGAAGAAGAAAGAAGAGGAAGCTATTGCAGAGAAGAAACGAGACAGCATGTCTGCCGTTGATAAATGGTACTATACAGGATTTAGATATGTGACTGTGAATAGGCTAGCATCTTTGTCTAATAATTTTGCAGGGAATAGATGATACACTGAATTAAATCATTTTTTGGGGGGGCCTGAACCTGCAAGGGGCCGAAGAATCCTCCATTCCAATGAAAACCAGTGAGAGGAAAGGATGATTAGCAGGCTCACAGGCTCAGGCCTATTGTTCCCAAATGTGAGTGTGGTAGCGGCATTTTTGTTCTCATTTGTCTACAACCTGAATTGAAAGTCTCTGCACAAGAAAGGCCAATGATTTGAAAAGAATGAATAATGCAAATAAAAAGTGAGATACATTGGGTAGCATGGAATCTTGTACTACCAATCACATGCTCAGTTAATGAACCAGGATTAAAAAAGCAAGTCCTACATTTTTGTGTTTTAATATAGTCTATTGTGTTTCTTTGAAATCCATAAAATGTCTGGACAAAGAAGGTATATTCACCAGTGTCTGTTGGATAGATTTTTTTTTTTCTAATGTCACCAAGAAGTGTGCTTTACAGAACAAGTGAAATTGATTTGTACCCTGAGTGTTTATAGTCTAATTTTAGAGATGACACAAAGTATGAGGGAAGGGAGAAGGAAGGAAAAGGATTACAACAATACCAAAGGGTAACACAGTTTATAAATGCACATATTTTGATGATTCAGAGGAGTTATGCATGTGCGGTAGGCATGGGGGCCAACAAACTTGCAGGACCCCTGGGCAAGGTATGGGGTGAGGGAGATCTTGGCTCCACGCTCCCAGAAGGGGTGGGGCCTTGGGTTAAAGGGGCAGGATGGGGGAGAAGAGGGCAAGCAGCCCTCAGTGCCTCTCAGAGCATGCCATCGTGCTCCAGTAGCAATTTAAGGGCTCCAGGGCTCAGGCCACCACTGCAGTAGCAGCAGATGGGAGCCCCAAGACACTTTGGAATCGCCAGGTTCCAAGGCAACTGCCCTCTTTGTCCCCGGCTGCTGTTGGCAGGCCTGGTTGGTGGCCTTTGAAGATTTTTGTAAGCTTTCTTTGTAGTTTATGCTCAAACTATGCTATCAAATTTGTCAGTAGACATAAATGTTAATTCATGGCACTGTACAGGATGTTTAGTTAACCAATCAAATTTGCAGCATTTCTTCAATTTAATGAGTAGTATCTTATATTTCTTTTCATATTTAGGAATGAGAAAAAGGAAGAATTTTTAAAACAAAAGAAAACAGAAAAAATCCAAGAGAAAAGAAAGCAAGAAATACATCAGGTTGAGAGGGAAGAAAAAGATAAAAGGGCTATAGAGGAATATGAAAGATGGCTGGTTAGTATTTTTTTCACCCTTTGTTAAAAAGCACAAGGATAAATTTAGTAAATAATGTGTGTGAATAACTTTTGAATTATAATCTTTTTAATGTTTTTCATTGTGTTATGAAAGTGGCCAGGTGATGGCAGTAGTATACCTTTTTCTACAGTTCCTCTGAGAGTTATTTTTGCAAATTGCTTACAAAGTGCAGTATATATGGCATCTGGCATACTTGGGATATATTCTCCCTCCATGTTTGCAGTAGAGTTCTTTGCATTTTACAGTCAGTGAAAGTACAGTCTTCTCTTCTCCCATTCAATGTCAGGAAGAGCCACCTCTGAAGGGCCAACTCAGCACAGCACAGAACCAGCAAAGACTAGAGGCAGCACCAGCTGCAAAAGTGAGTGCATTTAGATTCAAGGAAACCATTTTAATTACAGGAAGTTGTATAAATCAAAATAAATAAGAATGGTTACATTGAAGGTTGAGATTATTTCAATTTGATAGGAAGATCTGACCTCTGATGTGCTATTTTGAGAAGTCATTGACAGCTTTTTCAGTCCCACAAGATGCCTTCATTAACACTCAGGAGAACACTAAGAGAGAGATAGCTAACACATAGGATCATATATTGTACTCTCAAAGGGTATGATTTTCTGATAAGGAGGATGTCTACCTTTTTCCCCATCTCCACGAGCACCTGTGGTAATACACACTGACACACCAATCCTGCAAATACATAGGCACTTCACTTTATTGAAATTATTTTCATGCTTAAAACTAAGTATGTACAAAAGTGTTTACAAGGTCAGGGCCTAACTGGCATGCTTATTGCTGGTCTTCAAGAGCAGATTGTATCCCACATTACATCTCCTCTGTCCATTTTCTGAAATCTTTCCCTGGATTGTGGCTCAGGTCACTGTATTGTGGAGATCACATCAACCAGTTTTTCAGTTCATTCTTGCTCTGCTGGCTACAGCAGTATTTAAGCTCATATAAGAATAAATAGGATATAAAACTTTTATAAATTTAGAAAAAAGAACAGTTGTATGACCTCAGGTTGTCAATTTCTTAGCCAGATAACTAGCCGAACTTTTGTATGTACCCAGATTATTGGGGTGAGTAATTCTAAGAAGATAAATAAGTAAAGAAAGTATCTTATTAAAATAAGAATTTTAGGGAAAACAAGTAACTCAATTAAAATCTATTAATTTTTCCACTAGGAATCATTAGGAGACATAGTTTTAAGAATTTAATTAAATTTTTCAGCTCATGGAGCACTTGGCAATCATTATGGATACCATAAAATGGGAATTTAAAAATCCTCTCTTCATACAGAATTCTGAAACATAAAAATACAGTAGAGCTAAGTGTGATTACTAAAATCACTGTATCATAGAACCAGAAGGGACCTCAAGAGATCATAGAGTCCTGTCCCCTGCCCTCATGTCAGGACCACGCACTATCTAGATCATTCCTGACAGGTGTCTGTCTAACCTGCTCTTAAATATCTCCAGTGATGGAGATTCTACAACCCCCCTACGCAATTTATTCCAGTGTTTAACCACCTTGACAGGCAGGAAGTTTTTCCTAATGTCCAGCCTAAACCTTCCTTGCTGCAATTTAAGCCCATTGCTTCTTGTCCTATCCTCAAAGGCCAAGGAGAAAATTTTTTCTCCCTCCTCTTTGTAACACCCCTTTAGCTACTTGAAAACTGCTATCATGTCCCCTCTCAAATGTCATTGTGGTGTAGAGTTTACTGATTTTGTGGATGCATATTTCATGGTAAATGCATTGACAGGATTTTTTCCATCCTGGAGTTTAAAACCCTAGGAATGGCAACACTGAGTTTTTGTTATTAACACTCTAAAATTCTAGCTTGAAAAAGATAAATTAAATTGAAGTGTTTCCCATATAGTAACTCTAGTAATTAAAATTTTCTGGTTTTGTGATATTATTTACTACTTAGCTTCTCAATTTAATAGCAATATTGATTTGATTTCAATTTTGTGATACCATGGAGTTGTATAAACACCTGAAATAGATTAACAGAGGCATGTAGGCATATTGCAATGTTTGCCAGCATATATACTGACGTCACTTCCAATTCTATGGTTCTAACTGGTCTAACTGGTGAGTCGTGAGATTTCAAATAAGTACTCTTTGAAATCTACAGATCTTTGAGATTTGTATACTATAGCAAGTTTATGTGCCTTCTAAGAAGCTTGAACCTTATTCTGAGGAAAACTCTAATCATCTGAAGGAGTGGGCTGTGCCCACGAAAGCTCATGATACCATCTACATGTTTTGTTAGTCTATAAAGTGCTACCAGACCATTTGTTGTTTTTTAAACTTATTCTGAGGGTTAGCATCACTAACATCCAGTATTTAACATCTCATGATGTACCTAAATACATTTATATATTCTATAAGTGTGGTAAGTTGAATTAAATGATGGGTTTTACAGATTTTTTTTTTCTGTGTGTGTTAAAAATAACTGAGTTTGGAGTATTTACTAGATATATGTTAATAAGGCTTATTTTGAAAAATTGTATATATTGGAAATCTAGCCCAGTAATGGGGTTGTAGTGCTCAGCAGTGTTAAAATTTGAGATATGCTACTTCTTCTTCGAGGGTCCTCGTGGGTGCTCCCCTCAGGTGTTTCCCTTCAAATGGGAGGTCTTCGATATTCAACTGGACTTCCCTGGGGAATCTTGATAGCTGTAGCCAGGATATGTGTCTCAGTACTAGCTCTGAGGCCACGGACCATGCGGCTGTGTCCGTGGCATCCAGTGCTGCCTATAATGCTGTTCAGAAAATCAGGGAACCTTCCCTGATATTGGCTGGCTTGGTTGGAGAGCTTTATGTCTAGCGCATCCGTCATTCTCCGAAACAACTCTTGGAAACGCCTGAGGGGAGCACCCACGGGAACACATCTCGAAGAACTCCAGTTACTGCACAAAGTGAGTAACCTTCCATTATTCTTGTATCTTTCTCCCTAATGCTTCATTCACTATGTAAAACAAAATCATTATGTTTTAGCCGCACTGCCATAGGGTATGGTCTTGTCAGATACAGGCAGTCCCCGGGTTACGTACAAGATAGGGACTGTAGGTTTGTTCTTAAGTTGAATCTGTATGTAAGTCGGAACTGGCATCCAGATTCAGCCGCTGCTGAAACTGATCAGTAGCTGATTCCAGGAAGCCTGGGGCAGAGCAACTCTGCCTCGGGCTTCCTGTAGTCAGCCGCTGGTCAGTTTCAGCAGCGGCTGACTTGGGGACGCCTGAGGCAGAGCAGCTCGGGTGCTGCTGGGTTGGTCCAGTAGCGCGGCCGCTCCTCAGCGCTACTGGACCAACCCAGCAGCACCCCAGCTGTTCTGCCCCAGGTGTCCTGATTCAGCCACTGCTGAAACTGATCAGCAGCGGCTGAATCAGGACTCCTGGGACAGAGCAGCTGGGGTGCTGCCGGGTTGGTCCAGTAGCGCCAAGGAGCGGTGCTGCGGGACCAACCGGCAGTGCCCCACCTGCTCTACCACCGGCCCCGGGCTTTGCTCCACGTCTCCCTGGTCTGCTGGGGGGGGGGGGCACTAGCTGCGTCCCCCCCCCCATCAGACCAGGGAGACGCGGAGCAAAACGGCGGAGGACCCGGGCCGGA
Source organism: Pelodiscus sinensis (assembly GCF_049634645.1). NCBI lineage: Eukaryota > Metazoa > Chordata > Testudines > Trionychidae > Pelodiscus > Pelodiscus sinensis. The sequence goes on along the minus strand of NC_134715.1, from coordinate 57,452,360 downwards.
CCGCGGCGCTTCCAGATCAGCGCCGCGGTCTGGCCCGGGTCCTCCGCGGCTTTGCTCAGCGTCTCCCTGGTCTGCTGGGTTCCCCAGCAGACCAGGGAGACTGGGAGCAGCTTTTCTCGCCCCGGAGGAGGCGGGCGGCGGGACCAGGCATCCCGCCGCTCCAGTCCTCCGGGGTGAGAAAATTCCCGGTCGTAACTGCAGATCCGACATAAGTCGGATCCGTGTAACTCGGGGACTGCCTGTATTGTAAATGAAGAAAAGTTGCATTGACTCATTTGTTTTGTTGAAGCTAGTGTACAAAAACAGCAGTGTGAACATTGAGGCTCAGACAGCAGCTCAAACTATCAAGCCTAGTTAGCCCCTGGGCCTGAACTTTGCTGGCTATCCCAAGTCTCCTCTAGACATGCAGTATCCATGTTGCTATTTTTAGCATGCTAGCTCAAGCTCTGTTGGCACAAATCCAGTTGGGAGGTTCTCTCACAGTTACAGTGTAAAAATACTCAAAAACAGAGACCCTGAAACAAATTTTAAATAATGTATGACAGGCTGCAGCTGCTATTTTATTTTTTACGGTATCTCTTCCATAATTCTGATTAAGCTTACCTCAAAATCTATGTGCTCACACCTCTCTTATTTGTTGTTTGATGAGCAGAGAGGTTTTTATAAATTATTTCTCATGGGGGCTTGGGTAGTGGTGAGAACTACTCATACAAATGGCTGTGTTGCAGAGGTGGGGGAGATAGTAGCAAAAAGACTGTTTTGCTTCAAATTCTCTAAAAACCAGCCAGACAAAAAGAACAGTCAATGTACAAAAATGTTTATTAATGCAATTAAGAGTAGGAACTAAAAGCTTGAGAAATTACGACAGTCTTAATTAAGATGTGGAAACCAGCTTTAATGATCACCCTGGAGTATATGCTGTACAATTGAGTTTTTCCTTAAACAAACATACTAATACAGTATGTACTCATTAATACAGTGTTACATGTAGCAAAAGGTGCAGTTCCTTTATTAGACATTATTTAACTACTGGCCACCAGTGGTGATGTGATAAATTCCATTTTTAATTATTAGTTATCAAATACTAGTCCTCAAATTTATTTTTGTACTCAGGACAGATTGCAGATTGACTGCTCTTAAATTAATTTTGAAATACATCTACATATGCGTGAAGATATTCCAAAAAGTGTGCCCTAATCATACGTTCATTCCATTCTAAAATGTGTACTTATCCATCACTCATTTGCAACTCCGTATTTCAATAAGAATATAAAAATGTGCCTTGACTTACAAACCCTTTCCTCAAACCACTACAGCATTCCTGTTGAAAAATCCTAAAGAAGTAACTTGCAGCTTAATTGAAGGTCAAAAAGTTCAGGTTTTGTCAGCCAAATGAAGTTTTGAATGGGAATGGAGAGAAGAGACCAGTGTCAGTTTGTAGGGGCAAAAGTTAAGTCAACCAATCTGGAACCTCAAAGCCTTTATTATCACTTGGGCCCAAGATATTCCTTGCATCTCCATTGATTTCAGAGAGGAACAATTACATGTGAATTTGGCCAAATCAGACTACCCATTCAAAAAAGCATTTTAAAAAGAGAGTAAGAATTTGGGAATTCATTGACAGCTTGTTTTGAAATTTTTGTTGAAAACCAAAGTTTTCTGCAGAATGAATTATAAATATTTCACAAAGGAACAAACTAAACATTACACATAATGTAAAATTATCTTTGTACACATTCCGCTGCACATCATTGTTCTAATTTTCCAATGCTCTGTTTGAAACTGTAAAAAAGTCATTAGAACCTTAAGATGCTGTTAGCATGAAATTTAAAATGACAGAAATTTGTTATAACTAAACTGTTAAAATCCAGTTTTATTACAACATAATGCAGTTATTTAGAAAGCATTGAAAGGTATAGATATCAAATACATCTTTTTTATTGAAAATGGTATTTAATATTAGAATTAAAGAGTCCTAAATTTTGAGACCTTTAGCAATGACTACTCAATTGAAGATAAATACAGAAATTAGCTAGTTATGCCTTATATGTAATGCTCTGTGTTTGGATAGTGTTGTTCTGCATAACTCTGATACAAACATCCACCCAAACCTTGGAGAAATATAAGTCTATAGAAAGTAGGTTGCACTGCTCATGCAGTGTAGCTGTATTTCTATAAGGTATGCTGGTATGAGCTTCCAAGCACAATTCACTGGTGCACATGAACATTACCTATATATCTTCTGTATAATAACTTTTCAGGATTGTCACTCTGGGTATGTCTACACTACCCCACTAGTTCGAACTAGCGGGGTAATGTAGGCATACCGCACTTGCAAATGAAGCCCAGGATTTGAATTTCCCGGGCTTCATTTGCATAAGCCGGGCGCCGCCATTTTAAAATCCCGGCTGGTTCGAACCCGCGGCTACACGCGGCACGGGGTTCGAACCAGCCGGGATTTAAAAATGGCGGCGCCCAGCTTATGCAAATGAAGCCCGGAAAATTCAAATCCCGGGCTTCATTTGCAAGTGCGGTATGCCTACATTACCCCGCTAGTTCGAACTAGCGGGGTAGTGTAGACATACCCTCAGTCTTTGTGTCACTATGACATGTAGAAGGTCTGAATTAGGGTGAAGCGATAGAAGCAGCTACAACCATGGTTGACGGCACTTTTTGTTTAGAATATCTCCAAGTTCAGTCATCACTGGGATTTGAATTCTGTTCCGATCCAGTGTTATCAGCCATTTTCATCTTTTTTTTCTTTTTTGCGTTTTATTTCACCAATGAACATCATGGCCTTTCAACTAATGTCTTTTATAAAACAGTAATTATGTAGTTTTTCTTTGAAAAAGTATTTCTCTGACACAACCTCCTCTATTTTCAGGAAAAGAAAGAGAGGAGGGACCAGATGGAGAAAAAACAAAAGAAGCTCCAGGTTATCATTGAGGATGAAACCCCTCCTCCATGGAGTCCACCTGGAAAAGCTGTGTCTTCAAGGAGCTACTAAGGTGTCAATTGCCCTTTGTGAGGAAAGCTCATGTCTAAAGTTCTGGCACTGTCTAATCATCAATATTTCACAACAACTGAGTCTAAAGTGAATTGATAATGACTCTTGCATCTGTTCTTTTTTAGGGATATTATTTATAGATTCCCCAGTTGGTACAATTGGATGTATGCATTAAATAGCTCCATTGTTCTTTTGCATTATATTTCACCAAAAGATTAACTTTTTTTTTTTTTGCATATAACTTTTTGGTTAAACTTGATTTTATTTGTTCCCTTTTGGTGAAAATGCATGTTCATGACATGTAAGGCTGGAATCTAATGCTCTTCTTCTTCATACAAATAGCATTTTACCTCACAGCTGGTGCCATTGAAATCTGTGGGATACTTTGAATAAGGATGCCAGAACTTGGTCCAAAATGAGTGGTCAAGCAACGTACATTCCCATTCAAAGTGCAAGGTGAAGAAATAGAAAGCATTTTAAACCACCATTCATGCATAGCTTCAGAGCCAAATTATTTATAAACCATTAAAACAATTCCTGAAGTTTGCAAGGGGAATAGATACACTAAGCCAAAAGAAGTAAAAAAAACAAAAACAAAAAACTAAACCTGAGGTTTCTACTGTATGGTAAGACTTTCAGCGTGCAGTTGTACAGAACATAAGGATAGCTTGGGCTTTTGCAACAGCACAAGCATCTTAGAGTATGTCTACACAGCAAAGTTATTTCGAAATAACAGCCGTTATTTCAAAATAACTTTCCTAGCATCTACACAAGCCAACTGCTATTTCGAATAGCAAAATAGTGGAGGGCTTATTTCGAAATTGGTAAACTTCATTCCATGAGGAATAGCACCAATTTCAAAACTGCTATTTCGAAATAAGCGCTATGTAGATGCTTATTTCGAAATAGGGGGCCTCCAGCCCTTTCCAGAGTGCCCTGCTGGCCACCCTGGCCACAAAGTAACTTCTGACCTGATGTCCTGCTGGAACCAGTTCCGGCTGGCCTTAAATGCAATTCAGCGTCCAATCAGTATGGACGCGCTATTTCGAAATAGCAAAAAGCTATTTCGAAATGCATTTTGTGTGTAGACACGTTATTTTGAAATGAGATATTTTGAAATAACGCTGTAGTGTAGACATACCCTTACACTTTTTCAGTGTAAGTTTAAAGGACTAATAATACTAGCCCCAGAAAAGGATCATTCAGAGTTGTTCTGACTGTATTTAACTAAATTAAATGTTATCCTTGTTGAATTAATGGTATCAGATTTATTCTGTGGAGAGACCAAAGTATATTTTTATGATCCATGGGTCTAGCCTATAATATAAGGGCCATATGCTACCTTGATCTACCTTAGAGCTCCCACTGGTATGCAAAGATTGATGCTAAGGTATGAGCCTTTTGTACTAACTAAACTTTTAAAGGCCAAATTCAATTCTCAGATACATTCAGGTATTTGCACAGTAATTTCACTCTAACGGTCAATAAAACTGGATGTATACCAGAGAATAAGAGACTAGAACTTGGCCATACATTATAAAATTTCTGTTTTGTTCAGACATCCAAGTTCATGCGCTTCCTCCAGGATCACTGCTATTTCTGCTTGTTGTTTTTGGTTACCACTATGTGAAATTACCTATTCTGCTCACAGTTGTGATAATCTTTTATATTACTCGTACAGTTATTCACCTAAATTATTTGAAAATCAGGAATGTAATGTCATCATTAGATTTATGAATTAACACTACATTAAGATGACTGGGGGGGAGGGAGCCGTTGCAACCTCTCATAGCTGTTGTAGACAGCAAACTCAAGGTAACAACTTGGTAATGGTTAATCTTCAAAAAGTTTAAGCAGTTTATTCTTCTCATCTAGAGAAAATTATTTCCTTAATTTTAAAATACAGATTACCTTCCACAGAATCTAAATCTGTCATGGGGGCTAGAAATCTCTGCGGTGGGCCATACGTTGGCACAAATGAGGTGTACAGCAGTTCACCTAAATGGAAAACAGTTGAACTGCCGTATAGCTTTTCATCCTATCTATAGGTCCTTACGTACATTCAAGGTATTTCCTATCTTGTAGAGGAAATAGGCAATCTTTTGGCATTTCCTACAAACTGTATAATGGTAGCTTTTTTATAAGTCAGTGTCAAAATAATGCAGTTTTGCTTTTAGAAATACTTCCAAAGGGTGAAACACTCGCTGGATCTGGCAAACTTTTTAAAGGATTTTGGGGAGAGGGGGTTTGTGTAGTCAAAACATCATCCTACTAAACATTGTTTCATCTTTACCTGACAGTCACACTGAATATGCTTATTAAAATTGTCACTGGCTTCTCTTTAAGGGGTACATCTAGACTGGCGGTATCGTGGAAAAACACTGCTGCATCCAGGGAACGTGATTGCTCTTCCGCTTTTTTTTTTTGCTGAAGAGTAAATGCGCTCTTTCCAGGAGCCCTGTATGCCTTGTTCTACAAGAGATAAGGGCTCCGTCGAAAGAGGAGGCTTTTCCTCCATTTGATCCCATCTAGATGGTACAAAATGGCAGAAAAGCCTCTTCCGGAAAAGCAATCGGAAAAAGCTATAGTGTAGACCTAGCTTTAGTTAATTGCCTCTTCACTTTAGAAACAGCTGCAAGGCTACTAAGACATCATTTTGAAGCACCATGCCTCCTTTTTATCAATCTCTAAACTCAGGTCGTGGTTTATGTAAGTCTTCCTTGATTTTGAGCTTTAATAATAGCACTAAATATTCTGATTTAGTTTTCTGAACAGATCACCTACTGTTTAGATGAAGTATTTTTCCCACATAGTTTTACTAAGCTTACTTAGCACATTAAAGTGAGTACCATTTCCATGCTCCCAGTTAGACTGATAGCCTCCTCCATGAAATGGAGGAATGTTTGATAAATTTATTAGCTACACAAAATGATATTTGACACAAACTAGTAAAAGTGTGATCATGTGTTTCATACTAAGATAAGAACTTAACAGCACATTTCTGTTGCTTTCAGCTTCAGATAAGTTGTATACTGTTTATAAATCACTTGGACATAGTAGTTACATATTTTATCTAACCTAGAGCACATCTCCACTCATGCATTCGTAGAGAAAGGGAGCCACAAACTAAAGGCTGCTTTTCAGACACATTTCATTATGTGCGTACACCCCTAATTTATAAAGAATATTTATATGGACCATAATTGTTTGCCTGGCACTTACACTTTGCAGCTTCCATATTCCAGCAGTAAATTTCTCCTATTTGTGCCAACATTGAATTTAGCTCATTATCAATTCTTAGTATGGATTCCAGTATTGTGAATCCATAATTCTGAGTTTTTGCAAGGTTTCATTACCTGTATTTTAAAAAAACTGTTTACTTGTGCAACTAGCATTAACTATTTGTCCTACAGTAAAATTAAAGCACCAAAAGTCAACTTTTTTTTCAATCTGAGCTTTATTTTTGTTGTTGCTGAGGTTTTTGTTTTGTTTTGTTTTGTTTTGTTTTGTTTTTTGGTTTGTTTTGTTTTTTAGTTACCAGCTCAACGAAGCATATTAAGCTCGTTAACTTTTTTCTTATAGTCCAGTGGCAGAGTATAGATTTAAAAATTAAAGCTTTTAAGGTGGTAGGAGGTATCTGTAATAACATTCACTATAAAAGAAAAAGCCTTTACATCATAATTTGAAAGCTGTTGGTTGTGTCTATACCATATATTAAAAGGGGGAGGCCAAATCCTCTGATTAGAGACATTCAAAAATTGACATCAGAGTTGTGCTTCATTGTGGCAAAAGTGAATTCTGTCTGATCATACTCTTTTATAGTTTCAGTATAATAAGTGCATTTGAACTAGCTGTCCATAGTTAATTTAAAGCTCTTCAATAGTCACTGAAGAATAGAAACCATGTAGCTCCCTGGGCCCTGGTCTACACTAGGCTGTTATTTCAAAATAACCCCCGTTTAGGTCGAATTTGTAAGTGGAACATCCACACTACCAAGTCCATTATTTCAAAATAATGGGACACTTATTTTGAAATCTGTACTCCTGATTTTCTCAGGTTATTTCGAAATAGTGTTAGTACGGACGCTCCACTGTTGCTATTTCAGAATAACAACTCCCCTGAGTAATTAAAACTAATTACTCCCCAGTGTTTCCTGGAGTTCTGAGTCAAGGTAGCATGTCTACATTAACGGAGCCTGCCTCAGACTAATTTTGAGGCTTCTCCGTAATGGGGACACACTATTTTGATTTTGTAAAATTGGGAGTTAAGTCACATTTAATTATTTCAATCTAGTTTCCTAGTGTAGACATGGCCACAGTGATGAACTTATCATAACAGCCTCAATTGTTGTACCAATAAAAGCAAGCAGGATCTTATGAGGGAGATAAGGCAAAAAGCCACATTTATTGTAAAGATAATAATAAAAAAATAAAGAAAAGATAGAAGCAAACAACGTTGTTTAACTACTTAACCCTTATACATATAAACATTCATTCATCCAGGTTCTGTGTATTTGTTATAGTTACCAGTCTGGAAGTTGCTTGTGACAGAATACTGGCCAGGTATTCTGTACACAAGTGATGGTAGTGGGGAGCGAAGTCCTGATCAGATGCGCATCTGAAGCTCCTGGTAGGCTGGCAGCAGAACCTTGGACTCTGATTCCATAGTTTTTTAGTCCAATTCTTATAGGAATTTCTTCCTATGCCAGTCTAGGGAAATTGCTGCATCATGCTGATGTCTTCAGGGTGGCTGCCAGGTGCTCGTCAGTGATCTCATCGGGTGGACCTCCAGTACTTGGTTTTCTCCACTTGACACCTTTTGGTTGCACTGGCACCTGACGCCTTCTTCAGCCCTTTGTTGCTGTATTCTCAGGCTGGCACCTCTCAGAACCATTCATTCAGCATCCAAGCACTCTCTCTCTTACATACATTCCCTAATTAATGTTTCCCATACAGTATTTCGTATAATAACAACTTTACATATTTTCAAGAGTTGTAGTTACAAAAAAGTCAAGTTTCTGGGTGGCATTTCTTGAAACATTCTCTGTCTGAGTGCTGAGTTAGTTACAGTTGCTTTGAAGAGAATAGGCGTCAATTATGTAACAATGCCCTTAGTCAATTACAGGGCTTGGCTCCCAGAGCAGAGTTAGTGGCTTGACAATGCATTGTTACAATGTATCTCTGCAACGTCAACTTCCAGCAGCTCCTTGCACAAGCTTGAGCATGCCCTGGTTCACAGGGGGGAGGGGGAAGCTATTTCTGGCTACATAGTCCTAATATTATATTCCTAACAAATTATATTCTAGAGGGGCAATAATTATAAATCTAAACATTTAACAATCTTAACAAATAATACTGATAATAATAATAAATCTAAACACTTTAAGTTGTGAGGAACAAATTATGGGGAGTCACTTCCACTTGGGGGAATCATTTTTAATACATTTATATGTTATCCCTACACAATTATATGGTCACATTAAGATTTGATCTGTATGGAACGCACAGAAATAAATGTGGCGAGGAGTCTTGTGGCACCTTATGTAGAGAGGTGAGGGAGCACTCAGTCAAGCACAGCTCAGTTGCTGTTGGAGGGGAAGGGTATAGGAGGGAATTACTGCCTCTCATCCCAGGGCAAGGAAGAAACTGAGGCAACTGTACTTCGAAGCAATGTCCCATAGGTGCCTCTTTGGTCTACTTCTTGATGGTGCATCTACCCACCATTTGCTCATAGCTGTGCCTAAAGGTATTATATAGTACATAATACATGAGCAGGATTTCAGTGAGGGGGAAAAAAGAGTTTTAACTCCTTTTGTTTGATTAGTCTTGACTAATTTGTAAACTCTTCAAAACTGAGGAGTTGATACCTGTTAAAATTGCTGTCTTCTGTGTAAATTTTTTTAAAGAGCAAAGACTTTAAAGAGCTTTAAATAGAATTGTTCTTTCATATTGTTATTGCACCATAATCTTTCCAAGATTAATAGGGTTGCACTGTAGAGTTCAATTTAAACAATCGGATATTAATCTTTTATTTTGTAAATATCTTATTGAAATAACAAAATCTAGAACATATAACATCAACTTTGAGTGTTGTTTTATTTTTTTCATGGTGGTGTGATGGAAATAACTTGATACGGAAAGACTTAAGAGTTTTAATCCCTCTTGGTGATTTTACCCTCCCTGATGAATTGTCTCTTTTTTCTTTGCATCCCTTTTGCAAGAAATCCAAAATACTCTGGGTCATGGCTTTTGGCTACATTGTTGCTCCTCATATACTGACTCTGGAATATGCACATAATACACAGACTGTATTTCAGAGATAGAGGAAAACACTGATAATGCACGTTAGTACTGCATAGATTTTTTTTCTTCCATCTCCCACAGATACCTAAAAGTAGTGCATAATCCAGCTTCATTAGACTTGCAGTCTAATACAAAGCCTTGTAAATTACCTCAACAGTGTTAGAGCAGAAAAACTTTATAAATGGCTGTCAAATATGCTGATCTGTTTATGTAAAAGCTTAGGAGGTTACTGTTAAGGTTTTATATTAGGAGGGGTTTATGTCTTGCTTTTCAGCATCTGTTGAAGATGGAAGTGAAAACTTCATGGAACATTGGAGTTCATTATCAGTAGCATTAGAGACAATATGAAGGTGGAAAGGACTATCTTTTTTTCCCATGGGTTTTTCCATGGGTTCCCCCCCCCCCCCCCCCATGTTTTGGATGGAGTGTATCCTGTTATATTTAGAGACAACTAAAGATGTAGTTTTGTTTGCTAATTTTTATACAGAGGACAGTTTTCAAATACAATCTACTAGGGAAAGGAAGGATAGATGTTCAATTAGACACATTAGATTGTAATGTTGCATCTATTTTTCCCTTCCTCTACTTATTTTGTGTACATTATAATTATTTAAATGTATTAGAATATTACGTTTCACAACCCATAGGTTCAAAACTCTTGTGTGGTTTTCTCTTCTCTGGAAATTTGGCAAATAAATCTCGGACTACAGATAGTTATGATTAAATATGGAAAAATGGATCAATAGTGCCCATTTTTATTGTATTTTTAACTGAGTAATTAGAGAAGTGAAATATGGAGAAGTCTTATAAATTGCAATTAGTGTAAGATGCAGTGTTGTCTGGGAGAATATATTCAAGTAAATTTTACGTATGACATTGATTCCCTTAAGAACAAGATTTGCTGATTTGGGGAATAAAATTCACAGTAAGCAACATTTACAAAAATAAAAAAAGAGAATAGGGTTTAACTGATAAGCTGATGCTTATCAGTTTCTATTAATGCTTAAACTCAACTGCTGGGATCCTGTTATTGTTTTTTACATTTTTTTACATCCTTAGGATTGATACATGATCCCATCAAGATCAGAAGAATTTGAAGTTAGTAATGTGCAAACTAGACTACCAGATGACATTTGGATGCTGGCATACATAAATAGTTTTGCAGTGTTCGGAAGCATGCTAGGCATTTCACAGAGTAAGAAAGGCATGACCCTGCCCCATAAACCTTAAATATATTTATTATAGACATGAGCTTACAATTGAGGATTATAGCAAAAGGAGCAGGAGCAGATTCAGTGTAGGCAGGTGCACATCTTTATTTCTTTTTTCTCTTTTAATTAGTCTTCTATGTGATCTCATGGTAATGAGTTTTTTACAAAGGATTTAAGTAGGAAGATGTAATATCTGATCTCTAAGGAATAATATAACATACTTACAACTGTTCTCAGCACTTCAAAAACCAGAAACAATATGACATGAAGAAACACAGCATCACGGTTATGTTACCCTGAAAAACAGGCTTTGGTTTGTCCCTAGAACAACTTGCCTGTCATCCCCATAAACTGATCTTCCCACGGTTTGAGTCACCAGGGCAGTTAAGAAAACTCTGAGGACATAGCTGTAACGTTCCAATAAAGTGATGGACATAGGCCATATTCTTTCCAAAACAAAGTATCTTTTATTTAATATTAGTAATTACCCCTACTACAATGTAAGTTAAAAACATGAATTAGATACAAATACCTGGTAGTGAATTAGAACTCAAACTGCAAGAGCAGACAGTTTGAATGGATTATAAGTGATTTGTTCTGCTACAAATGACCAGTCTGTAACAGATCACTTACAACGGTTCTTAAAGTGTACTTTAGGTTTTACATAGGACAATTAACATACATCTCACATATTAAAACTGTCCTGCACTATATTTATGCTGTACTGTACTGTAATTTAAAAAAAAAAAAACTACCAGGCTTACACTATCCATTGATTTTGCTGAATTGCTTTGGATAGTCAGGTCTGCTTCAGTCTTTCAACTTATTGCTTCTTTCTAGCGGCTCTTCTCGCCGGCTCCTGACTTCCAATCTTTGCCTGCTGATTGTCTGTTTTTCATATTGTCAGATGCCTATTGAGCATTCGCACTGTCAAACATTGCCTCATTCTTAGCTACTGGAAAAAGCAGCTTCGAACCAGCCCAGGCTGAAACCCTTTGGGCTCTCCCTACCCTAAAGGTGCATCTACACAGCACTCTAAACGCAAAATAAGATACACAATTTGCACTATGCACATTGCATATCTTATTTTGATTGAACTTCTAAATAGTGTATTTCGAAGTTTGGCACATCTGCACAGCACCAAATTTTGAAATGCACTATTTTGAGACCTCCCTTAACCGTTGTGGAACGAGGGTTACAGGAATGCAGAAATAGCGTGTCTGCTATTTTGAGACCTATCTTGAAATAGTGAACACTATCCTGAAATAAGCCAGTAGTGTAGGCATACATCATCTTGTTCTGCACGTACTTGTGCTGTTTTATCTCAGAGCCATGATTAAGTCATCTGATCTTACACCCCATGCTCCAGATCTCAATTACTTCATGGCCATACCTCATTTAGTAACCTACATTCCAGTGGGCATGTTCAGTGCTGAAATATTTTGTGACCATAACTTATTCTGCTTGCAGCACTGGTCATGTGACTTAAAGCATCCATTTGGTATATTACCTACTGCTTTTTAGTCATGAAGTGACTCCTGCTTATTCAAGAAGGAAGCTATAGATACAAAATGAAGATTAGGAATACAAGGTGGAATTTAAGGATTTTCTTCAATATTGGCTATAAAGAGCATACTTCTACTAGGGATATTAATACTTAACTGGTTAACCAGTAAGCTTCATCCTTCATGGATGAGGCTTACCAGTTACAGTTAACAAGTGGGAGCTCCAGCCCCCCATGTGTGGGGAGCACTGCGGCCCAAATGGAACAGACCCTGGACAAGTTGGGGGAGCCACTTCGTCCCAACTGTGCTGGAGTGGCCTTGGTCCCTCTCCCCATTTAATCAGTTAACCAGTTAACTTAATGTTTAACTGGTTAACTAATTAAACTGGATTTTACATCCTTAACTTCTGCTTTTAGTGAAGTACTGTAGATATGCAAAGGCATCTGATAGTGTGTCAGGTTCAGTGTTTCAAATATGATTGTGAATACTTGTGAGCCTTATTTCTTCTAAGTGCTAGGTCAAGTTATAGGTTGACACATACTTGGCAAATAAAAGATCCAATAAAAGTACAAATAAATGTATTTTAACTTGTATAAAATCAATTTACCTTAATTAGACAAATATTGTCAATGTATTTGTACATAGTAGGGGAAATATTTTGGTATTTAATAAATTTTATTTTGATATAGTGGAGTCAGTGGTTTCATTTGAAATGAATTTATGAAATCTTATTAGAAACTTTCTATGTACAGTAAAGCTGTGTTATCTGGTCCTGTACCAACTGGAAATGTTGATCTTCGCTGAAGGTCCAGTTTATGGGCCATTTAATGCAAGGCCATGTGGAGCTAGGTTCCCTGGAAGCAGTAGCATGTCTCTGCTTCTAGGCAGAAGAATGACCATGCTGGCTCCACCCCTCCCAACAGCACCTGCACAGGGGCCAGCGCTCAGCCCTGCCTAGCCACGCCTTCACCTCCGAGCAGCAGGGATATGTTGCTGCTTTGTGGGGAGCTGCCTGAGGTGAATGCCGCCCAGATCTGGCACCTGAAACTCCTCCCATGTCCTTATCCTCTACCCTGAGCCCGTACCACACCCAAACTTCCACATCAAACCTCAACCCACACCCCCTCCTGCACTTCAAACCCCCTTGCTACAGCCTGGATACCACTTCTGCACCTTGAAGCCTCATCCTCAGCTCCACCCCAAAGGCCACACCTTCAGCCAGGGCCTGTACCCCCTCCCACAACCTGCCTTATCCTAGACCCCCTCCTACACTCCAAACTCTTATTTAACCAGAATATTTGACTGACCAACATCCCTCAGCCCTGTAACATTCTGGATAGCAATGCTTTTACTGAATATTAGCTGAGCAGTTTCAGTAAACACAAAGCATTCTTTTCATGGTTGCTAATATTACAAATAGAACAGAGGGACAACGCCAAGTCTCAGATTTAGAGGCAGAACTCCCCTTTCATTCCACCCATCATGCTAGGAATCTAAGGTTGTTGGGCTCATTGATTGGTACCCTTCTGTTACTGCTGTTCAAATGCCGAGAAACTGCTGTGGAACGCCAGTATTTCAAAGTTATGCACTTGGCACAAGAGCAGCATCTGACTTGTATTTTTTCTCAGGTATATTATTCAGTAGTTACTTCTAAGTTGATGTATTAAAAGTAGAAATGAATGACCAAGTTAAGCTGCAAATGCAGGCTTCAGCAACCACAAGACATCATAGTGTGCTGGCTCTGTGTCTACTTGGGCAAAGGGAAGGACAGCTGTTTCTACCTCTTCTCCAGGAGTGGGGATCTGCTCAGAAAAGGAATCAACAAGTGCAATGAAGAATAGAGCAGTGCCTGGAACAAGCTACTTTTTGGTTTAAGACCATGGATTCTAAAATATGTGTTTATCCAACACCCCCATTGTGAGTATGGAAGGTTTAACATATTAAAACTGTTAAAATGGTATAATACACAGGTTAAGGAAAGACTCTATACATATGCGTGTAATACTTAGATGATCCAAGAATACAAAGTTTGGTTTAAAAGTCATAAGATACATATAGTGCATAATCTAAAATAATTAAAATTTAGGTGAATAAATTTAACGATACAGTTTAGATGTGAGCATTAAAACATTCGGGTGCATCACTCATGAAAATTTATAGAATTGGTTGTAGAAAGCAAATATGGCAATGAGTGTAAATTGTCCCTCAGTAATTTAGCATGTAGGCTATGTTGTCCTTCAGTAAATACAATCCACCACAGAAGTATTTGAGTTACTTTTGTGATTCTGCTTCTCAGTGGCACTCCAGCTCCTCTTTCCTGGTGTTGCTGATGTCCAGTGCTATGTTCTAGGTACATGTCCCTTGACCATCTGGTGGCATCTAACATCATGAATTGTCATACTACATTGATAACCCATACTACATCTGTTAACCCTCGTGGAATGAGGGTTACAGGGATGCTGAAATAGTGCACCTGTTATTTTGAAAAATATTTCAAAATTACAGGCAGTTTGTTACGATGTGGGGTAGCTATTTCGGGAGTCTCTGATATCCCGAAATAGCCATGCCTACCCCTACATATCCCAATAGTGATTTTGAATACTGGTGAACTGAAGAGTGAGGGCCACTGGGTGGCATCACTTTGTGCTTTTATCAGGGAGGATTGCATGAGTAGTTCAGAAGTTTCTTGTTACATTTTTTAATCAGGGCTTCAGCTGCTGGTGGCAGGACTGGCTTTACCAAAAAGGCAAAAGAGATAGTCACCTCAGGAAGTAAAGCCTTTATTAATTGCTGCTGTGGTGAACATAGACTGATAGAGTGGTCACCTGGGGGTTGGCTAACATGCAACAGAACCTCTCTGAGCACTATCTCTGGCTGCTGATGGAATGCTGCCTTTGGTCTTCCATCAACTACTTTTGCTATAACACTATTTCCACCTCTGAGGACTTAACAGTTTAATTACAATCTTATTTCTTCAAGAAGTGGAAGAATGTGTTTGTGAAAGTTTTCTGGAACTAGAATATGAGAAGTTGCCATTATGATGGATGTTAGCTAGCCAGGAAACACTATTTACATAATGCAGAAGAAAAAACATGATTTGAAAAGGTTCAGTTTTAAGTTTTTCAATGGTTGGCCAAAACAAAATGTAAATAAGATACATTCATAGAATCATAGAATACTAGGACTGGAAGGGACCTCAAGAGGTCATCGACTCCAGGCCCCTGCCCTCATGGCAGGACCCAGTACTGTCTAGACCATCCCTGATCGACATTTATCTAACCTACTCTTAAATATCTCCAGAGATGGAGATTCCACAACCACTCTAGGCAATTTGACCACCCTGTGTTTGACCACCCTGACAGGAACTTTTTCCTAATTTCCAACTTAAACCTCTCTTGCTGCAGTTTAAGCCCATTGCTTCTTGTCCTATCCTCAGAGGCTAGGAAGAACAAGTTTTCTCCCTCCTCCTTGTGACACCCTTTTAGATACCTGAAAACCTCTATCATGTCCCCTCTCAATCTTCTCTTTTCCAAACTAAACAAGCCCAATTCTTTCAGTCTTCCTTCATAGGTCATGTTCTCTAGACCTTTAATCATTCTTGTTGCTCTTCTCTGGTCCTTCTCCAATTTCTCCACATCTTTCTTGAAATGTGGTGCCCACAACTGGACACAATACTCCAACTGAGGCCTAATCAGCACAGAGTAGAGTGGAAGAATGACTTCTCGTGTCTTGCTCACAACACACCTGTTAACGCGTCCCAGAATCATGTTGGCTTTTTTTGCAACAGCGTCACACTGTTGACTCATATTTAGCTTGTGGTCCACTATAACCCCTAGATCCCTTTCTGCCATACTCCTTCCTAGACAGTCACTTCCCATTCTGTATGCGTGAAACTCAGACCATTTCTCCAATTTGTCCAGATCATTTTGAATTATGAACCTATTCTCCAAATCAGTTGCAACTCCTCCAAGCTTGGTATCATCTGAAAACTTAATAAGTGTACTCTCTATTCACATCTCTCTGTGGCATCTTATAGGTCATACCAATTTATCTGTACAGCCTGTACCTTCAAGCTAACTGAAAACTGCAGGTAGTGCAGAATACAATAGCCTGTTTTTAAGTATGGTGGAATGAAGAGCTCCCTGCTCCATGTATTGGCTGCCAATTGAGTTCTGATTTTAAAATATGCTAGTCTGAGAAATTCCTACAAATAGTCTGAATCTTGTCTGACTGAGTGACCGCCCTCACCCTGTGAAACACTTGAGGCATCTGTGTGCATCCAAAAGAACTTGAGATAACCTAGGCCTCAATTGAAGTGAGAGAGATTTGGTGAACTTAACGAGGCTTTTTTTAAAGATTGCCGAAAGAGTAAATATTATGGGTGAAATCTATTCAAGTGCAGCATCCCAAGTGATAACCATAGGCAGCCTTTTCAAACTGTGTCTTCATTATAAAAAACCACACATTCTTCGAGTGATTGTTCATGTCCATTCGAATGAGGTACATGCGCGCCATGTGCACGGTTCCCGGAGCATTTTTTCCCCAGCAGTTCCCGTCGGGCCGGCAGGTCGCCCCCTGGAGTGGCACCGCTATAGCAGAGCATAAGTACTTCTGCCGGCCCTCTCAGTTCCTTCTTACTGCCCGTGACGGACTTGCTGTTCTTGTGCAGATCCCAGCTTCTTATCTTCACCCGTTGGCAGTTCTGTGTTTCAGTAGTTGTAGTTAAGTATATAGAGAGAGTTCTCCCTTGAATCCCCCTCACCCCCCACCTGGAGGCTGGTGATGCCAGACCTGCAGGGCTTTAAATCTTGTGCGGCCTGCATGAAGCCTATGCCCAAGGGAGACCCCCATGAACAGTGCCTTAAGTGTTTGGGGGACTCTTACCTTACGGATGCCTGCAAGATTTGCCGGGGGTTCAAGCCACTACCAAAAGGGAAAGGGATTCCCACCTGAAGATGCTCCTGATGGAGTTGGCGCTGCAGCCCGAGTCCTCCAGAGAAGCCTCGGTGCGTAGTGCAGCGGTGTCAGTGCGGAGATCGCGTTCTGACCTCCCCCACACTGTGGTGCAGAAGAAGTCAGCACCGTCGCACCAATCTCAGTCCCTGGCACCGAAACGGGTGAAGGACTCTAGGGAGAGATCACCCAAGCGCAAGGCTCACGGGGACCGGCACCGGCAAAGACACTCTCCGGCACCATCCTCGCCTGTCCAGCCCCACAAGGGGATACAGAAGAGGAGGGAGATTACACATAGGGCTGGGAGCCCTGGGCCTATACTGGCCCTCCGCCCCTCCATGCCGGAGGCATTCGAGGCAGCTCAGGAACTGACAGAACTAACGGCCTCGCCCCCTCCTCGGAGGGGTCTTCGACTTCATTACCAGAAACCTTGGGGACACCGGTGGTCTCCCCAATCCCAGGACCCTGGCCAGCACCAGTAGAGTCCAGGGACCAACTGTTGCTGCTGGCCGCTTCAATACAGGGTTAGACTGTGCCGTCACCGGCAGAGGCTGCTTTGGCAGCACCGTCTCCTGTCCGGACAATCTTTGGGGCATCGCTGCTGGCACCCGTGCACCCTGCGGCCCCGTCGGACGTAAGGGCACCGGTACCGAGGCCATCATCACAGGCACCAGACTTGCTGGCACCCTGCAGGCACCGAGTTCGGCACCGGTATCCACAGATTCGGACCCGGGATCAACACCGTCCATGGTGCAGTTTCGGCCAGGGGCGCTACAGGGTCAACCCTTGACAGCACCGCCATGGTTGGCGTCCAAGCAGAGGCGAAGGGTATGTCTACACTACAAAGTTAATTCGAACTAACAGACGTTAGTTTGAATTAACTTTCATAGGTGCTACACATACAAACCGCTAGTTCGAACTTAATTCGAAGAAGCGGAGCACTTAATTCGAACTAGGTAAATCTCATTCTACGAGGACTAACACCTAGTTCAAATTAAGTAGTTCGAATTAAGGGCTGTGTAGCCACTTAAGTTGAACTAGTGGGAGGCTAGCCCTTCCCAGCTTGCGCTGGTGGCCACTCTGGGCACCACCAGGGAAACTTGTCTGCCCCCCTCCCAGCCCCGGAGCCCTTAAGGGGCACGGGTTGGCTAC
Organism: Pelodiscus sinensis; assembly: GCF_049634645.1. Taxonomy (NCBI): domain Eukaryota; kingdom Metazoa; phylum Chordata; order Testudines; family Trionychidae; genus Pelodiscus; species Pelodiscus sinensis. Next base: position 57,434,230 of record NC_134715.1, on the reverse strand, counting down.
AGTGCCCGTGCCAGGTGCAAGCCTGCCAGCACCCAGCCAGCAGACCCTGCACCTGGCATGGCACAAGCCTGCCACCCAGCCCTCCGCCTCTTCCCGGGACCAGGCTGGCGGCTCCCAAGAGCCTGCCCGGGGCCGCAAGAGGCGAGCGCCCGCCTGCTCTAGTGTGGACATCATGGATCTCATCCACAACCTTCGCACTAGGCACAGGAAAGTGGCCGTCTAGGGCAGGATAGCTGCCAGCCTGGCCCACCCAGTAGCAGGTTTGCATGAAAATCAAGGTTGTCCAGTGAGACCCCTGACCCTGAGCCCTGAGCTTAGAACATAACATAAGAACGGCCATACTGGGTCAGACCAAAGGTCCATCTAGCCCAGTAGCCTGTCTGCTGACAGCGGCCCACACTAGGTACCCTGGAGAGAATGGACCGAAGACAATGACCAAGCCATTTGTCTCGTGCCATCTATCTTCAGCCTTCCACAAACAGAGGCCAGGGACACCATTTCTACCCCCTGGCTAATAGCACTCCATGGACCCAACCTCCATGACTTTATCTAACTTCTCTTTAAACTCTGTTATAGTTCTAGCCTTCACAGCCTCCTGTGGCAAGGAGTTCCACAGGTTGACTATTTGCTTTGTGAAGAAGAACTTTCTGTTATTAGTTTGAAGCCTGCTACCCATTCATTTCATTTGGTGTCCTCTAGTCCTTCTATTATGGGAACTAATGAAGAACTTTTCTTTATGCACTCTCTCCACACCACTCTTGCTTTTATAGACCTCTATCATATCCCCCCTCAGTCTCATCTTTTCTAAGGTCCCTTTAAGCACAGCCCTCGGCTAGCCTGAGACAGCAGCTCCACGCTCTATGTCCTAATCTGATGCCCTGCCGGCACTGCTTCTGGCCATCCTTAACCTTGGTTCAGGGTCCACTCAATGTGGACATGCTAGTTCGAATTAGCAAAATGCTAATTCGAACTAGTTTTTAGGTCTAGATGCACTAGTTCAAATTAGCTTAGTTCGAATTAACTAATTCGAATTAAGTTAGTTCGAATTAGTGCTGTAGTGTAGACATACCCGGAGTCTGCGTTCGTCGGGGTCTTCTCGCATGTCTTCACGGTACTGCTCTCATTCTTGGCACTGAACAGCACCGCAGGGGTTCAAGCAGACGTGACCGCCACAGGTGCAGCAGCCCTGGCAATTTTGGACGCCCCGGGCATATCACCGGTGGCAGGGGCCGCTCCTGCCTTCTGGTTCGGTCAGTGGGTCATGGAGGCGGTCCACGCCTTCAGCCTCATTGTCCCGAGCCCTGCCATCACCCAGAGGGGCTAGCCCTAAGGGACACCCGGACCTGGGGGAATCACGGGCCAATCTGCAGCAGCAGCGGGGGGTACCGGAGCAGCCGGTCCCTGCTCCAGTGGTGGTGGAGCAGTCAGTCCTGAGTCACTAGTCGACATCCTCATCGTCTCCGGTCAAGGCTTTGGCAGACCCGGCCCCGGCTATGCCAGCCATGGACATGAGGTCACACCAAGAGCTTCTCCACCGACTTGCAGTGAATCTCGGGGTCCTGGTTGAGCTGGTGACCAAGGAATCAGACCCGATGGTGGACTGAGGATGCCTGGGTGAGATTGGCCCTGCCACTGAATAAAACAGTGGCAAAAATCACGAATACATTGTGGCAGATGCCGGCATCCCTATCTCTGACGCTCTAGGGGGTCGAGAGGAGGTATTATGTCCCCCAGTCGGGGCACGAGCACCTCTATTCACACCCGATGCCGGGTTTTATTGTGAACCAGGCGGTGGCCCAGAAGGAGAGACAGGGGCAGCCTGGCCCTTCTCTGAAAGCAACGGACCCTAAGCATATGGGCCTAATGGGGCGCAAGGTCTATGCAATGGGAGGGGGTGCAAGTGTGCATTGCCAACCAGCAGGCAATGCTCAGTCGCTATGCCTATAACACCTGGCAAGTGATGGAGAGGTTCCGGGACAGGTTGCCCCTAGAGGATAGGCAGGAGTTCTCCGCCCTGGCCACAGAGCGCAGGACGATAGCACGCACTGCCCTACAAGCATCCCTGTATGCAGTAGGCAGCCAGGATGATGGCGTCCAGTGTAGTGATGCAACGTAATGCCTGGCTGCAGGTTTCAGGGATCCCGTTGGACTTGCAGGCCACTATACAGGACCTGCCGTTCGACGGAAAGGCCCCGTTTGCGGAAAATACTGACTCAAGGCTTCACAGTCTGAAAGATACCAGGTCGACTCTTTGGTCGTTGGGTATACATACGCCTGCTCCCCAACACAGACAATTGCCGAGTAGGCAGCCGCATAGGACCCAACTACAGGCCGCGTGGCTGGACTATTGGCGGCGCAGACCCTGAGGTCCTACTGGGGGTTTCACCAATGTGTCAGGCTCGGGAGCTTGCAATGGGCACCATTGGCCTCGCCCGGTTGCAGGCAGGGGCACCACTCAGCTCCCTCCCAATCTGCCCAAGCAGTCATTTTGAAGGTGCGCTCGGGGACCGCATACCGATACCCGCCATCTCCCCCCCGTTTGGAGACCGGTTGTCCCAGGCCTGGTCAGTCATCACCTTGGACAAGTGGGTGCTCGACATAATTTTATGAGGGTACTCTATCTCCTTCCTGGACTCCTACCCTTCCCTTCCTCTCTCCGTGTCCCTCTTCAGGGATCCGTCTCACGAGGCCCTCCTCAGACAGGAGGTCGCTGCGCTCCTGGAGAAGGGAGCGGTGGAAAAGGTCCCATCCCACAGGGAGGGCAGGGGATTTTATTCCTGCTGTTTTATTATTCCAAAGCCAAAAGGGGGCCTTCGGCCCTTCCTGGACCTCAGGAACCTTAACAGACACGTAAAAAAGAAGAGGTTTCGGATGGTGATCCTGGCCTCAATAATTCCGGTACTAGACAAAAGGGATTGGTGTGTGGCCCTCGATTTGAAGGACGCCTACTTTTATGTCGCAATTCAGGCAACCCACAGGAGGTTCCTCCGGTTCGTGGTATCCCACCAACACTTCCAGTTTACTGCCCTCCCCTTTGGGCTGTTGACCGCCCCCAGGGTTTTTACAAAGTGTATGGCGGTAGTGGCTGCCTTCCGCAGGCGACTTGGGGTTCAAGTCTTTCCGTACTTGGATGACTGGCTTATCAGAGGTCGGTCAAGGGACCAGGTAGTCGCGCACATAGGGTTGGCGCAGTCTCTATTCGACAGACTCGGACTCGTCGTGAATGAGGAAAAGTCAAAATTGACACCAACACAAAACATAGAGTTTGTGGGGGTGGCCCTGTGCACCAGAATGGGACACGCTTACATCCCGCTGTCCAGGTTCCAAGCGATCAGGACCCTGATATCCACCCTGCGGCAGTCCCCGTTGATGACTGCGCGGTCGTGCATGAAACTGCTAGGTCACATGGCAACCTGTACCTATGTGGTCAGACTGAGGCTTAGGCCGCTGCAGGCATGGTTGGCAAGATTGTTCAACCAGACCAGACAGGGATAGGACCAGGTCCTGACTGTGCCACAGGACATCCTGGCCTCGCTCAGTTGGTGGACGTTGGAGACCAAGGTGTGCGCCAGAGTTCCCTATCATGCGGAGCTGCCATCGGTCCAGCTCATCACAGACGCCTCCGATGATGGCTGGAGGGTACATCTACAGAGTCATAGGATGCAGGGATTGTGGTCCTCCCACAAAAGGGCGTTACGTATAAATGTTTGGGAGCTAAGAGCGGTCAGGAGGGCTTGCGAGGTTTTCCTTACCATGCTTTCAGGGAAACTGGTGTCAGTTCTGCTGGACAACACAGCAGCTGTTTTCTATATAAACAAGCAAGGGGGAGCTCGATTGTCCCCACTCTGTCAGGAGGCGGCTCTCCTTTGGGAGTTCTGCCTAGCCCACGGCATACAGCTACAGGCAGTGTACCTGCCAGGATGTGTAAATACACTAGCAGTTGCGCTGAGCAGGTCCTTCAGAGTCCATGAGTGGTGCCTGAAGGGGGAGGTTTTAGCTCAGCTTTTCCGGTTGTGGGGTCATCTCCTGGTGGACCTATTCGCTACCGAGGGGAACAGGAAATGTCCCCAGTATTTCTCTCTCTTGGGTCTGGGAGCGGGTTCAAAAGGGGACGCCTTGACCTCACCATGGCCTTGAGGGCTGCTTTCTGCATTTCCCCTGTTCTCACTGGTTCCCAAGGTGCTTACCAGAGTCAGGCTGTTCAAGTCCCAGGTAATCCTAATAGCCCCAGCCTGGCCCAGGCAGTTTTGGTACCCCATCCTGTGGGAGATGGTGGTGGCCAGGCCTTTTCGTCTGCCGCTGACCCCGGACCTAGTCACCCAGGACAGTGGCGGGGGCATCCTGTATCACCTGGATGTCAAGTGCCTTCACCTGACGGCGTGGCTTATCCATGGCTGAAACCCTCTGAGAGAGCTTGTTCACGGAGGGTACAGGAGGTTCTCCTGGGGATTCGGAAGCCAACCACCAGACGGTCATACGCCACCAAATGGAAGTGGTTTTCAGTCTGCCCTTCCCAGGTCCCTGTTCCTGTGGTCCTGGACTACTTGTTTGAGCTGCAGCAAACAGGCCTATCCACGCCATCGGTACGGGTGCATCTAGCATCCCTAACGGTGTTTCATGAGGGGTCAGGGGGAAGGTCGCTGTTAGCTAACCCCCTCATGAAAAGGTTCCTAAAGGGTCTCGATAAGTTATTTCCCCATGTGAGAGTCCCGGTGCCACAGTGGGACCTCAACTTGGTGCTAAGCAAGCTCTTGGGTCCCCCCTTCGAGCCCCTGACATCCTGCCCTCTCAGGTTTCTTTTGCTTAAGGTGGCATTCATAGTGGCCATTACCTCAGCACGTCGGGTGTCAGAATTGCATGCCCTGATGGTGGAGCCCCCATACCTAGTGTTTTCGGCAGACAGGGTTTGGCTGTGTCCCCACCTTGTGTTCCTCCCCAACGTGGTGTCGACCTTTAACATGTCACAAGACATATACCTCCCGGTTTTCTTTCCCAAGCCCCACCGCTCCCCTAAGGAGTGGGCGTTGCACTCCCTGGACGCGAAAAGGGCGCTGGCGTTTTATATAGAAGGAACGAGGCCATTTCGCAAGTCATCCCAGTTGTTTATTGCCTATGCTGAGCAGGTAAAAGGGATGCCAGTTTCGGCCCAAGGGCAGTCGGGATGGATATCCTCCTGCATTAGGGAGTGTTATGCTCTGGCACACAGGGAGCCGCCCCGCATAGTGGCGCATTCCACTAGGGCGCATGCTTTGTCCGTGGCCTTCAGGGCCCAAGTCCCAATTCTTGAGATCTGTAGGGCTGCTATGTGGTCTTCGTTCCATACATTTACCGAGCATTATGCCCTCACTCAACAGGCGTGGGAGGATTCCGCCTTGGGTGCTGCAGTGTTGGGCTCTGTTCTGTAAAACAAAAATGGAAAGGGGAATGGATGAGGGGCACGCTGTAGTGTTACGTGCCTGTTGTGCCTACCTGTTTGAATTCTGTGTTATGTTCTATGGTTGCACTGTTTGTAGTTGAATACCGGTGCGGTTGTTCTGTTAGCTAAAAAGGTGTCTCCGACTCCGCCTCCGGTGGGTTAGCTTGGAAGTCACCTCATTCGAATAGACATGAGCAATCACTCGAAGAAGAAAACAGGGTTACTTACCTGTTACTATCAGAGGGGTAGCCGTGTTAGTCTGAATCTTCAAAAGCGGCGAGGAGTCCTGTGGCACCTTTTAGACTAACCGAAGTGTTGGAGCATAACTTGCCGCTTTTACCTGTAACTGTTGTTCTTCAAGATGTGTTGCTCATGTCCATTTGATTCCCCCCCGCCTCCCCTGCGTCGGATTTGTTCCGGCAAGAAGGAACTGAGGAGGGGGAGGGTCGTCTGGAGTACTTATGTTCCGCAATAGCGGCACCACTCCAGGGGGCGACCTGCCAACCCAAAGGGTACCGCTAGGGAAAAAATGCTCCGGGAACCGTGCACACGGCACACATGCACCTCATTTGAATGGACATGAGCAACACGTCTCAAAGAACAACAGTTACAGTTAAGTAACCCTGTTTTTTTCTCTTTTTTTTTATTTTGAATGAGTCCATGCTATCTTTTTAAACAACCCATTTATAAATTGCTGGTTTTGTATTGAGATTTTGGTGTCCACATTTTTCCCTTAATGGGTGCTAGTGACTGCCTAACTGTTCTCTTATTGATTCAGCGTTATATTGCCACTGATTTCAAATGATTAAAATGCATTTGCTATATAATACCAAGGGTACAGATTTTAGGTCATGCTCTTGCAGCAGGGAAGAATAACTATTGATGAAATGTCCTAGTGTTGCAAAGTATATTTCTTCACTGTGATATGCTCATTGATAAATGAGTCGCTTGTGTGATGCTTTATTTCTGGGTAGATTCTGACTGGAATGCTTAAAACACAGCCAAGTCTATAAATTGCCTCCAGTCTTTATAAAAGAAATGTCAAGTGTGGTAGCTTGCTTTTCCATCACATTCCCATTATAGGTTAATCATATTTTTCATTAAAATAAACTTACCTGTCCAATCTTTGGATGACAACATATGCCTTGGATGTTGAAGTTACTTCTAAGTACCACAGTTCCCCAGAAGTCTGCTGTGACTACAAATAGATCATTGCATTGCTTAACTGTTTCAGTCTCTTAGGGCTCATCTAGACTATGCTAGAGTGTCGAAAAAGGATATGCAAATTCCCATGGACAGGGGCAGATGACAGTTTTGCGGGACCCCGGGCAGCATACTTCCGTGGGGCTCCCCCTTTGCCATGGCGCATGCGCGGGGCTTTCTGAAGCGCGGGGCCCGGGGTGGCCACCCCATTCGCCCTGCTGTATATCTGCCCCTGCCCATGGAACTGGCCCACTTTGTCAAAAAGCTGCTCTTCCTCAAAAAATGAGGTTTACGTGGCTTTTTGACAAAGGAGGGGGGGGTCGCCAAAAAAGTGAAACTACTTTCACTTTTGAAAGCTCCACTTTCCAAAGTGAGATCGGAAGAAGATACGCCCATTCCCACGGAATTTGCATATCCTCTTTCAACACTCTAGCGTAGTTTAGATGAGCCCTTAGTGTGCTGTCAACTTTTGCCATTTCTACCATGTGGGATTATATTTCTCTTTTCCATTTAGATCTGGGTACTACTACATCAATGCTCTAGCCTTTGTGTTTCTTTTGAGCAAAGGGATCACAAGAAAAACAAGAAGAAATAACTTGTTAGAGGATATAAACATATTCCAAAATGCCCTACAGTCAGTTTCCATCTTCTCCAAGTAAATATCACAGGATTCGGAAGCATAAATGTCCCTTTTGGATAAACTTCCTTAGCTGCACAGAGTGCCTTTAAACTTCTTAGTAGGTGCCCTGTCGAAATGCAATGTATAATTGCACATAATGCACACAGAGCTATTTAGAGTCCATTTATGTATGTCTGGTCATAAATCTCTGCAGCCAGATAGAATGATTAGTTCCATTTTGAAGTTGTTCTAGGAGACAGAGAGACCAAATTTCATTCTGTAACCCTGAGGCAGCCACACTGACTATTTCTTCTCAGTAATAGAAGGATCCTGTCACTGACAATTGCAGGCAAAATAGTGGCAAAACTTATTCTCAACCAACTACTCTCCATTTTGGGCACTTCACTTCTCCCCAAATTGTCTTTTTTATCTAGGTACAGCACTACTGAGTCGTGTTCACTCTACTTTCTCCCTCCACTGAGCAGAATGAATTTTGTTACGTGCACCAATATGAAGATGATAGGTGACAAAATTCATATGGCGGGTGGGGCCAAAGGGTTCTGACGTTGGGAGATGGTTTAGGTCTGGAGAAGAAAGTTTGGGTGCAAGGTTGTGAGACAGACTCAGGTGCAGGTTCTGAGGCAGGACTGGCCATTAAGGTCTTAGGGGTGGGACAGAAGGTTGAAACGCAAACGGATCTGGCTGAGAGAACAGTCTGGACTGAAGGGTTTAGGGGGAAGAAGGGTGCTCAGAGCTACTGCTAGGAGAAAGGACTCCCCCCAGCCACTCTCTACTTGCAGCAGCACTTGGGCTGGGAAGCACTCCCACTGCGACTGGAGGAGAGGCATTGTATCCATGGCAGGTTCAGGCTGGCACTGACTTCAGGCCATCCCCGCCTCCCCCATCGCCCCCGCCCTAGCCAAGGCAGGGTTAGGTTGGGGCTGGGGGTGGGTTGGGTTATCTCCAGGGGTGAGACAGTTCTCCCCTGGCTGTAACCAAAATCCCTGGGTGAGTTCCTTGAGCACCTGTGCAGCATTAAAGAGGTAGCTGTGCTACTGAGATGATTTTTGCTGTTTAGCAGAGATTAGATCTAACACCACAGAGGTCAGAAGAGTTTTGCCATTGGTTTTAAAGGGGGCTAGCTAGGACCTCAATTGCAGAAGACTAGGGAACAAAATGAAAACATTTTCAGTGTCTCAGGTTAGGTTAAAACTGTCGTGGTCTTAGAGGGTGAGGTAAGTTTAAATACCTGGATGCCCTTACAAGTTGATCAATAATACTACGGGTATCGTTGTACTGCAGTATAGCCAAAGAGGCCAAATCCTGGAGATTGTGTTAGATGCTGTACAAACATGAACAAAAAGAAAGTCACTTCCACAAAGAAATTGCAATTCAAGTATAAGTCAAGTACCAACAGATGGATAGACAAGAGAAAGGGAAGGAAATACTGAGATGGTATTGTGCTGCATGATGAGCAGTCTTAGTACAGCAGCTGCAATTTTGTGGTGCCAATAGCGCTCTGGTCATAGTAATTAGTCTACTTGACTATCTTTCACCCCCACAAAACACAGCCTCTGAGAGCATCTTCCCTATCCCTTTTTCTGACGATTCCACACTCCCTCTTTCAATATCTCTTCTGGATTCTCCTTCTCTAGTGCCTCACGATTCCAGTCCTTTCCTATAACTTGAAAATACATCCTATTCTCATTCATCAACGTCATCTTACATGCTTCTATTTGAGGAGGCCTAGTATCTGTCTTTGGTATTATATTGCATATAGAATTAAACTGCTGTGCAACATCAACTTATTATTTAGGCTTTTCTTTACAGTGGTAGTGGGTGAAAAAAATTGTTAGCTTTCTATGGCAGCAAAGATTAGCTTCTGCTCAGGAAAAGTTTGTCTTGCTTCTGTGCATTAACAAAAATGTCGGCATTTCTCATTAAATAACTACTGTTTGCAAATGGCTGTGAACTTATAACCTGCACAGAACAAGACCAGCAATCTATAAACTTCAGCTTACTTGACAAGTTCATAGAGTGAGGTTATCTGCAAATAACACCATGCCAACAGTAAGTGGAAACATCAGGATTAATGGTACAGTGCTAAACGTAGCAAAGTGCATGTTAAGTGTTTTCAGAAAGCCTACACACAGATTTGCAAGTTAAATTTATTTTATGTTACAAACTTTCAAAGTTTTTTATGATTCATTTTCATTTTTCCACTTCAGATCTTTAATTGTAGGTTTTGGTTAGAATAGTCATATAGTGAATTCTTCTTGTTGGTCCAGTAATAGGCGTGTATTTAAGTAATACCCTCCTCAGTGCTATACAACAATCATTTCTGTGACCTCTGCTATTTACAAACTGCATACATAAACAAGACCATTAAATTGGCAGAAAAAATGAATATGGAATTTCACTAGCTGATAAAAGTCTTCTGAGTCATGACTTTAATACTCAAAAATCATTGTTCTGAATTTAAGAAGTTCAGAACAATGCATTGAACTGTTTTCAGTAACTGTTTGGAACATCTTAGTAGAGAATTGCATTATTACATGATACACCTAAGAACTTCTGCAACACTCCTGTACTGTGCAAGGGTGTCCTGCCCGAGTGGAGGTCCTGGGGTTGTTTCCACTCTTCTAGGGTGGGGCAGAGCAATGGAGGGAGATGAGAAAAAAAATAGCCAGTGGATTTGAGTGTGGCCCTTTCTCTGCCTGTCCTCTATTCTCCAAGATCCCTGCATGTTAGGGAGCTCAGCTCTACCCCATTCTCGGGTCCTGAAATGCTGCCCTCCTGCTGTAGATCTGTACTGGTTACCCCTGAAGAACCTCCATATCTGTGAAGAGAAGCAGCTTGGGATTCTTTTAATGAACATTAATATTTTATAAAAGGGAATATTTTGTTGTCACAATAAAATACTCTACGGGCAATACCTGTGCATTATTCATATCTAGTTGCATCGGCAATCCCTGCAGCATGACTTAGCCCAAGCCGGTTCACCTGTTCTTAATCAAGATGCTAAACAGGATACTAAATGTTATCACAAGTGCTTGGAAAAAGCTGGATTTATGGTTGTAGCTGTGTTTGAAAGTTAAATAGTTCAGGGCCAAATCCTTCCTGTCCTGAAAAACCTGAGCTTCCCCCTGCTAAGCTACCCACAGCGTACCTTCTTCAACAGAAAGGGTCGTAAGGTTTGCAGTGGGCAGTTCCTCCCGAGTCTACAGAACCTGGCAATCTTCTGGAATCCATAATCTGTATAAGAAGAAGCTATCCCTGTGGCCTTCTACACAAGCAAATAACTGTACTATGGGCTCAGACCTAATCCAGTCTCCTGTCTCTGATAATGGCAAGCACCGGCTGCTTCAGAAGAAGATGGAAGAAATCCTGTAGTGGGCAGTTACTGGATAAACTGCCCGCAGGAGAAATTTCTTCCTAATCCTCTAAGTGGTTGTTTCACATCCTGGTTGAGTCAAATAGATTCTTCTGTCTCCAGCCCCCATGACTGCAGCTGGAGTCTTGCTGCCAAGTGGATTAGCCCCTTGCAGCGGAAAACAAATATGAAATAAGAGGGAATAAAATTCTAATGAACAAAATAAATAGTTTACCTGATATGAGTTGTTATAAATATGCATCTTACTTGAGAAACTGAAGCAAGCTACAGCTGTCTATGAAACCAAGCTAGTGAATGACATGCAAGGGTGGATACTCCATTTTTTCTCACATGGAAAAATAAGCTTAAAACCTGCAGCATCATGTTTTACTTGAATGAAAATTATGTTGGATGAATTTTTATATGATCAGTGAAAGTATGCCAGCTTTTGTCAGCGTGGGTTTGGCTAGATGGTATTTGTATAATTCATTGCAAAACGTACAAATAAGGAAAATCAAGGATAAGAATAATGAAAGAAAATGTTAAATTTGTGGATATTTGAGGGATAGGTAGGGGGCCTAATAACATGCCCTAGGAAAAGTTAAGTTCAGTAACCTTTTCCTCCATCTTAAAGTAATACACATGTGGGACTATAAACTATGTGGGTGTTTCTACACTGCACATTTATTTCAGAATAAGCTAACCCAGAAGAAATTATCTGAAATAGCTTATTTCAAAATAGTGCTTCTACACTACAGGGAAGCCTCGAAATTAGTCCGAGGCAGGATCCTCTAATATAGACGTGCTACCTCCATTTGAGACCCAGGAAACAATAGGGAGTACTTATTTTGAATGGCTCTGGGGAGGAGCTATTTCAAAATAACAGCAGTGGAACATCCACACTCCTGCTATTTCGAAATAACTATTTCAGAATAGGTGTTATTCCTTGTGGAATGAGGTTTACAGAAGTCTGAATAAGCCATCTGTTGTTTTGAAATTATTTCAAAATAACGGAATTACTGTGTAGATGCTCGCATTTTTATTTTGGAATAACGGCCATTATTCTGAAATAACGCTGCTGTGTAGATACACCCTTTGAAAGGCATGGAAATAGCAAAATGATAGAATATATTTTCACAGCATAATTTGGTTTGAGTCTTTTTTATATGTAGGTGATTAAAAGCAGGGAAAGAACTAAAGAGATTAATTAAGAACATAGTGCTGGAAGCAATCCCTGGGTCATTAAGTCCAGTCCCCTACTGCCACAAGCACCCACATCATATATTTCTGTTAATAAATTTATCAAGTTAAACACATGTATAAGCATTTGCAGCATTAGAGCCCTAAGCGCGACAAGAGACAGGAGATAAAAAGCCTTATAAAATGCCCAGTAGAAAGACTCCATTAAATTCAGGGGCTTTGAATCAGACTATCTGGCCAGGTAAGGACTGGAAACAAAGGGAAGTGACAGCAAAGGAAAGTATTTTCAATCTATCCCAGAAAAGGGCTGAACCAGAGAAGTGACAGAGTATGCCGAGCAAAACAATAGAGTCCCAGAAGCAGTTGGCCGACAGAGCGATCAAAAGTTATAAGTGAGTATACGTCTCCTGTATCTGAATACTCCTGAATACTTTCCTTAACTCCATTACTCAGGAAGTTCTGACTAGTAGGAAACCTCCTGATCTTATTCATGTGTAGTTTTGTTCTGCTATTGCATGCCAAGGCCCCTCCAATGAAGAAAAATTACCCTGGAAACGCTTCCAGTTAAACCTGCATTGCTTTTAACAGCTCTGTCAAGCAAAGATTTATGTTTCATTGCTTCCTATGAAACCTTCCTCGTGCCATTCAAGAGACAGGGTGCTAGGAACATATTCTTCATCATAGCTCTGGCATTCATCAGAGCGCTGGCATTCTACTTAGAAAGAACAAGGCCTTTCTGCAAGTCCACACAGCTCTTCGTCATCTATGCTGAGTGTGGGCAGGATTCCCCCAATATTCTCCCAGAAGCTCTCCTCTTGGATCGCCTCTTGGATCTGTATGTGCTATGAGTTGATAAGGGCCCAGCCACCCACGTTAATCAGGGCTCAAGCTTCTTCGCAAGCCTTTCTTGTTCATGTTCCAATCCAGGATATCTGTTGAGCAGCGATGTGGTCATCAGTCTATATTGTGGCCCTGGCCCTTTAAGGAGCTGAGAGTAGGGAGTCAGGGGAAGCCCAGCTGCGGCAAATGAGGAGGGCCCAGCTGGAGGCAATAAGAACAGCTCCAGGGAGGAGGAGAGGGAGATTTACCTGCCTGCTGCTCTGGAAGGAGAGCAGTGGAGACCTGACTGCTGGGGAAGCAAGAGGCTCCCCGGAAGAGTGTAGGAGTGGGGAGGCTATGGCAGGATGAACCCAGGCTACCTGGCCTGAGGCCCAGCGCTGCAAGGAGGCAGTCACGAAGGGCTGGGGCTAGCATGGAGGCAGTCCTAAAAGGCTGGGCTGTGAAGGCGGCAGCCGTGGCTAGCATGGAGGCAGCTGCGGTAGACAGGGGGAGCTTGAGCCAGGGAAGCCCCAGGCCATAAGACCAGGAGGCAGTGTTGCAGGAGGCAACCGTGCAGGCAGAGGCGTGCCTGTGGCCAGGGAGGAGGGACCTGGAGATACTGCAGTCTGCCCGGAGGGGCTATGAAAGGACTAGCAGTGGGCCACTGAGGCCGGGACGGAGTGGAGGGAACTGGGTGTTCCTGGGGCAGAAGAACTGGGGGTCTTAGGGAGTAGAAAGGACCCTGGACTAAAGAACAGCAATGACTCCCCCTCCCCCCCACTCCCGGAAGGGGGCGTGGACTAAGAACGGAGTGGTCACTGCCAGAGGGCAGTGCCCTGAAGACCAACACCACACCCAAAGGAGGCGTGACGGTGGCGGAACAGCCAGCTACTTCCCCCAAAAGCCACCCTGAGGGAAGAAGCCGTGCGGAAAAAGTGAGTGAACCTGCTACAATACCTTCATGTAACATTACGCCATCACACAGCAAGTTAGAGATGATGCTGCGTTCAGCAGAGCTGTGCTGCAGCCTGCATGCCCTGAACTCCTACCAGCCTCCGCAGATATTGCTTACAATCACCTATGTTGAATGGATTTTAGCAGTAATAGAGATTGTAGCCTTGTTAGTCTAGTCTAGCTGAAACAAAAAACAGGACTATGTAGCACTTTAAAGACTAACAAGATGGTTTATTAGGTGATGAGCTTTCGTGGGGCAGACCCACTTCCTCAGATCAAATTGTGGAAGAAAATTGGGATGACCATATATACCAAAGGGATACAATTAAAAAAAGTGAACACACATAAAAAGGACAGATCACATTTCAGAACAGAGGAGGGATGGGGGGGGGGGGGAGCAGGTAAATGTCTGTGCGCTAATGATATTAGCTTCCCCAATTATCACCTCTATCTTTGTAATGGGTAAGATAATTAGCGTCTTTGTTAAGACCCCGGTGTAAAGTGTCAAAGTTAAGCATGCTCACAGACATACGCCAGGGTCTAAAGATAATTAGCGTCTTTAAGACCCTGGCGTATGTCTGTGAGCATGCTTAACTTTGACACTTTACACCGGGGTCTTAACAAAGACGCTAATTATCTTACCCATTACAAAGATAGCTTCCCCAATTATCACCTCTAATATCATTAGCTCACAGACATTTACCTCCCCCTCTCCCCCCAATCCTCCCTTGGATTTGAGCAAGCACTCAAAGAAGAAAAGACAGTTACTGTTTTATAACTGGTGTTCTTTGAGATGTTGTTCATGTCCATTCAACTCCCCATCCTTCTCCTGTCTGTCGAATTTCTGGCAAGAAGGAACTGAGGATGGAGGGAAGAAGTGCCTTATATAGCACAGCATGTGCATGCCACTCCAGGGGGCGCTAGGGATCCCAGCCCTTATGGGCACTGCTTAAGGAAAAACTTCTGGCACCAGTGCATGTAGCAGGGCTGGTGCACACACCCCTATGTTGAATGGACATGAACAACACATCTCAAAGAACACCAGTAGTGGAACTGGTTAGTGCATTTTTGTATCACAACTTGTTGACGTCAGAATCTTCTGCAGGAAATTTGTACTTCACTCAGCTGTATTGCTGACCCACTTCCCTTATGTAACTCAAAGCAAGTTGAAAACTATCAGTGTATCAAAGGACCATTACACCACCCAGGGATCCTGCAGCCATTTCTTCTTTCCCTCGCCCTACTCCATGCCAACAGCTGGGGAAGTTGTGTAGGCTACTGGAGGATTGTATTTTTTTTAAATCTCTAGTGGCCCTCTCATGGCTGAGTAGGTTAATTTGTGGTCTAGAGTATGTCTACAATATGGTGGAAAGTGGAATCTAAACCAAGATCTTTACTCTTTTCTGTATGGTAATAACAATGCTCACCAGAAAGAACTTTACACTTAACCTCTCTGCTTCATTATTTTAATGCTGGAGAACTGAGTAGTATCTGAACAGGCTGGAGAACTGAGTAGTACCTGAACAGGCAAAAACTGCACACACCTCTACCACCCTCCCCCCCCCCCCCCCCCCCCATCCTACACTTGGATCTATTTTGCAATGAATCAGTGAAGAATGAACCCAAATCTGAACACTACTCTGGGTTTTATTCTACATATTAAGTAACTAGTAAAGGAGGTAATATTGCAAGCTTACCCAATTCAAAACTTGTAAGGAAACTGGCATTCAAAGAAACAAACCTTCCATTACTATGTTTTAACCATATTTGATGGCTATGAAAACTTACGCTTCTGATTACCATAGTCTCAAGTTGCAGTGGGGGAGGTCTAGGTTGGATATTAGGGAAAAACTATTTCATTAGGAGAGTGGTGAAGTACTGGAATGGGTTACTTAGGGAGGTGGTGGAATTTCCATCCCTAGAGGCTTTTAAGTTCCAGCTTGACACAACCCTGGCTGGGATGATTTAGTTGGGATTGGTCCTGCTTTTATTTAACAAGTGGTTGGATTCAATGACCTCCTGAGATCTCTTCCAAACCTATGATTCAATGACCCAATTCTGCTAGTCCTCTCCATTAATGGCTGCTAGTGATATCACCAGGCATTTTGCATGCAAGGAACTTACACAATCAAGTCTTCCTTTGCAATGAAATGGCAAAATAGCAGCAAAGTCCTTCATAAGTATTTAAGCAAATATGATGGCCACAGTGGACATCTTAATTTTTCTATGTACTTTCTATTTTAAGCAAAAAATGATCCACTAAATATGAGAGATGTAGAACTGATTTTATTTTATTTTAAAAGTTTACTGTGCTTGACCTTATAGTATCCAAGTACCTGTCTATTACTGTAGTGTCTTAATTCCCTGAAAAATTAAAATACCTATGAAAGGAAAAAGAGACCTCAATACAATACTAGCTAGCCCTCATTTACTGTGCCTCTTCCCAGTTAAGTACAATGTTAAGTTACTGCATATATAGGTCATCTCTGGCCATTAGTGAGTGGGCTATTTGTATTTCCCTCCCCACAAAACACTTAATCCCCTGATGGGGGGGGGGGGGAGGTACGGACTAATGGCAGGATATAACCGCTAACAAATGCACTTTCCTTATATTACCTAAGAAGAAACATTCTTAAAAGAAATCTTCTATCCTGAATAGAGGTTTAGCTTTGTTTTGTTTTTTCTCTGCTTAATACATTGGCTAACTCTTTACTTGGAGGGTTTCAATATATAGTTTCAATAAACAGGTGGTAGCTTATTCCTATGGGTACTGTCATAATGTCCTTTCTCAAGTTATGTTTTACATGAACAGTAGGTATAGGACTGTTGCTGTATTTACATTTAGTATCTCACATCTTTTTCTACTTGTGTGTCAATTCTCAGATAATTTGTCCCAGAATAGGACACTGGGCTATTCGCACATTTTTTTAAATCTAAAGAATTCTGATTTCATTCCACTTACTGAAAGCGTGTCATAAAAAAAAGAAGGGACTTCATCCTCATCCAAAGCATATGTTTAAATTGTATTCTCCCGTCCTTAGGTGCATGTCCAAAAGGTAACATGTACTGTCAAATAAAATTAGATGTATTGGAGAATCATTAACTTTTCATAGGCTTGGTGATGTAGCCGTTACACATGAAAAACAAGCAGTATGCTAAAAATACACAGCACTCCAAAAACCATTCTCCCTCATAATGCTTCTGCACCACCACCTACCACATTACATGCACCTTTCCAACCGGCCATTTACAGTATGCATCAAATGGAAACAAAGGCTAAAGAACATCACTCTTCCTCAGGTCTTCTATTTCAGGTAACTATTTTATGCCCATTTAAAATAGTGGAGGGAGAGGAAGTCTTGTCAACATTTTGCAACTCTCACCTAGAAAATAACTTCTTTTAATATGCACCGTATTTCAGAGTTTGAGGGGCAGTTGATCTCAAGTTCATTTTCTACTGCAATTTCATCAAAGCTACTACCTGTCATTTCATCCAATCTCTAAAGTACTTTCCAGGGTCTTTCCACTACACATCAGGCAGAATAGCAATGAGCTGCTTGGTTTTCAAGGATGTGCCAAGTGAGCAATCTATGTTTGGGGCCTGATCCTCTACCCACTGGGGTTGAGAGTTTGTTTTTTACCTTAGGTGTCCTCAATGTTCCAATATGAGTTGCAAGAGAATCATAATCATCATAGACCTGAAAGGGACCTCGAGAGATCATCTACTCCAGTCTCCTGCACTCGTGGCAAGACTAAGTATTATCTAGACTATCCCCGGCAGCTGTTTGTCTAACCTGCCCTTAAAAATCTCCAAAAATTGAGATTCCACAACCTCCCTAGGCAATTTATTCTCCTCTGACAGTTAGGCTTTTCCCGAATATCCAGGTTAAACCTCCTTTGCTGCAATTTAAGTCCATTCCTTCTTGTCCTACCATCAGAGGTTTAGAACAATTTTTCCCTCTTCGTTGTAGCAACCTTTCATGTACTTGAAAATTTATGTCCTCTCTGTCTTCTCTTTTCCAGACTGAACAAACCCAGCTTTTCCAATCTCCAAAGGTCATGTTTCCTAGATCTTTAATCATTTTTGTTGCTCTTCCCTGGACCTTCTCCAATTTGACCACATCTTTCCTGAAATGTGGCACCCAGAACTGGACACAGCACTCTAATTGAGGTCTAATCAGTGCAGGGGACTGGACTTGATAACCTCTTGAAGTCCTTCCAGTTCTAGTATTCTATGATTCTATTATTTGTTCTTGACAAATCCATGCTGGTGATGCATGGGGGTGTGCTGCTCTGGGGAATGCTCGGAAGAAGCAGGTAGGGATGGATGGAACAAAGGTAGAGTGGGGGCAGAGCAAGGGATGGGGAGATGTGGGCCCAGTACCCCCCCTTCCCCTGCCACGCATCACCTATGCTGACTGTTACCTCTGACCTTATTATTTTCTAGATGTTTGCAAACTGATTGCTTAATTTTTTTGCTCCATTATCTTTCCAGGTACAGAAGTTAATTTGACTGGTCTGTAATTCCCCAGATAGTCCTTATTTCTGATTTTATAGATTGACACTGTATTTACCCTTTTTCAGTCTTCTGGAATCTCTCCCATGACTCTTCAAAGTTAATCGCTCATGGTACAGATAGCTCCAAAGTCAGCTCCTTGAGTATTCTAGGATGCATTTCATCAGGCCCTGGTGACTTGAAGACAATGAACTTGTCGGACAGAACTGGAACCGGCTCCGGAAGGGGGAAGGCAGGATAAGGGGCACCCTGAAGGTAGGGAGACGGGGTGGGTTGCTATTTTAGACTTTGATCCTACCTCATTTTCACTGGCATTCACTATGTTGGGTGTCCAAATGCCACCAAATTTCTTGGAGAAAAAACCAAAACAAAGAAATCATTAAGCACCTCCACAGTTCCTGTTATTGCTCTCCCGCACCACTTATTGAGTTACAGCCCTACTCTGCCTTTTCCCTTTCTCTTGCTTCTAAAGAATTTTGTAGAATGTTTTCTTGTTGTTCTTTATCTCCAGCTAGTTTGATCTTGTTTTGAGTCTTAGCCTTTCTAATTTTGTCCCTACATACTTGTGTTATTTGTTTATAGCCATCCTTAATCATACCTCTCAGGTTTGCTGGTGAAAAATAGTTTTTGGTAAGTAGCTTCCCATTTCAGAGAAAACCAGTTCTGATTAACCAGGAGCTCAAGCTTAAATTCCATATTCTGTGTGTAAAGTTAGTCAATGACAAAACTCCATCTGCTTCAGTTAGGGACAGAATTTCACCCGAGGGATTTTGCTCCACATAACAGTGAGTAAAATACTCAGGATTTGGCCCCAGAAAAATCTTGAACTGTTTCACCAGGCTGCAAAGCTGATGAAAAAGTAAATTAGAAGTTTAGTGCTTTATAGAAAAGATTTTTTTGAATAGCTTTAGAAGTAGTAAATGTTCATCAAAGGACATGAGAGCCATTTCATGAAGTCCTATGAGATGGGTCAAAATAAGAAATGCCTTTAAACAGTGTGTTTAAAAACCTCCCCTTTGTGTGCCTGATTAAAAATATGAAAGAAAGCATGGTGAATGGTAATAATTAACGTGTTTTTAATTTCATCAAATAAACCAGAGAGGTCTAGTGAGCTGTCAGCTGAAAGTATGACCCTATTATAGCACAGCTTCATATTTTGATTTATTCATTCAGCATAAAAAATTCAACAATTCGCAGACTCTTAAAGTGCACTGAGAGAGCTAGTATGTGCAAGCTGCCAGCTAGTACCCAAGTGGTTCAACTGAACCAAGCAAAGATTCATGTAGCCTTTCAAAATGCAGAACAACCAATCATGCTACTCAGGTGAAGCTGCTTTATTAGACTTAATGGTTTCTGTTATGAGAAGCAGAGGTTTGAATCTGGATACATCAATAATACTTAGCAAAGGTCTGTCAGTATCTTAGTCCATTGGTCCAGACCTGTTAAAAATGTTGCCTTCTCTAATTCTGCAATCAGGAGCTCATCAATAATATCTTTGAACATTCTTCTAGGTCAGGGGCAGGCAAAATATAGTCCACTACCCAGATCCAACCTGCCACAATACTCTGGGCTGCCAGTGTTCAGCAGCCCACTGGTATCCTCAGGCAGGGTCCCTCCATGCCATGGCCCCACATACTGCTCAAAGCAGCCAGCTGCTAGGGTCATGTGCATCTCTGTGCAGTGTGTGCCCCTTGGGAGGTGGGGCTCTATGCACTACCCCCACCCTCAGCACAATTGTCACAGCTCCAATGGGAGCTACCTGGGCAATGCTTGTGGTGAAGGCAATACACAAAGCTCTCCATGCAGAGGGCATGCAGCACAAAGACACATATGGCCCCAGCAACCCAGGGAGCCTGCCTGAGGGTCCCCCGCTGAACTGCTGGTGAGGAGCCACCTACTACGGTTAGCACCTCCCAGTCAGAGCCTGCGCTTAGCACCTCACACCTTCCTTCCCTCCACAACTCACTGGCCCATGTCATAATCCTCTCCTGCCCCAGGTCTCAACCTAAACTCTCTGTACCCTCTCCTGCAACCCTGAGCCTGGTCACAACTCCTTCCCGGATCCTGCATGCCCTCCAACATCTTTCCCCCAGGTCAGAATCCTCTCCTGCAACCATACACCCTCCTTCACCCAAACTCTCGCCCAGAGCCTACATCCACTTCTGCTCCCCAGTGCCCTATCCTGAGTTCCCTTCTTCACCCAACCTCCATCCCAGACCCTGCATCTCCTCCATTAATATCATGGACGAATGCAGCCCTTGATCACTTATCAAATTCTTGGAGTGCTCCCCATCAAAAATTATTGCCCCTCCTGTTTTAGGTCTATATTTATATTTAAATTTTTTTTCTTGCTAGGCAAGTGATGTGCATCTGATGACAAATGACTGTTTCATAGCAAGGCTAATGCGAATACCAGGAAATGTTTGATATTCCACCTAGCCTCATGTAAATCTTAGCATGTTTAGCCAAATATACTTTGTTTTATGCCATTGCAACACCTTCATGCTTTGCTACAACCTCCCTCCATACAGTGCTCTGGGAACATGAAGCTCAGGATGCATTCTGATTCACCAATACATAGAATCCAAACTCTTCCAGATCTGCTCTAATCTGTGGCTACATCTACACTGCAGGCTTCTTGTGCAAAAGATCTTGTGCAAGAGCGCGTCCACACTATGTGCTTTTGCGCAAGAGCATCCATGGCAGTGTGGCTGCTCTCTTGCGCAAGAAAGCTCTGATGGCCATTTTAGTCATAGGGGTTTCTTGTGCAAGAAACCCTTGTTGCCCGTCCTCACTGCCTTCTTGCACAAGAGGGCTTATTCCACATGGGGAGAAGAATAACTCTTGCACAAGAAGCCCTCTGTTCCAACGCTTTACTGTAAAATTACTTCTGCAAGAATGCATGTGCAGTGTAGACACTCTGCAAGTTTTTGCGCAAGTTTTGCACAGCCATTCTTGTGCAAAAAGCCTGCAGTGTAGACGCAGCCAAAGTGTAGAACTTTCTGCCCTATAAGGTCCTAGCAGAATCTACCATAGTTCTATCAATATAGGACTGAGGGAAATAAAACTGGAGAACGGAATGTCAGAGCATGCATTAGCTATTTATCCATGAAGGTTCTTCAACCATAGAGGCTTATTTTGACTGCAAAATCTGTAGTCTTAGGGCAACTTTCAAGTGCATCCTTGAAGTGTCAATATGAAGAAACAATGAGCTTATGCATGCAACAGTGAATGTTCTCTCAAATTCTGTGCCCTAACACAGGCAAGAAAGGGTCACATTGCTGACAGCATATCGGCAGTTACCTTGGGACTCTTTCACCTTCCTATGACACAAAGATCTTATTTGGTTTCCTGGTAGCTGCAGTTATCTTCCCCAAGAACTCGCATTGTCACTTTGGAGTAATCCAAACCCAGTGCATTCTGAGACAGAATTATGTCTCCTGTAGTGGTCGCTATGCTCACTTAATGCAGATACAAAGCTTTCAGTTATGTGCCATGCAAGCAACTCATTAATCTGACTTTTGGGAGTTCCTGCTATTGTGGATGTGAGGCTTGGTGGACAGTCTTCAGCTTCTAGTTTTGGTACTGAGGAACATACCTTTAGATCTGTCCAATTCACTGTATGCAAGGGCTTAAATCTGTCTTTATTTCTGGGTTAGTATACATGAGTGTTTTTAGGAAAAAGTACTACTTTTAGTTCACAGCAGAACTTTCTCTAATGCCAATGAGAGCTGCACAAAGATCACAGGTAGAATCTGGCGCCTATCTAGCCAATAAATATCTATCACTTGTTTTGAACCATTCAGCACCCTGGTGTGTAAAAAGGAGCTTATTTAATAATCCAGCTACTTCTCTCCTTTATTTCTTTCCATCTTCCACACCATTGTTCCATCTGTTTTTTCTTTCTATATTTCCTTCTCTACAATAACTCCCCTTACCTGTGGGCTTCACTTCCATGCCTTTCAGCATTCCAACCACTAAAATGGTTGGGGAATTAAACAGCAAATGTGTATATTAATGCCCTCTATTGGGCTTTAAAATTACTGTTGTAACAAGGGTAATCAACCTCTTAAGTCCTTTTGGGTTGTCTGCATCTGCAGGAAAACAGAACTGCATTAGTTCCCTTTGGATCACTATCTGTGCAGGTAGAAGATCTAGGAACCTTTCATAGCTGTAGAATCCAAACTTTCATATAAATATTGTGCACGCTCTACGTATGTCAGGTGGGCCAATTTTTTTGCCATGTGGCCCTAAAATAAACAAGCTCTGTATAACCTCCATGCAGAAAACTACAGCTCTAATGATAGCAATCCATTAGCTTAATGAAGCCTTTCAGTAAAACTTTACCATGTTACACCATTTTGTAGCAAAATTATTTCTTGCAAATGGAATTAGTATAATTTTGCACAGGTGGAAAAAGCAGACTATGACCCTGTATGAGGAGGGAATCTAAAACTGTCATCATGATCAACATGTGTTTGTATCTTCAAAACGGA
Organism: Pelodiscus sinensis; assembly: GCF_049634645.1. NCBI lineage: Eukaryota > Metazoa > Chordata > Testudines > Trionychidae > Pelodiscus > Pelodiscus sinensis. The sequence continues at coordinate 57,411,634 of NC_134715.1, read as the reverse complement.
ATGAGTTTTAGTTTTCAGACTATGGGGAAATGAGGGAGATATACATATTTTCATCAGGTTATAATACATGGCAAAAATACATGCTTTATACATGGTAAAATACATGGGGAAGATGCTGAATGTTGGGATAAAATAAACAGTATTTCCTACTCACTCACAACCCTACGATAATTATAAAATGATGAGCAACACTAGACTAAAAAGTACAATAATTAGAGTTCATTTATAAATGAATAGCTTTTTCAATCAAAGTTCTTGATGGGAAGAATGACACCTTGAAAGAGAAATGTCTCTCATATTAATTTTGAAACTGACAAAGAGCTTTGGAGCCACTGCTGAGCCTCAGATGAATGATCCCCCAACCTTTGAATGCCTCATCTTTTTTTATAAACCAGCACTGAAATAAGGTCTTGGTATCCATAAATGACCACCTGCTGCAAGCACATTCATGGGGAAATTAAATGATCACTGCAGAATGACTTGCAACTAAGCTCTGACATGTGTGGGAGTGTGAGTAGGTGGCTTAGGGCACTGATAATTGAACAGTGAGGAGGTTCTGCGTGAATTCTTAAATCACAGTCATGGTCTATAATTTAATGTTCAAAACTCATTGCTCAGTGGCCTTCTACGAATTTAGTTTGATAGTCTCAGGTTAGCTGCTGGTGGGCAGGTGTCCACACACAAATTATCACAGGGAACATCCCAATGAGTGCTCCTAGTGAAGGGGTAAAGTCTGATTTAGCGTACAAATTGAATTATCTTCCTCCAGATGATTTGATCAGTCATGTTAGCCAGGCAGAGACAGGATACTACTCCTCACCAATGCTGTTTCTCTTCTGTGCGTAAGTTCAACTTTCTCTACTTTAAAACTGGCAAACTTCACCAGTACTAAAATAAAGCTAGAACTGACCTGCCCATTGGGAGATTGTTGGTTAATTGGGTATATATCTTGGAGACAAATTTTGGGTATGGAGGAGGGGTTACGTTCAGCCCTTACTATTAAAAAAAAAAAAACATACACATTAAAACAATCCACTAGCTCATTGGGTGTCTGACTAGCCTTACAAATGTTTTCTACTCACGGGGGCATCCTACTGAAAATGTTCAATTATGCATAGACAGCAATATGCCTAATTGCTGCCTCTTATCAAGAAGGAAGAAGTGGGTGGGGGATAGGGTAGGCAGGAGAAATGTAGGGAAACAAGGAAAAAGGCAATGGGTGGGGAGATGAAGAAAAACAAGAGATGAGGAGGAACAATATATTTGAAGTAACAGGCACTTGAAGCCTTCACAGGTGTCAGCTATTGTATTTCTATGTCTCAATGAAAATACAATAATGCCAATACAAGATCAGACCTAAGTCCTATTTTGAAAATAGGATATTGGACTACAGTGTTCCAAAGACAATGCTGCAGAGGGCAGTGTAAGAACCTCACAAAAAGCACATGTGAGATAATCTGCTCCTCAAATTAGGCCTACTTCTGATCTTTAATAGACTCTCTGAGGGTATGACCAGGGGCGACCTGTGCATATAGGCCAACTCAGAGGTCACCTAGGGTGCCGCCTTTAACGGGGCACCTGGGCCACCTGATGATTACATCATGCCATTGATGGCCGTGCAGGCGGAGGTGCCGATCACGTGTTCCGCCTGGGGTGCCAGCTGCCTCAGCCGGCCTTGGACTACTCCTGGGTACATCTACACTCCATACTTATTTCAAAATAAGCTATTCTGGAATAAAAGCTTTCAGGAGATAGCCGAATTAGTCTGTACAGGATAAACTTAAAAAAGCCAACTCTGCCCACATATCTATACAAGTGAATTCATTACTGGAGCCAACCACATAAGCCACCAAATCAGAGGTTCATTTAACTGCACATCCAAGAATATAATCTATGTCAGCAATGCCCCACTGCAATATATATTAGACAAACTGGACAGTCCCTACAGAAAAGAATTAATGAACACAAATCAGATATCTGTAAAGGGAACATACAAAAACCTGTTGGGGAACACTTCAATCTACCTGGGCATTCATTAACAGATCTTCAAGTGGCTGTTTTGTTACAGACTGATTCCACAAGCCAAATACCCAGGGAAGAATTGGAACTACAATTCATTCACATGCTAATGGACTAAATAAAGATACTAGATGGCTGGAACATTATCAACCTACCAAACAATGAAGGTTCCAATGATTTTTTTTGTCTGTGTAATATCTGGTGTTAGTATTCTTCTTCTCTATTGCCTACTAATGGTTCTTATCTGCCTCTTTTGACTATTTGTTTTTCCTATTACATTTCAGCTCAGCTTTCCCCTTGATATTTTTATGCCCACTACTATGTTCTTTCCCCCCGCCTGTCCCCTTCCCCCCCGTCCTTCTCCCCTATTTATTTTAGTTCTGGACATCCAACATTTTGGTCATCTGAAGAAGTGGGCTGTGCCCACAAAAGCTCATGATACCATCTACATGGTTTGTTAATCTTTAAAGTGCTACCAGACTATTCGTTGTTTTTAAAGTTTATTCTGGAATAGTTATTCTGAAATAGCTTATTTCAAAATACATTGCAGGGAAGCCTCAAAATTAGTCCAAGGCAGGCTTCCCTAATGTAGATGTGCTATCTCCATTCAGAGCCCCAGGAGGCACTGGGGAGGAATAATTTAGAATGGCCCTGCTGATGGGCTATTTTGCAATAGCAGCAGTGTAGTGTCTACACATGCCTTATTTCAAAATAGCTATTTCAGAATAGGCATTATTCCTCATGGAATGAGGTTTACAGATTTCAAAATAAGCCATCCGTTACTTCAAAATTACAGAATGGTAGTGTAGATGCTCATGTTATTTCAAAATAATGCTAGTTATCTCAATAACAGTGCAGTGTAGACACACCCTGAGAGATCAAATTTAAATTTGTTTGGGGGCTCGGGGAAGTGTAACTCTATACAGAACTTGCATTATTGTGAAATCAGATGGGGGGAGGAGAGAGAGGAATTAAGTAAAGAGTAAAAGTTGGAAATGGTATTTAGAGCATCATATTTTTTTTCTAAACTGTTTGCAGAAGAAACAGCATTTCCCCCTCCCCCATTTGTTTTTTCCAGACAATGTTCTGTCTACAACACTGAACTTCTCTTACATTGTAATACATACGGTATTGGCAGTTGACTAAATGTTAATGTTCTGGTGAGATCACACAGCTGTGTGATCACAAGAGGGGTAGGTAAAAGTGAATGCTGTCCTTGGAAAAAATTTCTTGTGAAGCTTTTAAAGACTGAGAGGGCAGATAATGTGTTCATCTGACACTCTCTCTCTCTCTCTCTCTCTCTCTTTTAAAATTTGTGAAAATCTAAGTTGACTGCTATGGAATCAGCAACACAGTGGGATTATTGTATAGAACTCCATAATAATTGTCAGACACTTTCAGCAGCTTCAAAACATGATATAGCAATTCTCAATTAGAGCTGAATGTAGCAAAGTGATTTGAAATGGTAATTCATGACTCTTATCATGACATGTTAGTACAGAATCTTGTTGTTCATTTTTTTAATCAGTTTCTAACCATAATAAGTAACACCAAATAAGACTCTTCTTTTCCATAGAGCAATTAGTTAAAGGAAGTAGTGAGCCATGCAACAAACCACTGGCTGAGTTTACTTTTTCAAAATAAAAGTTAAGCAGCTGAACATGAGATAATGTCTATTAATAAATTACATGACATTTTTAAAGTTCTCAAAGCCAATGACAGTAAAGTAGAAAAGGGGCTAAAATTATAAAGCATTGGACAGGATTATGTTCAGAAAAGAAAACTCAGGTAGGAATAGAAGTACCGGGGATTCAAGCTTTAAATTTAAGTTCTTTCCTTGCAGAGGTAAGGAAGGCTGGCTAGAGTTATTGTATACACACACCTAATGGTTTCCCTCTTAGGCTGACACACCAGGGAACCCCAGAACTAAAAGCATGGGTTGAAACTGCCTGAGCTAAAAAGCCAAGTATTTTGTTACCTGGTAGCTATAAAAACATTCTCCGTGGATTGCTACAGCAGGGGACCAGTAACACATTCACCATTGCTTTATACAGATTCATGAAAGAAATGGCTAGTGGAAATCCTATTTAGTTTTTGTAATTTCACGTGTCTATAGCTTAAAGAGACTTAAGACCTTGACAAACTACATTAGTGACATAAGCAATTCAGACAATAGGACTAATATAGCTGCATAAGCTCACAGTACAACTATACCACTTCTTTAAATTTCTGTCTGAACAAATTGAACTATTTAGCCAAATTTAACAAAAGGCAAAATTTTCAAATAACAAAAATTAGAACTAAAGCAGACATCAATAACAAGTACAGTTGAGTCCCGCTTATCCAACATTCCGCTTTATCCAACATAGCTGGATAAATCCTGGGGTTCAGCAAGAAATCCCCAGCCAGCCTAGAGCAGCGCAAGTATGCGGCCACCAAGGCCAGCCACCCTACGCTGCCATGCCTCATGCAGCCTCCCTGGCTGAAGAGGCTCCAGCAGCAGCCCCTGAAAGCAAAACTAAAACCCCATGCTGCTGCTGGCTGCCTGTCATATGACTCGCCATGTGACTGGGCCCATTACTCCTGCCCCAGCCACTGACGTCCCTTGAATTGCAGCGCATGGCGGATGATTGAGAGTCCAGCCCACGGGTCGGAGCCTCCTGCTAGTGCCGCTTGGTCACGGTGCAGCTGGGGTCATCCCCATCCCCCTGTGCGCCCACCTCCCAAGGTCCCCATTCCTGCCTGGCCCCTTCCCTCCCTCAGCCCCCGGGCACGGGCCAGGAGAATGGCCCTGCTTGCTGCCTAGTTGCTCTGGATGCTGCTGCTCCTCCTGCTGCTGCTGCCCTTCTTGGCAGCCTCCAAGCAGAACATCCCCAAAGTGCTGCTGCCCTTCGCCTGGAGCACCCGAATCAACTACAAGTAATGTTCTGTACTCCGTATTATCAGACATTTTTGTTAATCTGACCACCTATTTAGGTCGGATAATGGGGACACTACTGTACATTAAATCGTTACACCAAGTTCTCCCCGGGATAATTCTCACAGGCTATGTCTACACCACAAGGATTTTGTGCAGAAACCGGCAGAGCATCCACACCTCAAGTGTGTTTTTGCACACACACAAAAATCGACAGAACAGAGGGCTTTTGCTGGTAGTTATTTTTTTCCCGACAAGGAATAACTCCATTTTGCGCTACAGCTCTTGTGCAAAAAGGCAGGTGTGGATGCTCCGGAGGGGATTTTATGCAAGAAATCCCTATCAGAAAAAGCACAGGTGCTCTGATGGCCATTCTGTGAACAGCCATCAGAGCTTTCTTGCACAAGAATGTCCATGCAGTGTGGACACGCTCTTGCACAAAAGCACATCACTTTTGCGATGTGCTTTGAGGGCTGGACACGCTTTTGCGCATGAAGTTTTTGTGCAAGAACTCTTCCGCAAAAGGCTTCTTGCACAAAAACCCAGCAGTGTGGAGTAAGCCACAATGAGCCATATCTGCAATGTTCCTTCCACTTCTATTGGTGTGTTCAATTAGGGTTTAGAGAAGGAGTTATTCTTCCATGATCCAACAATTATGATGTCATCGTTTTGCTCCATTAAGGTGTTTGCATAGGATCTCAGTTCTAGGCACTGAATGATAAATAATTAGATGAAAGCTTTTTTAATGAAAGCTGTTAATTTGTGCTGACAAGGGTAACCAGTATACTAGCATCACTAGTGTGTTGCAAAAACTGAGTCTGTATTGATTTGCATTACTGTAAATGTAAATCAATGTTACAAACTTATTGGAAATGCCTGCTTCAGGGCTTGGAGGATTCTGGCAGCTGTGCGTAAATCATCAAATAGTCAAACTTGTTTCTAAAAAATGAACATTACCATTATCAATAGTCCTTCTAAGGTGATCTGTGCTGCTCATATTTAGTCTTCTAATTCTCTAACCTACTTAGAGTCATTCTGCAAAACTAGAAGCTCTCAGTTTGAGGAACACCTACTCATCCAACACTTACTCATTAAATGTAAGATCACTACAACATACTACACAGTCGATGACCATGACAGACCAATAATTCACTCTTTTATTAATGAAGAGGCAATTGGTCAAGCAATGTAAAATGACAGGTTATTTTTTTGTTAACTGGTTATAGGGTAACACTTCTGAGATCATCCTCATTATCACTGCAGACACTTAAGGCTACCTTGGACAAAGCATGATTCTGTAACTGGAAAACTGGATTCATTTGTGAAGAGGACAGATATAGGACAATACCCGCTGGAAAGACTCCCTTCGTGTTTCTTCAGTTGGTTTGAGGCCTTCCTGCTTCAAAAGACTGTTATATAGCTGAGTTGTCACACCATCTAGAATAATTTCAGCCCTACAGTAACTGATCAGAGGATTGCAGTGCAACAGGTTGGCAGTTTCTTAAAGTAGAATATGAGCCTAATCCCTCTAAACCTTATTGAGCGGTTTCTCAAAGTGAGGACCTTTTCCCTGGAAAAATGACATTTTTTTCTGACTTTTGATTGTAACATTTATCTGACTTTAAAACTGAAGGTAATCTGATTTATTTTTAATATTCAATATATAACTTTTCTATTCAACCATGTTGACACTCTTCTAAATGCAGTCAGATTTTAAATTAGTAGTTATCTTATAGCATCAAGCATCTTACAGCATGTCTACACCACAGCGTTATTTTGAAATAACTTGAGTTATTTCAAAATAACAGCGTGCGCGTCTACACAGCAAGCCCATTATTTTGAAATAATTTTGAAATAATGGGCTTCTTACTCCAACTCGTGTAACCCTCATTTCACAAGGAGTAAGGGAAGTCAAAGGAAGCGCATTCTTCCTTTGACTTCCTGCAGTGTAGACCGCGCCAAAAGCCGAATTAAGCTACTTGGACTTCAGCTATGCAATTGATGTAGCTGAAGTTGTGTATCTTATTAGACTTTGTCACATAGTGTAGCCACACCCTTAGTTACAAACATATACAATAAATGTATACAAAATGCAATACAATGATTTTTGCTCTTGTAGGAAAATACTGACCAATCTTCCAACAATATAACATATTGTTGCTCATGAGGCATCCAAAATGCTACCTAACAACTCTAGGTTTGAATCTAGTTTGGGTTTAAATCTAAGAGGGCATGCACATTAAAGTATATGTAGGTCCACTAAATGCTGTGACTGCCATTCCTTTTTTGTATTCCTATATTTCACTTTTAATGGGAGTAATAGTCACTGATCTTCTCTGATTCAGCTGTTTGTTGTTGTTTTTTGTTGCATAAAAGCCTCCACCTGAGCTACTGCTTGATTTTATACATGGTTTTTTTGGAAATACCCTAAACTGTAAGGTCCTGCAGACACATGACTTAGAGACTGACAAAAACCTCCTGCTGTCTGCATTGCTGTGGGGTGGGGGGGGAGAGGAAGTCTTCTAAATCACTTCATTACTGATTATTTGTAAATGATTCTCTGAAGCTTTGTAATTGTTTCAGCTGCATTGCCTTTTAAACTCTGCAACTCTTAATCTTTGTTAAACCTTGCAACTTTGGTTTATAAGTTCAGAATCTTAGAGTAAACTTGGTGACTGTTGAGCCTTGCTTCTTTGTAATCTCTGAAACTCTGTCACTTTACTTGCTCTAAACTGCATTCCCCCCTAAAATATGAATGTGTGTGTGTGTGGAGACTATTGTGTGTTTGGGATTAGAAACTGCAAGGCTGAGAATGTGGAGCTAGGTGATGAGTTATCAGACCAATCAAGGAGATACTGCTGCTCTGCTGGATCAAGGGGAGTCTGGGTATGCTCCACGGTGACTAATGTGGATGAATCAGAGGAGTTGTACAGAGGCAATAAAAGGAGAAAACATGTAGCAGCAACCCCTTTTTCTGAGAAGCTCCTCTTTCCTGACCAGCTCCCCAACTGTGATCAGCAGACAGACTCTCCAGGTGCAACATGTCTTGAATCCTTCTGCAAAACATATTCCTGTGTAAGTGTTTGTGTGTGAGAGAGATAGCTGGTTCCCTTTTAGATTAAACCTTTAGTGGCAGCTCTAGCCTCTTTAGTTTAACCATGTTGTGGAGTGTTAATTCCTCAATCAATAAATCCATGCTAGTGTAACCCTGGGTGGTCTCCAGTGGGAATTTTTGGGTTAACAGTTTTGGCTCCTATATATTGTTTGTATTGCAGACAAATTCAAGGCAAGTACAAATCTTTTCCTCTTAAACATAATTATTAATTTTTATATTTATCTTGAAATAGTTTTTGATCTTCATAAATACACCAGAAACTGAAAGCAAATTAAATAGATTTCTCATGGTTTTGGTATCACAAGGAAAACCTGTATGTTTGGTTTTACTTTTACATTATTTTTCTTATTCTAGATAGAGGAATTGCCATTTAAAAACCTATAGCAGCAAAAACTTTGTAGTGGAGAACAAATATTATTGTATGGCACAGTGTAATTGATAAATAACATTTCCAATACAGGAAACCAGAGGACTAACCTGGAATTGCTCCGGTGCTTAATTCAAAGTTTTGTTTTTCTTCATTTAGATCATTGCTCTTGGATGGGACTGGGAATAAGGGGTTCAGGCTTCCCTTGCAAAAGAGGACAACTGTAGCCCTCTCTCACTGTAGCAGCTTAGGCCCAGGTGAAAAGCACCTGGCCATGGGAGTGGGAACAGCTGGGGGAGGGGTGCATGTCCCCCAGCTGCAGGACAGACACACAGACGAACTCAAACCCTCTCCCTTTCTCCACCTCTGTCTACTGCTACCCCAGTGGAGTTATAGCTGTTCCAGTGCCCACTTCTGAGCCCTTACTACCCTTGTGGTCATTACACAGTTTAACTGTCACTGCTTACAGACCCCTCCCTTTGTTTGTTTGTCATAACATGCAATTGCATTTCAGGCACATCCCATTTTCCTGAGACAACCAAGCCCTGAGTTTGCTTTAAGTTATGAAGAACCTGCATAGCAAATTTGGTGGTCCTAGCTTTTACTGTTTAGGAGGAGTTCTTGAACAGACACACAAACTCTCAAATATATAGGTTACATCTAGACTGGCATGATTTTCCGCAAATGCTTTCAATGGAAAAGTTTTCCGTTAAAAGCATTTGCGGCAAAGAGCATCTAGATTGGCACAGACGCTTTTCCGCAAAAGCACTTTTTGCGGAAAAGCGTTCGTGCCAATCTAGACGCACTTTTGTGCAAAAAAGCCCCGATGGCCATTTTCATGATCGGGGCTTTTTTTGCGCAAAACAAATCTGTCTACACTGGCCCTTCTGTGCAAAAGCTTTGCGCAAAAGGGACTTTTGCCCGAATGGGAGCAACATAGTATTTCGGCAAGAAGCACTGATTTCAGACAGTAGGAAGTCAGTGTTCTTGCGGAAATTCAAGCGGCCAGTGTAGACAGCTGGCAAGTTTTTCCGCAAAAGCAGCTGCTTTTGTGGAAAAACTTGCCAGTCTAGACACAGCCCTAGGCTGTGTCCAGACTCAGGGGTTTTTTCGGGAAAAGTAGCCTTTTTCCGAAAAAACTTCCCCTGCGTCCAGACTCAAGCCGCGTTCTTTCGAAATTAAATTGAAAGAACGCGGCTTTTCTTTCGATGGCGGTAAACCTCATTTCATGAGGAAGAACGCCTTCTTTCGAAAGTTCCTCTTTCGAAAGAAGGCGTTCTTCAATGTAAATAGGGCTTCTTCGAAAGAGAGCATCCAGACTCACTGGATGCTTTCTTTCAAAAAAGCAAGCCGCTTTTTCGAAAGTTCAACGTGCAGTCTAGACGCTCTCTTTCGAAAGAGGCTCTTTCGAAAGTATCTTTCGAAAGAGGCTTGCAGTCTAGACATAGCCCTAGTGTGAGCGGGTTAAGCTGAAGGACTACAACTAAGAGAGAAAGGTAGCAAGAGCCCTGGTCAATTAAAAGCAAAGGAGATAGAGCTGCTGTTAATTAATCAGGGCCAGCTGATTTCACCTGAGGCTGCCATGGAGCCTTTTAAAAAGAAGCCCTTCTTGCAAGGAGGGGAGACAGAGGAAATGAAGTGAGAGGAAACCTGAACAGACTAAGAAAGGTAATAGCTCCAAACAGGGCTTTTAGGCCCACCTTTTCCAGGCAGCCTGAAAGCCCAGATGAGACCTGGAAAGGACTGTTTTGCCGGCCCAGGCTGACCCCAAGGCACTGGCCCCAATGTCCTTTTTGGCTGAGGGACCAGAGCCTAGACCCTGCCAAGGGCTAGTAATGCAGTACAGAGACTGCCTGATGAAGGACTGAGCAGGGTACTGGGACCCAGGAGTGGGGTTACCCTGCCACAATAGGGGATTCTTACCTTGACTTATGCCATGTAGCCTTATGATACATCTGACCTGGAGAGCACAGTTTTCAAACTTGGGCACCTCAGGAAGTGCCACACTGGGCTTGTAATTTGTTTAGGCAATTAAATGTTTTCAGCATCTAAAGGTAATTCAAACATCTCTTGGTGGCAAAGTCTGAAAATCAGAGCATAGTTATTTTCCAAGAAATTTGATTGGGCTTCAAAGGCCAATTAGTGTCCTGGAATTAGGAATAGAGTGCATACTAATCAAAGTGTTGGCAATGCCCCCCAGCTTTGTGTTAGCTGCACATTTAGAGGACAGAACTACAGGATGAATATCCCAAAGCTGGGACTCTCTGGTCCAATAACATCCATGTTTGGCAGGGCCACAGATGTTGCTGGACCAAGGAGCTCAGGAGCTTGGAAGAATGCAGGGCTGGGGAGTCCTAGCCAGATTAAGGAATCCCCTGAGGTCAGTGGGTCTTGTGGTGGGGGGACCGTGCTCTGACCAGGGAACCCATGGTATCAGAAGAGCCATCTGACAAATGGGAGACCCCTCCCCAGCGAGGAAACCCCAAATGTCGGCCAGGCCAGGCAGCCTCCAGGTGGTCCTGGACTGGGGAACCCCCGGCAGTGGGGCCAGGCAACCAAGGAGCCTGGCAGGGAACCTGGAAAATCCCCAGTGCCAGTGGGGTTGGGGTGGCTGGACAGCCCCGGCAAAGTAACCTCCAGTGGAAGCAGGGCCAGGCAGCAGCAGAGGAGCCTTGTCTGGGAAGCCCAAGGGAACCTCCAAGGGCAGCAGAGCTGGTAGCATCTGAGTGGGGCTGGTAGCAGCTGGGTAGTCCCAGCAGGGGAACCCCTAGTGTCAGTGGGGCCAGCAATGGCCAGGTGGTTCCAGCCAGAAGCCCATGGAATACTGATTGCAGCAAGTGGGCAGCAGGCTGGGAGCACCAGAGAGAGGAGCCCAGGATTGGGGCAGGCAGCAGGGGAGCATTGACCTTCCCTGGTGCATCAAAATCCCTCATTCAGGGCCCTGAGAGTGCTGGACCAGGGAGGTCTGACCTGTAATTAATATTTGGAGAGATCTTGATAAATGCAGTGGGTTCTGATGTTGCCAAAGGTTTACTATGTGAGGGTAGTCTCAGGAATCCCTAGATAACACAACATCTCTGTCAATAAGTGATTGTCACAAGTCTGTGAATATTCCATCACCTTTTATTAATACAATCCCTATTCCAATACACTAAGGCTACATCTACACTGGCAGCTTCTTGTGCAAGAATAGCTGTTCTTGTGCAAAAGCTTGCCGGGTCTACACTGCATGCGCAAGTAAACTTACAGTCTAGCGTTGGAAAACAGGGCTTCTTTCGGAAGAGTTATTACTCTCCCCATGAGGAATAAGCCCTCCTGCGCAAGAGCTCTTCCACAAGAAGGCAGTGTAGACGGCAGCGTAGACAGGCAACATGAATTTCTTCTGCAAGAAACCCCTATGGCTAAAATGTCTATCGGAGGTTTCTTGCGCAAGAGAGCATCCACGCTGCCATGGACGCTCTTGCGCAAAAGCACATCTCTTGTGTAAAAGCACATGTCAGTGTAGATGCACTCTTGTGGCAGACTTTTTGTGCAAGAACTCTTCCGCAAAACTGTTCTTGTGCAAGAAGCTGCCAGGGTGGACATAGCCTCAGAGTACCCTGGATCATGGGTACATAGGATTAGAAGTGAATCTGAGTTAGCAACATCCCATTTCTGATGTCTTCAATATGCCACTGAGGGGAGACTCATGACAACTGCTCTAACCATTTTCTTGCACTCAGTCCCCAAGCCACTTGCTGCATTTCTCCTCTGTAAAATCGCTTAATCTCTCTTCTTGTTCCCTTTCACACCACACCAAGCCCACAGGCTTTCTCTCAAACTAAAAACAACAATCTCCTTCTCTTCCCCCAATTGACTCTTGTTCTACTCAGAACTTTGTCACCCTTTGGATGCCAACATCTTGTTTAACCCTTGTTTTTCTCTGAGTTATGGTATGCTGATACTATTTGCTACTTTTTCACAGTATTTCTGGTGCTACGCAATTGTCTAGTCTCAAACAATGGAGTGACATTTGCTTATTCAAAATGGAAGGAAGGTTTTCAAAATGGATTTTCTCTCATTGGTGCCATGACTTTTCCTAGACAGGGATGTTTGGATTGTGGAGTTGATGTAATTCCACTTTCTGTTGGATGGCTATCATCAGATTTTTTTTATAGTTATTTTGCATGATCTCCAGGTAGTGTGGGGTGGGTGGGTGTGTGTGTGTGTGTGGTGGTTTTTTTTTTTTTTTTTTAATTCCCAACCCCTACTCACCTTCTGGGCTGTGGAAGTATGTGGTGCTTCTTTGTCTGAGATGGTTCTTTTTATACCAGCTGAACACTTGGCCAGTCATATCTGGAATGAGAATGAGCAGATGGAAATAATAGTTAAAGTAGTGCAGTGTCTTTCCAGTGTGCTTAGAGAAATATGGTCCACTTGATAGTGAACATACTAATGTTTTAAACAAATTAGAAATATAACTCCAACTGCACCTGCCCCAGAGTAAAACTATCTGTGCTTTAGTTTTACAATCCTAATTACTTGTCTTTTCTCACTGAAACAGTACTGTTAAATATACAAAGTAAACAACTTAATTCTTCCTTTTTTTTTAGTTTTTTTTCTCCCAAATCTTTCAGTTATGGTAATCTAGATGTCACTTTTATAACAACATAGGTAAAACATATTCAGAAAGATATATTTAAAGTGTGGCTTAAAAGTTGTAAGACACACTTGTATAAAGTCCATCATTAAACTCAGTAAATGGTAGACTAGACCACAAATATTTTGAGGTGACTGTAAACTGCAAGAATGCTTTCAACTGATAAGATTTTGATTGGGGTTTTTAAATATTGGTAATGAAAGTCCTTCCTGTTTTATCCTAAAAACTGCACACTGAAGTTGCATCTTTGATTTACACTCCTTATTTAGACACGAGGAGAGGATATATTTTTGTTCCGGATCTTGAAAGAGATGATAACGAATGATTAGTATCTTGAAAGGTCAGACTCTTAGCTTTGAATCTTTTACAATACTTTAAAGTGTTAGGACTGAAAGCACATATTATAGTGATTTCAGGAAACTCTTCACATTTTATATCCCAAGTACATGCAGCTATACTGCTATGTACCAAGTACACATAGTGGAATAGTTCCCAGGCTAACATTAGTGCTTTACCAGTACAACCCGCTCCATGCTTAACAGCTTGTGTACTGATGACTGTCCAGCTAGCCTATAAGTATTCCATCACAGCTGGTACAATATCCTTAAAGGGGCAGTGGCTGGATCATTCAGATTATTGTAGGTCAAATTTAATATTTGCTGGCTAGGGATCCCATTTATTGAGTTTTAACTCTATAAAGCACTATTACATGTTAACGGAGGAGGAACTGGTGTAATGTTTGGGACATTTGCTCATCTACCTGAAAGGCTCTGAGGTTGTGTTAGATGGGGAGAGGAGGGGTGTCACATTGCAGGTAGTGACCAAGGCTCCTGGATGTGAGTGTGTGGTGGTTCACTGACAAGCTACAAGAATCAGCTTTTTGATGGCGTCTGTGGCTATATACGCTCAGGGTATGTCCTAATGTTGTTTGAAGAGTGCGGGTTGGGAGCTCAAGCAGCAAAGCATTGTGGTGCACCCCTGGTTTCAGGAGAGGTGGTAATGCTATCTAGTCCTGTCAATGGCTGTATCCTGAATGGCATACTGTGGATCTTGCTACAGAGATCCATTCTTTTTTCTACTGTATTACTGCAATGTTCACGACAAGTGGCTACCCTCAAACACCTTGAAGATTTCAGACTGTGGCTGTTCCATTGATTAAGGAGCAATGCTAGAGTGCTCATCACACCTGGCCTCTATAATCTAGGGCAGAAATCTCAAGCTCCCAGCCTGTGAGCCAGTCCTGGCTGGAGTGATTGTGCAATCAGGCCCGGGACTCCTGATGGACAGTGTATTACTGTCCCCAAACCCCACCCCTTCCAGCCATTGCTTCTCCCGTTCTCCCCCTCCCCCATCGCACCTGTCTCCTGAGCACACAGCTCATCAGGAGGACCTGGCGCCATGCAGCGGCAGCAATCATGCCTTCTCATGGTGGCAGGAGCCATAAGGGAAGCAGAGTGCATTGGGTGGGCTTCACTTCCCCACAGCTCCAGCTGCCATGGAGAGTGTGGGCGTGGGGGTGTGTGAGACCAAGGTCACTGCCACATAGCGCCAGGCCCCCCCAGTCATCCCTGTTTGCTGAGGGTCATGGGGTGCCATGGGTGGAGGGAACAGGAAGAGTAAGGGCTTGAGGGCTGGAAACAGACAGGCTCCCCCGCCCAGCCCAGAGGGAGTCCAGGGCCAGATTGCACAATCGCTCTGGCTAGAACTGGCCCAAGGGCTGGGAGTTGGAGACCCCTGATCTAGGGCTTTGTCTTCACGGACAAAGGTTGGGGGAAGAAGTTCACAGATGAGGCTGGGGACATGGGTTCAGTGCTGGGACGGGATTGGTGTGCAAAGGGGAGGATGCAGGATCTTGGGCAGGGGATGTGGGCTTTGGGATGGAACTGAGGATAAGGGCTTTGGGGTGCAGTATGGTGCTCTGGGCTGGTGGGGCATTTTGGTCTTACCTGGGTAGCACACTGCAAGGGACAGCAAGGAGGGGCCTGTTTCCCCTGGCTACACATGCTGGGACTGGTGGGGAGGTACTCCTCCCTGCTGGTCCAGGCAGCTTCAGAGCTGGTGGAAGGACCTCTCTCTCCACTGCCACCCTTAGCCCCCTGTGCAAGGCTTAGAGAAAGCTGTGTGGCTGCATAGTCAGGCACCTTAGTGAGAACATAGCTCAGGGCCATGCTAATCATCAGATTCAGGGTTGTGAAGACTCTTTCCCCAGGTCACACTGGTAATGACAGTTCTTCACATTCCTGTGCAGCATAGGGCTTGGTTTGCTAAATGAGATTATCTGGGCATATTTTATAATCAATCCCTTGGCTTTGCAGGAGCCTTAGAGATTGGAAGCACACGCCTCTTTCCATGCAGTGCGATATGTAAGTCAGTCTCCTGAAGACTGAAATGCTTATTACAGGGCTATCTGGGTAAAAATAAATGACCTGTGAAATACAGGAGGTCAGGGTACATGATCTAAGGCCAGAAGAGACCATTAAACTGTAGTTACCTCATAATAACCACCAGTTTCATAAAGTCAGCCATTTCTGTCATTGCCCAGTTTACATTAAGGTAAAACTACAGTTCCTTTTTTCTGCTATCCTTTTCTAAGAGGATAGCTCATACATGTTAGTTGTCTTGTGGTGGTAAATCAACTTCTTGTTAGTGAAGACATAGCTTTTGGGTGAAATTCAAGATATCTGATTTTTACTTGAGAAGGCCTAATGACTTACACAAATCCACATGCGATACTGCTGAAGTTGAGATCACCTGAGGTATTCAAACTAACTTCTCTAATCTAGATGAAAAGAAATGTATTGCAAAAGCTTTTGAAGAAAGGCCCCTCCACTCTTAAACTTAACTACTAGGC
This sequence comes from Pelodiscus sinensis, assembly GCF_049634645.1. Classification (NCBI taxonomy): domain Eukaryota; kingdom Metazoa; phylum Chordata; order Testudines; family Trionychidae; genus Pelodiscus; species Pelodiscus sinensis. Next base: position 57,395,726 of record NC_134715.1, on the reverse strand, counting down.
TGTTTTCCCAAGATTTTTAAGGAAATAGGGAAAATCTGAGCTGAGGGTAACAAGTGATATGGGTTGGAATGGAGAACTTTGGTTAATATCCGGCAACTCTGCATTTGGGGGATATTTTATTGTATTTTATATGCTTAGAGCATTGGATAGGAATGTATTAAAAATGTGAACTTTCTTAAATATAATTTGTCTCATTTCTTTGGATTTTGTAGGAACAATAATATATACATGTAAACCTGTTGTTACTAAACAAAAGTATACTAAAGTTGAACAGCCGTCTGATACCTTATGTTGCTTAGAAGAATTAAATGCCACTGTCATTTATAGCAAAGACACGAGTATATTGGTTTGGTTTTCAGCAAGTTTGGGGGATGAACACACACAAGCAATGCAACTGATAGAGAAAAGTTGGAACAATCGAAATAGAGAATTTAAACAACTCTAAAGTAAAAATTTCTTTTAAGAGAAGTTCTCTACAAATAGCAGCCTGAATGGACCACTGAAATAATTCATTCTAGAATGTTTGCAGGCCTGTGACTGGGCAGCTGTCCCACATTGGCCCTAGCAAGGGTTAAACCCAGCCTTGGGAAAGAGCTGGGGCTGTGGAGCAGGGAGCTATGGCATGTAGTAGTCAATTAGGGCCTATCTGGGGCTGTATGAATTAGCGCTCCTGAGGAGGAAAGAACACACTTGCAAAGCCGCGGAAGACGCGGGCAGCGGGACAGCCCAGACGCGCCGTGGCTGTCCTGCTGCCGGCGTCCTCTGAGGCTTTGCTCCCCGTCTCCCTGGTCTGCTGGGGGGAGCAATGGAATAGCTCAATTTTAACACCGTTCATACAGTACTGTATCTTTTGGAAGTGGCTGCTTCTTTACTTTTCATTTTCATGTTGGTGGTGATAAGAGAAGAACATACATGGTATTTCTGAAAGCCTTTTGTTTCCAGTTTTTGTTTGCTTCCCTCTAACTACCACTGGATATTGTGATAAATAGTTCGAGTTACTTCCCAATGCCACAGACTTCAAACTGAAGCCTGTCTGCTTTCTAAATAGATGCATCTGCATGCTATGCTCTTAACAATAAAAATATTAGGCCATCCTTAATTTCAGTACCTGCAGTTTATGGACACACATAATGGAAAGATCTTTGTATACAGAGCTAGTAGTGAATGCAACACAGGGCATTTAGATGCCCAAGCACTTGATTGTACCCAGAAATTAAATGCATTTTCTAGAATTTTTGGTGTTGCTTGTTTGCATACACAGAGGTATTCTAAGAAATATAGGTGAGGCAGGAATGTAGTCTGGTGGACAGAACACTAGGCTGGGCCTCAGGAGAGCTGGGTTCTATTTCTGACTCAACCATTAACCTAGAACAAGTTGCTTCCCTTCCATGTGTCTGTCTTGGCTTGTTGAAGGAACTACTGGCTGTGAGACTATCATCATGCTCTACAGTAGATTAATCATGATAGTGCCTTCAAAATTAGCTTGTTTCTAGTAGGAATGCAGAATGGTGTGTTATGTGCATGTTTCTGATGCAAAATGTTTTCCACCAGCTCTTGAGTCAGTCTTTGGACAATGTCAGAGCCTGCAACAATGGCCATCAGCTCCATGTGCTCATGGAACAGTTTTGCTACGGCCCCCATTAATGGACTAAGACTGCATTGTGCTAGGTGCTGTAGAAATGCAATAAATGAGCTCCACCATAAGAGCTTAATTTAATAAAATGGCTTCAGTGGGAAATATGTAAAGAATTCAGAATCCTTTTCTATTGAATGACATTTAACTTTGCATTGTGGCAGGCTATTGACTGTCAGTGATATTGTTTTGGGTTTATTTCAATGAATACACTAGCAGATGTTTCTGCTAGCAACCAGCCGTTAAACCTTGAAATTTTGAAGGAAGTTTAGAAGCATAGCTTTCTTTAAAACAAGAGCATGCTGTCATGGCTCCTTCCCCACTCTGGCATGATAAATGCAGAAGTGGGGGCCAGCAAGTGTACCCCAAAGCCTTATCTACCAGGCTTTGGTATAAAACTTCCCCCCAAGATCTTAAAAACCTAGATCTTGGGAATAAAACTTCCGCTGCCACCACCCAAATGTTGCTAAAGAAACCAGGGGAAAGATCATTTGGGAAATCTTCCCCCTAAAACAAAAATCAGGGCACACCATTAACCACTGCCAGGTTAATAAAAGAAAAGAAAGAACTTTTATTATTACAACAATATTCTGGTTGCAAGTATAATGACTGGAGAGGAAGGTAACAAAATATACTCATGGAGAAACTCCATGGGCCTAGAACTTAGTTACAAAGAAAAGCCAAAACATCTTTTAAGCAGTGCCAGATCTCAGATCCCATACCCAATCCATAACACAATAAAACCTAACGAAACTACCTAAACTTTACCCTACTTACAGAAAATGAAGAATGGTGTCTTGGAGAGAGAGAGAGAGACATGCTTGTCCCTCTCTGTAGCTGCAGAGAACTCTCCCAGAGAGACAAAAGGGAGAAAAGAAAAAAACCCAAATTCCTTTGTCCCAGTTTGAAAAGTCCCACCTACATTCCTATTGGTCACTCCACCTGGCTAGGTGTAGTTAACCCCTTAATCCCCAGGCTGCTGGCTAATCCTCATAATCATGACACATGCTTTTGTGGCAAATGTCATTTTGTGGTCAGTTCTTCAGCCAAGTAAGGTTTCCTGTTGTTGTCATAAAATTATGTGGAGTTGAAGCTACAAATGTCACTCTTTACAACAGGAGATTCCCAGTAATGGCTTAGATTCCTAGAGTGACATGTAGGAAACAGATATATGGCTGTTTGTCAATATTATAACTCTTACCACAAATTGTCACTTGTCTTATGTGTATGAAGACTACTAAAGACAGGAGGTGAGCCATTTGCACTTCAGCAGCTTTGTCAAACTCTGGTGCAGAAATCCTACTTTATCCAGATTATTCAGACTTCTGGCAGATGCATGAAATGTACATCACGAAGAAAAATCAAGTGAAGTCTTCAGTGTCTGTTACGCTCAACCTAATGAAACTGTCTCAGGTCTGCTTTGCTATTGGCAGGTGCAGTGACTATTCTAATTCTCCACTCTGGCATCCACTGATAAGGTTAGACTGAATGTAATTCATTGTACTCTTTCATTATTGAAAACCTTTACCTATCCCCTTTCAAAGACTGCCGGGCATCTTCATTTGAAGTTAATTTATTTTTCCCACAGAGAATTTTCTTAAAGATAGGGTAATATGACTGAGACACTGATAGGAAAAATAAGAGCTCTATAAACAGTGTTTCTTCTTCGGTGGTGTCCCCGTGGGTGCTCCACTTGAGGTGTCGAGCTTGTCCCGGCGCTGCAGGTCAGAGCGTCATCAGCCATGATCCTGCCAAACCGCACATTTGTGGGGTGCGTGCTGTTCACACTGATTGCTAGCTTGCGCACAGTCGGGCTTCTCACCAGTTCCTCCGAACCATTCAACAGTCACAGACGGAGCAACTCCCTTCTCTTCATCTGTTAAAGAAAGTATTGTGTAAATAGTTAGTCAGTCAGCCAATAGTTAGTCAGTCAGTTAGTGCTTGTTCAATAGTTTTTCCGTTTTAAAAAAAAAAAAAAAACCAAAACTTTTTTCCCTCAGTTCATAATGCTGGGTTCCTCCGGCTTCAAAAAGTGCTCTTAGTGCCATGACGCGATGCCAGAATCTGATGGACACTCCTTATGTGGAAAGTGTTGGAGTGAAGGGCATGTACCCCATAAATGCCCACACTGTTTAATATTGACCGGCTGAGAGAGACAAGACCACGAGATGCAGCTGAACCTGCTGCTATACAGCAAGGCACTTCAGCCGCAAGTTACTCAATTGCTGGGGCAGTCCGTTCAAAAGACTCCGGCAGCAGCGAAAACCCCGACTGCCTCATCAAAAGGCAGGGGTCAAAAACCGACCAGGCTACTACAGCAGGGTGAATGGCAGGGAAAGAGCTGCAGTATTTCCAAGCCCAGCCCCACCTCTAGCAGAAGGGGAGATGGGGCAATGGCTGTGCCACCCAGGCTCCGTATTCTGTGGAACTTCTCTGTAGGAAGATAGTCCTTGGCTGCTGTAGAATCTAACTGTGCCCCAATGAACACAAGGGATCTTTGTGGTATGAGTGAGGAGTTCGAGACATTCATTCAACGCAAGTCCCAGATCTGTGAATAAGTCTCTTGTGACCTGAGTAGCCAACAGTGCACTTTCGAATGAATGAGCCTTGATCAGGCAATCGTCTACATATGAGAAGATCGTGATGCCTTGATGATGAAGATGCGCTGCTGCCACCGCGAGAGTCTTTGAGAAAATTCTGGGTGCGGCGGAGAGGCTGAATGGAAGGACGTTGTACTGGAAGTGCTGTGTGTCTATGACGAACCTCAGAAAACATCTGCGTACTGGGTGTATCATAAGAACGGCTGTACTGGGTCAGACCAAAGGTCCATCTAGCCCAGTATCCTGTCTACTGACAGTGGCCAGCACCAGGTGCCCCAGAGAGGGTGGACCGAAGACAATGATCAAGCAATTTGTCTCCTGCCATCCTTCTCCAGCCTCTGACAGACAGAGGCCAAGGACACCATTTTATCCCCTGGCTAATAGCCTTTTATGGACCTAACCTCCATGAAATTATCTAGCTTCTCTTTAAACTCTATTATAGTCCTAGCCTTCACAGCCTCCTCTGGCAGGGAGTTCCACAGGTTGACTACACGCTGACTGAAAAGTCCCAGTCGCTTTAACCTCTCCCTTTCGGGGGAGCAAAATATTTGTCTGTTCTCTTGAGTGGGCTGAGAGGATGTCAGCGTTTGCCATATATCATTGGTAATTTTTAGGATTGTGTCAAAGGGTAATGCTATTTTGGATTTTTGAAGGTTCTTCAACAGCTTATGTTGCTTTTGTTGAACCTCCGCTACACGCAGGTCCTGTGATTCTGCCACTCTTTTAAAGAGCTCCTGAAATTGACGAATGTCATCTACTGGAAAAGAATCACCAAGGAACACCACATCATCCGGAGAGGAAGAAGCAACAGAGTGGTCCACTGGGGATTGCTCCAGTGGTTGTGCCTGTTCTGGTGTCACTAGTTGTACTGGTTCTGAGTGTGCTTGAGGGAGAGGCACATTTACAGATGGTGTAGAGGGTCGAGTGGAAGCGCATGGTGGCATGGGAACCCTGGAGCTGTTGCGAGAGCGATACCGGTAGTCACATGGAGACTGGGAGGAAGAGTGTCCAGAAGAGTATTGTCGCTCATTATGATAGTCACTATGGCAGCGATGATGATCACAATAATAACGAGACGATGAATATGCAGGTGAGTACCGTCGTCTGTAATCATGACGATATTGAGATGAAGATGAGTGCGTAAACCATGTAGGTGAGCAAGATCTGTGTCTGGTGTATGATGGTGATCAAGAACATCTGCGGTAACGACGAGGCGACAGTGAGTATCCTTGAGAGTGTCTTCACAAGATAGTGGTAGCATGAACTTCATGTCTGTGCGGCTCAGAGAAGGCAGAAGAAAGTGATCGGGGCTGTGAAGAGAAAGCTAATTGTTCGGCGCTTGGTGAAGAGAGAAACCTTGTGCCCATTGAATGTCAGAGAAAAGAAACTGCCCCCCCCCCCCCAGTAAAAAAGTTTGGCCAGGCGGCTCTTGTTCTGCAGTACTCCTTGAGAGAAACCGTCCGCACCCTTCCTGCATACCATTGCCTTTAGAAAAAGGAAAGGTGTGAAAAGGGGAAAATAGCCTCAGACTCTCCCACCCGTCACCTTGGCGTGAGAACTGCGGGGCTTACCTGGTCGCATGAAACCTGCACAGTTTCGACCCAACCCCTGGGAGACAGACCCCCCACTTGGTGACCATTGGGCCATATATGGTAATATGCAAGCGCGGGAAAGCGATGTGCAGATTTGGGGATAAATACCCATGGCACAGTTTGCTCTAGGAGGTCTTCGCAACACACGTACCACCGTGCGTGTGCCTTCCTGTATACTTCAAAGCGCTGCCGGCCTGATCAACGGACCAGCCACCTCCCCCGACTCTCGGGCGTAACCAAGGCCTTCGCAACCGAACCGATATCTGTGAAATGTTCCGTGTGCTGTGTAAGTTGGTATGTATGACTTGATTTTTTCCTGTTGTATAAGCTTAGTGTTGTAGTTGTTTTTGGGTAGTACATAAGAGTTTGTAGTTATCACTGTTATTTAATTACTGTAGCTGGATATTTTAAGATTAGAGACTATTCCCCTTGCCATTCCCATCCCTATATCTCTGACACGTTTTACTAGAAGCCATAGAATAAATATAATAAATACTGTAAATTCATTATTAACACGGTCTATTAAAAATCTTAGAATAAATACTATAAATTCACCTCTGTCATAAATAAATATTTTTTATTTGATAAAACTGTCCACCTGGCTCTGTCCTTCCCCCACTTGGGTATTCATTATCGGACCTGTGATTCTCGTGACAGAATGGTCAACTCCTGCACGGAGCATTGACTGGTTTGACCTTGGGGGGAAGCCCTGATTTTGCGGTGCCAGTGAGTGGTCTGGAAGCTGGCACAGTGCAACCCTGGAGGCTGGTTCACTAGCGCTTCCATTACCTAAATTAGCATACCAGATGTTTCACTAAACTTGGTAAGTGATCTTCACACTGACCAGTGCAAGTGCATATTGGTTTGTGGGTTTTTGCCACATTGCTGTACAGCAGCAAGGATGTATTCTCATCCTGGTACTATACTACTGAGCAGTCAATTGGATATTAGGACTTACTGTTTGCACACTGGAATTAAGGTTAGTCAGAAATGCTCACCAACCAAGACTGCCAGCAATGCTACCTTGTTTGTGGAGAAGGCAAAGAATGTTTCCAACATGGTAAGAACACGGTGGGGTTGAACGTTTCATATTAGACCAAGGTCCAGAAACCTGGAGCTGAGCCAGCAGAAACCCTGGTGTAGGTTGAGTTGCATACAGTGCACAGAATGTTGATGAAAGAGTTGAAATATTCCTGTCTGCAAACCAAATGTCTGAGGTTTCGCTGAGGTTTGTTTGTTTTACCAAGACCAGACTAACATGGCTACCTCTGTTACTTTTTAGCAGTCTGAGGTGCTCTAGTTCACACTTCATTGTAACACCCCTTAAGGGAGACCTTCGTTTTATTCAGGTTTCTTCTTAAAAGCCACTTTTTTCCATAATGACTAGTTAGCCAACAGTTCTCCTTCGAGTGGTGTCCCCGTGGGTGCTCCACTCTGGGTGTTGGTGCTTCCTCGCACTGGCGACCGGAGACTTTTCCACCATGCCGCGCATGTGCCGTGGTGCCCCCCTTGTGTCGTTGGTGTCCATTGGGCATGGGCACTGAGCGGTCCCTCAGTTCCTTCTCTACGGTCCTCAGCAGCAGATGGAGCCTCTCTCTCTCCACTGTCCTATTAAAATAAATAAATTAAATAAACTTGTTACCTCACTTTTCCAAGTTTTAGGCCCCTACGTTACCCCAGTATAAAAAAAAAAATTCTACAGAGCCCGCCACTTTTTGCCATGCCTCATGCCAGGGTCCCCTGGCTTCAAAAGATGCGAGTCGTGCCCGGATGCTATGTCCATTTCTGACAGGCACTCCAAATGTATAAAGTGCCTCAGGGTATGTCTACACTACAGAGTTAATTCGAACTAAGCTAATTCGAACTAATGCATCTAGAACTAAAAACTAGTTCGAATTAGCGTTTTGCTAATTCGAACTAGCATGTCCACATTAAGTGGACCCTGAACAGGGCTTAAGGATGGCCGGAAGCAGTGCCGGCAGGGCATCAGAGGAGGACTTAGAGCGTGGAGATGCTGTCTCAGGCTAGCCGAGGGCTGCGCTTAAAGGGACCCGACCCCCACCCCGGACAGACAGTTCTCAGGGGTGCCCCGCTTGAAAACCAGTCCTGGCTTGGAGTGCCCGGAGTGCCCACACTGGGCACATCACAGCACTCGGCCATCAGACCGGCTGCACTTGCCGCAGGCTGCCATGTGGGGTGAGGGGGCAATCGGGGGGCTGCAGGAGAGCTTCCACCCCCAGAAGTCCACAGAGCCAGCCCAGTCCTCCCCATGGGGGACTCGTACCCCATTCCTCCCTCACCTCCTTCCACTTACCCTTCCCTAGCCCCCCTTCTTATTGATGTACAAAATAAAGATAACGTTTCTTCCAACATTGACTCTGTCTTTATTGAACAAAACTGGGGGAGACTGGGAAAAGGAGGTGGGAGAGGGGAAGAGAGAGGCTGGGAGAGAGGAGGGCAACTAACATGATCAGGGGTTGGGAACAGGTCTCAGATGAAGAGAGGCTACAGAGACTGGGACTGTTCAGCTTAGAAAAGAGGAGATGGAGCGGGGACAGGATAGAGGTCTCTAAAAGCAGGGGTTGGGTGGAGAGGGTGCATTCATAAAAGTTCTTCATGAGATCCCATAAAAAAGGACTAGAGGACACCAAAGGAAAGGAATGGGTAGCAGGTTTCAAACTAGTAAGAGAAAGTTGTTCTTGACAAAGCAAATAGTTAACCTGTGGAACTCCTTGCTGCAGGAGGCTGTGAAGGCTACAACTAGAACAGAGTTGAAAGGGACGTGAGATCAAGTCATGGAGGTTGGGTCCATGGAGTAGTCTTAGCCAGGGGGTAGGAGTGGTGTCCCTGCCCAAAGTTTGTGGAAGGCTGGAGAGGGATGGCATGAGACAAATGGCTTGGTCACTGTCTTCGGTCCATCCCCTCCAGGGTCCCTAGGGTTGGCCGCTGTCGGCAGACAGGCTACTGGGCTAGATGGACCTTTGGTCTGACCCAGGACGGCCATTGTAAGCTCAGGGCTCAGGGTCGGGGGTCTCAGTGGACCCCCTTGATTTTCATGCACACCTGCTCCTGGGTGGCCAGGCTGGCAGCTCTCCTGCCCTAGACGGCCACTTTCCTGTGCCTAGTGTGGAGATCGTGGACGAGGTCCACGATGTCTGCACTAGCCCAGGAAGGTGCCCGCCTCTTGCGGTCCAGGGCAAGCTCCCGAGAGCCGCCAGCCTGGTCCCGGGAAGAGGGGGTGGGCTGGGGGACATCGGGTGGGTGGCTCTGTGCCGTGCCAGGTGCAGGGTCTGCTGGCTGGGTGCTGGCAGGCTTGCACCTGGCACGGGCACCGTAGCCAGCCCGTGCCCCTTTAAGGGGTTTGGGGCCGGGAGGGGGGCATAGAGTTTCCCTGGTGTTGGCCAGAGTGGCCACCAGGGAAACCTGGGGAGGGCTAGCCTCCCACTAGTTCGAATTAAGGGGCTACACACCCCTTAATTCGAACTAGTAAGTTCGAACTAGGCTTAATCCTTGTAAAATGAGGTTTTCCTAGTTCGAACTAAGCGCTCCGCTAGTTCGATTCAAATTCGAACTAGCAGAGCGCTAGTGTAGCGGCTATGAATGTTAGTTCGAACTAACGTCCGTTAGTTCGAACTAACATTGTAGTGTAGACATACCCTCAGGGAGTCGCACCAGACACAAGTGCCCCCGCTGCTCAAAGTTGACGGCCAGAGCATGCTGCATCCAAGCCAATACACTGAAGTCCTTATTGAGAAGTCTATCCAACCGTTTTCAGAGGACATTTTAGCGGGCCCCAAAAATCTACCCCAGCTGAAAGGTATGGACAAAATTCATCCCTCTACCTCTTCTGACGTGGGTTTCTCAAACAGGTCTGTCTCCAGACCAATCTCTACCCTTGGCACCAAAAGCTACAAGGGTCAGCACCACAGATAGGCCTGGCACATTGGACGTGGCACCATCCAAGATGCCAGCACTGCATAAAAGCACACTCGGAGCCCAAGCAAAGGCAAGCGGCACCGACCACATCACAAGAACACCATAGGAACTGGTCGGCGCTGAGGCAACATCTTCAATTGGCATCATTGCCCCCAGATCAGACTGCACCACAGACACCGTTGGCACCAAGCAAACCTTACACCGCAGCACCATCTCGAGCGCTCATGACACGAATCTCCAACCAGGAGTCATACACCAATGTCACTGATATCACCAGGATCCTCCATACAGTCGGTGTGCTCACGTAGATCATCTAACCGCTCACGTTCCCCAAGCAAAGTGGGCACCAATGCTCAGAGTAGGTTCTCCTCCTAACATTCCAGCCCTACCCACAGATCTCCTTCATGGCAGCCTGGGCAGATGGCATATTCATACCCCCACCCACCACCACGGTATGCACAATATTACAACTACCCACCACCGCCATATGCTAGACAATTGCAACCATAAGACTTGCGTCCCCCTAGGAAGAGCCACCATACTGCTCCTTCCATACTATCCACCACCTGCTTCTCCTCAACTTACAACTTAATCTACAGAAACTAATTCCCCTGCCCATTCTGACATAGAGGACTCTGTCAGAAGGCAAGGACAGGTCTCCTGTGAACAACTTGTCTTTGCAGTTATCACCGATACCCCACCATCAGGGGATGACTCTAAAAAGTTCCAAGATCTTTTAGAAAGAGTAGCTCTGGTATAGGAGCGCAACCTACAAGAGAAACAGTACTGCCTTCTGCAAACACTAAAGCCTCCTACTGCTTCCAGGATAGCACTCCCTATGGACAAAGCTATTATGGACCCAGCAGATACCATCTGGCAGACCCCGGCTTCTATTACTCCAACAAAAGAACCAACCGCAAATATTTTATTGCACCAAAAGGAATGGACTTCCTTTTTACTCACCCTCCCTGCACCAGATTCACTGGTAGTTGATTTGGTCAGACGCAAAGCCAGACAGCCTAACATGAGGTCGACACCACAAAGACCATAAGAAAATGGACATTATGGGTTGTAAAGTGTACTCCTCCACTACCTTGCTCCTCAGAGCAGCGAATTACATTGCTATGCTCACAGACTACGACCATTCCAACAACTCAAAACTGCAAGAGCTTACACAGCACCTACCAGAGCACAAAAGACTGGTACTTCTCAGTATCATGAAAGAGGGCCATACAGTTTCTTGTACCACTCTACAATTTGCAATGGACGTAGCGGATCACAACGTCAGCTATTGTGATGTGAAGAATATCATGGCTCCAGGCATCCGGGGATCTGGACAAATTAGAGAAATGTCTGAGATAAACAGGATGAAGTTTAATAAGAACAAATGCAAAGTGCTCCACTTAGGAAGGAACAATCAGTTTCATACATACGGAATGGGAAGCGACTGTCTAGGAAGGAGTATGGCAGAAAGGGATCTAGGGGTTATAGTGGACCACAAGCTAAATGAGCCAGCAGTGTGATGCTGTTGCAAAAAAAAAGCAAACATGATTCTGGGATGCATTAACAGGTGTGTTGTGAGCAAGACAGGAGAAGTCATTCTTCCGCTCTACTCTGCGCTGGTTAGGTCTCAGTTGGAGTATTGTGTCCAGTTCTGGGCACCGCATTTCGAGAAGGATGTGGAGAAATTGGAGAGGGTCCAGAGAAGAGCAACAAGAATGATTAAAGGTCTAGAAAACATGACCTATGAAGGAAGGCTGAAATAACTGGGTTTGTTTAGTTTAGAAAAGAGAAGACTGAGGCGGACATGATAGCCGTTTTCAGGTATCTAAAAAGGAGTCATAAGGAGGAGGGAGAAAACTTGTTCATCTTGGCCTCCGAGGACAGAACAAGAAGCAATGGGCTTAAACTGCAGCAAGGGAGGTTTAGGTTGGACATTAGGAAAAAGTTCCTAACTGTCAGGGTAGTCAAACACCAGAATAAGTTGCCCAGGGAGGGTGTGGAATCTCCATCTCTGGAGATATTTAAGAGTAGGTTAGATAAATGTCTCTCAGGAATGGTCTAGACAGTATTTGGTCCTGCCATGGGGGCAGGAGACTGGACTCGATGACCTCTCGAGGTCCCTTCCAGTCCTAGTATTCTATGATTCTAAGATTCTATGACCCCATTGGCAAAATATATGATAGACAAGCATGCACAGAAGCATCCAAATTCTCACCACCCAGGAGGGCCCCAAACCACAGCTATAGTCAGGACCAGAAATCTATTTGTGATGGTCTACCAACATCCTTTTTTAGTCTGAGGCTACATGTGTGAAGCCCAGCCACTGCTCAACTCCCCTGTAAAATATCCCCCAAACAGGCCACACCTCTAAAACTACTTTATCAAAATCCCATGAACCACTATTGGTATTTAGGGGCAGGTACAACAAAAATTTAACAGTGTCTGTGTATTCCTTAGCCACCCCATTGGCAGTAATACGGGGGGGGGGGGGGCGCTTTACGATGGCCCAATTTATGACCCCTGCACTTACAACTTTTTCCATAAGTGCGGAAGGGGTCAAAATCCCCCGACTATGTCCTCAGCCCTGCATTTACGATGGTGTATGATGTCTGTTGTAAATGCGGACTCGAGTTACAACACCCCCCACTTGTGACACTATCTCTGGAACTGATCGCACCACAAGTTGCGGGCAGCCTGTAGTTGTGGAACTGCATAGACTAGTGGAAAGGAAGCAAGAGGATGGAATGGTCCTGATTAAGGATAAGATAATTGTAAAACAATCATGTTCAAAGACCGAACATCCCATCCCACCTTTACAAACAGGTGCTGTGCCACAGGCTTAGTGGCTTAAGTATTGGACTGCTTAGATCTTAGAAGGGAGGGAACCCTTTGTGTGAGGAACATAATAAAAGCCTTTTCTCTCAGTGAATTTAGAAATGCTTTCAAAAAACTGATCTGTCCCTGCTGTCTGCCCTTTTCCCCCCCTCAATCATATTGAAAAAGCTGGAAGACACAGGGATGCAGGAGGATTCATTCTGGCAGTTGCACTATACCAACTGTCTCTCAAAGGGCAGCCAGCAGGGCAGATTGCATGCAAATAGAACCAACTCAAACAGGCACTAAATTACCTCAGACAATAACATGTGTATGTTAGTTTGGGGGTCTGACTCTTTTCTTATTGTCATTTTTAAAGTCTGCATGCATCACTTGCAATAAATATTACTGTGACATTTGTGTGTAAATCACTCCTCCTGTTAGTCTTTAAAGTGCTACATTGTCCTGCATTTTGCTTCATCCTCCCTTCCTGACTATGATGAATGGGATACTACCAGGTTCAGGATCGGTGGCAAAGCCTCACAGCATATGAAGGTGATATCTGTAACACTGCAAAGCATTCCAACTTCTTTCCCTAAATATGTGTCTCAAACAGTAAGCAAGATATGGAAAACAACTGAACTCAGAACAAACTGCTTCCTGCAGCAGAATTAAAAACACAAGTTTACATAGCCTGCTCTTTTTCTTCTTCTTCTTCGCTTTGGTAATACGTGAACTCACTGAACAGAGAAAGGAAGAAAAACATGAAATCTTGGTATGGGTCTTCATTGTTTCACTCTCTCAGCCTTGGCTGTAGTCATGCTAAATAGACAATGTGTTGTAGCTTGCAACCACTAGTGGCAGAGAACAGTGCACTTAAAAAAACCCCAAAAAACCTGAAACCATCAGTTAGCCCCTCAGGGTACATCTACACTTTGAAATTATTTTGAAGTAATAACTCCTGAAATAACTATTTCAAAATAGCATATTCACACTACAGGGTTGCCTCGAAATTAATCCGAGGCAGGCTCCCTTAATGTGGCCTTAAACTGCCTCGACTTAGAGCACCAGGAAGCACTGGGGCGTAATTACTTTGCATGAGTCTCAGGAGGAGGAAGAGTTATTTAAAAATAGCAGCAGTGAAACATCCTTGATACCACTATTTTGAAATAACTATTTCAAAATAAGTGGTGTTTCTTGTGGAAAGCAGGAGTTATTTTGAAATAACCAATCTCATGTACACCAGCGCTTACTGAGCTGGTTTCAGATGCTTGACACTGCATTTTAACACTCAGGAAAGCATTCCACATAGTTGATGATAAAGACCTTGCGCAATGATGGAAACGATACTGAGTCAAAACCATCCACAACACAAATCCATAACTAATGTTGTTAACCTCAAGAGGAGCTCACACAATTGCCTGTGGTCAATAGCTGTAAATGTTAGCTGCGGGAGATTAAAACTCAAAGGTATGTGGGCACACAACTAAGTGCCAATATCCTCTTGTATCTTTTCCTCAGCACAGTCCTAGACCGTACACCTTCTGAGTCTCTGCTGTTCAAGGATATGTGATCATATAGCATTCTCTTGCCTGCTGGGAACCCTGACCGGAGTGATCTGTACAAACTTTGCAAACCTGTGCTGTGCTTATTCTAAGCAGAAGTATTCCCCTTTACACACATTATGGAAGGCACAATACACTGCAATTATGCCTGCACTGTTGACATCCAAACTGGTGCACAGGCTTTGCCAATGAGCTTTTAGCTGGCCACTCACTCAACAATCATTCTGCAGCTATTCAGTCTGTAGCTGAATTTCATTTTAGCTGAGTCACTGATGATTGGGTGTAGCTTCATGAGCCAAATTACAAGTGATTATGTGAGTCCCTCTCCCCCCAATAACTAGACACAGCAATGCTATATAGAACTACATTTCTAGTTTGTAAGTCCCCTCTCTCCCTGCCCTCCATGTATGATCCTGAGCACCCTGATGTTACAACTCCTTTCCTGTGAACCCCTAATTTCTGGTATGTCAGTTATGACTACATCCATGGCTAGATGGAAGATATTTATTTACCTGGCAACCTTATACAGCCACCTCTGCAAAACTGAATTTCCTAATCCTGAACAGCCAGACCTTTCAAAGGGTAATAGCCACAAACTTCCGCACCAGTATTCACGTCTGAAAATAAGTATCTGGCATTGGAAAGTTGGTGCAAGTGCCTCTCAGATCTGGGACGTTCCGCTTCCTCATTTGGAATTCTGAAACCAGCGGGTATCATCCCAGGCTTCCAAAGCAATGTGATCCCTGCACACCAGGCTGGGTCTTCTGAACCAGGGACAGCAATTCACCCATGGGTTGATCATTGCAATATCAGTATGATGATCTTTTCCATGGGACCACAGTGGATTGTAATTTAGCAGCTTAAGTGGCTACCTTCAGCATATCAAAGATCTGGCCCAATCCTATTTAAATATCTAGTGGATTAAGTAGTGTACCGCATGAATGCTGTTGTTGTCTTTCCGCAACAAATAGCAGAAAAGAACTACATCCTCCAGAAACTGGTCCATGAGTTCTGGCAGGATGAAGAGGCGAGTGTTACGAAGAGGAGCTGTTATGGTCAAATGTATGAAGGCAGAGCCTGTTCCAGCAACATACCACAATACAGTTTGTAGAGTGTCTCCTGTGATAACTCAAGAGTTCTGTGTACTACCCCTAACAAGGCAGCACTAAACGTACATACTAACAATAGACTGTGTGGTTGCAGGTATGGGCATGTACCCATGCCCGTCACTGTATATGTGGATATTCTGCCAGAGATGTTGAAACAATTCATAGTGTGGATGGTAAGTCATTGAACTAAACTGTTAACTCTGTATACAATGGAACCCTCTTTAAGGCAGCAGGTGTGGCAGCACTCCTCATTCTAGCACCTATATACACTGGCTATCTGCTATTTGTACACCCTTGCAAGTCTAGATGTAGCCTTTAGTCATAGGTCCTCAGAAGCAAAGTAAATTCTGTACTGCAAAACCTGCAACTCAGTATTTTGTGACCTAAAATATGTATTTAAAATGCCCATATAAAAACAAATAGGTCAGTAGCATGAAATTCCTTTCTGTAATGGTTTCTCTTATAGCTCTGTCAGGATTTGTTGATAGAGAGGGCTCTGAAGGGCTGAATTATTGACCAGGGCCATCTGAGGTCTTCTAATGCAAACAGATAGGATGAGCCCTTTAAAATATAAAGTTTTACCATGAAGCCTTACTTTCCAGGGCTTTTTCAATTAATGAACAGCTAGCAATAATAGCAAAGGGTGAATGGGGCCTACTAATAGCAACCCTGAATGAACTATTCTACACCTGCTGTTAAACATGGATCTGTGTGTTCCAACACCTGCAGAGGAAAGACTTGATTTATTGACCTGTTCTAAGCCTTACTGAAGGGAATTTTAAGGCCTTGGCAATTACTAATACAAGAGCAGTTTACTTGGACCTTGAGTTTGAAAAGATAATTAAGCAAGTATTTAGCCTTTGAAAGGAACAAGGCCTACAGTTCAAGTTATTAATGGAGGTAGATGACTCATCATGTGAAGCTACAGTAACTGCTTGGATTTAGCAAGTGCTGTGAATATATCTAACTAGACTGTTTACTCAGTGTTGCTCAAGTCCTTCAGGACAGGGGGTTGAGGGTGTGGGAGGTGCAGGAGTCAAAGCAGGGGCTTGGAGGTGTGTGTGGGGGGAGGGGAGTAAGAGGCAGGGCAGGGGGTGGAGGCTCAGGGAAGGAGGTGGGGATGGCGGGTGGCTGCTCTCCAAGGATGGCCCAGCATGACAGGAGCCATGCTGCCCAGCTGTTGGTGTTGTGACTCTCTGGGGCTGTCAGGGGCATGTTTGCTTCCTGCCCTCCCACCCCCTGTAGTCAGTCTGGAATATAGCTGTCTTTGTTACCAGACTCGCATCAAACAGAAATAGCAAGCAATACATCCCATTGTCCTTGCATAACCAGACCCTGATCTTACTTTATTTTCTGATAAAAGAAAGCTGTGTACCAAATTTGGTGGTCCTAGCTCTTATCATTTTAGGGTGTGTCAACAATGCACTCATAGCTCAAAATAAACCATGCAATTTGAGCTACCCAAATTGTGTAGCTTATTTCAAAATAGTTTATTTGGTGCTGTGTACACAGCACTTATTTTGAAATATTTCACTATTCTGAAATGTCTCTTCCTCCTCGTGGAATGAGGTTTACAGGGACATCAGAATAGTGAGCCCATTATATTTTGAAATAATAGGCACACTTAAAGGATGCACAATAGCTATTTCAGGATACCTCTGGAATCCCAAAATTGCACTATAGTGTAGACCTAGAGTTCTTGAACAAACGGACAGACAGATGCACGTACACTCAAATATATAGCAGATATGAAACACAAGATTTAGATTTAGTTTTCTAAAAATCTAGAATGGGTGTATTGTTTGTCACCCACTGATGATAGGCTGCAAGAAAAACAAGCAAAATAATTCTGGAAGAGGTTAGAGATCACTTACTAATTATATTGATAGCAATTTTTCGGTTCTTTACCAGTCATTAAAAAAACTTTTAACCTGTCATGAAGAGAAAGCAAAATTTGCATTTCCCCTGCAATAGCTTAAGTCATTAGTAATGCCTAGACAGGCCTTATTGATGTTACCCATTTATTTTGGTTACGTCCATTGAAGGAATTTGTACTGCACCATCACCCTAGGATTTAATTATCTGAGTCATACGGATGAAAAATGTTTTGGTCAAGTGGTGGCTGTATGCAAAGCATGGCATGTGGACAAGCCTACTGTGAAATACCTCCTGCAACCTTTTGGCTCTGTGTTTTTTTGTTTGTTTGTTTAAATGCCACAAACCCAGATCTAGTCAGTCATTGCTACTGCCTCCCTAAATGTGTGCTCTGAAGTGCGTAAAGTAAACAAATCGGAGGGTGGTGGGAGTGGAAAAAATTATATTTTTCTCCATCGTGCTGTTACATTTTACAAGTAAGATTACAATAAGTGAATATTTAAGCTGATGGTGACACTTTAAACTGGCACAGACTATTTCCTCTCAGCAGTTGCTGCCCTGTGACACTACTGGCCAATGTTAAATTGTGAGGAAGAGGGGATGGTCTATTTTCTATGACTGCCTCTAACTGTGCTCTGCTAGCAATCTTGCTCAAAGCCCTCATTAAAATAGCATGCTTCAAGTTAATACCAAAGCTCATCAAATGGCAACTAACATTTGTTGCTGATGATCACTTCCCTGAATTTTCAAAAAGGCTTCTGTGTTCTGAAAACGTCTGCTCTTGTTTAAAATATTTCAGTCGTTTTTTGTATTGATTCCTCTGCTAAACCTCTGTCAGTATACAATGCAAAATGTTCCAGAACGTAACTGATGCCATGTGTCATTACCCCCATACTTAATGTTCCCTGTATTCTGTGCATGAACAGTAACTGTCTGTCAGAGCACAAGCCTAATACTTATTAATGTAGTCTCCTTCTTCTACTCTACCACACAGTAATCACATATTCCCTCTCACATTTCCATAATTGTTCCTGGTTTTGTTCACTTCTCTTCCCTTCCATGGGAAATATTTATACCAATCACTTAAATGGACAGTACCAGAGTCACAATCTCCACATGCTTCCTTACCATTTCCATGGATAACTGTGTGAGTCCCAATATTTCAGACATCATCAGTACTGTGTGCCTAAATACAAATTAGGATTTTTAAAGTGGAAACTCCTTCTCAATGGCTTCTGCTGACCGCTAAAGGTTCGGAAAGGGAGTCTTTCTCAGAGAGCCTTTGGCGCTCAGCGCCATATTACACTGCACGAGAAGAGATGGAATTTGAAACCTACTATATTGTAAATAGGATTGGAAATTCTCCTCATTTGCCAGCAATAAGTATATTTAAGCAAGAATGATTCTGGCAGAGTAAGGAAAAAACCTCTGATTTAAAATAATTCAGGGTAGGATTTTAAGACCCGTAAGGGATTTAGATAGCCAATTTCCATGTTAAAATAATTGGAATTAGCCATCCAAATCCCTTAGGCAGCTTCATAAATATCATCCTCTGCTTGTGCTAGCTACATAGGGAACTATTCAAGAGCCCACCCATGGAGGTTATTGTGTCCAACAAAAGTCACAATCCGGTCACATACCTTAATCCAGGTGTGGGGAACCTCATGTAGGAGTGGGATTTTATGTTTATATTTCAGATTTAATAATGTTGTCATGCATGACTTAATTTCATCCGGTCAGCCACCCTTTTTTTGTGACCCTCTGGAGCATTTGAAATGCATCTGACAGACTGCCAGTGTCTATATTGATGTTAAGGCAGGGAGAGACCATTAGGCCCTTTAGTTAAATACACATTTCTTTGTTTTAAGGTTTAGTAAGTAAGAGACAGGCTCTTGTATGGTCTGTTAATAAGATTAAAGGAACGTTGAAGGCCCGAGCCACAATGTGAACTGTTTTGATTACAAGATTTAGTAAGGTTTAATTTACAATGCTTTTTTATTGCTTGATATAAAACGCTGTTTGTATACCTTTTGAAGGTCTCTGTAAAAGACTGTGTGAATGAGGAATGCATGCATCAGAAAAAGATAAGGGCTACATCTACACTGGCCCCAAATTCCGGAAAAGTCATGCAAAGCAGGTAAGTCAGAAAAGGGAAATCCGCGGGGGATTTAAATATCCCCCGCGGATTTAAATAAACATGTCTGCCGCTTTTTTTCCGGCTTGAAAAGTAGGAATAAGAGATCCTCCGGAAAAGGGCTTTATTCTGGAGGATCGCGCCAGTCTAGACGCTTTTTTCCGGCTTTTCCCCAAGCCGGAAAAAAAGCGGCGGACATGTTTATTTAAATCCGCGGGGGATATTTAAATCCCCCGCGGATTTCCCTTTTCTGACTTACCTGCTTTGCATGACTTTTCCGGAATTTGGGGCCAGTATAGACGTAGCCAAGGTGTGAAGGTCATTGCTAAAACCAGATGGTCAAGAGAGGAGAAATTTAATAAGACTTATCGATGCCAGAGAACCATCAACGTGCATCCAGGATTAAGGAAGGGCAGATTGATGACCCTAAATAGAGGCCGGCACCCTTAAAGACAATTGATTAACTCAATCCAGGACAGGATAAACCTCTTGGAGGTGTTTTGGAATGTTAACATCAAAAGATAACACCAGTTCAGGAGTAACCAGTCACAAACTGACACAGCAAAATCCATAGGCTTCATCAGAAGAAAAGGACTATAAGAACAGGGTGCTTTGCAATGGGACTTTTGGTTCATCTTGCCACCAACTCCAGGAGCATTGGATCACAACCGACAAAGCCCAGCTCCCCTCTGCAATCAATTTGGCTGGACACTAGATTGATCCAGACTCTGGACTGGTAATTATAACATCGATGGGTGGGACTGTGTGCATGGTGTGTGTATATGTGTGGGTGACTGAAAAGTATTCTAAGTATATACTAACTGTTGTATTCTCAATAAATGTGGTGTGCTGCCTTCTCCCCTATAAAAGATCTCGTGTGCTTTGTGTGGGCATAACACTGAGGCATGGGAGCCGGATGTGGGTCCCAGCTTGCCTGGATCCAGCCCCCAATGCTCAGCATTGGGGAGCCCATATCGGTGCTCTAGCCCTGGTGCCACCAACCTGCAGGGCTGGAGCACACAAAATCTACTAGTCTGGGCCCCCATAGGCTCTGGTGTACAAGGGGAATATGGGGAGTGACTTTCTCCTTCTCCGCCAGTGTTTCTAACTTTGCTTCTCACTTGTGTGCACTCTCCCTCCCCCAACCCCCCGAATGATTTTTCTGTGGGTCAGTGACCCCAACCCCAAAAAGGTTTCCCACCCCTGCCTTAACACAACAATACCATGGAGAAAAAGTCAACAAATTAACCATAACAGTTTTTTTAAAAATGTGTTGAAACATTTGCTAATTCTCCTTAGACACCCCATCCTCCCACAGTCAGTAGGGCACTTGAGTGCATGCTTATGTTCTATGCAAGTGAATGAGACTAAAACACAGGCAAAAATGCTCTGAATTAGGGCCTAAAAAGAACGTTGACTAGCTTGTTAACTTGTGGGGTTTCCCCCATACATAAATTAAAACTTCCCTCCACTAATGAGAGGAGTTCTTCTGAGGCTGTGGGGAAAATCAAATAACTCCAATTGTGTCTAAGGGGGGACACTGGAGGAAATCAAAACTCTCTAAAAGAAAACTGCTGTAAGGGTTAAAAGTTTTCCAGACCCCTCTCCCTGTATCAGAGTGGAATCATCTAAACTCTAATCAAAGACCCTTACAAATGCCTATCTCAAATTCATGGATACTCCTAGTCTGTCACAAATTATCATGTAAACTCTTATCTTTGTCACAGTTTGCCTTGTAAGACTACTCACTCTACATTCTCATGTGCCTTTGTTTTGTAAAACTTACTTCTAGCACTCCTGGTGTGAACAGAAGTCTCAGAGTACTTCTGCTGAGACTTTGATATGTTAAGGAAAACAATCAACAACTGAACTGTCTAAGCATTCTGTATAAATGATCCAAAAACCTGTAACTCAGGGCTGACTGCTATTGTTCTCTGGTAGCTGACAGACTGCATGCATGCATAATAAAGTTTTTCCTTCTAGATTTCTCTCCTGCCTCACTGATTTGACTTCCAGCCTCGGACCCTTCTGGGGGCTCTGTACCCCAGGGGAACGAGATTTCCCCCTCAAGGCTGACCTGTGAACAAATATTAAACACAGTATCTATGAAATAAGTCATGGTGGATGAGGGAGTCCTGAATAAGGATTTGCCAAATGGCTTTAAATAAGCAAATTTGTTTCTGTGGTATGAAACTTTCAACCTCCACAATGGATGTGACAATCCTGTGTTATAGAATCATAGGACTTATCACTCAGCTACTGTTGCTTCATGTAATTCTGTTCTGCTGAGTCCTTAACTGAGTTAATACATAGCCTTGCCGTGTTACTGAAGTAAACTTTAAAAAGAAGGAAATGTCACAAAAGAGCATTGTCCATATGTACCTAGTGAAAATGTGGTGTCTTGGGACCGCCCCAGCGGTATTGCAGCTACATTATTTATTTGAATTTCAATGTGCGTTCTCTGTTCCAGTTTTTCTGCCTCCAGGAATTTTTTATTTGATTTGACAAATGTGTAAAACTGTGAACTCAGCTGGTTGAAATGAAACTTAATTTGCATTTCTCATCTAAGTAGGCAAGTGATGTGACTCTTGTTTCACCCAACAACTGATGGATTTGCCAGGACCCTCGCTGTTACAGCTATTGCTCATAACAGTGGGGAACTTGACCCAGCAAATAATTCTCACTTCAAGCTGGTTTTGTTTCCACATTGTGTGTTCACTCACACTCCTTCTCCAGTGTTCATCCAGAGAAATGGTATTTCTCCATGCCAAATGAAAGAGCAATGAGAAAGCTAGACAGAAATTCTTTATTTTGGCCATTTAGTGATGGGATCTCATCCTGGCATTCTGAGTCCCATATAAGCTATCGGAATGGGAAGAATTCTGCAAAGAAATAATGTTCAAACAAATCACTCTAACTATAGTAGAGTGGTATCAAAGGGTTAACTGGGTTACTCTGTATTATTGTTGGAGCAATGCTCCACCCCTCCTTCACTTCCTGTGGGTTCTCCCCCACACCTCCTGCATGTATGTGAACACGTAGCACGTTCCCAGATTGTGGCTGGTAAGACAAATGTATGTGTGTGTTGTACACAGAAAGGTCTCTACCAGAATAATGTAGCCCTGTCTAAGCACAAGTTGAAAGTATAGTCCTGTTGAGGGCTTGTGTCACAAAGTGCTTAAGCACATGTTTGAGTCGTTTGCTGAATCTGAACCTAAATCCTTGCTACTTGAGCCTCTCATTTAACAGGGAAACTTCTGTTCTTGGCAAAAGTTGTTTAATAGACTCCAAACCTGGGGACCTGTTTCTGACGTGTACTTAGCCCTGGCCTACATAAAGCAGGCCCAACAAAGGGAACAGTTGCCCTGGAGCCCTGGCGATTCAAAAGGGCAAGGTGCTCCTAGGCACTGCTGCTGCTACTGTGGCGGTGGCAACTGCATCCCTAGCCCCAGGCTCTTTTTAAATTGCTGCCAGAGCACCTCACTGCATGCTGCCAGGTAGCTCCTAGGGCTATGGGGGGGGGGGGGGGACACATGGCATGGGACGCTCTGGGAAGCATTAAGGCCTGGCTGACCCTATCTCCCCTTCCTCCCAAGGCCCCCATCCCTTCCTGGAGCACAGAGCCTTCCTCCACCTTGCCCGGGGCCCAGCATATGTATTAGGGGCCCCCCTGACACTAAGACTCTGTCTACGCTGCACACTCTTGCCAATGCCAGTTGTGTAGAACATTCGTGCACGGCGTAGAGGGCTCCTTATGTCAGGCTTTACATAATCAACAAGAGTGCTTGTGTCTCTGCACAGGGCAGTATCTCACTGTGCAATCTGTCACAATCCCGCGCACTCCCTTCTGGGAAGCATGGAAATTCATGTGGAGCAGAAATGAGTCAGGCAGGGGTGAATGGGAACAAGGAATCAACTTCCCAGCTCTCATCTACCTTGATCCCTTACTGTTATCTGTATCCCCTAATTTATGCTCCTTTTCAAAAAAAAATCCCACAAACAGTCAGTGCTTAATTTTTAATGAGAGGCCAGGCCCTCAAGCAATACCTGTGAACTTTCATAAGTGATGCAGCAAGCTCTAAGGTCACTGGCAAGCCTAGGCACAAATTAAGAGCTGCATGTTGCACTCTTCACTGCTCTCCATCTCTGACACAAGCATGGAACTTAGTCTGAACTAGTCTCATAAGCATCACGAGCACAACACAAATCCCACAGTGTCTTCAAACCTGAAAAGAACCAAATCGGTGGGAAACTTCAAGATTTCTCGGAGGACAGATTCCTGGGGGGGACATTGCAAGAGCCGGTTCAAGATTAATGGTGACGTTCACAGAGCATCTGCAAATGCTGGAGTACTGCTGCTGTGCCTGAGAAACAAGCACTGACTGGGGATCTTGTAATGCAGGCTTGGGCTTTTGAGCAAGGCCATAGATACTGGAACTAGGTACAACTATGCAGTCATGTGACTCAGCAATGTGCAGTTTGTGGTGGGATTTGCAGCAATGGGATTCCCCAACGCGGTGGTATGCCCTGAAGCTGCTTCTTAAAGCCTTTTTACACTGACAAAGCAGTAAAGTCCCCGTTCATTACATTTAACAGCCAGTTTACATTGCCAAAGCAGAATCAGTCCCAGAATGTTTCTCTTCTAAGTTCTTTTCTGTAAATGAGAAGTAGTTATTTGGTGTGAGATGTAATATTACCTCTCAGTCAGAGCAGGGAAAGTCTGACTAGCCTGAGGCTTGACAGAGTTAATTTTTTTCCCATTTATCATTCTCTCTGAAATTATTTTTTAAAAATTGAAGTGTTCACAGCTGTGGGAAGTTACAAGGGAAGGTTGGTCAGACAGTTCTCTAGTGGCAGGCACTGAGATTCAAAAGTTAGTACTATATAACCATTAAAATGCAAATTGTAAACATAAGGCAATATGCAAAAGTCTAAACACTGAGTTCTCATCCAGCATTTTTTGTTTACTTTATCTGTAAATATTTTTCATCAGATTATGGGTTAAATTTCTGTTGACACCAATAATCTAATCCTTCCAAGACTACCTATGCTGGATTTTTTTTAAAGTGGCCCTCAGTGGGTTAACTGAGCTATAGAATATTATGAGATGGCCCCTATTCCTCCCCCTCAATTACATCTATGTAATTATTGGCACTATGAGTATAGAGATGCAATTAAATAAAGCAGCAAGTGCCCGGCATGTAATCCGACTTATTTTTTGTTGAATTGAGCAATTGCTCTTCCAAACTGGCCACTACCAACTTCTTCAAAAAATCACCATCTGTTTGGCTAAGGCCATTATTTCTTCTCATAATGTTTGACCACTAGGAGGCATACACAGACAGAGGACTGTTCTCATGGGATGGGCTCCACTTGAGTAGGAAAGGGAATAAACTTCTGGAATGGAGGTTGGCACAACCTATTTAAGAGCTTTTATACTAGGAGTTCGGGCCAGATGGGTGGGAGCTGCTCATGTAATCTCTGTGACGGATCCTGATAGAGCAGAAGGAAAATCAAGTAAGAGGAGAATGAGTGATGATCATAATAGGAAAGATAGTGCCGGTGCCATTGATGTAACAGTCCAGTAGGCAATGCTAGCAGTGAAATCAATGTACTTAATCAGGCAAGGTTAAGTGTTGTAGAAACAACTAAGATGCCTGTATACTAATGCCAGGAGCTTGGGTAACAAAATGGAAGCACTAGAATGTATCTAAGGCTGAAAAGGTTCTAGAACATGGGTTCCCAAACTGTGGAGTGTTCCCTCCCCCCCCCCCCCCCCCCAAGTTGTGCTGCTATTTTGTTTTTTTGGCCCAGTCAGTTCCTTTTTTTTGCTCAACAAGTTTTGCTGCTATTGGGGGGGGGGGGGGGGGCTGGCATGAGTGTTTCTCAAAAATCAAAAGGGGGGAGTGATGCTGAAAAGTTTGGGAACCCCTGTTCTAGAATATTCCCTCAGTTCCTGTCCCCTCAATTAATGCAATGCCCTATAAATATTTTCATCATTGCATTGTGACTGTTTCCAGAGTCTTCATTAATGTAAAGTTTTCTAAATGAGAAACTTGTGTTTATTACCACTTTAGAGAAACCTGGGTTTACTAGCACATAGAGCACTTTAAAAATTGATCTGCCTTGCTCGTTACACACAGTTGAGCATTAGCAATAGCTTTTAACATCAGTTCATCTGTTTTTTTGGAGTTCCTGCCTGGGAAAGAAGGACAAATATAGTGAATTTTTAATTTGATTGCATTTCCACATTGTAAAATAAAAATGGAAGTAGAACATTATTGCAGGAGACTAAGGATAAACTGATATCACTGAGTCACATCTTTTGAGGCCCGCGCTGCAAACAATAGGCCTGCAAGGTTCTGAATATTTCCTGTGAGGCTCTTGGTGTCTATTTCCCATTCTTCATCCCACACAAATACTAAGGTTTTGGTACTGAACTGAACAGCATTTCTTTGATTGTCTGTTTCAACCTAAAAGAGCAACAAAATGTGTGACCCTCCAGTTAGGGTTAATATATAGTTTTCCCAAAGGCTTTCAAGTAAGTAACACATTTACTCTAAACTAGGACAATCTTAATCAACCTCCATACCTGATGGGCTTGTCTACACTGGCCCCTTTTCCGAAAGGGGCATGTTAATTTCACAGGTCGTAATAGGGAAATCCGCGGGGGATTTAAATATCCCCCGCGGCATTTAAATAAAAATGTCCGCCGCTTTTTTCCGGCTTTTAGAAAAGCCGGAAAAGAGCGTCTACACTGGCCCCGATCCTCCGTAAAAAAGCCCTTTTCCGGAGGATCTCTTATTTCTACTTCGAAGTAGGAATAAGAGATCCTCCGGAAAAGGGCTTTTTTCCGGAGGATCGGGGCCAGTGTAGACGCTCTTTTCCGGCTTTTCTAAAAGCCGGAAAAAAGCGGCGGACATTTTTATTTAAATGCCGCGGGGGATATTTAAATCCCCCACGGATTTCCCTATTACGACCTGTGAAATTAACATGCCCCTTTCGGAAAAGGGGCCAGTGTAGACGTAGCCGATGTGTTTATACAGTGTGTAGTTTGTCAGACCTTTAAGGGTATATGTATGGTACATTGTTTCAACTGATGATTAGTTAATGCCTTACACTTAGGGTTGCCAGGTGTCCAGTTTTGAACCAGACAGTCCAGTATTTGAGCTTTCTGTTCTGGAAACAAATTTGAGGAAAATATAAATGTCCTATATTTTCTAAATAAAATGTAATGTAGATGTCAAGTGTGTCCAGTATTTTTGTTGAAACCATCTGGCAATCCTAATTACCCTATTCTACTTCAAATAACTTTCCAGCAGCCGTGTCTTACATTGGTGGCACAAAAATAATCAGGTAACTAAATCTGTGTGTTCTGTAATGAAAACTTACCACAAAGTGCTGGGAGTTAATTGAATCATATCCGCTAATATCATGAATATACTGTATTGAGGGAAAAAACCACATCTTGTTACCAGTTGCTACATGTTAAAGTACAGTACATCAAAAAAAGTCTCTAAAAATAAGTCTGGTTTGAAATTACATTGGCCAGTTTTGTTATGATTTATAGGATGTGTGTATGTGTTTTGGTAGGTTGTACACCGTGTACCATCTGCTCACTTCTATTCTTATAGTCAGTAGGGAATTGAAGTTTTTAAGAATCCTACAATCCCTAGTGCTCCAGCATGGAACTCTCATAAGTTTCAATTCATTTTCTGGGTCAAATGAACAGCATCTGTAGACTGAGCCAAATGGTCAGCAAGGCAGTTATACATATGTGCAAACTGATACGATCAAGTATAGAATCTCTTACCAGTTTAATACCTGACAATTCTGGGAACTCTGGGTCTGATCCAGTACCCCAATGTCAATGGCAAGACATCTCTCATTCAATTGGGCCTTGTATTCTGGATTGGCAAATTAATTGTGTTGCATCACTGACATCTTTAAAAATGTGAAATAAATCCATTTCTCTGAATTTATTGATGGTGGTCCTTCAACTGAGAAATCTTGTCATGGGTAATGGATGTTTTGATTTTTCCTCGGAATAGAAGCAATAGTTTAAAAAATCACATTACAGAGATACAAAGCAGAATAGTATCTTTACATCAAGGTTTGTATACTGCAGGTACTGTGAGATCTCTCCAGATAAAAGGAAATTTGCATTGTATTTTCATATTGTTTAAAATCAACAGCTTATACACATTTGAAGAATAGTATTAATACAGAGGCTCTAGACAGGAAGTTAACTGAGTGGGATCTGAACTGAGTGCCTTAATTAACAGGCAGAACAAGTTATGGCTGTCGCTGTCAGGGCAGTGCAGCCACAGCTTTAGGATTCATACTGGCCAGGGCAGGAGTTCACATAAATCTGGGAGAGATGTGTATGATGCCTCAATTTGAGGATACTCTGAAGAGATGCAGAGTTCACCCATGGCTATTGTGTGTTACTGATTTCACAGGATATGCATTAGCTAAATAGTCAGGAAGGTAAGTCTCTTGAACACAATTACTGTCAGCTAACTGAAATTATTATATTTAAAACTGTAGCACTTAACCAATTAGCTAATAAGCTGTCACACCAGCAATAGGAGGCTTTGCTAAAATGCTGCAGGTTTTGGCTGTGTTTTAAATATTTTTACTGTATAACTCAAATCCATTTTAAAACAGAAATTAACTTTATATAAAACTTAAAATTGAAGGCTAGTTTCTCCCCACATTAGTATTTTACTTGGCTTGTGTGAAATATGTGGCCTACATGCTTTTAGGTGTGTAGTAATGTCTGGATGCTGCAACAAATTTTGCACTGGCAGAGCTTTTCCTACTGCAGATACAGCTTATATCAGCAAAATGTGCTCCCCTCCCCCCGGTATATCTTCTACTGGGTTTAGCAAGTGAAACAAGCTATACAGGCAAAAGAATGTTTATGCTGATATTATTATGTCTGCACTACAACTCCTGCTGGTATTGAAATATCATCAAACCCTGACATACTCTCCATTCCTCTCACCAGCATTGCTAAACCAGCAAAAATGTCTAATGTAGATCTGGCCTGAATATCCATAAAAGGAAAATACTCTGACCAAAAAATGTGCATTGCTATCTTTCCAGTGGCTGCTGTCAAGTCTTGGGGTACGTCTACACTGCAACACTATTTCGAAATAACTAGTGCTATTCCGAAATAACTTAGTCCGCGTCCACACAGCAGGGGCTGTTATTTTGAAATAGTGTCAAAATACTGTCAAGCTGGAGGACTTCTTACTCCGACTCCTGTAACCCTCACTGTATGAGGAATAAGGGAAGTCAGAGGAAGAGTGCTCTATTTTGAAATAAGTGCTGTGTAGCCACTCCCTATGAGTGAGTCTATACTGCAGGGCTTATCTTGAAATAATCTATGCACATTGAGCTATGTAATTGCATAGTTTCTTTCAAAATAGCTTATTTCAAAATTGGGAGCATTTAGACAATAATAATAATAATAATAATTTACACAAGCCATTAATTCTTAAGCTTTTGCAGTGGCCATGATGGTTTTATACGGTTTTCCTTTGAAATTCACACCAGTCAGAAGATTTTATGATGTTGTCATGTGACAAGTGTGAATTGAAGCCCAAATATACCCTAGAAAGTGTGTAGGAATGTAAGAACTACCATGTTTGATCAGAATGTCTGTTTTGGAATCTTGTTTGTACAAGAAACCTCATAGCGGGGAGTTATTTGTACTACAGCAAGCTATCCCAAAGTTGGTCCAAGATTCATTATGCTATTAAGAACTAAGTTTCATCAAAATTAGTTGTTTGAACTCCCAAATTGCATACAATATTTTTAAATGGGGACAATGGCAAAACAACTGTTATTTCATTCCGAACACCATGAATCCCTTGTGTGCAAACAGCCCCAAACCGACAATAGTTATGGATCAGATGCATAGACCTACACAGTTGGGAACAGTTCACTGTTAGTCTGTAACACCTTGTCCTTTTTTCTGTTTGTTTGCCATTATGGGTAGGTCAGCCCTCAGGAGCAGGAAATATCAGTATTCTTTTCAGTTTGTTCAACAGACTTCTTGATGTGTGCTGCTGTCTTCTGTGGTTTTAAAATAATTATTCAGCTCTATTTGAGATGATAGGTGTCTATATTGCCCTCATCGCTGCAGTGTCTGAGTGCCTGCCAGGAGTGCATTAAGTGATGTGACTAATATCCATCAACTGATTTGTTCTTTCCCTCGTTCTCTCTCCAAGGGGGGGTGAGGGGAAATTGAATGTGCAATGTAGGGTTTTGTACTGGTATGGTTCTGTTGTGATTTGGGGATGAGGCCGGCTGCCTTCAAGGTTTTTGTTTCCAAAAGTACAACCTGCTATGCATTTATTTTAGACAGGGCAGATCAAAGACATGTGCCTAGCCATTTAAGCAGAAGGTACTGAGGTTTGTGATGGGGCTTGATTACTTTAGGAGCTTGTTTCATTCTCAAACCAGCCCCCCCTCCCCCCCCAAAGTCTCCTGCTCAGCTGAGTGGGTTTTTTTTTTACTCTTATGGTAGATAGTTCCATTGTGCCAGAGTGAAGTTATCTACCACAATCTTCATATCAGTGTTTTTAGTCACATGCAGCTAGGTGTGGCCTAGGCCCCTGACAAAGTTGGGACTAAGACTTAGAACTGGACTCCTATTTCATCATACTACAGTAGACTTCCAATAATCCAGAACCTTTGGGACCTAGGTGGTGCCAGATTATTGGATATGCCAGACTATCAGGAGGTACTATAAGATTGTTTTATATATATATATATATATATACACACACACACGCACACTGTATATAAAGTGTTTTAACCCTTTTTATTGTAGCACAAGCACTGTCCAGCATCACACAATGCCAGTGGCAGACTGACTTGGTCCCATCCAGTTTCGCTCAGTTCAGCTGCTGCCATTGCTGCCTTGTGACTCGTTTTTTGTCGAAGCTCACTCACTAGGCTCTTGCTATTTTGATGCCAGACTGTTGGGAGTGCTGTACAATTGGATGCCGAACTATTGGAGTTTTACTGTACTCAGAATCTCTTCTCCCCCCTCCCCACTCCGCCCTGCTCCAGGGCCGGCCCACAACATTTTGGGCACCTGAGGTGAAGTGCTCAAATGACGTCTCCATGCCCCCTCGCTTGGGCCAAAACTTTGAAAGGTCTCAATTTTGCCTTCTTCCTGTTCTACTCTTCTCATGGCTCTCCACCATCTCTGTGCATCTAGAGCAGAGAGAACACATATGCACTAGCAGCAGACACAATTTTCTACACTCTGGGTCCTCGTGGCGCCCCTCCTCCACCCCCACAGTCTGGCACCTGAGGCAGCCGCCTCAGTTCACTTCATGGTAAGGCCAGCCCTGCCTTCGCTGTACCCCCCCCCCCCCCACAGTACAGGAGCTTTGTGATATCCTAGTGTATCCCATGACAATTTTTCCTCCCTCCTTCCTTCCCTCCACCTCCCCTGTGTATTCTATATTGTTCATGGAAGCTTAGGGCCAAAGGAAAATACTTTCATCAGAACCAATAACTGTTTCAGGGTGTTTTTCTGTAGGGTTTTTTTTTCACTGACTGCAGAGTTTCTTCAAAATTCTCTGGATGCCAGAACCACCACCGCACTGGCGGTCCCATCGGTTGACTGTCAAAGTCTCCAGAGTTTTCGCAATCAATTAGGAAAAATTGATTCTTTTTTTTCCCCATTTGGTTCTCTTTTGAAACCTGGGGATTCTGAGGAGTTCATTATAGGTGGAAGTTTTCTGGGTCATTTCACAAAATCTATTCTTCCAGTTGATTACCCCTTTAAACAGAGAGTCTTGACTACAGCAGATGAAACACCAGAAATTCAAAGCCAGTTCTTATTTGGAAGAGCAGCAAGAAGAGTTAGTAGCTG
Source organism: Pelodiscus sinensis (assembly GCF_049634645.1). Lineage (NCBI taxonomy): Eukaryota > Metazoa > Chordata > Testudines > Trionychidae > Pelodiscus > Pelodiscus sinensis. The sequence goes on along the minus strand of NC_134715.1, from coordinate 57,364,563 downwards.
GCAATAACAAATGCTGCAATAGAATTTCAAACTCTTATCCATATCTCATAAAATCCTTATTTAACATCTAAGGAGACTCTACTTTTTATTCAGTCCATTTGGATTTCAGAGTCAATGGGCCAGAACTTCAAATACTATAAGCCAACTCAGCTTCCAGACTGTGAGCTAAAATTTCTGGTTTTGTCCTTTTCTAAACTTGCATCTGTATATTCTAATTAACCAGAAAAACTAGTTTCCTTGTATGAATCAGAATTTTACATATTTCAGCAGGAACTTTACAAAGATATTCCAGAGCTGATTTTTCTCAACTGCATTAGAAAATGAAATCCTAGAACCAGGCCCGCCAATGGGGTAGGGCAAAGCTGTCCCAGGGCTTCGTTATTTCAAAGGGGCACAGGGTTCCTAGCCACTGCTACCGTGGCAGCAGCAGCTGGAGGCCCAAGCCCTTTAAATTGCTGCCGGAGCACCACACTGCATGTTCCGGGCATCTTTGAGAGGGGAGGGTGCCTCACTCTGGCTGGTATGGAGGGCTGGCTAATCCCGGCCCTGTCCCTTCAGCCTGAGGCCCCACCCCTTCCAGGAGCACAGACCCTCTCCCTGCCCTGCCCAGGACCTGCAGAGGTTGTCAGCTCCCCTGCCTAGAAGCTGCAAAGCTGAGTAATGTGACTGGTGTGTCATCAAAATGCAACTGTCTTCTAAATAACTTAAAAACTTCTTTAATGATGTATACTTGGGTCTTTAAATTTCCAATGGTTGAAAATGAGAATGGTTGAATATGGACCACTTATGCCTTCCATACTTACACCAAAAGATTGTAAGTGGAGTAGCCAATTCCTGTTGGGAAAAGCTTATCCTGGAAAGCAAAAAGTCAAACCGAGACTAAAAAGAAGGAAGCCAACATGTGTTTGACTTATAATTATGTCAAACACGTATCTAAGCTTTTGGATGCTTACCCAAATTGATGAAGCTTTTGAGATTCATGCATTGTGACTTGATTTTAAAAGATGCAAAAAAGAACAAATTCCATAGTTCATACATCATATCCCAAATAAACGCAGATGTCAAAATATCATATCACAATAATAAAGGGAAAAGAAATAATCAGAAACAAAAAAAATTAAGGGCTAAAGATTCATGCATTTGAATGCTTGAGGCCAGAGAATATGTTTCTAGTTCATAGAAAATTTATGGCTTCAGACATGCACGATCTGACATACTAGTTAAAGCCAGAAACATAAAATCCAATAAGGAGGTGAGCAATTAGGAGAAGCAAGGTAAACAGTCTATTTCAACACTTCCTATTGATTAATGGTGCAGCCTATTAGACTGATGAAAGAAAGGAAAAGAAAAACACAGATGCAACATGTTGTTCTTTTAAATGGCACAGTACATCCACATGCATTACCAAGATAATAAGGAGCAATTTTTGCAAAATCAGCAGCTCCAATCGTTGTTTTAATTCCATGCATTGGTATCTTTGTATGAACAAAATTGCACTTGCTCCCAGTGTGGTTATTAAACATCTTTCCTTTTATCTTTGTGTATCTCACTTTTCAATTTGGTGCTCATAGCAAAGACAGTGTGCTTCTTTATTGCATGCAAGGGACTGGAATGCTTTGCCTGAAATATTAGTACTGCCACCCACTAGCTGAGTGATAGCAGATGTTCCCATTGGAGGAGAAATTAGTGAGACAGTCCCTATACTCTGAGGATAATTCATTTTATTTACACACATACACCACTCCTGAAATAAAAAGTGGTCATGAACAGCATGCAGGCAGGGATCTTAGTCCAAATGCCAATGCTCAATTCCTACGAAGCATCAAAAACTGATTCTAGCAGGCAGCTAACCTTTTTTGCTTGCAAAAGTTTCTCCACAAACAAGGTACTCAGAAAATCAACGCCATGATTTTTTCCAGACAAAAAGCTTGCTTGCATGCTAAGGGAGAATTTGCAAGACTATAGAAAATGTAATAGCCCTATTTTATGACTCCTAGCATAAAAAATTATTTACCAAAATAATCTGGGGGCCCACTCCTTTAACATGATCATACAGGAGTTAACATCTGTTTTTTCTCCATTCGATTAAGTGGCTTTTACCCTAATAAATCTATTTGTCTCTAAGATGCCACAAGACTCCTATTTTTGCAGATAACAGACTAACACAACTACCCCGCTGAGACGTAGTTTTATGTATATTTGGACTGCAGAAGTGAATTTTTTTAAATTAAGAGTAAGGCTACGTCTACACTACACTGTTCTTCCAGAAAAAGCTATGCAAATTGCGAACTGCAATTTGTGTAGCTTTTTCCACTTCTTTTTTCAGAAGAGGCTTTACCAACATTTGGCCTACCTACACTGGGCCAAATTTTGGGGAAAAAACATCTTTTTCAGAACATCCCTTCTTCCTTGTAAAACGAGGTTTACAGGGATGCCAAAAAAGTGCGTCTGCTCTTCCTAAAAAAACAGATGCGTTCCCTGGACACTGCAGAGCTTTTCCGGGATTCCTCCGGTATCCCAGAAAAACTCTGTAGTGTAGACATAGCCGAAGTGAGGCTGATATGTGTGTCTTAGTCAGAAGTTAGCTTGTGAGGAGACAGACTACCAAGAATCCCAACAGTTCGTCAGCCAGTCAATCAAGAAATATTGAAAGGTAAGGGCAAAGAATCATTTGACTTGCTATTCATTAAGGGCTATATAGTCACAAGCCTTACTAAATCACCATTTTCAAGGGGCCACTGACAGAGCCGGTCTTAGGGGCGGGCCACGATCACATTTCGGCCTGATCTCCCAAATCCTCTCCCCAGGTTTCCCTGATTACTCCCTTTTTTTTTCCAGTATTTTTTTTAAACCATCTGGCAACCCTACAGGAGAGCTGGGTAGTCACCCAGGGCTGCCAATTGATTAGAACCAGCCCTTGGATTGTGATGGAATAAGCATCCTACCCCTTAATCTTCTTGGACTTGTTCAAGTTGACTCTAAACATGCACAGCAGGGGCTGCTCACCCTGACCATCCCCATGGGGTGGGAGGGAAGAAGAAAGAAGCAAGGACTGGAAGGAGTTCTGTCTTAGTTCCTGCTGTTTGCTGGCCAGATTAAGTGGTAGAGACTGAATAAGATGCGTGATAGAAATGTAGCCGTGTTAGTCTGGGGTAGTTGAAGCAAAATGCAGGACAATGTAGCACTTTAAAGACTAACAAGATGGTTTATTAGATGATGAGCTTTCGTGGGCCAGACCCACTTCCTCAGATCAAATAGTGGAAGAAAGTAGTCACAACCATATATACCAAAGGATACAATTAAAAAAAATGAACAAATATGAAAAGGACAAATCACATTGCAGAACAGAAGAGGGATGCGGGGGGGTGGGAAGGGGGAGGAAGGAAGGTAAGTGTCTGTGAATTGCTGATATTAAAGGTAGGGAGAGTGGGATGTTTGTGAGTTAATGGTATTACAGGTGATAATTGGGGAAACTGTCTTGGTAATGGGTGAGAAAGTTCAAAGACTTGTTAAGTCCTTGTTGGCAAGTGTCGAATTTTAACATGAATGACAGTTCAGAGGATTCCCTTTCAAGTGCAGATGTAAAAGGTCTTTGTAGCAGAATGCAGGTGGCTAAGTCATTTAGAGAGTGTCCTTTCTGGTTAAAGTGGCAAGAAACTGTTTTCTCTTTGTGATCTTGTCTGATATCTGTTTTGTGGGCATTAATCCTTTGGCGAAGTGTCTGAGATGTTTGTCCAATGTACATAGCAGACGGACACTTTCGGCACATGATAGCATAGATTATATTTCTGGATGCGCAGGAATATGTGTTCTTGATCTTATAACTCACTTGGTTAGGTCCAATAATGGTATCAGCAGAATGAATATGTGGACAAAGCTGGCAACGGGGTTTGTTGCAAGGGAAGGTACCAGGGTTGGTATTAGTGTGGTATGTCCTGTGGTGGTTGGTAAGAATCATCTTGAGGTTAGGTGGTTGTCTATAGGAGACTATGGGTCTGTCTCCCAGAGCCTCTTTGAGTATGGTATCCTGTTCCAATATAGGCTGTAGTTTATTGATAATGTGTTGGACAGGTTTAAGTTGGGGGTTGTAGGTGATGACAAGTGGTGTTCTATTGTTGGTTTTCTTGGGTCTGTCTTGAAGTAGATGGTTTCTAGGTATTCGTCTGGCTCTTTCAATTTGCTTTTTTATTTCTCTGGGTGGGTAGTTGAGATTTATAAATGCTTGGTAGAGATCCTGAAGCTTCTGGTCTCTGTCAGTGGGGTTAGAGCAGATGCGGTTGTATCGAAGGGCTTGGCTATAGACGATGGATCGTGTGGTGTGTTCTGGATGGGAGCTGGATGCATGTAGGTAACTGTATGAGTCGGTGGGTTTTCTGTAGAGAGTGGTGTCTAATTTTCCATTGTTGATTTGTACGGTGGTGTCCAGGAAGTGGATCTCTCGTGTAGAATGGTCCAGGCTGAGGTTGATGGTGGGGTGTAGGTTGTTGAAATCTCTGTGGAATATCTCCAGTGTTTCTTGGCCATGTGTCCAGATCATAAAGATGTCATCGATGTACCGTAGGTAGAGGAGGGGTGAAAGGGGACGGGAGTTGAGGAAACGTTGTTCTAGGTCAGCCATAAAGATGTTAGCATACTGTGGGGCCATGCGTGTACCCATGGCTGTGCCGCTGATCTGGAGGTATAAGTTGTTCTCAAACTGGAAATAATTGTGGGTGAGAACAAAGTTACATAGGTCTGCTATCAGGTTGGCAGTAGTGTCCTCTGGGATAGTGTTTCTAATTGCTTGTAATCCGTCTTCATGTGGGATGTTGGTATATAGAGCTTCTACATCCATGGTGGCAAGGATGGTATTATTGGGGAGGTTATCGATGTTTTGTAGTTTCCTTAGGAAGTCAGTAGTGTCTCGGAGATAGCTGGGGGTATTGGTTACGAAGGGTTTGAGAAGAGTGTCTACATAGCTGGATAGACCAGTAGTGAGCGTGCCAATACCAGAGATGATGGGACGTCCGGGGTGCCCAGGTTTATGGATCTTGGGAAGTAGATAGAACAATCCTGGTCGGGGGTCAGAAGGTGATTCTGTGAGGATTTGTTCCCGAGTAGCTGTGGGGAGGCTTTTAAGGAGACAGTGTAGTTTCTTTTGGTAGTCCAAGGTGGGGTCAGAGGGGAGAGGTTTGTAAAATGTGGTGTTCAAGAGTTGTCTGGTTGCCTCCTGGTTATAGTCGGCCTTATTCATAATGACCACAGCACCCCCTTTGTCAGCTGGTTTGATTACAATGTCCAGGTTGTTTTTGAGACTCTGGATGGCATGGTGTTCAGCGTGGCTAAGATTGTGTGTCGCTTGTTGTCGTTTGCGAATAATGTCAGTCTGTGCGTTGTTGCGGAAGCTGTGTATATAGAAATCCAGATTGTAATTCCGACCGTCAGGGGGAGTCCATATAGAATTATTTTTCCTTTGGTGTTGTTAGGGGGGATCTGGTAGGTCAGATTGATGTTCAGTGGTGGTTTGGAAATATTCTCGGAGACGGAGGCGGCGAAAAAAAGCCTCAAGGTCACCACAAAATTGTATCCAGTTTGTGGGGGACGTGGGGCAGAAAGAGAGACCCCGGGACAAGACAGACTCTTCTGCTGGATTGAGTTTGTAGCTGGAGAGGTTAACAATATTATCCGGTTCCGGTGGGTTGAGGCAGTTGCTGTTGTAGCCAGTGGTATGGAGCAGGTTAGAAAATTTATTGTCTTTTCTTTGTTGTAGGGAATAGAAGTGTGTATAGTAGATTTCTTGTCTGGTGGAACAAAAGTCTTGCAAGGTGTCAGTCGGTGTGGATGTTTGTCTTGAGATGAGACGATCTAAGTTAGAAATGTCATTCTTGATGGTTTTCTGTTTCTTGTATAAAATACTTATCAGGTGGTTTCTTAATTTCTTGGATAGTGTGAGGCAGAGTCTTTCACTGTAGTCAGTGAAGTATGTTGATCTTAGTGGATTGTTCACTTTCAGTCCTTTGGGTACGATGTCCATTTTCTTGCACTTGGATAGAAAGATGATGTCTGTCTGTATCTGTGCGAGTTTCTTCATATGGTTGATGGATTTCCATTCCAAACGGCTAATAAGATGCTGCACTAAAAAGAGTGAAGTAATTTACTCCTCACACCAGGACAAAGGTGGGAGCAGAGAAGGAACTGTTACTCTGTCAACAATTTATCCTCTGGGGCACTGCCCCTACAGAGAACAAAAATTGTACAGTGCTGGTCTAGTGGCCTTTATGGGTTCTAGTTATTTTTGGTCCTGATGTTAAATTAATATTACAAACTAGTGCTTTCTGAGTACAGAATTATTGTCTTAGATATTTCTATTATGAAGAGTTAGTGTGAGCCTAGCAGCTAGCTATTATGTTTTATTTTTGTCTCCAGCTTCCTTACTACCTTTCTTCTCAGACCTCAGTAATACTGTTCACTCCAGAGTGTGTCAAAGTAGCAGAGAAAATTGGCACTTTTTTCTTCTGTATATTTTTTGGGGGTTGACATGGCTTGCAGCCTGCATTGATCATCCTGGAAGAATATAAGGGCTACAGCCTCACTTTTTCTCTGTTAGTGCCTCTCAATGTAGATCTTTGACAACAAGAGGCATTTGAACTTTTGAGCCTCTCAGTGCCAACTGGCAGAGGCTCCACTGTTATGTAAATCCCTATCAGGCCCGACACTGCACATTACATTGTTGTCATAGTAATGATCTGTATTTGTGTCAAATGAATGCTAATGGCACATGGGTAATTAATGTCACTGTACAGTGGATGGATGGTGTTTAAAGATTTATGTATGTGTGCTGGAAATATATTCCTGAAATATTGTTTGGAGCAGATGTGGGTAAATAAGTTTATCCTGGACAAAAGAAGATTGCTTGGAAATCTGTGAACCAACTATTGTAAGACCAACTAAAAGGATGCTTACATTGCATTTTAAGTTAACAAAAGAACAAGTAATCAAGAGGTTGAGAAAACAGCATGGTGCCAACTCACGGGAGGTCAAGCAGCAGGAGAGAATTTTATTGGGAGATACACTTCAGAAGAATGCATGTCAAGGGTTTCTAGATGAAGGAAAGAGAACATTTTTGTTCATCTCAGCGGGATTGAAGAAGTCAGCACTCTGCATCTGTGAACGGTGGATCCCCAACAATGTGGGATGGTGAAACTGAGTAACTATAAGTTAGAGAACTACTTTAGACAAAGCTTGGAGCCTGCTAAAGTTATATGCAGACTCATGGAAGCACATCATTCTTTTGTTTTTATTTGCAACCATTTTTTTGCTTCTTTTTGGTATCACTTAAGTTCCTTTTTTTTTAGTAGTCATTCTTGTGTTATACTAAAATGAGGTGTGTGCCCTTACCTGAGCCAACAGGCTGGTGTATGTTCTGTCTCTTTGGAGACAGCAGACTTGATATTTCTGTGGACATCTAATGAGAGTGACTAGATGTTACAGAAGTTATAGGGGAACTTGCAGGCTTTTTTTTTTCTAGACTGCAGAGTTTTTCCAGAATACCAGAAGTATGTCCAAAGAACACGTCCACTTTTCTGAAAAAAAGTTGGAAAATTGGACGCGCTTTTTCAGCACCCATGTAAACCTCATTTTACAAGGAAGAAGGAATGTTCTAAAAGAGGGATTTTTCCAAAATTTGGCCCCGGGTAGACCAGCCAAATTTCAGAAAAGCCTCTTTCAGAAGTAAATCGGAAAAAGATATGTTTCTTTTTCTGATTTATCTTTGTAGTGTAGACATAGCCTTAGATAGGTTAACTCTTATTCACTAAAAGGCAAAGATTAGATTGTCGGAATCCTGAGGAGAGGTTTATTTTAAACTGGCTGACAGACGAGGGTGACAGTGGTAGGCATTATGCAGCCCATTGGAGTTCTATGTGTGGCCCTCAAGACATTTTTGTTTACCATTGCCCATGTATAGCGTTGCCAGATTCCTCTGGTTCTCTTCATGTAGTTTTTTCCTACCGGTATTACAAAAGTGACATGCATGTAAATCAAGGGCATGTGAGGTGCATGCTGATTGCACACAGCATTGGCTGAGAGCCGAGCACTCCCTCTGCAGCCCATCACAATGTTCCTGTGATTCAATTGGTACATCGCACAAATTCTAGGTACGCAGGTGCAGTTTGCAAAACTACCCTGTCCTGGGAGACAGTCTAGATCATGACAATCTTGCAGACCACTGAAATGAAGGAAGGCTACTCATGAGGCCTGCTCACTAGCCTAGATTGCCCATCAGTGGTCTAGCACCAGCCACCCTCTTTTGTTCTCCTGTTGGTGATTTACAATTCTAGATGCCCTGTGAAAGTGTATCAGTGGCATCAGAGCAAGTTGCCCTAAATAAACCCATTTTAAATACATGAGCAAAAGAATTGAGCATAATGGCAACTGACAGCTTGCATTTACTGCCATCTGAACAGTTCCTCCATTGTGACAGCAACCTGATTCAATACAAACTGCCCAGCCAAGCACTGCTCCATACTGTAGAAGACAACTAGCAGAAAAAGAGAGAGAAGTAATGGCTTGTTTCCTCATTGTTAGATTTACTATACAGTGGCAAATGCTCCAACACCTTAAACCAGTTAAAATGTCTGAAAAACCATCTCTCTTTTGTACAGTGTTGTGATTACTTAGTCTGAAGCAAAACATGGTTTGGGATAATATTTTTCCTTTTGGAGGGAAGAAATATGACAAATCATTTTACCTGCATCAAAATGTGTTGGAATTTTTTCTAGATTTTGGCTACAAAACCAAGAAAATTAGTTTTTTGAAGGAAAATGAAGGAAACAGTCAGTGAGAGGATGCTATTAGTTGTACTCTAACCGCTGGCATTTATGCAGCCTGGGGAAAGGTGCGCTCACTTGAGAGGAATTACATTCTTTGGGGAGGGAGAAAGAAGGAGGCGAGCACCTGAGTTAACAAGGCAATTGGGGAGAATATAAGAAGAGGAGACACGCTGCCCAAGCAGCTGAGGAAGGAAGCTCAGTGGCTGAGCCTGGGCTGGAAGGAAGTGTGTTCTTGCTGTAAGCCAGTACTGCATGTGATGGGGGATGTAAGAAGGAAATAAATAGCCTGACATGTTTATGGCTGTGAAACCCTCTGAACTGCCTAGAGAGTGAGGTTCACTGGTAGCAACAAAGGCACCCTGTGATATAGCTTTTTTCTGGTTGGAAAACAAGTTCTGTTAGCTCTAGCAATAAATGCCAAACGCTCAAAGGTTTGACATGATGACCCATGCTGATGGTGGATATACTTAATAGTTCGGCTACTCTGAATGGGTATACTATTTCCAGCAATATTCTTTATCTCAAAATGGGAAATTCACTGTAGAAATGGTGGAATCTTTCAATTAGGGACTCTAGAGCTCTCTCCTTTGGCAGTGCAGTATTCATCATGAAATATAAAGACACAATGTTGCCCACAATATATTTTACAGAACTGGGTGAATAATGCACATTCTGTGAATATCCATATAAATTGAAAAATGAATTGGCTAGCTTCTTTTGTGTTTCATTTCCATAAATGTTGGAGTGATCATATTTTAATGGTACAAATATTCATGGAAAATGAATTTCAAGGTCAGGTGTACCAGGAGTTGCAGAAACTACATTTTACAGTATCACAGATATGAATATCTTTGTCAGCAATGTTTGTATGCTCAACTTGCCTGAGAGTAAAAATCATTTGTGGGACTTGTCTGACCAAACATAACTTAACCAACATTGCTCAGGTAACAAGAACTTGCAGGGAACACTTTTAGATCTTTGGAGTGATTGATAGCAAACAAAATTTGAACCACCTTTCCCAAACAGTACAAAAAAGTTAATGAATAAATTAGAGGAAAATCTTTTAGAATCTGAGGGGGAAGTTATTTGTGAAATAATTTATTCATGATGAATTATTTCCTTAATTCTAGTATTTTTAATGTTTTTTGTGGTGCTAATAATAAATGTCTGAAGTCTTCTCCTCAGACTCAAAGTAGACTTTGGAAATCAGAAAGCAAATAACCTGCTGCTAAGGTGGCAGTCTGAGACTGTGCCCTCCTTCTGTAAGAGTTCATGTCTTGGACAGTAACAAACAAAAGCTTTATAAGAATAACATTTCCATAGCCACAATATTCTGCCACTTATCCCTTCCCCACATGTAGAGAGCTACAGGAAGTCTGCCAGAGCCAGATTTTGCAACCAGGGGAGAGATGAGTCATGGATAGTATCTCCCTATTGAGTGGGTACTCACCTCCACCATTACCACCTCTGCTGCCTACTTTTCACACTGCGGGGAGGCCACTCACCACCCTCAGCAATGCCCTCTGAAACCCTAATCCCAGCCCCATGCAGAGGGTAGGTCCTGGAGTGTGGGTGACAGGATTCTTCAAAATCACCCTGCCCTCACCTTGGCAACAGCAATGCCAGGCTCCCCCACTCCAGGTTTTGTAACCTGCTGCATGGGGCCAATGCCATTCAGTTTTGATCTGCGCCCCCTCCCCCCCCCCCGCATCATGACTGAGTATCCATGCCCAATTTGAGTGCTTGACCATGGCACATGGGATCACGATGCCACGAGTCTATGTGCCTTCTTGTAGTACCAAGACTAGGGAGGACAGAAGCTGTTGAGTGTGGGCTGGGGTTAGCGCTGTGTAAAAATGCATGTTGTACATCTCCTTTTGTCAGTGCCATATGTGCTTGAAAAGGTGACACATACACCTACAAGTCACTGGGGACAGACAGTTGTCCCCTGTTATCTCCACCACTGTGTCCGTGTATGAATCAAAGACTCACAGTGTAGTCTCCACTCAGTCCTCTATCTTCTCTTATCCTTACTTGTAACATCAGTGTGAATTTGACCGAGTGACTGCTAGGTTGGGACCAAAATTCAGAAACAGGAAAGAGATGATGGCAATCTGTTTATCAGTAAATCCCAGGCAGCATTTATGGGAATGGCTTTTCCTTCTTATATTGTAAACAAGCAATATATAGGCACTATTTAATGAGAAATATTGTCCAATCCTCACAACAGTGTGTGTGTAAATGTGATTTCTCTGTGTTCTGTTCTCTATGTCTCTATTTGCCACTTTCTTTGGGGAATGGGGAACAGAATCCAAGTCCTGACCTGCAACAATTCTACCATTGCAGTCTGGAACCATCCCTCATACTTTGTGCCAGATAATTTGGAGATTTTTATGATCCTCAGAGAACTACATTTGGTCAGATCAGTTTTCACTTGTCATGTGAGATGGCATTTAAACTCAAGTGAATTTACTTTGAGACTAGAAACAGAATATTTAATATAAACTCTCTCAAACCAAACTGTTGAAAATCATACAATTGAGATATAGTTGATCATTCAGCCTTTTGCAGCCCATAGCTGGAAGGGAGTGGGAAGGTTGGGTTGGTGTGTATCAGTGAGAGGCAATTTAGGATAGTGAAGTGGCCCTTCTTCATGTCAGAGAACCGCAAGACTGTCATAACTAAGATGGTCTCCCAGGATAGGGTAGTTTTGCTAACTGTGCTAGCGTTCCTAGCATTTGTGGAGTGTGTCAGTTTGAATTGTAGCAGTACTTTGATGGGGTACAGAGGGAGCACACGGCTCTCACAGTCAATGTTGTTGTGTGCAATTAGCACACACCTCATTTCACATGCGCTGGCTTTAAATGCATGTCACTTTTGTAATACTGGGGCGGAAGGGGGGGAAAAACCATGTGACTGAAAACCAATAGAATCTGACAATTCTGTGTGCCAGAAGTTTAAATTTACAATGCTCCTTAAGTAACCTCTGACTGCATCAATAATTCATTGCTCTGTCACTATCCCATGAACCCCCTTTCCTTCCAGATATGCTACATTTTGAGATTTTGCCTACCTCATCTAACATTAGTAATCTTCACCTGATTGTCCATTGGATTCTGTTCAGGGGCAAGTCGCACCTTATCTAGTAATTATTTTTACTGAACTCCAAAGTGCACTGTATGCCTTACAAAACAACAGAGACATGGCCCATGCCCTGAAAAGCCTGCAATCTAATTTGATGTGACACAAGGAATTAGGGTAACAGAGTAGAAGTGAAAGGGTTATAGAAGTATAGATGATCATGTAGTTACGCAGGCTTGTGCAGCAGCTCAGTGAAAGGGTTTCATTATTAACTCGTTTCTTGCAAGCTTTGCAAGTGAATTGAGCCTGAAGGATTTGAAAATGGCAGTTGCTTGGCAGTCTATACGTGGAGGTTGGCCCCTAGCTGGGAAGTGGCACAGAAAAAGGCAGAGCGGGATGTGGGAGAGCGAATGAATGGCCATTCTGTTCCTCTCGACATCACTTTAGTCCAAGACTTCTCTTCTCCCTCTACACCTCTCCCATATGGGAAAGATGGTAGGTGGCATCAGAGACCTTGACTATGGCAGACGAGAGCAGATATGTGACAGTTGTGATGGATATCCTTTCCCCTTTTGGATGCTATTTCTCCCCTGCAGCTGACTGCTGAGCTCAGCTAGACTCTAGTGTTATGTATACACTACCAAGTTGTTTTGAAATAGTTATTTTGGGAGTTATTTCGAAATAGCATGTTTACGCTACAGGGCAGCCTCAAAATTAGTCCAAGGCAGGCTCCCTTAATGTGGATGCGCTACCTCAACTTAGAGCCGCAGGAAGTACTGGGGAGCAATTACTTAGAATGATTCTGAGGAGTAGTTATTTTAAAATAGCAGTAGCTGAGCATCCACGCTAACCCTATTTTGAAATAGGCATTATTCCTCATAAATTCAGGGGGGGTTATTTTGAAATAACAAGCCTGTTATTTTAAAATAATTTCAAAGTAAGGGGCTTGCTGTGTGGATGCTCACCTTGCTCTTTTGAAATAAGGGGAGTTACTTCAAATATCTAAGGCATGTCTGCACTACAGGAGTTCTGCAGAGGAGTTGTGGATCAGGCTAATGTTCTGAAACCCCCCCGAAGATATTTTTTTTTCATTTGTTACTCTTAGTACCAACCTTTGCATCCTAAAATAGTTTTTTCTTCAGGAAACTGACTTTTGATAAAAAATCAAACTGATTTTCAAGCTTTTGGTTTTTCAATTAAAGTGGATTTTTTCCCCCTATGGATAGAAAGCACTTTCTTCAGAAGTTTTACTTTAATCTGAACTCCAATTTTCCAATGAAAATTAGTATTGATGGAAAATGTTCATCGAGCCCTATGGTGTATGCAATGGGGGTGGGGCTCATTTCTTTTAACATAATTGATCTATCACTTCAAAACCTTCTGCAGTACCTCACTCTTCTTTACATTTATATGCTTTATAATCAATGTTTGTTATGTTAATCTTTTGAATAGTTCTTAATGCTGATAATACTATAATATTCATATTCTAAGCTTGTAATATCCATATTGATTGGTTTCATATTTTATCCTCCTTCAGTCTTTCTACATCATGAATCCCTTTTCCACACTTCTTTTCTTTTGGGATTTTCCTGTGCTAAATCATAGAGTTTGAGGACACCTTGACCTAGTTCTGTACATCTCTAACAGGTGCATTTTTTTCCATGGTTGGCTGCCCTGCTTGCTCCATGGCGTCACATCCTTTTCCTTTTTGTTATCTATATTATTTTCTAGCTCACTGCATTCATAAGCCCCACTTTAAAATGTTTTATTTACTAAGTGTTTATGCTTGCAGTTCAAGGAAATTGTTTCCTCTGATAAAGGCTATTCTGCACAGAACATCTAGGCAACAATTTAGCAGCCCATTTAACTAAGGGTACGAAACTTGTGATGTGCCAATTCATTGATATTTCAAACTGAACTGCAAGTAACATTTTGTTGTTTTCTGGCCAAATGGGAAAATGAAAAATGGGGAGAAGACTAAAAAAACTAACCCACCTATAATTTCAGACTTGAACAATAGATAATGAAGGTAGGAACTGTTGTGGAATTTAGGTGGATAAGGCTCACCAATCTGATCAGAGATTCTAAATTCACCCTCCTTTACCCAGGTTACAAGCTGCTGGAACAATAAGATATTACAAATATATCAGGAAAAGCATAGAATAGGAAAAATACATCTTAGCAGGTTACAAAGGTCTAGAAGCACAAAAGGAATTTAGGCTCAGCATTCCCACAACTGTTTACATGCCCTGATTCTTAGGCTGTGTCTAAACTACATGCCTCTGTCGGCAGAGGCATGTAGATTAGACAGATCAGCAAAGGCAAATGAAGCCGCGATTTAAATGATCGTGGCTTCATTTACATTTACATGGCTGCTGCGCTGAGCCGACAAACAGCTGATCAGCTGTTTGTCGGCTCGCCGCTAGTCTGTATGTTCCCCCTGTCGACATCAAAGCCCTTTGTCGGCAGCCCCGTTATTCCTCGTGGGATGAGGTTTACCGGGGCTGCTGACAAAGGGCTTTGATGTCGACAGGGGGAACGTCCAGACTAGTGGCGAGCCGACAAACAGCTGATCAGCTGTTTGTCGGCTCATCGCGGCAGCCATGTAAATGTAAATGAAGCTGCAATCATTTAAATCGTGGCTTCATTTACCTTTGCTGAACAAACAAATCTACATGCCTCTGCCGACAGAGGCATGTAGTTTAGACGTACCCTTAGTGTGCTCCATAGTGCTGCGTTGGGAGTCCAAGCTTCCTATACCATTCATGGGGAGAGTAAAGTACCTAACAGGGAGATTCACAAAGGCCGGGATGCTGATGTGGAACCTGCCTGATGACATTATATGGTGGCCAGCGTGACTTAAGATTGTCTCCGGAAATTCAGCACCTCCTTTACTCATGATTCACAGCTGGGAACTCTCCCCTGGAGTTAGGTATCTATACCAAGTCAGTTCTTTCCCACAAAATCTTTTACAGAATTGCCCCGCAGTTATCAGGGATTTAGAACACCCAGGTCAAATCTCTCCTGTGCCTAATTAGGGACTTGAACCAGTTGTTCTACATCCCAGATGAGTTCCGTAAGTAACCACTGGACAAGAAGACAGTCTGTATGGGCCTCTCTCAACTAGCTCCGGTTAGAGCTGTTCCTTTTGAAACACTTTTAACTGGGACTCTGCCAGACTATGGATGTTCCAGGACCAGAATTCCCAGTGGAGGGCTAGCGCCAGGGCAGCTGGGCTTCCTGTCAGGGCTGTGGGAGCCCCAAGCGCAGCAGCAGGAACCCAGTGCAGAGGCTATGGGGCTGCTAGGAGCAGCAGCAGGAGCCAGGCTCTGCAGTGGGAACCCGGCGCACAGAAATAGCAGGGCTGCACAGCACAGCACTGAGAGCCTAATGCACAAAGGCAGCAGAGCAAAAATGCGCTGCAGCAGGAGCCCGGTATGCTTAGGTGGTGGGGCCGCCCATAGAGCAGTGGGGACTGACAGGGCAGCGGTGCCAGCAACAGGGGCGGTGGGAAGAGGAAGATAGCTGGGAGGGCAGTAGTCAGGCCAAGGGTGCAGGGATTTGGTGGCAAGGGGGTCAGAAATGACCACCCGAGTCTGGCAAAATCCCTTATCAGGGACTGGTCCGGTCAAGGGTGCCGGATAAGGGAGGTCCAACCTGTATAACTAATTGATTAAAATTTATTGGAGTACAGGTCACCCTCCTTCCCAGGTGGTTCCCTAGCTGTAAGTCCATAAAGACAACCTGTCTGTTTCTCTGACCCTATTGATATTTAATTATTTATGTAAAATAGAATAGCCTGATCCCATATCTCCTAAGTCCAAGTTTGTTCTAAGCTCAGCATCTTGCAATTTGTCATCTAAATTCCAACTGTCTGAGCTGCTTAAATATTTGGGCACTTTTAATGACAATAATAAAATTAGAAAGCTATTTTAAATAGCCCTAATCTGATTCCCAAGTTGCATCACCTATAGTTTATTCTGACAGACATGTCTCCTAACTGTAGCATATTGTCATTTACTATCTTTTATTTGGAAACCGTACAAGTATATGACAAGAAACATTTACCTCTATAAATCTTTTTCACCATATACTCTATAAATGTCTCTCCCTTTTGCCAGCAGACCTCATTATATTTGTCTTCTGTCAAGCTGTGCAGAAAATTAGCTAATTTTTTGTTCCTGCTGCATTGTACTGAATGGCGTTATGTATACAATATGCTGTGCTGCATGCCATCGTTGAATAGCCTTGTGTATTGGGCTTATAATGTCATCTAAGGGATTTTGGACCACTTAGGAAGTGTGAACAAAACGTGTGTCTCAGCTGAAGTTGTCATAAGAGTTACTCTAATGAGTTACAGAATGAAGTTACTCTAATGAGTTACAGAATGAAGTCATTCTGCCGCTCTACTCTGCACTAGTTAGGCCTCAGCTGGAGTACTGTGTCCAGTTCTGGGCGCCACATTTCAAGAAAGATGTGGAGAAATTGGAAAGGGTACAGAGAAGAGCGACAAGAATGATTAAAGGTTTAGAGAACATGACCTATGAAGCCAGGCTTCATGAACTGGGCTTGTTTAGTTTGGAAAAAAGAAGATTAAGGGGGGACATGATAGCGGTTTTCAAATATCTAAAAGGGTGTCACAAGGAGGAAGGAGAAAATTTGTTCCTCTTGGTTTCTGAGGACAGGACAAGGAGTAATGGGCTTAAAGTGCAGCAGGGGAGGTTTAGATTGGACATTAGGAAAAAATTCCTAACTGTCAGGGTGGTCAAATATTGGAATAAATTGCCAAGGGAGGTGGTGGAATCTCCCTCTCTGGAGATATTTAAGAACAGGTTAGATAGACATCTGTCAGGGATGGTGTAGACGGAGCGTGGTCCTGCCTTGAGGGCGGGGGGCTGGACTCGATGACCTCTTGAGGTCCCTTTCAGTCCTATTATTCTATGATTCTATGATTCTATGATTCTAATTCTTTCTCCTCACCAACCTAGTCCTAAAGTGTAAACACATATTCCTCTTTTTTTATCTAAATTCAGCTATTTAATTGTTTACATCAAAAAAAGTTCACACTTCATTTTAAAACAGGAGTGAGTACAAATGAATTGGATACTGATGTGACAATGAGAATATTTGAGAACAGAGCAGTAGAGTCTTCATGAATAATTATGAAAAGTACTTTTTCTCTTTGCCTTTAGCAAATGTAGTTGGCTAAGAACTTCAAGCGATGGAAGACATATGCTGAGAGTAGAAGGCCTATGGGCAGCACATGTGTCTGTTGATTTCATTCCACAGGCACGCTCATTGATTTTTTTTTTCTTGTGTTTGGAAATGGAAACTGTGGATTTTGACTTGTTTATATTGTATATGATATATTTCTACCAATGTATGTTAAGAATAATAATAACAAGGGAAAAACCTAATATAATCCGTGGTTACTAAGCATAGCTCTTCATTCCTTTTTAGATGCTGGAACACAGAGGTTTTAAGTCTGCTACAGTCTTTGATCTCATAGGCTAGCAAAGGTTCATGGTTTCAGATCACAACTGTTGACAATCCATCCAGGAGCATCCCATTACGCTAGAATTAAGTCTGATTCTTCTCCTATTGAGTAGGTCATCACAGTCTTTCCTCAGACGCTTAGGGGAATAAGACACATCACCCACAAATGTTCAGATTTGTTTGTGAATGTCATGGGGAGACATGAGCTACTTTTCCCAGTGCTCCACACTCCCTGGATGGGGAGGAGACAAGGAGCGACATAAGCCATATCTCTAGCCCCATCATGCCAGCCAAACTTCAGTGGGATTACTCATGTGCTAAAAGTTGAGCAGGTGCATAAGCATTTATGGGATCAGGATCTAATTTATGATATAAGCATATTCACTGATAGCATTTTCGCCAAGGTAGAATTTTTATAGCTTAGAATATTCTCCCAGCACTGGGAACAAGTTTTGTAGTCTGTTAATTTACCATAAATTATAGATCATTTCACTTTAGCAGATGCATTCTAGTTATTTTCTGTATCTTTTCTAAACACAGTGGGTGCATCTACACAGCAGCATTATTTTGGAATAACAGAGTGTGTCTACACAGCAAGCCACTATTTCAAAATCATGGAGAGCTGGAGGACTTACTCCAACTCCTGTAACCCTCATTCCATGAGGAGTAAGGAAGTCGAAGAGTGTTCTTCCTGCTGAGTAGTCCACCTAAAGTCGAATTAAGCTATTTTGACTTAAGCTACGCAATTGACGTATCTGATGTTGCATAGCTTAATTCGACTTTAGCCCTGCTGTGTAGATGTACCCAGTGAGGGCATCTTATCATTGAGCTAAGCAAGCGACCAATTAGCTTTTTTCCACAGCATTCTGAAAACAGCTCTAGCTGATGTGCTGAACAAAACTAAATTCTGCCATTTCCATACCCGAGGTAGGCCTTTGCATGGTGGGGCACTGAAGCCAACGCTTACTGAAGTCCGTGGGAATGTTTGACTTCAGTTGTGCATTGAATCAGGCCCTTTTAGTGGTGCATCTGCTTTTGCACTGTGTAGTTTGATTTGGAATCAGTCATCTTATGTGCAATGAAGCTAAATGATTGAACTCTTAACATTTGCAACACCTGACTTTTTCATCAATAATGAGCTGTCTTGTGGCACTTGAGAGACTAACAGAATTCACTCGATGAAGTGGTTTTACCCACAAAAGCTCAGGATTCAATATATTTCAGTTGGTCTCTAAGGTGCCACAGGACTTCTCATTACTTTTAAAGTTTCAGAGGGGTAGGTGTGTTAGTTTGTGACTTTTTCATGTACAGATTTGCTTCCTTAACTTTGCATTACCAGAAGTTTTTACAAGTCAACAATATAGTATATGTACATTATATGCTACATAAAATTAATTTTGTGGTCTAGAGGAATTGAGCTAATCCATCATTTTAATACACCCAGCAATATTCCTTTCAGCATATTATTCTATCCATTTGGTTGGTATTGATAATTTCAACCACTTGTTTCCCTCATTTCCCCTACTCATATTTAGCCTCAGGATCCCACAAATCACTGGTAGTGGTTAGAAAATGTATTGGAGTATTACACTGGAATAATGTGACTAGTTTGTCATTTGGGGAGGAAGGTTTATATCTATATGCACTGAACATGCAGTTCACAGAAACTGCAGCAAATCACCCAGTCATATCCATGAAAAAATTATTGCTACTAAATATTTGTTATTATTCTTGGACTTGAGCTGTTTTTCTCTCTTTATATTATACAGAAATATGTTTAGCTTTTTCCAATTTTATTTTTAGTCCACAAATTTCTTCAACAATAAGCATCAACTTAAGTTAGCTATCTTGTGAAACATCTTGTTCTGAGACGTGAGAGTTTAACATCAAAATCTCTGTTTGCAAATCTGTCCATCTTTGTTTTTTATTATTGTTGGTGTGAGTTTGCTACTCATGAAAGGTGTTGGATTGGTAACAGTGGAGAAGTAGTCTTCTTCCATCCACAGAACACGTTGTACAGCATTGGTAATGGCAGTATAGGCTTTCCACCCAATACCACATTCCTTGCATACCGCAAACTGCTATTTGCTTCAATGAAAATTCTGGGTACAGAAAGAATGCAGATGAAAGACAAACCTGCTTCAGTCCTGAGCTATCATTAGCAGGACAGCAAGGTTGAAGCAAATGACCACTCCAATTTGGGGTGTACTAATAGCCTTAATAGCAGGTTTTAACATAGAGGCTTCTTACCAAAGCAGAATTTTGACCTCTGCTAAGGCTTATCAAAGCTACTAATTAGCACATGTAGTTATAGTCATTTTTGATATCTAGACATCTGTCCACTAGGACCTGGACTGATTCATCAGTTCATTTCACATGGCCTTTCAAAGAACTGTGGAAGAGTGACAGTTCTTGTTTATCATCATCCTGACCCAAACTGAAATAAGTACTGAAAGATTTTGTATCACATTACAAATTTCCTTTCTCTAAGAGAGCAGTATAATAAAATACATACATATCCTCCATCCAGGAAGCAAATTCTCAACCTGTTCACTTTACACAGAAGGTGTGCTAGTTTGACATAATAAATATAGTGCTTGACTTCTAAGACGGGTTCTCACAATCTTCCAAGAGAAGATTTATTACTCCATTTCCTATTCCCGTAATTCCGTTTTAACAAGAAAGCAACAGAATTTTTACCTAGCGCTTTTTAGAGATAAACTTTCATTATCTCTGTGCTTTCAAATATTTAATAATACATTTTTAACACAGCACCAAAACATGAAAGCAAAATCAAGTTTAAATCCAGATTTATGCAAATACTTTGAGTATATTTAACTTTTATGACATTAGTTTGTGCTTGGGGGGAAACAGAGCAAAACAAATATCAACAGATTTCTAACATTTTGCTACAGAGCCAGTCATGATATGTATTATAGTTTTAAGCATTGGCTACAGCAGTGGTCCCCAACGCGGTGCCCACGGGCACCATGGCGCCCGCCGGGGAATTTGTGCGCGCCCGCCGACAACCTGGGCCAGCCCCGCCCCGGGCGCGCGGCGCACTGGAGGCGCCGTCCCAGGCGCGCGACATGCACTGGTGCCTGGTGCGCGGCGCTCAGGCGGCCCCATCCCCGGGGCACATGCGGGCGCGCGGCGCCGGTGCTGGCCCCAGGCGTGCGGCTCGGGCGGCAGCGGCGGCCCCGGGCCCATGGCACAAGGCGCTCGGGCGGCCCCGGCCCTGGGGCATGTGCTGGTGCCGGGTGCAAGGTCATCCCCTCCCCTGGCGTGCCCCAGGACGCGTGGCCCCACCCCCGGGAGCCCGGCGCATGCGTGGCCCCACCTCCCGGGCGCCCGGCGCGTGAGTGGCTCCGCCCCCGGGCGCCCGGCGCATGAGTGGCCCTGCCCCATGGCACCCGGGAGCCTCTATAGGTTGGGGACCACTGGGCTACAGTATATGTGCATTTCTCTCTCTCTCTTTGTATATATACTTTATTAAAAATATTTAATAAAGGTATAAGCAACATTATAAACCCTAAAATTATTGTTTTATTAATATTACCTTTTTAATGTTGAGTGTTTTCCCCCTATGATTTTATTTACCCCGAAGGAAGAAAAACTTTTGATTAGTGAAAAAGACTACTTTGTTCACAGTTGAATTATTTATTGAAGAAGGAAATATAAGTGGTCTACATGATGCCTTCTTGAGTTATGCAAAAATTTGAATTCGCATTACAAAATACATTATAAAAATAGTATTGGCTCACTGTTGTTTGTATTTTATTATATGATGTAATAGTTACATTATTAATTCCAGAGGTCATTTTTCTTCCTCCATGTCTTGCCCAAGTAATCTACCCCCAGATCTAGTTATGTTTTCTCACAAAATATTCAAGCACTCCTTTATTATTATTTTAGACTGTTGTTATTGCTAGTTCTTGGTCTTTGGTGTTTCACCATTTTAGTCTTTGTTGTATCCAGGCATTTTGCCTAGAAAGTGCTCCACTTCAGTATATTGTTAAAGATGGCCCTAAGCCCAGAAAAGCAGTTTGCTTTTATTCATTTTTGTAAATGGGGTACTTAATGTTTTTCAGCGAAGTAGCACTTATTACAAACTCCTTCCCCTATAGGCTGACCTGCTGCAAGTCTATCCAGATGCCATAACCCTCAAAGTACTACCTCTGTGCAATTACTATCCTGAACCTAAACGGACACGTTTTAACCCCATGCCAAACTGATTCGAATCATGCTCAGCTAATAACTCCTGGCTGGCTCGCCTGTTGTTTGACTACACTTACAGTTCATCCTTAAAAATGTTCAGGAGACCAAATAATTTTATTTAGCCAAATGTATTTTCTGAAGACAAAGCAGTATAATATGAAAAGGAGTCATACATATCCTTCTCCTGGGAAGCAAATTCTCACCGTGTGTTCACCCTTATACAGGGTACTTCAAAGATACGCATTTCAGCTAGTGGTATCTACAGTGTGATTTTACAAACTACAAAATCCTGATAGAAATGTAGCCGTGTTAGTCTGGGGTAGTTGAAGCAAAATGCAGGACAATGTAGCACTTTAAAGACTAACAAGATGGTTTATTAGAAGACCATCTTGTTAGTCTTTAAAGTGCTACATTGTCCTACAAAATCCTGTACATCTCTAAAAAACATCTCACCAGTTTGTAACCATTCCTTAACTTCTAGGTTTGTCCTGTACTTTGCTTTCTTTTTTGTTTTGGATGCTACAGTCCAAATCAGCTGGGCATAAAGGTACATTCCAACCTGTGCTGGGACAGAGTATTTACGTACCTTGGGTTTCACAAACTTTCTATTTTCAAATGCCAAGACTGACTCCAGCTTTGCAAAGTGTGATAGAATATCTGATGTGGGTGAACATAATTGCAGAGAGAGCATAATACTTTCAGTTAACATTATTTCCAAACATGTATATGTAGTATATATTACATTAATACCATGTACCTAATTCCCATTAATATAGTGTATACTATGCCTGATATCGATGTTGACCGAGTGACCTTGGTGTTTTTCTTTCCCCTTCTTTTGTGGCATGGGGTGAAGATCACTTGCCAAAGTTATGAATATATCTTAATTATTCCCTGCCACCATGGGGAGCCTCAGACACTGGTGGACCTCAGTCTCCCCTGTTCACTGACGGTGGCACATGGTATTTAGTCTGTGTGCTGGAGTACTTTCATCCAATTTGGGTTGTTGTCTTTAGCATTCAGGTGCTAGGTGGTGGTGTTAGTCTGGGATAAACAGGAGGTCAGACTAGGTTATCTGGTGGTTTCTTTTGGCCTCAAACTATGACTCTGTCTAGGTACTGGCTAATATGACTGTTAACATGAACAGGCCTTTTGATTTGAATGGGAAAAGTAACGTGAGGGAGGGCTGCAGGACTGGCCCTACTCCAGCAACATTACTAAATTCTAAAGCAGAAAAATTATTTCTGAAGTCTAAAAAAAATTCCACTCTGGCTAATTTCCCTGGGCATTTTAGAAATGCAGCTCTCTTGTGTAAGGCTTATATAGGGCAGACAAGATTTTATCAGTAACTGGCATTTAATGAGAAAACTAACACAATGACTGCTTCTGTCATCAGGTTTTTTTTCCCTAAAGCTGATTCCTATTTTCTCATAAAGCTACTTTAAAAACAAAACAAAACAAAGGAATCCAAGATTTAGTGGGGGTGACTATCCACCAGCCTAGAGTGTATGTCTGTCATGAAACTAGTTCCTCCAGTACATCAGATTATCATCCTGTTCATTAATTCTTTGGGGGCTGGATGGGCACTTGACAACCCACGCTGTGTAGAGAGCAGTGTGTAACTGAGCTGCTTCAGGAGCACAGCAAGAAGCAGTTAGTGACTTTTAGCAAGGGAGTAGAAGGGATAAAGTGTTTGTAGCTCTAACAATCACAATTGTTCTATGGGAGTGCTTCTACACAGCACAGTTATTTCAAAATAACTGACATTATTTTGAAATACCTATATGAGCTTCCACACAGCAATCTGTTATTTTGAAATAATTTCAAAATAACGGATGACTTATTTTGAAATATGTAAACCTCATTCCACAAGGAATAACGCCTATTCCGAAATAGCTATTTCACAATAGCTGTAGTATGGATGCTCCACTGCTACTATTTTGAAATAGCTCCTCCCCAGTGCCTCCTGGGGCTCTAAATCGAGGTAGATCATCCACATTAGGGAAGCCTGCCTTGGACTAATTTCCAGGCTTCCCTGTAGTGTAGACGTGCTATTTCGAAATAAGCTAATTTGGAGTATTTGTTCTGGAATAGCTTATTTCAAAATAAGTGTGCAGTGTAGATGTTCCCTGGAAGAAAGTTGTACCAGCCCTTTTCCTGGTACATCTTCTCCTTGGCTCATGGGGCTCAGCTGATTGGTTGACGTGCTCTGGGGATGGTTGAGCAATGTTTTCATCTGCTTCCTGTCCATGAGCATGGGAGAAGTACTAGTACCACAAGGAAGGTTACTTAAGCCCTGCATTTGGTATAGGATGGTTCTGTCTTCATGTATAAGTAACTAATTAAAAGTACCAATAAGTGACACTTGTGAGCATGTAGCATTGTTTTAAGTTTTGTAAAATCAACAAACAAATAAACTTTTTGTTGATGCTAACTGTAGTGCACCTCTTTGTGTCAGTTTATATCAGCTATTAACAGTGGGAGACCTCTGACGTGAGTAGCCCATACTGTATCCCATGCCACCTTATTTCCTAGCTTACAATTGAGCTTTAAATCTTTGGGGGAAGTCTCAGGAGAAATTGAATAAGCTGGCATATAGGACACACAAAAAAGTAAACAATTTTTACAGAGGCTGGTATTCTGGATTCTTCTGTCTTCTACAGAACTATCACTATTCATTTTTAAGCCTTTAAATTTAAAACATGCAGATTGGAATTGTGCCTACCAAAGATTTTAAACAGACAGAATTCAAGGTCCCTTGGCTTCTCATTAAGATAGCACTCGCATTGATGAAGAGAAGTTTATTTTATGTGATAATGAAGAGAAGGGCTTACATTAGCAGTTATCTCTAAAATGAAATCCTAAAATGTTTATCATTAATAAAAATCTCTACTGAAATCTGCCCCATGGATATTCACAGCATTTGTAGTTGGAGGGATGAGAGAGTGTTTCTCAAGGCATCAGACATGGAGCTTTTTGCTTTTCCTCAGATCTTTTTATTAGTGCTACCAGTTGCAATCTCAATAGCTAACTCACCCACTGTGCTAGAAACTGCTGAGGACTGAAGACAACACAGTTTTCAGGTTCACAGTATCTCCCGAGATCAGGTTCTAAGTCATCATTAGAGCTGATCAAACATATTTTGTGCAAAAATTTTGTGTATAACTTGAGCTACTTTTCAACAAGCTCTAGTTATGTTGAATTGTCTGGTCATAGTCTGTGCAACTTCATAATATTTTACAGTTTTGTTGGTTGATCTTTTCCAGTTCCAATGAAAATTGATATCAGATCACTGAGAATGTATTAAGGCACTGGTTTAATATTTTTTAAGCTCCTTATCCTGTGTTAGGCTTGCTGACCTCTGTTTCCATGGGAACAGGAACTGAAGTAAGTGGCAGCTGTCAAAATTCCAACAAGCAAGTTGACTACTGATGGAGAGCTGCAAGTGCTATGACACAAAATACCTGCAGCATGAGGATTGATCTGGCTCTTAATTTCTGTAAAGCTTTCGCTTCTAGGGAAAAAGCATATTTAAAAATATATTTAAATATTCAGATCTCTACTATATAAAAATATTTTTTAAATAAAATGTTTCCAAATATTTGTATTGACTAAAATCAACAATATACGTAAACAGCTGCCTTAGAGGCAGTACCTCATTTCTCTAGTGACTGAAGGCTCTCTGCCTTCAAGAGCGCACTCTGTAACTTTCATGAGCTGCACATGTGATGCACCCCAGTGGTTTATCAAGAAAAGTGAAATTACATATGTCTACAACCAAGGCCATACCTATGTGAAAAATTCACCCTGATTTCAGCCAGCAGTTTGTACACTGTTGCAGCTTGCACTAGTTGTTGGCCATGGATGGATTAAATCTGGCCAAATTTCCAGTATAAACAAAGCCTTGGATGTAAGTATCTATCTCTTGTACATGTTGTAAACTGCCATGATGTAGTTCCCTGTGCACCTCAACAGAATTGCCTGGAGCTTGGCTATCACAATTTGCCACGGTAGTTGAAGGTAAGCTGAGATGTTTGGGCTAACAGTACTAAGATTTAAATTTGAGAGAGCTAGTAGCAGAGTGTTTCCTAGAGAGGATCCTTTCTATGGTACATGTCCTATCTCTTCTCTAAAGCATTTGCCTTTGACAAATGATATGGAGAAATTCCTTGGACCAAACATGCCAGTTGATGTAAAGTGCCATGGTGCTACTGAAGCCAATGGAACTATACTAATCAATATCAGATGAAAATCTGGCCCTCTGTTGTAATTATTTTTGTCTGCCTCTGAAAAAAGGTGCTGGTGTTAATTTAATAAGCACAGCTAATTAAAGTACTTGTACTCTGACTCCAGCGAGAAGGGGCTTTAGATGCATCAAATCAGTAAATAAATGAGAAACACTTCCCCTCTTTTCCATATAATGTTTCTCCATTCCATTTTCTTCTCCACTATCATTTATTTTGTAACACACACGAATGTAGTAGGCACCACATGGTACAAATTGATAGCCAGGTTTTTGCCTCAAACAATTTGCAATTGTTTTATTTGACATGACATGATGAGTGGGAGTGACAAACAAGGAGAGGAAATAAAGCTCGGTGTACAGTCTGTCATTTCAAAAGACTATTTTAGTGGTGCCAGTTGACAGGCATGCAGCTTTGGGGAAGCTCAGGAGAGCCCCTCAGGAAAGATGCACAAGCCAACCATAACCTGAAGAATTTGTGTGTTGTCAATCAGAATTAAATACCTGCCAAAGCACATTAGGACTGTAGTGCTCCTGAGTTGCTGGGTACCACAATGTTCAGAGCTGATTGAATCTTCCATGTACTGAGTATCCTCCTGCTCAAAAGCTATGTAAGTACAACAATGCCTTTATAGAATAGATACGGGTGGTCAAATACTGGCCCGTTGGCTGGATCCAGTCCACCAGGGTTAGCTCCTGGAGGGCCCCCATCCCTATATTCACCTGCCCAGCCTCAAGTATAGACTATGGCAACTCCCACTAGCCGCAGATCAGTGTCCAGCCAATGGGAGCTGTGGGAAGTGGTGTCCCAGTCCACACTGCTCCCTGCTGCTCCCATTGGCTTGGAACAGTGATCTGTGGCTAACGGGAGCTGTGATTGCCAGGATTTGCAGCCATGCAGATATATATAGTGGCAGTGGTGATCAGTAAGATAGGGGACAATGACACTGCCTCATCAAACTGGACAAGGTTTAAAAACTGTCACATGAAAGCTATCTCTGAGCTTCTCATGCTTTTTCAAGGAGTTTTGGGGACTGATTATGTTATCAAGCACTACAGATGAATTCATAATCTAAAATAAGTGTGGGGTACCAGAAAATACCTACTTTCACTGCTAATTCTGTTAAAAGACCCTCATCGCTGATTGCCTGAATGTTTTCAGAATTTTTAAATACTGTCAGGGTAGAGCACGTGATCCACCACGGCCATACTGAACCCTCATAACTCTTCTCAGGCAGTTATATCAGTGACAGAGCTCCCACGCTTTTGGGTCTCAAACCACCAATCATCTGCATCTGAGCCCTCCCTGCAATGGTTAGTACTGTGTGGTTTTGATTCCTACAAATGTGAGTGGCTGATGTAATTAGTGTTTCCCTCCAGCCAAGGCTAGATTAAAAACCATATCTGAAATGCAGCTGTGACTGCAGAAGGTTTCACCTGACTATATTGAAGCACTTGGATTACTTTTTTCTTTTCCCTATCTCTTTCTCTCTCTCTCCTTACCAGCCTTAGGCTGACAGGAATCAAAAGAGAAGCAACAGGCGCGAAGGGGAGAGCTGGGCTATGTCTGACCTTTTCTAGAGACTACAGGGCAATTCACTGTAAAGCATAACTCTGGTGAAAAAGAGATTCTGAGTCTTTAAATAAAATACCTTATTATATGAATCATATTTTATTGGGGAATTAGGCTGAGGATTTTGAGTAGATGGAATTATCTGGAGGTATTTTTATTTGGCTTCCTTGCTCGGAACAAAGAATCATTTGCATTGAGTGGTAAGAAATAAAATGTCTTCTACTGAAAGAGATAATGCACGTGACCCACTGAAAGTCAGAGATGGTCTTCTAAATCCCCCAGGTACTTCTGAAGATCTTCTCCAAACTAGTGATAGAAGCTGGTACTTATCTTGTATATGGCACCAATTACCAGCGTATTTAGATGTGGTAAATATTTATGGAGGCAAATATACACATTCAATGTAGGGATTATTTGAACAATGGCTATCAGAAGTCAATGTATCCCAACCCAATGACTCATCAAGCTAACACAGATAGGGCACATCAGTTTCATAGCCAATGGTACACAAGGCAGTACCATTGACTGCCTGGACCCAATGGATCAAGTGACTATGCTATGGCCTCATCCCCTCATTTTAACAATCTCTATAGGTCAGCTTTGGAATTCTTTGAAGGGGAAGTCCTGCTGTGTTAGTTATAGACCTATTTGCATGGTTGCTCTTAGATTTGAAAGGCTATAGTACGGTAACAACAGTACTACAGTGAATACCGCAATTTATATATCTTAGGAGAGCAACTGACTATTGTTAAATGATGGGAGGGGAAGGGAATAGGAATCCATGTTTTTTCAGGTCCACTGTTTAAAACTACTATAATCATGAACACACGATGCCTCTGTACCTGGCTTGCTGACAATGAGCACTGAACAGGAGACCCTACAGGGAGAAACAGCTTTGAACGTCGAAGAGCAAAAACTGAAATCTACCAACTTAGGCATTATTACTAAATAAATAGCTTTCTTTAGTTAAACTTCAACACCTGTCAATGAGGAGTAGGAAGAGATGTAGCTGGAGGCGGTCCTGAATTGTCCTCCTGGAATGCTAGCATATGTGCTCTTGTAGGAGTATTTTGTCATGTTGTTTACTTGTTATTCTTTTGCACAGAGTGTTGTATTACATAATAGTTAGGGGCCTGGAGCCTGCAATCAAAATACATAGTCTGTAGCTATGCTAACAAAGGGCTGTAATGTTCTACATAATATTTTGGTAACAGGCACTACACCCCAATACAGAAAATCTTATAGAAAATCACTGAGTTGCCACTTATATTTCTCAGGAGTAATGAGCTAAGCAAATAAATCTGAAGGATGGCATATTTTTTATAGATTGAGTGCTACGCACTAGCAGACCAGAATACATTGAAAGAGAGGCCTGGAAGGAACTTAAATTGTCACATTCACTCATCCCACAGACTGTGATCAGGTGCTGCAGGAATAAAAATGGTATTCTCTATGTAACAGGGTCAGGGCAGGTTACCTTACTTATTCTTAGTCCTACAATCCAAGCCAGAAGAAAAGAATTATAAAGTACTTTAGACAGCAGTTTATGGCAGAATATATTAGCCAGAGATAAAGTTTCCAGCTAATTTGAAAAAAAGCAGACCTCTTTTAACATGGGGAGGGCAATAGTTTCATCACCTTTAGGATATTCTCAATTTGAGTAAGAAGGGAAATAGTTAAGAATGGGCGGGATAAACCCACAGAGCATTTCTGTATTAGGTGTTATGATAGTGTGCCTTTTGAAGGGCTCAAGTGTTTGTTTGTTTTGACCTTTTCCTTTCATATTGTATTATTTTGGTCATTTATAAGCAATGTTTGGATACTACTTCTAATGACATAAAAGGAATACTAAGAAAGCAGTAGAATTAGATTGTTGAATTTAATGAGTCCCTAGCCTCTTTTTTTCCCCCTCACACTTTGATTTACAAATAGATGCAGTTTCATAATTTACATAGCTATGAAACAATCAAACTATAGGCAAGAAGCTCACCGCTAGTATATTCTGACCTGTTTCCTCATCTATATTACTAAGCATTGTTGCTGCAATTATTTATTTGGCTTAAGAGGAGACACTCAAGATTGCAATATAGACCAAAAATATATGCTATCCAAAGCTACCCCAGTCAGCTAAGGAAATAGTCTTTAATTAGATCACTGGTGTGTTGTGACTATGGCTTATCATTTTACACAGTATGGGCACGCCTACACTGCAGGGCAAAAGTCGAATTAAACTACGCAACTTCAGCTATGCCAATTGCATAGTCAAAGTCGAAATAGCTTAATTCAGCTTTTGACACTGCCTACACAGCAGGAAGTCAAAGGAAGAACACTCTTCCATCAACTTCCCTTACTCCTTGTGAAATGAGAATTACAGGAGTTGGAGTAAGAAGTCCTCCAGCTCAACATTATTTTAAAGTAATGGCTTGCTGGGTAGACACACTTTTTTTTATTTCAAAATTACGTCAGTTATTCTGAAACAACACTGCTGTATAGACGTACCCTATGATCTCATTACTTCCTGGTGCCTCTAGTCCAGTGGGCACCAACCAGTAGATCAGGTTCTACTAGTAGATCTTGGAACCTCTGACAGGTGATCCTGACTGGCTTGGCCAAGAAGCTATCAAGTGCTGACACTTCAGCTGTCCCACCCCCTACTACTGCTCATCTCCTGCCCTTTGCCTTGGAGCTGCCCCTCCCTCTGGGGAGCTGCCTCCTTTCTGTGCAGGGCAGAGGAGGGAGAGGAGGGGTACTGATGTCAAGGTGCCTTCTCTCCCACTTTGTATCCTTACACCACAGAGCAGAGAGGGAGCACAATAGGACTTGTGATGGAGTTTGCTGGCTGCTTTAGGGAGCGGGCCAGAGCAGCGGTGAACCTGCCTTGGTCCCACTTCACCACCATCCAGGAGCCATGAGCAGTGCCCAGCAGCAGCCCACATCCTAAACTCCTACCCTAGTCATGAACCCCCTCCTGCACCCTAAGTCCCTGCTCCAGCCCCAAGCTCCCCTGCATCCAAACACTGTTCCAGAGCCTGCACCTAGAACCCCTCCTACATCCGAACTGCCTGGCCCAAGAGCAGCTGAGAGCCCCTCTCATACTCCAGATCCCTTAATCCAAGACTAGAGCCTGCACCCCAACCCTCTGCCCCAGTCTGATGAAAGTGAGTGAGGATGGGTACGAGAGGGAGGATGGAGTGAGCAAGGGAGGGGCCTTGGACAAGGGGTGGGAAGGAGGCGGGGCAAGGGTATTTATATTTGAGGTAGATCTTGAATTGCACTTAAATTCAAAAAGTGATCTCGTGCTTAAAAGGGTTGGAGACCCCTGCTCTAGTCTGTCCTTCAGCTTATCATGAACTTGTAAGACCTTGGGGTTCTTTGGTACATCCTTATGGTTCCCTGTACCATAATACAAATGAATAATAATAAACAGGCTGATTATATAGGCAGCAGAACCCAAGGATTTGGGGTTTCCAAAGTCCTGCTTGCTATTCCTGTGGTCTAGGGGTTGGAGCCAGGAAGACACAGGACTGGGAGTCACAAGATGTGGGCTCATTAATTCCAGGGTAGAACAGTGCCTTGTGATCATCTAGTCTGACCCTCTGTAAAACCAGCAGGACTGACAGCCTTGCTGGGCAAGGTGGGTGGGAGGGAGAGTGCTCCATGCCACAGAAGTAGGGGAGCCTTGGTCAAAAGGAGCAGGGCTAGGCAGTCCTCCGTGCTGCCCAGAGCATGCAGAGTGGTGCTCTGGCAGCAATTTAAAGGGCCCAAGACTCTGACTGCCACTGGTGCCATAGTGGTGGCCCTTTTGTGCTGCTAGGCCCTGAGGCAGATGCCCCTTCTCTCCCCTCCCTCCCTCCCTCCCCTCCCCCCACTTCCTCAGCAGGCTGTGTAAAATTCAGGCTATATAATTTCCTCAGAGTAATTTCCAGAGCTTGTTAGAAAAAAAAATCCACTTGTGCCTTAATTGCCAGTGATGGAGAAACCACCATAATACTTCCTGAATTAATCTGATGGTTAATTAACCATATTAATATGTACGCCTTAGTTCCAGTCTGAATTTTCTACCTTCACATTTCAGCCATTGGATCATGTCATACCTTTCTCTGATGGATGGAAGAACTCTTTCTCAAATATTTGTTTCCCTTGTAGGGGTACCCAGAGAACACCCCTTCACCTTCTCTCAGACTCAAAGAGCTTATCACTAGAAACTGTCATACTTTCTAATCTGTGCCTCATTTCAGTGGTTCTTCTCTGAATCCTCTCCACTTTATCAGCATCTTTCCTGAATTATAGACACCAAACTGGAGAGCATAATCTAGCAGTGGTTGCACATGTGCCAAATACAAAGGTAAAATACCCTCTCTGCTTCTATTCAAGACCAGTTCAACCACTGATTTCACTGGTAATGTTACTGTCTGTGCTTCAGTTTTCCCATCTGTAAAATGGAGCTGATAATGCTTATCCATCTTTGTAAAGATACTTGAGCTTTTCATCCAAAAAGCATTATTTAAGTGCAAAGCATTATTACTCCTGCTTCTCAGAATTGAAGAGGAGCACTAGACTGAAGGCTAGTATCCCAAAGAACAGTGGCCTAATTGGCTACAGGTTAGGTTTTCAGTTATATGTTACTGTCAAAATGTGATAAATATTACTTAACTCTGGGGTTCTCAAACTTATTATACTGCAACCCCCAGGGGGGAGAGGGTGGCCGGGACCCACAGTTTGAGAAACACTGCCTTAACTGCATCTATAGCAAGTACAAAGTGATGCTTAATTAGGTTTAAGCATAATCGTGTGAAATACAGCATAAACAATGACCAATATTGAATGCCTGGACCAAATCTGTCTAGCATTTAGCTACTTTTTTTTCCAGCAGGATCCTGATTATTTTCCACAACATTATTCTACAGTTTTAAAATGAAGTTTCTCAAATGATCTGTGTCTCCCTGAAAGTTCTGATTAATATTATATTTAATATGGCATTCATTTAGGAAGAGGTGACTAATTTTAATCCTTAATCCTGTGAGGTTGTGCTTGTGCTGTGCCTTATCAGAAAGCCTCCCAAATAAATGGAAAACAGATAAAATCTATTCATGTTATATTTCTTTAAAAAGCTTCAGAGTGATTGAAAAATAAATCTGCTTTCATTAAACCGCATTCCTCTAATCTTAGGTATGAAATCTGTTATTTCAGAGCCTCCCCCTAGCTGATGATATAATAGTCACAAAATGTGGTATCCAATTCATGCTGAAATTTATTTTTATAACCCAGTTATATGGACCAATTTCCAAATATGCAGCCAGCAGTTATGTTATCCTAACTTTTTTACTAAAATGTGTGAACACAAGAAGTGCTTTTATAGTATGGCACTAGCAGTAGCAGATCCTTGCATTCAATAAATGCTCCCTCACCAGTTCATGAACCTCCACAATTTGAAATGAACTCTCATTCAGTGCTGGGAAATAATTATCTCCTCTGCTTGACATGGCAGAACAAGATTGCAAACAGTGGGAAAAGTCTTAATTTGTCTGGCCAACAAAAGGATATTACTGGGATTTTAAAAATAAGCCCTCAGAGTTGAGCTTTTCGGGCATCATGGGGGTGGGGAGCCTAAGAGAGTGATGCAGGAATCGATTGTCCTTTTGTGGTCTAAATTTTTCAAATGATTCACTTCTCAAAACTAAAGTGAAACCTGGCTGAAGCAATAGATAGAAGGTGCACTCCCTTTCTTTCCTGCAAAAGAGCACTAATATCAGGTAGAAGCAAGGAAGATGAGATTTCTTTTCTTTCAAGAGTGACTCAGCCACCCCTTTTCCCATATGAGACTGAAATCATGAGTAACCAGGAAAGCTCCAATCTCTCTGGATATATCTCATCAACACGGTTTGACAAGATACAGCTGGGGGACACATGCATACTGAAACTAGTTCTCTTGGCTCACTGGCGCTCTCCTCTCTCCTGGGCTATGTCTACACTGGCGCGATCTTGCGCCAGAGCTATGCAAATGAGGCTAAGCATGGAATATCGCTGAGCCTCATTTGCATATCTAATGAGCCACCATTTTTGCGGAAGAGGCTCTTGCGCCAGAAGGAGCTGTCTACACTGCCCCTTCTTGCACAAGAAAAACCCTCTTGCGCAATGCCGTTATTCCTGAAAATAATCAGCGTAGCAGCATTGCGCAAGAGGGTTTTTCTTGTGCAAGGGGCAGTGTAGACAGCTCCTTCTTCCGCAAAATGGCGGCTCATTAGAGATGCAAATGAGGCTCAGTGATATTCCACACAGCCTCATTTGCATAGCTCTGGCGCAAGATCGCGCCAGTGTAGCCATAGCCCTGGAGTAGTAGCTGTGCCACTGCTGCTGATGGGGGAAGAGGAGTCCTAATGCCTCCCTGTTGCCCCAGCTGCTGCTGGCAGCCACTTTGGCACTGCTTGCTATGTAACTGCTCTGGTGCTGCTGTAACAGCTGCTGCTCCAGAGGGGATGCCACAGAGCGGGCTCCTGCTTCCTCTGCCCATTCCCACGGCCTCTTATCTGCCGTAGCCCCTCTCCTTTTCTTCCCCGTCTTATCCCACTCTCTCTGACCACACCATTATCCCTCCCTCCCCATCCCATTGCCATTGCCATGCCCCCTTCTCTGGGTACTCACCATCACACGGGAAACTGGCAGACACTGGGAACAAAGAGGCCATGTCCAGCTGCTGAAGCAGCAGCAGGGAGCAGAAGAGAACACCCGCCCTCTCCATTCCCTGTGAACAAAAGGGCTGTGTCTACGTTGGTGAGATCTTGCGCAAAAACAATCACTTTTACGCAAAAACTTGCTGCCTGTCTACACTGGCCGCGAGTTCTTGCGCAAGTACACTGACGTTCTGATGTATGAAAACAGGGCTTCTTGTGCGCAAGAGGCCAGTGTAGACAGGCAACATTAATCTCTTGCGCAAGAAAGCCCTATGGTTAAAATGACCATCAGAGCTTTCTTGCGCAAGAGAGTGCCTACACTGCCATGGATGCTCTTGCGCAAATGCACATGGCAGTGTAGACGCTCTCTTCTAGAAAAGCAGCGAGGAGTCCTGTGGCACCTTATAGACTAACTGAAGTGTTGGAGCATAAGCTTTCGTGGGCAA
This sequence comes from Pelodiscus sinensis, assembly GCF_049634645.1. Taxonomy (NCBI): domain Eukaryota; kingdom Metazoa; phylum Chordata; order Testudines; family Trionychidae; genus Pelodiscus; species Pelodiscus sinensis. The sequence goes on along the minus strand of NC_134715.1, from coordinate 57,330,025 downwards.
AGACCCACTTCGTCAGATGCATGATGAAGTGGGTCTTTGCTCACGAAAGCTTATGCATCTGACGAAATGGGTTTTTGCCCATGAAAGCTTATGCTCCAACACTTCAGTTAGTCTATAAGGTGCCACAGGACTCCTCGCCGCTTTTGCAGATTCAGACTAACCTGGCTACCCCTCTGATACTCTCTTCTGGAAGAGTTTTTGCACAAGAACTCTTCCAAAAAAGAGTTCTTGCGCAAGATCATGCCAGTGTAGACGTAGCCAAGGTGTGTCTTCTGGTGGAGAGGACATGCAGTAGGGGAAGGACAAAGCCCTCCTCCTTCTGGTAGGCCCTAGCAGAGCAAACCCTGCAAGGCAGCTTGGCCCCTGGGTCAACCTCATTTGTGTGTAGTCAGAAGGGGGGTTAGACTTGAATGCGAATCTGAGCCCAGGCTTATACTGAGTGACAATATACTTACCGTTCCTATATTCTTATCCACAGCTACTGTATGTATTTTTGGGCAGCTCTATAGCATAGCAGAAAATGAAACATCTGAAAAAGTAAAAACAGCTTCTTGTACATCGATGGACCCCCTCTTTTAACTGCATATGTCATAATATTTTTTTAAAAAATAATAAATTTTCTGTTCATTCATATTTTGACAACTATATGGAGACTGCAGTTCTAGATAAAAACTGCTTAATCTTCATTAATTTACATTTCTGGTACAGAATTGTCCAGTAGTGAGAGCACAATCCTTGTACTTAAGCAACCCAGGTTTAAGTACCTGCTCTACTAGACTTCCTGTAACTCACTCAGGGAATGTCTACACATGCAGTGGAATGGCTGCACCAATGCAGTTGCAACAGTTTGGTGAAAACACACTGTGCTAATGGGAGAGAGCTCTCCCGTGAGTGTAATAAAACCCAGCTCTGCAAATGCTCTGTTGGCAAGAGAAGCTCTTCCTCCAACATAGCAGTGTGCACATAAGTGCTTCTGTCCATGTAACTTATGTTGCTTGGGGGATGGAGTATGATAAGGAATGTCAACATAGGCTGTAATGTAGAAATGGCCAGAGTCATGGAGCCACTGAAATCAATGGGAGTTAGTTGAATCCTTTGATGATCTGGGTTTTAACTTCTCTCCCCCTCAGTTTCCCACCTATAAAATGGGAACAGCACCATTTCACTATTTTACAGAGGTACTGCAAAAATGTGTGCAATGAAAGATTTGATACTCATTACAGAAAAATACATCAGTAACTAAAAGATTATTATGTCCTTTTTTAATTTGGCATGAATGGGGCCTACTTAAGTGTCAAGGTAAAAAATTATCATATTGGAGATGAAGTGGGATCTGAGGAAATACCTGCCAGAATAAATGCTAATAGATAAGGGATTAAACTGAAATCCTCATGCTAATCAGTGGGAGCTTAGATGTTAAAGGAAAATGGAATTGAGCTGATAAAACCATGGAATGGCTTTCTTACAAGACCAGAGCATTGTGGGACAGATTCTTATTGACATTGCAAATGCTTTACACTTCTCTGGTAACATAAAGGGGCTTTGAAATTTGTCAATTTATTTACACCCCATTTGAGGCCCATTCATGCTGTCAGGTGATGTAAAGCAGCCATAATGTAACTGAAAACCAGCCCTTCAATTGTAGTTTTAGCATAACAGTCATAGTTGCTTTAACTGTCTATATATTACTCTATAACAAGCTCAAGAGATTTCAAACAAATCAAATCCAAAGAGTTCTGAGGTTGAAGGTTTTTTTTTGTTGTTTTGGTTTTTTTTAGGAGAAGCATTTTAATGTATTTCACACATTGTAAAATATTTATAGTGAATTACATAATATCTGTACATCAGATTTGAAACATCAGTAATCTCTCTCAGCAATTCCTTGCCTATAAATTTTTTAACAGCATGGGTAACTACAAACATTCTGGGTATTTGTGGACATGAAGGTCCATGCAGCGGGATTAATTTAGCTTTGTAAAAGTAACTGATACTTTTCCTTTCTGAGTAAACATCAGTTTATTCCCTCTTGCTCCCTTCTGATTATAAAGATATACATCTGAATGATTTCATAATGGCATAAGGAATAAGGGCAGGACACTGTATATATAAAAATGAGCTTTCCCACATGATAAAATCAGCAGTGTAATCACATCTCACATTAAAATACTAAATATATTGTGTAATACAAGAAAGTTTCACCAGTTTAGAGGACAATGAAAATAGCTACATTTTAACTCACTCCTTAATTTTTCTGTGGAGAATCTCGCTAAGTGGTGAAAAGTGTCACAGCTTGTTGGATTCCCTCCTCCCCCAAAGATAAACAGCAAATTAGTTTAGAAAAAAGTGGTTGAAATTAGCTCGAACTCTAACTTTAATGAGTTCAATGAGGCTAGACAAAGACACAAGTTGCTCATTGCCACATACAATACAGTTAACAGATTCAACTTTTTACCTGAGCAAAAAGAATTTCACTATTTACTAGAACATGCAGCATTAACCAGTTAATATATATATAAATTGAGCATACTGTTCCTCGGTTACACTGCATTCAGATATTTTTAATCTGGTGGCTGATGGGAAAAGATCCAATGTATGATGTGTGTGACATAAAACCACAAACACTGAAATGCACATTAATATTCAGCAGCGTTTCTAAAGGATCAAATTTTGTCCTACTCTATTATGTAGGAATAAAGCAGGAATAATTCAAAACCCATAGGCTACGTCTATACTACAGGCTTCTTGTGCAATCACTGTTTTGCGCAAGAGTTCTTATGCAAAAGTTCTTGTGCAAGAGTGCGTCCACACTGCCATGTGCTTTTGCGCAAGAGCGCCCATGGCAATGTGGACGCTCTCTTGCGCAAGAAAGCTCTGATGGCTATTTTAGCTATGGGGCTTTCTTGCGCAAGAAACCCCTGTTGCCTGTCCACACTGCCTTCTTGCAGAAGAGCTCTTTCACAAGAGGGCTTATTCCTCATGGGGAGAGGAATAACTCTTGTGCAAGAAGTCCTGTTTTCCGACACATTACTGTAAGTTTACTTGCGCAAGAACATGCGTGCAGTGTAGACGCTCTGCAAGTTTTTGCGCAAGAACAGCTATTCTTACGCAAGAAGCCTGCAATGTAGACGTAGCCATAGAGTTAATGGTACTTTAAATACAGAGCAGTGCCTAGAAATTCAAGCACTAGCATTTCCCTCCATTTAAGAAGTGCTTACAAAAGACCTGAGTCCGCATTCCTTATCTGCCCCAAATTCTCTTTTAAATGTGTTGGCCTATTTAGCTCGCTTGACTGCAGAATGAAAGGTCTAATATGTTGTGAATATAGAATCAAGCCCCAAATGTGTATTTTTCTCCCAAGCATAACTGTGGCTATGCCATAAGGAATTATGTATTACTCCATTTGTTTTAGCAGAAACCAAATTACAAATTAGGTAGAAACTTTAACTGTCCTGATCTAAATGCTCTATTATAGTAGTAGTATTTTGATTTTATGAATTATTCTGTGGCAACCCTATTCATATTAAATGAAGCTTCAGGGAGTAGCTGAGTTAGTTTGTACAGAATAAACAAAAAACAACAAATGGTCTGGTCTATAAAGTGCTACCAGAACATTTGTTGTTGTTTAAGTTTATCATATTAAATTAGGCAAAAAATAGTGAGGTATAGTCTCCTTAAGGAAACCCTTATTTAGTACTGCAGTTGCAGAAGGGAAGAGAAGTATGAGCTTCTATGCCGATCTCCAGCCTCACTCTTAGCATGCTTTGAGTGCTGAAGGACTCTCTATTTGCAGCATATAGTGTCCACACTGTCAACTCCCAGTTGGCTCTTGAAAAAGTATTCATCCCTTTTAGGGCAAGAACAGCAAACTCTTTTCTTGCCTTTGTCATTACTGCTGCCTTAGCAAAAGGTTGGGGTGCAGACTTCTTTCCAAACACAATACAGACAGTAATTATATATGGGCTATGGTAATCAACTCCCTATGGAATCATAGGGCCGATATTTTAACATGCTGGTTTTCTTTCATCTTTTACGATTAAAAACCTAGATATTAAAAGTACATCTGTCAAAATGGATCTTTCTCTGGCCAGAGTGTGTTCCTTCCTTCCTGTATAGCCGACTGACTTAGACGCTGGTAGGGGCTCCAGTGCAATGATTCTTTTTTGCTTCCAAGTTCTTCTTGGCTTTAAATGCTCCCGAAAGCTCAGGGTGAATGGAATCGAGCCGCTGCTCACATTGGAAGGCTGCGAGGAAAGCTGTCCTGTAGTTGCTGTTCATCCAGCCATAGAGAAGGGGGTTAGCAAAGGTTGAGCACATGGCAATGACATGAAACACTGTGTAGATTAGCTTGTACTCCTTCAGATCTAACACCTTACTGTCAATGTCACTGACAAGCTGGAAAGTGTGAAAAGGAAGCCAGCTTACAGCAAACACCACAACTACACATACCAGCATCTTGGTGGTCTTCCGCCGCCGCTGATGGTAATTGTCATTCCCAGCCCCGGGGCTGATATGGTTCTTTAGTTTGGTCCAGATACGGGTGTAGGCATACGAGATGATAGCTAGAGGGAAAACATATTGGATCAGGAGCATAGAGACACTGTAGATGGTGCCATAGTTGAGTTGCCCCTCGCCAGGCCACTTCTCAGAACAGACCACAATCTTGAAATCAGGAATGATCTCAATCAGAGAGTACTCCCGAAAGATGGCCAAGGGACTAGCCAGTAGTGCACTGATAGCCCAGGCCACTCCAATGATCAGGAAGCTTATTCGCTTGGAGATTTTGCTCTCCAAGTGGTAGACAATGCAGCGATGACGGTCCAAGGCGATCACAGTCAGGGTGACAGTGGACACATGCACTGCAAGGCCTTGGGCATAAGGCACCAGGTGGCACAGCACCGGGCCCAGTTTCCATTCTCCCAACAGTGTGTAAACTAAAGTGAAGGGTAGGCACAGCGCGTTCACTAATAGATCAGCTACAGCCAGGTTGGCAATGAAAAAGTTAGTCACGGTGCGCATGCTCTTAAACTTGACGACCACGTGGATCACAAGGGAGTTGCCCACCACACCCAACAGGATGATGAAACAGTAGGCAATGATGAGAATGATCTGCACCTCCACCAGGTTGGTACTGTCTTTCAGTTCTGGTTTGGGGTCAGATGCTAGTTCACTGAGTGGTGTGGTGAGGCCTGGCAAGTATAGCCTAGTGTACAGCTCCATTTTTACTTCACTTGTGTGGTTCTCTTCACTCAATACTCCCATTGGACCCATGTTGTCTCTTACGTGGACTGTCTGAAACACAACAAAAATACAGAAAATTGGAGTAAACCAAATACTGTGTATGCAGGCTTCACCCAAAACATACCAAAAAAAAGTTTAATTACAACAAACAGAATTAGCAATAGAATTTTGTTTTTATTAATAAAGTCTGGTTTCAAAAGGAAGTTAGACTTTCAGATGAATGACTCTATAATCTGAAGTTACAATAGCTACATTAAGACCACAAGAGAGATTTGGTTAGGCTCTGGGGCATAAATGCCACCAGATATGTTCAGCAAGAAATTTGCCTAAAGTTACAGTACTGCCTTCCTCTGAAGCTGGGGGCATTGGCCATAATCAGAAGTGAGATATTGGACTACTGAAGACGAGCCACTGGTCTGATCAAAGATAGCATGTGGTACATCCACACTTTCTCATTCATTCAAAGCCCATTCCTGCAAGCTTTACACAGGCATAATTCTTGTTAAAAAACTGAGATACAATTCAAATGCATTTGAAGACAGCAGAGTATACGTACTTGGACAAAGAAAGGATTTGAATCCTGATGAGCAATATGTTCTTTGTTAAGAATGAATAGGCCAAACCACTAATGACTTTTGCACAAAACTACTGTCGATACCAGTGGGAATTCTACAAATAGAGCATTGATTCCTTACAGCCCAATGTCAGCCTAACGATATTCCAAACTTTCACCAAGGGAAGAGTGACAAGTAGTTCCTCAAAGAATTGCCAATATTCAACATTTCATTCATCTATACTTAGCTAATAAATACAAACATACTGCTTTGCACTGTTAGGATAAATTCCTGGAATTTTCCTTCAAGAAAGTCAGCATCACAAGTGCAATAAAAAATCAGAATAGCTGAAAAACATTAGTAACATTCTAGGTTGTATACATAACCCATTAGAAGATTTATCTGGTATTCCTTGGATCCTTAACTCAAGGAAATTTTATTTTCCTTCCTTTACATCATTGTACTAGGGCGGGGCTAGGGATGAGGGTTTCAGTATGCAGGCTGCCTCTGGGTGAGAGCCCAGCCCTCTCTCAGTGCAGCAGATTGGGACCAGGTGAGAAGTACCTGTCCATAGCCGCTGCAGGTCCAGAGGTCACAGCCAGGAAAGGGGTGCATGTCCCACACCTGGGGGACAAACAGATACACAGACAAACTCTCTGAAATATATCGTAGACAGCTATCCCTTTCTCCACCCCTGCCCCCTGCTTGCCCAATGTGGTGATAGCTGTTCTGGTCCACATCTCTGGCCTCTTGCTGCCCTCTGTGGTCATTCTGCAGTATAACTGTCCCTCCTGTCACACCCCTCTCTTTCCATTTTATGAGATACAATCAAATTACAGGCATATCCCATTGTCCTGGCACAACCAAACCATGACCTTGCTTTAGGTTATAAGAAGAAGCTGCATACCAAATTTAGCGATCCTAGCTCTTATCATTTAGGAGGAGTTCTTGAACAAACTGATGCACATTTCTGAAATACATAGTAAAACTAAGTTTGAATTAAACAAAGAAATAAAAACTAGGTAATATTTCTTTTATAGTGGAAGGCTTGCAAAAACAATTTTCTCATCTGAAGTTGCCAACCAAGCTTTTTACTACAGTGAAAGCAAACAGTGGTCACATCCTCCTCCCTTGAGATTAATGGGATTTTTGGAACAGATAACAAAATCACATTGTTGCCTTTGCACATATTGAGCTAAATTCTGCTCAGCTACATGCATGCAACCTCAGATTTCAATAAGATTGCATGGATATAACTGAGCAAAATCTGTTTTAAGTATTTAAAGTATGGCAGGGTTAATTTGTAACTTGCACTATAATTAGGACACTACAAGATTCATGGTCATAGGATTTTAAAATCTGAAATTTGATTTCAGCTATTTAAATCTGAAATTTCAGTGTTGTGATTTTAGAGGTCTGTATTGCCAAGAGGCAATGGTTCTTCCCTTATTTGGAGGCAATAAGCACACAAATTGGGTGAAGGCTTAAAGATTTTACTAAGCAAATCTTAGAATAAAATACAATACTTATTAAGCCTAAGCAAACCTCAAAATAAAATACGCTTACTAAAGCAATACAATTCTTATTAAGCCCAAGCAAACCTTACAGTAAAATGCAATGCTTAATAAGTACAATACTTATCAAACCTAAGCAGATATCAGAATAAAATGTAATGCCTACATCCCTTCTGCTGCCGGGAACCCCCTGAAGAAGGACAGTGGATAGACCCCAGTGGTCAGTGCGTAGCACCTTCTGCGGCTTTGGTCTATGTCGAAGTTCCAATGTTAGGAATATCCCCCTTACTTATGTACTGTTGGATCTATAGTAATCATCCCTGTTGTTTTGAGAACCTAACAAGATCATTGATACATTGCATATTTTTCCACATCCAATAATTAGCTTGTTGATACATTGCATATTTTCCCGGGCCAAATAATTAGCATTATCAGGTGGGAAACATTCAGCAAAGATACCTATATGATCTTCCCAAGCCCTCCTGTACTCCCATACAAGGTGCATGGCTTTGGGACCTGTCCCAGAACTTGTTGAAAGTCAACAGTGCATTCTACACTGTACCATCTTGAGCAAACAGCTAACTCTTTGAGAATAACAAAAGAATAATAAAAAGCAAATAGCACAAATGGCTGCCTAGAGCATCCAGGCCTGTAAGCAAATAAGGAACGACTGTGGTACACCACCTAATTTCCATGACCTCACAATCATTTTCTGCATTTCCACTATAAGGTCCTGACCCAATAAGAAGTTTTGAGGAGAGGTCGCAATCAAGAGTATTGGGAGTGGCAAATGGAAAACTCTGGTTGTTGGCCAGGAGCCCAGCTTTGAAGGCAGAATCATCAGCAGTACAGAAACAATCATGGTACTGTCACCTTGACTTCTGGGCTGCTGCCTGAACAGTTGGGCCCTCTATCAGCAACCACCTTCCTGGCCACCCAGCTCTAAAGGCAACAGTGCAGAAGTAAGGGTGGTAATACAATGCCCCCAATAACCTTCTGACACTCCCCCCCCCCCCCCCCCCCCCCCGACAACATCCTTTTGGATCAGGGTTTCCCCCCATTGAAGTAGTACTGGTCTCACATGTGAAATCTGTAGAGTATACTGTAAAAGCACACAAAAGATATCATGGTCTGTGACATGTTTTTCATGCCTGTGAATTTGGTAGGGCCCTCACTATAATTCTGTGCAAAGTGAGTAAAGAAAAGTAAATAGCTAGTTCTAGGTGAGCTGCCCAGATGGATTAAAGAGAAAGAAGGCACTGTGCACCTACTTACTCCTCCTCCTGGAGTAGGTAGGTAGCCTTAGATGGAAAATAAGCAGATCCTTGGCTCTACTTTGTAATGCACTGGACAGGACAATTAAACCAGTGTGGGGATGTCAGAATTTGCTGCTGGTAGAGGCCAGTTGCGATTTATTATTTTTTCCTCCTCCTTATTCCCCGCCCCCCTCTGACCCTTCCAGAGTCAGAGGAAACAGGGAAGAAACTGCGCTTCAGAGACAGGAGTCTCTGAGAAACAATGACTCCTAGGGTTACTCTTTTACTCTGGTGTGGTGCAAATTATGCCCTATCCTTCAGTCGGGTCTCTGCCTGTAGACAAAATGTTGCTATTAATGTCTGCAATTCAGTATTGCTTTTCTTTACAGCAGGTCCATGGTAGATTTCTTTTTAATTTCCAGGGAAAACATGCTTTAACATAAATGTATTTCTTGGGTGGGATTTCCTGTGCTAGTTGGATTTTTTACATCTTGCTGCTGTTTCTGGTTATGGGGTCTGGACACCATCAGGCTTCTGCACCTAATGTGGTCCCCCAAGAGGTGACTAGATCTTCTGTGCTCTGAGTGCATCCCACACAGCATCACAGGCAAAATTTGAATGAAGGGTCTTGTAGGTTAAAAGCAACAGTTTGATTACATGAGCTGAAAAATAACTTCCCTCAAGCTAAGCCAGTAAGAATTGCGCCATCCTCTATGCACCTAGGAACAAAAGGTGAAGCACTGCCATTAGATGGGGTACCAGAGTTTTGACTCCTTTCATAAGGAGACATTGGCTAGATCTTGGAGGAAAACACACTATCATACCAATTTTCTTTCCCTTCCTTTTCTCAAAATATTTCTTCCTACTTTTTTTCTGTATTCCCCTGCCTTCTCCTGCCTCCTTTAAAGGGAAAAAAAGCAATTAGCTTCAATCCTGCCACTTTTTTTCTTTGTTCCAATACTGTATGGAGTTTGCTCCTTTTGAAGGTAGTATTTCTTGTTAACACAGCACAGTTGGGAAAGGTTTGAAACTCCAGCAGAGAAGAAATAATGTTCTGTTAACAAATTAGATAAACAGGATAAGTTCTACAATATTAACGTGCACAGTTGGTGAGGAATCAAGTTCTCCCACAGTACTATAGAAACCACACGTCTCTCTGATCTATACTATCTGCTGTGTCCTATCTGCACTGAACCTGTCTATTCTTTCCCAACAGAAGCTCTTCAATTGTCTCTCTTGCACAGCAGCAGATGTTGTCACAACTAACGTTTCGAATATCTAATCACTGCAGTTACTTTCCACAGCTCTAAATAAATTGTTCATAACTTTGTGGGAATGATGGAATGTAGAGCATTTACAGAGAAGTAATGAGAAAAGGAGAATCAAAAGGGAATAATGCAGCCCACTGATAAGGGATTAGCTTCTTTAATATGCTGCATTTGTAAAGCATCTGGGATTTGGCTAAGGTGAACTTGGATGTAAAAATGTTTAATAGGATGCCCCCCCACATTCTCCGAGCTTCATTAAAAAGCCTCTATGCACTTTTCCAAGGCCACTGCCCCCCCCCGACTACGGCGTGACCCCCTTGCTGCGCCTGATGACCAAGATCTACACAGCTGCACTGAAGCCAGAACCGTGCGCTCCGGATCGAAGATTGCGCGCGTCGAATATTAAACCCTGGGGTCCCCAGTGTGTGTCTGCATCGGGGGCGGTGCCCTTAACCCCCTCGCGCTGGCAGGGCGCCGCTGAGGCGAGCAGGGAAGGGGGGTTACGGTCCCTGCGCCTGGTTCCAGGAGCTGGGGAGTGGCCCAGCCCCGGCACAGAAAGAGCCTCTAGCGCTGGCTTGGGCAGCTGGGCCGGCTGACGGGTCCCTTGTTCCCCTCAGGGGCCGCCAGCCCCGCGCCCCACCGGGGGAGCCAGGGGACGCCGCCGCCCTTGCCGGTGCCCGAAAGCCGCTGCCCGGAGGCGGCGCGGGCAGGAGTCTCCGACCCCCAGTCGCCCCAGCCCGGCCCGGCCCCACTTACCGCGCCAGCTGCGAGCGGCGCCTCTCTCCGCGCCGGGGAGGCGAGCCCCGCGCCAGGCTCGCTCAAAGTTTGGCGCCGCCGCCGCCTCGCGCCGGGCTTGGCTGCTCCCGCAGCTCCCGGCTCCGCCCGCTTCGCCGCCGGCGGGCAGCGCTGCTCACCTGCCCCGCCCGGCTCCGGCAGCCTCCGCCGGCCGCGCGTGGGAAAGGGGGCGGCTCCGCCCAGCTCGCTCTGGGTCACGGGTTTGGGGGCTGCAGGCGCGGCAGCTGCCGGGGAGGGGGCTGGGGGACGCCTGGAGTCCGCGGGCTTCGCGCCGACGGGAGCCAGCGCTGGCAGCCTGCGCACCCCCCGTGCCGAAAAACCCCGGCCCCCGCCCGCCAGTGGGGGGGTCTCCTCGCCGGGCCCCGCTGGGGGGGGGGGGGGCTGCACGTAGAAACTAGGGTCGGGTGTGGACCCGGTGCTGCCAAACCCCCGCGAGAGCAGAGCGTGTCACTGCCCCGGGGCGCAGCCGGCTATTGGCCCCAACTCGAATGAAGCCCCCCGCCCCGGCAGCGCGGCCGCTCAGATAAACGTGGCTTCTGCTCGCCTGCCAGCAAAAGCCGCTCCCGGCTCCACCCGCGCGCTGTGGTGGCCCTTGGAGCAAGCCCTGGCGCACCGACGCACACACGCGATGAAGCAGCTACCTGCCTTGAAGGCGCGGAGCCCAAGTGCTGGCTGCAGGGTTTGCCCCGGGATTCATTGGCATCTGGACTAGGAAGCGCTGGGATGTTGGCAACTGGAGCCAAAAATCGAGGGGCGGAGGGGGTCCTACAAGGATCTAGGCAACCCAAGTATCCCCTGAGGGTCCATCTTTGGGGGTTAGACAGAAGAGGAGGGAGATTGAGCCTGAAGGGAGACAGGTAGCTGGTGTGACAGCCGCTCCTTGCAATAGCACTTTGTTCACTCAGGATTCAGGAAACAGTTATTTCAGGGAGGTTTTCTTAGCTAGGAATAAAAGATTCACTATAAGAACTTGTTAGCTATTGTGCTTACCAACCTATTCTGCCAGTCTAGTGTAGACAACACAGAGTATGCTGGCATGCACCACCTAACAACTTCAACTAACAGACCTTTAAATCCCAGTCAAAACGGACCCTTTAGGGTAAGGCGACCTTGGGCTCTGCCGCTGGGAATTGCACCCCCAGAGTCATTCTTAGGCTATGGGGATCTAATGACCACAGGAGCAAGCAACATGCTGCTACAACCATAGGAGAGCAATACTCCAACATAGAGAGTAATTTGTGAAAGTCCGGGACCTGGTCAGAAGATTCATGAGTTACCAGAAGTTGTGGAGGGATTGTGTAGTGACACTAACAAAGGATCATGTAAATCAAGAAAATAAAGAATTAGAGAAGAACAAATTCATACCCTGTCTGTGAAATGATAGAAAATTCATAAACAGAAGAGAAAGAGTTTAAAGGGAAAGGGGTGCCTTTCCACATAAATAAATCACTAATCCAACCCCCTCCTTTGCCCTGCCCCACCCCCACCTGCAGCCCAATGTAATGCTGAAGCTACTACTCAATGGAAATATTAAATTTATATGTTTGGCTTCATTTTGAGTGAATAACTTATCTGATGATGTGCTAATATTGTGGGCAGGAGAAATATTAGACTCCAGATTTAAATAACTTTTTTAAGCTAATCAAATATAAGAAACAGTTATGAAACACAGGCCATGTAACTTAAATTAGCTTTAATTCTAAAACAATCAGTAGCAAAAAAAGTAATATCTTTCTGTGTATAATAGGTATATAATCGGTATGCTGTTAACTGTTGCTCCCACTTTCGTTTGATGATTTTCCCATCAACCCACACAGATTTTCTCTTACACTGTGCTGCTTTGAGTAGGAAATGCATATGCTTTAAGGCACAACTAAAACATAGGGGCTATGTCTACACTGGCATGATTTTCCGGAAATACTTTTAACGGAAAAGGTTTTCCGTTAAAAGTATTTCTGGAAAAGCGTGTCTAGATTCGTCCTGGAGGGGGCATTGCAGGGGCGGCAGGAGGAAGGGGCATTGCAGGGGCGGCAGGAGCAGTGGGCATTGCAGAGGCAGGAGGGGGCATGGCCAGTGCTAGGGGATGGATGGCGGGGGCATGGGGTAAGGCCATGCCATAGTGGACAGCATGTGCTATGTGCACTGAGAGGGTGGCCATGGAGTCGGCCATGCGCGTGCACTGGGCCTGGCCCAGGCCTCCTGGTGCAATTGCAGGTCCCCCTGCACGCGCTCGCGAATGGAGCCCTCTATTCTCTCGACCACCTGCACGTGCCGGCGAAGGAGCTGGTCACGGTGGCGGAGCCTGTGCATGTGTGCTTGGGCATGGGGGTGCCGCTGCTGCCGGAATTGAGGGTCCCCAGCTTGTGCTCGGTCCCGCTGCAGGGAAGAGAAGAAAGGATGGGTCAGTTAGGCAGGCCGGCCACTGTCCCCACACCTCATGCCCTCCACCCCTGAGCCCAGGTGACCCCACAGTAGTGTGGCTTGGGCCCACTCGGTTTCCCCCCCTGCCCCCTGTGTTGTATGTTTGCAAGGAGGACTGCCCCTGGAGTAGGGTCCTCCTCCATGTATTGTAACCACCGGTCTGTGTCCTGGCCCCGTTGAGGGCGGGAGGGCTCTTGTGTTGCGTTCACCTGTGGAACTCCCTGCCGGTGGAGACTGTGAAGGCTTTGGGCTAATCACTGGTGTTTGACAGGGAGCGAGATGCATCCCCACACAGTGCCTGGGAGCACATCTGGCAGAGGTGGTCTGGGCTCTCAGATCCCATCGTGTGGCATATCTCCTGGACGGAACCAAAGAGTGACTGGGGGGGAGGTGTCCCATCCTTGCAGCAAAACTCAGGTGGCCCTAAGGGTGGCCCGAGCGCTTTCCTCCCTTCTTCCTCCCACTATCCCTCACACACGGTAGCTCAGGGACATGTGTGGCCACAGTGGGGACTTCCCTCAGGGAGCCAGCCAAGGCACCAGGAGCAGGTGAGGGGCTCGGTGGGGGCCACGGTCACAGGGCTGTGATGCTGCAGTTTACCCAAGAGCAGCTGGCTGTGCCTCACAGCCAGGCAAGGGACAGTGTTGCCATTCTCCGTACTGCACCCTTGGAGGAGGTGCGGGCTCTGGGCTGAGTCCCTGGGGCCCTGGCCGGTTCCAGCCAGCATCCACCCTTCCCCCTGGTCCCACCGAAATGTGTGTGAGCAGCACGGTCCCAGGAGTGCCCTGCAGCTGCCAGGTGCCGCTCGGTCACCAGGCTGCACGTGGTTGCACGTGCTGCTTGCTGCCTAATGCTACACAGCGTGCAGCTCATGTGGCCTGAGTGACATGCTCTGTCCCTCCCCCCTCTGGGCGCTTGGCTCCCCCCACCGCCCTCCGCCCTTGTGAGTGCAAAGTGCAAGACTCACCGGTGGATCCTTCCCTGGCCTTGGAGGGGCTGCTGGAGGGGGCCTGCTGGGTCATGATGCTGGCCTCCTCCTCCAAAGTGCTGCTTTCTCCTTCCCCCGCCTCGGTTTTCCGGGTGTCGGGGGGGCGTTCGCAGGTATCCACAGGTACGTCCGGGGCTTGCGGGGCTGGCTGGCCAAGGATGGCATGCAGCTGGTCGTAGTGGGGGCAGGTATCTGGTCCTGCCCTCGCTAGCCCTCACGTAGCCCAGGCGCAGCTCCTTGACCTTCGCCCGGACCTGGTCGATGTTGGCATTGCAGCGCTGGGACCTCGTGTCGTGGAGGCCCTCCTCCTCCTGCCAGAGTCCAGGAGGGTCTCCAGCTCCCTGGAGGACCACTAGGGTGCCCGTCTTTTCCAGCCCCGGGGGCCTCCTGCGCTAAGGGTACAGGTGGTTCAGCTCCCAGAGCTGCCATGGCTGGGTCAGATGGCTGCTGGGCAGGACAGGGGCGCTGTGGCAGACCTCAGGCCAAAGAGCTCTATGGCAAGGTCCTGCCATGAGCGCTCAGCAGCCTGCGTGTTCTTTAAGAGCTCGGGTTACCAGGAAGTCCGGGGCTCCTACGGGGTCTCCCGGCGTCCAAACTGCTTTTTTCCGTTTAGCCTGCTTTTGCGCAAAAGCGTTATCTAGCTGTCTACACTGGCCCTTTTGTGCAACAGTTTTTCGCAAAAAGGACTTTTGCCCAAATGGGAGCGGCAAAGCTTTTCCGGAAAAGCGGCTGATTTCGCACAGTAGATTGTCAGTGCTTTTGCGGAAAATCAAGCAGCCAGTGTAGACAGCTGGCAAGTTTTTCCGGAAAAGCGGCTGCTTTTCCGGAAAAAGTGGCCAGTCTACACTCAGCCATGTGGAAAAGTGTTCCTGTAAATAACAAGGAAATAGCATGGCCTGCTAGAGAGGTGTAGTAGTGCAGCAACCCTCAAAACCCATGCACTGATTAGTCAGTAGACCTGCACCTGTTGCAGAACATACACAGGCTGCTAAATCACTGCCTACAAAACAGTACTGAACACTTTGCTAGTGCCTGATTTTCAGCCTATAAAACACTAATGGGCCAGTCTCATGCTATAGGTGAGACAATGGTACATAGGTTCTCATATGTAAAGCAAATGAGTTACCCGAGAGACTCATATTTAAGACAAAGAATGAGATATGGCTATGTTGTCACATTGTGCTAATGCAAATTTACAAGGTTTGTTACTGAAGAAAAGAAAGCTACCATAGACACAGTCCAGCAAGCTTGTTACAGTGCAAACCATATTTACAGAAAAAGTGTTGATAGATGTAGTTTAGTATTTCTCAAATATCATTTGTAATAGATTGGAGACCTTGAGGACATGGAAACGTCAAAGACTCTTTTATCTATAAAATGATGTGTGTAGCGTTTGTGAATTTAGGATTATTCTGGTTCCTTTGGGGGAGGGTTACAATGTTTTCTGCAGGCACTAAAATTACTGAGGTGTGGGGAAAGAGGTCTCCCAAGATGACTTCCTCCTTTAAGGTGAAATGGGGCCAGCCTCACCTGTGGCATAATTAAATCCCAGCCTGAGGGGAGAGGTGTAAAGGGGCCAAGTTTAAGAGGATCTGCAAACAAAGTCCCCACACTACATAAAGGTTCAGCCTGATCTTACTTAAAGGCTGGATCCAACATTTGCCAGAAACTTTTAACAAAGAGGGTAAACTCTGCTGGAAGGGTCAGAAGAACTCTGAAACCGACCATTGTCTCTATGTAGAAGATGGTTGGCATCTGGTAAGCTTAGTGTGTATGTGCAAATTGTTTATTAGTTTATGCAATGTTTTCTCTGTAATGCTCCTATTCCAAGTAAATGTACTGTGCCTTGTGAAAGCTGGCTTTTTGTTGGTAAACCCTGTTATTGTCCATGAGAAATAAAAGGTCAGTGAAGTCTGGAGAAACCTCAGACTTGCTATTGTGATCACAATGAAGAATGGGAGGCAATGCAGCTTAAATTCCTGGTCTGGAGGGGCAGTGATATGAAATCCTACCCTAAAAAAAGTAATAGCGAGAGTCTGAGATGTATAATCTGAGATCTCAGTGCGGTGTCCTCATGGAGAAAAGGAATAGTTCAGAGATACAGTTGCCTCAGAACTATATGTGACAAAATATCTATGTATTCATACCATAACCTTATTATAATAAGGTTTGTACAAAATATGCCTTGTAATGGATCATTTGAAAACTCATAATTTGCTAGTCAGTATTGGTCTGATAAAATTTATGGCATAGCATTTGAAGAAATAATATTTTCCTTTATGATATTAAGAAAGCATGTTCAGAACTGGCCAATATGATCAAACAGGCCTGTCTTGAGCAAAGACTCCTCTTATGCTTTAATTTGCATTTAAGTAATACACAGAGTTAGCAAGAAAGAATCTTGGTGGAAGCATATGGTGAGAAATTTTGCTTGAATCTAATATAGTTTGTTAGGCACTAGTAAGTACTGTATCTTTGTCTTGAATTATGAGTCAGAAATTATTATATTACTTGGACTTGCTAAGTCACTCTATATTTAATACATTTCTTTTATTATTTTACTAGAAGATTTACTGTATGTTTCTTAGGTCCTTAACCCAATTAATTTTTATTTTTTGAAAAATAAATGGTGAGGCTGGGCTGAGGGTTTCAGCTGGGGTATCTCCAGGTTCATCTGCTCCCTGCGCTCCCGAGCCAGATTGAGTGAAGTAAACTGTGCTTTTTCCCCAAGGGGAACAGCCAGCAATGTACCCATATGAACTGGGGGGGGAGCATCCGTCAGCCCCCCTTCCCTCCCTAAAGGATGCCTGGTGGTGGGAGGCTCTAAGAAGTCCTGGATGGAAGGCACCCCCAGCCAGCCCCTTTCAGCTATCTGGTGACTTTGTAATCTGTATGGTTTTATGAGAAGCAATCCCATTCCAGCCACATCTCATTTTTCCGGCACAACGAAACTCTTGTCTTGCGTTATCATAAGAGGAAGCTGTATACTACATTTGGTGGTCCTAGCTCTTACTGTTTAGGAGGAGTTATTTATCACACACACACATATAATAGATTTAATTCAGTGTATTTCAACTGACATGTCTGGGTAACTCTATTTAAGGCAGTGGTTCTCAGTGTGGTCCCAGCCCACACTCTTCCCCCACCCTCGTGAGGGGGTGAGGGTTTGGGGCTTGCTTCCCCCTAGCCTGCAGCAGGAAGCTGGTGCTCCAGCCCACGCTCTTCCCCCACCCTCGTGAGGGCTGTGGGTTTGGGGCTTGCTTCCCCCTAGCCTGCAGCAGGAAGTTGGTGCTCCAGCCCACACTCTTCCCCCACCCTCGTGAGGTTGGGGTGCCAGTGACAGCTTCCCACTTCAGGAAGGGGAGGAGGCTTCCTGCTGCAGAGAGGAACTTTGCAGGCAGGATCTGGCTTGCAGGGGAAGGAAGCAGCTCTGCACATTGCAGCTCCCTCTCCCCTCAGCTGGGCGAATGGCTGTGCAGGAAACTGCTTACCTGGAGGCTTTCTCCCATACTTCCATTGGCCAGAATCATGGCCAATGGGACCAGTGCCTGGAAGCAGTGGGCAGTATGGAGCTATGTAAGTGCCCCCATCTCCCTCCCTCCCAGACCACATCCCACCCCACCCTGCACTCTCCATCCCTCATCCTGCTCTTGCACCCTCCCAGCCAGACCCCCACCCACCCTCAGCCTGCTTCTGTACCATCTCCCAGCCAAGCCCTGCACTCCCACCCCTTCCTGCACCCATTTTGTCATCATGGGTGGTTGACTAGTGGTCTGTGGAAAGATCTGTGTGGAGCAGGGTGGGCCACAGGCCAAAAAGTTTGAGAACCACTGACTGAAAAAGAACCCCGTCTAAACTGTGGGAGGAGGGTTTAAAAAACAATTGTTTTTCGAAAAAGCGCTCACATGATTATGCAAATGAAGCACAAGATTTGCAAATTTGCACTTCATTTGAATTTTTGATCTGCTTCATTTGCATTCCTCTTTTGAGAGAGGAATGCAGTCTAGACATAGCCTATCAGTTATGCCTGCTACATACCAGCTCGGTTTTCCCTTTGATATTTATACACCCACTGCTTCCTTTTCCTCCACACTTCCCATTTCCCCCCCCCCCCTATTTATTTTGGCTCTGGACATACAACGCTCTGGTCATCTGAAGAAGTGGGCTGTGCCCATGAAAGCTCATGATACCATCTACATGTTTTGTTAGTCTTTAAAGTGCTACCAGACCACTTGCTGTTTTTTAAGTTTATCCTGTCAAAGACTAACTCGGCTACCCTTCTGAAGCTTTTAATAGATCTGAACTGGCCAGGAGAGGCCTAGGCCATGCAGGTCAATTTCTGGGCAAAAATTTGGGATTGGGAGTATATTGGCATCAAGGCTGCCGATAGAATTGCAGGGATCATGGGCAAGCATGGTTGACACCTACCCCCCAGTTTGGACTGTGTCCCAGTATGCCACACTGTGCCATACCTGTTTAACAAGGCTTCGTTTTTTTTAAAAAAGCTTTTCCAAGAAACTCCATCCCGCCTCAGTTTTGCCTGAGAGAAGACCAGATGTTTCTATAAATATCTCAGAAGTTCACTATCCTACTGAAGCAAAGGAAAATCCCTTATGTGCTGACAGTATTATCCAGATTACAGTTGTGGCACAGCAATCACATTTTAAGGGATCATTTTATTATAAAGTCATAGTTTACAATATGGTATTTTTGCACCAAGTAAATGCTGACTCTGCTACAGAACCAAATTCTGGCCTCTTGTTCTTGTTCGGTATGTCTTAATATCTCTGACTTCAGTGGGACTAACCCTGACAACCCAAAAGCAATTGAAAGGGTACACAAGAGCTGATGTTTAAATAAAGTACAGGCAGTCCCTGACTTACATGGATCCGCACTTACGAACGGGGCTTTTCTCGCCCCGGAGCTCACGGGCGGCAGGTTGCTGCCCGTGTCCTCCAGGGCGAGAAAAGCTTCTCCTGGTCTCCCTGGTCTGCTGCGGGGGTCCAGCAAAGCCACTGGACCCCCCCCCCAGCAGACCAGGGGGACAGGAGCAAAGCCGCCCATGCGGCAGGGGTCCCACTGCCTGGGCGGCTTTCCTCCCGGGCAAACGAGCAAAGCCGCCCAGGCGGCAGCTTTGCTCGGGTGTCCCTGGTCTGCTGGGGGGGTCCAGCAGCTTTGCTGGACCCCCCCAGCAGACCAGGGAGACAGGAGCAAAGCCACACAGGCAGCATCCCACCACCTGTGCGGCTTTGCTCGGGGGCAAAGGAGCAAAGCCACACGGGCGGCGGGGTCCCTCCACCTGTGTGGCTTTGCTCGGGTCTCCCTGGTCTGCTGGGGGGGGAGGGAGGCTCAGCTAGTGCACCCCCCCAACCCCAGCAGACCAGGCTTTTGTTGCGGGACGCTTCGGGTAGAGCAGCTGGGGTGCTGCCGGGTTGGTCCTGTGGGAACCTACCGGGCAGCGCCCCAGCTGTTCTATCCCAGGCTCCAGATTCAGCAGCTGTTGAAACTGATCAGGCTGATTCCAGGAAGCTGGGGGCAGAGCAACTCTGCCTCCGGCTTCCTGTAGTCAGTCCCTGCTCAGTTTCAGTGGCAGCAGCTGAATCTGGAGCCAGTTCCGACTTACATACAAATTCA
The DNA here is from genome assembly GCF_049634645.1 of Pelodiscus sinensis. NCBI lineage: Eukaryota > Metazoa > Chordata > Testudines > Trionychidae > Pelodiscus > Pelodiscus sinensis. The sequence continues at coordinate 57,310,357 of NC_134715.1, read as the reverse complement.
ACTTAAGAACAAACCTATAGTCCCTATCTTGTACGTAACCCGGGGACTGCCTGTATGTAATCATTCTCGGTCAGATCACAACACCCTTTCTCGCACTGGCCAGTAGTTATTCACACAAATTGTCCCTCAGATACCATGGACAGCAACATTCACTCACATAGGAATAACTGCTGACCAGTGTGAGGAAAGGTGTCCTGATCTGGCCTCAGTTTGGGGTGACATATGAGAGTCTATATTTAGGACATGAGCCATTGTTTTTGACTACTGTGCCCCTTGTACATAGATTATGTTTGTAAATGGGGTGCAAGTGCTTCTCATATGTTTACCCATAATGCTTAAAATGGTTTCTCAAATTATAAAATTAGTTCATGGCACTTTATTTAAATATCACACACTTGCACCCTGCTCACCAGATAATGGGTCCCCTCCAGTCTTCAGGCAAAACTCACAAATGAAGTTAGTGGAAATCTTGCCCTATGGCTAAAATGGCCATCAGAGCTTTCTTGCCTGACTTAAAAAAAATGAGCAGATCAGGGCTACAAAATATTGTAAAATTTCCTCAAGCATTTGATTGTATGTTATCCCACTGGAAAGCAAAGCTAAGTCATGTGGAAACAGAAAATAGTTCTTAATAAATTTCCATTGCACTTTATTATTAAGGCATTTTATAATTACTTGGATTTAAAAGTTTTTTAGCTAAAAATCACTTCAACTACTGTATATTTGTGGGAGACAGGCTGTACTGGTTTTTGTTAGATTAATTAAGGAGTGTAACATTTTTATAACCATTCTATCTTTCAGTGTTAATCTGCAGGAGAACATAAAAGAAAGCAATCTAAGAGTACTTTAAATCGAAATGATTTATAAAGTTTACACTAACAGAGAGAGGGTTTTTTAATGAGGAATCCAGAATGCAATGCAGTGGAAATTTTCAACAGATGATTTGAAATATGTTGCTTCAGAAATCAAAGAAGTGCATTCTGTTAATTTAAATGATTTCATGCATTAAATATTTACTAGTGAAAGGAAATATAATGTAGATGAGATTGTAAGCTTTTTGTGGCATGGACCATTTTTCCTTCTGTTTATAAATAATAATTTGTTCTGTGTTTGGAAACTAGACTTGTGGAATGTCTTATATGAAATCAGTCCAGTTTCTGGTGCTTCATTTATTTATAATACTAATGTCAAACTCTAATAGGCTCCAAAACAAAGTATCTGCTAAAGACCTTTAAACATTTGGTCATATTGTGGAAAATGTCACTAATAAAGGAGGAGGGCAGGATCGGGGCAACAACAATATGATTGTTCATTTATATGGTCAGATACATACTCCTTGATAGTTCAGATCAAGCTGATGAAGGGGGTAGTGGTGTGTTTTTTCACATGCTTTCCTGTAGGGTACAGGAGTCTACCACACAAACCACCAGGGTTGGCACAGTACGTTTAGTAAAGAGGCTAAACTCTGAATCAGCCAGGGTGATCCTATTATCTCTGGATTGAGGCAATGTTGGAAAGTTTAAGCATTTACAGTACTGCCCATTGTGTTTAGTGAATGGATAAATAGAGGACTTCACTTTCCAATACCGATGGTCTTTGAAAGTCAGTAAGAGTTTCCCTGCTTCCAGCTCAATGTTCACTTGTAAACTTCTGAAAGCACCATAACATTTTGTTCAGCGTTGTGAACATTTCAGCTACAAACAACCTCCATTCCCAAGCTGTTAACTCAGAAGCTCTACTGAATTGCTAGCAGTAGAAGACTGCTACTGTCTAGGCAAATCTGCCACTAGAGGGGGATAGAGTCATATGCTGTCAGTAGGTCTCAATGCTGAGACTCAGGAATAAGGGGTTCAACCATCCATTTTATAGGGGACTGTGATCTATTGTTAGACTTTCTGCTTCTATCTCCCACCCCTAGCTCCTGCCCTGCCCCACCCCCATAGTCTCCCTCAATTCTGTGTCCTGTCCCTACCTCCTGATCATGCCCACCCAACATCCCTCATTTCATGGTTCCTGCCCTTCTTCCCGCACCTGGCCCTGGCAATTGCTTTCCTTCCTAGCTCTACTTGTTTCTGCTCCCTCTCATCCCTATTCAGCTTTGTCTTCTGCAGGTACCTGCCCTTCCCTTCTGCCTCATGCCTCTGCTATACAACCTCCAGGTTCTTATCCCTCTAAGCACCTGTTCTCCTTAATCTTTGTTCAGCATTACAATGGAAGAAAATGACTTTTCCTGTGATTCCTTACTATTATCCTAACAAAATAAATAAGGGCAGAATTTGGACCTCTGCCTTTTTACTTAGCTATTCAGAGCTGACAAAATCACCATGCAGTTTCACATGGCTGTAATTTACTGGTAATATTCTATTCAGTGTAAATGTATTCTGTTCTGTTTAATGACAGATGAATATCTATAATAGGGCTTTCTAATGACTCTTGTAATTTTGTTGGTTTACTATCTCATCTCAGGTCTTTATAATGAAATTGTACATTATGCAGAAATCAATTGCCTAATTGAATTTACTTCTCAAAGGAAATAAAACGGGAAAATCAAACAGACCAGCTTGCAATGTTTAGTCCTTCTCCCACAAAAATCCAGCAGACTAGCTGAAGATTTACTGATGTTGGTCAGGTCCTTAACTCAACTAAGTTTTGTTTTTCTTTTAAATACTTGTTCTGGTATAGGGAGAGTCGGGGTTCAGTATACAAGCTGCTCCAGGGAGAAAGGACAACCCCAGCCCTCTTTCACCTTGCTCTGAGCCGCTGCAGCGAGAAAGCACCTGTCAATGGCCATTGAAGTAGGCACAGCCAGGGGAGGGGTGCTGCCCCTCCCCCAGACAGACAAACTCTTTGAAATATATAGTAGATAGCTGTCCCTTTCTCCACCCCTGCTCCCTGCTGGCGCAATGGAGTTATACCTTTCCCAGTCCCCATCTCTGTCCCTTTGTTGTCCTCCCCACCTATTGTGGTCATTCTACAGTATGACTGTCATTCCTACTAGATCCTTGCCTCCCTTCTCATTGTATAAGAAACAATCTAATTCCAGACACATCCCATTGTCCCTGCACAACCAAATCCCATACTTGCTTTAAGTTATGATAATCCTAGGGCTGGAAGAGACCACAGGAGGTCATTGAGTCCAGCCCCCCCTGCCCAAAGCAAGACCCATCCCAGCCAGGGTTTTGTCAAGCCGAGACTTAAAAACCTCTAGAGATGGAGATTCCACCACCTCCCTAGATAACCCATTACAGTGCTTCACCACCCTCCTAGTGAAATAGTTTTTCCTAATATCCAACCTAGACCTCCCCCACTGTAACTTGAGACCATTGCTCCTTGTTCTGCCATCCGTCACTACTGAGAACTGCATCTCTCCACCCTCTTTGGAACCTCCCTTCAGGAAATTGAAGGCAGCTATCAAATCCCCCCTCACTCTTCTCTTCTGCAGACTAAATAAATCCAAATCCCTCAGCTTTTCCTCGTAGGTCATGTGTGCCAGCCCCTTAAATATTTTGATTGACCTCTGCTAGACCCTCTCCAATGAATCCACATCTATCTGGGAGGCCCAGAACTGGATGCAGTACTCCAGATGTGGCCTCACCAGTACAGAATAAAGGGGAATAATCACTTCTTTAGATCTGCTAGCAATGCTTCTCCTAATGCACCCTAATATACCATTAGCCTTCTTAACTACCAGGGCACACTGTTGACTCATATCCAGCTTCTCATCCACTGTAATTCCCAGGTCCTTTTCTGCAGAACTGCTACTTAGCCATTCAGTCCCCAGCCTGTAACAATGCTTGGGAGTCTTCCATCCCAAGTGCAGGACTCTACACTTGTCCTTGTTGAACCTCATCAGATTTCTTTTGGCCCAATCCTCCAACCTTTCTAGGTCACTTTGGACCCTATCCCTGCCCTTCTACATATATACCTCTCCCCCTAGCTTAGTGTCATCTGCAAATTTGCTGAGGGTGCAATCCATCCCTTCATCCAGGTCATTCGGGGTATGTCTACACTACAGAGTTTTGTCAGAAAAACAGCCATCTTTCCAATAAAACTTGAGGAACGTCTACACTGCATTTGGGTTCTTCCACAAGAAAACTGCCCTAATTTCCAGCTTTGGTAATCCTCATTCGACAAAGAAGAAGCCTTTTTGTGAAAGAACTCTTTCGCAAAAAGGCATGTGTGGATGGAAAAGAGGGAGTATTCATTCAGTCTGGACACTTTCTTTCAAAAAGCAGATCGCTTTTTCGATGCACTTTTGCAGTGTGAACACTCCCTTTCAGAAGAAGTTTTTTTGGAAGATCTCTTCTGAAAAAGCTTCTTCCGAAAGAAGCCTGCAGTCTAGACATAGCCCAAGAGAAAGCTACATATCAAATTTGGTGGTCCTAGCTCTAATTGTTTAGGAGGCGTTCTTGAACAAATGGACTCATGGACAAGCAGACATACAGATGCACATTTCTAAAATATACAGTAAAATTGTACAGCTAGGTGGTGTCTGTTTATGATCTTTAACCCCCACATTTGCATGGTGTGATTTTCACCCCCCTCAAGGAACCTAAGAAAACTAGTTGCCCATCCTGTATTAAAACTAACATGAATTGGATGCATAATATGTTTAACTTCCTTTAAAAAGCCCACCCACACAGTTGCAAATCCTGTATGATGTATCTAAGCCATACACACGTAAGTATTATTCCTGGCTATTCAGCAAGTAGCATCTATGTCAAGGAATGAGTCAGAAAAACCAGAAAGTGCTATATCTCAATGGTTTGATTCATCACAGAAAATACTCCCTTTCGTTACTTGCATCATTTCCCTCAGATCTTATAAATACATCACAAATTGACGTGTATTTGGAACACCTAGCATGAAAATAACCCATGTCTGGAATGCAGTTTGGTTAAAAATAATAAGCACTATTCTGTCCAGCCCAGGAATAGGAGGTAGGGGAGTGGAGTGCAGTGAAGGTCTGATACCACCTTTGTGCTCTATTTCTAGGCAAGGGTGTCCTTGCTATTTGAGAGTCTGTTTCTTCAAGAACTTCTCCTAAATGGTAAGAGCTAGGGCCACCAAATTCATTATACAGCTACTTTTTATCATAGCTTAAATCAAGGTAAGAGTTTGATTGTGCCAGGAAAATGGGATGTGGCTGGAATGGGATTGCTTCTCATAAAACCATACAGAAAAAAGACAGAATCACCAGGTAGGTGTAAGGGGCTAGCTGGGGCCACATTTCCCTCTGGTACAGGACTGTCCCAACCCCAAGCCTCACACCCCTCTGGTGCCCTATAAGGAAGGCAAAGAGAGAGGAAGCCCTCTCCCAAAAATTCATGTGGGAGCATTGCTGACTGTTTCTCTTCATCAGGGAGTGAGGGGAAAGTGCACAGTTTGCTGCATTCCTTGCTCTGGCTGGGGAGTACAGGAGGAAAACTAATATGGACCTGCCCTAGCCAGGGAACATGCACGCCTCTCCAGGCCGTGCCCGCTAGAGCTGCAGTGGTCATGGTGCTTCCCTTCTGGTCCTAAGCTGCTGCAGTGACAGAGGGCTGGGGCTATCCTCTCTCCCCAGAGCAGCCTGCAGACTGAACCCCTCATCCCTAGCCCCACCCCAGATCAATGATTTAAATGAAGAAAAACATTTTTTGAGTTAAGGACCTAAGCAATGCAGGGTAAATCTCCTAGTATTCAATAAAGCAAAGAAAGGTCTGTTTATTAGCCAACACTCACTTGCCCTTTGATGATCAACTGCAGTTCTGAAGTATGGGAACTGTACAGCTCCCTAGGTTCCTTGTAGTGCCAGTTACTCCCTGGGGGCTAATGAGCAGCTCTCCCACTGCACTGCACCTTACTCCCACAGAAGTTAAGGGGTAAATCTTGTATCTACTTCAGTGGGAGAGGGAGCAGGCTACTTGTTTGTAACTAAGTTCTCTTTGTCCCAGAACTTTGCTGGGGAGTTATTTGCTTTTCTTTGTACTTCTCTGTAAAGCGCTTAGCATGCGGGTGTCACTGCAGAACCATCGTTGGGTCTGATCTACTGCAGCTACACCAAGAATATATTGTTGCTTCTTTGCTGAGCAGTAAGGCTACGTCTCCACTATGAGTTTTCTCGGCAAAAAATATGCTAATGAGGGGCTTATTTGCATGAGTCGCTATCTCGTTTGCATATTTTCTGCCAATCCATTTTTGTGCTAGGGTTTTTGCACAGAAACAAGCAGTGTGTTTATTTTCTTTTTGTGCAAAAAAATCTTTTTTTTCTGCAAAATCCTTATGCCTCAAAAAAGGAAGTTTACTAATCTTATGGAATCAGGGGGTTTTGCACAAAAAGAAAATGTCCGCACTGCTTCTTTTTGTTCAAAACCCCAGCGCAAAAATGGATTGGCGGAAAATACGCAAGTGAGATTGTGACTCATGCAAACGAGTCCCTCATTTGCATATTTTTTGCCGCAAAAACTCTTCGTGGCCTAAGTGCTGTTAAGGCCTTGGAGGAAACTTGCTAGTCGACCATTTGAGGAAAAATTGACATGGATTTGGAGTATTTTCTCAAAGCAACTGGTTTATATATAAAATGTACATCGGTCTTGATTCCTCAAATGGATGTGATCGCAAAATGCACACATGCAGCTCTCAGTCCTTAGTCTCTCACAATTTAAACACACGGTTATATATTCCTTCCTCAATCCCTGTGCTTTTTACCTGGGAATACCCCCAGCCCAAAAGTAGGTCGCTAGGACCATGTGGCCTCAAAATGTGAGCATGCTTTGCACAGGCGCCTCAGAAAAGCTTTGACCATCCGGACAAAGGATGCTTTGCTTCGCATAATCTCCTTATCTGTCTAAGAGCAATGCATCTCCACTGTTTATACAACAGTGATGTATAACTTTCATGATGTCACCTGTTCCATTAGAAATATACATTAGAGGCAATAAAAATTGAATTCGGTGCTGTGATTTAAGCATGAGCATGTTTAATTCCTTTAGTGACCTTTACAGATTTGTCAACAGTTTTAGTATTCAAGCCAGGGAAGCGTAAGCTCCTTTTTTTCATCCTGGCACTTTATGATGATGGGAAAAAAACAGTGCCTGGATCACCATTTATACATGAGGGAAAAAATGCTCATATAGTAGAATGGACACACTTAGAAGTGTTGCACTCACACCTTTCCCCGACTAAATGCAGTAGAAATGGTGCATTAATGCCATGTTACTCATGGCCAAGTGTAGGAATGTAAGATGATGAAACAAACCGTGTTCAACCCTCTCCCTTGTTGAAGACTGCTTTTCTAAGGAAGGAGAGCATTTGTACTGGAGAGTGGGTCCATCTTTTTAAAAAATCTTCAAATGAATTTAATACAAACTTTTAAATTCAGCTCAATTCAGAAGACCACTGCAAACCTTTAGCAATCAGGGAAGTGGCAGCCTCATCTATGCCATACCCCTGTTCATCTGTCTTTGCTCACAGCAGGGCTAATCACGCCAACCTAAAGGACAAAGCAGGGGCTGTAAAAACAATCTTTAGTAAGCCTGCCATTCTTTGAACTTTTATCCATGCAGAAGGTGCCTGCAAGCTTTGCCAAAACGTGAACAAAACAACCTCATGCTATCACTTTTTAAAGAGGTCTTACCAATGCAGGCCAAGTTAAAAACAGAAGTCCATAGTCTTTGCTACCTTTCCTCACCTTGTGTAGCATTTCACTCCAAGACTAGTCCCATTGCTTTGAGTAGAACACCATTCATGTCTGATGTCGCACAATTATGCAGCTCATTCCACTTCGCACAACATGGCCCTATCCTCCTCTGAGACCTATTCCATAAGTATCCTTTTACTGAGTTTTCTCCAAATCAGCCCACAATGGTGCCCCACAAGCCCTGTGGAACAGATAAGGTAGGGTCCGAGCACCCTAGAAGCTGTGGTTCTGGTATATAGAGAAGGCGAAGTCTATGTACGGCCTCTTTACTGCCCTGGAAAATACTGAACCTCATTCCCTCATTTGTGGTTTAGATAGGAAATATGCTGCCAAGGTTTCCCACACTATAGGTATCCCTGGAGATCATAATTAAGATTTCCAGAGTACAGGGTGTGATCCACTGAAAAGATAATTTGACCTTTAGTTGTATTAGTCTTACTAACAGGGATTCCTTATAGGGCTGGTGATGCCTGTTCTATATTGTGCCCTGAACCTTTCACTACCCCAAACCCATACCTCCCAAACACAGTGCAGGAGAATATGGTACCATGGACATAGCTAAAACACATTGCTACATGGTAAGGGCCAGATCCATGCAGAAAGGGATGAGCCTTCTCATATTACTGACCTAAACTGCTTCATAGTACAGGCAGTCACCGGGTTACATGGATCCGACTTACATCGGATCCCTACTTACAAACGGGGTGAGGCAACCCCGCACTAGCTGCTTCCCCCCCAGCAGACCAGGGAGACACGGAGCAGCTTTTCTCAGCAGACACCTCTGCTTGAGAATAAAGGACTGAGGGAAGTGAGGTGTGGGAGAATAAAACTGAGCTCTGGAGAAATGTTTGGCTAGAGTTTCCCCTACAATATGTACCAGTTCCGACTTACATACAAATTCAACTTAAGAACAAACCTTCAGTCCCTATCTTGTACGTAACCCGGGGACTGCCTGTATTGCCAACCTCAGAATAGCACTACGCCAGCTGAACAGATTTTCTATACTTTTTTTTAAAATATACATAGACACACACAACTGGATTGGGCAGTGTTTGCCAGTGGACTGACAAAGTAAGAAAAACTTACTACCGGCCAATAACACACCCTTGCCTTCTTCATGCAGACATGGTGACCTACGCTCTCTGACCTAGGCCATTGCTTTGTATAGTCTAATCTAGTCTGGAAAGCAGCACTCTCCTTGGCTAAAGCTTAAAGCAGCTATTTCAGGATAATTTCCACTTGCTTCTTTTTGATTGTATCACAGCAGGCAGTTAATGGTGAAGGGTATTTCTTAACTAGAAGATCTCTGCTGTAATTACCAAGAGCAGGTTTGAGTTCTGTTTGTTTTGATGGTGTCATGTTTTTCCAACAGAGACAGGGAAAATATGAATTTCTGCCCCCTCCCAACGCCCCCCCCCCAAAAAAGCTTTAAATAGATTTCAATCTTCCTTTTAAATACATAGAATAGTGTTGTGATGATGTGGGAGCAAAATAAACAAACATGTTGATAAGAAGGAACTGGATCAACAATGCCAGCACATACCCACAAGTATAGCCTTCTCTGAGCCAGGTTCTGGTACCTTCACTCAGAGGGGACCAGCTTGTGGCCTGGATTGTGCATCCTCATAAGGGAATAACAGTACATAGTTGGGTAGCTACACAGGGGAGGACAGCAACCTTTAAATTGCATAGCTTTTCACCCCAAGACTGGCCCCTTTCCTTGGAATAGGATACCATTCTTGTCTCCAAAGCTACTGGGTGTCCGTCAGCTTATCATCCTGCACCTAAGGGTAGGAATGGACACCAAAGGGAAGGAAATGGTTGACACGTTCGTTGTACTACACTGAGATGCCAGCCAGTACTGACTGATATACTAGAACAGGTGTGCTGTGCCAGGCATGGCTGTAGCCTCAGTGGTTCCAGCCATAGAATGGTCAGGACTGTTGAGAGACTGGATTCACTTTCTAGGAGGTCTTGGAACAGATCTTGTTAGGAAGAAAACAATCTAAAAATAAAGCAATTAGTTGGGATTATTTTCCATCTGGGAGATTTTATCAGAAGAAAGTGGTGTAAGGTTTATCATTTCTCTCAGGCTATTCTTTCATACTGCTTAGTTTTATTTCACTGTCTACCATCTAGTTCTGAATACTCAGTAGATCAAAATGCTCTTTTCATACCCCTCCCCATTCTCTTTCTACTCTCTGAGAAGAGATTGCAAAAGTTGCTGATTTCACTATACCTTACCAGTAGATGTTTTTCAAGATTGGAAAAAATAACATCACTATACTTACCATTAATAATAATTAATTTTTTAAAAAGATGCTTCTGGCCACTTGTTCATACTCATCAGGCATTATGCCATACTCACAGAATTCTCAGGCTTTATTTTTAATGTCCATTTGCTGTGTCACAATGCAGAGAAGAGGCATGTCAAATCATGTTGTCTGGCGATGTTAGTGCAACCTTTTGCTGAAATGTATTTTTTTCTCCTTGCTGGAGATTAGGAAAGCAAATAGCTAATCAAAGGGAAGAAAAGATCTGACAGACTGGTTATCTGGGATACACTGACATTTGAATTAATTTGTGACTATGTACTGTGCAAATAAGTTAACATTCATATATCCCTATGCATGAGTGGTATAAAAAAATAAAGCAATCATTTTCTTAATGCTGTTAGATTTGGTTTGCTTTTGCTTGATTCAGTCATGACTTTTCCTGGGTCTATTTACTAATAAAGGACTAATTGGTGGTTTTGCCATGAGCACTGAACCAAAGGCACCATGTTGTTGTGCTGCTCCAAAGCAGACCTGGAGGAAGATTGTGACTCTGAGTTTCACCTTTGCTCCAACATGGAGGGGGAAGTTTACTGTATCTTGGCATAGCCAGAGACTGTGCCAAGAGTGCACCTATTTGCACACCCCTTGCCATTTATTCCTCCCTAAAAGTTTGGAAGGAGTATAGCAGTCCTATAGTGGCTGTATTGGGGATGAGGAGGGGCTCAGGACAGAAGGTAGGGAGTGTAGAAGTCAGAGCAGAGTTTGGGGTGCATGAGTCAGGGCAGGGGGTTGAAAGGTGTGGGTTAGGGTTGTGGGGCAGATTGAAGGAGTCAGGAAAAGGGTTTAAGAGGTGGGGGGGCCTCAGGGCAGGAGGTGGGAGATGGCAGAAGACAGTTGAGGGTGCCTCATCAGGAATGTGGGGTGCAGGGCATGAGGATGGGTTTGTGGGGATCAGGGCTGGCCAGGGTAGCAGAAGCTGCACTGCCTAGGCAGCTGGTAGCTTCCCAGGGGCTGCACTGGCCAGGTGGTGGCCACACTGCCTGAGCAGTGGCTCACCAACATGGGAACTTTACCCCAATGTGGTGGTCGGCAACATCCAGAGCCTCACCCCCAGCTGGCCTCTCTCTTATCAGTGCGCCTTTCCCCCCATGGCCATTCCTCAGTAGAATTGTGCCCACTAGCAGACCCTTCCCTTTCTGTTTTATGAGAAACAATCCTATTCTAAACAATTCCTATTTATGAGAAACATCCCATTGTTCTGGCACAACCAAAGCCTGACCTTGCTTTCAGTTCTGAAAAGAGGAAGCTACACACTAGCTCTTATTTAGGAGGAGTTCTTGAACAGACTCATGGATGGCCACACACACAGAGTCTCTCTCTCAAATAGATAGTAAATTGTGAGCAGGCATAGTCCAACCACAAGTTGTTTGTTTTGAAACACTAAACTCAGTTATGCTGTCTACCCAGCAACATTATTTTGGAATGATGTCATTTATTCCAAAATAACGTAGTGCATGTCTACCCAGCAAGCCCGTTATTTCAAAATAAATTTGAAATAACGGGCTTCTTACTCTGACTTCTGTAACCCTCATTGTATGAAGAGTAAGGGAAGTTGGGGGAAGAGTGCTCTATTTCAAAATAACTTCTGTGTAGACAGTGCCAAAAGTCAAAATAAACTATTTTGAGTTAAGCTACACAATTAGCGTAGCTCAAGTTGTGTAGCTTATTTCGAGTTTAATCCTGGTGTGGAGATGTGCCCTTACATGCACAGAACTCACTCCATTTCTGAGATGTTTTCTGCCAAGTTTATACTTAGAACGGATTTTTACAGTTGAATTAGAACAGCCTAAAATGGAGTTTATAATGGAAATAGTGAACCAACCTCAATATTAGTACTGTCAGTACAATATAGCGATTGATCTGCTTTTTAATAACCTTTTATTGATCTGTAATACCTGTGTGATTGATTTATTTGTTTCAGAAGAAAAGTAATGTATTACTAACAACACATTTAATAGTTGTGGAACCATTATAACTGTGGGCAAAAGGAAGGAGGAAATTGATCTAGAATATGTCAGCACAAATTTCAATTGTGCAAGCTGTGTGCAAACTGTTCATTGATTGAAAAGCGCATGAGATAAAATCATCAGCCTGAATTATTGCAAAGTGCAGCTTTCATATTAAAACAGTGATTACATCTTAGATCATATAAAAAGAGTGCACCACAATGCATGCCAGAACAAACTGTAAGAGCAAGTTGTCAGAGGGGCCCAGTGAATCTTTGCCAGGCTAGGATAATCAGAAATCCCCATAATCACACAGCTCTTTTTATATAGAAATATCCCCCATGTAATAGTTAGGAAAGAGATGCCAATCAAATACTACAGCACTGAGCCTCCCTTACATAGCTTTTCTCCTGTGGGCAGGATGGGATGACATTAAACATTTGGCTGAGCTGCTTCCCAGGATTTTTTTCTCTTTTTCAGAGTGCCGGAGCTATTTATGAAATAAAACAGTCTCTAAGCTGCCACTTAACTTTAGTCTTTTTTTGAACGATAGTACCAGGAAGCCTACCCAGCATGTTATTCTTGCAGGTATTTTAGTAGTCTTTATTCTGCTCTTTAAACTTGTTGTTTCATTTAAAACACACAGATGCCTAATCCTGCACACCATGCCTAGCCCAGCTATTCTTGCAATTCATCCAGTTATTCAAACATGGTTTCCTTTTCATAAACCCTCACATTTGATAATCATGATTAACACATAATGATCCCATTAAGAGTTGTAGCTACATTTCAAGCAGGAGCTGTACCTTTCATCAGAGGGGACATAGCTGTGCTAGATTGAGCTTGTACACTAAGGCTGTGTCTAGACTGGCCAGTTTTTCTGGAAAATCAGCCGCTTTTCCGGAAAAAGTTGCCAGCTGTCTACACTGGCCGCTTGAATTTCCGCAAAAGCACTGACTTCCTACTGTAAGAAATCAGTGCTTTTTGCGGAAATACTATGCTGCTCCCATTTGGGCAAACGTCTTTTTCCGAAAGACTTTTGCGCAAAAGGGCCAGTGTAGACAGCAGAGATTTCTTTTCCGCAAAAAAGCCCCGATCGCAAAAATGGCAATTGGGGCTTTTTTGCGGAAAAGCGCGTCTAGATTGGCCATGGACACTTTTCCGCAAAAAGTGCTTTTGCGGAAAAGTGTCCTGCCAATCTAGACGCTCTTTTCCGAAAATGCTTTTAACGGAAAACTTTTCCGTTAAAAGCATTTCTGGAAAATCATGCCAGTCTAGACGTAGCCATAATGTATATGTGAATGAGGATACGTCTCTAGACTATAGAGCTTTTCCGGGATACCAGAGGAACGAGTCCACTTTTACAAAAAAAGTTGGAAAAGCAGACATGTTTTGTCAGCGTCCCTATAAACCTTGTTTCACAAGAAAGAAGGAATGTTCCAAAAGAGGGTTTTTTTCCATCATCTGGCCCCGTGTAGACAGGCCAAATGTCAGAAAAGCCTCTTTCAGAAGAAAAGCAGAAAAAGATACATGCAAATTGTGAACTACAATTTGCTTATATCTTTTTCGGACTTCTCTTTGTAGTGTAGACACAGCCCAAGCATTTGCAGGCAAAAACCTCTCTGTAGGTAGTTAACTTCAATGCTTGTCATACATACAAATGGAAATATCTTATATACTGGACCAAAATTCTGAAAGTGAAACTACTTCAAACTTATATAAGTGAAACTAACGTCTGCCTCGTGTGTGTGTGTGTGTGTGTGTGTGTGCGCGCGCGCGCTCACACACACACACACTAATGTACCTGTCTCTCTTCAAAATGTCTTGATGAACATTTTTAAACATGCTCAGACTCCCTCTCCTCAGTCACAATGGTTGGATGCAAGATGCTCGGGATTATTTCTTTTTTATATTTCCTCTTGTTCTTCCAGCTGTTTCTTAGTATTAGATCTACTTTTTTTGCAGAAGAGCAGACGCGCTCTTTTGGAGGCCCTGTCTTCTTCTTCCCAGGAGGAAGAAGGGATCTTCCGAAAGAGGAGGATTTTCCAAAATTTGGCCCAGTGTAGATGGGATTTGCGTACCTTTTTCTGATAGATCAGTGTAACCTAGACATAGCCTGGGACATCTTCCCTCCACAAGCCACCACTAAGAGGATGCTGGGTCATGGACGGACGGACGGGGACACACACACACACACACACACACACACACACACACACACACACACACCCCCTCAGCAGTCACGGGGCAGCATCCTTTCCTGGGAACAGCGTGGCTGAGGCACAAGAGCATCTGCCACTCACACACACCTCTCCCCCCAACATCCTGTCCCTCCCTCCCCCAGCAGGCAGGGATACAAGTACTCTCCCTGCAGGATGCTGCCACTGCTGGACCCAGCGGGCACATGGCATGGAGGGAAGCCCAGTCCCCGCCCCCCGCCCGCAGGATCCCTGCCTGACTGGCACCTTCACATGCCTGCTTGTCCCCAGGACGGGGGAGGAGGTAGTGAGGCTCCTCCCCCCCACCCCCACTCCGGGGACAACTGGGTCCCTGCAGGCAGGGGCTCACTGGCTAGAGCACACATGGCCTTGCTCCAAGTACATTGCCTTCGTCTGAGCCGAGAACTCTTGCTCTCAGCTCAGAGATGAGGGCTAGGCTTCCAGCACAGTGTTGCCTGGGACAACTGACCATCTCTCTTTATTCTCCACAGCCAGACCAACTGTGAGATGACACCACCTGGGGCAGCCTCCCGAATCCGAGGGACCTGCAGATGCCGAAGACCCATGGATGAATTCCAGAGGGAGCACATTGCGGTGAGACTCCTGGCGGGAGATACTGGATCAGGATTGCACCACGTGTGCGGCTGTGCAATTCCTGGTCTCCAGCATGCTGCCTTCTCCTGTCTCCACTCCTACTCCTGCCACTTCACCCCCAACCCCTCCTCCCATGGCCACTAAGGCCCCCCACAGCCATGGCAGTTGGATCCCCAGAGCCAGGTGCCAGTCCGAGCCCTAACCCTGAGCCTTTCCTCACCCTTCCTCCCCCCTCCCTCTTCCCCACTCCAGGATTCTCATCCCCCCCCTTCTCTCTTTCCTCCCTCTCCTCTCCTAGGTTCTTTCCTCAGTCCCTTCCCAGTTACTTTCACCCCAAATAAAAACAACACAGAGTTTATTTTTTTCAAACAAAAGCCTGTTTCATTGTGTCTGCAGGGGAGGGGGAAAAGGAAGGGGTGTTGGAGAAAAGGCAAAGAGGGGTGATGCACCAGCCCCTAGTGAGGAGGCCCAGGAGAGAGTGTCACTGGGATCCTTCTAAGAAACTCTCCTTCAGGGCCTCCTGGATGCGCACAGCCCCTTGAGGGGCTTGCTGGATGGCAGCCATGTGCAACTGCTCAAAGGCCCTGCTGATAGTCAGCCTCTGCCCCCCCACCCTGGCAGGAACGCCTCCCTTTCCACTCCTAAATATTGTGGAGCACACAACACACAGCCACCACTTATGGGATGTTCTGCTCCCTGACGTCCAGCTGGGTGAGGAGGCATCACGTCTTCAGATGCCCAAAGGCGCCCTCAATTACCAGGTCCTTCTGATCCTGGTGGTGTACTGTTCCCTGGAGTGGTCAAGGTGGCCAGTGCGAGGCTTCATGAGCCAGGGCAAAAGAGGGTAGGCCGCATCTCCCACCACGCACGTGAGCATGGCCACATCCCTGACCCTGATGATGCAGTCAGGGAAAAAAGTTCCAACATGCAGCTTCTGGAACAAGCTTGAGTTGCAGAAGAAATGGGTGTTGTGCACCTTCCCCAATCACCCAACATAGATGTCTGTAAACTGGCTCTGGTGGTCAATGACTGCCCGCAGGACCATCAAGAAGTATTCCTTCCAGTTGATGTAGACAGAAGCTCAGTGATCCGGGGCCTGGATGGAGATGTGGGTGCTGTCAATAGCCCCCGCTCTCCTCCATAGTTGGGGAAACCTATATCGGCAAAGCCAGTGGAGATGGTGTCCACATCGCCGAGGTTGATGACCCTGTTCAGCAAGATGGTGTTGATAGCCTGCACCACCTGTAGAAGGAGACAAACAAACAGAGAATCACAGGTTGGCCAGAGCCATTTTTATGAAAATTAGGCATGGGATATTTAAATCCCTGCCTCATTTGCAATGTCGACCTGCCTAATCTGCATCCCTCTGCTGACAGAGGGATGCAGTCTAGACATACCCTTAGTCCTCAGTCCTGCAGGTTGTTGAGTGCAGGAAGGAGTACAGAAAGACATGTTCTAGTATCAAGGGACAGATTTTTAAAGGTATTTAGATGCCTTTTGAAAATCCCAGTAGATGCCTGTCTGCATCTTTAAATACTAAAACAGCTTTGGAAAGTAGGCTCTTCAGAGCTTAATCCGAAGCCCGCTTCAGTGGGAGACTTTCCATTGAGCTTTGGATCAGGCCCTTAGCACTTACTCATGCAAAGAGGTTTTCTGAATAAAGACACATATACACAGTATTCAGCAATATGATCAATCCCCTTTGCACAGAGTTGAACACCAGCATGTAGTGGGAATGGGGTAGGGGTGTAGCCAGGGCATAGCTAGTTAAGTTCTGTCATTCAATACAATCATCATCCATACTGGACATATTTAGGGTTTTCAGTAACTTCTACCGCTGCCACCCAGGGGCCTGAGTCTCATATGACAGGAATAAAAGCCATAGACGTCAATGACCATTAAATAACCACTAAGGGGCATTGTGCAACAGAGACTCACAATGGCAAGCACTTTCTCACAGGAGACATCCCACAGAAGTCAGCGAGACCACTCACATGCTCACCAGTGTTGACTGAGAGTCTCAGTCAGGCTTATATATAGTACACTGACATTTCTACTTTGTGTGCTCCTTCTACTTGCACTCCGTGTCCCATACAACTGTCACCAAAGTCAAAGTTGCCTTGACCCTCTCCCTGCACACCATATCAGGGGAGACTCACTCACACACCCAGCAGCCTGGTCCCAGCTCGGCAGACAGCCCCTCCTCCAGCCTTTGTCCTCCTTTCTAGGCAAAGGTGTCACCTGGTCACACACCCCTGTCCGCTCAGCTCACAAAAAGCAACAGCTATTTTGTACCTGAGAGAAGCTGTTACACCGAAATTCTCATCACAATCTGGGTATTTATGCAGTGCCCAGGAAACTGAGGCACACACACAAGGTTACTACAGGACAGTAGAACTCACATGCAACAGAACAAGAGGAGTAAAATCCCCATGGAGGGTCTCAGTCAGGCTTATATGCTGTGCATGGGCATTTCTACTTTGTCTTATCCTTCTAGTAGCACTCAGTGTCCTGCACAACTAAGCCATACATGAAGCTGTGACTCTGTAAAGATGGATTTTACAGCATTTTCAGCCTTGTTCTTCTACTGCTACCATTGTTTGTCTTTGTACTGACAGAGGAAACTACTGTTTAACAATGATATCCTCTAGAATTCATACAGGGCAATTCCGATATTTGCCTCCTGCTCTCTACCTGACCTTTGTGACTGTGTCTTCTGTTGACTGCAGACAAAGCTCTGATGATGAAAAGCAGTGTCTTTATCAAAAATCTATAATAATTTAGCTTTTAATTACTCCTTCAAAATGTATAAGCATTCTTCACAATTAACCTTTTCCCCTCTAGATTAACATTCAGATTAACCACATGTCCTGTACAGTTTAGATAAGAATGAGCATTCTTAAAAGTTTACATGTATCTCACCCTGGTAATTGCTTTCTCTCCATCAAATGATTTCAGGGCTGTCATGTACAGAAACATTTTTTTCACGTACATCTAACATTTTTTTCCCTGACCCCAACCTCTCTCTCTGATTGTGCTGCTTTTGAGGCAGTGAAATAGGTTGCTGATTAGAAGGCATTTTTTTCAAGCTGTTCAAGATGCAACATGATTTTTCTTATGTACAGTGTGTGTTAATGACATGCCATAAATACAAGAAAATAAGTCAGTGAAAACTGAGGTTAATAAAGGAGAAAATAGAAGGAAAATAGCAAATAAAGATGCATAGCAGAAAATAGTTTTGTTGCTAGGGTCTCTTGCGTGATGGCCTCACTAGATTGTCAATTTTTGAGCTGCTGATTCCACTTCTCATAATGAGAAATAACTACCTATATTGAATTGTAACATTTACGTCTGTACTCTAATGAAGTGCAAGTAGCCATTACTTCTGAAAAAGCTTCAGTTAGTGAAATGACACCTTTACTAGGGATAATGAAATAAGTTCAGAGTAGATATGTCATGAGTGCTTCAAAACAGTCTTAATTATAAAGTGGTTGTTATATGTCCTAGTGTTATTGGTTTCCTGGCTTTTCTTACTGAGGTTTTGAACTGTGTCTGCTTTTTATTCTGTTTTCTCTTTTTGCTTCTCCTGAGTCTCAGAGAAATGGACCAGGAAATCATCAGAAATCTTTTCTTTGTGACAGAGAAGTAAATTAAAAGCAACGGAGAAAACCCTAAGAAACCCTAGAGAGGGAGAACAGAAGAGGCTAAAAGATTATTTCTTACATTTGTCTGGTATTGCTGAAAATATCTGAGAAGAAACGTATCCATCCTCTGACTTTGATCTTTATCTACTCAGGTTTAACACCCTTTCTCCTGATACTTTATGCATAGAGATAGGGGGGTGGGCGACAGAACATCTTTCTCCTCCCGCCCCCCCCCCCCTCCCTTCTATTTATTTCGAGTTTCCTCCGGTCATCTGAAGAAGTGGGCTGTGCCCACGAAAGCTCATGATACCATCTACACATTTTGTTAGTCTATAAAGTGCTACCAGACCATTTGCTTACTGTTTTGTTTTGTAACAGACTAACTCGGCTACCCCCTGAAGCTCCTGTTTTCTAATGTCATCAATAAGCCATGACTGTATGTCTCTAAATATAATGGGATGTGTGGCCATCCACTTCTGGGTTACAGATTCAAATCTGGATTTGGTTGGTAGTTGACTAAACTTGTTAGCACAACAGCAGTGCAGTCAATGTGCAATAAATTGGTGGTCTCAGTCCATTTCCTAGCTAATTGTTCCTCCTCTCCCCCCTCCCCCTAAAAAAAAAAACCCCTATAGGCACAATTTGCAATCTCTAGACAAAAGTCTAGAAATGTCAATCCACCATCTTTCAAAAAACATTGACAATATCCTTATGCATCTACTCCAATGTGTCTGTATATGCAGTCACATGTATGAATGTGCACGCACGCACACCCCTGAAAATATATTCTTCCTGCTGATATTATAAAACTGGTCAAGTTTGCCAAGAGAAAACCAATGACATGAATACCAGTTGTACTGGAAAAATAATTCAGAAAGTACTAAAAATAAACAACAGTAATGAACAGTGTAAGATAAAAGCCATTAATTAAGAGGTAGAAAATTAAAGGCCTAATAACCAGGAAAGAATTTTACACACAGAAAGTAGTAATAAATTACTGTTACATAAGGGTTTAATTCTCTAAAAATGGCCTATATGACAGGAGCATCATTGAAACTAGATTGTCCTCCTAACATTGTGTGGGAAACACAGCACCTAAGGAAACTAATAAAAGATTATTTTGGGAGCTGCATTAAAAAAAAAGATGATAATGGTATTAAGTACCTTGGCCCAGGGCTTTTCCGGAAGAATTAACTACCAAATGAAGACTATCTACTCTTGCAGCCAGTTACTTATCCTAGGAAAATGTCAAAATAAAGAATGCAAGGTGATATAGAAGTACAAAACAGTACTGAGTAGCAGGGAAGATGTAGAAGTAGAATCGAAAGAAAAGTCAAATATTTCCTATCACCCATTTTTTAAAAAAGCATTGTTTTAAATAAGGTGTAGCAAGTATATTTCTAAGACATTAGATTCATTAATTGTTATTTAAAACCTGTTGTGTGAAAGCTGATGAGTATTAGAGCAAAATAAAGTACTTTTATTAGAAATATTCTGTTTTTCACAAAGACCATTTTCTGCCTAAACTTAATTTTTTCATAATGTTTCAGTTTTTCCAAATAAAATCCCCAAAACTTTTTGTGTTTCTTTTTAAACTACTCCCTTTAGTGGCAAAACACTCAAAAGAAAAAAAAAGGCAGGTAAAAGGAGAAATAAGGAGCAGTTAACTCAGTCATAGCTAGACACCAGGCAGATTAGCATATAACAATTATCTTTAGACTGGCTAAGAGGATTTCAATGAACCAATAATCCTTACAGTAATAAAGCTGAATATTTATTTATCAGTAATTTCTACAAGCTTTATATTATTGCTACCATTCACTGTAACTTCAATCTCAGACTCTCTCTCTCTTTCTTATAACCTCAGTCTTTAATATTGGCAACATATCCCTAAGTATCTTTGAAGTCGGAGATCAAATTCATATACATGGGCTGCAGGCAAAAATAAGGCATCCCTTTTTCCAGCTATATCAAGTTTAGTTTTATTACCAGCTTTGAAGCTGGTTCCTGTCTAAAGCATTTCACCCTGTGATGCCAATACATACAAAGAAATGTCAAAAATTTCTTTAATAGTCTGGGTTTGTTTTGGTCAAACATGAAGAAGCTGGATGTTGAGAAGATCTGACTTTCCCATAATTTGAGAACACTGGAGAGTGGGGGAGAAAACTAATCTGTAACACTATTAAAAAATAACATTAAATAATTTTATATGCTGTACACATCACCTAACTACTGTACACATCACCTAATTTCAAACAGATAAGAAAGAAGGAGCAAAACCTGTCCTATTTTGTATTCCAATATTTGTAAACATGTAAATTATGCATAATATAATCTAGGCCACTTTCTTATTCATGTAATTAATATCATAGCCCTATTATTTCAGAAGTACTCACCACAGATTCAGAAGCATGCTAGTTTAAGCCATCAAAAAGATAAAAATGTTATTTGCATAGCATGAGAACACAAGGCATATGCAATAAATGAAATTAATAGCTCTTGCAGCTCAATTCAATTGAAAACATAGTGGTTAAGCATGCAGAAAAGGCAAAATGAGCTTCGCTAAATGTAAATTCTTTCATTAGTCTAGTGTCCAGATAATACAAGCTGAATCTTAATTAATTTTAATATCAGGATAAAATGTTGTAATCAAAATATATTAAGACCCAACCTCTCATTTGATTTTTCACAAGCAATTCACTGCTAGCAAGTGTTTAAACAGTATTCACAATTCAAGTTCTTTAAAATAACATTTTATCCCTTAGCTACCTTTTGCATAATCAATTTGTTGTTTTGACTTCATTCTGATCTCATGATAATTAACACCACTGAAAGCTCATGTGATAAACAACAACATCTGCTTAAAATAATAAGTTGCCAAATATGAACATTTCATTAGCTTGATTATAACAATTGGTGTAAAATACAATCAGCCCATACTTCACCCCCTTCTGCCCAAGGCCTCAGCCCACTCATCCCAGGCCCTGCCCCCACCCACAGTTTCCCGCCTCTTTTCCCTGCCTCTTTCTGCTCACTCCCTTCCAGTCAAAGCCCTGAAACCAAATGACATTTGATAAAAAAAAAACAACTCTTCTACAATTTCTTTCTAGAGAAAATGGAGCAATTTTTTCACTCCATGTCTGATTGTGAAGACTGGATATGCAGAAGGTACCTAATTAAAAGCACTACAGTTGATATGCCCTGTCCTTTGTCAGAGATTTATTTGCAAATACTTGATAGTAAGGGGAAGTCCATTGTCCTGCTGACTACAACTTTAAATATTATGGAAAACATGATGCAGCTCGTCTCTGTTTTACATTTGCTTAAAATCAGCTTAGAAACACTGATTGTATTTTAAATATATTCTTAAACCTTCATAAAGCAAACATTCCAGATTACTACATGTTTTATGCACTGAAACAAAGACATTTTAAGTTATCAGTCAGAAAGGTTTAGTGCACTCAGAACAATGTTCATTGCTTTTAGAAAACAGGAACATTAATTTATTGTGTGTGATCTCCATAACAATTGACATGTTCATAAAATTTCACCATATGGTTTTGTTAAAAATATGTTTCCAACTATATTAGGCATAAGAAAGCATTTTATATTTTACTGAGGTATTGATTTTTGTAAAAGGTCATCTTAAAACTAGTTCACCAAATAGTCAGGAGTAAAGAAAGCTGGACAAATTAGTTTCTTTAGCTGAAGAAAAGAGATGTTGTCCTTTTAAGTCAGGGATAGGCATGATGGGGGTACAGCATGGGCAGACACTGCCCCTATTTATTTATTCACATGTTTTCTTCCTCCCTTCTTGGGATAGATAAACATGCAGTTGCACCAAAAATGTAACTTCTAATGAATGCCACTGTGTATAACTCCATGTTATCTTCCCTTTTCCCCATCCTTTCCCACTCATTCTGAAATATAATCCTGGTTAGAGACCGCCTCCCCATCCCTGTAAGCTGCTGACTCAAGGAATTTGTTATGTGAGAATTGCTCCCCATAGGCACTGGCTCCCACCTCCCCTTGCTGACTCTGATACAGACTTTACACTAACATCTCTACCTTACATTTCATGTTATAATGAATCCACACTATCAAACCACAACAGATGAAAGTTTGAAACTGTCTGGAAATGGGGGGGTTTACTTGGTTCTCATGCAAAGCCTTAAAACAACTCATGCTTTGCTTGAAAGCACTTGCTTGAAAGTGCTGTGAATCTGTCAGTGTACCTGAGGGCTCTTTCTTAACAACATGCTCGGCAGTGTGGGTCCATAGTGCTGAATGTCCATAGCCACATTGCATGACTTGATTCCAGGCATTTAAAAGCTCCACAAAGTTGTTGCTGATCTAGTACAGCCAAATTAATCCTGGAGGACCACAGGGCTGCCACCTGTCCATGACCTTAAGTCCAATCTTCAGGGCTCAATGTGAAGGGACTTTATCTCTGAGGCAGGTTATAAGACCAAAGAGTTCCAGCTGGTAGTGACCAATGAGCACATCAATCCTCTTGAGGCCAGTTCTCAATAGTATATCCATATTATTGATAAAAATGCCCATCAGTCACTGTTTGCAGCGCATGTGAAATGCCTCCAGTCTCTGGCTGTCTTGTTTAAGCGATCAGACTGGAGAGTGAGGGTAGCTGTGAACCTGTCCCAAAACACATTTAACTCAAGCAGAGCAGCTTTAACAGACAAGACAGTAGCAAGCCCAAGCCTGTTAAAGGGCAGAGGCAAGTACTAGGACAGACCAAACCCCAAGCCAAACCTCTGGGCTACAGAGGAAGTCAGAAACAACACCTGGCCTGACCCACATTAATTAAACAGCTTCCACAGGTAAGAGGGAAGCAAGCCCCACATTGCCCAGGGCATATGCAGCACAACTGTGTATGAAACCCTTCTGAAGCCCTTCTTAAGGCAGGCAGAGGGAATTCAAACCCACAGCATCACTAAGCAAGGTAGGCAGTCTAACTGCTGGAGTACCAAGTGCAGAGTTAGTGGTGCTGCCCAAATCATATTTAACTAAAGTGTAACAGCTTCAACAGGCAAGAGGTCCTCACTCTCCATCACCATCGCTAGCTGTAGAACTCAGGCACACACATGGGCTGCAGCACATCCCTCTACCCACGTGCCCTTTTCAGGGAGCAGAAAGTGGATTTGACCCAGCAGCTCCCCTAACACACCAGATAAGCCCCATCACTGGCCTAGAAAGGGCCACTCATGGCCCACCTCACTCGAATACTAGTTAATGAAAGTGAAACAGCTTCAACAGGTAACACTGTGGGATCCTCATCATGGTAGCCATGACCCAATGATTAGGACATTCACCTGGGCAGCAGATGAGCCCTCTTCAAGTCCCTTCTCATGAGGCAAGGGGGAAATTAACACAGTATGAATAGCCAGGCAGCGTCAGACCAATGATCCTGCTAGCCCAGTCGCCCATCATCTAGCAGTGGCCAATGCAAGATGCTTCAAAGGCAATGGACAGAAGACAGCAATTATCAGGTGAGCTGTCCTATGTCAGCTACGCCCAGCAGTTGGCAGTCTGAGGTTTAGGGTTTTGAAAATTTGGCTGCTGTGCTAAGAGGTGGTCTCTGGAGGCTGGATCTGGTAGCTTGGGGTTCAAATCCCCATTTATGCTTACTGAGATGGGATTCAAACCTTAATCTCTTACCTCACAAGAGAATGGCCTAAGTGCTGGACTAGACACTATTCTGACCTGGAGCCTCCCTTGCTCTTTTTTTTGCTGAAGCTGCTCCACTTTCAGTACCTATTTATTGGGCCAAAGCACCAACAAACAGCCCTGTGTAGCTTACTGGTTGGGTGTCTGCCCAGCAGGTGGGAAGTTGGGATTCAGTTCCCCTTCTTGTTTGTTGGTCTCTTACTTCTCAAGTGAAGAGCTGGGCTAGGAGGTATTCCAATGTGTTGACCTCCTCAGGCTACGTCTACATTGCAGGCTTTTTGCGCAAGAGCAGCAGTTCTTGTGCAAAAACTTGCAGAGTGTCTACACTGCACACATGTTCTTGCACAAGTAAATTTACAGTTAAGCGTCAGAAAACAGGGCTTCTCGCACATGAGAGGCATATGCCAGTGTGGACGCACTCTTGCGCAAGACCTTTTGCACAATAACTCTTGCACAAAACAGTTCTTGCACAAGAAGCCTGCAATGTAGACATAGCCTCAGTGTTTACTTTTGAGGATGGCCCACTGTCATTAAATAATTAAATAGTCATTAGCCACAATTGCCTTGTGTGTTTTCCTGTAGTCCAGGGTCTGTGTGCTTGCCTGTAGAGCAGTGCCAATGCTGGTTCAAATCCTGTTTATGCTCCCTAAGAAGGGATTTGAATGTTGATCTCTTGCTTCTCCAAAGCATGGTGTAAGTGCTGGCCTAGCAGGTAGGAGATGGGTGCTCCTTCAGGTTCTTCTGTTGATGGCTGGCCACGTTCAGTAAATATGAAATGAAAATTAGGCCACTGAGTCCTTGTGACTCCCTCTGTAGTTCTCTGCTTTGGGTAAAAAGGCAAGGAGGTGCTGGGTCAAATCCCTTTTCTCCTTTTAAGAAATGAGTGGCAGTGTGACCTAGTACTGTGAAGTGTTCTACTTTAATGATATATTAACCAGGGCACGGGAAGAGAAAGAAGGAACATGAACAGTTTTCAAGTACATAAAAGGTTGTTACAAGGGGGAAAGTGAAGAATTGCTCTTGTTAATCTATGAGGACAGGACCAAGAAGCAATGGGCTTCAATTGCAGCAAAGGTGATTTAGGTTGGAAATTAGGAAAAGCTTCCTAACTGTCAGAATAGTTAAATACCAGAAATAATTGCCTGGGGAGGATGTGGTAACTCCTGTGCTTAAAAACCTGTCAGGAATGATCTAATTTAGTTGTCCTCAAATGTATTAGATTGGGGTCCCCCTTTCTTTGTATCTGTAGTCATTTGTCATATCCCCCAATTTCCTATACTGCCACCCAGCTCTGACAGCAGAGCTGCCTAGGCGGAGAGTGGAATGAGGGACCTAGAGGGCCAAGGCACCATCCCTTTTAAAAAGTGGGACAGCTATGCCCTTCCAATTTTTCATCAGTCAAAGGGCAAACACTAGGGGGAAGAAGCAGAGCAAGTGGAAGACAAGGCCTCAGAAGGGAAGGGACAATATGCAGGCTATGATCATGGTTCAAGTTCCAGTAGCCCTCCCTTGTAGGGAGCTTCTGTCACTCCTATTGCTGTCATGCCATGGCTGATGGTAGACACCCCACCACTTCCAGGTAAGGGATTTTGTGAAGAGGGGGAAGAGCTTGAGCCTGGGTGACAGGGCCCTTCTGCAGGAGCCCCAGTCACCTGGGGCTGACAGCCAGAACTCTGTAAAAAAAAAAACCAGAAGTACACAGCTTGTGACCCTCTTGACACATTTCCATGCCCACCCTATAGTTTGAGAACAGCTGATCTGGTTAGTACCTAGTCCTGCCTTGAATGCAAAGGACTGGACTAGATGACCTATTAAGGTCCCTTCCAAGTCCTACACTTCTATGAAGAGTCACCTTTTTTAGGAGGAGTAAAGCAATTTCTGGAGAGGAGCAGCCCTGCACACTAATGTCCCACTCCTGTGTGGCCATTCACGCAGTCACAGAGGCTCACAATACAGCTGCTCATGGCAAGAGGGAACACAAATATTGGCTTGTCAGGCTCATCAAGTTGCTGACAACTTGGTTTGTCAGCATCATAGGGAGAAGCAAATTCAGGGCTCAGTCTTGCAAGGCACAGGCCAATCCTGCAAAATCCTGACCACCACAGAAACGAGGATATTCAAAACCTTGTAGGATTGTGCCAGGATATTCAAAACCTTGTAGGATTGTGCCACGGCTGCCAACAAGGAGGGCAAAGGAGGCAGCTGCCCCAAGTCTGTAGTTGGAGTGTCCAGAGCCTTGGTCCTTTTAAATTGCCACTGGAGTCCATGTGTAACCACCCCCAGGTGGATTTGAACCTGAAACCTCTGAAATGACGTATAGGAGCCTCTACCCTCTGAGCTAAAAGCCAGCTGGCTTCCAGCCCATGCTGTAGAGGTCTCTTGGATTTAACTGTTGCTATGGTAACCACACTACTTGTGTGGATTACACATGCAGCGCTGAAAGGCTGGCTGGGGGAGATTAGCCCCACCCCTTCCACCTGAAGCCCCACCCCTTCCAGAGACCAGAAGCTCCCACTTACCCAGGACCCAGTGAAGTCTGTTGACAGCCCTGAACTGAGCTATAGGAACATGATCTAATTCCCATCAAAATCTACAGGAGTCTTTCTATTGGCTTCCAGATGAGATGTATCAGGACTTATCTCAGCATGTGATGCTGGTATTTTTATAACATTGATGCTAGTTTGTGCATGCTCTTATGAGCTTGCATGCTGATGTTTTTAAAAAAACTCTCATTTAAATAACAGGCTGTGTCTAGATTCCCTTAAACTCTAAAATTATACACATAAGATGGCTCAAATTTCACCAAGGTTTTGTGAAAGGTATGGCAAAAATACTGGAAGTTTTGCAAAACTCTAAACCAGTATACTCATTGGGTTCTTCCACCAATCAGTATACTGGCTTGACAAATATGTGAAAGAAGATAAAGAGACACCAGAAAGCAGACAGATATGAATAGGAAAAAAATAGAATTATTTTTCAAGTTTGTAAAGCAATAACATCACAAAAAACAATATCAGGATACAGTCCATCGACAGGGAATACGGCACCCAGCTCCCATTGAAATGAAAGGTATAAACTGGATCAAAAATTTGTAAGATACTGGGAAGAGAGAAGCAATAGGCAAAATTGAAAAAGTAAAGATTGGTTGCAGCAAAATAGCAAAACACCTTTTCAAGGCTCTGGTTGTGCTGTGCTTTCTTGAAGTACTGTGGGCTAAAATCGAATTAAGCTGTGCATCTTCAGCTACGTTAATTGCGTAGCTGAATTCAAAGTAGCTTAACTCAGCTATTGGTGCTGTCTACACAGCCGGAAGTCAAAGGCAGAGGACTCTTCCTTCAACTTCTCTTACACTTCCTGAAATGAGGGTTACAGAAGTCAGAGTAAGAAGCCCATTATTTTGAAATTATTTCAAAATAACGGGCTTGCTATGTAGACATGCACTATGCTATTTCAAAATAAGATGAGTAATTTTGAAACAAGTGTCCAGTGTAGACATAGCCTTCTAGACTGGTTCAATTCAGAAGTTCTATGTTTGGCTGATTGCAGGATAACTGCATGTCTTACCTAAACATGACTCTCTATTGCATTTAATAATGTTTCAGAATGCCAGCTTGCATTCTACTAAAAGAGAAGTCAAAGTAGTATCCTAATATTCTTCTTCCTTAAACACAAAGGGTGAGATTCTGTAGTGAGCCGCAAAGAGGCACAGCACAGAACTAGTAGTCCAGATGGTGGTGAAGTGATAAGGTGGCCTTGAGAATCCCTTTGGTTCTATTTGCTGTCTCCACCCTTTCCTGTCCCACAATGGGCCCCTCCAGCCCCAGCCTTTCTCTGGCATATCCCTTGTACTAGGGATTGTGGAGGGAAAATTCACCCTGGGTTAGATCCCAGTTTTTAAGCCCCTTTATGCCACCTCAGTTCCTCTTCTGGCTGTATAGGGAGCCAGAATGGGAGTGAGAATTTCATCCAAAGAGACAAATTTCCTGATTAGTTGTACTCTGTTCATGCAACTCCACTGAATACCAGGGAGTTGCATGAGCATAACAGAATAGATGTTAACCCAAGATGTTTGGAACTACATTAGTTTTCAGTAATCAATCATAGTCTGCTTTAAAACAATACATCCATGATGCTCTTGCCACCGAAGGATCTTAGACTAAATTATGTTGACAAAGTTAAGCATTTAAATTCATTTTGAAAATGCTTGATTTCTTCAGAGGGGCTGAGTACCCACGGTTCTCATTACAGGTAGATTTTGGAACTTTACTTTACATATTTTGGTTTTACTGATTTATAATTTACACAAAATATAAGCTGGAAGACTATCTACTAAAACTAAATATCTAAAATTAATGGAACACATTACTACAAAATCCTGCTCAGAAAAATGAGGTCAAGTCACAGACAAGTGTGGACAGGAAAAAAAAGTGTGTGTACTGTATTTTATCAACCATTTAAAAAATTGCACAAATTGTGGTTCTTCCAGAATTGGTGCTACTTACATTTTGCAGTTTTGGAGTACTGGGATGTAGGAACTGTATATAAAAACTCTTACTAGCATGAAATAAAGTATGTGACAAGAAAATAATATCTCCTAAGTAAAGTTGTCAAAAATATTTATGGACTAAAACTCTCAATACTGCATAGCAAATCATACCGTGTTCCAAGTGCTAATGTTTGCACTGGGAACTTTACATTAGTAAATGGATGGATATTATTATATCCTCCATATGTTTAGTGGCTCTGCACCCTAGGTGAAATAACTTCTCAGCAATTGGTTTTCAGCTCTGTTGTTACCGTGTCTGTAGAATGCAAAGGTTGGATCAAAATTGGCCCTGGGAAGAGATTTGTTTGACCTTATGTGTAATTACTACATTAATATACATGATCATTTCATTTGCATCTGACAGCAATGCACAGATATCATTTCCAGATTGTAGCCATCATAAAATTTCAGTTGCTTAGCTAAAATCATCAAGTGGTTTGAAGGTCAATTTTTACCGTATTTTTGTAGTTCTTCCCTTTCAGATATAGATGAGCATTTTCCCTACATCCCTGTCTTATACACTTATACTATAAACCATATCACTTAATTTTTTCATACAATTAATCCACTTGAACCAAATATTTTTTAACACTTTTAACGCTTTTTTAACAGCTCTTTCCTTTGTCTCGGCAATCTTAATGCTTCAGTTTCTGGAAAGGTTCACTACTTCAATATTCATTAAGACATACAAATAGGCATGTTGTAACAATTTTTGTTGCTCAAGCAGTGAACATTGCCAGTTTTTGACATGACAAATAAAATCAAAAGCCAGCTATAGATAAAACAAGAAAGGAAACTGGTGGCTGTCACATAAATTACTGTAATTTAGAGGCTAATCAAACAAGTGATACATAATACTGATGATAAATTAACTTTATCAGCAGAGAGTTACCCTCTGAAATTAGCCAAAAATATCACACACTGATATTATTGATTTTTAGCTCGAGTCAAGAAAAGATGCTCACTTCTTCATTCCTGTATAATATTGCCTTTTACTAGCAAATTGTCTTCTCTGGGTGGGCTTCTTTATAATGTAGTTGTTATATCATGAGGGCATAATTACAGAGCATCAAAGAAAATCTATGCAGTAAGCACAAGTACTAATTCCAGTATATTGATATGAATTATAACAGATCAAATTCTCACTTACTCACACTAATGACTGAATGACTCATTGCAAGTCACTTAATTTTGCAAATTAGTGAATACGCAAAGAAGCCACTTAAAAAGCAAGCTTAGCGCATCACATAATGTTCTTTGTTCACTCATTTTGTAAATTATTTTGAAATGATAATGAAGTCTTAGTGATACAAGATTTCATGAGAGATTCTGGCCATTAACTCTTTGCAGAAAGGTGATGGAATACTATTAATTTTATAATCTGCATAACACATTAGCAAGGTGCTAGATATAGGTGTTTTACTGAATATACTTATCCTTCTGTTTCATGATAGTACCTAGAAATCCAAGTGAGACTGGGGACTCATCATGTCCAGGGCTATAGTGAACTTATACATTCACATAGTAAGAGACAGTCTGTGTCCACAAAGAGCTTGCAAACTAAATAAACAAGACAGAAGCTCTGAGAAGAGAAGTGACTCAGCCAGGTCACACACAGCAGATCAGCAGCCAAACTTGGAATAGAACAGAGGTCTCCTGATTTCCAAACAAGCTGGTCCACATTGTCTCCAGATGCTTGGACCAAAGTGCCTAATTAAAAAACAAATCTCATTTTTGTAGGATAGGATAGGATAGGAAAAATGAACAGATAGGGCATCTAACCTTTCTTTGACAAATATTTTTCCTGCACCAAAAAAAGCATCTAGCTCTTGCCTACATAGCAATTTGTCTCAATTTTAGCAACCAGCATAGCAACACCAGCGTAGACAAGGAAAGTCTTTATTTCTACAGGTAGAGTTTTCCCCGTTCCAAGTAGCATTGAACTTCTCTCATGCAATTAATGGCTTTCCTTGTCCAGAGTTGGTGTTTTCATTAGTACAGCTGCATTAATAGCTGGCCATCAATAGCTAGCATCAGAGCAAATTACTAACTATAGATAAAACTAGGGTAAGAGTCTCACCCCCATGTTGACCACTGTGCGCTAGGTATCAGGCTCAGAGCAGCATGAAATGGACTCTAAAAGCCCCAGATCCAGTTTGAGAGAATTTTTCCCGGCACAGGCAATGAGAAATACACACCTTTCCAAATTCTGGTATAATGAGTAGGCTGAAGGAATGATAAACATAGGTCTGGCATGATGAAAGAAGCCACAGTACACACTGTTATAGAAATTCTGGGTGTCACTTAATAATAATAATGGAGATTGCCTATCTCCTAGAACTGGAAGGGACCTTGAAAGGTCATTGAGTCCAGTCCCCTGCCTTCCCAGCAGGACCAAGTACCATCCCTGATAAATTTTTGCCCCAAATGGCCTCCACAAGGATTGAACTCACAACCCTGGGTTTAGCAGGCCAATGCTCAAACCACTGAGCTATCCCTCCCCCCACTTCTTTCTAAATCCCAGAGAACCCCATAATCTGAAGATTTCAATCTTCTTTAGTCCCCACACCTGGGCTAAGAGTTCTGGGTGGATCCTTTTAGAAGTATAGAATAGTATCTCACATATAGAGCTTTGATCCAAAAGCCACACAAGTTTTTGGTAGTATTTGCAATTGCTTTAGAGCATGGGTTCTAAAACTGGGGGGCATGAAGAAATTCCAAGGGGGGGTGCGAGGCAACCCAGCCCCTCCCCCCATCATTCCTCTCCCCCACATCAAGAAAGAGCCCACGCTGGCGCTACCTCCTGTGAAAATAGAGGTAGCGCCGGCTTCCTGTGGCATCGGGGGGGGGGAGGAGTCCCGCAGCTGCATGCCAGAGCCGGTATCTCAGGAAACATGTGCGCTGCTTCCCCTCCCCCAAACAGCCGGCGCATTTCCTGAAATGCTGGATTTGGCATGCCACCGAGGACTTCCTTCCCCCTGCTTCCTGCCTGTGCGGTAGGGTGGCAGAGGGAGTAGGAGTCTCGGGACCGTGCCAGCTCCAGCTGCTCAGGCAGCGCAAGGCTGCCATGGGTAGCGGAGGAGCAGGGCATGCGCTTCCTGAACAGTTGGAGCTGGCGCAGTCCCGGGATTCCTACTCCCCCCCACCCCTCCTGTGCAGGGAGGCAGCAGGGGAAGGAAGTCCCCAGCAGCATGACAGACCCAGATGCTTAGGAAATGTGCCAGCTGTTTGGGGAGGGGGAAAGCAGCGCACGCACTTCCTGAGACCTGGACCTGGGGCGCAGCTGTGGGACCCCAAGTAGCAGCCGAGCTGTCCCTGTCCCCTCTCCCCACCCAGACCCCACACGAGTATCCTGCCCCCCCTGCCAAGACTCCCATGAGTACCCCGCCCCCCGCCCAGACCCTCCACGAGTACTCTGCCCAGACCCCCGCCACAACCTGCACCAGGCCCCACCAGCACCTTGCTCCCTGGCCAGATTCCCACTTGCATCCTGCCAGGCCCCCACTAGCACTCTGCCTCCTGCCTTTGCCCCCACCAGCACCCTGCTCCCTGCCCAGGGCCCTACCTGCCCCCTGATCCTGCCCCCTGGACAGACTCCATCCAGCACCCTGTCCAGACACCACCAGCACCCTGCCCTGGGGCCAGACACCCACCAGCACTATGCCCCTGCCTTCTAGCTAGATACCCACCAGCACCCTGCTCCTGCCCCCTCACTCTTGGCTAGATACCTACCCGCAGCTTGCTCCTGTACCCTATTTTCCACCCAGATTCTGCATCCCATCCCTATCCCACTCACTGGATCACCTGTCCCACACACTGGATCCCTCATTGTTGGCCCCACCTCAGAGTATAGAGGGGCCCACAAATTCCACTAACCCTGGAACTCCAGAAGAGCTAATCTGGCCTGAGGCCTTGAATCTCAGTTCTACTTACCCTCCCTTCTCCCCCTCATGGGGCTGGAGTGCCAGGGGAGGGAGGTGTCTCAGTTGGGGCCATATCAGTGAGGCTTGGGGGGCTTGGAGGGGTTGTTTTTTTTGCATCTCACTTGTGTGGTCCTTGACTGATTTTTCTGTGGGTCAGTGACCCCTGAGCCAAAACAGGTTCCCTGCCCCTCCCATAAATAAAGACAATGCTGAAATGTTTGTGCTGGACATATTTTATTTAAAAATGAAGCCTGGCCAACAAGCCCCCAGTTGGGGCCAAACCCCCATCTGGCCGCAGAATCGTAACACTCCTGCATCTCCACACACACCCGAACCTTGAGCCCATCATACACCAGGACCCCTTGTCCTGAGCCTCTCACATCCCCAGTCTTCTGCCACAATACTACTGCACCATCCACACACTGCAAATCTGTGCCCTGAGCCCATCATACTCCCACCCCACTGCCCTGAGCCCATCATACACCCCAACCTGAACTCCTGCACCCTCACGTCCACAAGCCTGTGTTCGGCACCCCAACCCTCCACCTGACCCCAACACTCTCCAGCCTGGAGCCTCCTGCCTGAGCCAGCATCCCTCCCAGAACTTGCACCTAAGCTTTTCAAGTTTAGTCACATTAAAAACAAAACAAAGAAATTGACTGGATGTCGAACCAATTTGCGTTATGCACTTTTATCTTTCAAACCTAGGATTTCCCAGCTTGTGAAGAAAATGTAGCATCATCCTTCACATTAAATTCATTTTGTTTCTGCTATTTCTTATGTTAAATTACATTTTTATTACATTTTTGTGCCAAGAAAAACTATTTGTGCTCATTTTTAATTTTAAATTTTTTTATACCAAGATTTTGTGTTTATTGGATAACCGTAAAGAAGAGGTGGGGAGACGTGAGGGTTTCTCAAAAATCAAAAAGGGGGTGTGATGCTGAAAAGTTTGGGAAACACTACTTTAGTGGATCTTACATCAGGCCATATTTGGTACTCCTTGCTGAATTACAGAAACATTTTTACAATCTTTCTCTACAATTTTGCAATCCTTAATGCTTATGAAAACTGTTCTGCTATATTTATTATCTAATTTCATTGCATTGTTATTTTCATGAAAGGATTTGCTTTAGCACACGGCCAAATGAATGACAATAAACCGTATTGCATTTGGAAATTACTTACACTTGCTTTGGGAAAGCCCAGACATACAGTCTCTCTACATTCTATAAAATGCAGTTCACTTACAGAATTTTGAAAGTTGCAGCAGAAACAATTACAACAATTTTTACAATGCAAATAAAATGTTCTGCACCTGGCTGTCTCATCTGAACAATCTGTTATTTTCAAAATTAAATAATGGTTAAAATTGTTTTGTTTCTGTAAATACAGGACTTTACTTGCAAACAGGACACTACATTTAAGTTGCTGAAGTAAATAAACTAAATAAAGGTTAGGACTGATTAGGATTTATAAATGATTCTTACCAGTATAGCTTAAATCCCTCTACTGACTTCTTATTTTAATATTTGTTAGTCTGGTAACCAAGACATCATGTAAGAATGAAACACTAGAACTTTTACTCTCAAGTGAGCAGAGAATGTGCATTGGAACACATTGTACAGCATACATTGTGGCACCACAGAGCAAACTGGGCATCCATCTTTGAGAAAATCTCTTAAAGTGAACTGATTTCCTTTCTCTAATGGTCTTGTCATAAAACTAAAGATGATGGTTACTAATCATTGATGATGTGGCTAACAAACAATTCTATATTTCTATCAGATCATCCGGATTAGTTTCTTGGAGACAAAACAAAATCATTCCAATCAAATGGGCAAAGACTTTTGAGAGGATTGATTTGATTCTGAAGGAATGAGTCAGGAAGTAAAGGAAGAAGTAAAAACAAAATTGTGAATGCATCATAATGAATAACTAGTGACAGATGATGTGGATAAGGCTGAAGTATGCTTTTTTTGACTTGGTCTTCACAGACTAGGTCAGCTCCCAGACTACTACGCTGGCCAGCACTGGAAAGCAGTGGACATGACAGACCATGACTTTAGCAAAGCTTTTGATACAGTCCCCCACAGTATTCTTGCCAGCATGTTAAAGAAGTATGGCTTGTATGAATGGATTATAAGGTGGATAGAAAATTGACTAAATCATTGGGTCAATGTAGGGATGTACAGGTATGTCTTCACTAGCTTGTTACTTTGAGCTAGGTAGGGTAATTAGGGCAACCGGAGTTGCAAATGAAGCCCGGGATTTAAATATCCCGGGCTTCATTTGCACGTTCCCGGGCACCGTCATTTTTAAATCCCCCTTAGTCCGAACTCCGTGCCCGCAGCTACATGCGGCACGGAGTAGGTAGTCCGAATTAGAGATCCTAATTCGAACTACCGTTATTCCTCATGGGGGAATGAGGAATAACAGTAGTTCGAATTAGGATCTCTAATTCGGACTACCTACTCCGTGCCGCGTGTAGCTGCGGGCACGGAGTTCGGACTAAGGGGGATTTAAAAATGACGGTGCCCGGGAACATGCAAATGAAGCCCGGGATATTTAAATCCCGGGCTTCATTTGCAACTCTGGTTGCCCTAATTACCCTACCTAGCTCGAACTAACGAGATAGTGTAGACATACCCTAAGAGACTAGTCGACTATCTGATATGCAGAAGCTTATCAGATAGTCCAATAGTGATGTGACTAATCGCTTCCTCTCTCCCCTGGCTGCCTCTATCAGAGAAAGGCAGCAAGGGGGGGAAGCAGGAGCTCCCATCTCCGTGGGAGGCAGGGGAGGTGAAGGCACACCAGAAATGGTGCAAGCAGGGACTGAAATAGTCTCTGCTTGCACCGCTTCTGCTGCGATTTTGCTTCTGAAATGTACAAGAACCCCAGCAGGGCTCTTGTATATGTCAAAAGCAGAAGCCCTGCAGGGAGCGTGGGGCTAGTGGGGGATTCTCCAGTGGCTCCATGCTTCTTGCGGGGCTTCCTCTTGAAATGTACAAGAGCCCCGCCAGGTCTCTTGTACATTTCAAAGGCTCAGGTGCCACAGGGAGCATGGGACCAGCGAGGGAGTTTGTCAGGGCTCTTGCTACAATTCAAAGGTGGATGTGCCCTTATAGATTAATCAAATAGTCAATAGTTGGTATCAAGTGGCATGCCCCAGGGGTCTGGTTCTCAGTCCTGTTTTGTTCAACATCTTCATTAATAATGTGTCTAAGAGGATAGATTGCACCCTCAGCAAGTTCATGGATGATACTAAGATGTGGGGAGAGGTAGATATGTTGTAAGGCAGGGATAGGGTCCAGAGTGACCTAGATAGATTAGAGGGTTGGGTTAAAAGAAATCTGATGAGATTCTACAAGGAAAAGTGCAGAGGAAAAGTGAAGAATTCCATGCACTGCTACAGGCTGGGAACTGATTGGCTAAGTGGCAGTTCTGCAAAAAAAGACCTGAGGATTACAATGGATGAGAAACTGGATATGATTCAACGGTGTGCCCTTATTGCCAAGAAGGCTAATGGCATAGTGGGCTGCATTAGTAGGAACATGGAGGGAAGTGATTATTCCCTTCTATTTGATACTGATGACGCCACATTTGAAGTCCTGTGTCCAGTTTTGGAAGCTGCATAAAGCTGGAGGAACTGGGCTTATTTAGTCTGCAGAAGAGATGAGTGATGGGGGATTTGATAGCAGCCTTCAACTACCTTGGATAGACTACCTTCAACTACCTTGGATAGGTTGGATAGACATCTGTCAGGGATGGTGTAGACGGAGCTTGGTCCTGCCTTGAGGGCGGGGGGCTGGACTCGATGACCTCTTGAGGTCCCTTCCAGTCCTATTATTCTATGATTCTATGATTCTATGACCTGCTAGAGAGTTTCAAAAAGGATGGAGCTAGGCTATTCTCAGTGGTGACAGACATAAGCACTGGCTTCTTCCAGGCCCAGGGATGTTCAACCTCCCACCTGTCTGCTTCCTCAAGCTCCCATCTCACCTCTTCCCAAGCCCACTCTCCCCCCTTCTTTCCACAGTCTCCTGCATGCTACAAAACTACTGATTATGGCAGATGGAACACGCTGAGAGGGAAAGGAGGAATTAATCAATGGAAAGCACTGAGCAGAACTGGCTGCCCATGGGTGCTAAGCACATGCTATTATTTTTTGAGCACCCATGAAGTTGACACCTATGGTGGCAGGTGACAGAACAAGGAGCAATAGTCTCAAGTTGCAGTGGGGGAGGTCTAGGTTTGATGTTAGGAAAAACTCTTTCACTATGTATGTGGTGAAGCACTGGAATGGGTTACCTAGGGAGGTGGTGGAATCTCCATCCTTCATGGTTTTTAAGGCCAGGCTTCACAAAGCCCTGGCTGAGATGATTTATTTGAGATTGGTCCTGGTTTGAGCCACAGGTTGGACTAGATGACCTCCTGAGGTTTCTGCCAACCCTAATCATCTTGCCAGAGCCACCCAAGTATTCTGTATCAGAGGGGTAGCCGTGTTAGTCTAGATCTGCAAAAGCGACAAGGAATCCTGTGCCACCTTATAGACTAACAGATATATTGGAGCATAAGCTTTCGTGGGCTAAGACCCACTTCGTCAGATGCATGTAGTGGAAATATCCAGTACATGCATCTGATGAAGTGGGTCTTTGCCCACGAAAGCTTATGCTCCAATACATCTGTTAGTCTATAAGGTGCCACAAGATTCCTTGTCACTTTTCCAAGTATTCTGCTGTATTTAGTAAATGTAAGAAAGAATCATGCTACAACACCTCTATGAGCTCAATAACCCTGCCTGAGTGACTCCTCTCTTTCTGCTAGGCTACGTCTACACTGGCCCCTCTTCCGGAAGGGGCATGTAAATTTCACGAGTCGTCGTAGGGAAATCCGCGGGGGATTTAAATATCCCCCGCGGCATTTAAATAAAAATGTCCGCCGCTTTTTTCCGGCTTTTAAAAAAGCCGGAAAAGAGCGTCTAGACTGGCCCCGATCCTCCGGAAAAAGTGCCCTTTTCCGGAGGCTCTTATTCTTACTTTGAAAGTAAGAATAAGAGCCTCCGGAAAAGGGCACTTTTTCCGGAGGATCGGGGCCAGTCTAGACGCTCTTTTCCGGCTTTTTTAAAAGCCGGAAAAAAGCGGCGGACATTTTTATTTAAATGCCGCGGGGGATATTTAAATCCCCCGCGGATTTCCCTACGACGACTCGTGAAATTTACATGCCCCTTCCGGAAGAGGGGCCAGTGTAGACGTAGCCATACTGTTATTGGTTTTTCCTTCTGATGCTGCAGTGGTAGTACTTTCAGATATGCATGAAATCAACCTTGATGCAGACAGTTAACTGTACAACACTTGAAAGATACATGGTTAATTGAGCAGTCTGGATGCTGCCATGATAACCAAAAGATACACAAATCTGTATTTTAACCATTGTTACATTCTGGACTTAATTTTAAAGACCCTCAATCTACAATAGAGAAAATGAGGATGTAAAACCATTAAACTCCTTTCACATAACACCTTATTAAAATATGTATATGTCAGGGAAGACAGACATGAAGCAATCGATTGCCCTTACAATTCACACATAAAAATCCCCAAATAACCCTTAGTTAGTATATATGTTTCTTTTTCTCCACTGCATAATGCACTAGCTGATTACAAGCTATTGACATGCTAGAGGCAGAATTTGAAAGTCTTGCTTTGCCTCCCTTTTCAATAAATGAGGTTTCACTAGCTTTTAAAAAAAGTTTTTCATCTCTTTTTTCCCCCTCTCACCTTTCCCTTTTTCTTACTTAAGTATGCCTAGTGAAAAGTCTTGGTGAATTTAGTAAGGATGAAAGAGGAAGAGATATAACAACAGTGAGTGGATTGGTGCTAGAAGGAGACGTATGGGGACAGATTTTCCTCTGAATTAAACTAGTTTAAATCTTGAAGTCAAGTCAATAGAGTTATTCAGGATTGACAACTTCATAACTGAGATCCAATTTTCTCCGAAGGAAGCACAATGACTGGAAAAACATGAGACATGCATGGAAGCCATGCTAATATACGAGCCTTGGAGAAGGATTCTTGTTAACTATATTACTCAGCACTCCCAAATGTAACCTGCAGTAGGTCAATTGTTTACAGCTATTCTTAAAAACCTCCAGTGATAGAGATTCCACACTGTCCCTTGGAAGCCTACTCCTCTTCTTAGTTATTCTGATAGTTTAAATCAGGAGTGGGGAACATTTTTGGGGCTGGGGGCCACACAAAAAAATCAGTTGAGAGAGAAACCAAAGTGAGAAACCAAAACAAAAAAAACCCCACCCAACAAAAAAAGAAAATCCTCACTAACGTGGCTCCTGACGAAGAAGGAGAAAGACACTCCCCACATTCCCCTCACACACCAGAGTCTAGTGGTGCCTAGCTAGTAGATTTTGTGTGCTCCAGCCCTGTGGGGAGGTGGCTGAGGGACTTCAGCACCAGCGCAGGTGCCCCAGTTTTGGGGTGGGGAGCCCTGAGCGTCGGAGGCCATATCTGGCCCCCATGCCTTAGGTTCCCCACCCATAGTTTAAATATTTTCTCCAAAATCTAATTTATTGAAGACTAAGCCAATTACTACTTCTCCTACCGTTAGTGCATCTGAAGAGTGAATGATCACCATCCCCTTTATAACAACCCTTTTAGGCGACAGACTTCTCCTTCCAAATCTACAAGTCCATCTCATGTGATACCACCATTATAAGCTGCAGGCATGACTCAAAAATGCATCCTCTAAAGTGGGAAACTCGTGGAATAACGAGGAAAGCAACAAATTTAAATTAATAGAATGAGAAGTACATTCATTGCTTTTCAGAGCCAAAGGGGTATGTGCGCAAATACATGTGTGTATGTAAAAATGAAAGTCCTTTTGTGTTATCTCTTAATGACATGTTGTGTTGAACATAGCTTGCTCCTAAGTAGTACATTTCTAAAAAATCTTTACAGCATCGCTGTCCTGCTAAAATGCTCTGAAGCTTAGTCTTAGACTTCTTCAGTAATCCTAAACACTTGTCAATTCAGGTGTGCAGTATGTGAGATATATTAGATCCGTTCCCCTCCTCCCAAGCTCAAATATATATTGGGCTCTGCAGTGAAAATTGAACCTCTTCAAGTCTAGACATAGCACAAGACATCTCACGAAGCGCTGCATTTTAATGAGATTGCCAGGTTTTATTTGGGTCAGAAATGCCTCAAGAATAGCTTTCCTCAACCTAGGTCAGCAATATTTGTTTCCCACCATGGCAGAAATCAAGCAGTGTGGAAGATTACAACCCAGAAACAAAAATTAGCAGTAAATCTACATTCAATAACAGATTATGTTTTGTGATGAAGGTTGGAGTCAATTACAGGCAGTCCCCGACTTATGCGGATCCGACTTATGTCGGATCCGCACTTATGAACGGGGCTTTCTCGCCCCGGAGGTCGAGGTAGCGGATTGCTACCTGCCAGCTCCGGGGCGAGAAAGCCCCGTTCGTAAGCTGCTCCGGTGCCCCTGGTCTGCTGGAGACCATCTCCAGCAGACCAGGGGCACCGGGCGGGTTCCCGCACTTCTGAGGCTTTACCAGAGCAAAGCCTCAGAAGCGCGGGAACCGCTGCTGCTGCCGCTTGAGACCCAGTGCCTGTGGTCTGCTGGGGACCGTCCCCAGCAGACCACAGGCACTGGGACCCAAGCGGCAGCAGCGGGCGGGTTCCCGCGCTTCTGAGGCTTTGCCAGAGCAAAGCCTCAGAGGCGCGGCACCCCGCTGCCGCTGCTGCTCTGCTCCCCGTGTCCCTGGTCTGCTGGGGGGGGGGGGCGCGGATAGTGTGCCCCCCCCCCCAGCAGACCAGGCTTTTGTTTTGGACCCTGGAACAGAGCAGCTGGGGCACTGCGGATTGGTCCTGCAGCACCCGCTCTGGGCACTACTGGACCAACCCGGCAGCATCCCAGCTGCTCTGCCCCAGGTCCTGATTCAGCCGCTGCTGGTCAGTTTCAGCAGTGGCTGAATCAGGACCCCTGGGGCAGAGCGGCTGGGGTGCTGCTGGGTTGGTCCAGTAGCGCCGAGGGGTGCTACTGGAGCAACCCAGCAGCACCCCAGTTGCTCTGCCCCAGGCGTCCCCAAGTCAGCCGCTGCTGAAACTGACCAGCGCTGACTACAGGAAGCCCGAGGCAGAGTTGCTCTGCCCCAGGCTTCCTGGAATCAGCGCTCATCAGTTTCAGCAGCAGCTGACTTGGGGAAGCTTGGGGTTCTTAAGTTGAATCTGTGTGTAAGTCAGAACTGGCGGTCAGTTTCAGCAGCGGCTGAATCTGGACGCCAGTTCTGACTTACATACAGATTCAACTTAAGAACAAACCTACAGTCCCTATCTTGTACGTAACCCGGGGACTGCCTGTATCCAGTAACTGGTTCATCTATTCCTAATACATGCTAGAGATCATTAAAGATATAGGGATGATATATTGTTCCCTGTAAAAGGTGACTTGCAAATTGTACTAAATCAGTTCTAGTAAATGCATTTTTATGTGCTAAATGCTACCACTAGCAAAGGTCCCCTAGGGGTCTTCCAAGTGTCATTCCCTCTATTGTATCATCTCAGCTACCTTGGAGTTTTACTGAAGCAATGGGATGGCCTGCAGGGCATTAGAGAAACTGGGGGGGAGTCGTTATTAATGTTTCCAAAATGTTTTTAAAAATTAATTTTCTTCACTTGCCATGATTTATGCAGACTCCCTGCATTTAAGGGTTCTTTGACAGATGGGATCATAAATGAAATAAAGCTGTGATGCCTCTTGCAGCCTTTATAAGGGCAGGATTAGAGCTGTTTAAAACTAAGATTTCTTCTCATGGGAGCATATGAAAATAATTCTTTGGTTTTAATCCATTTATATTCACATTTCTCTCAGATCCAAACAAACAAATTCTCAAAACAAAAAACCCACCAGCTTCACCTTCTTTCATTATCAAAAGCAGGGAAATAAAATGCAAGAAAATCACCATTACAATGTGCAATCAAAAATCACCAAGCTGATTAGTTTCACTTGAAAGTGAGGCACAGTTTTGCCAGCCGTTTCAGACATGGTCTGCATTTCAACTGTGGAATGAAACCCAACACTGGTGAATTTTACCTGGTTTCAGCTTGTTTAAATTCACATTGTTCTGTTCAACATCTAAAATCATATTTGATTTGTGTAAATAGTGTTTCCAAACTTCCTTTTTTTTTTTTAATTCAGAACCTATACTGAATGAAGAGCTAGCAATGGTAGGCCCAAGCTGCAAAGCAAAGATCTGAATCCCAGACCAAACTTCCCTAAAGTTAAGAAGTATTTGGATCCAGAGCTTGGTTTGGGCCTATTCAGAATTTCATTTATATGGTAAAGTCAATCAGACGGTCAAACTTTTCTAACTTAAATCTTACACATTTAAAGAATTTTAAAATCAGAAAAAATAATTAAGCAACACACTACATAGTGTACAAAACAATTCCTGCAATTCCCCAGTTCAAACAGAAAAAGCCAAGAAGACTACGATGGTTCAATATGTATTCAAATAACATTTGTGTTTCTATACTTACTAGCCAGCAATGTGAACCTATCACATCTGTCATTTCACAGCAAGGCTACAGCTTGTAGCTCAGAAGAATTGACAGACACAGAAGGTACAAAGAAATCACATGGTAAGTTTTCTGCAGTCCCAGGCTGAAGAATATCTGGGATTCAGTGGCATATTTGAAAACCATTTTTATCAATCTGAGCCACACGCTCAAGAAGTCAATTCTGCACCCTGTACTTCTGCCAGTGGCCCCACTGATTTCAAACAGAACTATTCACCTGAGCACAAGTTGCACAATGGAGTCCCTTCGCATCTTTCATCCTCCTACCCAACAGTGGTTTTAAAGGAATTATTCAACAGCATAGCCAGAAGAATGCTTAATGACTCACCTCAACCCCAGCTATATCTGGGTGCGATTTCTCCCAACCGAATAAATAAGTCTTTTCTAATGTAACATCATTGTGGCTTGCATGTGCCAAACATAGTGAGAATGGCAATTTACCAAGGATTCTCTCTCCACACTAGTCACCATAGTAATGATAAAAAAATATTATAGACACTGAATGTTATATAACAGTTCACTCTTCTTCCAGATGGTGTAACCAAATGGCTTACAAACTTTCCAACATTGCCTTGGGAGTGGGAAAGCAAATATTATTTATACTAATTGGAATTTAAGTTCTTGTTTGCCATAAATTGAGTACAGAGTACATTCATTCTTTCCCTTTTTGCTCCCTCCAAAATACATAGTTTATAATAGTCATACATGATGGTGTGAGAAACTGTGAGGAATTGAACTCTAGGAAGAATTTAGATTTTTTCCTGCTATTCAGGCACTTCAAGGATCATTTCTGGTGTGGCTGAGCAGATAAAAGCACTTCTGAACGTAATGAAGTAAAACAGGTCAGTCTGCCCTAAAAGGAACCGTCTCTAGAGGATAATGACACAGCATAGTTTCATTCTGGAAAATGCAGGGTGCATAATAAATGCCTGATTCAGTCACCAAGCAGGGATTTCTTTTATAGCTTATTTTTATAGGCTTTTTAATTGATATAAATGCATCTTGAGCTCAGAAAACACCAGGCAAGCGAGGCGATTGCCTTGGGCCCTGCGCATTCAGGGCCCTGAAGCTCTGTGCATTCAGGGCCCCACACTGCCCAGCTCCAGGCCCCACCCACCCGGCCGCTCACTCACTGCTCTGACTGGGAGCCATACAGTGGTGCAGCTCAGCCATCCTGCCTTGAGCCCCGCAAACTTTGGCTGGGCCTGAGTACTATTCTGTCATCTCTCTGTAGCATTTGAAGGTTTAAGAGTGCTGTTGCTGGATGGACTAGCCTGACACTCAAAAAGCGAGACCATAATACCTCTTCATCCTTTGTCTCTTCACCATTCTGTCAGTCATCCAAGTCAAAATAAGTATAAATTCATAACCATCTATTACATGTAAATTAAAGACTACCCAAATACCGGCTAAAAACCTTATAAGAGGTGCAGGCTAAGCAAGCCAACATGAAGAGGAAGAAACATCCCTTTTCTGTAAGTCCTTTCGCCATCAGATGTTTTTCTTTTCTTTTCAACCATCTCCAAGTCACAACTGATTAATGAGCTGGTCCATGCTAGCTTTCCAGCTAGCCATCACTCCAGAATAGCTATCATTTATGTCTCAGTAGCTGAAGTAGTACATATTATTTATTTTAATACATTAGCATTCATACACAATATAAAAATGCTGAAGAGGGAGTAATGACCAGTGTCATCCTTGGCTTTTAATAGGTGGTATGTAGTGAATTGCTCTTTGAAAACTGATTGCAAACTCTGCAGAACAGAAGTAATGCTTATTTTGGCTTTGTATAGCCCCAAGCACACGGTCAGCACTTAAATACAAAACAGGTCTGTCCAATGTGAATCTGTGCCTTTTGGCAGGCTGTATTGTTATTTTTTTCTTTTTTGCTAGATCACTGATTCATATTTACTATTGAACAGAGGCTCAGCTTTTGCTCTTTTCAAATTTTTAAAAAAGCAATCTGGGAAGAAAGAAGCTCTTTGTTTTACTCAGGCTTACAAGGACTTTCTCTAGAAAACATTAGCACCAGAACTGTACAAAACATGGCATCTAAAACATTTACTAAATCAATTCATGGGTTTTCTGGGTGACCCTGTAGACTGACAAACGCTTTAGCTGCCACTACAGTTTGGTCTAGCTCTGGATGGAATCCTTAGCATTTACATTTGAAAAAATACCTGACCTGACTCCCAACCCCCTAAGCGCTCACTGTCATCCAGCCAAAAAAAACCCAAAGAACTCATCAACATTCACATCATCTTGCTTCGGTAACATCATACAGTAAAGTGATTTAAACATTAGAAATAGAAAATAACCTCTCCAGCCTTAGAGCAATAGTCATCAGAGATTTCCTTTGCTTCCACTTTCATGTTTCTGATACTTGAGTCTTTATAAAGTGGTAAAAAGACTAGAAGGTCGTGTTATGGAACGAAAGCAAGGAACACTCTTTGCAAGCTTCTTTTTACAGAGAGAAGCTGCTCAGGGAATTAACATGGTGCCTTTCCAG
The DNA here is from genome assembly GCF_049634645.1 of Pelodiscus sinensis. Lineage (NCBI taxonomy): Eukaryota > Metazoa > Chordata > Testudines > Trionychidae > Pelodiscus > Pelodiscus sinensis. Next base: position 57,265,654 of record NC_134715.1, on the reverse strand, counting down.
CTCTGGGGATTTGGATCCAAAAGTGGGATGAGGACTACTAAGTTTACCCACCACAGCTTTTGACGCAGTTTTGTATGGCAATCCCACTGGGATTCAATTGAAAGACTGCCCAGCAACTAATGTGCACTATAGTAGGCACAGGCCATGTTCTTTCAATGCCATGAGCATGAAATTTACTCTGTATTTTCAAAACACTTTAATGAAAGCTTTGCTGCATTGAAGTGGGCATGGCTCCACACCATATCACTTTAATCAGAAAGCTACTCAGCTAGAGCTCTTGAAACTAGGAAGGTAAAAAGAGAAAATAAAAAAAAATCAGGCTCCATAGAGACCTTAGAGTGGTGACACTGAAAAGACATGGTCAGACTGAAGAACCCTCTAGATCAGACTACTGCAAAAACAATATTGATTTTCCTTTAAAGCCTAGAGCTTATATTGTTCTTGTGGGCAACTTATTAGTGGGAATCTGAGATCCCTGTTGTAAACAAAAATCGAATCCACTTTTTTAAAAACTATCTTTCATCAAACCCTACCTATAATAAACACTATTTGATATACGGTAAAAGAACCCAGGTCCTGCCCCAGGGGTTTTCAAACTCTGGGTCGTGGCTTGTAAAGGAAAGCCACTAGCTGGCCTGGAAATGCTTTGTTTGCCTGTGTGTATATATATAATTGCTCAACTTAACTAATGAACATCAAAAGAATACCAAATTCAATTTCTATGTGGGGTAACTCTCTTGACTACACCAAGGATTGATTTCGCTCTTAACATTTGACTTTGAACTGTAGATCTTTACAAGAATTGATGTTCCTGAATTTCAGAATTCCTACATCTTTCCATACTATCGTACAGAACATTTGTAACTATAGGTAGCAAAATCTATTTTGCTCAAAACACCATCAGCTATTTCTGGAAACTATGTTTGCCTTTTTCATGTAGTATTTTGTTGTCACATTATTTAAAAAACACATTTTATTAAAAATCCTCTTATATTATGGTATCAGATATGGGGAATTCTGGAATGAAGCACAATAATGCAAAGCTGGGTGAAAGAAAGGGTGGTAAGGCAAAACTTACACAGGAAGAAGGAGTCTATAGAGCATCAGATGCAACATGGGGAAGGTACATGCTCCAGAGTGGAAGAAAGCTGCAAGGGAGAAAAAAAAGACAGGACTGTGAGGTACAGAGGGTAGCACAGGAACTGTAGTTTGCAATCTCCGTGGATACCAGGAGTATGGTTGCTGATCTCACACTACCTGAAAGAGAGACGCTCATAGGTGAAACACGGCTGGCTGATGCTCAGTTAAGCAAAGATAAAGCTCATAGAAAGATGGAATTGCTACAGCCAGTGATCCAAGACATGGACCTCATCCTCCATTGAAGATGTCTGACGTAAAACAATGTAAAGCTGTGGAGTAATTTCAAACTTGTTCCTCTTCCATGAGAGATCAGGTACTAATCATATCAGGGAATGTATTCTTCTGTTTCTAGTTAGTCCAGAGACTCTGGCTTTTTCTCTGTGACATGGGCCCAACAACTAGTCTCCTCAAATTCAGCAAGTTAAAATCTTAAGGGCTACTTCTTTATTCGTGACCTCTGAAAGGTCTCTTGGAGCCTTCTGTGCTCAGTGATGCAGGCTATTCTTGCCCAGTTTGAATCTGTCAGGCAAGGCTTTCAGTATTAGGCTTTACATTATTGACTATCCTGTTGGAAATCAATACATGCTCTAGTCTGAGTAGCTTCCCAAGTTTGAAAACCCATCTCTTCATAAAATCAGAAGCTAATTAAAAACAACATGATGAGGGAGAAGAAAGAAGCATTAAGGTGAAAGAAATAGGCAGGAAAAAGGGATATGATGGGAAAAGAAAAGCCATACGCTTCAGGAAAATTCACCATTTTTTTTTTAAATTTCATGATTATATTCACCACTGTTGCACTGCTAATTGGGCATAAGATTAACATAAAGGCTGATTTAGTTGTGAACAATGTGAAAATGCATCAAGAAACGTGTATATGGGGCGGGAGGAGAGGAACAGCAAAAGCCTTATATTTTATTTCTGATTGAGTGATGCCTCTTGAAGATGGAACATAAAACCTAAGATCATCTGGGGTAAGGAAGAAATAAAGTGAGTTTATTATACTGTCTAACTGATATACAAGTTGACAAAGTGAAACAGGCACTTATAACTTAGAAGAAGCAAATGAAGACTGAGTGGAAGCCAACTTTGAGAAAGCTAATCAGATATATATAAAAAAACAAAAAAATAACAAAAATTGACATTATGTAACAATGACCTTGTAATACGCTGACAACTAAAATAAACAGTAATCGCTGTAATAAGAAGAAAACAATCATAATAAATCAGCACTGAGCCGAGTGAGGCTGGAAAAGGTGCCATGTTTTAAAAAAAGGAATAGGCAACAATTGATTAGAAAGCTAAATGAGGTATTTCCAAGGTCAGCGTGTAGCCCAGCGAGAAAACGGTGTAGGTTGTGGAAGTGTAAAGCCTAATTCTTGATATTTTTGTGCTCCATGTCAGAGATGTCAGCCACAGTTTACTAACCAAATTTCAGTTTGGATAAGTATACTTTGTTTGCCTAAATTTCTCCTGCACATCCTATCCAGAGACTGAGACAGATTGTGCAGGGAAAAGGTTATTGCCCCTCCTCCCATCCACTGGGCACCACTGTTGAATCAACCACTATCTATCTCTGAGACATCACTATTGTAATCAATATTCATTTTGTATTAATACACATTATACTCATTTTTAAATTATTACTAGACTCTGCAACTGGAAAGCATTTAAGAGCTATACAAATACTCATGATCTAAGACCCAGGATGTCTTTCTTATAGACTGCAATGCTATCAAGATTTTATAGCATCACTGGGAAGCCAGCTCTTCCAAAAACAACTTGATACGGAGCCACTACAGAGAAGGGAGCTTGACATTTACTCTGTGTACTTTGTCCACATCTGGGACTAGTTGTTAATGATACAGAAATAAGCTGATCAGTACTGATGACAGATAGTGCTTTTACTATGGCAAAATTCAGTGTGCTGGCAGAAGTTAATTTGCCGTGTACTACATCAAAAGCCACCAGTGTAATTGTGGTGACCTTTCTAAGACCACAGAATACTTCAATTATGCATGAAAATATGAACAATCTGCTGACAAATTTCACCCCAGAGTTGTTACAGTCTTATCGGGAAAAAATAGCTAAAGTCTTCATTCCCACTTCTGATGATTCTTTATTAGACTGGAGACTAGAAATGACACATGTACACACAAAATTAAAAATATTTAGCTGACTGCTTGATCCCATGGCTTGCAGTGACATATCAAGCTCTTCCTATCATGTTAACAATTTAGTTCAGAATGTTATAAGTGCTTCCAAAAGCCCTGTGCTGCCACAGGGAACTTTGAAGTATGTGAAGTGTTCAGCTAGAAACCAGAACTTACCTAACAGGGTGTTGGATTCAGACTCTATCTAAACTCACAGTTTGTACTAGTTCACCAAGGTTCAGAAACCAGGGTAGATATTGATCACCTTTCCCATCAGGTGAAATAACCCTCCCTCAGATACTCCTCCCAATGGCCTCTTCCAGACACGACCTAGGAGCTCCCTCAATATTACCTTTGTCTCAGAGGGGTGTTAGTATGTAACTTTAAAAACAATGAGTAGTCTTGTGGCAGCTTAGGGTATGTCTAGACTACATGCCTCTGCCGACAGAGGCATGTAAAACTGGCTACCTGACATAGTCAATGAAGCGGGGATTTAAATATCCTTGGTTTCATTACAATTAAAATGGCCGCCACGCTGTGCCGGATCAGCTGATTGTCCGCACAGCGCAGCAGTCAAGACGCGGATCGGTCGACAAGGGAAGCCTCGTGAAACAAGGTTTACAGGAGCAGTCGACAAAGGCTTTCCCTGTCAACTGATCCGTGTCTTGACTGCCACACTGTTTCGACAATCAGCTGATCCGGCACAGCGCGGTGGCCATTTTTATTTTAATGAAGCCAGGGATATTTAAATCCCCGCTTCATTGACTATGTCAGGTAGCCTATTTTACATGCCTCTGTCAGCAGAGGCATGTAGTCTAGAAATACCCTTAGAGACTAACAAAAATAGATATATAGTATCATGAGCTTTCATGGGCAAAGCCCATTTCTTCAGATGAGCTGGAGTGGAAAGGTGTCATCTTTCTATCCCCTGAACCAGGACAGCATTGCCAGGATTAGATCCCAGTTTCTCACACTGTGGAGGAGTAAATTCATGAGGTGACAGGCATGTCTGATGACAATGCTTGTGACAAGTTTTAACTCTCCACTGCATCTGATAAGTGGGAATTAAAACCTTGTCACACACAACCAGACACCATCACAGATGCTGCCAGCATTACAGAGAAAGACAGGGACATGCCTGTACTCTTTCACAGTAGTTTCGGGGACATTTCATGGACCGCCAAAGGACAGTAAGTGTCCAATTATTCAGAGATGGATAAGCAGCAGCAAAAGAGAAGGCCTATGTCTGAAGATTGCAGAGGTCTCTTTAAAACTTGGTACATTAGGCTTTGAGCTGTTGGTAGCCTTTTTCTTTTCCAGGTGAACTTTGATCTACAAAAAGTCAAATCCTTTCATTTTGGGATTCCGGACAGTTTTGGATTCAGATTCCTTCCCTGAAAAAGTCACCATAAAATGCCATATCCTGTGAAGTGCTGAGCACTTTCTCTGAAAGCTTACCTCCACACCTCTGAAAGACATACTTATGACAACCTCATCCCAAGAGCATACAGTACAAGGTTGGAAGAAGAATTCTTCCATTGACATAGCTTCCACCCCTCAGGGAGGTGGATTAACGACAGAAACTAGAGAGATTCTCCAGTCACTCTAATGCTGATATGGCCCCACCAGCTTTCAGAATCAAGCCCCACAAAAAAATTGTACCTCTGTTGCATGTGACTGGGTACCCACCATGCAAGTTCATGTATTGCCTCCACAGCTGCAACACACTATCTTTCAGGGCATGTCTACACTACAGAGTTATTTTGAAATAACTCCTGTTATTTCAAAATAACAACATGAGCATCCACACAGCAAGCCTGATATTTTGAAATAAAATAAAATAATCATAATAATAATTCCCTCATTCCACAAGGAATAATGCCTTTTTCAGATAGGGCAAGTGTGGACACTCAGCTGCTGTTATTTCAAAATAATTACTACCCAGAATTATTCAAAGTAATTATTCCCTAGTTCTTCCTGGGGCTCTAAGTCAAGATAATGCATCCACATTAAAGAAGCCTGCCACGGACTAATTTCGAGGCTTCCCAGTAGTGTGGACATGCTATTTTGAAATAGTTATTTCCGGAGTTATTATTTTGAAATAGCTTATTTCAAAATAACTTGGTAGTATCAGAGAGTCATTTTTTATTAACGTAGGCACTCCAGTTAGGTTAAACAAGCTAAAGAATGAAGCGTGCAGGAGACGAGACACAATCATTTATTTGGTGCCATATAATTCTACCTTTCCATATTGGGTTCAATTCTGCAGTCTTCATTCATTGAAGTAGTGAATGGGACTGTTCGATGGAGTAAGTGCTCCACAGTGTAGGCCAAGCCAAGCTACGTAAGAGCTGTAGAATCAGGATCACACATATAGGCTAATAGGATAAAAATGTCAGCCCTCATTCTAACAGTTTGACAAGTTTAACACTCTCTGGTCAGAGAAAATAATTATGAGAAATCACAATCCCAGTGAAGTCAATGGGAGATTAGTCATGGATTTCAGTGAAGCCAGGTTTTCATCCATATTAATATTACATTTGTACTCTTCACTTTTCATGTTCGTGTTGATAAGTATGCTTTGCCACTGGATATATTCTGTGGAATGCTACAACAGCATTCCTATTATGATTTGTGTATGTATGGGCACTGGAGGCAATCGTGCCAAATAAACTGCTACCAAACATCTTTCTCATATTGATTCATTATTTATGCATGGGGTGTGATGCTTGTAAATGAGACACCAAGTAGAAAATGCCAGGGAAGCTCTCTCTAGGATCGTTTCTAATGGTGTTTAGTAACATATACACAAGCCTGAATGTTAAAATATATTTCTTTTGGAGTTTACATGAAACCACTTTAGGGTAAGATGAGGAGAAAAAATAAAAAACATAATAATTAACAGTGATCTAGGAGATTTATCAAGTGTGATTTTGTTTTAGAGGTCTATTTCTTTCTTTTATATTGGACTTTCATTTTTTATGCTGGCCACATTTTTAGTGCAAATACTTTCTGCTTCCAGAGTTTTCTTTCCAGTCATCTAACAAAACAGAATTACACATGGAGAGTGGGTTGGTTGAAGAGAGTTAGCTGTTTTAAATTTGCTATTCAGCAGACTTGTAAGTGCAGATGCAAAATCAAGGCACAGACTTGTCTTTTGACATTCGGGAAATGCTGCCAGTTCCAATACTGAAAGTTTCTTGTAAAGCATCAAGTACACGGCTCAAAATGCAAACTTGCAATTCCAGAAAACACTCCACTGAACATACAAGTTAAGCATCTGAATCTTGTCAACATAAAGAAGAAACAAACCTGTTAAAATATGACATTTCTGAGATGAGCTAATAATTACCCATACATTTTAGTAGTCTTCAGTTTAATTATAATACAATCTGAACCTCTAAACAGCAATAAGAGCTGGCTATATTCATTCTTCAAGATGCAGGGAGAGAGAAGAGCACAAATTTAAAACACAGGCTGAAGTTCTCTCATATGGGACTCTTTGGTCTGGCAAGACCACAGTTGCTGCCAAACCAGAGAGCTCCAGCGGTTAGGAGCGGAAAAGTCCAGCCAGGAGTGGCAAGGGCTGAATCTGGAGCCAGGACAGTGGCAGAGGAACTGGTGGCCAGGAGTAGAGCCAGGCTGGTGGCCAGGAACCCAGCTGGGGTAGGGAGCAGAGCTGGTGGCCAAGAGCCTGGATAGGGCCAGGAGCTGAGCTGGGCTGGTGGCTGGAAACCCGGCAGCAGGGCAGTTGGCAAGAAAGCAGAGGCAACAGCCAGGATGGGAGCTCAGTAGCTGGGAGGCTGACAGCCTCCCAGGACAGTCTGAAGGCCAGCAGCAGAGGAGCCAGCATTGCCCTCCCCTGGTCTGGCAAATTTCCTGGTTCAGGACCAATCAGATCCTGAGAGTGCCGGACTTCGGAGGTCCAACTTGTAGATACTTTTTATGTAGATACTGTTATGTTACTATTGTTATGGTTTGTCCACATTTTATACAGTTTAATCATCTAATATTGTTGTTTCATCAGTTGGCCATGCAATGAGCGTTTCACTGTCACTGTTTATAAGTGACTAGAAAGGTATACCAATGCCAGTACACTACAGGCGCAGAGGTAAAAGACCATACCAAACTCCCATGTCTGTGAGAACGGACAGATGAAAGTTTCTGGTGGAGAGTTCCAAGTTCACATGAGTTAAAACCTCCTAAAAACGGTTTCCAAATCTCTATGGACTTAAGATGATAGGGTTTCACTCAGTTATCTAGCTAGGACATTCTTGTAGGGGAAAGTGTTAAATGTGTTTCAATAGAAGAGTTTCTGTTTCCCAGGTGACTGCATGTACTAGAAATGACAATAAGAATGTTGGTTCTAAATTTAGGACAAAGATTTTAGGCAAATGCATAGTGCAGTGGAGCAATATGTGAAGGATCAGCAATGTTAGACATTTAGAATTTTAAAAACACAATTGCCATGAAATGTTGACTAGTCCTCTAAGGCAAAACAATGGAAAAATCACATCTAAAAGCTGACAAATCACAGCTTGAAACATTTCGATACAGATAGTATTGCTTTGTTATTGACCACAATAATTTAATCAATTTCCTAGGTAGAGACAGTACTAATAATGCTCCACATTCTGCTGTCTGCTTCCCCTATGTTTTCCATTTCTTCTGTTCTCCCTTAGCTGAAAGGCCAACCTTATTTACAGCTACTACAACTGTTTGTGATTCCAAGCAGCCAGAATCATCCTAATGCAAGTTAATTGTCTTATACCTCAGATTAATTTAGCTTAGCTAAATACCCTGTGAACTAGACTGTCACGACAAAGTACTATTTGGTGTCTCTCCAATGTTACTAGAGATTAGCACATTAAATGATCCTAAAGTGGGGTGGTTTTTTTGAACACCCACTCATGTTTATCAAAAGAAAAGTTAAGAGACTCCTTTATCCCGATAGGAATTAAAATCCGGGAACTCACTTCACCTCTGCCATTCCCTTGTCAAAGTTTGACAAGTTTCTCTTGTCAAAATCGTACTAGTTTTAACATATGATCAGCATTGGATAAGCTTTATTCTCCCTGTGAGACTATGGGCAGCAGTAATTCATCAGCAAAAGTCCTGTTATGTACAGAAATATTACAGCATATAAAACACAATTTATTGATAGACATTCCAATCAGTGGTTGAGCATATGAATAAAGCTTCTCCTTTTAGGCAAAACCTTATTTTTGTAGCCTGAAAGCACGGCTCAACATGGATGCTCACTCCTGTTGGCTTTCAAAGCTGATGTAAATGGTGTCTGAACCACTGCTTCCAATGCAGCCAGCTGAAAGGGGAAAGGATTCCTGGGTGTGGTGTTTCTCTCTCTCTCCCCCCAAAAGGAGGGTGTGACAGAAACATTTTGAATGATATTCCCCCAAAACAGAAAGAATCACCCCCATCAAAGCTATGGATGGTTGTGGGAAAAAAGAGTTCCACTGAGCTGCCAACCTAACCCAGCAAAATCCTGACCGCAGTTAAACACCTTGGGCATGTCTACACTACAGAGACTCTCCGAAGGTTGATCTCCTAGCATTCGATTTAGTGGAACTAGTATAGATTCCCCCCCTCCCCCAAATTGAACACTGAGGGCAGTCCCTGCCTGCGTCCGGTACTCCTCGATCTGCAAGGAGTAAGGGAAGCCAATGGCAGTGTAGACACCACAGCAGCTTGACTTAAGGTAAGCTGAATCCAGCTACTCAATTTTGCAAGCTGGATGGCATACCTTAAGTAGACCTGCCTGGTCTAGTGTAGACCAGGGCCTTGTCTGAATCAGAAAACAAGACAGCTAGTCACAGAAGCAGTATGGAGGAGGAAAGAATCCAGGACATAGGATTTTAGGCATGTTTCTTCTGTTAATTTTCTCTAAAGGAAAAATACGCTAAAATGGCTAAAATTAACTAACTGAAGCCTGTAAATGGAGGGGAAGGATAAACAGATGAGGGGAAAGTAAAATCCTGCATTCTATCTGAATTTATTACCTCTTTTCCTTCTTGGAAAAAAAGCTTTAAAGCAACATTCCCCTAAATACTGCCTGTAGCAATGTGACATGTATTGAACACTTTAAAGGAAACAATACATCACATCTGACACTAAATGTTTTTGCAAGAAAATGCCATGAATATGAAGTGAGATATTGAGATACTGTCTGTATCAGAGAGATTGATGCCTTTACCATTTTGCCTAAAATCAGTTTTATACCTTTAAACTAATTGAATAGCTTTCATATTATGCCTTTTTCCCCCACTATATGGCTGCTTCCAATATCAAAATAACAAAAGCTGTTGAAACTATTTAAGAATGTTCCTTTCAAAAACTAAGGTAAAATAATGAGACATGAAAAATTACAGTCATTATATCCTGTCATAATATTCCTCTGCTGATTAGAAATGGCTCCAAGAAAGTAATGCTTGGACTATAGAACTAATTATTCGTCATTTGTAGGAGACAGAAACATCATCTCTTTTAAAAAGAGGTCAAATGGAATTAAGAGTTTTGTAAAAACAATTCACCATTGCAGATGGCAAAACTGTAAGAACCTGGAGGTTTTTTTCCCCAGTCTTGTATAAAATAAACACAAGTCACATTTTTGCCTCAGAGCACTATAGCAAATTTTCCCCTAACTTTTTGAAATACGCTGTTCCCTGTAGGTCTGTCTTATTTTGCAGATTTGAACATGTGTGAAAAGACACAGTTGAGGTCACATCCTGCCCCGGACCCTCAGCTTGTGTAAATCAGTCTAGCTCCTTTAAAGCTCTATGAATGGAGCCACACTAATTTACACCTGTCAAAAATCTGGCCCATAGTTCCCTTCATTAATTGGAAGCGGATCATGCCTTTAAGCAGGTATTGCACCTCAGATTGCTTTCTGGGGCACCGAGAACTGTATTATCCTTTAGTATATACAAAATGGCGAGGTATTTAGCCTCCCTTCTTTGAACTAGAACAAAATAATCCTTCAAAATAACCACTGCATGGGATAGCTTTAACTATTTTGCTTTGTTCAGAGATAACATCTCCTGCTATATAGACTACTATGTCAGGGGAGTTCTAGCAGCTCTAACATCAAAGTGAAGGCTTGGAGGGATGAAGTGGCAGACTCATCCTCAGAGAGAGAGACCAGTTGGTAGTGACAGATGTACTTCCCAGTTTTCTCTTGTTTGTTACTATAAAACCTGGTGGTGGTGGCCACAGAACTTTGGGCAGTCAGTAATCCAGGATTTGAGTTAGTTTTCTAAATATAGCAATATTGGTATTTATGTTATCAAGTGCAAACAAGGGTAAATTTCTGACCTGTGCAATGTAAACTGATTTTAAAAATTGGAATCTTCATTTGTGAACATTTATCCCTTTCTTGACAAATAAATTTGAGGCAAATCATGCATTAGTGACTCACTAGTTGAGGTACACAATGCAACTCATGTACATGTCATTTTACAAGTTCAAATAGGGTTATTCATGTGCTATGTATTGAAACTATGGGATGGATTTTCTGCAAGGAAATCTCCAAAAGGGGTTCCTTGTGGAGACTGTGCCCATATCATCCTATCAAGGGATATGAGAGTTGTTTTTGGAGGTACTGGACCTGCCCTTCCTGGTGCTTCCTCTTTGCCTCCCCATTAGTGTTTACTTACTAGGAACTCCCTAGAGACCCTCAGATATTCAGGTGACAAAGGGGTAGAGGCAGGAATTCAGAGATACATTAATTTCAAACTTTGGCTGTTATTTCTTGGTAATTTGTGTAAGGCAGGAGGGAATATGCATCTCCTCAAGCCCCAGCTCAGCCAGTCCTTCCTCAGCAATCCCCAGTAGGGCTTGTCAGGATCCGGGGTAGGAGGGTGAGGAAAGGATCCATGCAGGCACCTCTGCCACCCTTCCCCGCAGGGAGCGGAAAATCCAGGCATGGAGGATCCTATGCACCAATACGTAGGGCCAGAGGAATATGAGCCTGCCCATTATATGAAATACAAACAAAATTAGTCATTTCTAAACACAAGATTTAAAATGTTAAGTGATTAAAGTGAGCAAGTTCAGAAAGTTCTGGTTTATATCATAAAGTTCTATGATGTTAGCTTTGAGGAGGTAAATCTAATTTTATTTTGAAAGATGCCTCCTGCAACTCATTATTTGTGTGTTTCCTGTACTCTTAAGTTGAAAGGGATGTTTTGTTGAAACAGGAAGATGTGCATAATAAATGAGGTTCCCAGAGCAATTAAATTATTATTGGATAATTTCATTAAGGGCACAAACAGGAACATTAACTCTGGCAATGAATAAGAATTGGCTATTTCCAATTCACTATCACAAACACAGACAAGGAAATTATATCAACAGTTAAATTGAATATAATCCACAGATAAACTTAAAATTAAGAGGCAAAGTTAATCATTCAGGGCCAGATTCTCAGATGGTATAAATCATCAGCATGGGCTGTACTGAAGTCAGTAGGATTTCACCAATTTATACCAGCTGGCCTCAGGATCTAAAAATATACAACTGTGTCAGTCACTTTTTGAAAATGGATTCCTCTATAATAGTAGAGTGAGGAGTCAAGCATTCCCTAACAACACTGTGCTAGGTGGTATGATCTAGCATCTGGAGGACTGAAGTGAGTCAAGCTCCCTGTTCTATGCCTCTCTCTGACACTGACTAGCTGTCTGACCGTGGGTGCCTTAGTGTTACCACCTGTGAAATGGGGATAATAAAACAAGCCTCTCTTTGTAAGTGGTTTGAGAGTACAACATGGGAAGTAGCAGAGATGTTATTGTTAGAGTAGTGGGTCGGTCACAGAGTGCAGTGCAGTAACAGAGCCTGAATATCTTTAACAGGTTTTCTCATTTCAGTAACTTTAGGAAGTGGAGGAACAAATCTCTGGTGTTAGGTTTTGTTTTAAATCTGTCCCTTTCCTCCTTCTTCTAGCATTTCCTCTTCTCCATTCTGGCAGCAAGTTTCTATTCTGTTTGTACCCACGCAGGCTATGTACAAGAGTGCTTTAGAGGAGACAGCCAGTATGCATGCATACAAAGCCCACTGGGATAGATGAGAGGAAAGAAGGCAGCCAGTTGGAGTCACATCTGGAAAAGTTAGATGTAGGAAGTCTAGCGTTTACAGGTAGCAGGGTTATAATCGTTATTATTCCTTGAAGTCCCTATGAATCACCCATATTTTAAGAAAAAAAATCACAACAATGTTTCAGCCCTCAGTGCTTTAGTCATTTAAGGACCCACTGCTACAAGATGCGAAGTGCCTACTGAATGTATCTAAGCACAATCAGGGCTTGACCTGATGTTCACTGTATTCAGTAGAAAGATTCCCACTGGTCTTGAATAGGCTTTAGATCAGGCTCACAAGTAGTAGATCTGTAGCATCTTAGAGACTAACAAAATATATATATATATATATATAGTATCATGAGCTTTCGTGGGCAAAACCTAGTTCCTCAGATGAGAATAAATGGGTTTTGCACACAAAAGCTCATGATACAATATATACAGGGCTTGCCAAGCAGCGGTGAGCCCTGCTCGCCAGCCGCGCGAAATCGCATGCTGAGCATGCACTGACTGTGCTACGCGACCACGCCAGGCTAAAATCTACTCGCCACAGGCAAGTAGATTGCCCTAATTGTCAAGCCCTGTGTGTATATATATATATATATATAGTTGGTTTCCAAGATGCTACAGGACTACACATTTTTAAAAGTTGTTTTTAAACCCCACAAATGTGACTCTAGCAAGTTCAGCACTACTCAGTAAGCTCTGAGGCCCAAATTCCTAATGCCTATTTGGTGCCGCAGTAAATACTTCTCAGGACCTGGGCTTCTGCACAATTCAGGCTCAAGTCCTTATGAGAGATGAGCTAGTTAGTACACGCTGCTGCTGTGCATCAGATTTCTTTGCATTGGAACTACAGTGCCCTAGTTAGGTAAAGATATATGTTCCTTAGGCATCTTTCAATCACAATAAATGACAACTACATAAAGTAAAGATTTATTACAAGCTAATAAAATAGCCAGAAAAGCACTCCTAACTCATTCTATTTTGAGCAAAATTATAATGAAAGTATTGATCATGGTCTGGCACTTTGGTAATCAAGGATCAAAGCACATCATCCAAACTACAGCCCCCATTTGTGCTATAGAGCATACTCCTTGCTTTTATTGAGGAGTTAGAATTGGATTGTAAGAAGAAAAATTATTAAAGGATTTCTTTCATTTTCTTTCAGGAGTGCAACTTGAGCTACAGAGTGCCACTGGTGTGCAGGTAAAGACTCTTACCATTTCCAGGACTGCTAATTAGAGATAATTATAATTTGATCAGTCTGCAGAGGCACCTTATCAGAACTTATTCCCTCTGTAAAACATGGAGATTTTACTTGTCTGAATTTTCATTTGGCATGGACTTCAAATGGTGTCCAATCAGATAAAATATCCAAGAGCAGAAAGAAGTTGCTGGAATTAATCCTTAAAACTGAACTCCAACTTTGATTTGAAATACAGGAGTTTCAAAGGTATACCGGAAGGGACAATTTCTGCCCTCATTTACAGAGATGTAAGCCTATTAATTCAAGTTTTCTTCTGACATCCATGAGTGAAATGCCACTGAGTTCAGAAGAGCCAAGCCCATTTATCCTAGTAGAAAATTTGGTTCTTAGATTTTAAAGGGTTTCTATGGTGTCCTGTAAGGGACAGTTGAGCTGGGCTCAAAAGAGTGAAAACAGAGATTTCTGTGCTGTAATTGCTCAACATACTTCAGTCACCAACAATAAGAAAACTAAAGGTTCATCTTTTTACCTTTCTGTGTATAAGGAGATTCAAGTGGGGTTTGTAAGCACTGGAAAGTATGCTAGCTGATAAGAGATAAAGCTGAACCCTTCAATATGGCTGTCTGGGGAAAGCATTTAACACATTGCTTTTTATTAAGTACAGGCAGTCCCTGACTTACGCAGATCCGCTGCTGGCTTCCCCCGAGGCTTTGCAAAGCCGTGGAGGGGCTGGGGCTGCGGGGCAGCCCAGGCGCCCTGGGCTGTCCCGCTGCCGGCTTCCCCCCAGGCTTTGCAAAGCCGCGGAGGGGCTGGGGCTGCAGGGCTTTGCTCCTCGTCTTCCTGGAGACCCCCCAGCAGACCAGGGAGACACGGAGCAAAGCTGGGGAGGATGCGGGCGGGACCACGGCGCATCTCCGCGGTCCTGCCGTCCGGATTTCCCTGGTCTGCTGGGGGGCGCAGCTAGTGCGCCCCCCAGCAGACCAGGCTTTTCTCGCCTGGGGTAGAGCAGCTGGGGCTGCTGGGTTGGTCCTGCAGCGCCGCTCCTCGGCGCTACTGGACCAACCGGGCAGCACCCCAGCTGCTCTTCCCCAGGTGTCCCCAAGTCAGCCGCTGCTTAAACTGATCAGCGGCTGACGACGGACACAAGGCATCTGGCCAGAGGGGGTCACCGGGGAACTGCGCGGTGAGTGGAGAACCTCCGCTGCTTTGTAAGGAGGCAGACGAAGCCCCGCACAGCTGCCGGTGACCGGCGAGCTGGGGAAACCCAGCCACCTGCTGCAAGCGGGGGGACGGAGGAGAGGGAGCGAAGCATCCGGCCAGAGGGGGCCGCCAGGGAACAGCACGGCACGTGGAGAACCGCTGCCACTTTGCAGGGAGGCAGGAGAAGCCTTGCACTGCTGCCAGCCACTGGCCGGCCCTAGGGGAAATGGTGTTATTGCGGGGATGGGTCGTGTTGTTCGAAAAATGTTCCCCAAAAAAATCGTGCTATTGCGAAAACGTGTTAAGCGGGCACGTTAAGCGAGGAATTACTGTATTACCTACTTTATGTTCCATAGTGGATTCTCTCTCAATCAGTACCCATATGGAAATAAGCAATACATCTTTACTGCACCTTTTTCTTCACTCCATTAACAGAAGACAATCTGTGATCAGGGATGGCAAAATATTCACTCTTTCAGTCTGAAGCAATACTCCTGCCCAATCCACAGAAGCCATCCTTACAAGGTAACGATAATAGTGATCCAGGAAGCACTCCTGATTTGGGGTTCTGTACAGTGAAACACTTGGTGGGTGGACGCTTGGTAGCCAATGGGAAAGTGACTGCAGAGGAAGTTGTATTGCAAAGATGGGGAGTAGTCCAGGGTCCTGGAGACAAGTGTGGAAGGCCTGAACTTTTTCAGTCACCCCTATGAACTAGTGAGTTTGTTTTGATTATCAAGCAAGTTTGTTTTCAGGATCTGAGAGTTGTTTTGACCTAACCATGTGTTTGAGATGGGGGGAGGTGCAGGGGAGAGGTGCAGAGATTTTGGTAGAAGTGGGGGGAAGCTTTACCATGATTCTATTCCAGAAGCTACTTAGACACCTGAAAACTCCTGAGCTACGTCTAGACTGGCATGATTTTCCGGAAATGCTTATAACGGAAAAGTTTTCCGTTAAAAGCATTTTCAGAAAAGCGCGTCTAGATTGGCAGGACGCTTTTCCGCAAAAGCACTTTTTGCGGAAAAGCGTCCCTGGCCAATCTAGATGCGCTTTACCGCAAAAAAAGCCCCGATCGCCATTTTCGCGATTGGGGCTTTTTTGCGGAAAACAAATCTGAGCTGTCTACACTGGCCCTTTTGTGTAAAAGTTTTTCAGAAAAAGACTTTTGCCCGAATGGGAGCAGCATAGTATTTCCGCAAAAGCACTGACAATCTTACATGAGATCGCCAGTGCTTTTGCAGAAATTCAAGCGGCCAGTGTAGACAGCTGGCAAGTTTTTCCGCAAAAGCAGATGATTTTGCGGAAAAACTTGCCAGTCTAGACACAGCCCTGGGTTTTTTGCAGGTGATATATTAGAAATTAACTGACAGGAACAGTGTATCTAATTCTTATATAAAGAAAAAACATATCAAAGCCATACTTCAAGTTTATTTATAAATTTAGAACAATCAACAGCAAGATATTTCCAATCCCAAATCTTAAAGCTCCAATATTGACTCGACAATACAAGTTTGATAACTTGTACACTATATTTAGTAAAGATAAATAAAATCTGCTTAGCTTTACAATTGTTATTTTTTAAATCTCTTATGGTCCAAATTGTGAAGAGGAGAATGAGAGTTATCTTCTAGGAATGTTTAAAAGTAAATTACTGAAAAATGAACAACACTACAGATGAGTTAAAGCAATGGATAACACCGTGGTCTCAGCTGGGTTAGGAAAAAATCAGCAAAAATACAATTGCCAGATTTCTACTGAATCAACAGTCCACAGTCATTTAAACAAAATCATAGCCCAAAAGTAGCCCAAATCTATTTATTTAAACAATTTCTTTATTCCCACATTGGTCTATACCTTTAAAAAGAACCACTATCAAGAGCATAATTAAATAATGGAAGTTAGCAGCATAGATCTATAGCAAACAAATTTTGTAAGTAAAACCTTGGGTTGCATTTATTTATGTGCATTGAATGGTTTATGCAAATAGAAAAGTCCTAGATTAAAAAGTACAATTGCCACCCTACTGAGGAGCTACATTTGTGTGTGTAGCAGGCTATATGGACCCTACCTGGTAACCTGACCCAAAGCCCATTGTAGTCAAAGGAAGAACTTTCACAGGCAAGTGGGACTAAATGGAAGAATAGGTAGCCACCCTGGGGTGTTGCCATTCCCCCAAAGATTGGAGATCTGGAAAAAATGGGAAAGTTGTAAGTGTAATTTAAGCAATGGTTGTGGTGTGATGCCTCATGTTTGTTTCTTGACTGCAGGGAAAGATCCCAGGTGATCATTTTTTTAGCTCTGCCGCTTTTGTAGTGAAGCACTGAAACATTCTAAGTTGGGCTAACCATGTGCATGGGGCAGCAGCTCCCCCCACCCCTTTCCTGAGCAGCCCTGTGTCTACTAGGGTCAGGAACGGCTTGGTTCCTTCCAGCCTTTGTAACACAGCAACCTATAAGGCTGAGGCCAGATCATGATGAAATCTGCAATAATCATCCTCTGAGCTTCCTTT
Organism: Pelodiscus sinensis; assembly: GCF_049634645.1. Classification (NCBI taxonomy): domain Eukaryota; kingdom Metazoa; phylum Chordata; order Testudines; family Trionychidae; genus Pelodiscus; species Pelodiscus sinensis. The sequence continues at coordinate 57,248,359 of NC_134715.1, read as the reverse complement.
CCCACCCACCACCCCCTGAGCCTGCTTGTCCCAATGATTTTGACAAAAAGTGCTGCAGAAGCTCCCAGTCCTGCTATTGGATCTGCCAGATACACTTCTGCATTCCTGTTGGTAGAGCAAAGAGTGAATTGCCTTTTCAATCAGTGTGACTGAGCCACCCAGGGGGATAGCCTGGACAGGAACAGCAGCATAGATAGGCTTTTTGGCTGGCTGGTAAAGGGAGAAGAGTAAGCCAAGGGAGTGCTCACCTTTTGTGTTTTGCATTTGCTGCTGCAGTTCTGTTCTTGCCAAGTTGGAACTAGTATCTCAGGAGCTCTGATTCTAACCCAGCTGCTCCTGATTTCAGCCAGGAGCCAAGCAGCAGTTTGCATTGATTGGGTCTGTTGTTGTGCTTGATGAGCCTGCATTCCTTTCACTCCTGTGAGCATGAAGGAGAGGGGGAGAGGAGTAAACAAAGGAAGCAGCCTGCATTGTTCTCTCTGCTGGCTAGAAGGGAGTCAAGAGATAGTGTCCTAATATAGTAAGAAACTTAGGGGGGATTGCAGCCCCTGTCCTTGCTAAATGGTGCCCTAAGAGGTGAGGCACAAAGCTCATCTCTCCTTCCTCCTGGAATGACTAAGAAGAAACTTTAGTTGTTGGAATTCTGTTTTTTCTGCTTCCTAAATAGGTTTTCCTGGCATACAGGAGGATCAGTCTCAGTGGAATGAATATAGTCTTTTGTGTGCTTAATCCTGTACCATTTACTCCAGCATAACATCCCATTGAGTTCTAGACTGAGCCCCATATAAATATCCCTACTTTTTTTTAATTTAGGACTTCCAGCTATTGATGACTACAGTACCTGAGTATATATTTATTTTTCCAGCCACTGACTATGCATCCCTAAAATGGAAAGTATTTTTCCAGCCAACAGTTAGACACCAAATAAAAACAGCAAAGAAATCCATTCCCCTCCCTCCCTCAGTTACTGTAGCATGAAATGTCAACCTCTACATTTTCAGGGACATGCCTTAGGATTGTCCACACAGCCACCACAAACTTTGGCTGGAGTCATGTAGCCAAACTTCACCCAGTGCTCTGAAAATGTATAGGGAAAAATATATTTTTATGTTAATTTGACAGCTGTGCAACAGTAAAAACATGAAAGGTTTAACTTATGAAGCTGCTTTGTTTTCAATTCTTTTGCTGTCAAGACTAGAGAGGGCTCAGATATGTTAAAATCAGGGATGTAATTAGATGGCAGTTAGTGTTTGTTAATTACAGGTAGATGAATATTCCTCATTAAATAGTGACAGTCCCATAATATAATTTATCCTTTGAAAAGTAACACCAGAAAGTAATGAGATAATGTGTGAACTCACTCTCTATAATTGGGTATATCCCTAAAGGTTTTATGGCTGCATCTGAGTTAAAGGGTTTCTCATGAGAAGTTTAAATATTCTATCCTAGTAGCTGTGTTCCAGAATGAAACCAGACCTGACCCATTCACTTACAAATTGCTTTATAACACCCCTAGAAGTAACTTGGTTTAAAATGCAGGCTTTGCTAAAGTTGCAATCTTCTCTTTGATTACATTTCCTCGAATACAATTCCAACAGAGTAGTCTCTTATTACTAGGATTGTTCTATCAACTATTTATGAGCCAATGCCTTTGAAAGTCAATGGCAGCATTTTATCAGTGATTTCAGTATATGCTGGACCACCGGATGCTTAGCATTTAAAAAAAAATACAAGCTCATTTATCAAGATGGATCCTTCTCTCAGATCAGTTTAGAAGAGGGTCAAGAAAAACAGGGTGATGCAGAAGCAGGAGTTACAATTTGGCTTTTTCCCATTACCCTTTCATCTTAATCTAATAGTTTCCATATTTTGTTTTTGTAGACCACCTAAAAAGAGTCAAGTCTTCTGGAGAGACACAAGAGACAAGGTGCAGTTGTAACTGGGAACACTCTGCTTATGAGTAAAAGTTAGAAATGTCCAGAAATTTCTTTTGATGAACATCTCTAATTGTTTAGGGAAATAGAGACATGTCTCATAGTAAGCACAATGACTGGGGAGGTTAAGTGCTTTGGAACAAACAGATACATAAAAGCAAAATGGGGCATTTTCCTGGTTTTCTTTCTCTCCAAAAAATGTTTACCAAGGCTGAACAGTTCATTGGCATACCAAATGATGAAATATAATGAGGAAAAACTTCTTTGATGATCCCTCACACATCTACTAGCTTTCCAAGTTGTTTCTCCATATTAAGCCATGAAGGGACCAGCCAAATTCTGAAGTGGTGTATTCACAGAATGTTTCAAATGGAAAGAAAATTAAGTTCTTTCATTTTTGTATTGAATTTTGATAAACAGAATGAAACTCTTTCTGCAGCACTTTCATTTATTCTTGCAAATCAACAGCCCACTGGAATTTAAAGCAAAGCATGAAGACAGGCAAAATTATTATGCATCTTTCACTGAAACAGCTGCTGCCAAAACAGGTTGCAGTTCTATGAATCATTTTATGTATAGCGCTAATAGCATTAACAGATACACATGTCATTGTTCATTATCTATATTCCAGGGTGGTTTTTTTCAGTGTCATTAAACATACGTAGGGGTATGTCAACACTGCACAGTTATTTCAAAATAAACTATTCCGGAATAGTTATTCCAAAATAGCTTATTTTGAAATAGCACATCCCACGCTGCAGGGAAGTCTCAAAATTAGTCCAAGGCAGGCTTCCCTAATGTGGACGTGCTATCTCGATTTAGAGCCCCAGGAGGCACTGAGGAGGAATAACTCAGAATGGCCCTGGTGAGGGGCTTTTTTCAAAATAGCAATAATGGAGCGTGTACACACTCCTTATTTCAAAATAGCTATTTCAGAATAGGCATTATTCCTCGCAGAATGAGGTTTATAGATTTCAGAATAAGCCTTCCATTGTTTCAAAACTATTTTGAAACAATGGAATGGCTTTAGACACTCACATTGTTATTTTGAAATAACAGTGCAGTGTAGACATACCCTAAAATGGAAATATTTTTTCAGACACAAGGATAGACACTGAAGTGATTAAGTAGCCTGAACCAACCAATATGTATCCATGTTTATAAGATCTGTGAGTCAAGTATCTAGTCACAGTTCAAAATATGTACATTACTCTGGTGGTAACTGAAATCAGACTCTGTCCCAATACATTAATATATAGTAGCTCATTATTTTCAGCATAAATAATGCTTATATCTTTCATGTAGCTTTACAAGTTTTAAATAAATGAGAGTATTTTCTGTAAGTCTTGATATTTTTGAAGGTAGTATCAATTAAAGCATTATCTGGATTCCTCACTGCAATCACATATACAACGTGCTATATAGCAGGGGAATGATAAGGAAAAGTGACAGCTGATGAATAGTTCACAAGTAATAAAATATTCTTGTCTGTGTGTAACTAGAAGGTCTTCAAACAGTTCCATGCCTGCTTTTATTTCTTTAGGTATTTAAAAGGACTTTATTGTAACTAATATGAGATGGGTGACATGAAGAGAAATTATGTTTCCTAGAAGTTTTAAAAGATGGAGCCTAGCTATTTAAAAAGATGAGCACCTGAACCGAATGGAATGAAGAGGACCAAAGAGAGATCAAAGAGCTGGTGCTCTTTCATCTCATTGGTACATGCATTTTAGATTTCTTCAATGATCAGTGCTTTGCCCTCTGACTCATAGTCATAAACAAGCAAATGCAAAGTTAAGATACAAAAAGCACTTTATCATTAGCAAATAAAATATTGAACAAGTCCCAAAGGTGAAAGTAAGCTACTCAGGTGACAAAGAGCCAGCCAGTTAGGGCATTCTGCTGCAGGAGGACCCAAGCAGCAAGTAGGATAGTTAAAGGACCACGCTGGGAGTTCACTCCTCCACCAATCCAGGACTGCCCCAACCATGAGGCAGCCCCCAGGGTACCATTTGGGGAGAGGAGAGGTGCTCAAGCACCCCTCCCCCTGAGATTCATATGGGGATACTGTTTGCAAAACACACAGCATGGGTGCATCTAGACTGGCAAGATTTTGTGCAAAAGCGGCTGATTTTGCACAAAAACTTGCCAGCTGTCTACACTGGCCGCTTGAATTTGCACAAGAGCATTGACTTTGTAATGTACAAAATCAGGGCTTCTTGCGCAAATACTTTCATGCTCCCGCTCAGGAATAAGCCCTCTTGCGCAAGAATACTTGCGCAAGAGGGCCAGTGTAGACAGGCACCTTGATTTTTTGCGCAAGAAGGCCCGGTGGCTAAAATGGCCATCGGAGCTTTCTTGCGCAAAAACGCGTCTAGATTGGCACGGATGCTTTTGCACAAAAGCACTTTTTGCGCAAAAGCATCCTTGCCAATCTAGATGCTCTTTTGCAGAAATACTTGTAACGGAAAAACTTTTCCGTTAAAAGTATTTCCGCAAAATCATGCCAGTCTTGACGCAGCCCAGATGTATGTTTCTCTCTCTGCTGGCTGGGGAGGGGGCAGAGCTGTGAGTGTCCCATGCTGTGAGCTTCCCTCTCACTCCCTGAGAGTGAGGAAAGGGAACAGAAAGCAGCATCCTAGCGAGAATATTGGGGGAAGGCTTGAGCCCCCCACACTCTCCCTAAATAGCTCCCTTGCCTCCACATTCCCAGCTCCTACCCTGACTCTTGCACCCTCCCCCCACATCCTCACCCTAATCCCACCCACCACAACTCCCTGCCCTGAATACCTCCCACAATGTGTGTGTATGTATGTGAGAGAGAGAAGAGTACCCGTAAGAAATTTAAGTTACTTTCACTTTTGACAAGTTCTGTAAATTTCAAAGCTCCATTGAGTTTAATGTGAAGGGAACAAATCAAAGATCTGAGGTGAGGCTGGTGTTTCTTCTGTGTATAAAGTATTTCTTTTTTAGGATGAGCTGCTTTCTTTTTCTGTTGATTTCACCAAACAAATGTTGGACATTGTTGCATGAAGCCTCTTCTTGTTTTGTCTTCCAAAAGTGAGTTACAACTCACACCTTAAAATTCTAGGCTTGCCCTGGTTGTTTTTGAACAGTAATTATACAAAAATAAGAAAATGTCAAGGAGGATTCAGGGACTATTACCTGTTAAATAATGAATGTGCTGTAATGAAATCCAGTAACAATTGCCAAGTAACAATGAAATTTAATAGCAAATGCACATCTCTCCCCCTCCTCCTCCCAGCCCTTATTTTGAATGCACAGCCAAGATGCAGTATTACAAGGAACAGGCCTGAAATGAAAGAATAAGAATTTACATCAAATTAAGTGTGTTGCAATTTTATTGCCACTGAGGCAGAAAACATTGTACTCAGCATTTGTTCACTTATGTGGTAGGACACAGAATATCAAGTCTGTGGGGACTGGCAGACGGAACTGTGGTGAAGAAATACGAGGTGAAATTCAGGCTCCATTAAAGTCATTGGAAATTTTACCACTGACAATGTAGCCAGGATTTCACCCCAGAGCAGAGATGGGGGCTTGTCCCCCAAAAGAAAAGGTTTGCCAATAATGATCATCTAGGAGAGAGAGGGAAACCCTGGAGACGAAGGTCCAACAAACACTCAAATATGTGCCAACTTTAAAGACTTAGTATAGCCCTCAGAATTTGAAAAATATTGTATTGAGAACTTTCCAATAGGAAAAAGTCTATATTTTTCATGAAGTCCATCTTTGAGTTTCTCTGTGAATACCTTATTTTGAATTAAATTATAGTTCACAGCACTGTAGAACGAGATACAGGAAATATAGTTTCTTTGCACAAATTCAAATAGCTTTATTTGCTAGAGTATGCCCTTTAGCATCCTGTTCTAAAAAATAAGAATGTTAATTTGCAAAAATAGACACATGCATACAAATTCTAGTGTAGATCACTTCTCTCCTACTCAGTACTTAGCTGCAACACAACCTATACAATACAGCCTCATTCAGCAATAACATCTGTAATGGTATAAATGTCATTAGTTTCTAGCTACTGTCATGGTTCTGACATTGCATATCTATTAGCTTGTGCTTGTTTTCTGTATCTTAAGATAAATTGTGTGCAAAATAGAAAAAAAACCCTCTGTTCTGCACATATATTCTTCTTTTCTTCCCAGAGCACAGGCACAGGGAGCAGTACAGCATCACCATTTATTCCTGTTCAGGGTTTGTTCCTCCATTAAGCTAAGCCTGGTCACAGCTGTGTGTGCATTATACTGTTTAGTCAGTGGTAGCCTTCTGCACCATTGTGATTATTTTCATTTGGAGCCAGTCCTGCCCTGGACTCACATCCTATTCTCCCTCTAACTTCATTTGTCTTAGAAATTATTCCATTATACAACACTAGCCATCTTTTCAAGAACTCTTCTCAATGGCCTCCAGCCATCTGCTGTCTCATTCAGTGCACCTGCTTCAAGACCATAAAGTAATATCATTGGGATGCTGGTCTTATAAATTATCACCTTGGTATCAACCAATGTTTTTGAGTCCATATTGCCATGAGCTGCTGTGCAGCTACGGTAGCTAAGGAACATCTTTTAATCTCATCCTGGAAATAACCCACAGCACTGATCAAGTTTCCTAGGTATACACAAGATTCTGTTTGTTGTACAAGTTCATGAGTTCTGTATTTAAAACCATTACTGTCCTCTCTTATCTATTAATTTATTAAACCACTTCATCTTGGCATTTACTGAAAGTCCAAGTAGACTACACCAACTTTCCAAAGTAGTGAAAAGTATAATAATTGATTCAAATGGGTCTGCCAGTTAGATGAAGCTGATCTGCATAAACTAAGGAAGTCAACTCTAGATCATCTAATGCCATGCCCTCCAACTCTATGTTAAATATCCAACTTAAGAACATAATGAAAAGAAAGTGATTTTATGGCTCCTTTGACTAATGGCAATTTTATCTATTTCCATATGATTGTGCTACTTTCCATAGTGCTTCCCTCCAAATTGAATGTCTCTGTGAAATTGATGAAAGCAGCAAAGGTCTCTAATCCCAGTTCTCATTCCCCCATCATAATCGACGGAGAGACCATGACTATTTGGTCAATACAACTTCAGCTATGTCTGAAGTCACACTGTTCCTTGACTACTACTTTCTCTGCAACTCGTCCTCACTTGTCGACAATTACTTTCTTCATGATTTTTCCTGGCACTTACTATAATTTATACCTTTTTAAATTTATTCAAATGTACGGAATCTTCTTCCTTGAAGACTCACTTAAGATCACAGTTGCACCAATAATCTGTTACTTTCTCTTGCTCCCATACCGTCTTGTACATTTTCTCTAATGCTTTGATAGACCTTAAACTGCTGATAACTCAGCTTTTATATGGGCTGTTCCTGCAGTTTTCCTCTCTTTTTTTAGCTGCTTTACTGTGTCTATTCTTTCAACAATGGTTCAGTGCTGATATCCATTGTGCCAGATAAGCTATCATGTTCATCATGCTTGTCTAAAGTGCTTTAATCTAGATCAGGCCGGGGCAAAATATTGCCCATGGGCTGGATTTGGCCCACCAAGCCACTGGATCCAGCCCGCAAACTATGGGGAGCCCTAAGCAGGCACGCCCCCCACATGTCTTGCCCCACATGCACACTGCTCAGAAACACGGCTGTGACATAGTTTCACTTTAAAAACTGAGCCCACAGGGGAGGGGGAAGTTTTAGGAGCCGCTCCTGCCCCACAGCACAATCCCATTGGCCAGCTTCTGGCCAGAAACTGGCCAGTGGGGGCTGCCTGTTTCAATAACAGGCAGACACGAAGCACAAGGGGCTCATACTTATTCACAGAGCACATGGCTGCAGCCTGTGTGGGGTTGGGGATCAGGGCAGGCAGGGAGACTGATTCAGGGATGAGCTGCTGGCTGGTAAGTCTCCTGGCCAAAGGCTGCCTCTGGCACCCAATTCATCCCTTCCCCAAGCCTCTGCCCCCCACTCCTGCTGCTCTACTCTACATACCCAAATCGTCTGCACCCTTACTCCTCTCAGATCCAGCACCCCAATCCCCTCCCCCAGATCACAGTCCCCTCCTACCATAGCTCACAACCCAAACTCCTGCACCACCTCCTGTATCCCAATTCCCTGCCCTAGGTCACAGTCCAAGCCCCTGCGCTCCAGTCTAGTACCCCAGGTCACAACTGCCTCCTTCACTCAAACTCCTTCCCTTACCCCAAACTCCCTTCTGCACCTAATCTCCATCCCAGACCCTGCACCTCCTCCATTCATATTTTGGAAAAGTGCAGCCTCAACCACTTTTCAAATTCTTGGAGTGGCCCCACATCAAAAATTATTGCTCACCACAATCTAGATAAACTGCAAGATTCAGCTCTTTGTCAAAACTCTCTTCAGAATTTGTCATCAGTTCACTGGTAGCCTTTTTAAAAACCATTATCCCTGGCCTGATTATGTTTCAATTAGCCTTTTTGTATATTGGTTATATATTGTTATTGTCACACCTCCTCTAATTGCTGAGCCTTTTTACATAAGGCTTGTCCAGTCTTTATAATTTCTTCATTGACTTACATAATGGCTGTGTCTAGACTGCATCCCTTTTTCGTAAAAGGGATGCAAATTAGAGATATCGCAATTGCAAATGAAGCGGGGATTTAAATCCCCCCCCCCCCCGCTTCATTAGCATAAAAATGGCTGCCGCTTTTTTCCGTCTCGGAGCTTTGCCGGAAAAAAGCACCAGTCTAGACGCGGATCTTTCGGAAAATAAAGCTTTTTCCGAAAGATCCCTTATCCCTTAAAATGGATAAGGGATTTTCAATTGCGATGTGTCTAATTTGCATCCATTTTACGAAAAAGGGATGCAGTCTAGACACAGCCAATGATTTTACTACTTCTACTTTCCCAGCAGTCTTGGTTTATTTATACCTCTTCTGTAGGAACCTTGTTTCAATGCTCGTTCAGCTTTTCTTTTTTTTTTAATTTACCCCCTCCAAAAAGTTCCTCCACTGTGTTTTGTATTCCTTCCATAAATATTTTCTAGCTGATCTGTAATATGGTGTCACAAATCAATGGACTGAAATGTTCTCCAGGGATCACTTTGTATTCCTACCTTTAATTTATCATGATCAAATTTGTCTCCAGTTGCACTTTAATCTTAATCTTTTGCATTTGTAGATCATAATCACTATCATGTGGCCCCTCTATAGACTAACATTTAATAGTGACCATCTTCTATGCTTTTTACTGATACTGAGTCTGCTTTTTTGGTTTGGCCATCTGGTGATTTCCATGTAATCTTGTGCATGGCTTTGTGAGGAAGCCAAGTATCACTAGTAATCAAATTGTGCCTTTCACTGCAATTTCTTAACCTTAATAGATGTATGTATATTTATGGGATTGATTTTATAAAAAGCAGCCCATATTTGTGGGTGTAATTTTGCTCCCACAATAAATTGCTTCTGCAGTTAATTTTGCTTGCATGCACAGATTGTTCATACCTCTCACCTGATTGTGCCTATAGATCGGTTAGCAAGATGTTTGTGATGGAATTGACACTTGCAAAAATTGTTGAGGGAAAAATTAGATTAGATTCTGTTATTTGAAAGTGGAAAAATAGCAGCTGAAAAACAGAGGCAAAGCTGAGACCATTTTTATAATTAGCTCCCATGAAAGTCTAGGAAAACTATTTTGCTCAGTTCAGAATTCTAAAATGTCACATGGTGTGATATTTTCCCACTCCACTGTTACATAGTTGAAATATTTCAATGTCTTTTTAACTTCATTTAGCACTAATTAATCTATTCCTCAGGACAAACAAACCAGCACAAAAATGACACTATTTGTGACTAGCGGTAGGGAAATCTGGTGACCTATGAACAGTTTGTTTTCTTGAAGATTCTTCAGGGAGTAAAGGGGCAAAAAACACAAGGATGATGTGATGGTAGGGCTCTATTACAGATCACCTAACAAGGGAAAAAGTAAATGAAGCTTCTTTTTCTTCTCAGCTAACAAAATCACCCAAAAGCACAAGACACGGTGGTGATGGAGGACATCAACTATCCATACATCTGTGGGGGGAAAATAACCACAGCAGGGCACAGATTGTCCAACAAGTTCTTGGAATGTATTGGAGACAATTTTGTATTTCAGAAGATGGAGAAAGCTACTGGGGAGGGGCTATTCTAGATTTGATTTTGACAGAGGAAGGCACAGGTTGAGACTCTGAAAGCAGAAGACAGCTTAGTTGAAAGGGATTGTGAAGTGGTAGTGTTCATGATTTCAAAGAATGGTAGGATGAAAAACAGCACAATAAAAATAAAGGATTTCAAGAAAGCAGTCTTTAGCAAATTCAGGAAATTTGTAAGAAAGTTCCAAAGGGAAGCAAGTGTAAGAGGCAAAATCAGTTCAAGATTTGGGTTGTTTTTCCAGAGATTGCTCTTGTGTCCTTAATGCTATCGCACTGCATTGGAAAGATAGAAATGGTAAGGAATCGTCATCTGTGAGCTTTTAGATTTATGGATTTAACTACCCTAAGGGTCCATCTAGACTCCATTCCTCTTTTGAAAGTGGAATGTAAATGAAGGAAATAAAAAATGCAAATGAAGCGCAGATTTACAAATCTCACACTTCATTTGCATAATCATGTCCGATTGCTTTTTTGAAAAAGGATTTTAAAAAAAAAGCAGTCTAGACACGATTCTTTCAGAAAAAAAAACCTTTTTCTAAAGAACGCTTATTCCTGAGAAAATGAGGCTTACAGGGTTCTTTCGAAAAAGGGTTTTTTCTGCTTTTTTTTTCGAAAAACCTTTTATGAAAAAGTGATCAGACACAATTATGCAAATGAAGTGTGAGATCTGTAAATCTGAACTTCATGTGCATTTTCTATTTCCTTCATTTACATTCCTTTTGAAAGAGGAATGTAGTCTAGACACACCCTAATAGACCAGTGAAGCTCATTTCACATGGGGCAGAAGGAATATGAAGTGGAGTAATTAAACAAGATGCATGATCTTTCCCAGACCTGAAGAAAAGCTGTGTGTAAACTTGACCAAACAGAAGTTGGTCAAAATAAAGATACCAACTCTTCTACCTTGTCCCTCTAATAGCCTCAAACCAACATGTAATACCACTATATCAAGCAAGATGCATAAAGCTAATTGAGCAACTTGACCACATTGAGGTATTTCATAGCACTCCTGAAGCAGGGAAGAGTGACCACAACAACCAAAAGCAGTCAGCCACATTCCAAAAAAAGCTGCAAAACTAAATCACTATCCTTCTCTCCTTGTGAGATATAAGATCTCTCTACAGTAACCAAGAGAGAAGTAGGTTTTTTCCAACACTTAACACGACTGGACATCATGGCTGCGTCTACACTGGCATGATTTAGCGCAAATACTTTTAATGGAAAAGTTTTTCCGTTAAAGGATTTGCACAAGAGAGCATCTATACTGGCATGTGCCTTTGCGCAAAAGATTTGCTTTTGCACAAAAACATCCGTGCCAGTGTGGACGCTCTCTTGCACAAGAAAGCTCCGATGGCCATTTTAGCCATCGGGCTTTCTTACGCAAGAAATTAACGTTGCTGTCTACACTGGCCCTCTTGTGCAAGAATACTTGCGCAAGAGGGCTTATCCCTGAGCGGGAGCATCAGAGTATTTGCGTAAGAACCACTGATTGTGTACATTACAAAGTCAGCGTTCTTGCGCAAATACTCGCGGCCAGTGTAGACAGGCGGCAAGATTTTGCGCAAAAGTGGCTGCTTTTGTGCAAAATCTTGCCAATGTAGACACAGCCCATGTGCTCTGGAGTCTATTCTAGGCTCACAGCAGCTTTATGAGGATTATCTGGTGCTTGAAAGGATTTGGGAAATCTTTAAATTAAAGGTGCCATAGAAGATCAGCAAACACCATAGCTTCTAGATGCATGAGTTTATGAGTAATTTTAATGTGCTCAAGCAACTATATTTGGGCTACTTGGGGAGATGCAGCAAAATAATTAAAAAGAAAAGTATAACGGGTCCACCAGCTGGTGAGCACCCCACTGTGGCCAACTGGCGCTGTGCAGGGTCCTTGCCTGGTTGTCCAGTCACCCTCAAAGTCCTGAAACCAGGGCCTGACTAGCCCTGTCCACAGTGCTAGTAAGTCTCTGCTTGTGGCTGGTCTTTGGCCAATGGGTCTGGGCTAAGCTCACACTGGGAGCTAGGCATAGTGCTGATCTCCCAGTCAGGGTATAAACCTGGCTGGGTCAAGCTCCTAAAGGAAACTGCCAAGCCCCAGCCCTGAAGCTTGTTTTATACCTCTCTGCTGGGTCCTGATTGGCTGCCACAGAGACAGCCACTCTATAGCATCTGGAAGACCTCTTCTCCGCTCCTCCTGCTGGGATGGGGTGCAGCAAGGCCGCTAGCCTCCTGTAGGGGGTGCTGGGGCCTACACCAGCCCACCTTAAAAAGATGGAGGGAAAAGTTAACAATGTAAGTACAGTCTCTCTCACAATGATATTATTCATGTGTATTACAGTTGCATTTACGATTCAGGCTTATTTTGGTAGGCACTGTACAACTATAACAAAAATACGGCCCCTGCACCCAACAGATTTTAAAAGTGAAGAGTCAGCTGTTGCAAAAAGGGAAGAGGAAATGTACAAACATTGCAAGGAAAGTAAATTTAATAAATTTTGTTCTCCCACTTCTAGGAATCCTGTTCTCAAGGTCTCTTTATTTAAGCAAATAACCAACTGGCATTGAAGATATACGTATAAATACACATATGGAGTTTATAGCAAATTCCTGCAAAGCACAGTAAGGAAGGAACTCTTTGCAACTCTGGGTACATCTACACAGCAGTGTTATTTCAGAATAACTGATGTTAATCTGAAATAACATAGTTCATGTCTACAAGCCTTCATTTCAAAATAATGTTGAGCTAGAGGACTTCTTACTCTGACTCATGGTAACCTTCACTCTTCCTTCAACTTCCCTTATTCCTAATGAAATGTTCTTCAACTTCCTGCTGTATAGCCAGCACCAAAAGCCAATTTAAGCTATTTCAACTTAAGTTATACAATTGATGTAGCTGAAGTTGTGCATCTTAATTCAGCTTTAGCCCGGTTGTGTAGACGTACCCTCCGAGAAGTGCCACATGACTAGTTCTAAACAATAGATCATGATCTTTGCCTCTCAGACTTTCAGGGAAATCAATAGTTGCTAACAAGACTGCCATGTCTACTTTCAGAGATCAGTTTCTAGATTTGTGAAGTATTACATTTGTTGCCCATAGCTACCACATTATCAACAGCAAAGGTGCAACATAATAAGTCAAGAGCAGGCAAAACATGACCCATAGGCTGCATCCAGCTCGCCACACCACTGGATCCTGCCTGCTGCCACCATCCTGTGGCCCAGTAAGAGCCTCAGGCAGGCTCTCTGCTTTCCATGTCCCCACACATGACTCAAAGGGGCTGACTATGGGGACCATGTGTTCTCTGTGCACGATGAGCCACTGCTCCCAGCACAGTCTTGCAGCTCCTGTTGGCTGGTTTCTGACCAATGGGAGCTGGCTGGACCATGCTTGCAATGCCCGCCTCCCCAGGGGCTCATGACACTCAGAGAACACAAGGCCCCCACAGCCAGCCACTTTGAGGGCATACAGTGGTGTGAAAGGCAGGGAGCCTACATCAAGATGCTGCTGGCCTGGAGCCACACAGGGAAGTGCCTCCTAGCCAGAGCCTGCACTGGTACCTCATTCATTCCTTCCCCTCAGCCTTTGGCTATCCCTCCTGTACCCCTGCCCCAGGTCACAATCCAAACCCCCGCACCCTTACTCCAGGTCACAAATCTCTCCCAGACTTTGCACCGCCTCCTACACCCTCCTCCAGCTCAGAATCTTCTCCTGTACCCATACCTCCTCCCAGACCCCACACCCTCTCCTGCATCCAACCTCCATACCAGACTCTGCACCTCCTCCATTAATATCATGGAAGAGTACAGCCCTTGACCACTTACCAAGTTCTAGGTTTGCCCCCACCCCATCAAAAATTATTGCCCACCCTTGTGTTAAACAAATGCTCTAATTCATACTGAATTTTCCTCTTTCCAGATGCTATATAGAGTAATATTTATTTAAGCATATCTGATTTGTTGTAATTGTAAAATGTTCTCTCCCCTTTAGGTTACTGAATTGTCAAATAAACCCATTCTCTCTATACAAAGAATTAGCATAATTCGTGGAAATTTATGCCATAATATTTTTCATAGTATAATACTTTAGAATTAACATACTATTAAAGACTTGTCAAAAATAGAGTCTGGGATAATAATCATATAGCAAAACTGCATGATTCATTTGCAAACCCAACTTTAGAATAAATAATACAGTAAAACTCCAATAGTCCGGCATCCAATAGTCCAGCACTCCTGATAGTCCGGCATCAAAATGGAAAGAGCCTAGTGAGTGAGCTTCGGCAAAAAATGAGTCACAAGGTAACAGCAGCAGCAGCTGAACTGAGCAAAAAGGGTAAAAAAGGCTTAAAGAAACTAAAACATTACAGTATACTGTATACAGTATGTACAATAAAAAAGGGTTAAGAACACTTTATATACAGTATATAATGTATACAGTATATATATATAATCATCTTATAGTACCTCCTGATAGTCCGGCATATCTGATAACCCGGCACCACCTAGGTCCCATAGGTTCCGGATTATCGGAAGTCTACTGTACTAACGTCTCATTTACCAAGTCACAATTGTAGTCACTCGGGGTATGTCTACACTACTCCGCTAGTTCGAACTAGAGGGGTAATGTAGGCATACCGCACTTGCAAATGAAGCCCGGGATTTGAATTTCCCGGGCTTCATTTGCATAAGCGGGGCGCCGCCATTTTTAAAACCCCGCTCGTTCGAACCCCGTGCAGCGCGGCTACACGGGGCACGAACTAGGTAGTTCGAACTAGGCTTCCTAGTTCGAACTACCATTACTCCTCGTGGAATGAGGAGTAACGGTAGTTCGAACTAGGAAGCCTAGTTTGAACTACCTAGTTCGTGCCCCGTGTAGCCGTGCTGCACGGGGTTCGAACGAGCGGGGTTTTAAAAATGGCGGCGCCCCGCTTATGCAAATGAAGCCCGGGAAATTCAAATCCCGGGCTTCATTTGCAAGTGCGGTATGCCTACATTACCCTCCTAGTTCGAACTAGGAGGGTAGTGTAGACATACCCTCAGTGAAATGGGTAACATGGGATCAATCAAAAATATATTCAGAGATCAGTGCAAATATTAAGTGGCCAGAACAACAAAAAAGACCATTCAACATTTTTGAAAAAAGGATATTCTAAAGCCTTTTAAAGCTATTTGAGTAATATATCATATCTAGAGCTAAGGGAAAGTATGGCTGAGTAGTGCTGTTATACACCCTTCCACTTACTTTCCTTCATGGGAGGATGGAGAAGTAGCCTTTTTAAGACAGATATATTTGCAGTTGGACATTTACTGGAAACATTTTAACGACATAATGAATTTAGTAGAGTGGGGCAATGCACTCTAGCTGCCTAGCAAGATTACTTGCTGTAAGTGCTACGGAGAAATGCTTGACTCCATTTGCCTCTCCAACCATTGCTCCTTTCCCTTCCATCCCTAAGCTCATTGAATACACTGTTTACCATCTCAGGCAGCCCACTCCTACAATTCCATCCTCAAACATCTCGGCTACGTCTACATTGGCATCCCTTTCCGGAAAAGGAATGCTAATGTGACGAGTCGGAATTGCAAATCCGTGGGGGATTTAAATATCCCCCGCGGCATTTGCATTTACATGGCTGCTGCTTTTTTCCAGCTTGGGGATAAACCGGAGAAAAGTGCCAGTCTAGATGCGATTCTCCGGAAAATAAGCCCTTTTCCGGAGGATTTCTTATTCCTACTTGAAAGCAGGATTCTTCCTAAAACAACTTAGCCTAGATTAATATGGGCTATCTGCTGAATGATTGTTGGTAGGCCCAGATTGCACACTTATTTACAGAGCAGGACCAGCAAAAACCCTCAACATTTAAACTAACAACTTACAATTTCAGTAGAGCTTTCAATACACCAAATTACATGTTTAGCTATGTCTAGATCTAGCTTTATATAAATCTCTTTAAGATAAGGCTTTTTCTGTCTATCAACATGGCTAAGACTCTCTGCAGGCTCTCATCATCTTGCATCTCTATTCCTACAACACCCTTGTAGGGTTCCTTGTTCTGGTCTTGACAAATCACCTCATATCCATTCAGAATGTGCTGCAAAGATCCTTCATTAGACTATCGTCTCTTTCTCTTCACATGCCTTCACTGGGTCCCTGCTCTCTGTTGCATTAAACAAAAGCTGCTTGTCTCTTTCACAACCTATCATCTCTCATTCACCATCAAGAGGTATTATCCACCCTTGATGCCATCGTCCACATTTTCAAACATGCACCTTTGTGCTGTCTTGCATGTTGCCCGTCAGGTTGGGAAGGAACTCCCAGTCAATATCCTCAGCACTCTCCCATTGTCTTGCTGGACTTCTAGTCCATGACTTGGGATCCTGGGAATGATAGTAGTAAAGATTAATGTAGGTTTTGTTAAAAATGAAGCAATGTGTGTGCATTCTTTTCTAAATAAACAGATTATGCTAAAAATCTTAACATTGAAATTTGAAGTCCTGTTCTTAACTCGTCATGGTTGTTTCTCCTTATCACTAATTAATTTAGGGTATCTATAAATATGAATGTAAGAAGAAAAATATTCTAGACTCTTCAATAACTGTAATCTCATAAAATTGGTGGCTTCTGCTACCAATTTTTATCTTTCTATATTTACTGCCCGTCTCAGTAAAATGGGCAGTCTGAATATACAGGTAGTTTAGATCCAGTTCCCGCCCCACCCCACTCTCTCCCTCTGCATTTTGAGCAGCGTCTCTGAGAATATGTATTTCTCTGTTTCCTTATTTGCGGGCTGTGGCCATTGGCAATGTGATTATTTTAAGTTGGTGAAGTAAATCCTAGGAGAGAGGCACCAGAAAGTTACAACAGATGTTAAAAACAGTATCAGTATATGTGGCCTTAATTGTTAATGCCCAAATATTTCCGGCAATGGATGAAGGAAGCAGGACATGTAGTTGCATAGCTAGAAATAGCTCAGAAGGCACATCACAGGGTACAGTGCAAATATTTTAGCTGTGTTTTCTGGACATAGCTATAACAAATGAGTCATTTACTGAATTTCTATCTATATTAATTAATCAAAGGTACATAGTAAGGAAGACATTCTAATTCATCACTGTGCAGTGGTCTGAGGACACAGGGCTGGATTCTGAGTTGGTGTAAATCAATGCATCTTCACTGACGTCAGAGAAGCTGTGCCGATATATGCCAAATGGGGTTCTGGCTCCGCAGGATGTAGCTTAACAGACTGTTAAATGTGTCTGAGTGTACACAAGTCCCAAGGACATAGGGCCTATTTTAGAGGTTTATGGGCCAGGAAAGTGCAAATGCGAAGCAAGACAGACAAGCGGATTTTTATTCTCGTTTTCCACATTATTATGAGTGGTGCATAGGATGTAAGGTGATTATATGAACAATACTCTCAGGTTTATGATAAATTCTCTGTCTATCATAGGTGTCAAGTCATGCTCTTGTTTTTTCCACAGATTAAAATGTTGCCTCCTGATCAGTGTGATTATCATTCAGCTGTGCCTGGGGGTTTTCATGCCTGGGATGGATCTCTCAGTTGTCACCAGAAGATTGTGGTTGCTTATATACAGCCGCAGGGAAAACTATGAAATAGAATTGACTGCAAAATGAGGTTCCCATTATGATATGCATACAGCACTCCAGAACTCTTTCCTGCTTCTGCCAGCAAGACTGTAACTGTGGGGAGCACTGAATGCCACGCCACTGGCTCTTTAAGAGCTAACGTACATGCAAACATATACCTGTCTGGTCTCTATGGGTATATCTACACTACCCTCCTAGTTCGAACTAGGAGGGTAATGTAGGCATACCGCACTTGCAAATGAAGCCCGGGATTTGAATTTCCCGGGCTTCATTTGCATAAGCGGGGAGCCGCCATTTTTAAATCCCCGCTGCTTCGAACCCCGTGCAGCGCGGCTACACGGGGCTCGAACTAGGTAGTTCGGACTAGGTTCCTATTCCGAACTACCGTTACTCCTCGTGAAATGAGGTGTACCGGTAGTTCGGAATAGGCACCCTAGTCCGAACTACCTAGTTCGAGCCCCGTGTAGCCGCGCTGCACGGGGTTCGAAGCAGCGGGGATTTAAAAATGGCGGCTCCCCGCTTATGCAAATGAAGCCCGGGAAATTCAAATCCCGGGCTTCATTTGCAAGTGCGGTATGCCTACATTACCCCGCTAGTTCGAACTAGCGGGGTAGTGTAGACATACCCTATGAGAGGAAAGTCAGAGATAAAAAGCAATAAGCCAGATGGGAGGAGAAGCAGCTCCATGGACTCCCTACTTTCCAGCCACAACCTATCAATGGAAAGAGCAACCTTTATTTAGAGGGTAATCTGAGGGGACCAGAATCTTAACTGTGCCATGGCCCACTAGACATAGTTGGGGCTTGGGCACACAGAAGCCATTTGTGGTTCAATTGAGAGAGTCTGGTTTTATGCTAGCCCCGTCCAGAGCAGAGACTAGAGCAACTTCAGGGCTGCTTTCACCACTAGCTGCCAAACAGCCTCCAAAAAGGACAGTACCAGCGTCCAGGTTTGCTTTGCACAAGGATCACACACATCCATTACCCCATGCTGTCGGGGAGGTCCTCTATTAGCATACCACATCCATATAAGTGGGTGAAATTCTAGCCCTGCTGAAGTCCAGGGGAGTTTTGCTTTATATTTCAATGGAGTCAGGATTTTAAAATGATAGGCTCAAGCAGCTTTTCATAAGGGAAATGGCACAAAAGAGGACTTACCGGCCATGAATCGAACGTATAATACTAACTGATATATTGTTATTTTAAAAGGCACTAGAAGGGTGTCTTTAGCCAGGATACTAAAAAGTACCTGAAATTACTGACACTTTCTTAAGTGAAGGTATACTTTTCTCCTGCTCTTCCCTCTCCTCTCCAGTGAGAGTTTCAGCAAGCTGTTGCAAGCTGGAACACAAGCAAACTAAGTGTTATGCTGTGGAGAACTGTGTTAAATTGTCCTGCTTTGACTTCTGGAGATTTCAAATTCCCATGGGGCTGCCATGCCAGCTGGGGTTTTGCAGGGCACATTGGCACTCTTGCCATCTTCCCCAAGCATGCGTCCTCCACCCAAGTCCTACGCCTGATTAGGGAGAGAAATGGGTGGAACACATGGCTGGCTCTCCCCAGCCAGTTTCCTCCATAGAGGATGAATCTTCAGTTGCTCAACTAAGACAGCTTAATAGCCCCTTTGTCTTTAGAGTAATGCCAGAGATGGTCCCCTGCCACAAAACCTTCAGTTAATAGTTGTTTGTTAAAAATCTAGGGAGATTAAGCTGCTCCCATCCTGGCATTGCTAAGAGCAAATATATGCTCTAAGAGGAAAATTCCAGACTGATATTCTGGATCGCCCTGAAAAGACACTACCACATATTGTTCAAGAGTCCATAAATAAAGTAAAAAGGATGAACCATCATCAAACGTAAAGAAGCCTTGTTTATTCTTGGCATACATACAAAACCATGTTTTGAATCATCAGAGAAGATAGTAGGGCAGGATGGTGATATAAGATTTAGAATGGCAGCAATATAAACCCCCTAGAATTATACAGTAGGATGCTTCCAAGAGGGGAGCCATGTGATCAATAAAATTCCATACAGTTTAGAGTGCAGAGGGTCCTTCAGGTATAGCCTCAGCTTTGTGTGTGGATGCTAAAGACCCTGCGGCACTTTTTGTAAGGAAAACTTTCCCCTATTCCCACTCTGTTGCTACGTTTCAGAAGAGAAGCAATTACTGTAAGAAAACGTATAAAGCATATGATATTAAATAAATGACATCTACATTGCTATTAATATAGCAAAAACATTTTCTTTAGACATTACAAGCCCTCAAGTTTCACCTACTGTTTCTAAATCGACAGTTCCTATTGAATCTAATATTATCTAAATCTACTCTCCTATTTTATCTAATCTAGCCTGTCCAATTTATCCTATCATACCTGGTCCTGCCATGAGGGCAGGGGACTAGACTCGATGACCTCTCGAGGTCCCTTCCAGTCCTAGTATTCTATGATTCTATTATTTAATTTAAGACTCCATCCTGTGTAATTCATGATATTTATATGACACCTCTCATGCTGGTATCTAAGCAGCATGTGTCTGTTGATATTAATTTACAAACCCTGTCTTTCATTCTTAAAGTGAGATAGCAACTGAAATGTATAAATTTGTGTTCTCACTTCCTCTCTTTGGAGTCTGCTGGTAATAGCAACTATCCAGCTTGCTGAAATTGGATCAGAGGGGGAAAAATTAAAGTCTGGGTATGTCTACACTACAACGTTAATTCGAACTAACTTAGTTCGAATTAGTTAATTCGAACTAAGCTAATTCGAACTAACGCGTCTAGAACTAAAAACTAGTTCGAATTAGCGTTTTGCTAATTCAAACTAGCAAGTCCACATTGAGTGGACCCTGAACAGGGCTTAAGGATGGCCGGAAGCAGTGCCGGCAGGGCATCAGAGGAGGACTTAAAGCGTGGAGATGCTGTCTCAGGCTAGCCGAGGGCTGAGCTTAAAGGGCCCCGACCCCCACCCCGGACAGACAGTTCTAAGGGGTGCCCCGCTTGCAAAGCAGTCCTGGCTTGGATTGCCCGGAGTACCCACACTGGGCACATCACAGCACTCAGCCATCAGCCCGGCTGCACTTGCCGCAGGCTGCCATCTGGGGAGAGGGGGCAATCGGGGGGCTGCAGGAGAGCTTCCACCCCCAGAAGCCCGCAGAGCCAGCCCAGTCCTCCCCATCGGGGGCTCGTACCCCATTCCTCCCTCACCTCCTTCCATTTACCCTTCCCTAGCCCCCCTTCTTATTGATGTACAAAATAAAGATAACGTTTCTTCCAACATTGACTCTGTCTTTATTGAACAAAACTGGGGGAGACTGGTAAAAGGAGGTGGGAGAGGGGAAGAGAAAGGCTGGGAGAGGGGAGGGCAACTAACATGATCAGGGGCTGGGAACAGGTCCCAGATGAAGAGAGGCTACAGAGACTGGGACTGTTCAGCTTAGAAAAGAGGAGATGGAGCGGGGACAGGATAGAGGTCTCTAAAAGCAGGGGTTGGGTGGAGAGGGTGCATACAGAAAAGTTCTTCATGAGTTCCCATAAAGAAGGACTAGAGGACACCAAAGGAAAGGAATGGGTAGCAGGCTTCAAACTAGTAAGAGAAAGTTGTTCTTGACAAAGCAAATAGTTAACCTGTGGAACTCCTTGCTGCAGGAGGCTGTGAAGGCTACAACTAGAACAGAGTTTAAAGGGAAGTGAGATCAAGTCATGGAGGTTGGGTCCATGGAGTAGTCTTAGCCAGGGGGTAGGAGTGGTGTCCCTACCCAAAGTTTGTGGAAGGCTGGAGAGGGATGGCACGAGACAAATGGCTTGGTCACTGTCTTCGGTCCATCCCCTCCAGGGTCCCTAGGGTTGGCCGCTGTCAGCAGACAGGCTACTGGGCTAGATGGACCTTTGGTCTGACCCAGGATGGCCATTGTAAGCTCAGGGCTGAGGGTCGGGGGTCTCAGTGGACCCCCTTGATTTTCATGCACACCTGCTCCTGGGTGGCCAGGCTGGCAGCTCTCCTGCCCTAGCCGGCCACTTTCCTGTGCCTAGTGCGGAGATCGTGGACGAGGTCCACGATGTCCGCACTAGCACAGGAAGGTGCCCGCCTCTTGCGGTCCCGGGCAAGCTCCTGGGAGCCGCCAGCCTGGTCCCGGGAAGAGGGGGTGGGCTGGGGGACATCGGGTGGGTGGCTCTGTGCCGTGCCAGGTGCAGGGTCTGCTGGCTGGGTGCTGGCAGGCTTGCACCTGGCACGGGCACCGTAGCCAGCCCGTGCCCCTTTAAGGGGGCCGGGGCCGGGAGGGGGGCATAGAGTTTCCCTGGTGTTGGCCAGAGTGGCCACCAGGGAAACCTGGGGAGGGCTAGCCTCCCACTAGTTTGAATTAAGGGGCTACACACCCCTTAATTCGAACTAGTAAGTTCGAACTAGGCTTAATCCTCGTAAAATGAGGTTTTCCTAGTTCGAACTAAGCGCTCCGCTAGTTCGATTCAAATTTGAACTAGCGGAGCGCTAGTGTAGCGGCTATGAATGTTAGTTCGAACTAACGTCTGTTAGTTCGAACTAACGTCCGTTAGTTCGAACTAACATTGTAGTGTAGACATATCCTCTGGTATTAAAAAAGAAGAGTTTAATGTATCTACTACAGGTTGAAACTCTAAAATCTGGTGCTCTCTGGTCTGGCAGGACTACAGGTATTGCTAGAACAGAGAGCCCAGCTGGGAGTAAGAAACAACCAGGGTCAGAAGCACAGCGTTGGCTGGCAGCAGCAGGGCCAGAGGCCAGGAGCGCAGCTCCAGCCAGGGCCTGGAGTGGAGCCCTATGGCTGGGTGCCTGAGAGCAGGGCTGAGGGCTGGGAGGGTAGCCTTGACTTCCCCTGGTCTGGAAAATTCCCTAGTTCAGAACTACTCAGGTTCTGAGGGTTCCAGACCAAGGAGGTCCAACCTGTTTAACTATTCCCACAGAAACAGAATTGGCCACACAGAAAAGTCAATTTCCAAAAAAAAGTTTCCAGTTATATTTTTCTTCCATCTCTGTGAAACAATGGGATCAATGAAATTAAAGTGGTTGACTTTTATAAATATTTCCCCATCTTGTTTTCACTCCTACGAAGAGACTCAGAATTGGAAAGCTGCCAGAAGCAGGAGATGGCAATCGCCAGGAGTGAGCGCCAAGTTTCACCCAGTAGATCTCAGCTATTAGCTGCCTGCTGCAATTTTTTAATGTGCAGCTTCTGAAGTCTACGGTATTTCAAACTAGGAAGGAGAGCTGGAAGAAGGGGGATGTTTAAGGAGACAAAACTGGCTCCACAGTGGCTAGTACTAACAGTATAACCAGAGTATTCTAGGTGTCCTGCTTATTGTAAGCATTACCAATCAATCTTATACATAATATCTAAAATAAACATTCTTTTACTGCATTTATTAAAAGAGGCAGCTATTTTGTATAGGATGGAAGATATTTAGTGGAAAGACAAATTCTGAAAGGTAAACACAGTTGGAACTTACCTGAGTAAGGACTGAGAATTTGAGCCAATGTGAGTTGAAGATGCTCAGCACCTCTCAGGATTGGAGAAAATATTATTATTCACAGTTATAGTACTTGACATGGATAGTGCTTGTTCTTTATAATGTAAAAGATGTCAGATATTAATAAGGTTTGTAATGTGCATGTTCCGAGTAGTAGCACTCTAACAGGAAGAATATGCTTTTCATTAATCTACTCTATTGAAAACTTCTTGTCCTAGAGCTAACTTCCCTGACTCAGAAATGTTAATGAATTTTCTGTTAAAGAAAATTAAAGAGAACTGGCTGAATAAATCCAATAAATAAATTTTATTAGTTGCCAGGAGTGCATGTTCCTTTTATACCAACTTCATTATGAGTAAGGTGTAATATAATATACTAATACAGAATCCATCTGCTAAAGTTTAAATGAATCCTTAGATGCTGACAGATCCAGGGCTGGTGCTGTTGGCAGATACATATTCTGTATTAGCTTTTCACAGCTGGGAATCTCAACTCAGATGTGCAATGAATCATAATTACTTCTATTTTCCCCACTGGCGGTCTCTTTAGAATCAGGGGGAAGAAAACCTGCTCTAGTGTCATAGTGCAGCAAAGGAATGTGATTGGTCCAAGGACACACATCTTTGCATAAGAAAATATCTAAGGCTGTGTCTAGACTACATGCCTCTGTCGTCAGAGGCATGTAGATTAGACACATAGGGAAAGTCAAATGAAGCCGTGATTTAAATGATCGCGGCTTCATTTAAATTTACATGGCTGCCACGCTGAGCCGACAAACAGCTGATCAGCTGTTTGTCCGCTCAGCACGCTAGTTTGGACGCTCCCCTGTCGACATCAAAGCCCTTTGTCGGCAGCCCCATTATTCCTCGTGGGATGAGGTTTACCGGGGCTGCCGACAAAGGGCTTTGATGTCGACAGGGGAGCGTCCAGACTAGTGCGCTGAGCGGACAAACAGCTGATCAGCTGTTTGTAGGCTCAGCGCGGCAGCCATGTAAATTTAAATGAAGCCGTGATCATTTAAATCGCGGCTTCATTTGACTTTGCCAAAACAACAAATCTACATGGCTCCGTCGATGGAGCCATGTAGTTTAGACGTACCCTAAATGTTAGCATTACTATTTAGGACCAGATTAGGATTCCTTCCAGGCAGCACAGGGATGCAAGAGGATGTTAGACTCATAGCCAATAAATATTCATGGAGCTCTAAACCTGATCTTGAGTCTGCTATTTCGAAATAGTTTTTGTGTATAAATGCATTATTTTGAATTAGCTTAATTCGAATTAACTATTTCGAATTAAGTTAATTCGAAATAGCACTGTAGTGTAGACAGACCCTTATTCTCATTAAAACACAGAGGCTGTGTCTACATTGGCATCCCTTTCCGGAAAAGGGATGCTAATGAGACACATCGCAATTGCAAATCCGCGGGGGATTTAAATATCCCCTGCGGCATTTGCATTTACATGGCTGCCGCTTTTTTCCGGCTTGGGGATAAGCCGGAGAAAAGCGCCAGTCTAGACGTGATTCTCCGGAAAATAAGCCCTTTCAAGTAGGAATAAGAAATCCTCCAGAAAAGGGCTTATTTTCTGGAGAAGCACGTCTAGACTGGCGCTTTTCTCCGGCTTATCCCCAAGCCGGAAAAAAGCGGCAGCCATGTAAATGCAAATGCCGCGGGGGATATTTAAATCCCCCGCGGATTTGCAATTCCAACTGGTCTAATCTGCATCCCTTTTCCAGAAAAGGGGTGCAGTGTAGACACAGCCAGAGGATAGAACTGGGAAGGGGACAAGCGAAGAGGATTAAATGGGGATGGGAGGAAGAAAATGAAACATAGGATGTAGGATAAATTAAGGAAATATATATATGTTGCAAAAAAAGTCCCTAACAAGTAGAAAGAAGGCTTTGAAAATAATAAGTGATAAGGCCAGAATAAATAAATAAATAGGCATGATATCTGACAAAGAATAACTAAAGACATAAGGCATGCATCTGACAAAGTGGGTCTTTGCCCACAAAAGCTTATGCTCCTATATATCTGTTAGCCTATAAGGTGCCACAGGACTTATCGTTGTTCTTAAAGACATAAGGGGAATTTTGGAAAAGGAGGCCTGTGACCAGTAGTAGTGACAGTGTTATTTAAAACCATCTGCAAAGAGAATCTGTCTTAAAAATGAGCCAATACGACCCTTCCCCATGCCAATGATAAATCCTACATGAACACAGGTGCAGTGGAGATAGAGTTGGAAATAAAGAAGGA
This sequence comes from Pelodiscus sinensis, assembly GCF_049634645.1. Taxonomy (NCBI): domain Eukaryota; kingdom Metazoa; phylum Chordata; order Testudines; family Trionychidae; genus Pelodiscus; species Pelodiscus sinensis. The sequence continues at coordinate 57,222,858 of NC_134715.1, read as the reverse complement.
AGAGAGAAAAGGCCTTGGGAAGAAAAACAGTTATAAATCTTTGTCTGGATTAAGACTGGAAATGAGGGGGTAATGTCTCAAATTGGTTCTTAGATGAAGTCAGTACCTGGCAATGACATCACCTGTTTGTTACAGGGTATAAAAGTAAAGCTCTAAAGAGCTAATTGCCACCATGTGCTTGACCATGCTGGAGCTGACCTGTATGGGTCAAAACACCCGTGTTTAGCCCATTTGCAAATATCCTGATCAAATGCTTGTTAGCATTGGAATGTAGTACATGTCTTAACAGTTAGACTTTTTAAGGTATGTTTAAAGCAACTGTATACATACCATTTGGTCTTTGGATTTAATACAGGAGTTTATGGTTAAATTATTGTTTAGTGGTTTCCTATATTCAGTAGTAATCCCAACAGCAAGTTGGCATGTTTCTGGGATTAGTTATGCATGGATAAATGTTTTCAAATAAGTTTAGCCACAAAATTAGCCCTTTAGCTTAAGCCCCATGACCCTAAGGAGCTAAGTGTGTTGTAGATGATTGGAATCCAGCTGGAAACCACGCACATTTATTTACCTTCCAGGATCCTACAGTCTGGGCTCCAGCTCCAGACCAAGCCTAAGCCAGCTGGCACAGGCCAGCTGTGGGTGTCTAACCGCAGTGTAGACATACCCTGATGTTTTACAACTGACTGGTTTGGACCACCTCCTAAGAAAGTGCTAGGCACTTAGAATGTCTGCTGTCATCACTAGAGGTTACAGGCAGGGCCGGATTAAGGCATGGGCTAGCCAGGCAGCTGCCCAGGGCGCCAACCTATGTGGGGCGCCCGGCTCCCGGATCGCGGGCTGCAGCAGGTCCCAGCGGCCACCATGCAGCGGCCACCCGGGGTGAGGGCCACGTTAACCCCACAGCCACGGGGCCCTGCACAGCCAGGCTCGGCCCGCCCCGGGCTGCACACCAGCAGCGGTATCCGGGCTGGGCCGGGCCAGGCACGTGCGTCCTGCTGCCACCAGCTCCGTGCACCCTCCCCCACATGCCGGGTGGGGGCGGGGCCACGCATGCGCCCTCTCCCAACCCGGGGCACAATTAAACTGTCTGCCCGGGGTGCCGGAATAGCTCGGTCCGGCCCTGGTGACAGGTGGTCAATATATCCCAGAATGCACATAGGACTTTGCAGGATCAGACTCCTAAGTCATAGCTTTAGCATACAGAACTGACACTGTGGTAATTATAACCTATATTAACATCAATATGGTGTTGAGTGGTCATGTGGCTAATTAGTGTGTGTGGGTTCTGACTAATTTGATTTGAGATTTACTACAGGAACAAAACAAGCGGTGCCTTTTTGTTCAGATAAGTCTATTACAATGAAACATCCGAATAGCAATACAGTCCCTCAAGTTTATGTTACCACCGCATATCACAGGAGATTTGAAATTGGGTATTCAAGTGCCCCCCAGGCACTTAAGCCTGCTTAATATCAATAACAATAATAGTGTTTCTGTAGCAAAATGCCTTCTCCTGTGAGATGCTGCAGAGGTCTGCTGTCACTGAGCTGTAAGAGAGTCTAGTGTTGCTGCTGCAAACACTGAGTGGGAAAAATTGCATTTATATAATTTTACTGTTCTAGAAAGTGTGACAGGAAAGAGAAATAATTCCAATGCAAGTCATTTGGTAGAAAAATAGACAAATATAATCAAAATTATACTAAAGACTGAACAAAATTACACTGATTTCAAACCTTTATCTTACTGCTAAGAAAAGAAACATTTCACTGATATATGCTTGTTCCCAGAAATTTGAGAGACACCATTTTATGGACAAGTTGTAGCAATAGAAATGTGTATACATAATACTTGGTTCATTGCACACACAAGTCATACAGCATCAATAAAATATGCGTAGGTAAAATAGATATAGTGCATGCGGGCACCAATTCAAGAAAAGATTTTTATTCACTAAGGCTATGCTTACACTGCAGCACAGTGGTATCCCAAAATAGCTATTCCACATCTTTTGAGCACACCCGTTATTTTGAAATATAAGGAGCTTGCTAGTCTGACATCCCTGTAAACCTCATTCCACGAGGAGTAAGAGATGTTTCAGAATAGCAATTTATTTCTACATTAGTGCTGTGTAGACAATGCCAAATTTCGAAATAAGCTATTTTGAAATAACTTTGAAATAAGATAATCTATTTTGAAATAACATCATAGTTTATTTTGACCTATGGTGCAGTGTAGATGCACCCTAAAGCACTTAAACATGTGTAATGGTGTTCTAACCCTTTAAGAGTAAATGGGACAAGTAAGAGTCTGATTCTGTCACCCTTATCCCTGTTGTAAGGTAATAGACTTAGTAAAGGACTACTCAAAGTATGTGTGATAAAGTCTGGCTTGAAATTTTTGCCACTTAAACTAGCTAGAAGTAAGATTTCATAGCTTTTAAAATGTAATTCCAGCTTGCAGAAGCACTGCACCAAGCAATTTATTCTGCAAATATTTAACCTACTGCGTTTGAATGTTTATAAGGAAGGCAGAATACCAGCCAGACATACCAGGTTCTGAAATGGAATTTGTGGCTCTTTGCTGAGCTGTGAAATCTATACCTTCATGTTCTACCCTGTGCTCAGAACTTTCTCATCTGCTAAAGAGATTCAGTGAAAAGGCTCACCAACGTACAAAGTGATACTTATTCACATCAGGTAGCTTCCTCTCAATTTTTCATCTCAGCCTGGATTCTAAAAGGAAACCAAATTAAGCAGGTATGTAATCATTAAAAATTGCAAGTCCAGCTGGATACCACCTAAAAAGCGGGAAAAAGCTACAAATATCAGTGCTATAGGCAAGGGGTGTCAACAGGATTGCTGGGCCCCAGGGCAGTATGGGAGGGGGGCAGGTCTGGGGCAGCCAGACCCCAGCACTGCCCAGACCGTAGCATGCCAACCCTCCTCCCACTGGCACTCTGAGCTGCTCAGAGTACATGGTTCTGGAGCACACGGTGCGGCTCTCCTGCAACAAATTAAAGGGCCCCGATGTCCAGGCGCCGCTGCTCTTGCAATAGTGGTGGTGGCAGCTGGGAGCTCTGGGCTCTTTAGAATTGTCAGGCCCCAGGGAATTGCTCCCTTTGCTTCTCCCCACCCCCGTCAGCACACCTGGCTATAGGCTCCTATGAATTCCAATCAGTAGAAGGTGCTTAGTAGCTATGAAAGTCAGCCATGATTTCCAAAGTGCCTGGCTACGTCTAGACTGGCATGATTTTCCGCAAATGCTTTTCCATTAAAAGCATTTGCGGAAAAGAGCGTCTAGATTGGCACGGACGCTTTTGCGCAAAAGCACTTTTTGCGGATAAGCGTCCGTACCAATCTAGACGCGGTTTTGCGCAAGAAAGCCCCGATCGCCATTTTCGTCATCGGGGCTTTTTTTGCTCAAAACAGTCCTGAGCTGTCTACACTGGCCCTCTTGTGCAAATACATTTGCACAAGAGGGCTTTTTCCTGAACAGGAGCATCATAGTATTTGCGGAAGAACACTGACAATCTTACATGAGATCGTCAGTGTTCTTGCACAAATTCAAGTGGCCAGTGGACAGCTGGCAAGTTTTTCCGCAAAAGCGGCCGCTTCTGCGGAAAAACTTGCCAGTCTAGACGCAGCCCCTTTGTTTAGTTCATACATCCCAGTTTGCACTTCCTTCAATAAACAGTCTGTAGTTTCCCATAACAGTGGTCTGCACATAGAAGCCATTTTAGTGTGTATAGTAGAACCTCAGAATTAGGAGCACCTTAGGAATGGAGGTTGTTCATCACAAAAACGTTCATAACTCTAAACAAAATGTAAACTTTAAGAGACTATCCATAACAAATGAATATTGACTTAACACAGCTTTGAAAGTTTACTATGAAGGAAAAAATATGCTGCTTTTAAGTAGCATAGAAAGGTTCCTTACCTTGTCCCATAATTTTAAAAAACTGGGTTTTTTTTTTAGTAATTTACATAGTACTTTGCTTTACTTGCTACGTTGGGGGAGCGGAGTTCTCTGCTGCTTGATTGTATACCTGTGGTTCCAAGCAAGATATATAGTCGACCAGTCACTTTATTATTCTGGTATTAATTAAAATAATGATTTCCTGTTATGTAAATATGTTAATATTTTTTACAGGAACAAAATGGACGCTGAAAACTTGGCATCTCAGACAGAATATTCAAACATACCCAGCTTACTGATAGCAAGTATTTCTGACAAGAAGTGCTGTACTTAAAACAACAGAACCCTTAAAAGACTGTGGTACCATCTATGTTACAAGCCTGACAAAAACTATTTGGGACAGTGACCACTGCTGATGTCTTCTCCTGAACAAAGTATGTTTGTAGCAACTGAAAATCCAAGCATCAATAAGATCCATGACAAAGTTTGGGTCATCTTTTATTAAAGTATAATTTGTTTAGTGTATTTTCAGTTTAACAACTAAAGAGCCACAAAAATAAAGGTTTCCAAAAAAAGATGCCCATGTAGAGAGCTCTGCAAATAACCTTTTATGAAGTGGCTGCTTATCTTCCTGAAGTCAATAAGACTTGCAAATAAATGGCTCAGAGATTTTAAATTCCAAGCAACAAACATAACTTAGATAAAAATGTGATCTGCTCAGCCAAGTTATGAGTTCATGGTCAAGTTAGGGAATCAGCACACTCATTGTAGCAGAGGAAAAATAGGAGGCTATAAGTGATATATAACTTCTGGTCCTGTGCATCATAAATTATCAAAGTTCTGACAACATATAATAAATCTAAAATCCTGATTCACCACTGAGTTAATAATTTTCTAAAGTCCTTCCAGATAAAGAATATTTTTATTTCTGTTGTACTATAAGCAGCCTAATAGTATTTCCTTTTTATATCATTATGCAGTAATGGTGCAGTACAAGTAATTTACATTGAAATATTTAGAGTCAAGTCATTTGTTTTTGAACAGGATACAGGTTTGTACTCCTGAAAATGTGTGTGTGTGTTTTGGCCTCAGTCATTTAGACTTTGTTTTTCATTACATTTGGTAATATTCCCTCCACCTGGCAGGGATGAAGAAATTATATCCCATCAGGAGGTGGGGGGGAGGAGGGGGGGGGCTTACATTGACAACAGGAGGCCCACTCAGCAATGCATGCTAAGTGGAAAAAAACAACAGATATTTACTTATGGATAAAAACCTAATAATGGGTGTCATAAAAGTTGACAAGTAAATACTCTTAAGGAACTCATCTTTGTTTACTTGGCAATTAATTAATTGACATGGATCAGGATCACCAAAGGCTAATACTAACCTATGGCATGTGGCACCAACTTGAGTATTGTAAGGAAGATTGGGAGTAGCAGCGGTAAATAGAATAATCATGAAATGAAAAGCATTGCTCTTATGCAAAGGTAGGCAAGATGAGGAATGACATGATAAGTAGTGATTAATATTGCTGGCAGGATTACTGAGCAGAATAGAATTAACTCTCCTGGGAACCCAAGACTTAGATTTTGTGGGGCTCCCCAGGCTCTGGGTGGAACCAAAAATGAATGGTTCAGAGTGCGGGAAGGAACTGAGGGTGGCAGCTGGAGGGTGGGACAAGAGGTGGGCAGGGCTCTGATTGGGAGAAGGGTTCCGGGCTGGGCTAGGGATAAGACATTTGGAGTGCAGGAGGGGGCATAGGACAGGAGGTTGGGGTTGGAGTGTGGGGGCCGAGGAGGAAGTTAAGGTGTGGGACAGGGCTCAGGACTGAAGTAGAGGGGTTGAGGTGCAGGGCACTTGCCTTGGGCAACTCTCCTTTGGTGTGGAGGGGGGTAGAAGAAGCAAGGGGCTCAGTGCTGGCCATGCGGCCCTGCAGGCACTGTGATTGCCATGTTCCATAGCTCCTTAGTCAGGATTCCCATCCAATGAGAGCTTCAGGGGCAGCATGGGGAATGGAGCTTCCCCTGGAGCTCGTGGAGATGTGGCTCCAGACCAGAAATAGGGTTGGAGCATGCAAAGCCACCTTCCTGCTCCCAGGACAGGCAGGGCCATATAATACACTGAGACTTTTGGGCCTGTATCCCAGGGCCCTGGGCTAAGAGGGCCTTGCAAAAAAAAATCTGCACTTTTGGCTGCCCAAAGATCTTTTAGTGGTGTCTGAAGTGGCAGCCTCCAAAGCCCCTTTCTTAATCCAGCCTTGGTGCAGATGCTAATAAATGCACAGAGCGGTCTGGAAAAAGATGGCTATTATAAATTCAATATAGAATGTGCTTGTCCAGCCAGACACATTTCTGAGGAGTAGGTGCATCATACCGAAGTATTAATGGCTGGAGGCATTTTGCAGATATTAGGAGGAGGCGGCACATGTTCCGACTGCTACACCAGCTCTGCAAAGGTAGCGGCTACAGCAGACAGACTATAAGACAGCCATAAGCTGCTCAGTGATGAAGGTGTTTGGCCAGGTTTATTATTAAAGTACAGTTCCAGTATCTATGGAGCCACTAACACATGAACGCATGTTACTATGGACCAGCTCAGGCAGTAGCAGGACTTTCTGCTCCTCTTTACACCAGATTTCTCCTTCCACATGACTCCTCTTTTATACAGTGATACAAGCAAGTTACGTGTTGCCCCTGTGATGTGAGTCATTACCTCCCTTTACCTTGTGCCTATTGGTTTGATCAGAACATTTCTATACAACACTCTCTTATCCTGAGCTTAGGTTTAGGAGAGGTCCCTGTGTCATTTTCAGAGAGGGTGTGTCTACACCTTAACTATGTATCAGGATGTTCTGGTCCTACCCTTCTAGAATATGGTTATGTGAACGTTTAATGCCTTTGAGTGCCTGTGTTTTTGCAATGCCAATCCTGTTCAACAAATGATTATTGCAAGGACAGAAAACCTTCAAGCAGACAGCTACATTGTAACAACTTTTGCTCATGAAACGAGTGGAGGTGGGGCAGGAACATTCAGGATAGGATTAGAAAGCTGGCAACCTGCACATACTGTATTTCTTCGAACAATCAAAGAGAGCAGTAAATCTCCATCAAAATATTGATATTTGAACTAGGAAATGTGTTTGAATCAAACATTCAGTGACTCATGGCTATTTAATTCACAAAGTGAAATTCTGGCCTCACTGAAGTCAGTGGCAACATTCCCATTGACTTCAATGGAGCCAGAATTTCAATCTTGGGACTTTAAAATCTGCCTGGGAAAAAAGTTAGCTGCCTTGTGCTGAGACTGATAATCAGATAAATAAGGATCTCCTTGTTCTTCTAACAGAAGTCAAATGCTTATGGCCTATAGTGTTGGCACTAGCTGAGAACATCTGTGTCCACTTACTGGTTGATGGGATGCAGCGTTTCTGTAGGTTTGGCTCTTAAATGTCAGAACTCTTGGGCTCTAATTACTGGATCTGATACTGACTTGCTCAAAACGGTATATTTGCCAACTTCTTGTGAGCATTGTAAGATTTAATTTATGTTTATAAATAACTTGATCTGGAAGTTTCAAAGATGCCACAAATATACATATATCACAGTTATTACAACTCAAGATCAATTATAGAATAAAAAATCTAAAAAAAAAACTTTGCAGAAAAACCCTCTTTCCTCTGACTATAGTCTACCATGTTTTACCAACAACTACAACATGCAGAGAGGAATAGACTAAAACTAAACTTTTCCCTGAATGAAATAGAAATAAGTTGGTTTCTACTCCATCTGTTTTTTTCCAGGACAGCTTTAGGAACATATTAGAAATCTCAGAGCAGACTATAATCTCATCCCATCTATGCAAGATATCACCACACCAAAACACATTTTCCAGTTAAGATTGATTATTTTTATTTAATACTATTCTTCTATATGCCAATCATTTTCTACATTTTGTTTTATGTTCCTTAATACTAAGGGAATGCTTATTAAAATGGTTTCAGCTCTTCCATAGGTCTACATAACCAAGTTGGCACTTGATTGACAAAAATGGCAGTTCCACCTTATTTATCCCCTCCTATCAATCAAATCAAAATGTAAAAGTGGCTGAACATTTCAGAAGGACAACTTGCTATAGCATGATCACTTTTCTTTTAGTGAATAGAGATAACCCATCTCTCCTGAACAGTCTGTCATCAAATCATCACTTTTGGCATAATCTCCTCTCTTGTGCCAAACCGGATGCATATATACAGCTGTCAATTGCTTTTTTGTACCTATTAAACCTTTGATGAAGTCATTGTGAGCCAAAACACAGCAAGACAAAAAAAATCAATTTTCGTTGAAACATTCATGAAAGGTTTCTCAGCCATTCAAAAATGAAATAAAGCATGTAAGTATGAAAGAAAAAATTAACAGGCATCCTGTCAGGCCCAAAAGCGGACTGCTTCCTATTTTTAGCTTTAGTTTCTGCTAAATCAATAGCCTCCATTTTTTATTAATATATGTATCGATGAAACTATGCTTCGTGCAGTTTAATATCTACCCCACACTAAGTTTTGGATACATGAGCGCTGCAGTTCTCAGAATACCTCAGCTCATCTAGCTATTTGCCTGGTTTTGCAACAGACTACATAAAAAGCACTAGTCAGAACAATGACTTTTGTTTAAACTGCTCTATACAGAGAAATGTAAGTAAAATATTTATATTCCAATCAATTTATTTTATAAGGTTAAATAAGACTGTGAGCAATATTGCTGTGACACTTTCGTATTTTTAAGTTTGATTTAGTAAGCCAGTAGTTAAGTGAGGTGAAACTTGGGATATGGAAGACAGACTTGTGAAAAGAGTGCAATAGTATGGAAATGTTGAGAATCATTGGACTAGAAGACTTAGAGCAGGGGAGGGCAAAAAGATGGAGGCAGTTCACCAGGATTAACTCCTGGCAGACTGCTATCACTGTATTTACTTAAGCCACCACAGATACAGGTGCTTGCAGCTCCCATTGGCCGCAGATCATCATTCCTGGCCAATGGGAGCTGCAGGAAGTGGTGCAGACCAGGACACCACTTCCTGGACAACAGGAGCTTTGTGAACAGCAATCCATGGCCAATGGGAGCTATACGTGAGGCACAGGTAAATAAAGCAGCAACAGCCCACCAAGGGCTAACTCTGGTGAACCACATCCATCCCATGGCCCAGTTATTGCCCACCACTGCCCTAAAATGCCCTGATCATCTAATTTTAAAACTGGTCTGACCACAGTCATACAAGTGTTCCCTTTGATAAGCTGGACATAAGCAGGACAATGAAATGCTATACCATCCTTCTTAATTCCATTTTAATTTGTTTTCTAAATATTATATGCAGCTCTAATAGTACAGTTATCAAGTCTATGCTATTTTGTATATGATGAGACATTTATCCAATTGTGCCTCAAGGAGACTCTGTAGCCCTAAAGATTAAAAATGAGCATGCCTCCCTCAAACTGTAGTATGGCTTTAAAATAATATTTCAGAGATGCTAGAACAATTTATATGATGGAAGTGCTGAAAGCAGAAGTCATGTGTTTGAGCTATTACTAGTCATTACTGTTCCCAGCGCCTATGTGAGTTTTTAAGCAATAGATGTTGGCTTCTTTAGTTGCCGTCTGGTTTGAGTCTTTAGAGTGCACGTGCTCCATATTTTCAAGCATTTCTCTTCAGTCATGAGGGCTAGAAACACAACATTTTTTAATAAAAGCTAAAATGCTCATGCAATATTGTGGTTGTAACAGCTGTCCCTTAAATGGGGGAAACTAAATCACAAGACTCAATGACATTGTAAGAGTTTACACCACCAAATAGTCAATTCTTCCTAGAGCAACCTATCTAGCAGAGGGGGGGGGGACCTACTGCTTATGCTTCTCTCCAGCTAACCAGTCGTGTGCCTGAGAGAGGTGGCATGGCCCCATCTTCCCTTCTACTGGATTATATAAGAGGGACAGAGCTGTTAGTATACCAGAGAGTCCTACTATGAAATGGTAACTATTTGCTGTATGCTCCACGAACTGCAAATATGACTGGTCCCACATGGGCAGGAGTGGCTCAAAGTGAGCTGCCGACAGCTGGCACTCTAGGAGGAATGCACGATCGGCACCCCCACCTTCATAGCCCTCAATGGCGTGAAGTCATTCAACGTGGCGCCCTAGGCAACTGCCGAGGTTGCCTGCATCCACGGGCCACCCCTGCACATGGGTGCTCACTCAAAGAGGGATCATAAATTCCAAGGCTGGAAAGGACCATTGTAATCAACTGTGCTAACCTCCTGTTTAACACTAACCATGGAATTGCCCCCAAAACAATTCTTAGAGCTTGTTTTTTAGAAAATTAATCCGTGGTGAAGATTCTACCACAACCGATGGCAAGTTGTTCCGATGATTTCTTGCTGTTTAAAAATATGCTGTCATTCTAGGCTCTGATTGTCTAGCTTTCAACTTCCAGGCACTGGATCATGTTTTGCATCTTTCTTTGATACACTGAAGAGCCCATTATTAAAATATTTTTCCCCAAATAGTACTTCTAAGCTCTATAGAACTCACATTTAGCTTTCACTATTAAGCTAAATAAATAAATATATTCAAGGAGCTCAATCACAATAAGGCTTGTTTTCTAATTCTTTTTGTTCTCTTAGCTCTTCTCTGAACCTTCTCCACTCTATCATCATCATCATCATCAACCTTCTTGAATCCTTTACTCCCCTCCTGGGCTCAGTATTCTACCAATAGTCACACACATGCAAGTTGAGGTTATTTTACCTCTAACTTTAAAAAATAAATCTTAAGCAGGCCTTTATATAAAGGATTGCTTTAGTCCTTTTGGCCACAGCATTGCCATTTTAGCCAAGGTGAGTAGGAATGATGTCCCTAGTTTCTGTTTGTCAGAGGCTGAGAATGGGTGACAGGGAAGGGTTCACTTGATAATTACCTGTTCTGCTCATTCCCTTTAGGACACCAAGCACTGGCCACTGTAGGAAGACAGAATACTGGGCTAGATGGACCTTTGGTCAGACCCAGTATGATATTAAATTCAATTAATATCAAGCTCAGGATATTAAATTCAAATCCCTCCTTATATCGGATTTGAACTCATATCTCCCACCCCTCAGGGGAATGCCCAAGTCACTGGGGTTGTATGATACTCTGGGAGCGTCAATCTCACTCTTCTTTGAGGGGCAGGGCATAAGCCATACTTCATCTTGGCATTTTCTATTGACTAGCTTAGGTTGTACCCCCTCACCTTGCTGGCTTTTTCAGATCCCATTTCCCTTCCCAAGCCTTGTACAGGTGCCTAACTTATGCTCAGCTTTATAGTATAATGGAATCAATAGCCCCAAGTCCTCCAGGTGGATACAGCCCTTAGTCTGTTTGTGCCTCAGTTTCCCATGCACAGGAAACATTGACTCAATTTTGCCCCTTACATGCTGTCTTCTCTATTTACATTTAAATCTCATCAAGGCAGGGATTCTGTTACTGTGAGTTTGTACAGCACCCAGCACAATGGGGCTTTGATCTTGACTGGGGCCTCTAAGCACTACCATCATGCACAAATCATGAGACGGGAAATGATAAAGATGGGTTGCATGTCTGAAAGACTGCAATCAGGATCATTTTGGTTTGTTTCATGCAAATTTGAGCTTGAGGCAAGCATTTATCCTCAAAAGGGAGCTACAAACAGGCCTGTTTTTCAGGACATTTGCAATAGAGAACAAAGAACTAAAGGTCACTTCTTCACACTGGTATATTAACTGAGGTGTCTTCATGCATGTAATCACTTTGCTGCAAAGTGTCCTGCTAAAATAAAATGCAATGTCAAAATTGACAAGTCCAGGGCAGACAAAAAGGGAAATGTTGCCTTCTAGCTAAAGGAGACAGATCACAAGAAATGCACCTTGGACATGAGTGAAAGTAGATTTTTTTTTCCTGGTAAGTCACTAACATACATGACAGCCACAACCAAACCAAGACACTGATTCCACACACAACTGAAATGTTTGTAATCAGATTCTATCAAAATTCTCCAAGCAAGTGCAGTGTTCAACAGATAGATATAAAATATTGAGTAAGAGAGGCAGCTCTACTGCATTAAGTAGGTTAAATTTTTTCCCTGAACAGCCCTGATTTCAGATAACCACATTTAAATATTTGGGCCAGATTTATCAAATGCAAGCACCAGTTGCAACCTAAAACCATGCAGGTGAGGATCAGAGGTGCTGAGCATTGCTACTCATTTGGCTTCCTGATACCATACTTCCTATCTTTCCTGTGCAAGGAATAGCTTGCTCTTGTATCTATAAGGTGTCTCTGAAAAAAACCAACAAATGGTCTGGTAGCACTTTATAGACTAACGAAACATATAGATGGTATCATGAGCTTTCGTGGGCACAGCCCACTTCAGATGACTGGAGTAATGAGTTGGAGATATGAAAACTATAAATAAATAGTAGAGGGGAAGAGGAGAGGGGAGAGAAAGAAAAAGGGAGGGGTGGGAGACAGAGCATCATTGGCTACGTCTAGATTGCATCCCTTTTTCGTAAAAGGGATGCAAATTAGACGTATCGCAATTGCTAATGAAGCGGGGATTTAAATCTCCCCCGCTTCATTAGCATAAAAATGGCTGCCGCTTTTTTTCGGCACTGAGCTTTGCCGGAAAAAAGTGCCAGTCTAGATGCGGATCTTTCGGAAAATAAAGCCTTTTCTAAAAGATCCCTTATCCCTCTTAAAATAAGGGATAAGGGATCTTTCGGAAAAAGCTTTATTTTCCGAAAGATCCATGTCTAGACTGGTGCTTTTTTCCGGCAAAGCTCCGTGCCGAAAAAAAGCGGCAGCCATTTTTATGCTAATGAAGCGGGGGAGATTTAAATCCCCGCTTCATTAGCAATTGCGATACATCTAATTTGCATTCCTTTTACGAAAAAGGGATGTAATCTAGACATAGCCATTAAGTATCTGGAGAATGGGTTCTTAAACCTAAGCAGATAAAAATCAAAGTCAATAGATAGATTCCTAAACCAGGAAGGATACCACTCAGGGAGCTGTTAGTGGTTATTAAGTAGGTAGAGTCTCTACCAGCCCAAATCAAGATTGAGTCCATTAGCATGTGAATTGAATTTGTGGATGAACTGGGATTCAAGGGCTTCTCTGTGTATTTGTCTTGTAGAGTTGGTTTGTGACAAGACAGCTACTTGCAGGTCTGTCAGACTGTGGTTAGGCAAGCTGAAATGCTCACCAACAGGCTTCTGTATATTCCCTTTATGTATATCCGATTTGTGTCCATTGATTCTTTCCCGCAGAGACCGTCCAGTTTGTCCAATATATATAGCAGAGGGGCACTGCTGGCATTTGATGGCATAGATCAAATTACTGGATGTACAGTCAAATGACCCTTTGATTTTGTGGCTTATGTTGTTTGTTCCAGTGATGAATTCACCAGTGTAGATATGTGGGAAGAGTTGACATCTTTTTTGGTTGCAGGGCTGGGTTCCTGGAGGTTTATGATATGGTTGTGTGGCATGGTTATCAGAAAGAATACGTTTCAGGTTAGGGGGTTGTCTGTTAGCAAGAATAGCTTTTTCTCCTAAGGCCTCTGAGAGTGAGGGATCATTTTCCAAGATGGGTTGAAGATTGTGTATAATGCGTTAGAGGGGTCTGAGTTGTGGACTGTAGGTAACAACAAGAGGAGTTCTTGCTTCCAGAACTCTTTTGGGTCAGTCTTGAAGTAGTTCATGTCTGGGTATTTTTTGGGTTCTTCCAATTTGTTTTTTCACTTCCCCAGATAGGTATTTCAGTTTTAGGAATGCTCTGTAAAGATTCTATAGGTGACTGTCTCTGTCTGTGGGGTCGGAGCAATTCCGGTTCTATCGTAGGGCTTGGCTGTATACAATTGACTGAAAAATGTGTCTGGGATGGAAGCTGGAAGCATGAAGGTAAGTGTAGTGGTTGGTAGGTTTCCGATATAGGGTGGTGGAAATTTATACATTATTTAACTGTACTGTAGTGTCCAGGAAGTGGATTTCCCTTGTGGACTGGCCCAGGCTGAGATTGATAGTAGGGAAGTTGTTGAAATCCTTGTGGAATTCTTCAAGTCTCTTTACTGTGGGACCATATGATGATGTCATCGATGTAGCGTAAGTAAAGTAGGTGTTTTAGGGGACGAGAACTGAAGAAAAGTAGTTCAAGGTCAGCCATAAAGATGTTGGCATATTGTGGTGCCATGCGAGTGCCCATGGCTGTGCCGCTGATTTGGAGATAGAAATTGTTTCTGAATTGGAAGTAGTTGTGGGTGAGGACGAAGTCGCAGAGCTCTGTAATCAGGTGTGCAGTGTTATTATTAGGGATAGTGTTCCTGATGGCCTGTAATCCATCTTTGTGTGGAATGTTGGTGTAAAGTGCGTCTATATTCATGGTAGCTAGGATGGTATTTTCAGGAAGATTATTAATGTTTTGGAGTTTCCTCAGGAAGTCAGTGGTGTCGCGGAAGTAGCTAGGAGTGCTGGTGACATAGGGTCTGAGGAGGGAGTCGATATAGCCAGATAATCCTGTGGTAGGTGTGCCAATGCTGGAGATGATGGGCCATCCGAGATTACCAGGTTTGTATATTTTGGGTAGTAGATAGAAAGTTCCAGGTCGGGCACTAAGGAGGGTGTTAGCATAAATTTGTTCCTGAGTAGCATCAGAGAGTTTCATGAGCAGTTTTTTTCATGTTTTTTGGTATTGCTTAGTGTGGTCACAGGAGAGAGGCCTGTAGAATCTGGTATTGGTGAGTTGTCTGTTCGCCTCCTGTTCATAATCTGTCCTGTTCATGATGACTACAGCGCCTCCTTTGTCAGCTTCTTGGATTATGATGTTAGGATTGGTTTTGAGGCTGTGAATAGCATGGCATTCTGCATGACTGAGGTTGTAAGTTATATGTTGTTGTTTGCTGATAATGTCAGCTCGAGCGCATTTGCAGAAGCAGTCGATGTAGAAATCCAGACTTTCGTTATGTCCGTTGGTGGGGGTCAACACAATCTTCTTGTGGTATTGGCGGTGGGAAGCAGTGAGGTCAGTTTGCTGTATATCGGTGTGTTAGAAATATTCCTTCAGGTAGAGGCGGCAAAAATAGGATTCCAGATCTCCACAGAACTGAATTATATTTGTGGGAGTGATGGGGCAGAAAGAGAGTCCACGGGATAGGACAGATTCTTCTGCTGGGCAGAGCGAGTGATTAGATAGGTTGATGATGTTGTTGGGTGAGTTGAAAGTATCTGTTATGAGAGATCCTGAGGCATGTAGCAGTTTGGACAGTTTATTGTCCTTTTTCCTCTGAAGGGAGATGAAATGATCCTTGTAAGTGGTCTGTTGAATAGTAGTAAATTCTTGAAGAGGTGAAATGTGTGTGGAGGCTTGATTTTTTATGATAGTTCCTAATGTAGAGAGTTCCTCCTTGATTTTCTTCTGTTTGTTGTAAAGAATGATGATAAAGTGATTCCTTAGTTTTTTTTGTGACGGTGTGGTATAATCTCTGGCTGTAATCTGTGGGGTATGTAGATTGTAGTGGGTTTTTCACCTTTAAGCCATTATGTATAATATCCCCAACTCATAACTCGGGTCATCTGAAGAAGTGGGCAGTGCCCGGGAACATGCAAATGAAGCCCAGGATATTTAAATCCCAGGCTTCATTTGCAACTCCGGTTGCCCTCATTTGCCTACCTAGCTCGAACTAATGAACTAATGTAGACATACCCTAATAGACTAACTCGGCTACCCTCTGAAGCTCCGTGTCTCTGAGGGTATGTCTACACTACCCCGCTAGTTCGAACTAGCGGGGTAATGGGCATACCACAATTGCAAATGAAGCCCGGGATATGAATTTCCCGGGCTTCATTTGCATAAGTGGGGCATCGCCATTTTTGAATCCCCGCTCGTTCGAACCCCGTGCCGCGCGGCTACACGCGGCACAAACTAGGTAGTTCGAACTAGGCTTCCTAGTTCGAACTACCGTTACTCCTCATTCCACAAGGAGTAACGGTAGTTCGAATTAGGAAGCCTAGTTTGAACTACTTAGTTCGTGCCGCGTGTAGCCGCGCGGCACGGGGTTCGAACGAGCGGGGATTTAAAAATGGCGGAGCCCCGCTTATGCAAATGAAGCCCGGGAAATTCATATCCCGGGCTTCATTTGCAAGTGCGGTATGCCTACATTACCCTCCTAGTTCGAACTAGGAGGGTAGTGTAGACATACCCTGAAACACTGCCAACTCTCTCAATTTTTCCCCTTAGACTTGCTTCCCAGGGAAATTTACCTGCCAACTCCTCAGTTTGGTGAAGTCTACCATGTTGATATCCATTATCTTATTGTGCCATTTTCTCTCTGACCATTCCTTAGAATCACAAACTACCATTTCGTGATCATGGTCACCTATTTTGTAAGTAGAAGGCAGCTTATCAACCAGTTTCTCCCTATTTGTCAAAAATCAAATCAATCAAATCTAGAACAGCCTCTCCTCTAGAAGATTTCTCCACCCTCTGAAATAAAAAATTGTCTCCAATATAATCCAAGAACTTGATAACGTGTGCTCTACCATATTCCCCCACTCCCCACCAACAGATGTCTCAGTATTTGATGTCTCCCATCACCACCAAGTCCTGTGCTTTGGATTTTTTTTAAGTTAAAAAAAGCACCTCATCCATCTCTTCATGTTAGATGGTCTGTAGCAGACCCTATTGTGACATCTCCTTTGGGTTTTTACCTTTTTATCCTTACCCAGAGACTTCAATAAGTGTCTCTTATTTCCATCTCATCCTCAATCTAAGTGTATATATAATTTTATATATATAAAAAAGACAACACTTCCTCCCTTTTCCCCTCACCTGACCTTTCTGAGCAAGCTGTACCCTTCTTTAACAATATTCCAGCCATTTGTATTATCCCACCAAGTCTCTGATGCAAACTATGTCAGAATTGTGTTTATTCTCTAGCATGTCTAGTTCTGCCTTATTCCTCCTACTTCTCACATTAATAGACAGACATCTAAGATACTGATCTGATTTCCCTCCCTCCCCCACAATGTTCTCTTGTCTCTCTCTTATCCCTGCCAGAATGGCCCATGCACCCTCAAATGTAGAGCCTTTTCTCAGGTCTCCATGGTTTTGGCTTACTTGTGAGTTTCTATCACCTGACCCTTTTCAACCTCATTTAAAGCCATTCTCAATAGGTTAGCCACTTGTATCCAAATGTGCTCTTCCCCTTCCTTGATAATGTGAGATTTCACGCTATTGCTTCTGCTACATGTTGTGGATAGGGAACTTCAGTCCACCAAGCTGTCAGTTAGCTGTTATCTGAAAGATTCTGTGGTTTTTAGACACAATGCCACCATATTTTTATCACAAGTAATGACTGCTCATTTGTATCCAGTATTTTACATTGCTACCACCTTTTCACAAATAGGAACTTTAAAGGAGAAATCAGTTCCAGTATTTAATATTGTATTTACATTTCAAAAGGGGAGCAAAATAAAGTATCTGCAACAATGGGCTGATTTGATGCACAGCTGTGCATTCAGTTTAAACTAGAAAGGAGAAAAGGGTTGCAGAATCACAGTCCTGTAAGACTCCTTCCACAGCACCTCAATGCAAAAGGTACATCAATGTCATTGAAAAAGGACAGGACTCAGAGACCATTTACCTAAACCATGGCTTTGACTGGACAGCCCACTTTCGTCCCACTACCCAAATCCCTCTCCAAGCATCTTATGCTTATGGTTACTGAAAGTGAAGAACCTTATGATGTAGCACCATCCTACTTGCCATCTTTCATTCACTGCTGAAATGACAACACCCATCTCTAATCAGCCTCTATTGCTCACTCATTACATTTTCAAACAAGCACTTTTGTGCTGTGTCCTGTACTACACCACACCCGAGATATCAATATGGATGTTTCAGGTAAGCACCTTGCCTTATCCTCCTTCAACAATTTACTGCAATGCCCACAAAAAAAGAGTAGAAAATAGTTCAGCCACTGATGTACTCAGATCAGAGCCTATCTTGCTGACCAACATTTCCTCTGGAGGTGGGTGACAGAGGAGGGATCACATGAGGATTACCTGTTGTGTTCCCTCCCTCTAGGGCATCTGGTATTGGCCACTGTCGGCAAGACAAGATACTAGGCTGGATGTACCATTGGCCTGACTCAGTATGGCCATTCTTATGTATTTGTATTTCCCTATCCACCTTTATTGGCTATTTGGGGCAGCAAACCTGTTTCTGTTGTGTCTGTACTATTAATTGCAAGGTGGGAGCCAGATTTAGGACTGTCGGTGCTGTAGTAATGAAGTTACATAATAAAATGCCTGATACTGAAAGAAAGCATGCTTGTACAGCCTACTCCAAGTTGTGTACTTCAGGCATGTCATTTATTTTAAAACATTAGCTGTCATGCATTGTTAAGAAAACAGAAATGTTCCTGTTCTTGTTATTTTTTTTGCTTCATCTTAAATTGATGTATATTTTGGCAGATTCATTAGACTCTTTTTCCCAAACTAAGCTTGTATTTCAGGAGTTTTGTGAAGGAAGATGAAAGGGAGGCAAGAACTCAAATATTTAATGAGCTGGTAAGGGAGACATATCACAGTGATGAATATTTGTACATTGTGGGAATTCAATTAAGTTTGTCTGTTTCAAAGAAGAACTAAACTAGGTGCAACGCTAACAAAATTGATAATGTGCCAGATATTGGTCTATGTTTATGAATAATTGTATTTGAGGAAATTTGAAGTTATTTATTAAGATCAATCCACAAGTCAATTACAAACATGCATTGAGACTCAGCTGAATTCTGTGATAAGGTCTGTTGCAGATTAAAAAAAATGAATAAAATTTCCATTTTATTATAATAGTGTCACATCAACTGCAGTATAGTTAAGCATTTTGCTAGCATTTTAATTATTAACCCCATTTTCCAGCTGGGTTACTCAGCCATAAAAGTAAAATCCTTCAGTATGAAAAAGAATCTGAAAGCAAGTGAAAATGAATTGCTTCAGCTATTCTATTCATGTGTGTAGAAGGAAGAGATTCTCCCTGATTTGGGGATTTCTGATGCTTTAAACAAACATTTAACAATGATTAGTTCATAATTTTGTCCACACAGGTTTTTTTTTTTAAATGGCCAACCTGAATTTCTTCTGGTAAATCAGAATTTGCTGAAGTTGCTTATGAAAACTGGAGTCATAGTTATCACCTGCAGCAACTAAAGTTTATTTTCTAATGTCCTTAAAGTTAGACTTGTATGTGTGTCTGATTGCCTACTGAATAAATTTCCTATGCTGAACCAAAGTAGACACACTTGAGCCACACAAATACTCCTGATCTGAAATGGATCTGTTTATTTCTAATTTGAAATATCAAAGTCATTACATAGCTATGTATGCCATATGTTGAATTCCCGAGGCTTGTGAAGCTGCCCCCATGCCCCCAAAAATGTCCCTCTCCTCCTGGCTACCAGTGCTGACTTGGGCAGGGGAGCCATCCGACGCAGCCATGAAAGCTGCAAGAAATAAAGATGGCGGCAGGCAGTGGGAGCCTGCTGTGTCTAAAAAGCCTCAAAACGCGTTTAACTGCGGTTTCTTCAAGGGGCAGAGCCTCTTTTTTTTTTTTTTTTTTAGAGCTTTTTGTTGTTGTTGTTCAAGCAAACACAACCGGGGCTCTTTTTAAAGGGGCAGTCCTCTTCTTCTTCTTTTTTTTTTTTTTTTGCTCAATAACTGCCCCAGCTCTTCGCGCTGGATGCACTGCTATATTGGCTCTTTGCCCAGAGTGGGTTGGCCACCCCTGTTATAGACTAACAGATTTATTGGAGCATAAGCTCCAATTTATCTGACAAAGTGGGTCTTTGCCCATGAAAGCTTATGCTCCAATAAATCTGTTAGTCTATAAAGTGCCACATAAATCTGTTTATGCAGATTTCAGACTAACACACCTACCCCTCTGATAGTGTTCATTCATAGTTTTCTGTATTTGGTAGAATTGGAACTGGAAGGAACCTAAAAAGATTATCAAGTCCAGTCCCCTGTGTTAATGGCAGGACCACGCACCATTTAGTCCACCCTTACAGAGGTTTCTCTAACCTGCTCTTAAAAGTCTCCAGTGATAGAGATTCCACACCCTCCCTAGACTATTTATTCCAGTGTTTAACCATTCTGGCAGTTTGGAAGTTTTCCCCACTGTCCAACCTGTATCTACCTTGCTGCATTTTAAGCCCATTGCTTCTTGTCCTATCATCAGATATTAAATAATCCTCCCATCCCTTGTAACAACCTTTTAGATATTTGAAAGCTGTTATGTCCCCTCTCAGTCTTCTTTTTTCTTCAGACTAAACAAAACCACTCCTTTCAATCTTCCCTCATGGGTCATGTTTCCTAGATCTTTTATTGTTTTTCTCTGGACTTTTTCCAATTTGTCCACATCTTTCATAAAATACGGTGCCCAGAACTGGACACAATAATCCAGGTGAGGCTCAATGCAGAATAGAGTGGACGAATTATAGTTTGTGTCTTGTTTACAACATTCCTGTTTATACATTCCAGAATTCTTTTTGTAATAGTACAGGTCCGCTGATGGGGAGAGGGGTGCAAAGAGAGCAAGTGCCCCATAGCCTTGTGATTCAAAGAGGCCTGGAGCTCAGAGCCCTTTAAATCACCACTAGAGAACTGTGCAGAGCACTCTAGGTGGCTCTTAGGGGTGCCCAAAGGTGCAGGAGCACCACACAGCATGCTCCAGGCTGTGCTGGAGGAGGGGGAGAGCTGTAAGTCAGACAGCACCAAAGGCTGGTGCCCTCAGACTCACCCCTTCCTCCTAAGGCCTCACCTGTTCTGGGAGCATGGAACTGGGCTTCCCACCACCGTGCCTGGGGCATGGCGTGGTTGTCTGCTCCCCTGCAATAGTGTCACACTGTTGACTCTTGTGTAGCTTGTGGTCCACCATGACCCCCCTGGATCCGTTACTGCAGTACTCTTTCCTAGACAGTCATTTTCCAATTTTCATGTATGCAACTGATTGTTCCCTCCTAAGTGAATACTTTGTATTTGTCCTTATTTCATCCTATTTACCTCAGACCATTTCTCTAGTTTTTCTAGATCATTTTTGAATTATGATCCTATCCCCAAAGGCACTTGAACCCCTCACAACTTGATGTCAATCAACTTTTTTTAAAGCGTACTCTCTCTGCCATTATCTAAATCACTGAACGATGTATAAACAAGGGGATTCAATTTCAGACCATTTTCATTTAAAAAGATGAGGGTTATTGCTTTGTTTAATCCTGCTGATTTGAGAGACCATGGAACAAATTAGGTGGATTTTACATTGTTGCATGCGCTGTGCAAATAAAAGCCCATTATATTGTTAAAGCTTACTAGAAAAATTAAATTTAGGGGACCCAAAAATAGAAATTGAATTAAGACATGTTGGATTAGCTTCTCCAAGACAGTTCAGTGTGCTCAGCCCAGAACTGGAAGATAAACCAGGAAGCTAAATGAAAGGTGAGTTTTTACTACCTTTATGCCCTTTTCTTTCTGCCTCTAATCCAAGAAAGGGTGATTTGGGCCCTCAGCAAAGTCTAGGGCAGCCTCCAGCATTGGCCCCCAAGAGAGGAGGTATCACTTCATGTATATCTGCAACTAGCAATAGCAAAATGCAACTGAAAATTTAGAGTTCCTTTTCTTAAGGTTTTTAATTTTCAAAGGGAAATTCATGTTCATTTATTTTGAAGTTTGTTAAAGGTAGGTCATATTTTAATCCCAACTCTTTCATTTATCCCTGATGGTTATGCAGTTACCTGGTTTGTTACCATTAGTTCAGAGGGGTCTTCATTCCACTCTGAATGAGATTCAGAATATCAGACAATTATAAAAACTGTATAATTATGCATTATTTAAGGAAGTAAAGATGGAGTATTTTCACAAAGAAGATTTTGTGAAACATTCTAGGTAGGTACTTTCATATTTAGATTTTTCTGGCTTTTGTAAGTTATTTAAACATTCAAAGTGACAGTTGAAACATTCTGTACTAAACTGTTGGGGATTATTTCCCCTTTCCAAAGGGGTCAAGATTAATATTGTCCTTAACTTTCACTTTCCAATCTTCAATTAGTCTGTCATGTGCCAGAGTTACATTTCTATAAACATGCATGAGGGCAAACCTAGTCCACAAACATCTATGCAACTTTGTTGTCTGGATTTTCTTCATCTTTGGGATTGTAAAGATGTGGGTAGTTCCTACATGCACCCTTGTGGCTCAGCATGGCAATAGAGGAGACTCCCACCTCAACATCCATGGGGAAACAATAGGTTCACATCAACAGCCCATGGCTAGGAGAAGCCAACACACTAACAAATATCTAGGGTTGCCAGATGGTTGAAACAAAAACACCGAACACCGCCCCCCCCCCCCTCCCCCCAAAAAAAATAACACCAGGGAAAAAATTCTGTTGAAGGGAAAAAAAAGTGTAGGGGGGAGGGGAGACCAACGTTGTTGAGCAAAACAAACAAACAAAAAGACTCCAAGGACTTAAGCCCCCTCCCCCCCCAAAATTTAAAAAAATCAGCATGTCCCCTTTAAGTGCAGGGATAGGAACCATTTTGTGCCAGCAGCCTTGGGGAACCAAGTAAGCATGGGGGCTGGAGTCGAGGGGCTGGGGGTGTTAAGGGGTTGGGGGGGGGGAGGGTGCTGAGTGATTGTAGGGTTGCCAGGTGCCCAGAATTTTTGCCTCCTGGCCAGGGAAAAATTCAGAAAATACTGGATATTTTAGGTGATTCTCTGAATTTTTTTACCAGACAGGAGCCGAAAATACCGGACTGTCCGGGTGAATCCCGGACACCTGGCAACCCTACAAATATCATGTTCCCTTTTAATAGAGTTTCAAGTACAAGAGCAATTAGAATATAGTGTCTCACCTCAGGGCCTTTGTTAAGTTCCCAAGCTTTTTCACATGGTCTCTAGTTAGGATAGTGTCCAAAAGTAGGAGGAAAGAGCCCGCTTCAGCTTGCTGGGCTTCTACTCCCTCTTTTGCTCAGATTCTTTCTGTATCTCTAGCCCAGCGCTAGAAAGAAATGGGAGTTTTCATAATTACACCCCAGGCTGTCACAGATGTAGACTTCAGGCTGTCTATTAAGGAGTGGTACAGTCCTTCACAGGGGTCTAGACTTTCAAATTAGTCTTGGGATAGGGAGCAGAGTTTCTAATATATGGCTATTGGCATGCCATATGCAATACAAGCACCAAATCCTGTCCTCATGCACACCCATACAGCTCCATTTTAGCCATTGCCCTCATCTGCACCATAAAATGGTACTATATTTGAACAGTTGCTAATCATATCCATTGGCAATGCTGCACATGAATCAGGGACAAATATGGATTCCCCCTTATTTAAGGGGACTAGTATCTTACAGAACAAATAGTCCTATGGAAATCTATGGGGCTTCTTGTGGAGTAAGTGGCTACCCCTATGAGTAAGGGTATTAGATTGTGGACTTTAGAGGTCAGCATAAACCAGGAGAAAATACGTTTAGCCATGTATGAGCCAAGATTAAACTCTTAGCTTTGCTGGCAGCTAGGTGACATAGTAACAGTCTAGTCGTTGGCTGTAATGAGGTTGCATGGATATAACTGAGGGCAGAATGGAGTGTAATGTTCAACATGAACCACAGTGTTCTAGGAAGTCTATTTTACTAATTAGTCTGAAGCCTATTTTGGAAATGTCCTGAAAATCCTTCCCTGGAGATGTCATTTGATATGAAAAATTAAAACCATGATTGGAAAGAGGAATAACTGAAAGGAATTGCCTGTCTCTTGCCCAGTGAATTAACCAGACTGTTTATACAAAACAGGACACATGTATGTTGCTTTTGAATAAAGCAGAGCTGTATTAATCTGCATTTATTTTCTGTACCCTTGATAATCCTCAGAAGTGCCAGCAGCTTTATCCAGCCGAGATTTCCATGAATTCATTATTTTTGCAAATATTAACACACACTTGCCTCTATATGGTTCTAAGTAATTAAAACTAAACTCAGATTGCCATCCGGTAAACTGCATAGCATGACTATTGTCCATTCCGTCTCTTCATATAGTATAAATGTAGGCCCAGATTGTTAGCAGCATTACTTGCAGAATTGGGGCCTACAGCTCCAGCCCTGTAATAGATTTACAGATTGGATCTTTCTGCCTGTATTGGAAGCAATTGATTCAAGTGGGTCTTTGTGTAAGAATAAATGCCCAGTAGATGGCGTTCTGCATGTGACTCCACTCAAGAATCAAGGAGCCACTGAAGGATTCCGATTTAATTCACAGAATTCAGGCATCTACAATAGGTCTCCCAGTCAGTGAGGTTCTATTGTATTTCAGAAGAACTGCATGTTAGCAGTTCTTATACCAAGGAGTTTTCATCGCAGTCAAAAAAGAGGTAGAATTCAAGTGCAACTCTTGCATAGTTCTGCACCTCCCTTGTACATAAAGCAGAGTTGATAGACTCCATCTAGCCCTTAAGATTTGCATGAATGCTTTTATGATAAATCCGGCACCCTGCCATATTCCGCACCACTTTAAAAGTTTTTTCAAATCTGAGTAGCCAAAAGAAGTGCAAATGTTTGAGTTACTATGAAATATTTATGCAATCAATACTATTAAAAACAGAACTAATGATATATGTTGCATTACCATATACAGTATGTAGATTTGCTTAGTTTGGGTTTGCAGGAATTCTTCAGTTAGTAATGTCCAAGTATCAAACCTATCCCAATTCTATTTTCTGCATAACTGAGGCTACATCTAGACTGCAAACCTCTTTCGAAAAAGCTTCTTTTGAAAAAGAGTGTCTAGACTACAACCAGTACTTTCGAAAAAGCAAGCTGCTTTTTTGAAAAACAACACCCAGGCAGTCTGGATGCTCTCTTTCGAAAAAGCACAGGTTGCATTACATAGTGCCTTTTTTCGAAAGAGCGCTTTCGAAAAAAGGCGTTCTTCCTTGTAAAACAAGGTTTTCCATGGTCGAAAAAACTGCCGCGTTCTTTCAATTTGCTTTCGAAAGAAGGTGGCAGCAGTCTAGATGCAGGGGAATTTTTTTGAAAAAAGGTCACTTTAAAAAAAAAAAAACCTGTAGTCTAGACACACTCTGAGTGGGGGAAAGAACAGAATGGGAGATATGGAAACATAATTAAAGAGAAAAATCTCAGAGAATACACTAGGCATTTGAAGGACAGCTACACATTCTGCCTTTTCATAGATAGAGTGCCAAAAACTGAGCAGAAATTAAAACATATATAAAGTAACGGATGGAATAAAATATGGTAAGCACAAAGCAAAAACCCACTGCCTAGAGACTCAAACAAGAAGTCCCAGACATCAGTTTATTAAAAGAACTAAAGCCAGTAACTGAATGGCAGGAAACTCAAATATCCTTCAGAGAGAGGTTTAAAACCTAGAACAGATGTTTTACTGAAATTACTACATGCCTCCAAGCTTAAAGATTAAATTTTCTTCATGTAGGTGCCCATCATCCTATTGATGTATGCTAATCAACAAAAAGAAAAGCACTGTAAACATGGGATCCAGACCAAATGGCTGGCATTCTGAATCTGGAATTTCCAGTCATAGCTTAATGTAATGATGAGCCCCCTAACTCATGTTTTTCTCTCTGCTCATGCTTTCTAACATTCCAGCTCATACTGATTCCATCTTAAATAATAGCTACAAGACATATGGTTGTTTATAAAAAGGAAATTGCTTTACAACTACGTTTCAGTATAAGCCAACATCTTCCATTATGAGCTCTTTTGCTTTCCATACTTAGTATCACTGATGCAGGGCATTCCTTTGGCTGCTCCAATGCAGGGAGTTCTCAACCGTTTTCTTTGAGACCTCACCCAGTAGGCTATAAAAACTCCACAGCCCATCTGTGTGACAACAGCTGTTTTCTACATATAACAAAATCCATGGCCGATATTAGGAGGAGCAAGCTGGGCAATAGCCCAGAGCCCCATGCCACAGGGGTCCCTGCAAAGCTATATTGATCAGGCTTCAGCTCCAGGTGGGAAGGGCTCAGGCCCATGGGCTTCAGTCATGTGCAGTGGGGCTTCAGCTTTATGCCCTGGATCCTAGCAAGTCTAATCCTGGCCTTGCTTAGAAGCTCTCCTGAAACCTGCCACATACCCGCCTTCCCATGAAGCCCCTGGTTGAGAACCAGTACTCTAACTTACACTTCACGGAAGGGACTTTATGGAATTTTGCCAGTGTGGCTCTGCTCCATCTTGTGACCTCCATGGCTTATCTTTGCTCTGGAAATCCGTCAGATTTCCAAGATCCTGGTTTTGGATTAAAAGTGTCACTTCAGATAAAATCAGTAGCTTTGCCTCTTGCTAAAAACCAAGAGGCATAGAGGGTGCGTTCAGAACACTTTTAGAAGCATAGCTGGCCTTTTTGACCTTTCAAAATGGATTTTAGTTAAACAGCCTCACCTACAAAATTACATGTCTTGCTTGTTGCTCATCATTTAAATGCTGTCTCTGGCTTCCCCAGAGCAGATTAAGCAATGTGCACATGGTACACTTTCACAGAACACTTCAGCCCTCCCCCCCCCACACACACACACACAGCTGCTCTCACAACTGCTGGTGTAGCATGATGACAGACCATACCTACTCAGCGTTCCAACCCATCATGCCAGGTTGCAACATCACTCACTCAAATTTGGGCTGTTACCATTCCATCAGCCAAGTCAAATTTGAGTGAGTGGTGCTGTGATCTTCATTTTGTTGTCTTAATTAGTTTCCAACTTTAGGGGTGAAATTCTGGCCCCACCCTTTGTCCTTGCTTTCAAAGCTATGAAGAATTTTCCTCCAGCCTTCCTGACTGTTCTTATCCCTTTTCAATTCCATTCCGGTTTAACTGCGGGGAGTCCCAAGAAAGCAACTAATTGACCACTTGTGACAACCTGCTCAAATGTGAACCTCTCTGCCTGGAAACCTGAGCTTGTCTTCCCTTTCACCCTTTCTTCACATTTCTTCACAAAAGCTAAACTAACCCCAGCAGCAGTTCCTCCTCTTCCTCCACTTCAGTGAAATCTTAACACAGAAGATCAGGACTGAGATTCATGCTGCTCATCACTACCTTGTCGCATTCCATCTTTCATCCTTTGTCTGCTTACACAGTAAGCTTCTTGGGGCAAGGCTGTTTTCTCTGTTTGTCTAATAGCCTTCGCACACTTGGAACTCCAAATTAGGGGGAAAGGGATAAAGATAATGAAAGATCTAATAAAAAAGATGTTAGTGTCCAGCCTAGAGTGGAGGGCAAGTGACATTTGGCCTCTGCAAAGTAAAGCTTCCTAGATTCAATATAGTGGCTAGCTGTGGCGCTATTTCTAGTCTATAAATTAAGCCTCTGAAAGGACGCTTTTCAAAATCCCTTCTAGAATCTTCAAATACAAGTATGATAATATGAATTAACAGGCAGATGGCTGTTACACAGGGGAACTTTACCCATAGTTACCTAATTAAAAATAGAAGCAGCATTTTTAAGAAGGTATAATGTTTACATTGGGATATGACTGAGGAGAGGTTAATACAGTAATTCCTACTGTCCATATTTAGTAAGTAGTTTAGATTTGCTATTTAAGAGGTCTCTTAGGGTACATCTAGACTACACTCTCCGCTGCAACTCCATGAGACCTTCATAGTGTTCATGCCAGGTCTGGATTCTAAACCCAGCCTTCAGACACTCGTTCAGGCTGCAGCAACACTGTTCTTGCCACTGAACTTCTTCCATGAGAGGTGATATTGGAGGCTGGAGACAAATTCAGACTGGTGGGACCAGCTCATCATGGAGCGGTGGGATGACCAGGCTTGGCTCCAAAACTTCAGGATGCGTAAGGCCACCTTCCAGGAGCTGTGCAGCTGACTCACCCCTGCCCTGCAACAACAGGACACCCACCTGCACCCTGCCATCCCCCTGGAGAAGAGGGTGGCTATTGCCCTCTAGAAGCTGGCCACCCCTGACAGCTACCAATCGGTGGGACACCAGTTTGGTGTGGGGCAATCTACTGTTGGCGCCATGTCGATGGAGGTAAGTCCCTCTGGGGTGACAGTTCATGTGGGGTAGGAGGAGTGTAACAGGAAAGGGAAAGGGGGAGGCAATGCAGTGGAAGTGGGAAGGGCTCCTGGCCTCACCCTGCCCTACTGCTGGGAGCAGCCGCCGGGGGGGGGGGCTCCTGGAGCCTGGGGGGGGAGAGGAGAGGGAGCACCTCCCAAGGACTCGGGCAACCCCTCTAACTTCGTAGGGTGTGTCTACACTACAAAGTTAATTCAAACTAACAGCCGTTAGTTCGAATTAACTTTGATAGGTGCTACACATGCAAACCGCTAGTTCGAATTTAAATCGAACTAGCGGAGCACTTAGTTCGAACTAGGTAAACCTCATTCCAAGAGGACTAACCCCTAGTTCAAATTAAGTAGTTTGAATTAAGGGCTGTGTAGCCACTTAATTTGAACTAGTGGGAGGCTAGCCCTTCCCAGCTTTCCCCGGTGGCCACTCTGGGCACCACCAGGGAAACTCATCTGCCCCCCTCCCAGCCCCAGAGCCCTTAAAGGGCCATGGTCTGGCTACAGTGCTTGTGCCAGTTGCAAGCCTGCAGCACCCAGCCAGCAGGCCCTGCACCTGGCACAGCATGAACCAGTCACCCGCTGCCACCCAGCCCTCCGCCTCTTCCCAGGACCAGGCTGGCGGCTCACAGGAGCCTGCCCGGGGCCGCAAGAGGTGGGCTCCCGCCTGGTCTAGTGCAGAGATCATGGACCTCATCGAGGTTTGGGGGGAGGCCTCCAACATCCACAATCTCCGCACTAGGCACAGGAAAGCAGCCATCTAGGGCAGGATAGCTGCCAGCCTGGCCACCAAAGGCCACATGTGAACCCAGGAGCAGGTTTGCATGAAAATCAAGGTGGTCCAGTGAGACCCCCGACCCTGAGCTTAGAACATAAGAACATAAGAATGGCCGTACTGGGTCAGACCAAAGGTCCATCTAGCCCAGTAGCCTGTCTGCTGACAGCAGCAAGCACCAGGTACCCCAGAGGGGATGGACCGAAGACAATGACCAAGCAATTTGTCTCGTGCAATCCATCTCCAACCTTCCACAAATGGAGGCCAGGGACACCATTCCTACCCCCTGGCTAATAGCACTCCATGGACCCAACCTCCATGAATTTATCTAACTTCTCGTTAAACTCTGTTATAGTTCTAGCCTTCACAGCCTCCTGTGGCAAGGAGTTCCACAGGTTGACTATGCTGTAGAGGCAGGAAAAGGGAATAAGGGAATTTGTGTGCAGCCATCTTGGTCTTGTTAACAAGAGAGCAAGAGTCAGGCTAAGTATGTGGCCTAACAATGCGAGATCTGTAATTAGACGCTGCCTTCACCTCTCGCCTCCATACGGAGATAAGGATAGAATGCTGACTCTGGCCGTGACCTTGAGATAAGGAGCATCTGGGTGGAACTAAAATAACTGTTAGCCATTGGTGTTTGTAATGGGAAGGAGACTAATTGTTATTGTTATTATATCTAATGGACAGTATATAAACTGCTTCATAATTACTTGTATTTGAAGATCTGCCTCGGAGGGAGGGAGGGCTTCCCCCCCATCCAAACCAGTTTTTCCCTTGCTGCAGCTCATAATAAAACTGCCTCTGGCTACTTGTTGCTTACAAATGCAGAGTGAGGATAATGTTTTCTTCCACAATGCGCTGTGTGAAGAAGAACTTTCTTTTATTAGTTTTAAGCCTGCTACCCATTCTTTTTATTTGGTGTCCTCTAGTCTTTCTATTATGGGAACTAATGAAGAACTTTTCTTTATTCACCCTCTCCACACCACTCATGATTTTATAGCCCTCTATTATATCCCCCCTCAGTCTCCTCTTTTCTAAGCTGAAAAGTCCCAGTCTCTTTAGCCTCTCTTCATATGGGACCTGTTCCAAACCCCTAATCATTTTAGTTGCCCTTTTCTGAACCCTTTCCAAGGTGAGGAGACCACGTCTGTACGCTGTACTGAAGATATGGCGTATCATAGTTTTATACTTCCCCTCCTCCTTCCCCTGGCTTCCCCCTTCCAGCTCCCTCCTCCCAGGTTTCACCCTCCCCTTTCTCACCCTCTCTCTTCCCCGCTCCCACCTCCTTTTCCCAGTCTCCCCAGAGGTTAATCCCCCCCACACACAGTTTTGTTAAATAAAGAGAGTTTCTATTTTTGAACACACGTGTCCTTTATTTTTTACATCAGGAAAGGGGATTAGGGAGGGTAAGTGGAAGAAGGTGAGGGAGGAATGGTGCACGAGCCCCCAATGGGGAGGACTGGGGTGGCTCTGTGGGCTCTTCAGGGTGGAAGCTCTCCTGCAGGGCCTCCTGAATTCTGACAGCCCCCTGATAAACCCCCCCAGATGGCAGCCCGTGGCAAGTGCAGCCGGGCTGATGGCCGAGTGCTGTGATGTGCCGAGTGTGGGCACTCAGGGCACTCCAAGACAGGACTGCTTTGCTGTCCCTCACCAAGTTAGACAAGCAAGCAGGGAACCCTGAGAACTGTCTGTCCGGGGTGGGGGTTGGGTCCCTTTAAGCACAGCCCTCGGCTAGCCTGAGACAGCAGCTCCACACTCTAAGTCCTAACCTGATACACTGCTGGCACTGGTTCCGGCCACCCTAACTTCGGTTCAGGGTCCACTCAATGCGGACATGCTATTTCGAATTAGCAAAACGCTAATTTGAATTAGCTTAGTTCGAATTAACTAATTCAAATTAAGTTAGTTCGAATTACTGCTGTAGTGTAGACATACCCCTATTCTGTGTGTTTGTATGTGTCTATTTCTGCAGTTGGTGAGGGCCATCAACTCAGAGCTGCTGAACAGGATTGTTCTCCTTGGAGACTTGGACACCATCATGGCCAGCTTTGCTGGGCTGGGATCCCCAAACTGTGGAGGAGTGCTCGATGGAACTCACCGCCCCATCGATCAGCCCAGTATATCTACAGAAAAGGCTACTTCTCCATGTTGCTGCAGGCCCTGCTTCACCACCGTGGACAATTCACTGACATTTGTGTGGGGTGGTCAGGCCAGGCACATGATGCTTGGCTCTTCAGAACATTCTTCCCATAGCGAAACTGGCTCATGAAGCCATACCCTGGCCATCTGAATGTGAGCATGCCCAGTGTATGGCTTCATGAGCCAGAGCATGAGGGCGTACGCTGCATCAGCCACAATGCACATTGGCATCTCCATGTCCCCAACAGCAAAGTTTCGCTGCGGGAAAAATGTTCCTGCCTGCAGCCTGCGGTAAAGGTAGGAATTTCTCCTGGAAATACGCACAGTGGTGAAGCACTTCCCACAAGGTGGAGCTGCGCTCGCAGACCCTGGCATAGCCCTGCCTCAATTCCTTTACCTTGGCCCACACCTGGTCCAAGGTTCTGGGGTGGTGTCCTTTTTTGGCCAGCCCCTCAGTCGTGTGGGCGTAAGTGTCTGCATTCCAGCATCAGTAATGCAGAGCCTGCAGCGATTCCTCCTCTCCCCAAAGTTCTAAAAGTGTCAGGGCCTCTGGCCCTGACCAGGCTGGTGCTCGCCTCTTGGTGCCCCTAGAAGCCTCGTGGGATGGCTCCCTGGAAGGTCCTTGGGGGCCACAGGTGTCTTGGGCTTGTGCCATGCTTCTTTGGCAGACAGGCAGGGAGAGCTGTGTGGTCAAAGGCTTCCTCTGGCTGCCTTCCTGACACAATGGTGTCTGTGCCTTTAAGACATGGCTACAGACAGGAATAATAGAGGTTTTTCCTGCAGATGGAGTGTTCACTAGGGCTTTTTCCTGGAGGTCTGTTTTTTCAAAAAACAAACAAACAAACAAACAAAAAAACCCACCCCGCATCCACAAACGCCTTTTTTTGACAGCTCTCTGTCGAAAAAGGCATTATTTCTTGTAAAACGAGGCTTACCGCTGTCAACAAAACTGCTGCGTTCTTTTAATTTACTGTTGAAAGAACGCAGCTGTAGTCTAGATGCGGGTGAAGTTTTTTTGAAAAAACAGCGTAATCTAGACAAACCCTTAGAGATTGTCCTCAATTGTCAAAAACAAATTGGATTTAATGACAAGCAGCATAGCGAGTCCGTGTGACAAGCCCAGAAAGAGCCATAGACAAGTCCTCCAAGAGGATAGAGAGGCTTTAGAGAAACTGGCCAATCAGGAGGCCTACAAAAGGAGCTGCAAAGCTCAGCAGGAGTCAGGGTACGTCTATACAGCACCATTATTTTGAAATAACTAGCGTTATTTCGAAATTACTTAGTCCGCGTCTACACAGCAAGCAGTTATTTCAAAATACTGTCAAGTTGGAGGACTTCTTACTCTGACTCCTGTAACCCTCATTGTAGGAGGAGTAAGGGAAGTTGGAGGAAGAGTGTTCTATTTAAAAATAAGTGCTGTGTAGACGCTCCGAATGTCAAAATCAGCTATTTCGAAATAAGCTATGCAATTGACTTACCTTGAAATAAGCTACGCAAATTGAGCTAAGCCCTGCTGTGTAGACACACCCTCAGGCTGTTTCTAGACTGGTCAGTTTTTCCAGAAAATCAGCCGCTTTTCCGGAAAAATTTGCCAGCCGTCTACACTGGCCGCTTGAATTTCCGCAAAAGCACTGACAATCTCATGTAAGATTGTCAGTGTTTTTGCGGAAATACTATGCTGCTCCCGTTTGGGCAAAAGTCCTTTTGCGCAAAAGGGCCAGTGTAGACAGCTCAGATTTGTTTTCCGCAAAAAAGCCCCAATCACAAAAATCGCGATCGGGGCTTTTTTGCAGAAAAGCGCGTGTAGATTGGCACGGACGCTTTTCTTTTTGCGGAAAAGCATCCGTGCCAATCTAGATGCTCTTTTCCGAAAATGCTTTTAATGGAAAACTTTTCTGTTAAAAGCATTTCCAGAAAATCATGCCAGTCTAGACGTAGCCTCAGTGTGGGAGCAGAGCTTGAGGTGAGCAGACTACCTGGCTGACTGAGGATGTTGCCTTCAGGAGGGGAAGCCCTGGAAATGCCACTCTCTCTGAGCGGGGAAAGAGGCTGAGGGGGACACCAGCAGAGGGTACTGAGATGGGCCCCTGTTAGGTGTGCACTCTGGAAGGGTTTTGAGTATCTCACAGGAGTGTGACTCAGCCAGAGGACTGAGTAGCCAAAAGGGTTTTAAAGAGGCAGTACAGCAAACACACTTGGCCAGATGACGGGTACTCTGATTGCCAGCCTGCTACAGCCACATACAAATAAAAACGGAAAATAGTTAGTCCAGATGACATTTGTCTGATTCCCGTTTTTGGCAGGTATCCAACCCACAATCCCTCACAGTCAAAGAAAAGAGACACGCTATTTAAAAATATGTTTCTGAAAGGTACACAAATTCAAAGAAACTCCATTTAAATACATTTCAGCTAATGCCTCTGCTGTGAGTTCCCCTTATCAACTTTACAGCAATCAAGGGACTATCTTTCTAAAAGTGAGAACTCAAAATGGTAGTTATAGAAATAACACTTAATATTTCCCTCCTCCCCCACCTCGTGCAAACTGTTTTAAAGTCAAATGTTGGCCAGGCAAAGTGCTGCATGCACAGTGTAGCATTCAAACACTGCATGATTATCAATACAGAATCCCATTAGACTAAGGGAATGAAAAAAATGTCACTGACCCCTTGTTATAGAACAGTGATTTTCAGTTGGTGATCCATGGATCCCAGAGGTCTGCAGACTATGTCCAACAATGCCTATGGGTTTGAACCTCCATTTCAAATATAAGGGTCTGTAAATGAAAACCAAAAAAATTGTAAGCCATTAGATATAGTTAAAGTATATTCTTTTATAACAGAGAAGTTCAAGACTTAAAAGTGGTGTTAATTATAATAATGGCATGCCCAAACAGAAAAATGCCTCCTTTGATGAGTTCATTTGGTTACTCACCCACTATATAAAATTATATGAGATATTACCATCTTTTTCTGCTCATAAGTTGCGTCTAGGTACTGTATTTACTAGGAGCTAATCAAAAAGTGGTAAAGATATTTTGTTAAATTTTAGAAGTATTGAAAACTTCATGCTGTATATTTCAAAAAGGAAGGGTATTCATTACAAGTTTGTATGGAATGCTTTCTAGATTTTTTTCCTTATTCCCCACCCCATCTTTTGAGTGCTAACTCAGATTTACAGAAAGGGAAACATGCTGGCTAAACTGCAGGGCCAGCCCAAGCCATTCGTGCGCGCCAGGTGCTCCCTCCCCCCGCCCCAGATGCCTGGTGCATGCGTGCCCCCCCCCAGGGTACCGGCACATGCGCAGCCCTGCCCTCACCCGGTCCAGCAGTCCCGCGCGGCACCCCCTACAATGGGGCACCCTGGGCAGAAGCCCGGTCAGCCCGTAGTTTGGGCCGGCTCTGCTAAACTGTGGCAGGGGTGTGACTGAGTGTAGCTTGGAAAGTGATAGTGCATAGCAACTATGTAGGTGAACACTGTTTGTCCATTGATCCTATATCCAACCAGAGGAATAATCATTGAACACCACCCACCATTTTTCTCCATGCTCAATAGCAGCAGTCAGAGCTCCTCCAAGGCCACTAATGCAGTTTGGAGAAGAGGATTCCATTCCCTCAGTCCTGGGATTTTTGAGTCAAGAGCTCTTTGATGTAGGACTTGTTCCATGTTCAGGATTTCACCCTATAAGCTGGTTCCATTCCAGCTTATAGAACTGCAAGTTTTGAAGTTCCCTTAAACTAATATACTTCCATAACTTCAGATCTTAGTCCTTTTCTAATTTGGGGCTTCTCTATTTAGACATCAGGCTAGATTGCCAACTAGACTGCATCTTAGATTTCCAATTTAAGAAATGCTGAAAATAACTACATGGCAATTAAAGCTGCCAAGATTATTGAAAAGACACTTCCTCAGACACTTTGCTCTCTTCATGTGACATGGAAGTAACATAGGAAAATAGCAAGCTCAGATCAATCTATGCCTTGGGTGGAGTCAATGCTGTCGAATCCTACTTGCAAATTTGTAACAAAAACATGGACTAAATTACACCAAAAATACTGAACACGGAAAAATCAGTAACTTGATAATAATGTTGTTATTTATTCATGAGAAACTCCAGCAAAGGGAATAGCAGAAATTAAAAACAAAAATATCCACCACATGTTTTCAGCGAAGTCCCCTAGATTTTATTTATTAATGAGACTCAAGGATAAAAGGTTGTTTATTAAAACATAGTATCTAATTGTGAAGAAGGGCAGTTTTACTTTACAGAAGTCTGAACTACATCATTGGCTATGACCCCTCTCCTTCATATTTCTATACATCAAGTCAATGAATACCTGAATCGACCATTTCTCTATGCACTATGGAGATGCCAGAGATTCAGGCTAATCCAGGGAATGAGCTATATCATAAAGCTCCACTTACGAGTCTTTCCATTGATTTTACTTGGAGTTGGATCAAGCCACAACCTAGACTACCTATGAATCTAGGCAGATCTTGGCTATATCTTTGCTTCATTTACAGAATAAACCTGTACCTCAATGAACTTGTTGCTAAAATGAACCAAATATTTTGTGTCTCACTGGAGTGAGGTTGGCATGAAGATATTTTCTGTTTAGTTGGAGATTTTTACAAGTTGTGTTAGTGATTGCACAGTGTAGCGCACCCTTGGGAATCTATTGATTTGATCTTCCAGTGCATGATGCATAAGTTCACTCAGTCCAAGTCAGTGTGCTGAAGCTTTTGAAATCAAGATTTTTTTTCTTGTTGAAACATCTTGCTTGCTAGCTTAACTACATTCTAACACATACAAGCTACCTGCTAATGTAACAAACCAGCAGCAATACATAGAATATTGGGAGCAGGAAAGCAAAAAAAGGCAGCTGACCTAGCACGTCTGTAGTAAAACATTAGGCATTGTTGTTATAAGTGAAATACAGATGCTACAGTTCTCAACAGTGCATGCTGAAATAAAAAAAAGTTCTCTAGTTAAACTTGAGAAGCTAACTTTCATGTTTCAGTCCATCTCAGGAAAATTTAACTAGAAGACCAGCTATAGGGCCAGCCCAATGAATTGGGAGGATTGTTTAAACTTAGTCTTTTACTCTTTGGTTTGACAGGGGATAGAAGTGCCACAAAGACAGCATATTTAGTTCCAGAATGCAGGGAAAACCTTGCCCTGGGATCTTGAACCACCCTCCTGACCCAGGAGATGCACCATTAACAATTTTTAAGAGGCATGTTAAGCCCTTTTTAGCTGGAGTGATGAGTTGGGGGCCTTTAAAGAGAAACCCTGGAGACTCACATCTCACAAAATTGTGTGTGCAATGGGTTCTATTTTTGGTATATATCTACATGTCAAAATCTAAAAGATGAATGGAGAAAATGTATGTTTTATATTTCATTTTCATGTGTCTAGACAAGTAACACAAACTGTTAATATAGCCTATTTCAAAAGGCCTAATCTCCCCTTGCTCTAGACATGCAGGAATGAGGCTCTAGAAGAACTTGG
Organism: Pelodiscus sinensis; assembly: GCF_049634645.1. Taxonomy (NCBI): domain Eukaryota; kingdom Metazoa; phylum Chordata; order Testudines; family Trionychidae; genus Pelodiscus; species Pelodiscus sinensis. The sequence continues at coordinate 57,186,353 of NC_134715.1, read as the reverse complement.
ATTTAGAACTTTTAAAATTTAGATTAGTACTTTGTATTTGACAAGTTTATTCTGTTCTGATTTTATATCTACTTGTTGCTCGTGGGAAGAGGTCAAATAGAATTTTATGCTAGCATTAAATATTAGTGCATTATGGAAATGGAAACATAGCAAGAGCCACACCAAATCAAAGCAGAGGTTCATCTATTCCAGTATCCCATCTCTGACAGCAGCCAGTATTAGGTACTTCAGAAGATACAATAAGCCTCCTGGATTATTGCATTACTACAATTGTCATATAACCTGCTGCCAGAGGGCAATTTTTTTCGATGGTCCAGTTGGCTAATTGACTTTCTCTAGAAGAATGATTTAATGTTGCTGTTCTCATTATTAGTAAGTGTCTAATCCCTTTTTTAATCTTACTAAGCTATTTGCATCAATATTACCTACTGGTAGTGAGTGCAGCATGTTAAGTATGTGCTATGTAAGAATATAATCGATATACTATTAAATTTGATGTGACCTTCAGTCAATCTAGAAGGTCGCTTGTTTTTGATCACAAGGATACTCAAGTTGCTCATTTTGTATTCCTCTATCGTCTTCCCTTCATCTTTTCCATGAGATAGTCATTTCAAATTCTTCAGACTGAAGTATTTCCATATCTAATATTTCTTGCTTCTCTCAATCCCTTCTATTTCTGCTGTGTCTCATTGACTCTCTCTTGCATTAGATGCAATGATGGAAGATAAACATAAGCCGACATTCTCCAGCAGAGCAGAATCAGTGCTTTAAAATAAAATGTCCCTGCTCACAAGCAAGGTAATTAGCATGGAACCGAAAGGCCACCACTCAACCTTCAATCCCTCATCTATGTAGGAACACTCATCCCTTAAATGCCATCTCCCTGAAGACATGAAATTACTATAGGCACTCCAAAGAAAGAAGAAATTTTCTGAAGATTTCCTAACCACCTCTACAGAGCCATTAAAAATGTGCAGAGCATTGTCAAAAGGGCTTAAATCACTTTACTCTTGCAAAAGAATAATTGTGCTTCAAAGCTAATACAGTGGATTCTATGAAGCAATATTTCTCGAATAACAGATACTGACCAGATTGAAGAGTGCCATGTTCAAAGGAACATCACTCATTTGACAAGCACACTACCTTCCTCCTTGATTAATCTTTACTGCTTAAATGCAAATTAAGTAGAGCATACATTCCTTTGTTTGCCAGTTTCATTGGGTGGGACTGTGGGGTTGGGAACACACGGTAATGTGTAGCAACATTGTATTTTAAGTTATCATCAGGACAATACTACTCAGCAAATGATTTGGTACAAAATATGCCTTGTAAGGTCCTTGAAAACATGATTACAATAGTATAGGGTGTGCATAGAGAGATGTATTCTGTCAGTGTGTAGTCAAACAACTGGTTACTTCTTTCAGTCAATATATCAAAGTGTCTGAGGCAGTCAAAATGGAGAGTAAGATCCTTCTATGGAGACAAGCAATTACAGGGGGCTGTAGTGAGCTGAGGTGGCCGCTCACTGACCCAGAAGGGTAAGAACCTCTCTCTGCACTCTGGTGGGCTGAGCCTGGCCCTACCCCTTTAACTCCCTGGAAGCCAAGGGCTCAGGGCAAGCTGTATAAAAACCCAGGCCAGGAGCTAAGGGGAGCTCCAGCTGCCTGAAGCAGAGGCCTACCCTGAGGCCCCGAATTGGGAGGCTGCTGCGGGCTCCACAGAGACTGAGACCTGGCCCACTGGGCCCCCAGACTGACGAGGAAACCCTGATGGCTGTGCTTGAGGGTCCAGACCCCAATGAACCGGAGAACCTGCTGTGACACCAGGTATACTCTAAGGCGGAGTTTGGAAGTGGCCTAGAGGAAGCCAATGACTGTCAGGCTGATTTCACTATAGTCAAGTGAGTCAGCAGGCTGGATCCCTGCTGACCCCAGTGGCAGACAGTCCTGCCACTGCCAGGGCCCTGGGCTGGGACACAGTGGAGTAAGGAGGGCCTGCGTCCCCCCTGGTACCCCATACCCTGGCTGGCAGTCTCCCCCTCTCCTGCAAGTTAACTTCTGTTTATTTACCTGCCCCACCCTGCACCAAGGCCTGGGCCTACCTACACTGTTGAATGGCGCTTGTTTGCTTTCCCTGCCCTGTACGCAGGGTCAGGCTATCGGAGGTTTATTGATTGGCCCGAACACAGGACTAAGCCATCTGGCTTACATGGGCTTGGACAAAATGGCAAAAGAAAGAAAACTGCTGTATATACTCATTCATAAGCAGAAGTTTTTTGGTTTAAAAAAAAGAAGTAATGCATCAAAGACCAAGATTTGGCTTTTCAATGGGTCTACATTGTCATTATAGACTAAGTGTTGGCAAACTTCAGTTTTCAGCCAGTCATAGTAAGCCGCTGGCGTGCCAAGACATCTAGTGTACATGGATCATCTGCAGGCACAGAGTTCCTCTCCCACATCTCTCAGTGGCTGCAGTTCACTATTCGTGGTCAATGGGAAGTGACAGCCAGCACATCTCTCGGCCTGTACAGCTTCCCACAGCTCCCTCTGGCTGGGAATGGTGAACCGCAGCCACTGGGAGCAGAGGGGCTCTGTGCCTGTGGATGGTCCAAGTACATTATGTCCTGACACGCCAGTGGCTTATCCTATTGGGGTGGGAACTGAAGCTTGCTGACCCTGCTGTTGTTTAAAAGTTGGAATCACAAGAAAAAAAGCAAAAGTTTTACTAACTTTATTGTAATGTAATCCAACAAAAACCTGTAATACTGAATATATATTCACATACCTTCAAAATTACAGTGCATGTTTTAAAGTCTCATCATTTTAATGCATTTATTTTAAAAGTCTTAAAATACTTCAAAGTCCAAATCAGTCTCCAATTCACCAAACAGTTCATTAAACTCAGCTTCAGTCATAGCTGCATCTGCATCATCGCAAAAGTCAGTGTTGTCCTTAGACACTTTACCAGTCTCCATCATGTCATCAGCAAATATGGTGACATCTTCTAAATACAGAATTTCCAGAATGATTCTTTCATCATTTCCAAGGGAATGGACTCCCATGCGTCTTTGACCATTTGATTGTGGGATTTCAAATCTTTTGTCAACTTCACCATGTCTAAGAACATCCAGACGGACCACATTTTGTGTAGCCTGTCATTAATGGGTTTGTTCAGGCAGACATCAAGCAGTTGCAGACAGAAGTTAGGCCTCCGGGTATTACAGGCAAATTACTTTTCACTTTCTCCACATGCTTCACCTCGTCTGTCTTGTGTGCCTGAATATGTTCCAAACAAGCATACAAGATTTCTTAAGAAGCTCCTGGTCTCTTCTGCCACACTTTTTCCAGCCATTCAATAGTCCCACTTTCTGCCATCTTTTTTCATATGTGCATACAATGACACCCAATGGAAACTGGGGTTTTAGGCAAGGTTTTTCCTTTAAAAAAGTAACAGGAGAGAGCTTTGATCCATTGGCTAAATGTGATAAAAATCACTGTAAAATGGATTCTCTCATGGTCAGCAGTTTTAATTAAGATTGTCTTTTCACCAACACTAGTTACTGTTCTGTTGCTTAGGAAATCAAATGTCATCAGTTGCTCATCCATATTTCCTATTTGTGACAGCTCAAATGCATATTCCTTTTGATGTTTTATAATAAACCTTTGGAAAGATTCAATTTTTTCTTCAAAGTCTTTCAGCAGCTTTAGGGAAATCTTTGCTCGCTGACGAAGACCAAGACTATGATGTTTCATCAAGCAAGTACACCAACCCACAGTTGTGACAAATATTGATGACTTCACTGGCTTGTATTTGTTGTCTTTCAACATTTCCAGAGCACACAGACAAATTCCAGTTCTAGTGAGTAGGTATTCATTTTGTCAACTTTCAACAACCCAATCTTTGCTATCTTTCTCCAGCCCAGGAAATGAAGCACATTATATCTTGCTTCCTGGCCTTTTTTTGCCTTTCTCTTACCTGTTTCTCATAGCCACAGAAATCACTAGCAGTAGCACAATTATTATTTGCTTCTGCATATTCAACAACTGTAAGATTGAAAACTGTATCATAAGCAGAAAGTTCTCTTTTGATTTCATTGTTTGTTTTAAATACTAGTATGAAAATAATGTATAGATTTTGTAGGATTTTATAGACCAGTGGTTCTCAAACTTTTTGACCTGTGGCCCATCCTACTCAACATAAACCTTTCTGTGGACCACCAGACAACCATCCATGACAGTAATATGCCTTTGCTTATCTCTAAATAAATACTAAATTATTAATAGTAGGTTACTGATGCTACAACATAAGGGGGAAATAGAATCAGTAAGAAAGGAAATATTAATTAAAATCAAAGTAAACAAATTTAGTGCTTTAACTTTATCATGTTAGCTTTATCATGTTTTAAATAAAGTAAAATATTAATGCATGTCATAAAAAAAGGTTTCAATATTGTCTTAATTTATGCTATGGGTGGGGAACCTTTATTTGGTCAGGGACCACTGAACACAAAAGTGAAAGGCACCTCCCCCCCCAAAAAAAACCTGCAGTCCCTGTTGATGCAATTCCCAACTGAGACATCTCACTCCCCTGGTGTTCCTGCCCCCATGGGAGAAGGGGAGCAGGGAGGGCCAAGGTTCAGAGGCCAGATTAACTATTCTGGGATCCCAGGGTTGATAGATTGTGAGGCCCCCCTAGGCTTTGGGGTAAAGCCAATAATAAGGGGTTCGTTGTGTGGGAGAGAGCTGCCAAGGAATGAGATAGGAATGGGTGTACATGGGGGTACAGGCTGGGGGGTGGGATGTCTGGCCAGAGGGAGGATGCAGGAGCAGGCTGGGAGTGCAAGCTCTCGGTGGAGGGGGTGTGTGACCGCATCGAGGGGTACGATCACCCCCTTCCACCCGGAAGGGGGGTTCAACGGACCCAGTCGTTGGATTCTGGCCTGTTGGTCCCAAAGTCTAATCCGGATTAGCGTCTTTGGGTGCGATCACCCCGTTCAGTCGAGTCTGGGGGATCTGCGAACCCAGGGGTCGCCTGTCCCTTTGCGCGGGGCTTTCCCCCACGGTCTTAGCTGGAGGTTCCCGCTCACCGGCGCTGGAGCAACTCAACTCCCTGTGGTGGCGGGAGGGGAGGGAGACCCGGGCCCACCCTCTCCATCGGGTCCCAGCCCGGGGCCCTAAGCACAGGGTTCTGCTTGCTCCCTGTGCAGTAGACGTGGGATGCACTCCCGAAACACGTCCACCCACGGTCGCCAGAAGGGCCCCGCCCCGGGCTGCTTCCTCCCCCTCACGTATCCCGCTACCCTTCCCGTGAGGTCGCCGTAGCCTACCATGCCTCGGTCCCTCGGTGTAGGAGGAGTCCGCCCTCCGTAGCAGGATCCGGGACCGTCGGTAGCCCGCGGCTGTGGGGGTCTTCGGCCTCCCATCTCCGGGGGCCTGTGTCAGGGCTCCGGGCTTCCTGGGGGTGGCGTTGCCCCACACCCGGCCCCAGACCCTTCGGGAGCCGGCCTCAGAAACAGCCCCCTCCCGCGCTGCTGGCGGGCCCTTTTCAAATGGCCTGCCAGAGATGACGTGCTTCCGGCGCGCCTCCCCTCCTGCATCGGCGCGCGCGCTCCTGCCTCATCCAACTCGGCAACCCTAGTGCCCGCCCTTGGCGGACATGCGCCGGGAGATGGGCTGGCCACGGCTCAGCTTCTAAGCCGTGGGGGGAGCTCCTACAGCCAATGTCTGCCGCGCGCCGGCTGCCAATAGCCGAGCGCCGCAGTCAGGGGCGCTGCCTCTCCCAGCCCCCCTTCGTGCTCCTCCATGCGGCCCACCTTCGGCCTGTCACAGGGTGCTTACCAAGATTTGTACTCCCTCCATTTCCCCCCACTGCTTCCATGCACTTTCTCCTGCTGCTCGCATTGGCTATGTTTCTGAACAATGGAAGCAGCAGGGAAAACCTCCAGGCAGCTCGTCCATGCACTGCCATTCCTCCAGCCGGCCGGAGAGGTAGCAGCAGCTCACAGAGCCACTTGTTCCCCTACTGCGAGCCAGATCCAGCAGCTGGGGCTTCTTCTCTCCACCCCCCAAGCAGGAAGCTGGCGCTGGTGCTGGTTTGCAAGGGGGAGGGACATGGGGCTGGAGTGCCAGCACAGGGCTCCCTGCTGGGGGTGCGAGGAGCTGAGCCTTGAGCTGCAGCCCATTAGTGGTCTGCAGACCAGTTTGAGAACCACTGTGAGAGGAATGCCACCTGCTTTATCACTGTCAAATTATACTCGTTCTTTGTTTTTTCAAAGCAGCCTTGTAGGTTGACACGTCTATAGTAACAACAGGCTATTTAATTTTAATACCAATTTAGTTGATTCGGCATTTTATATTTTCAGATTGGCTAGCGACCTACAAGGTCCAGCGGTCAACATGCATGAAGAGATCATATTACACAATAGCAGATTGACACCAGGACTATAGTACTATCATTCACTGTGTTTTTCTGACTGACTTGTAGAGTCTAGCATTTTGTTAAATGGAAGGGTCACATTTCATGCAGATACAATTTCAACAATAACATTTTAACACATTTTTTAAAAGTAGTGAGACCAGAATTGATGTTCCATCATCGATGATCTACAAAAAGGTTAAAGAAAACTTCTGTTCCCAGCCCGTCGGGTTAAGCTGCTGGCACACCAAGAGTTTTAGCTTATCTAGAGCATCTGCAGGCATGGATTACCTCAGTTTCCAGTGGCTGTGATTCATCATTTCCAGCCAGTGGGAGCAGTAGGAAGTAATGCAGGCCAAGGGATGTGCTGGCTGCCACTCCTGTTGGCCAGGAATAGAGAATCACAGACACTGGGAGCTGAGGCACGCCTTGCCTACAGATGGTCCAGAAAAAACAAAACCTCTGGCGTGCCAGCAGCTCACCCTGACAGTCTGGGAATTGAAGTTTACAAACCGCTGAACTGTAGGGTCAGCTTATAAAAGGGTCATAGCATTTTGCCATGAACAAGTATACTGTATATGGTAGCTAACCATAGGAAGTCTCTCTTTCTGACCCACAAGCATCCAAGAGTTCAGAACCCACAGTAGTTCAAAGCAAATACTCAAGGTCTGGCCCACCTTTTACTCAGGAGGTGCAACTGGGCCAAAGTCAGGCAAATAGTCTATGTTCCCAGAGAGAAAAGAAGGCGGAGGACATGTCTGTTCTCCTCCTAGTACCACTCCACACTGAGCCAGCCTTTCCCTCCATAAAGCTCTGCCTCCAGGCCTGCACATGCCTTGTAGGTGCAGAAGGGCAGGGCTGCTTGAGCCCCCAGCGGCTCTTCAGTAGCTTCCTGGTCAGTGTAGTGTTTGTATGTACAGTCACAGGCTGCTTACCTAGATGGGACTCAAGCCTGTTGATTTAAAAGAGGGAACTAATTCTTTGACTTACGTTACTATTAGTAACGGTCTCTATCTGAATTTGTTCCTTTAAGTTATTATTTATGTTTTAAAAATATATATTATCCTCCCCATTCCTACCCACAGTGGTTTCCAGAGAAAGATTCAAACTGCACAGTTACCAGTCAGGACATTTTACATCAAAAGGACAGAAAAATGTATGTACTTAGAAAAAATACAGCAAAGGACAAGTCAAACAAAAAAAAGCAGTCCGTCTGGAATTGAAGCACAGACTGGTAACATTAAGGCTACGTCTATACTATCGCCTTTTTATGCAAAAGCATGTGCAAATGAGGCAAAGCGAGGCATATCACCCCACCTCATTAGCATAATAAATGAGTGCTCGTTTTTGCGCAAGAGGCTTTTGGGCAAAAAGGAGCTGTCTACATGGCTCCTTTTTGCACAAACCCCCTCTTTTGCGCAAGAGCCATTCTTCAGGAAAAAAAATACAGAAGAACAGCTCTTACGCAAGAGGATGTTTTTGCACAAAAGCCTCTTGTGTAAAAACTCATTAATCATGCAAATGAGGTGCAACGATATTCCATGCTTCGTCTCATTTGTGTATGTTTTTGCGCAAAAAGGCTACAGTATAGACACAGCCTAATTGTCCTTCATGTATGAAGGCTTGAACAGATTTATCAACTCAGGGGAAAAAAAAAAAGCAGCCATTTCAGATAGCAATGATTTCTCAGCAAGGTCTGTGTCTTAGGACCTTTATCTTTAATCAGAGTAGTTGCAGATCTACTAGTTCTTTCCCTTCTGCACCTCCAAAACTATACATAAGGTGTGTCTAAACTACATTCCTTTTTTGAAAGAGGAATGCAAATGAGGGAAGTCAAAAATGCAAATGAAGCACAAATTTACAAGTCTCATGTTTCATTTGCATAACCACGTACGATCGCTTTTTTGAAAAAAGTGTTTTTTAAAAGCAGGCTAGACTTGGTCTCTTTCGAAAGAGAAATGTAGTCTAGATGCACCCTTGGGAAGGACTCACACCGGTTGCACTGCCTAACGTGCTCATAGTAGGGCTTGTAGAACAGATTATAGATTTAAATTTAAAAATTGCTGATACATTTATGCTCAGATCAAAAGGTATTTAGGCTTCTAACAGGTTGGTTGCAGTGGAAGTCAGGACCCTAAATACCTTTGAAGATCTGTGCGTGTGTGTGAAGTGGACCAAAGAAGATGGAGAATTAACTGTTTAATGGGTTAAGTACTGCAGTATATGACACTGACTAGAAACTTGCTGATTCAAACCTCTTCTAAGGTCCATATTCTCAATTAGTATTCAAAGTCCTCATTTCCACTGAAATCAAAGTTAAAAATATCTAGGTATCTGACAATCAGGGCTTTAGTGCTTCGAGAAGAGGTTTCATTTAAGCCACTTCTGCTCAAGGTCATACATGATGGATTCTATAAGAACTGCTCTTTGAATGGGTTATTTTCCCTGGCCCATTTCACACGAATAAGTTTTCTATCATGAGGACTGACAGGATTTTTATATTAATCTTTATTAAGTTTCCTGTTAAAAATAGAGGCATAGAACAAGATTCCTAGCATCCATCTTTCTATTCATTGACAAATTCTATAGTGACAGGCAGTTCTATAAGTTTACTGACTGCTGACAACACAGCTACATCTTGATCAAAGAATCCAATGGTGGAGAAGGATAACTTCAGAGGCTGACAAGGTAATCAAGAGGCTTAGAAACCGGAATGTAATTTCAAACAAGGATTGGGAGTGTGATCAAAGGTATTTTAACCAAAATCCTTTAGATGGCATAAGCATAGCTTCTCCAGGTTAACATATTTTATAGTAATGATCAGTGAGAGATTATTGACTTCAATACACTATGGACAGGAGCCACATCATACCTGGGGTTTATCACAAGGGGACAGAAGGGAAGATGGACCCTTCCTTAACATTGCATGGGCCTTGTAAGGGCCAGACCAAATAGCCTCCCTCAAAACTGGCTCCACAATTGTGTTCAGTCCCTCAGGAGAGGTCATAGTGCAGGAAGTCTCAGTAATGATTCCATCAGAGAGTTATTCTCCGGTCACTGTCCTGTTGCACTTTGGTGAAAGACCACAGAACTCAATCCAAAATAATATTCTGCCATCTCCATGTCAGTAGGGCAACTCATGAGAAACCCATGTGCTACTAAACTAACTCTGGCCCTTGATAGTCCTCCCACCCCAGCTCTCTGGCAGTAGTATCTCATTGGAATCACATAATATTAAAAATTCCCTGTCCCAATGAACCTGAAATGCAGAAGGGGGAGGTAAAAAAAAGGGGTCTTCAGAAAAAATAATGTAACCCTGAGAAGTCCAAAGTATCTCTCCAAGAAAGCCATTCCAACATTTTTTTAAAAGCTATTATTGCCATTAGAAATTTGCCATTCAATAATTGGTTAGGGAGGATATATTAGAGACACTCTCCGGGTTCTCTCTCATTTGCTCTAAAATTTAGCTGTAAAGATTTTATCTTGGAGCTGCTATTCTTCTATTTATGAATTGCTCTGTCTCCCAATCATTGACAGATGCACGTATGCCTCTCAAAAGGAAATCTAACTAAGTTCCATTACCTGTGTCTTGCGTCTTCTAAGGATTTGCTCACCTCTGGGAGCACCCACTTGTGGCTGCATTTGAGAATCAGCTCTCATCCAGTCTAGCACCTCCTTCCAGCACTCGCAGCCCTTCTTGCTCTCCAAGACTCCAGGTTTCTCTCTCCATGCCTTAGCCACCCAGACAAATCATGACATAGTTCTAGTCTTCTAGGGTAACATAGTCCCTCTGGACCAGCTGTCCAAACACTGCCCCAGGTCATCTTCTGCAATTTCCAATCTGTGCCACTTGCTCTGTGGCTAAAGGAATCTAGATCTGTCTACTACTCAGGGCTCCAATCTGGAAATCTTGTCACTAACCAAGATCTACACACAGTCTCAGCCCTCACTCGAATTGTGGAGTGAGGAGGACTCCCTGCAGGACCCCAGGGCACTACCCTTGCCTGCCTGGCCGTGTGTGTGTGGGGAGGCGGGACGGGCAGTATGGACCTCTGGCCACCTTGGAGCCCCTGTGACACAGGGTGTGCTGTGCATGCCACACATGGCCTTGCACCTGCCACTCATAAAGGAGGGCACAGCCTCAGGGAATGTGTGTGCAGGGTGGACTGACCACTTCTCTTTCTTGTGTCTTCTCCACAGCTGGAGCAACCGGGATGGGGGGCCTAGCCACACCACCACTGCAGCCACCACCCAGAGTCTGGACAAGCCGCAGATGAGCCAGGCCTGGGGAGGAGCTGATGTGCCAGCACATCGGGGTGATGCGCAACATACATGCCACCCTGTCGCACCACCTGGGCTGTCGGCAGCAGGCATGGAGTGACCGGGTGGCTCGCTGTGACACCCTGCTGGACATCTTGTCCTACCCAGCGGAAACAGGTGACTGCTACCACTGCTCCTGCCTTCCACCCTCCTGCCCCCCTTCCTATCTCCATGGCCCACCATGCCATGCCCTCCCTCCATTCCCCATGGCTCCTCCCCCAGTCATGCCTATGGCCCCTCCTATGGCTCCTCCTCCTCCTGACCCCCCCCCCACTGACCCTGGCCTCATTCTAGCCACTCCCCTGCCCAGCACATTGGAGCCCCCAGAGCCACCCAACCCCGACAACATGCCTCCACACGAGGGGGCTCAGCTATCCACCCCAGTACTCCTCCCAGTCCTCATGCCCCCTCCCAATGATAATCCCCCCTCCCATTTCACACAGCCCCCCTCCCCCTGACCACCCTCATGTTTATTAAACAAATAAAAGACCAAACAGGTGTGTTTATTGGGAGGTCGGGGTAGGGTCAAGGGTTGAGGGTGAGAGAGGGAAGGGAGAGAGGAGGAAGGGTTGAGGCCCTGGGGAGATTTACAGTGGTTCCTCCGAGAACCTTCCTTCAGGGCCTCCGGGATGCGCACCCCAGCCTCATGGGCCTGGCGGGTCACAGTTGTGAGGGACTGCTCAAAGCCTCGGCCCTCATGGGTGGCCTCTGCCACCCACACTGGGAGGAAGGCCTCCCCCTTGCCCTCCACCAAGTTGTGGAGCACACAGCAGGCTGCCACCATCTCAGGGATATTCTACTCCCCAACATCCAGGCGGGTGAGGAGGCAGCGGAACCGTCCTTTCAAACGTTCAAAGGTGCACGCTACCTGGAAACAGGCTGTGTTCAGATGGGCATTGAAAATGTCCTTTGTGCGTTCCAGGTGGCTGGCATAGGGACACATTAGCCAGGGCATAAGTGGGTATGCCATGTCCCCCACTACGTACACTGGTATAGTCTGGTCGCCCACAGGGAACTCCTGTCAGGGGAAAAAGGTGCCCGCCTCCAGCTTGGCACACAGGCTGGAATTGCGGAAAACTCGGGCATCATGAGCCCTGTTCGACTACTCCACATAAATGTTTGTGAAGTGACCCTGGTGGTCCACCAGTACCTACAGAACAACGGAGAAGTAGATTTTTCGGTTGACAAACTGAGCCGCTCGATGTTCCAGGGCCTGGATAGAGATGTGCGCGCCATCAATTGCTCCCTCGTAGTTGAGGAATCCCATCCATGGTGGCGTCCAGGACCTGGAGCAAGATGACTTTGCACAACAGCAGGGAGTTGATGGCCCGGATGACCTGCAGAAGGAGAGATGGGAACCCATACAACAGAGATTGAGAGAGGACCTGTGTGCCTGCCCCCCCATTGGCCTCCACCCCACAGGAGCCCCCCCATTTGCCCGTGCCCCCACCCCCCACCCCGACCAGGCCAGTGTGAGGGTGAGAAGGCACCAGCTTGCAGGGTCAAGGCTTTCCACCCACCCCGTCCTGAGGGTCCCCCTTATACAACACCCCTCTCTTCCATGCGGAGGCTGCATCCAGTGATGTCCTTACCTGCAAAAGGACAGCCCTGATGGTGGACCTCCCCACCCCAAACTGGTGTGCACCAAGCGGTAGCTGTCAGGGGTGGCCAGGTTCCAGGTGGTGATGGCAACCTGCTTTTGGAGTGGGATGACGGGCTGCAGGCGGGTGTCACGTCGTGGAAAGGCGGGTGCCAGCCAGGTACAGAACTCCTGAAAGGTGGCCTTCCACATGGGGAAGTTCTGCACCCATTTGCTGGTTGTCCCACTGCTCCATGACCAGCTGGTCCCACCACTCCGAGCTGGTGTCCAGCCTCCAAATTCTTTTGGGTATGGTAGGCTGGGGCACCCATAGTGGAGCACCCTCAGCCAGACTGAGGTTAAGGAGGAAGATCTCAGGGTCTACCTCCATGAGGAAGAGAGTCCCTGCTTGAAGCAGGCACTGCAGGGAGTGCAGCCTGGCCCTGGGGGTCTGTGGCATGCCCAGAGGCAGCTCCAGCTCCATAGCACAGGGCAGAGTAGTGGAAAGCTGTGTGGTTCCCAAAGAGCAAAGGACAAACACAGCAGGCACTGCTGGAGGCAGCAGAGACAGAGACACGGCTGTCCGGGGGGGGTCCCTTTAAGCGTGCATCTCTGGAGGACTCCGGCAACAGTACTCAAGAGCAACTGGTGACCTCTAGTCTGGCTAGAAGTAGTTCTGGGTGGCTTTTATATGCGGGAGAGCATTCAATAGTGTGGACACTCTCTTGTGCAAAAACGCCTCGCAAAAGTGAGGTGTTTTGATATGTGGACATGCTTTTTCACAAGAAGCTTTTGCACAAATAATCTATCACAAAAGGCTTCTTGCACAAGAAGCCTGTAGTATAGACATAGCCTAATAGTCCAGAAAACTCAGTCTTAAAGATGACTTAAAGTGTCTTCCAGCAGCTAACGACATAAATATGAAATAATTTTGAAATTCTAGTAATTACATTTACATTATTTACAACAGGCTAGCTAGAAAGTTCTGAACACGCAGATTTGTTCTGACTAGCAGCATGAAAACTGAAGAACAGTACCCATAGTAATATCAAATGTACTTAGTTGTCAGTCCCATTATAGGAAGCATTCAATACTTTGTTAGGATAGAAGAAAAAAAGAACAGTCATGCTGGGTCAGAACAATGGTCTGTCTAGCCAGTATCTTGTCTTCCAAAATAGATTCAGCAAACAGTAGGATTCAGAGCCCTGAAATAAGAATGTCTAGTATTCTTCCTTTATACATTAGAGATAAAGAGCTCTCTCTCTCATATGTTACAAACATAGAGAGAGAACTATGTACAGGTATTTGGTGGTTATAGCTACAGGATAAATTACAGAACCATGTGATAATAGCTACAATGAATGTAACAGCCAAGGGAAAAAAATGCAATTTATCACTCAGCTTTGAACTCCACACCTACACTCAGTCCATCTCTCACTGGGACACTCTAGAATTCCAAATCACATGGCATTTTCAAGGGGCTGCCACTTCTAAAAATAAAAAGCAGTCCTGCCAAGGACGTGTTCCTACCTCTCTCCTGGATACTACACACCATAGTTCCCCTCTGAAAAGATACACTGGGCTCAGGGGACTAAAGATTGCCTTTTCTGCACGGGTTTAAATACAACCTCAACATCTAGTCCTGATTGGATTACTTAACCTGTCGGAGGAATTGGACATACCATTGTTCCATTGGTGCAAATCAGTGCTGCTTCGGGGGAGTTTTAATTGCCCCTCACCTCCTTTTTAAGATCTCTAATGCTGCAGGGAGAAGGGTGGGTCAGTTTGGATCTGCGGAAGAAATCCATTTGGAGAACATAATACATTTCTGTAACACCATCTAGTTCACACATAGCACATTTCAGTAGTAAAGTCAAGTGCTTTACAAAGGAGGTCAATGTTACACCTTGGTTCAGTGATGTGGTGGGAGCCTCAAGTGTTAAAGCCGACTACCCAGAGAAAACTACTGGATGATGGTGAAACAAATGTTTTTTTATTAAATGGAATTATTCTTTTATCAAAACCAAATAACTTTCAAAATAATTTTTAAAAACAAGCAATTACCTAATGCTTATACAGGGTGGAAACTTAGCTAATTACAAACTTCTTTGATTACAATTCAACTATACCAAATTACTGTTTCTAATTCTCTTAAGGCAGCGCAGCATGAAAGCAAAAAATACAGAAACAAAGACAATATAATGATAATAAAAACTTCGTCCACAGCCAGCCCCTCTATGGTTATTTTAGGCAGCTGGTGGAGTTAGTTATTAATCTACCTCTACAACTTAACAACTCCTGGGTTATTATTTCTAACACTTTTACTTAGCCTAAATACAACACCACTACACAACACAAGATTATACAATTTACACAGTGTGGTTAATAGAACTCAGTTACACTTTACAGAATTACACAGTGAAATTAACACGATTCAACTGTTAACTAAACCAATAACTAATATATTTAAGCAATACTTACAAATCCAGCAACAATAATAGCGTAAAGACACACTAGAACTAGGAGCATGCTCAGGACTCGCGCACCCCTATCTTTGACTTGACGGGTGGGGAGGCATCCTCAGGGTGATCAATCCTTCAGCTGGGCAAAAAAAGACACGTGCCCTCAACACTTGGAACCTTGCTGAACAAAGGGGTCGAGGGTCTTTTATAACATAACCTGATATCCGGTACCTTATTAGGATTTGTTCCCTGGCCGGGCCTTATAGGCTGGTAAAGAGGTAATGTGCAATATTGCCCTATAGGATTTTTCATGATGCCCACCTGATGGCCCCATGGACAGTGCCGGGTGCGGGCATGGTCAATGTGCATGGCAGTTGCGTCTTATCTTCCTATGCCTACCTCCCTACCTTAAAGGACCGGTCAAGAGAGTCTTAACTATTTCTTGCAGCTGTGTTTTCTCTTTTCATGCTCACCTCCCTATTTTTCTGAGCCTGTAAGTCCCAGGATGCCTGTAAGGTTAAATTCCGTTTACAGAAAGCTGCATTGTGCTTCCCATGCTCCTCTGAGTATCTCGCGGTCTGGGTTTTCTGTGAGGAGCCCAGGATGGGCTATACGCGAAGGCCATGGTCAGAAAAAGCCTGCTTTGCAACAGTCAGTAGTACCATTCCTATGTTACAAATGTGAAAATAGGTAAAGTGACTTTACCTTAGTCACCCTATAGCAGGGTCAAGAATGAATCTGAATGCAGTGCTGCTACTAGACCATAACTTTTCCTCATTCACAGTATTAATTTTACAGTTCCCTCTTATGAGAGGTCAGCTGAAGAGTACTACCAAGAGGACTGAAGAGTACAAGTGACAATTATTTTCCTGACTAGAAGTCATAGTCAGATATTCTCAATACACGCTAAAATGAGTGGTCAACAGTGTCCCTTTTAACATAAGTGGATAATCAGAGACAGCAGTACATTATTCTACTGCTTTCACAGATTAAGGCACTGCCAAACCCTTGTTACTAAATTGTCAAAAAAAATTTGTAACTTGATTGTACAAATACAGCTTTCATAACTTTCCCACATAGATCAAGACAGCTGCTGACCAAAAAAATCTAAAGGTCTTTAAAAAATTAGGCAGAGAGGATTAGATGTCAGTAAAGATATACATGTTCTAGCACAAAAAGCCCTAGTACAGTAAGACAACTGTATTTAAAAGTGTTCTACTGAAACTTTTTAAATGCTCAGATTCCAGGGAGTACCAAAATGAGACCAGTAATGTGACACATCCCAGCCACATTTAAGATTTCCTCTCTCTGTGAAACACTAATGTAATTGCACTTCCCCGAGATCATTCAGATTGTAAAGACTCAGAGGACACACTTGAGAGCTGTCAAAAACTAATTCTCAGATGAAGGGTATAGGGAGAGCAGATTAAAGTGAAGTCTTACTGTAATGTGGACAGACACTGTTCATCTGCAGGCAGAACCAAACCTGGGACCTCCCCCTCTATTCCATGAGCTAAAAGCCAGCTGTCTGGAAGCTAAGGCTGTAGAGCAGACTCGTCATTCTGTCCATAAGTGGTCTCAGGGTCACTGGATGGGACAGTACACCACACCCAGAAGGTGTGTGGGTTATATCACCATATTTAGGGCCCCCTAAAAGGCCTTCTTCTAAAAGACCTTCTTCGGATTTTGAGGGGAAAGAGTTAGCAAATTCCCACTTACAAAAAGTGTCTCCCACTCTCCCCAAAAGAGAATCCATCCTAATCACAGTTTCCTGTAACTGAAGAGAGCCAATGAATTCCATTGTGGGCCTTGCTATGACAATTTTGCAGAAGGTACTCAGATACTATGGCGATAGGCAGCCATGAAACTTTAAGATAAATAGATGTGTTGTGAAGCCACTAAAAGCAATTTAGAACTAATGAAACTGGTATAGACCCATGCCTTTGTCCGTAATTCATACCTGGAGTCTGGAGTTCTATTTAGTCACAAAAGAGGTATAGCACAGCCAACAATAGGTCATGCTTCTCTTTATTATCCCACTAAATTACTGCATTGTGGCACAGTAATTTAGTCTCTATACACATTCAAACCTTGGCCTCTATTAAGATAGGATGTCAGTTAGTTTGTGATGGTGTTCCCTATCCACTAGGAAATAGACTAGATCCAAAGTTTCACTTCCTATAGACCACCAAACAGGCATGAGGCACTTGCTACTGTCAAGTCAGTAGCAATATGGTCTAGCTCAGGTCAACACTATAGACATGAAAAAGACTACATATCCCTTTACAAGTCTGTTTAGTCACCCCATCATGCCACATCTTTTTTTGTTTAAAATCAACAACCATTTTAGGATAATTAGAACAAAGAATTTAACATTTGTTTCTTCAGAATGAAATTAAATTAGATAAAGAAGTCAGCATATATAAGACAAAGTTCAAATAGTCATGTTACCATACCACTAATGTGTTCTTACTTCTGGTGCACCTCCTGGCAGCCCAACCCAGAATCGCAATTACATCTCTGCCTCAGTTTCCTCAGGTGGCTTTCAATAAAGCATATATATATTGAACAGTGCCCCTTCAAGGCATTAGTTTATTTAACTCAAAGGCAGTACCTTATACACATAGGCCTCCACCCCAGCATCTCTAGGAGGAAGGACAGGGTGCTACATTAATCTTAGTCTATCAAACCCACTTATATCCAGGTCACTTGCTAACAAGGCTTTCTTGATCTGTAACCTTCTGCTGAAGCCACAGCCTCTTATCACATGGGAAAGGATCTCCCTTCCCTCTTGGATCAACCACAACAAGCCTTCTATAGAACAACATACAATTCTCTAATCAAGGGCTTCTGCTCTTACCTGGTGAAGGCCTTTCACAGTGGCCAGGTTTCGCTGAAACTTAACATTCGTAGAGCCTTCTTTGAGAGCCTCCCTTACCTAACAGCACTCTTCCTTAGCTTCCTTTCTAGGTCCTCTGTCACCTCAGTGCAAGCTTTCCCCTTTGGAGATTTTCCTTACTGTGTTCTGGAGTCTGTTCCACTCATCCAAGAGAAACTGTTCTCTAGCCTCACCTTAGTCAAAGTATCTTCCTTTTATCATGTCTAAGAGCTTCTCTGACTACTGCCTCCCAGTTACTCACTGAGTTAATTAGTCCCAGGTGAACCTGAGATGTCTTGTTTCCCCTTGTGAGTTCTGTCAGAGATAAGCTGAATCCCTGACCCCAGCAGAGAGCTTGCTATCCTCTGAATCCTGTTAAAAATGAAAGCACAATGTGGATAAGCAATATATATATATATATATATATATATCCTTCATCTCTCTGGGGGAGGGGCCTTGAGAAGTGGGTGGGCTTGTGCCCACCCACCTGCCAGGATTTTCCACTAAGATCTGCAAAGTGGAAATATTGATTCCTTCCCTTGTAAAGTGCTTAGGGTCAGTGGATAAAAAGCACCTTTGAACAGTATTACTAATATTTAAAGTCAAAGGAATGTAGTAATAATGCTTCCACATTTGAAAAACTAGGCATCGTATACCTACAATCTCAGATACAAATTTCTAAACAGTTTATAGGCAAGTAATTCAATGTTTTTGCTTTATGTGTGCAAAATAAATAGGATCTTTTAAAAAGTTCCCACAGGACCCACTTTATGAAGGCCCATTGAACGTGTTTAGGATGAGTAGTTATCCTATACATTATGGAAGAATTGAAGAGAAGAATTTACCAGTGGCAAGCAAAGCAATCTGGGACAAAACTTTTGCTCTTCAAATGCCTGATCCAAAGCCCATGAAAGTGAACAAGAATCTGACTTCTGTGATCTTTGGATTGGATTCAAAATGCTTGAAATAAATACCTCTTTATAAAGATCAGTACCATTTCTTGATTGAAACTTTGATAATTAATTTGTTTTAATGATAAATTTAATCAGTTCTTGTCTAATTTTTATAAAGTTAGAAATAGCAGAGTGAAAAAGCTATATGTGTTTCTTGGCAACAGCATATTTGACTTGTCTGTGTAACATATATGTTTCATGACTGAGTTTACCAGGGAAGGCAGTGCACAACAAATTCACTTTATTTGTGTGCATGAGGGGTACAGTGGCTGCAGGGTGACAAATCACAACACTGCAATACTTTTAAAAGTAAGAGCACTTGAACATCTTCAACAGTAGAATCCAAAGAATTTCTACTCTCCACCAAGATATAATCCAGAGTTGCAACAAGCTATTCTGCTGAGATTTACACATGAATGGAACCAGCCTTTCCCAGGTTGTAAAATAGCTTTCATCCATAAAATTCTGTGTAATTTTAGGAACAAGTAAGTGTTATCTGTATTTGCTTGCTTCTTTGAATGAAGCTCTTGGTATTCAAAATGCTGGAAGCATCAGAGTCCACGTCACTGTTATAAGTGATGTTTATAGTATAAGGTAATACTGTAAACATGAAAATTCCATCATGACTAGGGTTTTGGGTTAAAACTTATCAACCCCAATCAAACAAAAATATAATAAGCCTTTGAAAACAGTCTTCAAAATGTACACTCCATATAACTAGTTTTCAGGTAATTTTTGTATAGGAAATTGTTGACTTTCTGGCAAGGTCTAATGATCTCCTGATCTCAGTAGTAGCTCAGTAGAAGCACAGGGCTTTGGAGGAAGCTAATTCTTCAGGTATACCGGAGGCATAAGCAGCACATGCTTTCCCAGGTTGCCCCATTAAGGTACTTTATAATACTTCCTAGGTTTACTTTAGTCACATCTCTTCCCTACAAAATTTATATACAGTTCCAGAATGATACAGAGGCAATTTGTGCTAAGTGGAATGGTGACTTCAGTGATATGGCCCAGTTGGAACTGCACTATGACCACCAGGTCATTTGACTTGTGAGATCAGTCCTCCGTTCACTACCCAATATGAGAAAGTCCTATGAAATGAAGTAGGAGTGAATCCAAATAGTTTATGAAAAAAATAATGTCTCACATTTCATGGCATCTGCACCTGCATTTTCCCCTCTGTGTTTCAGCAAGGGCACCCTCATTAAGGGATTCACCTCCCTTGAACAGACACCCTCACCTCTCTGCCTCCTGTCTAGGTTTTTTTCCAGGCTCCACACTTCCCCGCCTACACTGTGAGTTCCCCAACAGGTTAGATTGCCTAAATAGTCCAGTGTCTGTACTTTACTTTCTCCTCAAAGGTTATGAACATTTGTTATTCTGCTCAATTATAAGATAAAACTTAGTTCCTTCTGAGAAAGCACATTTCTTTTTAAGGTGAAAGCATTCTAGAAAAATATATTTAAAACAATAAAATACACATGCTAATCATTTAACCAAAGATTACTCTTGTTCCAGCAAGGACTCCGGTAAGTGGCCAATCCTTCAAATTATGTATGAGTTTTTCTGTGACTACAAATGCTTAGCCACTTGACCTCAAAACAAGAACAACCATGAACAATTCATTCTTTCTGTTACACAACTTCAGCTTTTGATCTTGTCCTCATGTAACTGGTAATATGCAAAAAAAATCTTTTCTCATGGCATAACTACCAAAGGCTGGGGTTTTGCAAAGCCAAAGGGGAACAAAACTGCATTACCTCGCCCTCCAGATTTCCTGGGAAACCCACTTTATCTCAAAAGTTCATTTTTCTATGTCACAATGTTTCAAATAGCTCTTTGAAACTTATAATACTTCCTAGATTTACTTAGGTCACATCTCTTCCCTGAAAAATGAATATACAGCTCCAGAATTATACATAAGTCTTGCATTTTAATACATTGAACACCAAATCTACTTTAACTTAATTCCAAAAGTTTTTTCAAGGATACTACAGAAAATTTCCATAACTGGCACATACAGTTCTATAGAAATTACTTCAAAATCTTTAAAATTTAACAAAAAGCAATCTCTTTTTATAGAGTTTTGAACTGTGTTATGGAATTCTATAGCAGGGACATAAAATTCTATTGAATTCTGAAGATGGTACCAACAAAACAATAGTAAAGTTATTACTGTCTTTAAAATTCTATGGGACTAATCCACAAGCCATCAGCTAGTAATAAGCAGCCTGGTTTGTTTTAGTAAGCAATGTGATTAGCTATATGTCCTATTACAGCTCAATTTTTGTTCCTTTTCAGGAAACTAACAACAGAAATAAAGATGAAAGAAAGTATTTAGTGAGTTTAATTAACTTTCCAAATGCTCATAAATTTGCAAATTAATATTTTTAACAAAAAACATGAGCATTCTTGCTAAGTTCATTTTCTGAACTCTCAAAACTGTTATTTTTAATGTATCCGTTCCTAAGAGTAAGAGTTTAGAAAGCGTGTTGCATAGATAGATATACAGATATAGATGTAGCTCAAATTTGTTATTCCCATATTATAAATATCATCTGTGGAAATTCACCTGACTTCCAATTAACATAAAAAGCTAATAGATTGTTTAGAGCAAAATGTTCCATTGGCACGGTACATGTTAAAATGCGTGGCTTCATATTAAAACTACTATGTAGTATATTTATTTCATAAGGCACAGTATGCCAGATACTGATTTGTGATATGACTTGATGGTTGTCTTGAAATTGTAGACATAAATATCATGGAGCTCTCACACTACATGATTTCTACCTAGCTTTTAAAAACACCTCCAAGGGACTAGAGCTGTAACTGCTACCATTGTATTCCAGCCAGAGACGGTTTTTGTTTTACTCTTAGATCAATTTTAGATTCCTGCTAAAAATAAAGTACACCAACTAACTGAATGACTCAGAAAATCTACAAGGTATAAAACTGCATCCTAAACACGCTACAAAATACCACTAGTCTAACTGTAGCACTCAAGCTAAATGTGTGTAATTATTAATCTAAAAGCATAAAACTGAAACCAATGAAAATTTCTCTGACATCAGAAAGTTAAGGGTTAGACCCTCAGCTAGGGAAACTTTGCCTCAGTTAATTTACTCCAGTGGAGGAAATGGCCTTTGGCAGATAAAATGATCCCAGGGGTTTTACAGCAGATATTATGTTCTGTTTATTTGCTCCAAAGACAATTTTCAATCTTAAACTTATCTACAAATTGTGCAAAAGATACTTCATCCACTACTGAAATGTAGGTAATGTAAAGGTGGACAATAGTAATCATTTTACCAGAGCACAGAGACAGAATACCTGTTATCAGAACCTCTGTATTACCCCTGGTTCTTTCCCTGTCCCCTGTGTATCATGCTGGGGCCCAAAACTGGATGCAATACTCCAGATACCACTTCACTAGTGCTGAATAGAGGGGAATAATCACTTCCCTCGATCTGCTGGAATGCTCCTCTCAATGTAGCCCAATATTCCCTTACCCTTCTTTAGTTACAAGCGCACACTGTTGACTCATACCCTGCTTTTCATCTACTGTAATCCTCAGAACCTTTTTACAGAATTGCTGTTTAGCCAGTCAGTCCCCAGCCTGGGATTCTTCTATCCTAAGTGCAGGACTTGCTGAACCTCACAATGTTCAAACCTCCAATTTGTGCAGGTCACTCTGGACCCTATCCCTACCCTGCAGTGCATTAGCTCTAGTCATAGTGGACGTTGACAAAGATCAGAGGGAACAACTTTATTCTTATTAAAAGTCCTGTAGGACTTTTAATGATCACAAATTATCAGGACTTTGGTTTGAAATCTAATTCAAAATACCACAATCAGTATGTTCAAAGTGATTAATAATTCTGGATGCCCAATTTAAGGTACAGTTAAAGGAGCCTGCTATTCAGTAAGTGCTGAGCACTTGTCCTCTGAAAACTATGCCTCATTAAAATATGTCAAGTTGGACATCCAAATTTGAGGAAATGGCAAATCACTGGCCATTACCTCACAAATCACTTCCTGTTTCAGGGAGGGCTCTCAGACAGTAAAAAGGAAGGCAGACCCTGCTTAGTTTGTGGTATGTGAGGGGATAGGCATAGGAAAACAAACCATAGAGACATCTGGAGAACTAGCCTCGATCATTTTTAATCAGCTATTCTGCTGCCATCTTGAAATTCAGTACTTTCAAACTGATTTATCATCTTTTCTTTTCATCCACCTCGTCTGCCTTTTTACCCATGACAACTCCATTGTCCTTCCCAGTTTCCCTCTGCCCTAGTTTAATTTCTTGAAAAAATACTCGAAGTTTTAGTCTTTCTCTATGATTCCCACAGTCCTTTCCATCACTTTGCCCTGCTGTTTGAATACCTCAATCAGACTCTCATCTCCATAAGAATAATACTCCACACCCTCACTTACAGAGATTATGACTGAATATCCACTGTTTACTACAACCACCATATTGCATTTATCTCCTAATGTAAGTACAGGAAAACACAGTGGTATCTCATTATCACTATGGGTATGTCTACACTTGCACCCTAGTTCGAACTAGGGATGCAAATGTAGGCATTCGAAATAGTCAATGAAGTGGGGATTTAAATATCCCACACTTCATTAGCACAATCTCGCCAGCGTGTTACTCCGATCAACAGCTGTTTCAAAAGTGAAAGTGCACATCAGAATACGTTAGTTCAAACCAAGGAGTTTGGTTCAAACTAATGCATCCCGGCGCACACAGGACATTTCCTATGAACTTCTATGTCAATAATAAAATATTTACAAAACTGAACTGCATGTTTAACACAAAAAATACACTTATCTATCTATAATAAAAGATGTCACATTACAGGCTGACTCCCGCTAACTGCAACTTCACAGCAGGATAGGCGTGAGCTAGCCAGCAATGATTTCAAAGGACATAAGATAGCCAGAGAAACCATTCCATTTAAAATAATTTTTGTGCTAATGCCCCTTTTATCTTTATTACTTGAGACATTCTGCATTTGATTGCATGGTCATCACATTTTTAAAAGCATATTCATGGCACCTTTAAGTATTCTGGGTTGGCAAAACTAGCGTGAGAAAATTTGAGTGAGGCCTTCTAAATAAATATCTGTCTTGCAAAATGATGCATGTGCAGTAAAATTTTAGAGAGGAAAGATAAAATTAACATTTTAACACAGAACATACAATTAAATTTCCACCTCACTATATTTTCTAATAGATGGATTGGTCTGAGATAATAATGTAATTTTCTTAAAAGCTGCTACACACACTGGATGTATTCTGTGGAGATTTATTTGCCCATATTTGAAACTAATTTTTCATGTAAATCTAGTCACTATAGGATTAGTGATTAAAACATTCACTGGATGCTACAGGTAGGGATTAAGGGAAAAGATCAAAGCAATACATGTTGTTTATCTAAGGGATTTTGACATATGCTACTATGAAAATGCTTCCCATCATATAAGAATATTATGCCTTAACACTGTTTCTAATGCCAGTTAACAGGGTATTGATAGGGCTTTGCTGTTCTGAACTATTAATGGATTATTTATTATTAGTTGTGAAATCATGGTACTATATCATCTAAATGATATTCTGCAAGTATTAACCAGCATGAAGGGGTATCCAATCCCTCAATGCTAAGTAATAAAACTCTTCATTAAATGTTCTTTCCTGAAATCAGGAGTTACTTTAAAATTGTCCCCAACTTTTTCCTTCTAAGGGAAAGCATAAACTCTGGATTAAGTGGGGCTTTGATGTTTCACTTTAAAAAATAGATAACAACACTAGGTGCAAGATACTGGCCTCAGTGGAGTCACTGGAATTTTTCCTATTGACTTTAATAGAGCCAAGTTTTCATCCTGCTGTTTTCTGTCAAATAGTCAATATTGAATCCAGATAGCCTGTAAGATGATGATATTGTGTTATATATGAAAAACAAGTAATAATTTGGTTCCTCATTGAAAGTGAAATTCACCCCTGAGACAATGGCCAGCACAAGTTTTATATATGAACTAAATCCCATTTAAACCCTATTTTCATAATTCAAGCGGATTTAAATTATGGATAGGCCCTTGTGCAGGCCCCCTGAATGGATGCAATTGTCATGCACAGTGTATGAGATCTGCTTCCAGTCAGTAAGGATGACAATGTGAAGGGAAGATATTGATCTGCCTGGAAGGATCTTTTTTGATTTCCTTACAGATGGTTTAGTGCTTGATTTTTAGCATGGATTCCACCAAAGGAGGTAAAATGTAATCTTCCTGTCTCTTCTTTTCAAGTTATTAAATGTATATGATAAGCTGTTCCTCAGTATAATAATGGATTTTTTTCTGCCACGTGTTCCAGGGATACCAGTCCTGTGAGGAATAGGTTGAGAAACAGATTTAGAAGAGTGATAGCACCACTTCGATTTGTCTAGCAATCCTACTGGAGATGAAAAATGTTAAGGAGGCACAGCAAAAAGAACTGATTAAATGAAAGTGTTAGTCTGTAACTTTAAAAACAGTGACTAGTCCTGTGGCACCTTAGGGTATGTCTACACAGCAGTATTATTTCATAACTAGCCAATAGCCCATCATAAGATGGGATTTTCGGGTCTCTCCTCCATGTCCGTCTCTCTCTCTCTCTCTCTCTCTCTCCTCCTCCTACTGCCTCCCCCTCTCTCTCTCAGCTCTCCTCTGCCTCCTGCCTCTCTATCCATCTCTCTTTCTCTTCTCCTCCCCCTCCTGCCTCTCATCCGGGGCACCACGGAGCCCAAATGGCGGTTTGGGCTCCGCACTCCCCATGCGGGAACAAGCAGCGCAAGTGGCCGTTTGGGCTCTGTGCTCCCTGTGCAGAAGCAAACGGCGCAACTGGCTGTTTGGGCACCACACTCCCTGTGCTGCATAAGAAGCGCAGAGCCCAAACGGCCACTTGCATCTCTTCCTCCCACGTGGTGGCCCGATTGAGTGGAGCAGAAGTCAGCCGAGCACCACGACGGAAGGCGAAGGGGAGCGAGGCAGTGACGTTCACAGCCAGGGGGTGGGTCCTGGAGCCACTGTCACACTGCATGTCCCCGCCCTGCCCCCATTTGCCTCTCACCGGGGCGCTCGGCTAACTTCCGCACCGCTCAGCCGGGCCGCTGCGGGGCCCAAATGGCCGCTTGCGCTGCTTGCTCCCCCGCAGCAGCCAAGCTGAGCGGTGCAGAAGTCAGCTGAGTGCCATGGCGGGAGGCAATAGTGCCGCCCAGAGGGAACAGCCAGCATTTCAGCATTAGAGAGTCACAGACATCGGGCCAATATATATATGATAACATAGTGCATGTCTACACAGCAAGCCTGTTATTTTGAAATAAATTTGTAATTACTCCAACTCCTATAAACCTCACTGTATGAGACGTAAGGGAAGTCAGGGGAAGAGTGCTAGATTTCACATGACCACACTGCAGGGATTAACTAGAAATGAGCTATGCAAATTGAGCTACATCAATTGCATAGCTTATTTCAAGTTTTGATGCTGTCCACACAGCACTTACTTCGAAATAGAGCACTCTTCCTCCAACTTCCCTCACTCCTCATAAAATGAGGGTTATTGAAGACAGAGTAAGAAGTCCTCCAGCTTATGTCAACATTATGTCAAAATAACTGCCAGCTATGTAGACACAGACTAAGTTATTTCAAAATAACATTGCTGTGTAGACTTACTCTAAGTCTCCCCTTTTACCTCCAGAGAGAGCAATGCTTTGGGGACAATGCACATCATCTAACAGATATTACATTCCACATAACTATCTTCTGTAAAATTACAGCTAAAAATCCAACTGCCTTGTTTGTTTTAACAGGCTCTTTTTCCTTTATTAGTTTCATCATATGGAATTTCAGTGCACCAGAATTTAAAACAAAAATAAAAGCCTTTCTTCTTTTGAAATCACATGCTAAGACCCTGGATCGAGATAACTACATTTCAAGGTAAGGTGCCAGATTGTTGTGGTGAATTTGAAAAATGAATTGTAGGCTGATACTTTAATTTGTAAAGGGTATCCTGATTTTGCTTGCAGACTAGTATGTCTACACTGCAGGTTTTTTTCTATTTGTTTTTTTCAGAAGAGGCTTTTCTGACATTTGGCCCAGCTACAAATGTCCGTAAAACCTCCTCTTTTGGAGGATCCCTTATTCCTCATAAAATGAGGAATACAGAGATGCTGAAAGAATGTGCCCACTTTTTCAGAAACTGTTCTGAAAAAGCGGATGCGTTCACTGGACGCGGCAGAGATAAGAGATAAGAGTCAGTCTGGAGATAGCCAGCTTAGAGTAAGGTGGGATATGTTGTGCTTATCTGTTTTAGGGATCAGTCTCTTTGTCTCTTTTTCTCTCCTTGGGGGGTCTTTGTGTGTTATTTTTCTGAATTTTAATAAATAAAGTAGTGTGATATTGCAACCTTCCAGTAAGAGATTAATTCTTTTAGCTAAAAAAACTTGAAAAATAACAAATAGTCTTGAAGAACTTTAGAGACTAACAAAAATGTAGATGGTATCATGAGCTTTTGTGGGCACAAACCACTTCTTCAGATGAATGGAGTTAAGAGATCCAGTTTCCAAATAAATAGCAGAGAAAGAGAAGGGATGGGGGGGAGGAAGAAGAAGGAAAAAAAGGGGGGGAATATTGTCAATTAGAGTGTTCATGCTAGATGAAGCTGGCGGAGTTGGTACGAAGTGATCTTAAGAACCCAGTGTTTGGTTTTTTATGTCATTAGGATGTGGAATATAGCGGGTAATTCAATTAAGGTCTTTGTTTAAACCTCTGTTGTAGGTATCAAACTTGTAAATGAAATTAAGCTCTGCAGCTTCCCTTTCAAGCTGTTTTTTAAAATTGGCTTGTGATAATATTGAAACTTTGAGATCCATTAATGAGTGCCCAGGTAAGTTATTCTTTTATCTAACTTCTTTGTGTGAATGTAACGATTGTGCTTTCATTTGAGAGGAGTTAGTGGAGTTGATTTAAATGTACACTTGTATTAATTGAGAGCATGCAGGATTTGCCTGTCTTGAAACACCTTTTTTTAAAAGCCAATTTGAATCAAATATACGCCAACATAAATTAGATTTATGAAACTAAAAAATAAAGGGACTAAACTCTCAGAAATGTCTCTGTTCATGACATTAGCATTATTGCATAGATAAAAGGGGAGGGTTTATCTGTATAATGCTCCTTCCTTGATCATCCCATTGATTTCCATTAAAACTACATTAACAGCATAGAGTCACCTCTTCAGCTGGTGCTAAGCAGTGTCCTCACTGGGAGGAGGGGATTTGGTCCAGGCAGCAGAAGCCCACAATAAGACTGTGCTATGGGAGCAGGGTGGAATATATGAGGAAACTGAGTTCTCAGACTAAAAAGCTAGGCTTGTTGACTGGGTACTCAGTCTTTGTCTTATGCATATGTATTGCCATCACATATGCATACGATTTTCAACATCATATATTATTTTACCATATTTGTGATGATGAATAGCTCAGTATTTATTAAAGTTCAACTGTGGAACTCATATTGATTGTATAATCCAGTTTATTCAATAGATCACAGACCAAGTAAACAATGGCAACCTCGAGATTCATATTTACAGACTGAGCTAACATCATAGTGGAAAGGAAAGCTGATGACTCAGTGGCAGTACTGAGATTTTGTTCACTAAAAATTCATTCTGGAGTCTACTGCTGTCATATTGAGCTCCTTTGATTATCCTACTATAACTGTGTTTGAACAAACATTTGAATAAAAAAGAAATAAAGCACTAAATAAGAAAATTTCTACAAGTCTGGTGCTTGAAAGGATGATACATTTGCCACATCTGTTGCAATTATTTAATTGTAAGAAGTAGCCAGCTATAAACAGCAAGAACGTCTTCAATTTTAGAAGGCTGTAAACCATGGCAACAATCTCAGACTCTTCCCCATCTGTCTAGGTAGATTATGGTAATTGTAGGGTGTATTGAATACTGTAAAAATATGACATGCTGCCACTATAATGCCTCATCCTTTACAGACTAAGAGGCTCTATGCAAGGGGCCTAGCAGAGTCAGTTTGCAGTGTACAGAAGGTGATGTTAGTTGTGCTTCTGTTTAGAGAGCAGCCTGCTTTGTTTCTGTATGTTTGGGGGGTTTGTGTGTGCTGAATTCGAAGAAATAAAGTAATGTTACAGTAAAACTCCAATAGTCTGGCATCCAACTGTTCGGCACTCCCGATACTCCGGCATCAAAATGCCAAGCGCTCCTGACCAGCTGATTAAAAAACCTGCTGCTCAGCACACAGGCTGGCTGTAAATCAGATAGAGCATAAGGTTGGGGGGAGAGAGAGGGGGATTGTGTTACAGTATGGAGAAGAGCATTTTGCTTAAGGGAAGGGGAAAGGGGAGGGGAGAGGGAGGAGAATCAGGTTTCAGCATGGAGGAGACCAAAGAGAAAAGGGAAGGGGAAAGGGAGGGAGATTGTATACTGGCCAGCTGCTAAGCCGTGCAGCTGTACTGGACCTCCTGATCCTCTGGCAAATCTGATAATCCGGCACCACCTAGGTCCAAAAGGTGCCGGATAATCGGAAGACTACTGTACCATGTTTTAAAACATGGCACCTTTTCCAGCCTCACTCAGCTCAGTGCTGATTTATTATGATTGTTTTCTCCCCCATAGTACAAAAGAATTTGCTTCTTATTACAGTGATTACTGTTTATTTTAGTTGTCAGCATATTACAAGGTCATTGTTACATAATGTCCATTTTTGTTATTTTATTTTATTTTTTTTATACAGTAAAACTCCAGTGGTCTGGCATGCAATGGTCCAGCACTCCTGATGGTCCGGCACCATCTGGAACCCAGAAGTGCTCCAGGCAGCTGGACAATTGGAGCTGCTCTGCCCCCGGCTTCCCCGATTCAGCCACTGCTGAAACTGACCAGCGGCTGACTCAGGGAAGCCGGGGGCAGAGCTGCTGGGGCACTGCCGGGTTGGTCCCATAGTGCCGCCCCTCGGCGCTGCGGGACCAACCTTGCAGCACCCCAGCTGTTCTGCCCCAGGCTTCCCGAAGTCAGCCGCTGGTCAGTTTCAGCATCAGCTGACTTGGGGAAGTCTGGGGCAGAGCAGCTGGGGTGCTGCTGGGTTGGTCCTGTAGCGCCGTGGGGCGCATCCCCCCCCACTCCACCCCAGATCCCTCATAGCCCCCCCCCCTTCCGATAGACCAGCATATCTGATAATCCGGCACTCCCGGATTATTGGAAGTTTACTGTACTTTGCAAACTTCCAGCAAAAGTATTTATGCTTTTATCCACATTTCATTAGTATAAACATCAATTCTTATTTGTCTGTCCTATGTACTTATATGGCCCTCATTAATGTAATATCTGAGTGACACACAATCTTTAATCTTTATCCTCACAATGTAAGGACACGGCTTTTTTCTGTAACCATACTGGAAGGCTTAAAGCCTACGGCCTTCATCTGCAGCCAGACTGAAAGAGCAGCAACCATCAGCTGTAAAGCAGGGAATCACATACATTCTATCTAAATTGCATCAAAATATCATAATACTTTTTGTTTAGAAGCTCCTGTCCTAATGGTAACCACTATCACCAGATAAAGAAACAGAACTCAAGATAGGTAGAGAAATCTTAGTGTAATACCATTTTGTCTGGCAAGAAACTCCTTATCATAGAACTGGAAGAGACCTCAGAAGGTCATCAAGTCTAGCCCTCTGCCCAAAGCAGGACCAATCCCAACTAAATCAACCCAGCCAGGGCTTTGTCAAGCCAAGACTTAAAAACCTCTAGGGATGGAGATTCCACCACATTCCTAGGTAACCCATTCCAGTACTTCAACACCCTCCTAGTGAAATAGTTTTTGCTCCTTGTTCTGCCATCCATCACTACTGCGAACAGCCTTTCTCCATCCTCTTTGGAACCTCCCTTCCGGAAGTTAAAGGCTGCTATCAAATCCCCCCTGACTCTTCTCTTCTGCAGACTAAACAAACCCAAATCCCTCAGCCTCTCCTCATGGGTCATGTGCTCCAGCCCCCTAATCATTTTGGTCACCCTCTGCTAGACTCTCTCCAATGCGTCCACATCCTTTCTATAGTGGGGGGCCCAGAACTAGACACAATACTCCAGATGTGGCCTCATCAGAGCCAAATAAAGGGGAATAATCACTTCTCTGGATCTGCTGGCAATGCTCCTCCTAATGCACCCTAATATTCCATTAGCTTTCTTGGCTGCAAGGGCACACTGTAGACTCATATCCAGCTTCTCATCCACTATAATCCCCAGGTCCTTTTCTGCAGAACTGCTACTTAGCCATTTGGTCCCCAGCCTGTTACAATGCTTGGGATTCTTCCGTCCCAAGTGCAGGACTCTACACTTGTCCTTGTTGAACCTCATCAGATTTCTTTTGGCCCAACCCTCTAATCTGTCTAGGTCACTCTGGACCCTATCTCTTCCATCCAGCATATCTACCTCTCTCCCTAGTTTAGTGTCATCTGCAAACTTGCTGAGGGTGCAATCCATCCCCTCATCCAGGTCATTAATAAAGATGTTGAACAAAACCGGCCCTAGAACTGATCCTTGGGGCACTACTCTAGAAACCGACCACCAGCCTGACAACTATTATCAATAGTTGGTGTTGTGGAAAGTTCATTCTTTGATTATGATCCTCACTTTCCTATTGTTTGTATGATCTCTGTCTGGTTTTTAATTGTTTAAGTCTGCTGTACAATTAATTTTGCTATGTGTAAATCGGCTAAGGTAGTGGGGTATGATTGGTTAGGTAATTCTGTTACAGTATGTTAGGATTAGTTAGTAACATTTTAGTAAAATAATTGGTTAAGGTGTAACTAAGCAGGACTCACGTTTCACTATATAAATTGTGGTCCAAAAGGAAGTTCTTTGGGAACCAACTCTAAGACACAGATCCAAAATCGGAGCTGCCAGACCTGGACCCTTTGCCAATGATACTGTGTAGGAACTGGAGTCCACCAAATAGACCTGATCCTAACTGACCATCAAGACAAGTTCGTCTGTTTTAGGGCACGTCTAGACTACATTTTAATTTCAAAAGAGGATATGCAAATTCCTAAGGAATTTGCATGTCTTCTTCCAATCGCATTTTCAAAAGAGGATCTTTCGAAAGTGAAAGTAGTCTGGACATGGCTTTTTCAGAAAAAATCCTCTTTTTCGAAAAAACTGCTCTTCCTAAAAAAAGGTGGTTTATGTCATTTTTTGAAAAAGGGGTTCTTTTTCTGAAAAAACTGCAGCCAGACTACTTTCACTTTCAAAAGATCCTCTTTCGAAAATGTGATTGAAATTAAAAGGTAGTCTATTAGGAGTGATGAGCATTGTATGCATAGTGTATGCATTCTGTTTTGATGCTTGTTAATAATTAGAGATTAAATATGATATTAATGTGTAAGGCTCTTTCATGGTAAAAGACCATGCAACTGCACAGTTTAAGGGTGAAGGTGGGTGCTTATATTGACAGGGTTATGCTGGAGCCCTAGGAATGGGTAAAGGTGGGTGTCAGAGTGTGTGAAAGAGAGAATTTTGTGCGGCAACGCAACACTTCTATGAAGTAGAGAAGTACTATTACCCACCCTGATATTATAGATGGGAAATGGAGGCACAGAGAGGGTAGGATTCACAAAAGTAGTTAGGCTCCAAAATCAGGGCCAGCCCACAACATTTTGGCACCTGAGGCGGGGAGCTCAAATGACACCCCCATGCCACCTTTTCTCCTGCCTGCCTGTTATATCTCTTGTGCTCTCCTTCCTCCAGCACAGCACTCCACCATCTCTGTGCATCTAGAGCAGAGAGAATACATATGCACCAGCAGCAGACAGTTTTCTATATTCTGGGTTACAGACCCATTAAATGGCTATGGCTGGCCATCAACCTTCCAGAAAACCATTGCGGTTTCACAATTTGTTTCCATGTGACACAGAACAAAACCAAAGTCTTTTGAATGTGAAAAAAAGACAGCAAGAAATGGAAAGTCCAGGTACCCAAGGCACTTGTCTACAATGTGACAGCGGCAGGGTCAAGTCCCTATTTTCTATGCCCTAGTCTACACTATTTATGCCCTAGTCTACACTACCCTTTATTTTGAAACAACAAGTAGAGTATCCATGCTACCATGCCTGTTATTTTGAAATAACAGACTGGTTATTTCAAAATAATAACAACTTTCCACGAGGAATAATGCTAAATAGTTATTTCGAAATAGTGGTAATGTGGATGCTCTGGCACCACTATTTCAAAATAACTACTCTCAGAGTAATTCAAACTAATTAATTCCCAGTGCTTCCTGGGGCTCTAAGTCAAGGTAGCATGTCCACATTAATGGACCCTGCCTCGGACTAATTTCATAGTGATTACCTGTTGTATTTCTCCCTCTTGGGAACCTGGTACTGGCCATTGTCTGCAGACAGGATACTGGGCTAGATGGACCTTTGGTCTGACCCAGTATGGCTGTCCTTATGTTCTTATGTTTCCCCGTAATGTGGATATGCTATTTCAAAATTATTATTTCTGGAATAATTATTTCAAAATGAGTTATTTTGAAATAATTTCCTGTTGTAGACATGCCCTATAGGGCAAAGCAGGCATTTGAACTTAGGTTTTCCACCAGATAAGTGCCTATTCTGGAGTGGGGATCTCTTTTTCTCTGGCCAGGAACTCCATCCTGGACCACAAAACCTTCTTTGATAAAAGATTAGCTAAAACAGACAGACTTATATGAAAAAGGTTCCATTTCAATAAATAGGCATTATTTAACACAAAGAGTGAAAGAGAGAGAGAGAGACTTGTACAAGAGCCCAAACCATCTCTAGTTTTGAGTGCACATGAGGCCCTGCTGTAAGTCTTAGTGAGTACAAAATATCTTCCATAATTCATATAAAGTTTTGCTTTCATGCAGCTCTTGATGAAAATCAGATTTGCTGTGCTTTAGCTACAAGTGTACTCACACTCAGAGCTTTTAGTGATGCTTGCACATACCTACTCTTATTGTTCTTACAAGATGTTCATACAAGATGTTCTTGTAGCATTTTACACCACAGACCTGTGAATGAGCCAGTACAGAAATAGACAATCTCAGGAAAAGCTCTGTGGAGGCTGTCTCTCAGGACAATGCGATCCTACCTGGTACTGCTCTTTGTGCATAGGTCTGTTCCAAACATTAGAATGAAGTACATTACTCTCTCTGGTAGAGCTGACATCTTCAATAAACAGGAATGATAAAGAGATGGTTGGGGCAAAATGTCATCTCCTCGTTGCCCCTTTCCAGCCTCCTCTTTTCCTGGAAGTAGCAAAAAGGAGATCTTTCATTCTGGAGCCTAATGTGAGTAGTCCTAGTGTACCCCTTCAAAGGCAATCTCCTGGGCACACTGGGTGAAGACTAAAGCTTTGTTTTATTTTCAAAATAAACTCCTACTGTTATAAGCTATAGGGAAATTGATCAGTATGGTCAAACAATAACCAGTTTACAGCTATGGATTTAGACTAGAGACACATCAGTGGGGAGGGAAATGCTTCCTCAACTCTGCAGGACATAGTTGAGTTACACAAGAAACTAATTTGGCCCATATTGATTTTAATGGAACATTGACTTCACTAGAAGATTTTCCTAAGTAGGTACTGTTGGACTGACTCCTAGGTCACGTGGAAGAAGCATAATTATTAAAATGAAATGCTGTTGTGTGACAATAACTCACATTTCCATTCGTGCATATAGCAAGTGTATACAACATTACAATGTCTTTTTAGAAAGAGGCTATAAAACCATTCCTTTGATGTAAAGCTTTACATGAGCAAGATTCCCTATTAAAAGTGATGTGAATGGGTAGTTTCAGCACAGCTGTAATCTGCTAGAAATAGAAACTATCCTTTGTCAATATTGTCAAACTATTTTTCTGAGAAAAGTGACAGAAAAAAATTAAAATTATTCAGTGGCTTTATCAAATAAAATGCAAAATCACAGAATGTAACTAACATTAGCAAAAATTAAACTACCATCCAAGTGGGAGTTTATAGCAGAAGCTAACATAAAAATACAAGACACTTGTAAGCATTTGTTTTTAATACAGCAAATTTATGCACAGAAGATCATTTTAAATAAGATGTAAAAGCAAATTACACTTCAAAACATTTAGTGAAAATGCAATGCAAGTTTTAAAAAGTTATTGTGAAGAACTGGTTATTGTTTGACCTTATTGATTAATTTTCCCATAGATTATAGCAATAGGAGCTTATTTTAACTTGATGTTCTTTTACTCTATATTTTAGCTGTATAATTATCCCAATTTTACAATAATAATGCTTGTTATAAAGATTATTTGTTACATTATTTGTAATAATATTTAGCTCCTCCATGGTGCTCTTCATCATAAAACTACTTTAAAAAAATAAACAGATTAACTTCCAGGACAGCCTGTGAGACAGATAAACATTCCTGTTTTATAGAGGTAGAAATAGAATTAAGAGGCAGTTCTAGGGCTTAAAAAAAGTGAGAGTTCCTGTAGATCAGTGTTTCTTAAACTTTTTAAGACCAAGGAACACCAAACAATTTTTTTTTTTCTGAGGAACATCAAGGATTTTTTTGTTAAGCAAAAAAAAAAAAAAAGTCGCTTGCCCCTTGAAGGGCAGCCATTTTGAACTCTGTTGTTCTCCGCAGCACACCTCTGACTGCCTCATGGCACACCAGTGTGCCGCGGAACAGTTTAAGAAACACTGCTGTAGACCCTATGCTAAGATGTACAAAGCTAAAGGTGAAGCCACAAATGTCACTGGGATTTATGATGGTGTAGTGGTCATTTGTGGAAGAACTTTGTACGTGATAGTTTAGGGGTAGTGAGGCCTGCATTCCTTCCCCCTTTTCCCTTTCCCCTATATCTGATGAGCCAGAAGCAAGTCTTTGGGAACGTACGCCATTTAAGATAAGCATTGTTGCCAGCATAGCAAGAACAAGTATAAGATAAGGTTAAAGAACAAGAACACATAAACAACTCTGTTTATCCTAAACTACTGATCACGAAAACAGGGCCAAAGGACAAGAAGAACCAGATCAGAACCAGATTGATAACTAACAGCTAAGCTCTACATCAGCACTAATGAGTAAGCCCTGGAAATTTCCAAACTGCCAAACAAGGCAGGAAAACTGTATTTAAGGCTGCCTCAGAGCCTACCAAATTGGACTTCACCAATGGGCTTTGGGTACCAGCGCCTCGGAAGCTGAGACAACTTCCCACTTCATCCGCAGCCTACCCGGGGTCCCAGGCTTGCAGGAAGGGACATAAGATATGCCGCTTCTTTGTTATGGTGTTCTTCCATTTATGGGGCTCAGCTGTTAGCTGTCAAGAAATAAACTGTTTGTGTTTGACAGATACCTGTGTGGCGTCCTTTGGACTTTGGGAACCCAGTGTCAGACCTGAGACTTACTCTTGCCAACTATACATGGGCTCTTTGCAGATGGCTATGAGCAGAAATATAGGTTTCTCAAGAACTTTACCAGTGGAAACTTAAGCTTTTAGGGCCTTGGTCACTGACCCATAGATCGCGATCAACTGGTTGATTGCAGTAGCATGACCACTCAATCGTGAGGTGTTCCAGCCCCCTCCTTGTTCCCCCTCACTGCCTAGAAAGAGCCCGTGCTGCAACTACAACTTCCCGGGGAAAATGGAGGTCATGGTAGCTTCCTGTGACATGGGGGGGCAGTCCCGCAGCTGTGCACCAGATCCAGTGTCTCAGGAAGTATGTGTGCTGCTCCTCCCCTCCTCACAACAGCTGTCATGCTTCCTGAGACTTTGGATCAGGTGCACGGTCGGGAACTTCCTTCCCCGTGGTGCCTGCCTGCCTTCCTATGCCAGCGGGGAGTGCAGGGAAGAGAAATCCTGGGGCTGCACACCAGCTCCGACTTCTTAGGAAGCATGCCCACTGTTGAAGGGAGGGTGTCAGCCAACGGTCAGGGCAGTGTGTGTGTGTATGTTACACCTGAGTCTTCAACTGCTGGGACACAAGGTCCCGTCGCAGTGGGCAGTCTAGGAGAGATTGACGGGCGCCCCGAGGAGTTAAAGTCTGTGTCTTAGTCCGCTAGGATCGGGATCCCTTCGCGGAGGGCAGCCAACAGGCTGACAGACACCCCAGAGTTTATAGGAAGAGCTTAATACATCTCAGATTTTAACTGCTAGGATACAGGATCCCTTCGCAGCGGGCAGCCTAGGGAAGACTGAGAGATGCCCCTACGGATCTGTCCTCTGGAAGCGACACGATCCAAATGCCCAGCTCTGCCTGTATCTGTCCCTTATGACGGGCTGGAGTTCTTTTAAATTGTGCTTGGTTCTGTTACAGCAACTGAAGGAGTCAGGTTACAGCTTAAACAGTTACAGGCTTATTAAAGAAGCTTATAAATCATATGGTTACAATGGCTATTGCTCTATTTCTTAACTGCTAGCAAATATAGATCTTAAAAATGGTTACAAAGAAAATAAAGATAGAAAATAGAAATAATGGTACCAAATGACAGCTTAATCTTTAAAGAGCTCTAAGTCTATGTGTACACTTAAGACAAAGGACCACATCCAGGTACAATTTTTACCCCCTTCTGTGCCTCTTGACTCCAGCGTATCAGGCCAGGGCAGGTCCCTCAGGGTATGTCTACACTACCCCACTAGTTCGAACTAGCGGGGTAATGTAGGCATACCACACTTGCAAATGAAGCCCGGGATTTGAATTTCCCGGGCTTCATTTGCATAAGCCGGGCGCCGCCATTTTTAAATCCTGGCTGGTTCGAACCCCGTGCCGCGCGGCTACACGCGGCACGAACTAGGTAGTTCGGACTAGGCTTCCTAGTTCGAACTACCGTTACTCCTCATTCCACGAGGAGTTGGTCTGCCAGTTCTTTGTGTTGGTCTGCCAGTTCTTACAAGTAAGTTTCAACGTAATTTACACTTGCAAGAGAGATAACTAAATTGTGAGTACTGGACATTTTTTTACTGGGCGGGAGATTCCTCCCTCCAGACAGTGTGTGTTCGTATCAATATAGGTTTCAGTCAAGGGCACTCCTCGGCAACCTCTAGGTCAACAATTGGCGTATCTCTGTTTACAGCCATCCAGGGTCACAGCAGCCCGCATATTCGGGCCTTCTGTTCAAGGCTTTTACTGCTCTGTGTGCCCTGTATGCTTCAGGCAAGCAAAAATGGATGTTACAGGGGGGGTTCCTGTCTGGCTACAGAGGGGAGGAGCGGTGCACGTACTTCCTGAGAAGTCGGATCTGGTGAGCAGTTGTGGGACTCCCCCCGGCCTGATGGAGGAAGGCAGGCAGGCAACATGGGGAAGGAAGTCCCCGACTACGCTCCCAATCTGACTTCTCAGGAAGTGAGCCAGCTGTTTTGGGGAGCGGAGGAGCAGTGTGCGTACTTCTTGAGACGCTGGATCTGGCATGCAGCTGCGGGACCCTCAGATACCAGCCAAGCTGTCTCTGTCCCCTCCCCTTGGCCAGACCCCTAACAGCATCCTGCTCCCTCCCCTTGCACAGACTCCCACCAGCATCCTACCCCTGCCCCTTAGCCAGACTCCCACCAGCACCCTGCTCCTGCCTCCTGGCCAGACTGCCGTCTTGCACCTTGTCCAGACACCATCCAGCACCCTTCCCCTACCTCCTGGCCAGACACCCACCAGCATCCTGCTCCTGCCCCATCCCTCCTGGACAGACACCTCCCCCCAACTTGCTCCTATTCCCTATTTTCCACCCAGATTCTGCACCCCCATCTCTATCCCACTCACTGGCAGCTGTCCCACACACTAGATCCCTCATTTTTGGCCCCACCTCAGAGTGTAGTGGGGCCCACAAATTCCACTAATCCTGTAACCCCAGAAGAGTTAATCTGGCCTGAGGCCTTGAACCTCAACTCTACCTACCCTTCCCCCATGGAGCTGAGTGCCAGGGGAGGGAGGTGTCTCAGCTGGGGCCACATCAGTGAGGCTTGCGGTAGGGGAGGTTGGAGGGTTTGGTGTTTTGCATCTCACTTTTGTGTGGTCCCTGACTGATTTTTCTGTGGGTCAGTGACCACTGACCCAAAACAGGTTCCCTGCCCATCCCATAAATAAAGACAATGCTGCAACATTTTGGCTACCGTTAAAAAGCATTTTCCGTTAAAAGCATTTTCGGAAAAGAGCGTCTAGATTGGCACGGACACTTTTCTGCAAAAGCACTTTTTGCGGAAAAGCATCCATGGCCAATCTAGACGTGCTTTTGTGCAAAAAAGCCCCAATCGCCATTTTCGCGATCGGAGCTTTTTTGCGCAAAACAAATCTCAGCTGTCTACACTGGCCCTTTTGCACAAAAGAATTGTGCAAAAGGACTTTTGCCCGAACGAGAGCAGCATAGTATTTCCTCAAGAACACTGACAATCTTACATGAGATCGTCAGTGCTTTTGTGGAAATTCAAGCGGACAGTGTAGACAGTTGGCAAGTTTTTCCGGAAAAGTGGCTGATTTTCTGGAAAAACTTGCCAGTTTAGACACAGCCTTTGTGTTTGACATAATACTTTATTTAAAAATGAAGCCTGGCCAACAAGTCCCCAATTGGGGCCGAGTCCCTATCTGGCCGCAGCATCGTAACACTCCTGCACCCCCCACAGATCCCAACCCTGAGCCTATTGTACAATGGAACCCCCTGTTCTGAGCCCCTCACATCCCCAAACTCCTGCATCTCCACATCCTCAGTCTTCTGCTACAATACTCCTGCACCATCCATACACTGCAAATGTGTCCTGAGCCCATCATACTCCCAACGTCCCTGCCCTGTGCCCCTCACATACCCCATCCCAAACTCCTGCACTCCCCACCTCCAAAAACCTGTGGCTTGCTCAGCACCCCAGCCCTCCACCTGACCCCAACACTCTCCAGCCTGCAGCCCCTTCCTTGAGCCAGCATTTCCTTCCCCACCTCCTCCTGCACCCAGATTTCCTCCCAGAACTTACACCTCTCACCCCTTCCACATCCAAATCCTTCATTCCCACCCCAGATCCAGCACCTCCTGTCTCAACCCAGTGAGAATGAGTAAGGGTTGGGGACAGCAAATGATAGAGAGGAGAAGAATGGAGAGGGCAGGGCCTCAAGGAAGGGGTGGGGTCTCAGGGAAGGGATGGGGTAGATTTTGGCTTGCTCTGACATTTTAAAAGTGATCTTGGGCGTAGAAAGATTGGAGACCATTGTTTTAGGGACTTTAGGTGAATAAAGGGTTAGGTGGTACTAGTGCAGGGCTTCTGAGGATCCACATTTTTAATTTACATGCTTGTCTCCCTTGTGAAGAGTTTATGGGTAGGATTAATCATCTAGGAAATGAAAAATAGACATGAGGGGATCATGCTAATAAATCAAGGTGTCATGGTTCCAGTGACTTCACAGCAGCTAACCTGATTTATACTAGCTATGGCTCAGGCCACTTATGGAATTATCCTGGATCCTGGACTATCTTGTGAGGGTTATGATATAATTTCAGGTAGGTAAACTACAAGTTATGATTTAAAGTGTTCACAATACTGAAGGCGCTAGAAAACAAAATTAAACAAAATTATTTTTTTCATATTAACTAAGATGATCTACATTGTTTGAAGCAGAAACACTGAGTAGTGAGTGAGATGCTAAGGAAGAAATGGATGGCTGCTTTGTGAGGCTTTACACATGCATTAATCACAATGGGAGAGGCACTAAAATAGATGGCTATTTGCAGAAATATAGGCTACATACTGACACTACCAAGCAGCTCAGCGCCTTGCTCACACCAGAGCCACACTGGGATTTGCAAACTGGATAATCCCCTCATGTGTCACCTGAGGGCCCTAATTTGAGAAAGCATCTTCCCCCAGTACAATATTCAGCCAGAAGAAGTAGACTACCCCATTATCTAATAGCCCAGTGCTTAGAGCATTCATCCAGAATGTAGGAGACCGAGGTTCAAATCTCTGTGCTGCTTGATGTACAGCAAAGATTTGAACCAGGGTTCCTAGCTGATTTCCCTAACATATAGGCTATGTTTCTCTTAATCTCTCCTCGTGAAGGGATTTCACTTTGTATAAAATAGTTAAATAGCTATTGTAGCAGGGCCTTCTATTCAGGTCTCCAGGTGAAGGTCCAAATTACTCTCTGACAGTGAAAATCACCTTCTTTTTAATATCTCTTGTATAGACATGGCAGTGCCCTTTGATCATTGTTCTTTACACAAAAAGTAATGACTATCTAACAATTTAATTTTATTTGAGGGTTTTCAGTGACACTCCTAACAGTTTCTATTTCAATCTAAAGACATCTGAGAAGGAAATGAAGGGGCCAGGGAGTGCTTATGCTACACAAAGCACCAGTGGTGTCACAAGACTGCTACTGCACATGCGCATCCCAACCAGGCACTGCAATTGAAAATATTTGATTGACCAGAACACACTGACACTTGAAGTGGAGCACTAACAGGGACAGCACTTGAACTTCCTAGAGGCCAGAAAGTCTCATTATGTGTATGATAGACATATTAACATCGCCTTCTATAAATAACATTGCATTCATACATAAAGGCTGCATCTAGACTGGCAAGTTTTTCCGCAAAAGCAGCCGCTTTTGGGGAAAATCTTGCCAGCTGTCTACACTGGCTGCTTTGAATTTGCTCAAGAACACTGACGATCTAATGTAAGATTGTCAGTGTTCTTCCGCAAATACAATGACTCTCCTGTTCGGGAAAAAGCCCTCTTGCGCAAATGCTTTTGTGCAAGAGGGCCAGTGTAAACAGCTGAGAACCGTTTTGCGCAAAAAGCCCCGATGGCGAAAATGGTGATCGGGGCTTTCTTGCGCAAAACCGCATCTAGATTGAGGAAAAGCATCCATGCCAAAAAGTGCTTTTGCGCAAAAGCGTCCGTGCCAATCTAGATGCTCTTTTCCACAAATGCTTTTAA
The DNA here is from genome assembly GCF_049634645.1 of Pelodiscus sinensis. Taxonomy (NCBI): domain Eukaryota; kingdom Metazoa; phylum Chordata; order Testudines; family Trionychidae; genus Pelodiscus; species Pelodiscus sinensis. The sequence continues at coordinate 57,144,768 of NC_134715.1, read as the reverse complement.
CCAAAAACTTTTCCGTTAAAAGCATTTGCGGAAAATCATGCCAGTCTAGACGTAGCCAAAGTGTGACATTTCTTTCCTTTTCATGAGTTCAATGAAACCCTTGCCCATCTACAAATATTTGGACTGCACAAGTGAAAAGATGGGGATTTTTTCTATTTTATAGGATTTCATTTATATGGTTAGAATGAAGCAATGGCAACCATGATAATTTTGAAGTTTTACCAGTCTTATCACTTATTACTGATTCTAAAATATTTATGAATAAATTAGAAGAACATTTGGACACAGAGCAATTTAATCAAGGACAGTCAGCATTGATTTACAAAGAGGCACTCGTGCCTAACTAATCTGATTAATTTCTTTACAAATGAGACAATAAGATTTGGCAAGGAAGCAATAGACATAATCCACATGAATGTCACTATAGCTTTTTCATGGAAGCAAATTGAAGACTATTGTCTATGGTTAACAAGTGACATATTGAGATAACATATTAAATTATATATAGTGTTAATTTAGAGAGCAAAATCAGAGAACGGTGCTATATGGATAAAAAGAACATAGTCTAGGAACCCTGCTATTCTGTGCCAGTGAAGAAATTTATATCACAATATAATGATTTGCAGGGGACTCTACACGGAAAAGCTTATAATGAAATGGGATCTAAAGAGCCCTACAGAGAGGATAGGGAAGAGAATTTAATGTTTTCTTTTAAAAAAAAGTTGAGATTCGGAAAGCCTGGGGAACCAATAATCTAGTCACAATATCAAATAATACTCCATCTTTCCTAGGATACTGAGGCCCAGATATTTGAAGGTACAAAGGTGCTTAACTGCTTCTTTAGGTGCCTAAAGTCCAACTTTTAGGCATCAATGACATTCTAAAAAAAAAACCTGCTAAGCTGTTGCTATTGCCTTTTAGGGTGTCTAAAATCCCCAGAATGCCTACAGTTCTATCCAAAAGGCATTGTCAAAACTATTTAAGTCCTGAAACCACTCCACAATTAATAAGCTGCTTGCAGTACAAGCACAAGCCAAACCTTCAGTGGGATTTTCAAACCAAGTGTTTCCTGTCTCTCTCACCTCTGGGGCTCAATCTGGTAGGCTGTCAGGACTGCAGGATTATATCGGAAAAAGATATGCAAATTGTGAACCATAGTTTGCATATCTTTTTCCACGGTTTTTTTTTTTTTGGAAGACGCTTTTCCAAAATTTGGTTCGTCCACACAGGGCCAAATTTTAGAAAAAAACTCTTATTTCGGAACACCCCTTATTCCTCATACAGTGAGGAATACAGGGATGCCGAAAGAACGTATCTGCTTTTTCACAAACTGTTCCGAAAAAGTGGACACGTTCCTTGGACGAAGCAGAGCTTTTCCAGGATACATCCTGGAAAAGCTCTGCAGTGTAGACATAGCCGTAGGTGTGCACTCAGCACACCTAACATGAGCAAAATATAACCAGAAGGATTTTTCGGGGCTGCTTGGGTGTGTGGCACAGTGGTTTAGGGACTCTCCTAGGATATGGAAGAGCCACATTCAAATCATTGCTCTGCTTGATTTGTGTACTTAACACAAGTCTCTCACATCTCAGGTGAATGTTTTACACTATTTGCACAAGGAGAGATTTTAAAAGCCCTCACCCTAGTAGCCCTCACCCTCACTCACCTGGGATAGAGCAGATCTGGGTCCAAGTCTTCCTCCAAATCAGGTACAGTAAGGTTTTGAAAACATGTCTCCCACATCACTATTAAAAACCCTAAACAACTACCTATTGACTAAAAATGAGCAGGCTGCATGGTGTTTCACAAAAAAGGCCTGACATGACTTGGATCCTAGCTCCACAAAAGGGTTCATATCTGAGAATCACAAGCAGATCATAAGCACCTCCCTCTGGCCAATCAAACAGCAAAGTACCTTTGTGAATCGTGGCCCTAAGACACCGCATTTAACTCCTGGCTTGCTGACATGGCTCCCCACTAAGCTTTCTTTCTTCTGATAATCCCTTTTATCAATGCCTAACTCTCCCTGTGCATCGTATGGGAGCCCATGGGCCTACCATAAGGCTAAGAATTCCACCAGGTAGCTAGAAGTTAGGCACTGTAATGCCTGAAATCTCTTTGTCCATCTAGCCCAGGTTGAGCAATATCTTTTAATGGAGGACCTGCAGAGCTTAAAATGTTTCCCAGCCAGCCTGCCTGCTTGCGTGGCCATGTGCTTCATGATAACTGAGCCCAGGAGAGGGGGCATTATTCTTCTTAGTTGCCAAGCAGTTCGCATTGGCTGGTTTCTGCTGGGAATGTGCTGGGGTGGGATAACTCCTAAAACTTTCCTCTTCCCCTCCAGTTTCAAAACAGAAGTGGAGCCCTGCAGCCGTTTTTCTGCACAGCACGCAGGGGACCCTGCTTGGAGCTCCCTGCTGCCTCCACAGGCCAGATCCAGGGGCATGGCAGGCCGGATTCGGCCCGCGGACCAGATTTTGCCTAAGCCTGGTGTAGGAGGAGGTTCAGGGCTGGGACAGAGGTTCAGAAAGCAGGCTTTGGCTGGGCACCATTTAACTCAGGGCTACTCAACTTTGGAAGCATCGGGGCACACAATGATACTCTCGGCACATGCCAAGGGCTACAACTTAAGTGTGGTTGCATTTACATGCCAATATATATGCATATAGCTTCTTTCACACGGACGGCCATGAATACGAAGATTAAGGCAAGACTACACAACACATAGGCCCCATTTAAGTCAGTTCCTCCAATATTAATAAAATGCAATATTAACCCAATTTCCACCTATATGACAGCACTTTTAATGAGCAATGAGCACATATCAACAGGAGGCCATTATATTGACTACTTTTTTTGTTTTAGCTCCCACGCACAGGTCGCAAACAAACTGGTCATGGGCCACATGTTGAGTAGCCCTGATTTAACTGACATGGCTTCCAGGTGGTGGAGCAGTGGGGTTAAGGTGGCTTACTCCTGCCCTGACCCTGCACCACTTCTGAAAGCAGCTGGCATGTACAGCATTGACTCCATGGCACCATGTGCTGACCCTCATCTACAGGCACTGAGCCCACAGCTTCTACTGGTTACAGTTCCATATTACTGATCAATGGGAGCTGCAGAAGTGGTGTCTGCAGGCAAGAACGGCATGTGGAGACCCCCTGCTCTGCCTCTCACAGGGGCTGCAGGGACATACCTGTCACTTCCAGGAACAGCAATTACCATAGAGATAATGACTCCAGCCACGACAGATTAGGCATTTGAGAACTCATTACTCAATTACATTTAAGCATAGGAGAGAAAAGAACGGTTACTTACCTCATGTCCATTCGAAGTAGGTGTGTGCGCCACGTGCACCACATCTTCCGGAGCGTTTTCCCTAGCGGTACCCGTAGCGCCAGCGGGGCGCCCCCTGGAGTGGCGCCGCCATGGCGGGGCATAAGTACCCCTGCCGGCGCTGCCCTACCTCAGTTCCTTCTTGCCGGATACTCTGACGAAGGGGAGGTAGGGTGGGAGTCAAATGGACATGAGCAACACATCTCGAAGAACAACAGTTACAGGTAAGTAACCGTTCTTTTCTTCTTCGAGTGGTTGCTCATGTCCATTCAAAGTAGGTGACTACCAAGCTAACCCCATGGAGGAGGGGTCGGAACAGTCATAGCACCAGTCATAAAGGAAGGTGAACAATAAACCGATTTATTTGAACAATTAAACAGTGACAAGTCACCAACCCAGAACAAAGACAACCAGATCTATATATTTTCATATTTACATCACCGATTCGAGGACTGCAGAGCCCACCCTTGCATCCTCCCTGGCCTGTTGAGGTAGCGCATAGTGTGTTGCAAACGTGTGAAGGGAAGACCAGGTGGCTGCCCTGCAAATTTCTGTGATTGGTACCTGGGCACCAAAGGCTACCGAGGATGCCTGCGCCCTGGTAGTGTGTGCCATCACCCTGGGTGGGGTTTTACCAGCCAGTTGATAACACTCTGCTATACATTGCACCACCCATCTTGATAACCTTTGCGTAGAAATAGGTGAACCTTTTCCCCCATCCCCAAACACAACGAACAATTGTTGGGATTTACGGAAGGGCTTGGTTCGGTCAATATAGAATGCCAGCGCTCGCTTGGCATCCAGGGAGTGTAGAACGCGCTCCTTAGGGGAGGCGTGTGGTTTAGGGAAGAACACTGGTAGATAAATCTCCTGAGACAGGTGAAAAGGAGAAACCACCTTCGGGAGGAAGGCCGGATGAGGCCGTAACCTTACGTTATCATGCGAAAAAACAAGGTAGGGCGGTTCTATAGTCAGCACCCTTATCTCTGATACCCTTCTAGCAGACGTAATGGCTACTATAAAAGCAACCTTCAATGAAAGGTGCTTCAATAAACACATAGCCAATGGCTCGAAAGGAGTGGACATAAGCCTGTGAAGGACCAGGTTGAGGTTCCAGGCAGGGTATGGAGCCGTCACCAAGGGGTACAATTTCTCCAAACCAGTAAGAAACCTTTTAACCATCTGGTTAGAAAAAAGAGAGGCTCCTGCCATACCAACATGGAAGGCGGAGAGAAATGCCACATGGACTTTAATAGAAGAAAAGGACAGGCCACTAGAACTGAGTTGAAAGAGATAGTCGAGAATAGTTGGAATAGGGGCCGAAGACGGGTGTACTCCTCTCTGGGACGCCCAAGACGAGAAGCGCCGCCACTTGGCAGCGTACAACCGTCTAGTAGAGGGCTTCCTGCTGCTAAGGAGCACCATCTGTACTTGTTGGGAACATTCCCTTTCTGGTTGGTTCAACCACGGATAAACCAGGCCATTAGGTGAAGAGACGGGAGAGACGGGTGAACCATTATCCCCCCGTCCCAAGGTTGGGTTAGCAGATCCCGAACTGGAGGGAGTGCTATAGGGTCTTGGGTCAGCATGTCCACCAGGATGGGGAACCAGAACTGTCTGGGCCACCTGGGGGCTATGAGGATGATCGAGGACCTGAAGTTCTCGCTCTGGTCAATACCCTGGAAATTAGTGGAAATGAGGGAAAAGCATAGAGAACGCCCTTTGGCCACGTGGTCGTTAAGGCGTCTCCCTTGGAGAATTTCCCCAGCCCCAGCAGGGAACAGTAGTTCCTGCACTTGGCATTGCGAGCCGAGGCAAACAGATCTAGGTGGGGATAGCCCCACCTGCGTAAAACCTGACTGAGAACAGAGTCCTTGAGCGACCACTCGTGGGCTCCAAAGGATCTGCTCAGTGTTTCTGCAAGTAGGTTTTTGCACCTGGGGAGGTACTCCGCCTGAGGCGTGACACACAGGTGCCAGAGACGCAGGGCCTCCTTGCATAGGGGTGGCGAGCGCGCCCCACCCTGCTTGTTGAGGTAGAAAACCGCTGCAGTGTTGTCCATACGCACCAGGATGGAACGGTGGGAGAGCCTCGGCAGGAATGCCTCACAGGCCCTCCTCACCACCCGCAGTTCCCGGACGTTGATGTGCAGGGAACGTTCGGAAAGGGACCAGAGGCCCTGAGTTCTGTGGCACCCAAGGTGTGCACCCCATTCCAGGTCGGACACATCGGTGACCAGCGTCAGCGAGGGGGGAGGGGCATTGAAGGGAACCCCGCTGCGCACCACGGATTCATGGGTCCACCAGAGTAGGGAGTCCAGAATGTCCGGGGGCAATGTGACTATGGAGTCCCATAGACCGTTGGACTGGCAGAAGACCTTCACCAACCACGCCTGCAGAGGTCTCATCCTCATCCTGGCATGTCGCACCGTGTAAGTGCATGCCGCCATATGGCCCAGGAGCCTGGAGCAGACCCGAGGTGTTGTGATGGGGGACCGAAATAGCCCTGAGATCAGCTCCACTATGGAGAGGAACCTGCTGTGGGGCAGGAACGCTCTTGCCACCCTCGCATCGAGGAGGGCTCCCACAAACTCTATGCTCTGGGAGGGGGTCAGAGATGACTTCTCGACATTTATCATGAGCCCTAACCTTAGGAAGAGCGTTCTTATGAGTGATACGTGAGCTTCTACCTGCTCATACGAGCGACCTCAGATTAGCCAATCGTCGAGGTACGGGAACACGTGTACCCCTCGATTGCGCAGAAAGGCGGCAACCACAGCTATACATTTTGTAAATACCCTTGGTGCAGTACAGAACCCAAAGGGGAGTACCGTAAACTGAAAATGGTAACGGCCCACCATAAACCGGAGGAACCTCCTGTGACTGGGCCTGATAGCCACATGGAAGTAGGCGTCCTTTAGATCGAGAGTCACGTACCAGTTGCTCAGTTGTAGCACTGGGATGACCGAGGCCAACGTCACCATTCTGAACTTGTGTTTTACAACCGCCTTGTTTAAGTATCGAAGGTCCAGGATAGGACGAACTCCCCCTTTTGGTTTTGGAACAACAAAATAATGGGAGTAAAACCCCCTGCCCCGCAGATGCGGGGGGACCCTTTCTATTGCTCCTTTTTCGAGGAGTGCCACCACTTCCTGAAACAGGATGTGTTCATGAGGGGTGTCCCTTACTAGGGACAGGGTAGGGAGTTTTGAAGGCAGTGGGCCCAAGAACGGGATAGAATAGCCCATATGTACAATGTTCAGGACCCAGGCATCTGATGTTATCAGGGCCCATGCCTGGGCAAAACGGGATAGCTGGGCCTCAAACGGGGGGCCAGGTTGGCAGACTGGTACGGGACTCTCGAATACCATGTCAAAACTGGGGCTTACCCTGATTGGAAGGGGCCGGGGAGACCTGTCCGCTGGGGATCTGACCTGGGGCAACGACGTCGACCCCTAGGCCCCTGAGGGTGCACAGCCACCCCGGAACCACCACTGGAGGCCCGGGAGCGGCGCCTCCAGAAATCCCCACGGGGGACCTGGGGCTGCGCTCTACCCTGCTGCCTATACGGCAGTTGTGGTCGCTACGTGGCCGGCGTACGTATGCCTAAGGACTTCAAAGTTGACCTAGTGTCCTTTAGGGTATGGAGCCTGGAATTGGTGTGCTCCGAGAACAAGGCCTTCCCTTCAAAGGGCTAGTCCTGGATGGTGTGTTGCATGTCCGAGGGAATCCCCGCGGTGCATAATGACACCAGTCGCCATGGTGCGGGCTGCCGAGTCCACAGTGTCCAATGCCGCTTGGAGGGCAGTTCGTGTAATGACTTTACCCTCGGAAGCCATAGTCGCAAACTCCTGGCGGTCCTCCATCGGGAGTTGGTCTCTAAATTTTTCGACCGCCTGCCAGGTGTTAAAAGCATACCTGCTCAGCATCGCCTGCTGGTTAGCGATACGGAGCTGCAGAGCACCTGTAGCGTAGACCTTACGGCCCAACAAGTCCAGCTTCTTAGGCTCCCTTGACTTTGGAGAAGGCCCGGGCTGGGGAAGCCTTTCTTTTTGGGCCGCGGCCTGTACGACCAATGATCCCGGGATGGGCTGGGAGTAAAGGAATTCGTGACCCGACTGCGGGACGAAATAACGCCTCTCTACCCCTTTTAGGGTAGGGGTCAGAGTTGCTGGAGTTTGCCACAGGGCATTAGTAATCTTTGAAACAGTTTTATTGAGCAGTAGGGTGAAACGCGTAGGAGTGTCCTCAGTGAGGATGTCTACCATTGGATTGGTATCCTCAATTATGGGCTCAACCGGAACAGCCAGGTTGGAAGCCATGCGCCGCAGGAGATCCTGATGTCCTCTGGCATCCATTGATGGTAGCCCAGGCGCTGGGTCCGCCAGTGCCTCATCGGGGGAGGATGACGACAACTCCTGAATCAACGCGGGAGCGGTCGTGACCAACTGTGGGGCTGGTTGGACGGTCTGAGCCTCCGGAGGGCCTGTCTCCGGTACCGGTAGTTGCGGTGCCGCAGGATCTTGTTGCGGCACTCGAAGGGAGGAGGAAGGTGCCCTAGACAGGGACGCAGACAGGCAGGAACGGTGCCCTGAAGCCTCCGACCCCATAGATGGTGGCGGCTGGCCCTGCCACTGATGATAGGTCCAGGGAGTCCAAAAAGGCCACTGCGGATGAGGGGGCCACATCTGCTGGTTGTGGTCCCTCCGGTGTCTGGATCTGGACCTGTGGGTCGAGGATGCTCCCGAGGACCCCGACCGAACCGACACCACGTCCGAGTCCGAAGAGTAATCAGACTCCGGCCAAGGCGGAGCCGATGAGGAGTGTGGTGCAAACTTGGCCATCGACTCAGGTTTGCCCGCATCAGCACGGCGAGGACGTGCCGTCTGTGGCACCAGGGGACCCATGCCCGGCGTGGTAAGGGCCGCTGGTAACTGCGGCACCGGGGGACCCAGACCCGGTGCGGCGAATTCTGCCGAGTGCGAAACAGTCAGCTGTGGCACCGGGGTGCCCAGGCCCGGTGCCGGTTGCGTCGTCATTAGCTGTGGCACCGGGGTACCCAAGCCTGGTGCCGTTTGCGACGCCACCATCTGCGGCACCGAGGTGCTCAGGCTCGGTGCCGGCTGCAACATTTGTGGCACCAGGGTGCCTAGGCCCGGTGCCGAGTGCATCGCCAGTAACTGCGGTACCGAGGTGCTCAGGCTCGGTGTCGGTTGCAATGCCTGGAGTTGTGGCACTGGGGTGCCTAGGCTCGGTGCCGAGTGTGACGTGAGACGCTGTGGTACCGGGGTGCCTATGCCCGGTGCCGATTGCGTCGACTGGAGCTGCGGTACTGGGGTGCTCAGGCCCGGTGCCAATAGTGTGGCCAGCAGCTGCGGCACCGAGGTGCTCAGGCTCGATGCCGACTGAGTTGTGCCCGATTGAAACGGTACCGAGGTGCCCAGGCCCGGTGCCGGGATGGACCACTGGGTTGATGCTGGTGTCGATGATGGCACGGAGATGGACGCCGACTCTTGGGAGGCCACATGGCCATGGGGGTACAGCACTGGTACAGCCAAGCGAGGCACTGGCAAAGTGGAGAGCAACCATCTGCAATGGCTCGAAGCTCCCTGAGACTGACGGCTCGGTGTCGTGAAGGGTGCCGTAGTAGTAGCGGGAGCCAACCCCACCGGGGGTGGTCCTGACGCATAAGCCACCATAGCATGCCAACCCAGGCCATGCATGGGCGACGGCGGTGCCCTCCGAGCCTCCAACGGGGGCGACCTCGACCCGTCCGAGTCGACAGACGACGGCGGGGAGGTCCGTAAGACTGATTAGGTCCTGCACTGCTTCAAAGGTGTCCGGCATAGACGGACGATGAGAGGGCAGGTGACCAGGGCTCACCATGCCCCCTCAGTGCCGACGGTACACCGGAGAGGAAACACGCACTGGTGAACTGCCGCTGCGGTGTCCAGCCTACGTTGGCTTTTTAGACGGAGACCTGCCCCGGGACTTCTTCACCCTCTTAGATGGTGGAGAGTGAGACCGGTGCCGGGATCTCGACGTCGATGCCTGGTGCCGGTGTGCAGCCTCACGTGTGGAGGCCGGTGTGCTGTGCACCGCAGGCTGGTCTGGCGGTACCGGTTGAAGCACCGTCTCCATAAGGACAAGCTTCAAGCGGGAAACTCCTCATACGGGGCTTGAAAGACTTGCAGATTTTGCAGGCAATTGCCAGATGAGCCTCACCCAGACACTTAAGGCAACTGTCATGTGGGTCGCCCCGGGCATAAACTTCCCGCAGTCAGCACACGCCCTGAAGCCTTGCGGCCCTGGCATTCCTTACCCCCAAGGGGGGGAAGGAGCAAAAAACAAAAAACCTAACTAACTACACAAACTATTTACAATGTGAGAAACGGGAACCATTAACTATCTAAGCCTAAACAGAGAGAGAGAGACATGGCGGTAAGAAGGAACTGAGGTGGGGCAGCGCCAGCAGGGGTACTTATGCCCCACCATGGCGGCACCACTCCAGGGGGTGCCCCGCCAGCGCTACAGGTACCACTAGGGAAAACGCTCTGGAAGACGTGGTGCACACGGCGCGCACACCTACTTCAAATGGACATGAGCAACCACTCGAAGAACTGAAAATTATAAAATGCATAGACCAGTGAAAAATATAAAATAACCCATTTTGCAAGCAGTAAAAGAACTAACAACAATCCCCGGAATATGTGTTGGGTCCGGAGCTGAGAGTGAAGGATGTTGTGTTTGTGAGAATGACAGACACACAGTGTATGAGAGTGACAGAGATTTGCATTGCCAAGCTTCCTCCATCCCCTTCTCTCTGCATGGAGATAGGGGTACAGGAGCCGACGGGAGGAGGGACACTGACATCAGAGCTCTCTTATCTTGTCCCTCCCGCACCCTGCACAGCAACCAGCAGACTCCCAGGGGGCAGCTCCAAGGAGAGGGCAGAAGCAGCATGACAGTGAGTGGAGGCACAACTGAAGTGCCAATGATTGATAGCTTCCTGGCCAAAGCAGTCAGGATCACCTGTCAGAAGCTCCAAGTTCTACTGGTAGATCCCGATCTACTGGTTGGTGACCACTGACCTAAGGGTTCCGAACTCATACACCCTGATCACGCTTAATAAAAGTTTCCTTTGTTTGTCTTTTATTCTTCTGAATTTAAGAATGGAAGCATGACCTTAACATACAGCTCAAGATATTTTATTCCAGTTGTCTTCACTTACTTCTTTTCATTGAGATAGCTTACCTCTTTTTTATGCTGGTCGTGCGGCATATCTTAAAATTTTGCATTATTTTCACTTATGTCTTCCTTAGCTTTAATTATCACCTTAACCCCTTCTCAAACACAACTTCTTCATTTGGTACATCCTAACTTCTCAATGAGCAGGATCTTATCAGTAGTTTCCACACAACCACAAAGGCCCAAATAAGAGTCCATGATGTCAATATAGATGTTCACATTTATTTTAATGAACTTTGACACAGCCTCTAAGTATAAGTGATAGAATGAATAATTAACTATTTTGTTTCTTCCTTTAATTCATCTGGAAGCTCATTTGATAGGAAGGCAATCATAGAAAAATAGGACTGGAAAGGATTCAAAAGATCATTTAAAGCAGGGGGTTCGACTGAGGAAGGGCTAACTATTCTTAGACCATTACTGATACATTTAACTCGTTCTTAAAAACCTTCAACGATGCTGATAGCACAACTTCCCTTGGTAACCAATCCCAGTAATCTAACTACTTTTATAGTTAATTTTTTTCTAATATCTAACCTAAATCTCCCTTCCTGTAGATTAAGTAGTTCTTGTCCTACCTTCAATTGGCATGGAAAACATTCTCTTTATAACAACTGTTATCATATTTGGCTGTTAGTAGGTCCCCTCTTAGTCTTTTTACTATTAAACATTTTAAAAAAAAAATCTTTCCTCACAGGTCATGTTCTGTAAACCTTTTATCTTTGTGTTGCTCTCCTGTGGACTCTCTCCCCCAATTTGTTCAGATCTTTTTTTTAAATTCGGCATCTAAAGCTGGATATAGTTCTCAAGCTGAGGCCTCACCATGTATAGTCAAACAATTGAATTCCATGCAACTAGAACAAGATTTTTTTATATAAAATTTCCTATTTCAGCTGTTTGAGCTCTCTCAGGCAGTGAGAGCATAGGTCATTGTTTCTTGTACTGTAAAAGTCTCTGTCTTAGAAAATGTATTGAACTGAAGATATTGATTGTGACTTGAAGGTAATTAAATATCTATATAACTTTAAATTATTTATACAGTTGACAATCTACTGGGTTGTGCTGTCCTCACCATCTGTCTTCTTCCACTTTCCAGTTCAGCAATACTTTAAAACACCAGGGCTGCATCTAGACTGGCATGATTTTCCGCAAATGCTTTTAAAGGAAAAGTTTCTCCATTAAAAGCATTTGCGGAAAAGAACGTTTAGATTGGCACGGATGCTTTTGCGCAAAAGCACTTTTTGCGGAAAAGTGTCCGTGCCAATCTAGACGGGTTTTGCGCAAGAAAACTCCGATAGCCATTTTCACCATCAGAGCTTTTTTGTGCAAAACAGTTTTTACCTGTCTACACTGGCCCTCTTGCGCAAAAGCATTTGCGCAAATGGGCTTTTTCCCGAGTGGGAGCATCATAGTATTTGCGCAAGAACATTGACAATCTTATATTAGATCATCAGTGTTCTTGTGCAAATTCAAGTGGCCAGTGTAGAAAGCTGGCAAGTTTTTCCGCAAAAGCAATTGCTTTTGCGGAAAAAAACTTGCCAGTCTAGACGCAGCCTAGTAGTGTTTAGAGATTCTATAGCAGATGTGTTGTCATATCCCAATTCATATGCTACTACTAAAGGAGGGTATGTCTACACTACAAAGTTAATTCGAACTAACGGACATTAGTTCGAATTAACTTTGATAGGCCCTACACAAGCGCTCCGCTAGTTGGAACTTAATTCGAACTAGCGGAGCGCTTAGTTCGAACTAGGTAAACCTCATTCTACGAGGACTGAGCCTAGTTCGAACTTACTAGTTCGAATTAAGGGGTGTGTAGCCCCTTAATTCGAACTAGTGGGAGGCTAGCCCTCCCCAGCTTTCCCTGGTGGCCACTCTGGCCAACACCAGGGAAACTCTATTGCCCCCCTCCCGGCCCCCTTAAAGGGGCACGGGCTGGCTACGATGCCCGTGCCAGGTGCAAGCCTGCCAGCACCCAGCCAGCAGACCCTGCACCTGGCACGGCTCGAGCCAGCCACCCGATGCCCCCCAGCCCTCCCCCTCTTCCCGGGACCAGGCTGGTGGCTCCAGGGAGCTTGCCCGGGACCGCAAGAGGCGGGCACCCGCCTGGGCTAGTGCGGACATCGTGGACTTTGTCCACGACCTCCGCACTAGGCACAGGAAAGTGGCCATCTAGGGCAGGAGAGCTGCCAGCCTGGCCACCCAGGAGCAGGTGTGCATGAAAATCAAGGTGGTCTACTGAGACCCCCGACCCTGAGCTTACAATGGCCGTCCTGGGTCAGACCATAGGTCCATCTAGCCCAGTAGCCTGTCTGCAGACAGCGGCCAACCCTAGCGACCCTGGAGGGGATGGACCGAAGACAGTGACCAAGCCATTTGTCTCGTGACATCCCTCTCCAGCCTTCCACAAACTTTGGGCAGGGACACCACTCGTACCCCCTGGCTACTACCACTCCATGGACCCAACCTCCATCACTTTATCTCACTTCTCTTTAAACTCTGTTCTAGTTCTAGCCTTCACAGCCTCCTGCAGCAAGGAGTTCCACAGGTTGACTCTTTGCTTTGTGAAGAACAACTTTCTGTTACTAGTTTGAAGCCTGCTACCCATTCCTTTCCTTTGGTGTCCTCTAGTCCTTCTATTATGGGAACTAATGAAGAACTTTTCTGTATGCACCCTCTTCACCCCACTCATACTTTCATAGACCTCTATCATATCCCCCCTCCATCTCCTCTTTTCTAAGCTGAAAAGTCCCATTCTCTTTAGCCTCTCTTCATATGGGACTGTTCCAAACCCCTCATCATTGTAGTTGCCCTCCCCTCTCCCACCCTCTCTCTTCCCCTCTCCCACCTCCTTTTCCCAGTCTCCCCCAGTTTTGTTCAATAAAGAGAGATTCTATTTTTGAACACAATTTCCTTTATTTTGTACATCAGGAAGGGGGGCTAAGGAGGGGTAAGTGGAAGGAGGTGAGGGAGGAATGGGGTACGAGCCCCCGATGGGGAGGACTGGGCTGGCTCTGCGAGCTTCTGGGGGTGGAAGCTCTCCTGCAGTCCCCCAATTGCCCCCAGATGGCAGCCTGCGGCACGTGCATCCGGTCTGATGGCTGAGTGGAGTGATGTGCCCAGTGTGGGTAGTCCAGGCACTCTAAGCCAGGACTGCTTTGCAAGCGGGGCACCCCTGAGAACTGTCTGTCCGGGGTGGGGGTCGGGTCCCTTTAAGCGCAGCCCTGGGCTAGCCTGAGACAGCATCTCCACGCTCTAAGTCCTCCTCTGATGCCCTGCCGGCACTGCTTCCGGCCATCCTTAACCCCGGTTCAGGGTCCACTCTGTGTGGACATGCTAGTTCGAATTGGCAAAATGCTAATTCGAACTAGTTTTTTTTAGTCTGGATGCATTAGTTCGAATTAGCTTAATTCTAATTAACTAATTCGAACTAAGTTAGTTCGAATTAGCGCTGTAGTGTAGACATACCCGGAGATATGTTTGGGTTCACTATGAAGTTATTTATTGTCCATAATGAACAATATCTTGCATATTATAAGAAATATTATTTCTGAAATACATGTACAAAACAAATGCATTTTAACTTATTTAGTTGTAAAATATCTTTTATTACTTTATCTACACTAAGCTTATTTGGAGAGAACATTCCCATTACAAAAGGATGTCTTCTTGAGTTGGCATAATTATTAATCACCACATTGATTTCTTAATAGCTTGCCTAATTTTCTGAAACAGATATCTGCTTAAATGCAATTCGAATTTGTCCATCATCAATTTTGTTTATATTTAACATGTTACCAAAAAAATCAAAGAAACATGCTAATTGTCAAGTGCACAAATTGCCTATTTAGTGCTTTAATTAACTGCCACAGTTACTGATAAAGCAGCTATTTTATCTTTAAAGTAAAATTTAAAAAAATAAAAAAAATTATTCTATAAATGTTATTCTTAATTGGAATTGTCTCAGATAATCCAAATATAGGGAATTGTTTTTATCCTGTTTATTTAAGTTTTTTACCTGTTTTGCAATTCTCTGCATCTGGGATTTGGGAAATGGCCCTGTTTGGTAATTATTGTATGGTTCTCTCTCAATAATGTTATAATATACATTCAGACTGGCTGATAACCATTGTGAGGGATTTAAATAACAACAAAACAGCTAATTTATCAATTACATTTTAAATATGCAAATCTGCCTACTATGATTGGCTCATGTACTCAGAATTTTCTAGAAACATGCAAACAAGAAAACCCAACCTCAGTTTTTCATTTCCTTCCTCCTGAAACAGAAACACTTGCATATGAACAAAGGAAAAAATATTCCCCACTTTCTGTCACGTTTACTTCTCCCCCTCTCTTTGCCAGTGGGACAAAGTGAAAATGTGAGAGAAAGTATTCCTCCGTAAGCTTTTTCTCATTTTTATTTTTCCCCTTCTTGTACTAGATAGGTGGGGTGAGGGGAAGAATAAAAAACATAAAAAAGGCACTCTCACTTGTATACCTTCCACTTTTTCAAGTGGAAAATAAAATTAAAAAGTGGGAATAGGGATATTTCCATCTAAACTTTTAATTTTTAAACCAATAAAACATTTCCTTTTGTTTTTGCCAAAAAATCAAAATGTTCCAAATACCTGAATTTCTTCTTTTTTCATTTTTGTGAACATTTACTTTAAAAAAAATCTAGAAAATAGGTAGCATTTCCTGCAATCACAGCCATTATACAGACTGCACAAAGTGGAGGCTGATTACTCCTTCCCACAGTCATGTGACAATGAGCACTCTATACACTAGACCTATGGGAAGAATTGAAAATAAAGAAAACAGAATCTATTTTTAATTATCATGTTGGATTTATATGGTAGAAAATTCTCTCTCTGTGTGGTGTAAGGAATAAGGGTACATCATGAGACTGAAATTTATCAGTTAAGCATAAATCAAGTATGAAATAGAAATACTACCTATTACCACAAATCATTATAGACTATAGTAAGAGGTTTGCCCATACTTTGCCTCAGCAGCATTCATGTGCCACCTCTTTCTCTAAACCAAAAACAAGTTGTGGTTATTTTGGGCAGCAATGTAAAATAATTTTAAAAAAATGAATGTTGTATTTCTAATCTAGAGTATCAAATGGGCAGAAAGACTCCACACTGCACTGAAATATTAGCTTGCTTTATATAGAAAGAGCTAATAAAACATTTACTTTGTGAACTGCTATGGACGTCTCTGCTTCACCATTAGTGATTCTTTAGTGTATGGATAGAGGCAGCATGAAAATTGTTTTGCAAAGATTAAAGAAGTACTAGAAGATATTTATACATTATTTTCTCTTGCTATAATGTTTAGGAATTTATATTTTTTTAAATGTTCCAGAAAAATTGGTGTAAAAACAGACTCCAGATGTATTCAAATATTATGAAAATGTTCATGAAGATTCTTTCCTTTTGTAAACTTTGGAAATATTTATGCAGCTCATTTGCCATGCCCGTCAAGTGTTTTGATTACACCAAATACATAAATTTCAAAAGTAAAGAAAAGTTGTTTTACTGTTCTAGTTAGTGCAGTGACCTGATAGGCCAAGAACTTCCAGACATGTGACTTACTTGCCAAGCAAAATGTACAAAAAATCTATTCTGATTTTATTGAGAAAAACTTTACACACAGTCTTATAGTGATTACTTTCTTTCCCTCAGTTTATCATACAAGGACAAATCCGCACCTGGTGCAAACTGGAAAAAAAAAGCTTATAACAACTTGTATCATCTGAGAATCTGCCTCTATCCCTACCCCATCCTAGTGCCAATATTTATCTTAAATAGGTTGATTGGTCCATTAGCCCTCACTGAGAAAGTGCCAATCACAACACATCCATTTTAACATCCTTGAGAACGTCTTGTATTTATGCAGATGTATAGATTACAGATTTTAAAAAGCTGGTAATTGGGAAACTGTGTAACCACTGAAAATTTCAGCGGTTACACAATTACACACCCCTGCAGCCATTTCCCCTGGAGCCAGTGCATGTTGAGAGCTGGCTTCTAAGCTGGCTTTCAGCATGTACCAGGCTCCCATCTACCAACCTGCTCCCAGGTTACCACCCTGCTCCCGGGAAGCTGGCTGTCACCCCATGCTGCTGCCTTTGATATAGAAGCAGCAGCGTGGGGCAGCAGTCAGCTCCCAGATCCCGTTCCATTCCCAGTGAGCCAGCTGCTGCCCTGCACTGTGGGCTTTGATACAGAGCCAGCAGCACGGAATGGCGGCTGGCTTCCCAAGAGTGGGGCAGGAGCCTGCGTGTAAAGTGTTATTCACAGTAACCAATAAGCTTAGGCTTATCAGTTAACCATGTAAATGGTTATCCTATTACATCCCTAGTGTAGAATCCATTTTTCTAGGTAGGATTTAAAAAACACTGGCATGAGAGTACAACCGCTTCAGAACATGCATAAGAAATCAAAACACTTATGTTTGCAGTAATCTTAAAAATTTAGACGTCTCCACAGATGCTCTGTCTTCACTAGTATACAAGGACTTGTTGAGAGCAATGGTTGTGGCAGCAGTGCATACACAGGACATGCACATTTTATCATACACTCTAGCCTGAAAAATGCGGTGATCCCATCTACACTATAGCTTCAAGTGCTGCTGCAGTCAGCAGGAAATGAGAAATAACTACAAAGTTGGCTAATGTTATAATGTAAATTCACACAGCTGCATCTAATCACAAATATTTTAGAATTAGGTGGAATGTTAGCACGAACTTCGTGTATGGATTTCCTAACGCATCGGGCACAGCCCACAGGGAGGCTTGAAGGCTGGTCAGGAAGGAGCAGATGTATAAATTAAAATGAAAGGCTTTTTACAGCAAATTGTGGAACTGAAAGAGGAGTGTAGTTGTTTCATTTTCCTAAATAGGATTCAGGTTTCAAGTTTGGCACAAACTGTTATATAGTAAGTATTGAAGTATGTGAACAATAAAATATAGCATCTGTTTATAGCTGTTGGAGAGCTATATACAATACTGTAACTTGTAAGATTGACTCTACTTATACTGTCAAATTTTTGTCTTCACATAAAGACCCTTTCTCTAGTCAAATACAGTATAACACAGGACATCGAATTTCAAATGATTACCCCAGTATTGAGAAAAATAATGTAAGTCAAACTAGACGATTGAAAGCTTCCGAGGGATAGCCGAGGTAGTTTGTAACTGGAAAAACTTAAAAACAATGAAATAGTCTAGCAGCACCTTAAAAACTAACAAAATATGTAGATGGTATTAAGAGCTTTTGTGGGCATAACCTGCTTCTTCAATTGAATTGAGTTATTAAAGGTCCAGTTTCAAAATAAATAGGGGATAGGAGGTGGGCAGAGAAGGGGGAAAAAAGTGTGTGGGGGGGGGGAGAAATAGTCAATTAGAATCTCCATGATTGAGGGCTCCTTTGTAGCACTAAAGAAAATAGTTGATTTTCTTGAAGCTTAAAACAATATGCTTGTGACAGAAAAGTAGTATTGGAGGTGTTATTCACAATGCATTACAAGGATGCATTTACAAGGATGAAGGGAGTTTTCTCCTTTCCAGTCATTTAGTTGTCTTTTCTATAACTGTATATTTGACCGGTACAGCTATCAGCAAAAATAAACATTTCTTACCATGACAGGATTTCATTTCACCAGAAATAACTGCTGGACTGGAACAATTACCCATCTTCAGGTATATACTCTTTTTACATAAAATATAGACTTTTACACTGTAAATGAATAAAAAAGCCTTTTTGGATCACACATATTATTTGAATTCCATAGTTTGATTTGAGGAGAAAGGCTTGGGGCATTACTGTTTAAGCTACATCTTCTAATATCAAAAGGATCATTTAACTTCCAGACCTTCTTTTTATATATAAGCAAATGCTTCCCTCTACAGGAAATTGGAAGTCAATTGCACCTACATTCTGCTGCAGCTTAGAAAATAAAAAGTTCATGAAACATTGTGAGTAGAGGAGAATCCACTTAATTAGTTATTTATTAATGGCATAAGACATCTAGGCTCTTGTTCTGGCTCTTGGTCAGTACAGGCAGTCCCCGGGTTACGTACAAGATAGGGACTATAGGTTTGTTCTTAAGTTGAATTTGTATGTAAGTCGGAACTGGCTCCAGATTCAGCTGCTGCCACTGAAACTGACCAGGGGCTGACTACAGGAAGCTGGAGGCAGAGTTGCTCTGCCCCCAGCTTCCTGGAATCAGCCTGATCAGTTTCAACAGCTGCTGAATCTGGAGCCTGGGACAGAACAGCTGGGATGCTGCCTGGTAGGTTTCCACAGGACCAACCCGGCAGCACCCCAGCTGCTCTACCCGAGGCGTCCCGCAACAAAAGCCTGGTCTGCTGGGGGGGGGGGGGGGGGGCGCACTAGCTGCACCCCCTCCCCCCCCAGCAGACCAGGGAGACCCGAGCAAAGCCGCACAGGCGGAAGGACCCCGCCGCCCGTGTGGCTTTGCTCCTTTGCCCCCGAGCAAAGCCGCACAGGCGGCGGGATGCCGCCTGTGCGGCTTTGCTCCTGTCTCCCTGGTCTGCTAGGGGGGTCCAGCAAAGCTGCTGGACCCCCCCAGCAGACCAGGGGTACAGGAGCAAAGCCTCCCAGGCGGCGGCTTTGCTCAGGTGTCCCTGGTCTGCTGGGGGAGTCCAGCGGCTTTGCTGGACCCCCCCAGCAGACCAGGGGGACAGGAGCAAAGCCGCCCAGGCAGCGGGGGTCCCGCCGCCTGGGCGGCTTTGCTCCCGGGCAAACGAGCAAAGCCACCCAGGTGGCGGCTTTGCTCAGGTGTCCCTGGTCTGCTGGGGGGGTCCAGCGACTTTGCTGGACCCCCCCCCCCCCCCCCCCAGCAGACCAAGGAGACCGGGAGAAGCTTTTCTCGCCCCGGAGGACACGGGTGGCAATCCGCCGCCCGTGAGCTCCGGGGCGAGGAAAGCCCCGTTCATAAGTGCGGATCCGACATAAGTCGGATCCGTGTAAGTCGGGGACTGCCTGTAATTCAATCTATAATGTCAGGCAACTCATATGCTTTCTCTGCCTCAATTTCCCCATCTGTAAAAAAAAAATATTACCCACCTTTGTAAAGAGCTTTTAAGCCTTTATATGTTATATAGGAAGACATATCATTAGTTAATACTATTGTTTATTAAATGGAATCCCTACTATTTCCTGCAAGCCCCGCACCAGAACTGTGGTTAACAGGGGTTACAAAATTCCTGCTGAGCAACTTTAGCTCAGTTCTGGCTCATGCACTAGCGTATAGCTGCTATTTAAGATTACATTACCTAGTTTAATTTAGGCAGTGCAGGGTTGTTAAAGTGCAAGTTTGGAAACAAAGTGGTCTGAGTTCTATCTGCCACAGATTTGTGGGACAATTGTATTTTTTTAAAGATAGTAGTTGGCTATAGACCCTTTCGAAAATTCCACCAGGGGTATCAAAATCTCACAGAGGATTCGCAGTAGCGGGAATACCATTTTATAAACACTAAAGTCTTTTTACAAAAATGAGAGTTAAGCTGGTAGGTGGTTTTGAAAATTCATTGCTTTTCCGGGACATCACCAGTATCCCGGAGAAGTGCTGCAGTCTAGACATAGCTGATGTGAAAAAGATATTTTGCAACAAAGTATGACATACCAAGCCCCAGAGCTATTCAGCCATAACCACGAATTTTAGCAGCCTTGGGACTGCTCCAAGTTATAGTGGTTTGCAACAGTCCCACTAGCAGGAATTGCCAGAGTGCCACACACTTTAGCCATACCTCTGTGACTCCAAGTACAAGCTTGGCAGGAGATGAGAAGGGCACAGAGTTATCTATGTCCATTTCCTGAGGGAATCCTGATTTAGAGCAGCTTTAGTGGTTAATTGTTACAAATGGGGCTTAGCACACAATGATTTACACACAAAAAAATATTTCCAAGATTTGTGATACATACTTGCAGTGTCTATCCTCAAGGTTCACAAAGGATAGTGATCCAGGAGGTGGACTGGTGTTCTGTCTTTGGGTACACCTTTAAAGGCTGGACTTTGGGCACTGGTCTTGTTTGGAGGAACCCACCTTCAATCAAAGGAGGATCTAGATTCTCTCACTCTGCTGGTATTTTTGTCTCTACCCCTTCACCTACTAAAGTTCTGGAGTGAGCTTCCAGATTAAGGACATGGCAGGGGAGGGAGGGGCAGTTGGGACTTGAAGGGCTTCCTTTTAGGGACAGAGGTGTGTATGCTTAGGGTCTGGAGAGGTATTCTGCAGTCTTTGAGGCTGTGAAGCCTTGAGTCTGTTTGCTCCACAAACAGGCCCACACAGTCAAAGGTAAGGTCCTGGATGGTGTTCTGGACCTTTGCTGGAAGACCTGACACTTCCCATTGGGAACTACTAAGCAAAGTGATGGCAGTTGCCTTCGTACAGGTTGTAGAATCCTCTGATTTCAGCACAGCCTGAAGAGGTGCAAGCGACACCTTGCCCTCCTTGAAGATTGCCAAAAACTTTGCATGGGAATCAGGATGGGGAGCAACTCCTGGAACTTGGCCAGAGATAACCAAGAGTTGTAAAAATACCTGTTCAGCACCACCTGCTGATTGGCAATGAGGAGCTGGTGTCCTTGGAAGCATTTACCTTGTGGTCAAAGAGGGAAGATTACTCACCTTGTATAGTAACTGAAGTTCTTTGAGATGTGTCCCCATGGGTGCTCTACCTTAGGTGTGTCAGTGCCGCTGAGCACACAGTCCAGATATCTTTAGTAGCAGTCCCTAGCCACCAACGCATGCTGTGCTATTGCACAATCACTCTGACTGACAGTTAGGCAGTGCTGACGGCCATTCTCTTCATTCCTTCTCTATGTCGGACTGTGTTAGCCCAGAGCAGAGGGGAAAAGGGTGAGTGTGGAGCACCCATGGGGACACATCTCAAAGAATTCCTGTTACTGCACAAGGTGAATAACCTTCCCTTCATCTTCGAGGGTCCCCATGGATGCTCCACATTAGGTGACTATGCAGCAGTGTTCCTGCCTGGCGGTGGGCGTTCCATGATGCAGGAGTGGATGTTGGACAATATGGTATGTCCAAAACTAGTGCCTGAGTCCTGAAAGGACTGTATAGCATTGTGTTGTGCAATGGTATTAGCCGAAGCTCATGTTGCAGCTCTGCAAATGATGTCTAAGGGAAGACTCTTGAGAAAAGCAGTTGTGGAAGATACTGCTCTCGTGGAACGTGCCCATATAACTGTTGGTGACTGACTGTGTTCTTGGGTGTAAGCCAGTTGTATGCATGTAGAAATCCATTTGGATATTCGTTTAGAAACAGGTTGTCCTCTGGACCCGTCAGTGCATGATATGAAGAGTCTGGGAGCGTATCCAAAGTCTCTTGTGCATTCAAGGTAAAAGGCTAATGCCCTGCGTACATCCCGCATGTGCAGCACTGTCTGCTTGCTATCCTCATGTGGTTCTGGGAAGAACACAGGTAAGTATATTGGTTCACTACAATGGAACAGGGTAGGTACTTTGGGCAGGAATTTTGGGTGGGTTCTAAGGAAGACCTTGTCCTTGTGGAAGACCGTGTACGGTGGGTCCGCCATGAGTGCCACTATCTCTCCCCCTCTCCTACCTGATATTATCGCTACGAGAAAGGCTACTTTCAATGAAAGGTGAAGTAGCAAGCAAGTGGTAAGCGGCTTGAAAGGCCATCTCATGAGTGAGTCCAGCATGAGATTCAAGGCCCATGATGGTACTGAGTCTCTCTGTGGTGGATAAAGTTTCGTATCCCTTTCCGGAATCTCTTCACACATGGGTGAGAAAAAATAGAATACCCCGGTATGGGTGGGTGTATCACTAATATAACTGCCAAGTATACATTGAGGGAACTAATTGACAGTCCTGTGTCCCACAGATGGAGAATATACTCTAGAATGTCCAATATCCCCGCCCTGTGTGTATCCCGTGCATGAGCTGAATTCCAGGCTTCAAATTGGGACCACTTCTGCAGATAAGTCCGTCTCATAGTGGGTCTCCTAGAGTTGATCAAAATATCTCTGACCCTATGAGACAGCATTCTGTCGTTATTTGAGCACCAACAAGCATTCATACTCGCAGATTAGTGTGTGGAATTCAGTATGTGGTATGTGCCCTTTGTCCTGTGTCAGCAGTGTTCGTACTGGTGGGAGCTTGTACGGGGGACGAGTGCTGAGTTGCAGTATGGGATGGTACCAGATCTGTCTCGGCCAACTGGGGGCTACCTGTATGACCCTTGCCGCATCCTGTTTGATTTTCAATACCGTCTATGGTATAAGAGTGTGAGGGGGTGCACTCACCACCGTAACCCCCCTGCCGTCTGTCCTCAGGAATTGGCTCCCTCGGCGGGTAGGGTGCCTTCTCTGGGGTGATGTCTCCCCTCTTTACTCCCGGCTGCGGCGTCCTCTTCGCCACACTGCCCTCCGGCAGTGCCCAAGTCTGTCTCTGAGCCCCCCTTCCGGAGGTCGATGTTCCTTCATCGGGCCTTCTTTCAAGCCCTGCAGTCTGAGGATTTGCTGGCCAGAGCTCCCCTAGCCCTGCCTGGCCTCCCCCAGCCCTGCCCTAGCTCCAGGGAGCCTCCTCCTCCTCCCTCAGCAGCCAGGTTCTCACTGCTTCCCTCTCACAGCAGCAGCCCATCCTCTATTATAGCGCCCAGCTGGGCCCTAATCGACTAGTACAGCCTCAGCTGGGCTAAACTCCCCGGCCCTGGTTCAGGCCGGGGTCTGCCCTTAAAGGGCCAGTGTAGGGCGAGCGCCCTGTCACAAAGAGGTACAGGTGGAAACAGGTATGCCAATAGGAAGTCCCAGTGGACTGCAAATGCATCCCTGAGAGATTGCAGTTCAATGCCTGCTCTGGAACAGTACAGGGGGCACTTGGAGTCGGCGTGCGTTGCTACAAGTCCATAACCTCATTTCTTGAAAAAAAAATTAAAATTAAATTTAAAAAAAAGTCAAAAAGTTGCTTATGATGGACTGGTTGATTTCCCGTTCATGGTTCTACAGGAATCGTCTTCTGAGGGCATCCGCAAACACATTGTCCTTGCCCGGTAAATGCGTTGCAGTAGGTGTGATGTTGTGTGTAAGACACCATCACCAGAGTTTTGTTGCTTCTTCACAGAGGCTGCGCGATCTCACGCCCCCGTCTTTTTATGTAATATGCCATTGCGGTATTGTCCAACCTTATTCTCACTGTTTTGTTCTGTATCCGCTTGAGCAGTTGAGAGCACACTCATCTGACTGCCCTAAGCTCCAACATGTTGGAATGGACCTGGGATTCCTGCCGTGTCCATTGTCACTGTAGTATCACACTCCCAGCAGGGATGCATCCGTTGTGATAGTGGCAGATGGCATTAGAGCCTGAAATGGAAGCCCCATGCATACATTGTGTATATCTGTCTACCAGACTAGGGTGGCCTTGACCCGAATTGGTACATGGAGTGCCCTGTGGATCAGGTGGTATCTGGGCCAAGACAGAGAGTTTAGCTATGCCTGGAATGGCCTCATATGTAGTTGAGCATGTGGGACTACAAACGTGGCCGCAGCCATGTGGCCGAGTATTTGCAGGCAAATACTGACGCGATCAAGTCACGTAATCGTTGCCATCTGTGGATTGGCAATGATGCTATACCCTTGGTGCAGTCCAGCTGCGCTCCTATAAACTCCAGTGTTTGTGTAGGTGTGAGGGAACATTTGCCCAAGTTCAATAGGAGCCCGAGCATGTCTAATAAGTGCCTTGTTAAATGTAACACCCGCTGCATACCCCATACGTGGGTACCGTGATCAAACAGTCATCGAGATATGGACATGTGTTTATTTGCTTTCTCCGGAGGTGGGCTCAACAATGATTTCGATAATCAGCATGGGAAAGAGAATAAGACAGAGAATATCGTATTATAAATCTATATAAATCCATAGTATGGCCCACATCTTGACTACCACATCTCAAAAAAAGATATGTTGACACTGGAAAAAGTTCAGAAAATGGCAACAAAACAATTAGGGTTTTGGAATGGGTTTCATAGGAAGAGAGATTAAAAAGACTAGGACTTTTCACATCAGAAAAGAGGACACTAAAGGGGATAGGACAGAGGTCTAAAAAATAATGAATGGGGCATCTGGCATTGACCACTATTGAAAGACAGGATTACTGGGCTTGATAGACCTTTGGTCTGACCCAGTATGGCCATTCTTATGTGTGCCGCTAGTACGGCAAGGACCCTGGAGAATACTCTGGGTGCAGTCGACAGGCCGAAGGGGAGCACCCTATTCTGATAGTGTGAGTCATTGATGGTGAACCTGAGGAACTATCTATGTGCCGGGTGAATTGACACATGGAAATGTGTCCTCAAGGTCGAGCACAGATAGCCATCCTCCTTTCTCCAAGGCAGATATGATTTCTGCCAGTGTAACCATCTTGAATCTCTGAAATTTGACAAAACAGTTGAAACCACAAAGATCTAGGATGGATCTCCACCCTTCGCCCCCAATTTCTTGACAGCTGTCCTTCCTGAAGATTAACAAGTTCTACTGAGAGATTTCTCCAGTTATCTGAAGAACACAATCACATTTGTGTGCTATATCAAAGGAGAAGGTACTCATGCAAATAAATTTAAGATCTAAAAAAAAAAATTCCTCGTGTAAAGTGCATATGTATACTACACACAATTTCAAACCAGAAATTGGATCAACATTCACTGTGCATAAGTCATTTCTTTAGCTTGTTTCTTACAACATTGTTAACTCCAGAATTAGACAAACTTAAAATTTCCAGAGTCAGACAGGAATACATTCTGTATTTATTCCTAACTCAACTTACATATAACCAAGTACTGTTGATACAATTAAATTTTAACAAGTTCTTTGTAAGACTTTATACATTTGGTCAGTCAGCATTTTGTACAGCAACAGTAGCTTGAATTATCTTAGGGAAAATATTTATGAATCTGTTTACTGAAGTCACAAAGATAGTCTGAAAAGGATCAAATTCATTCCCCGTTGCAAAGCCCACTTAGTGTTTGCTCAAGTGGGGGTGCGCAGGTTAAACCTGGCATTGTATGGGCAGACTGCATGGCTGCAATGTAGTCCTCACAATTATTACTTCAAGGCTTTGTATAAAATTGCTGATACCCCCAGCCCCCATTAACAAGTAGTCATGAAATCACATATCTGTCCCACAGCCTGTCCAAATAAATTCCCCATGCTGACTTATTGGTAAGCGACATGGAAGCCCCACGTTCCCTTTGCACTTGTGATCACTCTGCATAGACAACAGGCTTTAACGTTCCAGAGAGTCTTGCATGGCCCACCCCACATAGGCAAGATTCCTTCAAAAGCAGTACAGGAATATTTCACACTTTTGTACAGATTACTGTTAGCACTGTTTAACCTTAGTATCATGGACTGCTTATCAATACCAAATGAAGTGTTTTCTCTTGTAAAACTTGTACTTCCCTAAACTGGGACTCTCTAGTCTGGCAACAGCCAGGAGCCCCACAGCATATGGAGGGCTGGTGGCATGGCCAGGATCCCCACAACAGGGAGGGGGGCAGTGTCTGACAAGCCCAGCCAAAGCCAGCAGCATAGCCAGCTGGAGGCAGGGGGCAAAAAATGGGACCAGCGGTGGGTAGGTATGGTGTACTGGGGGAAGGAGACCTCCCCTGGTCTGGAAAATTCCCTCATTTGGGACCAGTCAGATCCTGAGGATTCCACATCAAAAAGTCCAAACAGTATATGTATAAAACTTAGCATATTTTCACATATGCACAACTGACTGGTTAAAAAGAGTTTAAATATTAAAGAAATCACCATGAAAAGTATTCAAAAATTAAAGTGAGCCAAGACAAAGGATTTCTGATACCCTGAATGCAAATGCAAAGTTGCAGATTATACCAGGCAATCTGGGCCTCACTCTGATGTTAAGCTTCCCTCTTCAAGAAATCAATTTGATTGAACTTTGTAAAATATAATAAATACTGAAGTACTTTTTCCCCTGTATCAAAAGGAAAAGTGTGCTAGACTGAAGTTTAACTCCTCTCCTATACCAGCCATCCATGTTATTCCTGAACTGACTGATAAACAGCATTAGCATTTTGATTATATATGCTTCGTATTTAAGCTTCACTGACCAAAAGAACAAGAATCCCAATGTTGGTCCACATCTTAATTTTTGTATGCAATAGTGAAACATGCCAAACTAACAAGCTAATTTATCAACCCTCACCCAATTCAGATGCCATCTCTTAAAATAAAGTTAGTTTACTTTCAAAGCTGCCTCTACCAAATGCACTACGCATGTGCTTAAAGTTAAGCTCATACGTGAGTGCTTCCATAGAAATCAAAGGGCGCTTTGACACTGAAATCTATTGGTGGAGAATGAGCCCCAAAAGTACTATCTGATAGTCTCTAAAATTTTTCTAAACAATGTTGAATATTCAACAATATACACAAACCGCACAAATATATTTTAAAGAACAGCATAAATTTAATGTCAAAATATTTGAATTCAAGTACAGAAATTAACACATGATTTCAACATTCAAAAAACAGCACAACTCTTAAAACAGAACTACTATACAGTTAATACCAAACACAGATGAAGCTTAACAATTTTAACTGTGAATAAATTAATAGAATAAAAAGTAAGAAAATGTATAACTTAAAGCAGTACTTACTTAACTAAAAATATGCAGAGGATCACAATAGTAAATTATTTAAAGTTAAAATAAAACATTTCTTAAAATCTTCCTCTTGCATCACTTTTGGCCACATAATAGTTGCCTTCTGGCTAAATAACTACTAATCTTCAACATAAGAATGATCCTTAGTAACAAGATTACAACCAATATTTATACAAATTAAAAAGATATTATTCAGCAAAGTAATTGTTTGAAAAATTCTCAACATAAACCACTGGGTTCTATTGCCCACAATTTAACCAGGAACCATAAACAGATAAAAGGCATATCAATCTATAGTACTCAGGCCAAGAAAAACAATTTTTGAACTTTATCTTCTGACAATTGCTAATAAAATTCTTATATTTACTGAAATGTGAAAAGTTCCCTATATGGAAAAAATATATTTTACTTGTGAAAATGAATTGCGCAGACCCAATTAAAAACTAAAAATTAAGCTTTCATATTAATATACTTTTTCTTCAGAAGAATGAGGCCTAAGAGATATATGTTCGCTGTCTAACACTGCTGCCATTAGCAAACAAAATTGTTTGTGATAAGGGGTAGATTGGATAAGAATAAAGCCTTAATGTATATGGAAGCACACTGGGTGCCCCAGGAGAGACTGAGACATTAAAAAGTGAAATGAGCTGTGATCAGAATTGTAGTCTGTACATAAATAAATGAAGTTATTTTGCATGTAAGTCTATAAATACAAAATGTAACTCAAAGAGACAAAATGGACTACTCCACAAAAAAAGTCATTTTCTAATGTGTTTCAATCCTCAACTGATGGAGACTATGCTAATCTGTCACATCGCAATTCCTATTTTACCAGTATATGATATAAAAATACCTGTACTTCATTGATATACTTCTATACCAGGACTACAGATTTGAATGGAAAGTTATCTTTCCACTAACAAATTTGTTTTCCACATTTCTAACTTTGCAGAAACAAAATTCTGATTTATCTTGCTACCACAAGATATTAATTTTCTTCCAAATTAGATCTGGTACTGAAATACAGGGATTTCATCTCTGAAAGAAAAGTAGTGTAGCCAGTTCATTTTTGCTTTTTTCTAAGATTTATTATTTACAATACAAAACTATAGAAATGTGGACAGTGGGGTATTTTAACCAGATTACTTTGCCAATATTTGATTTACATACTACTGTAAACCTTTGTAAAAGTCTAGTTTATTTACCATTCTTAAAGTATTATTGGTCATACAATTTTACATAAATCAATTCTTTAAAACAAACACTCTATTAATAAAACATTAGCTAAAATAAATAAAATGAAATACACTTCACTAATTTTTAAAATAAACCATTTAAAATACAGAGATACTATTTGTAGAATTGTTGTTTCCCAATAAACACATTTAATTTTCCAGTAATTCTCTTACACCATAAAGTGTTATTATCCTTTTCTCCAAAATTATAACTTCTGAATTTTTCAAAGCCACAACTATGCTCTTCATGGTAGTTCAAGCCAAAAAAAAAGTGCACAATTGATTCTAGGGAAATAAAAGTAGACCTGGCTTCCAGCAAGTATTGTATACTATCTTTAGAGGGAAAAGAAAATAAAGTCGGTTTAAGGTGACTGCAGTAGCCTTATAATTCTGTAAATGCTATACCTCAAATTTCTGACAAGTATTAACTTAATGAAGTCAAGAAGAATAAATGTTTAGCCAACAGGAATGAGACCAACAGCAGTGGAATAAGCTCAAACATCATCAGAAAGGACCTAGTTAAGAAAAAAAATAGGAGAAGTTACAAAAATGGAAGCTATTTAAAAAGTTCAGTATAATTTTCAGTGTTGACACTAGAACAGGTAATCTTTTTCAAAATTTAATTTTCCAATAAATAACACTTATAACAAAAACATATATATCTGTAATTGATGAATTTACAAGCAAAGGCTCTGATCTTTCACTGACAACTGCGCAGGCAGATCCATGCACCAGATCAGAGTAAAAAATTAAGATACTTTTCATCAAGTAAGTTTTTTTAAGAAGTGTCTGACATCCAACTGTCAGTTATTATGTTATCCATAACATCAACAGTTTTAGTGGCTTATTTTTATTTATTTATAGACATACATATAAACCCAAGCACTGATTACAATTTACTGTAAAGACCTTTACATGCTCTTGCTCTGAAATGGGGCCTTCATGTAAATTGACATCAGATCCACTGTATCTTCTGATATACTGAATGTATTTGTTTATACTATATCCAAGATGAAAGCTGTATATTATAGTAACTCCAGTTATTCAAAAAAATAAAAATACAAAATTTTGTATCATCAGCCTTTTTATTTCACTTGATTTTATTCAACACATTAAATATATATCCTTAAACAATACATTTTGGAGTGCTACATTCTGCCACACAATAAATTATTCACGAGCTATCCTGCTTATTTCAGTGAGACTACTTAGAATAAGGTGACATGATCTCAACATTTAGCAGCCCAATAAAATGAGCCAACTTCATGTCTAGTAAAAAGTCCATGGAAGGAATCAAGTTATGCCAGGGATGAATTTGACCCAACTCACCAAGTCTATATTTCTTACCTGACATTTATTTTCTCCAAATTCTCCTACACAGATCCAGACTGATGAGGTTATGCTCCCTGTCTGTAAGCAGTGGAGACAGAGAATAACTGAATCTTCAAGACAATGTTGTCATCTCTGCTTGAAGTATATGGAATACTAGGATACTCCATTACAAAAATTTTCCAACGGTATAATTAAATATTCAGGAATGAATAAAAACTTATTTTCAAAATGTCTTAAATATTTGATTGTTTAACCCTTCAACAACTCAGCTGAGTGGGTTCAAGTATCCCCCTTTAAACAGAAGGAGAAACTGAGGAAAATAAGTTTAAGACATGGCTCTCAGAAGTGCTGAGCACTCACAATTCAAACTTAAATAATTATTAATAATCTAATCTGTTTTTAGAGCAGATCAGACCTTAATTTCTAATGTAAAAGGAAGGATTTGACTTTTTAAAAAATTCTGTTTTATTTATGCATCACAAAGACACACCAATAGATATTAGCACAATTTTTTCTCTCATGTCACCATTAAACTTCAGCACTGTCACAAAAGGAAAACTAGAGGTGAATGAAAGCCTCAGATCACAATACAGTATTTTGCATCTGTATGTATAAGGCCTGATTTTCAAGGTAGAAGCTCCAAGTTCAAACATAAAATTGCCTGTGGTTGCAAAGTGCAATCAAAATTAGATGTCGGGTTGAGGTCCTTCTTTAAAAAAAAAATCAGACCTCAATCAAAAAATCAACTTGACTTGTGTGGCTCCTACTATATTCAAAACCAGGCTGAAGCCTAGCTAAGGCAGTTGCAAGGGTGAGCAATGGGTCTCTCTGCAGGAAGCAATAAAGGGAAAACAATCTCTTTGGGAAGGGGTGGAAAGTAGCCTTGGCTTCAACTCCTCAACACACTAACCAGTGCAACTGAATTGGTGCACTGGGAAAAGTAATCTGTACTAAATATAAACTGATGCAGATTGTTTGCCCCCTGGATTCTGGGACACAACTGTATATTACCCTTTGCTCAGAACTAATACCAAGCCACAATTTAACCTGCACCTACAAAATATTTAAAAGCTTCTAAATTACAGATTACTGTAATAACAGTAGTGCTAACCGTAGTGCTAACCGTAAAGAGCACCTCATAACAATTTAAATCCTTCTAAACAAACTAAGTCTCCCCTTTATGAAAAACGCTTCCAGAAGAATCAGTTTCTGGTATACACTGTATGATTAAATTATCCTCAGGAAAAAAAAAGTAACTAGTCTGAGAACATCTTAGTTAAGCCTGTTATTTTAACAGACTGATTCATAGAACTGGGATAATGTTAGTATTTTTAAAAGTCTGGTGGTATCAGAATTTCAGGCTATGGGAAAGATTCTCTATTTCTCTATAATAACCCCAACAAATACATCCTGAATTTTGGTAAAGTAAATTGAGACCATATTGAAAAAAAAGGATCAATTAAATGGTAAAATGAAAGGCCGGATGTTTAAATCACGGCATCATGAAAAGAAAGGTTTCTTTATTCAATAATCTGTAGAAAGGTGGATCCTGGCTATTGGTACTTTTGAGAAAACAACAGTATTAAATATTTATATTAAAATTACTGCTTTAAAAGCCAGGCCAAGAACAAAAAGTTTCTCAGGGGAATTATCTGTTTTGTCCTTGATTTACAAGTTACTATGTTGAACACACTAACTAAACTCAAAATGTTTATGTTCCCTATACTTCAGAATTTATACAGCTAGCTGAACAACATGACAAAATGATGAACTGGAATTAAAAACAAGAAATTGTAATGAACTTTCCTACAGACTCATTACAATGAGCAGAAAAAGAAAAAAGAAAAAGCACTGAAGAAATCACTAAGAGACTTACTGTAGATAAATTCTAGGAACACTGTAATCTATCCATAACAATCAAAATCTGTGTAGTCTGCAGTATTTAGGTTTCTGAATATTCCTGTGAATTGGGATGAAAACACACAGGCCTAAGTATTCTGTTTACACATTAAAACCATAAACAGCAACTAAGAGTCAAGGAATATTCATAAGGATTTTCACATTGAGGTGACCCTGCATTGTCGTGTTAGAGGACGGGACCAAGACGTATCTACCCCATAGAGCAGCCACCACAAACCTGGTAGATCTCCTAGAATTCACAAGAGGACACAAATCCTCACAGCAGCTCTAACCCTTTGCACCTCCCCGCTGTGCAGTGAAGTTCCATTAGAGCCACAATACTAGGGACTCCACCTTTAGCTATGGAGGCTCCTAATGATCACCAAAGGCTTTGTATGAGAGTTCACACAGTGTGTGAGAAATTGTATCAAATTGGGGAACAACATGCTTCCCCCCCAACCATTTACCTGCAAGAATCTCTGATCATGAACAGATCACTGTGGAAGGCTAGGGGAGGGAGGCAGACTAAACCCTTTTTATGAACACAGGAAGAAAGATCCATATATGATGTGGCACGCAGAGAAATTGAAATCCCATTTCTAAGATACTGCATCTATTCTCGATACCCAGCAGTAGATTAAAATACTACACTGACTTCCCTCTTTCTGTGATGGTTATCACAGGTTCATTTGTTGGATGCCTTCTTCAAAATAGATTGATTTAAAAAAAAATCTGATGATCCAAACATCAACTACTAAAAAACTAGCCAAAAAACATGGAAGTTCAAAAACTCTGCTACAAAGGACCTATGAGGCTTTGATAAAAGGAAGCCAACATGCAAGATGGAAAATATTTTTCTTTAACTGGAAACAAATATGAGAACTACTAGACTGTTGTCTGCTCATATATACACAGCAAATAACTAATCAATCAGATTTCCAATACATTCTAAAGCAACTTTCCAGAAGTTTCAGTTTCTTTCTGTCTCCACTAAATTCACAGAAGGAATATCATCCCCTCAGTACAGACCTATGTAAGAGAATGAAGAGAAATAGGTTTTAGAGAATACTATATATATATATATATTCTATAGTAAGACATTAAAAAGGACAATTATTTACAAAAAATATAACTGCAGTAAACATTTTCATATCTGTCATTAAAAAAAGATTTTAAAAGGAACAGAATTTGATATCCTTACCCACCTTGATGAGCCTCAACTCTATAAAAAGTCACCCTGGCTACTTGTGAAATCAGGTACTACTCAGTGTGAATAAAGATAACACCCTTTGGGTGTTATCACCAGGGCTCGACAAATTATACAATCTACTTACCCGTGGCGAGCAGATTGTAACCCGGAAGAGCCGGGTTCAGGCGATCTGCGCATGTGCAGAACGATCTGCGCATGCGCAGATCGCCGGCCAGCATGGCTGGTGAGCGGGGCTCGCTGTAGTTCAGCAAGCCCTGGTTATCACTATAAGTTACTTTACAAATGCACAATATTCTGACAACAGAAAATATTCATCAAAGATATTCCAAAAAGTTTTCAGTACAATTACACATGTAGGCAGAATTGTTAACTACCCACTTCTGACACAAAAGATAAAAATAGTCATCTTCATTAAGAAAGTCTATTCAACACCACCACAATTTCTACCACAGTATCTGCCTTTGGCCTTAGGCCTTGCAATGCACTTGAAGTCCAGGAATACCTTGTTATTACCAAGCACTGTATTACTGTTTACACAGAAACTTTATTTAAATCAGTGGAAAATCCATAGTTTTAAACATGAATAGTTCAAAACTTCTGCTTAATTATACTTCGAATTCAGAGAGATATCCATGGTAGTCTGTTTCAGCAAAAACAAGGAGTCTGGTGACACTTTAAAGACTAACAAATTTATTAGGGTATTAGAGCATAAGCTTTCGTGAGCTACAACTCACTTCCCCTATTTTTAGAAAGTTTGGCTATGAAATTCAAGAAAGTCTCTCACATACAGTATAAATGGAACAAGTGATGAAGAAGAGGTTACTCACCTTGTGTAGTAACGATGGTTCTTCGAGATGTGTCCCCGTGGGTGCTCCACTCAAGGTGTCGGGTCCCGACCCGGCGCCGCTAGTCGGAGATTTCCAGAGCCGTAGCTGGGCCGGACCGCGCATGCCTGAGAGCAGCGCGCGGCGTTCGCGTCTTTGCAACGTCTCACAGTCCGGCCCCCCCCCCGTCAGTTCCTCTCACCTCTCGGTCTCTGAAAGATAAAGCAGAAAAGACCCAGAGCGGGAAGGAGGGTGGGGCGTGGAGCACCCACGTGGGCACATCTCGAAGAACCATCGTTACTACACAAGGTGAGTAACCTCTTCTTCTTCTTCTTCGAGTGGTCCCCGTGGGTGCTCCACTCAAGGTGACTACAAAGCAGTAACCCAGAATGCGCTCCGGGTCAGTTATCTTCTACTGTGGATAAAACTGCGGAGGCCACCGTGGCATCGGAAGCCCACCTTCTATTTATGGCGTAATGACACACAAAAGTTACACTAGAAACCCAGGTAGCAGCGCGACAGATGTCCGCAAGGGGAGCTCCCCTTGCGAAAGCCGTGGATGTTGCAACTGCTCGCGTAGAGTGAGCCCGAGGCAAAGAAGAAAGAGGCTTGTTCCAGATCGAATGACAATTTGTAATACAAAGCGTAATCAATTTAGCAATGCGTTAGGTAGAAAGTGCCTCGCCCTTGGATCTCTGTGCCATTGATACGAACAGCCTGTCCGTGCGCCGACACTGGCGGGTTCTGTCTACATAGAAAGAAAGTGCACGTCAGACATCGAGCGTGTGAAAAAGAGCGTCCTTACTTGAAAAGTGAGGCTTTGGGTAAAACAGGCTCGTTAATGTGGAAAGGAGAGCAGACCTTGGGGATAAAGGCTGGGTGAAATCGTAATGTTACCGCGTCTTTAGAGAAAACCATGAAAGGAGGGCTTGCCATCAACGCCCCCAGCTCACTCACTCTTCTCACTGATGTGATTGCCAGTAAAAAGACTGTTTTCATGGTTAGCATATGTAAGGAAACCGACGCTAGAGGTTCAAAGGGGGGGTACATAATGGTATCCAATACTAGGTCGAGATTCCAGGAAGGGGGTGGTACCCTTCACGGTGGGTATAAGTTCATGAGCCCTTTTAAAAACCTCTTTGTAATTTGATGAGAGAAGAGCGAGGAACCCTCTACTGGATGGTGGAAGGCACTAATAGCTGCTAAGTGCACCTTTAAAGATGACAACACAAGTCCCGAATTTCATAGATGAAGGATGTAGTCAAAAACGTAATGCAGAGGAGATTAAAGCAGTTGTATGTTATTCTGAATACACCACTTAGAAAATCTCTGCCATTTCGCCAGGTAAGTGTTCCGTGTAGATTCTTTCCTGCTGCGTAGAAGTACCATTTTTACCTGTTCAGAACACAGGTTTTCATCTCCTTTTAACCACTCAGGAGCCATGCTGTCAGATGTAAAGACTCGAGTCTGGGATGTAGCAGCGAGCCTTGTTCCTGAGAAAGAAGATCTTGGTGGAGAGGGAGGGGATATGGTGGCTGTATCGACATCCTATGTAAAAATGGGTACCAGGCTTGTCTGGGCCAGGCTGGTGCTAGTAAAATGATAGTCGCCGCCTCTGCTCTGATTTTTTCCAGTGTCCTGGAGATAAGGGCCGTGGGGGGGGAAGCATACAGAAGTGCCCTCTTCCATCTGACCAGAAGCGCATCGCCGAGGGAGCCCTTGCCGAGCCCTGCCCTGGAGCAATATAGGAGACACTTCTTGTTGGCCGTTGCGAAGAGGTCTACCAGTGGCATACCCCATTTGCGAAATATCGCACGAACTACATCTGTCCGTATTTCCCACTCGTGGTCTATGGGAAAACGTCTGCTGAGGGAATCTGCAAGTACATTGGCGGTGCCAGGTAAGTATGATGCTATTATGGTTATGTTGTTCTGTATGCACCAATTCCAACACCGCACTGCCTCGGTGCATAGGGAGCGTGATCGTGCTCCTCCCTGCCTGTTCACATAATACATCGCTGCTACATTGTCCGTCAGTATACTTACTGTAAGACCTTTGATATGTGGGAGAAAATGTTTGCATGCATAGAACATTGCCCAAAGCTCTAATTGATTGATGTGAAGGCGTCTCTCGCTGAGAGACCATTTGCCTTGAATTCGCTCGTTGCCCATGTGTGCACCCCAGCCAAGGAGTGAAGCATCCGACGTTATCAGTATCTATGGTTGTTGTCGGTGGAATGGCACTCCCAACAAGAGATTTCGTTCTTTTGTCCACCAAAGCAGAGATCTTTGAACATGTGAAGGTAGCCATACTGCCTTGTGGATGTCGTGCCTCATGGGTGCATAAACCGTCACCCGTGTTGGAGGTTTCTCAGATGAAGTCGCGCATGCGGAACTACAACAGTGGCAGCAGCCATGTGTCCCAGGAGACGGAGGCAAGTGTGAATGGGGACACTCACATTCCCATTGAGTATGGAGATGAGATCCTTGATCGCCTGAAACCTTTCCTGCGGTAAGTATGCCCTCGCCATGCGAGAATCCAGGTTCGCCCCTATGAATTTTATAGTCTGAGACGGGATAAGTTTTGACTTTTATTTGTTCAAGAGAAGACCGAGGGAATCGAATGTTTGTTCGACCGTCGCTACCATCTGTGACGCGTCTTGCTGCGTGGAACCTTTTATCAAGCAATCGTCAAGGTACGGGAATATTACCACCCGTAGCTGACACAGATGAGCTGCTATGACAGCCAGGGTCTTTGAGAAAGCTCTGGGTGCTGAAGCGAGACCAAATGGCAGAACCCAATACTGGAAATGATCGTCGTTTATCACAAATCAGAGAAAACATCTGTGAGCAGGGTGTATTGTGATGTGAAAATACGCGTCTTGTAAGTCGAGAGCAGCGAACCAATCGTTGTAATCAAGGGACGGAATTATAGAGTTCAAAGTCACCATTTTGAAGCGCTGCCTGCGGAGATAACGATTTAGACGGCGTAGATCGAGAATGGGTCTCCATCCTCCCGTTTTTTTTTCTGTTAGGAAGTATCTCGAATAAAACCCTCTTCCCTTGAACTGATCTGGGACCCTCTCTATCGCTCCGATGGAAAGGAGACAATGAGCTTCTTGTCGCAGGAGTTCTTCGTGAGATGGGTCCCTGAAAAGGGACAGGGAAGGTGGGGTGGTGGAGGGAATGGAAGTGAAGGGAATGGTGAAGCCGACCTTTATGACTTCCAGTACCCATTTGTCTGATGTTATTTTGACCCATTGGTGATGATAGGGTTGTAAACGATGGTGGAAATTGGGGTCTGTGTGTACAACGATTGGCGGAGTTCGCATGCTCTCGATAAAGAAGTCAAACTTGCTGTTTTGAGACGGACGTGCCGGCCACTTTAGGTGGTGGTGGACGCCTTCGCTGAGGTTGCTGTCTAAGTCGTGACTGGTCAAACGTGCGATTTGGTTGTCTACGAGACTGATAGTCATACCGTCTCCGATACGGGAAATAACGACGACGACGGAATGGTGGGATGTACATTCCCAGCGTACGGAGTGTCGTTCTTGAGTCTTTGCCAGTATGAAGTACTTCATCGGTCTTTTCCGCGAATAATTTTACCCTGTCAAACGGAAGGTCTTCGACCTTGGAGTGCAACTCCTTGGGTACTGCCGCTGTGGCGAGCCAGGACGAACGTCTCATAGACACTGCTGTTGCTACCCCTCTAGCCGCCGTGTCTGCTACATCCATAGCTATCTGGAGATTTGCCTTCGAACACGCATAGCCTTCCTTGAGGATTGACCGTTAAAAGCTCTTTATCGGCCTCCGATGTTCTTTGGGCCAGGTCTGTAAGTTTCGCGATATTATCAAAACTATGGTTTGCCAACAGAGCTGCATAATTCGCAATGCAAAGAAGTAACGTGGCCGATGAGTATACTTTGCGGCCAAATATGTCCAACTTCTTGGCCTCCTTATCTGCCCCTACATTTTTCAGCTGTGGGTTCTTAGCTCTTTGAAGAGCTGCGTCGACGACCAAGGAGTTTGGTTGAGGGTGAGTAAAGAGAAATTCTGAATCTTTAGAGGAGACAAAATAACGTTTTTCCGCCGGTTTTGAAGTTGGAGGAGTCGAAGCCGAGGTATGCCAAATTTCTGCTGCTGACTGGAGGATTGCCTCATCAATAGGGAGAGCAACCTTAGATCGTTGCTTAGGATGTAAATTTCTCCAGAGTTTGAATTGTTTCGTCGGAACATCTGATAGCTGAACATCCTGAGACTGAGCCACCCTCCTAAAAAGATCCTGAAATTCTTTTGTGTCGTCAGGAGGAGAGGAATCCCCCGCAAACACAGCATCGTCTGGGGAGGATGACGAAATATCTTCTGGAGATATAGTATGCGGGTGATCGTCCGTATCCGAGATTTGACCTTCCTCGGGCTCCGACAGGTGAGCTGAGGCTAAGGGGGTCTCCAGACAAGGTGTCGCCCTTTTACAATCTTGGATCGGAGGTGATTGTCGTGATTCACGAGGAGTCTGGCAGCAGCATAGATGAGAATGAGAGTGAGGTCTCCCATATTCATAGGATGATCGGTGACTCCTGTAATTGAAGTGCTCAGGGGACGATCGCCGCGAGGAATATCGGCTAACATACCCCCATGATAAGATCTCGGAGGGGAGTAACTTGGTGAGCAAGATCTATATGATGATCCCCGATGATAATAGGAATACCGGTCGCGATGACCAGACCGACGAGACCTCGATCTCCATCGTGGGGAGGGCATTGTTTGGCTGTGAGACGCTGAGCAATCTCTGACCCTCGCTGAATGGTACGGTGAAAACGAAGGTTCAGGTGATGGTGAAATAGAGTGTCTCAGCATTGACTTCCTAGCAGCCTTTGTAGGGACTTTAGAGGCAGGAGCAGCCTCCCTCCCTTCTACTGGTAAGGGACAGGGACAGGGGGGAGGGGATTGACCCTCCATCACGTGCACAGTGCTATCATGCTGCTGCGCTAGGATCCTGCACGGCACCATGGCCAGCTCCCTGTCCACTAAGACTGCCAATGGAGCGTGATTTCCCGGTGCCAACTCGGCACGGTGCGGGGCGCTCTGCTGTCGGGCCTGTTTGTGCTGCTCCCCGGTGCCGTCTATCACTGCCGATTCCAGTGCAGTCTGCAGCGCCGGCTTGTCATGGCTTATCT
The DNA here is from genome assembly GCF_049634645.1 of Pelodiscus sinensis. Taxonomy (NCBI): domain Eukaryota; kingdom Metazoa; phylum Chordata; order Testudines; family Trionychidae; genus Pelodiscus; species Pelodiscus sinensis. The sequence continues at coordinate 57,105,808 of NC_134715.1, read as the reverse complement.
GAGCCGCTTGCAGTGCCGCTAGAGTTTGCGGCTGCGCAGACAGTAGCAGCTCAAGCACCTCTGGCGGTGCCGATCGCTCCCGGTGAGCCGGGCGCTTAGAGGGGTGTAGAGCCGGTGCCGATGACAAGCAGCTTGGAGGTGCAGGCATTACCGGCAGCGTCTGATGTGTTTTTACTGGCTGTCCCGCCGTCCCGGACATACCAGGCTTGTGTCCCTGACTGACCCGGGACAGTGAAGTGGATAGAAGAGAGCGCGTAGGAGAAGCTTTCTTCCTCTTTGACACCATTACCGTGAGCGATTGCGATCTCCTTTTCTGCCCTGCAGGATGTTCTGAGACCTGGTCCTCAGAAGGCTGTAACGCCTTATCGCACAGGAGTAGTTTTAATCGCATGTCTCTCTCCCTGCATGCCCTCAGTGTCAATTTCGCGCAATGGGCGCATTTCTGTGGCACATGCGATTCTCCTAGGCATCTGACACAAGCTTCGTGCCCGTCAGATGCAGGCATGGCCTCCTTACATTGTGCACACTGTTTAAACCCGGGTGACCCAGGCATGATGCTTGCTCAGCGTAACTATATACAAGTAATCTAATAAACTAAGAATAGTAACTATAGAAAAAAAGTTTTTTAAGGAATTCAACAATTAACTACTACCTACCTAACTATATGAACCAGAGTTAACTATCTATGATTTTTTCTTCTTCTTCTTCTTTTTTTTTTTTTTTTAAAGAAACGGCTTCTCTCTGAGGAGATAAACGGCACTCCGCCAGCAACCACAGGCGGTTGAGAGGAATTAACGAGGGGGGGCCGGACCGCGAGACGTTGCAAAGGCACGAACGCCGCGCTGCTCTCAGGCATGCGTGATCCGGCCCGGCTACGGCTCTGGAAATCTCCGACTAGCAGCACTGGGTCGGGACCCGACACCTTGAGTGGAGCACCCACGGGGACCACTCAAAGAAGAATTGGGGACTATGTCTACACTGCAGGCTTCTTGCACAAGAACTTTTTGAAGAGATCTTCTGCAAAAAGTTCTTGTGTGAGAGCACATCCACACTGCCATGGGCTTTTGTGCAAGAGAGCGTCCAAACTGCCATCAAAGCACTGCTTTTTCCGATAGGGGTTTCTTGTGCAAGAAACCCCTATTGTCCATCCACACACGCCTTTTTGCGCAAGAGCTCTTGTGCAAAAAGGCTTATTCCTTGTAGAAAGAGGAATAACTCTTGCACAGAAAGCCCTGTCTTCTGATGACCTACTGTACTTTTTCTTGTGCAAAAAGCGAAGTTATTCACCTTCGGTACAGTAACTGTTGTTCTTCGAGGTGATGTCCCCGCGGGTGCTCCACTATGGGTGTTGAGCTTGTCCCGGCGCCGCAGACAGAAGCTTGTGATGAGCAGTGTTTGGCTGGACCGCGCAGGTGCTGCAGGCTCACGGCTTTTGCGCTCTTTTGTCTCGCCAGTTCCTCAAGACTGCCTCGGAGTCTGTAAGAGACAAGAGCAGAAAGAGAGAGAGAGGACTCCGAAGCGGGGAGAAGGGCGGGTAGTGGAGCACCCGCGGGGATACCACCTCGAAGAACGACAGTTACTGCACCGAAGTTGAGTAACTTTGCTTTCTTCTTCGGGGATGTCCCCGCGGGTGCTCCACTATGAGTGACTGCGTAACAGTAGTCGCCAGAACGGAAGGAGGGTAAGGAGTCCCTATTTATCCGCTGTGAAGAGCACTGCAGTCGCCACTGCCCCATCTGAACGAGTGACTAGAGAAATAGAATAGTGTTTGGCGAAGGTTTCATATGAGGACCAGGTTGCCGTCCTGCAGATGTCCTTCAGAGATACCCCTCTATGAAACGCTGTAGATGTGGCCATGGCTCTAGTGGAGTAGGCGCGTGATTGGGATGGAAGGGGTAAGTCTTTCGCTGCGTACGACTGCGTTATGCACGAGGTTACGAGATTGGAAATCCTTTGGGAAGAGAAGCATTGATCCTTTGACCTCTGTGCCAAGGAGACGAATAAGTGGTCCGTACGCCTGAAAGGTTTAGTGCAATCTATGTAGAATGCTAAGGCCCTGCGGGGGTGTCCAAGGAGCGTAGGACCGCTTCTCGTGGTGAGGCATGGGGCTTCGGGAAAAAGGTTAGCAGGATCATTGGTTCGGTGACATGGAAATGGGAGACAATTTTGGGTATGAATCTTGTGTATAGTCTCAAGACTATTCCATCCTTATATATGGTGGCGTGGCCATCACGACAGAAAGCTCGCTCACTCTGCGTGCCGATGTTATGGCAAGAAGGAAAACGGTTTTCAAAGTGAGGAAATGCAAGGACACAGTTGCCAGAGCCTCCAACGGTGGCCTCATTAGGGCGTCGAGGACTACATCCAGGATCCACACCAGTGAGACTTGATCATGCGGTGGGGCCATGTTGGTAAGGCCCTTGAGAAATCTCTTAGTAGTAGGATGGGCGAAGACTGAAACGCCATCTATCGGTGATGTGAATGCTGAAATTGCTGTGAGGTGCACCCTGATGGAGGCTAACGTGAGGCCTTTGTTCTTTAGGTACAACGCGTAGTCCAGTACGGAGGGGATCGACGGACGTGTCAGATCGTGGTGGTTTGAGGTACACCAGGAGGAGAATCTGCGCCACTTGTGAAGGTAAGTTTTTCTCGTGGTTTGTCGTCTGTGTACTAGGACGTGTTGGACTGGAATGGAGCAGAGGGATTTGAATGGAGTCAGCCAGTTAGGAACCATGCTGTTAGGTTCAGCATTTGTATCTGGGGGTGTTTCAGGCATCCTCGGTCTTGTGTAAGGAGACTGTGGAGAGGCAGAAGGCGGATCCGGTGTACACGCGGAGAGACGGTGGAGGAAGGGAAACCAGTGCTGGCGAGGCCAGCCCGGGGCTATGAGGATTAGCGTTGCCCTGTCCACCTTCAGCTTCTGAAGGACTTTGGGGATCAGAGGTATGGGGGGGGGAGGGAATGCATAGAGGAGAGGTCCGCGCCAAGTTGTAAGGAAGGAGTCCCCCAGGGATGTGCGGCCTAGGCTCGCCCTGGTGCAGTATTTGCAGCATTTTGTATTGGGGGGAGTTGCAAAGAGGTCCACTCGCGGAGTACCCCAAGGTTGGAAGATCTCGCATAGGACGCCATCGTGCATTTCCCATTCGTGCTTCACATGGAAGTGTCTGCTCAGGAAATCTGCCATCACATTTGTGGTGCCAGGTAAGTAGGATGCTGTAGGTGTTATTCCGTGGCGAATGCATCAGTTCCAAAAGCAGATGGCTTCCATGCATGGGGAACGGGAGCGAGCACCGCTTTGGCGATTCACGTAATACATGGCTGTGATGTTGTCCGTGAATATCCTCACCATGGTGTTTCGAATGTAGATGAGGAAGGATTTGCATGCGTTGAAAATGGCACGTAGCTCTAGAAGGTTTATGTGTAGGCATGCTTCTTGTGGGAACCATTGGCCTTGGACTGAGAGGGAGCCCATGTGAGCCTCCCAGCCTAGTAGGGGGGCATCCGTTATGATTTGGTGGTGTGACTCCTGCCAATGGAAAGGTATACCTGACAGCAGGTTTGTGTGGCTGGTCCACCATAGGAGTGATTGGAGAACGCCAGGTAGCGGCGTTACCAGCCTGTGGAGACAGTATCTGGTGTGGTCGTATACAAGAGTCAGCCAGTACTGAAGGGCGCGCAGGTGTAGTCTGGCGTATTTCACCACTTATGTTGTGGCGGCCATATGGCCTATCAGTCTGAGGCATGTGATGAGTGGAACGGTAGGGCTGACTGTGATGGTGTGAATGAGGTCTTGGATGGCTTGAAACCTCTATAAGGGTAGGAATGCTCTGCCGGCAAGTGAGTCCAGGCAGGACCCAATGAACTTGATGTTCTGAGTGGGGCGCAAAACGGACTTTTGCTCATTGAGGAGTCCGAGCGATTGAAAGACTTGCCTAGTGAGGTGAACCATCTGGGAGACCTCATGTGCAGAAGGGACCTTGGGTAGGCAATTGTCCAGGTAAGGGAAGATAAGTACCCCTTGGCGTTGGCGGAAGGCCGTGACCACGGATAGAACCTTTGAAAACACCCTGGGGGGCTGACGATAGCCCAAAGGGGAGGACCTTGTATTGGAAGTGGTCCTTTGCCACGACGAAGTGCAAGAACCTCCTGTGAGCTGGATGGACAGGGACTTGGAAATAGGTGTCCTGGAGGTCGAGGGCGGCAAACCAGTCCTGTGGCTCTAACGCAGGGATTATGGCAGATAAAGTCATCATTTTGAATCGTTTCTTGAGATATTTGTTCAAACGGCAGAGATCTAGGACGGGGCGCCAACCTCTGGACCTCTTCTGGGTGAGAAAATAATGTGAGTAAAAGCCCCTGTTCCTGAAATCTTTTGGGACTGGCTCTATGGCACCCAGAGAAAGAAGGAGGTCGACTTCTAGTCGGAGGAGGGTCTCGACAGAGGGGTCCCTGAAGACGGACGGAGTGGGACGGGTGGTTGGTGGGATGGCTATGAAAGGGACAGGGTAGCCAGACTGAACAAATCTCGAGGACGCATCTGTCCGTAGTGATTTTTGCCCACTGATGTAGAAAGGGCCTCAGCCAGTGGCAAAAGAACTGGGTCATACAATTCATGATACTGCCTGTGACTGCTCGCCCCTGACCAATGCATCAAACTTGTTGCTTGTTGTTGGGAGGCATGTTTGTCCTGCCGTTTGGGTTTCAGCATCACTGAGGCCTCTGGCGAGAGCGTTGGTTGTCAAACACCTCTGTTGCTGGTGTTGTTGCTGCCACTGATGTCTGATGTAGGAGTAGTCATATCTGTGCTGGTACGGTGAGTACCGGCGTCTCTTAAAGGGGGGGGTGTACATCCCCAGAGTTCACAAGGTTGTTCGGGAGCCTTTAGAGGAGTGTAAGATTGAATCCGTGGTCTCTACAAATAGCATATCCTTGTTGAAGGGTAAGTCCTCGACTTTGACCTGTAGTTCCTTTAGAACTCCCGCCGCTTGAAGGAAAGAAGCTCTGCGCATAACGATGGCAGTAGCAGTAGAGCAAGCAGCAGTGTCAGCGACGTCCATGGCTATTTGGAGGGACGTTCTCGCTGATGTGCTGGATTACTGACCTCAGGATCGATTTCTTAGAATCAGGGAGATGATCCATGAGGGGGGTAAGGCGTGAAAACATATCAAAGGTATGATTGGAGAGATGTGCCGAGTAATTGGCGATTCTGAGGAGTAGTGTTGCTGAAGTGTAGACCTTCCTGCCCAGGAGGTCAAGTCTCTTTACGTCCTTATCGGAGCCTGTTGTCTGAGGTGTGGGGCTCTAGACCTCTGTTGAGCTGCGTCGACTACTAAGGAGTTAGCCTGTGGATGGGCAAAGAGGAATTCCATGCCCTTTGGTGGTACGAAATATTTCCTGTCGGCCCGTTTGTTGGTCGGAAGAGCCGACGCTGGAGCATGCCACACTTCATTAACCAGTTCTAGGATGCCTTCGTCAAGAGGAATGGCCAGGCATGACCTATGCTGCGGTTGGAGATTCCTGAAAAGCTTGTGTTGCTTGTCCTTGAATTCCTGCAGCAGGATCTCTTATGTGATAGCTACTCGCTTACACAACTCTTGAAACTGACGGAGGTCATCTGGTGGAGAGCTGTCGCCCGGCGTGACTGCCTCATCTGGTCTGGACAAGTCTGGGATGGAAGTCCCCGAAGGTTGGTCCGCAAAGAGGGTATGTTCCGGCTCTGATGGATGGTGAGATGGTGATGGTGAATGGTGCGGAGGAGTAAGGGGAGCCGGAGTTGGAGAGCGCCTGCGTGAAGCATAGTCAAAGGCGGATCGTGATCGGCAAGAATACCCACTGCGCGAATCTCAGGAGTAGCAGTCGCTGCGGTAGTGTGTGCCATGTCGTGGTGAACGGTCATCATGGTAGTTAGAGCAGCTGTAATATTGATAGTGGTACAGGGAACAGGGCAAACAAGAGCGGATGTCTGATGCCCTGGAGGAAGCAGGAGAAGCAGAGAGCTGCCTGTAGTAGTGCCTGCGATAAGAAGATGCAGCAGCTAGAAACAGAGAAGGCAATCTGGAGGAGGCATGGGGAGACCATACCAGTGAGTTGACCAGCGTGAAGATCGCAGCGCAGGCAGAGGAGAGGACGGTGCCGGGGAGAGGAGGCAGGAGCGAAAGCAGCTGCGGCACGGAGATAGGAGAGGGGCAGGGCTCCGCGGTGGTTGTCTGGCAGCATGCGCTGAAGCGTTAGCCTCTGGATTGCTCTGCTCTGGCGGCTCAAGGGCAGGAGCAATCGGCTCCACACCGGTAGTTGTTTAAATGTTGGTAAGTTAGTGATAATGTCTCTGTTCTGTTGTCTTTGTTTCTTTTCTCTTTATACCTTTTTTTTTTTTTTTTTTTTTAGGTGAACGCAACTATGTACAATGGAGTTGACGGGAGAACAGCTGAGAGGCAGGTGGTAAGAGCAGTATGCCCTCTCTCTAGCACAAAAAAATATGCAAATAAGGTGAAGCGTGGAATATTGCTGCACTGCATTTGCATAATTAATTAGGCTCCTTTTTGCGCAAAAGCGTCTTGCAAATGAGCGATATTCCACGCTTCGCCTCATTTGCATATTTTTTTGACCGAGAGAGGGAAGTGTAGACGTAGCCATATAGTTTCATTGGCTGTTTTGTTCCAGGCTTTAACTTTACAAAGAATGCAACAACTTTTGATTACTTTTTCAGCATATATTTTTAAAAATATATTGTATGCACCATTAGATTTTTTAAAAATTCTGATTTACACTTTTGGGTTTTTGTACAAAAGTCTTCCTAGGTGGACTCCAAAATATCTAAGAATACTACTCCTGCTTATGGGAGAAACTGAGATTTCTACATTGACTAATGTAAAATTAGAGATATTAGACAATCTCTTCTTACAGTATATGCAAAAGCATACACATCAAGTCAAGGGTAGTTGTGCAAATAGCTAAATCTCATCTTAGGACTTCTCCAGACTTTTGTTGGCAGACCAGTTCCCCTATGCTGTACCAGCAAAAGCATTCTGAAAGTAAACAGGTTTGGAATAGTATAGGACAGGGGTCAGCAACCTTTTAGAAGTACCGGCAGTCCCCGGGTTACATGGATCCGACTTACATCGGATCCCTACTTACAAACGGGGTGAGGCAACCCCGCACTAGCTGCTTCCCCCCAGCAGACCAAGGAGACGCGAAGCTAGCCCCTCCCCCCAGCAGACCAGGGAGACGCGGAGCGGCTTTTCTCAGCAGACACCTCAACTTGAAAATAAAGGACTGAGGGAAGTGAGGTGTGGGAGAATAAAAGTGAGCTCTGGAGAAATGTTTGGCTAGAGTTTCCCCTACAATATGTACCAGTTCCGACTTACATACAAATTCAACTTAAGAACAAACCTACAGTCCCTATCTTGTACGTAACCCGGGGACTGCCTGTAGTATGCCGAGATTTAACTTATTTCACTTCTATTTACAGGTCTGTGTGCCATCAATACTTTTTAAATATCAATAATAGTCCTACTTACAGCAGCTTAATTAATAAATAAAGATACAGATCTGACCATTTTAGTAACAAGTTTTTTTTTTAAATCACTAAGATCAGAGTTTTAGATATCTACAACACTCCAAAAAAATTCTGTTAGAATCTTTTTCTTTCTTACTTTGGGATACACAGGCTTAATGCTTGCTCCATCACAGACTTCTTGAGTGAGCTCAGATAAGTCCATAAAGGTACATCTACACTACAGGTGGAGGTCTAAGTTACAGTTCAAGGAGACATACACACACTACCTTTAGCTGAGTTAATGTGTTGAGGGTAGGTTTGCACTGCAGTTAAAAACTCGCTGCAATAAGGTGTAGAGCACACACACCTCCTGGTAGCAATTAGGGAAGCTGAAGTTGCACCCAAGTGTCTGAGTGTAATACTGAGCTGGTTCCAATTTTTAGTATTTTTTCTTTCAGGGAGCAGGAAAGGACTCTTTTCTAAAACAAACCTGTCTCATCCCAAACTGTCAACATTGTCAAAATGGTTCCTCTTGTGTAAAAAATGTCATGTATTTTCACAAACTCAAACTTCAAAACCTTTTATAACTAGTTAGCACCAGTTTTTGGAGGCGCTTTTTGTAAAGGAAAAATTTCACTAACTTTTTCGGGGAGTGGGAAGAAATAGAAGAGACGTAGGACATTTTGAAAAAGGGGGAAAATAAAATTGGGTCCATTTGGCACACTTTAAAATGAAAATGAATTCATACTTTGTTTTTCCCCTCTGAAAATAGGTCATCATATTTCCGCCAGTTCTGGTAACACAAGGGAAAATCATGAGTTATGCTCTTGTTGACAATTCCCATCAGAGCCTTTAGCTTTGTTTTTTAGATCTAGATCCAGATATACACAGGTATTTGGGCACCCGAAGATGCAGATACATGCCTAACCTGCTTTGCACTCCAGAAAACCCAGATGTCTCACTCCCATTAAAAGGCAAATGAAAATAAACGCAATTTCCATTAGACACCTGTCTCTTTAGGTGTTTCTTAATCTAAGCCAGGGATGGGCAAAAGGGCCTCTGCGGGCCAAATCCGGCCAGCCAAGCAAGTTGATCGGGCCTGCAAAGGCCCTACCACTCCCCCATCCCCAGGCCAATTAGGGCCTGGGAGCAGGGGAGCGCACGCAACTTCGTCCTGCCCCTGCAAGGAGCACACGGTATCTCAAAGTGCTACAAGGAGCACGGCGCGGGGGCAGGGAGAAGGAAGCTTCACACAGGTTCCCCACCCCAGCCCCTGATTGGCCTGGGGGGGAGGGGAGGGAGAACATGCAAAGCCTCCTCCCGCCCTGTAAGGAGCACATGGCACTCTGAAGTGCAGTGTGCGCCTCGCAGGGCATGGGTAGGGCGGGAGGAGGCTTTGCGCTCCCCTGCCCTCAGGCCAAACAGGGCCTGGGGACAGGGGAGCTGTGTGAAGCCTCCTTCACCCTGCCCCGGCCCTGTGAGGAGTGTGCGGCACTTCAAAGTGCCACATGTTCCTCGCAGGGCAGGAGGAGGCATATTGCACTCCCCCACCCCTAGGCCATGATTGGCCTGGGGGTGGGGGGAGCATGGGAAGCCTCTTCCTGCTCTGCCAGGGGAATGGGTGCCTAGTGGGACGGGGGGGAGAGAAGGGGGCAAAGGGGCTTCCCCATCCCCCAGACCAATCAGTCTGGGGGTGGGTTAGCCCAGAAGCATCCTGGCTCCCTCCCTTCCGATTTAGGCTCCACCCTTTCCGAATGCCAGGGGGCACTTCAAAAATTTTTGAAGTGGCCCCTGGCCCAAAATTATTTCCCACCCGTGATCTAAGCCATTAACACATCCTTATCTTGCTGCTCCCCTTCAAGTATGGAGCAGCTCCATTTAGCAGCTGCTTGACAGCGTCCTGGCCCTGCCAATCAGCTGAATGCTCTGCCTGCACAGGCCAAATGTGAGGCTAAAGTGGCAGTGCAGGCTCCCTGATGTGCAGGGTAGGTGGGAAGGGCAGGACTGAGTTCCCACCCACATGCCAATGAAAATCAGCTCCTGTGCAACTGATGGCACGTGCCATCGGTTGCCAACCCCTGGTATAGGAGCATTCCAGCCAGTTTTCTTCTCTGTCATGCCAGCAGGAGAGAGATGTGTGACATAAGAGTGAATTGTCAACTCAACAGAAACACAGGATCACCATTACACTGAAGTATTCTTCCCCATGCCACTTTATCTGGTTTTATGTCAAATGATGCCCGAAGTGCAGTGCACAAGGGCCTTACCATGCTGGCAGCTCTGAACCTTTAAGTTAACATGACAAGCTGTCTGTCACATTCAGCTACTCTCAAAATGTTTCTATTTGTATTCATGACACTACAATAATGCTGATTAAGTGTGATATTAAAACCATATAAGCAGCGTCAAGACCATGATACTTTTTATAACTTTTCTGCTTACAGAAGAAATGGATTACAGTTTTATTTCAAAATAATCACAAACAGAAAAAAGGGAATATCTGTTAATTTTGTTTCTGTATCCCAATGATTGACAGCTAAACGCACTAATGATTTTTTGCGATGATTGGGATTTGTAGATTTAATATAGTATATATAAAATCATTTTTATTCACCTTTAGTGTACTATTACAGAACTGATGAATTCTCAGCTGGCAATCACTACTAATATAGGGCAGCAACTAAACAGAGGAAAAAAAACCATGAGCATATCTAGGGTGAGCTACAAGACATGACATTTTAACCTTCTAGAAATAGTGACCAATTTAAGAACTTCCCTATCTAGTACAGGTGATTGCCACAGACACTTGTCAAAAAGGTGTAAAGTATACTTAATCAATTTCCAAAAATCTAATCAAATATGCTTCAAGTTCAGTTGAAACCTGACAAAATACTTACTCTAAAAGAACACTATGTTGTTTTCAGGCATTACATTTCTGCATACTGAGGAAGCTAATAAAATAGGGTTTCAAACAACAGTTTATGAATCACTTGGTAGCTTGTGATAAAGTAGCTGGTCACATGGTGCAAGCTCTCCTTGTTTGCAGCTAAAAAACTCACTAAAAAACACTGGTAAAGTATTAATTTTCCTCATAAGCAATGGCCATGGGGATACTGTGCAATTTTAAGTGTGACATAAAAGGACTGTCCAGGGGCTAGGTCATGGGCTTAGAATGGGTGACACCCAGATTCAGTTCCCTGCTCTGCTATGGACTTCCTGTGTGATCCTGGGCAAATCACTAAGCCCCTCTCTGCCACAGTTCCCCACCTTTAAAATGGGGATAAATAATGCTTCCCTAACTCTCGGAGTGTTGTAAGATTAAATACATTTAAAAGGTTGTGAAATGCTTCAAGATCTACTTATAAAAAGCACTATAATAAATAAGCATTATTAATAATCCGCATAATTCAGAAGGAAAGGGAAACTGCAGTAAGGGAGGTTTGGGCTGGACATTACGAAAAACTTCCTGTCAGGGCAGTTAAACACTGGAATAAATTGTCTAGGGAGGTTGTGAAATCTCCATCACTGGTGATATTTAAGAGCAAGTTGATAAGGGCAGGGGACTGGATTCGATGACCTCTCAAAGTCCCTTCCAGTTCTTGGATTCTATGATAGACTACATGAAAATATCTTTGTTAATATGCGGTTCATGCTATAAAAAACACATTTGAGATTTTCTGGAACAGTGGTTGTGTGTCTCAAGGCCTAATGAATATTTCGTAGATGTAGAAGACAAAAAGAAATCAGAGTATGAAATTACCTCAACAGCAGATCAGTGGTCAAATGGAGGCAATTAAGATTTTGTTTGTTGAAATTCTATGGCCTAAGCAGAAAGGAAGACTAGAAGATCCCTTCTAGCTGGAAATGTCTTAAGCTTTGTCTATACTACCAATTGAAGGACAAAACTTTTTTCCTTCACAGATACTTAAAAAAGGGCACCATCCTCACCACCACCCCGTTTTGCCCTGACAAGTGGCAATGTCCTGTCACTTAAAAGCTGTAAAGTGTAGACTAAGCCTGAAGGTCAGGGGAGAAATTTGATTTAAGATACGCAACTCCAGCCACAAGCATCGCCTAGCTGGAGTAGACGTACCTTAAATCTAATTTCTGTGCTGGCCCCACTGCAGGAGGTCGACAGGAGAAACTCTCCCAACAATTTCCCCTTACTCCTCCATCTGCATTTGATTTAGTGGGCCTTTACTGGGCCTGCTAAATCGAAGCCCAGAAGATCAAGCTCTGGTGCATCAATTACCAGGTAAGTACAGAAAGTCCTAAGAAAATGGTTGGACCACATCTTTACATTTAAGAAACAGTAGTCCAAAGGCTTTTTGTTGGGGAAAAAAAGAGCTATACTGAGAGAGGAATATAAGAATGGACTATCAACACACATTAAGATCGAAACTAGCACAAAGAAAGGCAAACATGCGTCTTTCTGGTCAAACAAAATGACATGAAGAGAGAGACTGGAGAGGAAAAAAAGAATATGAACTACATCTGCCAATTTTATTTTGATAATTTATTCAAGTCACCAATCTACAACAGGAAAAACATGTCATCCAAAGTGGCCAAACAAGGGAATATGGGAACAAAGCACTCCCTTATGCAGCTGCAACATATTCCTGGCATAAAAGCGAAGTAGCAGATTATTTCCCCTCCACAGCAAGAGAAGGCATTTTTCACTCAGCTACAATTCCTTCCCTGATTTGTTCCTGACGACCCTGGTCAAAATAAGAATCTTGTCTAGTGTTTACATGTTCTCTCTCTCTATTCCTTAACAAAGGAATATTTAGAAGAGCTGAATATGCAGTTTATGTAGAAAAAAAATTAGAAAAGCTGGATATGCCAGATCAAGTGAATCTGAGGGTGTTGAGAGTTGGCTGATGTGACTTCAGTGCCATTGGCCATTATTTCTAAAAACTTTTGGGGATTGAGGGTCTCCCAGACAATTGGGAAAGGGCAAATGTAGTGAACATCTTCAAAAACGGAAAGGAAGAGGACCTGGGGAATTAGAGACAGGTCAACCTAACCTCAGTCCCTGGAAAAATCATGGAGCAAGTCCTCAAGAAATTAATTTTGAAACAGTTGGAGGAGAGAAAGGTGATCAGGAACTGTCAACATGCATGCCCCAAGGGCAAGTCATGCCTTACCAACCTGATTACTACAGCCCTGCACAGATACACAATTTTGTATCCACATCAACAAATATCAATCAAGGATTTCCACATCCACGGATGCGGATACCCGTGGATATAAAGCAGATATCTATGGATTTGACAGGCTCTATTGATTACCTTCTATGATGACACAACTAGTTCTGTGGATACGGTAAAAGTGGTGGGTGTGACATACCTTGACTTTTCCAACGCTTTTGATATCATCTCCCATAGAACAATGAAAAGCCCTGTGACACCTTATAGACTAACAGATTTATTGGAGCATAAGCTTTCGTGGGCAAAGACCCACTTCGTCAGATGCATGTAGTGGAAATTCCAGAGGCAGGTATAAATATACAGGCATAAGAAAAGAGTTCCAGTCAAGAGTAATCTCTAGCCTTACTCTTGACTGGAACTCTTTTCTTATGCCTGTATATTTATACCTGCCTCTGGAATTTCCACTACATGCATCTGACGAAGTGGGTCTATGCCCACAAAAGCTTATGCTTCAATAAATCTGTTAGTCTATAAGGTGTCACAGGACTTTTCGTTGTTCTTGCAGATTCAGACTAATATGGCTATTCCTCTGATACTTGTTTCCCATAGTATTCTTGCCAGCAAGTTAAAGAAGTATGGCTTGGATTAATGTACTATAAGATGGATAGAAAGTAGAGATGTAAAATCCCATTTAAAAAGGTTAACCAAATAAATGTTACGTTTAACTGGTTAACCAGGACCTATGGACAGGGAGGAGGAAAAGGGGGGAGATTAAAGCCCAGCTGTGTCTGACTCCATCAGGAAGAGTTTAAGCCTCAAGTCCTTTTCTTCTTTAGTTCTGGGATAAAAACCCACTTGTTTGTTTGATGTCCTTTGTCCAAGAACTTAAAGCAAGATTCGAGAGGATCTTCCAAGGGTATAAAGTTCTGACAAGAAGCACATGGCTTGAAACCTTGGGACCAAGGCATGCCCCAGCCCCCAAGACAGGGAGGACCACATTCCTCCCCACTATCTAATGATAATACTAAATAAACACTAACAATAAAACTCTATTTACACTGATGATGATGGGTGATCACTTGTTGCTGAATATGATCATCTTCCATGAGAGATGTTGATCCTCAGGTGACTTATAAGGCTGATTTTTGAACCACAAGTTCTATTACACAGAGGACAGATGATTCTAGCCTCCTCTAGCAGGAGGCTGTTGACCATGACTAGAAGCCAGTCTCCCTTTTCTCCTGTATCTCTTCTCCTCCTTCTCAGATTTTTTGGTAGGCAAATTCAAAATGCAGGAGGCCACTGTGTAGGACTTCTCTCCATTTTAAGCAATCCTTGGCGAGTGTAGGCAAATTCAAAATGCAGGGGTCCCCGTGTAATAAAGTTTGGGAACCCCTGATCTATATAACTTAAATACTTAATTATTCACATAAGTCTACTGGAACATCAAAACTTAAATATGCAGCTATAACATAAGGGGACATATATAACTGAGAAGAAAGGAATTATTTTTACTCAAAATCAAAATAATTAAAGTTACAGTGCTTAATCTGTTTATCATGTTAAGTTTACAAAACTTTGTTTTAAATAAAATAAAATATGAATATATGTCCAAAACAAAAGGTTTCAGCATTCTGTTTATTTATGGCAGGAGGGGGGAACCTTTTTTGGGTTGGGGTCACTGATCCACAGGAAAAAAAAAATCAGTTTGGGGCCACACAAAAGTGAAAGACAAAAAACCTCAAAATCACCCTCTCAACCCTCACCAATGTAGCCCCCAAAAGAGATACCTCACTCCCATATCCAGCACCACAGCAGCAGGGCAGGGAGAAACAGGGAGGACTGAGGTTCACGGCTTCCCACAGGCCAGATTAACTCTTTTGGGGTTCTGGGGCTAGTAGATTTTGAGAGCCTCCCTAGATGGCCAAAACTGATGGGCGGGGACAAAACTGAGGGGGATCAGTGTGTGGGAGAGGGCTGTCAGGGAGTGGCATAGGGATGGTGGTTAGGGTGGGAGAGTCTGAATGGGAGATAAGATGCTGGAGCAGGCTGGAGCAGGCTGGGAGTGGGAGGGGGAGGTTCTGGCTAGGAGAGAGGGTGCAAGTGTGGGTTGGTGGTAAGGTGTTTGGTCACGAGGAAGGGTGCAGGAGGCAAGGGAAGGCGCAGAAGCAAGCTGGGAATTAGATGTCTGGCCAGGAGGAACGGTGCTGGAGAAAGCTGGGAAAGTGGGGGCTCAACAAGGGGAGAGGATGTGAAGGGGATAATGGTGTGCTTACCTGGCTTCACGCTCCCCAGCTGCTCTCAGACACCACCCCCACTGCTGCCACTGACTGCAATTCTGGCCAATGGGAGCAGCGGGGAAAACTTTCAGGCAGTACATTTGTTCACTGTCGTTTCTCCAGTTAGGGGGAAGGGGAACAGCAGTGCACGGAGCTTCCTGCTCCAACCTCACTTGCAGGCTGTGGGGCTAGCACACCAGTGCAAGCTCCTCACTACAGGGAAGAGGAGGAGGCTGAGTCTCAAGCCACGGCCCACCTGTACAGCAGCCATTAGTGGACCACCACTAAGGATCTGCGGACTGCAATTTGAGAATCACTGCCTTAGTGTTGGGCTTCTTATTTATGATGATCAACAGTGACACCACACTAAAATTCTAGAATGGTCAGCTGAGAATAGTGAAAAGATGCACTTAGACCACAGTCAGCAAATATGTAGGTTACATATACACAGAACTAATTTTAAGTAATTTTCTTTGGTTTCAATTCTTAAGAACTAATTAAAACAATTGTTAAACTTACCTAAATGTAGCAATGTAAACTGGGCTGCCAATTCCTTTGCATCTTCTAATGTTGTGCAGAGTTTGTCTGGCATAAAATAACTCTGGGATCCATTTGCAATAGTAGGAATAACTATTTTGTATACCAAGAGTACTTTACCATCCTGACTTGTTGTTGAATATAAATAATATTCTGGTGGTGCCCAGTTGTTTTTGTTGCAGTAATAATCCAAATGCATTACTGCAGAACTGAAATGATTGGATTTTAAAGAATACATGCTAATTGGAGTAAGCTTTGTGCCTGGAAAAAACGGGTAAGTACACCTTTCAATTTCAGGGGGGCTTGGACTCTGCTGACCATTAAGGCGAATTGAAAGATTTGCTGATTTTCCTAATGATTTTTGATGGCCATCTTCCTTGTTAGCAAAAACTAGAAGATTTTCAGAATTAGGACTAATTTGACCATTCAGATGCTGTCTCCAAGTGCTTTCTTTGTTTACAGGTTTTGCCAGTGTTACCTCAATACTAGCACCATCAATACATTTTCCATTCATAATTGACATGGCTGCAACTGCATCCTCTCGGTTGAAAAAATGAACAAAAGCATAGTCTCTCAGTTTCTTTACACGTTCAACTGCTCCTGGCTTGAATTTGTTAAATTCAGCCTTAATTGCATCCTCTGTAGTAGAGATCATTAAGTTTCTTACATACAACACTTTAACTCTCTGCATTGTTTCTTCATCAACTTCTTTCTCTGGGTCTGCCCAATCTACTTGAATAGTATGTCCCCATAGTTGGAATGTTCCTAGAACAAAGAAGTGTTAGACTTAAGTAAAATGCATCATGCTGAAAAAAGATAGCTAAGTGATAAGTATTATTCAAACAATTCCAGAAACCAAAACAGCAAAACAAAACTGTTACTTTTAGTACTAATTCTGAAACAAACAACTATTAAATGTTTTATTTGCATTCACTTAGCTAAACAAAGTCATAGCTAGAAAATTAAGCTTTGTAAAAAAAATTCTATAGCAAAATGTATGTTTAAATAAGTACTGTCTGCTTCAGCCACAACCAGTACCAGTTTTGCTAAAGATGATTGTTTTTGTGAAATCTGTTTAATTTCAAGCAGTTAAAAAATTACTAGTTGGTGACAATGTACTTTTAAAATAGTCACACTTTTGGGGGAAGGACAATATGCAATGTGTGTTAATTCATTTTCTCCACATATATTAAAAGAAATTTAGTTAAGGTGATAAAGCATGTTATATTTTTATCAAGATGAAATCTGAGTGCTCTACATTTTTTCTTACATGTGGTGAGTGTGCCTTACTATTCCTTCTATTTATTTTCAAGGGCTTAGATGAAGTCAATGCTTCTTGTCTGCTACCAATAATAGATTTTGGGTGAAGCCAATAAGGGCTCATCTAGACTATGCTAAAATGTCAAAAGAGGATATGCAAATTCCTATGAATCTCACTTTCGAAAGCAGAACTTTCAAAAGTGAAAGTAATCTGGAGGCTTTTTTTGGCAACCCCCCCCCCTTTTTCAAAAAGCCACGTAAATCTCATTTTTTGAGGTAGAGCGGCTTTTCAAAAAAAAGGGGGGGGAGGCTGCTGAAAAAAAAGTGTCTTGACTATTTTCACTTTTGAAAGCTCTGCGTTTGAAAGTGAGATCGGAAGAAGATATGCAAATTCCTCTTTGCATATCCTCTTTCCATACTTTAGCATAGTCTAGATGAGCCCTAAGAGTTCTATCAACCATTTCAATGGAGCCAGGATTTCATGCCCTGTCTTTTGGTGGTATTCGGTTTTTTGCCTTTGTTTCTCCAACTCTGCTTCCCCTGATCCCATCTCTCCTTTTCCTTCCAACTCTTCTTTTGCTCTCTCTGCCTTACTTAATTCCAGTGTATTCATCCCTTCCCCTGTCTCTGTAATTAGTGGCCTCAATTAAAAAAATAATCCTATTCAGGATAACTACATGTGTACCAATCCTATTGAAATCAACTGAGTAAGATAAAAGGTAGTGTAAGTACAGATCTAAAAGTAGCTATCTATTATAAATGCTTTAGTTTTTAAATTTCACATTTAATAATACAATTAAAACCTTACCTGGGATTAGTTTTCTTCTAGCCATAGCGGCAGCCCTGTGAGATTCATATTCTACAAAGGCAAAGCCACGATTTTTAGTTTTGTCAGTAGCACTTGGATAAACAATAACATCAACCACTCCTTCTGTAACTTTCTTCATTTCATCCAAGATTTCTTCCTTCTTTTTCTCTTTTGGAATAGCTCCTATAAATAACCTGCAGTTGTCTAAGCTTACACAGACACCAATAAATTTTCCTGGACGAATTTCATAATTATTAAGGATCCTGATCGCCAGCTGGGCTTCTTCTTTGGTTGTGTACATCACAAAAGCATATCCTCGATTCTCGCCACTAAATTCCATCATCAGCCTGAATTCATAAATCTTCCCAGCTCTCTCAAAAACAGGAACTAATTCATCTTCATACATATCACGAGGAATCTTTCCCACAAAAACTTCACAGCCACGAGGTGGGGGAGGACCTTCCCAACCTTAAAAAATTGTCCAGCAACAAGTAAGTATGAAACCATAACCAGAAACTTTCTCAAACAGTATTTTTTCAGATTTGTAAGCACATTTGATTTATTGATAATGCTGTTAGAAAATTATTGTGTTGATTTATGTTATCTTTTCTTGACTCCCTACAGCTCTGAAAACAAGACAACCCCATCCAGCATTTTGGCGCTTTTTTTTTTTTAATAAGAATTTTTACTAATTTACAATAAAGCAATTAGAAGAGCTGCTCCCCCCTGCCCATGTGTAAACATTTAACTGCTGAAAATGTCAAGTGATTGCAGCGGGCTAGCTCCTAGGGTGGTACAAGTGGGGGACTGTTTAGTCCCGGCTCCCACCTCACTGGGCAGCTAACCCTGCTGCAGCTCTGTAGTTTAATTGGATTAGGAGCCAGGCAACAGCCCGGGTCCTATTCCATTTGAACTGCAGAGCCACAGTGGGTGTAGTGACTGCTCTCCTGTATTAACTAATTGAGTAGTTGATGAAAATTCCAACGACTACTCGATTAGCTAATCATCGGCATTTTAACATCCTTAGTGCATACACACAAGTCTCCATTTGAAAGTGATAGTAAAGCTAGGGGTCAGTAACCTACAGCATGTGTGTCGTAAGTGGCACACAAGCCAATTTTCACTGGTACATGAACCTCCCCGCCAGATCCGTAATGCCGACCATAAGGGCATTTCCGATTTTAAAATATGATTTTAAATACTCTCTTCTGATGTCCCATCAAGTAGTGAAATGTCCCGGAAAGCCCCACCGAATATTTCACTATTTGATGGGGACACTGGCTTGAGGGGAAGCAATGACTGAGAAATGGCTCCGTGCACTGACATTGCTGCACCCCATAAGGAACAGACTCCTCCCTTACTCTAGCAGACTGTGTAGGTAACTCCATTGGAGCTTTACCAGTGGGCATCCAAGCTGGCTTCCGGTGTCGCGCATTTTCCAGTCACTCTACCACCCACTACACCACCACCACAGGCAGTGCAGCCCCTTCCCTCTCCCCATGGGACTACCTCTGGCATGTGTGGTGCTGATCTGGGTGCCACCTCCTCCTCCAGGCCACTTGTTGGTACAGCAGCAGCTGCTGCTGCTACCAGAGAAGGGGGGGGAGGGCGAGCCCAAGATAAAACCCGGCAGAGCTGCTCCCAGATCTCTGTGCCCTGGAGCTACTGGTTCAGACCCGGCAAGGGCCACACAGAGGCTGGCTGAGGTGCTGTGGGGCGGGGCACACTCGGGATCAGCAGATGTGCTCCGTGTACTGCCCCACTGGGGGAGCATCAGTGAGCCGGGTCTGGCAGTGAAGGTCGGGGTTTCTTCACACCCCCCCACTGCACTGGGATCCCTGTTGCGTGGAGGGGGGGGCGGGCTCTGTCCCCCTTCCCATTCTGCTGAGGGAACAGCAGTGTGCTGTCCTGAGGCTTTCCCCACTGCATGGGGGCACAAAGCCAGGTAAGTGTCCCCCCTCATGCCCAGACCCCCACACTCCAATCCCTCTCACTCACTTCTCTCCCCCCACCAAGACCCCACATCCCCAGCTTGCTCTGACACCCTCCCTCCTGACCCTACTCCCACCCTACTTCTGCATCCTACCTCCCACCCAGACCTCACAATCTCTTCCCCTTCTTGCAACCTCTTCCCCTCTGCCCAGATCCTACACCCCTTACCTATCCTACACATTGGCAGCCCTGTCCAGCACACTGAACCCCTCATTTTTGTCCCCATCCCAGAAACTAAGGGGTCCATAAAATCAATTAACTCTGGCACCTCAGAAAAGTAAATCTGGCCTATGGGAAGCCCTGTACCTTCCCCTCACCCCGTGGGGCTGGAAAGCCAAAGGAGTGAGGTGTTTCAGTTATGGGCCACATCAGTAAGGGTTGGGGGGTTTTGCAGAGTTTTTTTTCCCCCCTTCTCACTTGTGTTGTCCCCAAGTGATTTTTCTGTGCATCAGTGGCCACCAACTCCCAAAAAAGTTTGCCACATCTGCCATAAAGAAAGAAAACATTGAAACCTTTAACATTGGACATAAATTAATATTTTACTTTATTTAAAATTAAGTTTGATAAACTAACATGAGAAAGTTAACATGCTGAATCTGTTTAATAATTTAAATTAAATCATTCTCCCTAGCTGCGGCTGGTTCTGAAAATATTATCACTGTACCCAGCCTGCCCCTGCCCTTCCCCTTGGCATACAGATCTGTAAATATAAATGAATAAATTAAATCTTGGCACACCACTTCTGAAAGGTTGCCGATCTCTGGTTTAAGCTCAAACTTGCTAGCCTATTAAGGTGTTGGGGGAAGGAGAACTGAAGCGCAAGTACTGCTGATGCTTGACCTAGTAATGCAATAGGGTCTCAGGTCCAGCTTTTTAAAGGTATTTAGGAATTACTAAGCTCGGCATTTGCAGCATCTAAATACCCTTACAGTAAATACCTCAGCTATTCTACAGAGCGACACATACACTTTAGGTTGCTCAAGTGATCTTTTTCAGCATAACTGCTCTCATTTTAGCTCAGTTAACTCAAGAAAAGTTAGCTAGCTATCTACCTATGAATTAACACTGAAGTAGAATTAAGCCCAAAACTACCGAGACTTGCAAAAGTGACCTGCAATGGCTTTGGAGCATATAAATGCAGTTCATGTAATTTTATGAATAAAATCATTTGTGCTTAATATTTAATTATTTTATTCAGCATAAAAATAATTTTAAGTCTCAGTGAAATTCATAGAGCTTATCTTGAATTATCCAAATGGAATATTACAATCAGAAATTCTGTATTCATAACTTCAAAAGTGTGAAATATCAATTCAAAATGGCTGTAAATCTCAAGGTGACTTAAAGCTCCAATTCAATTTGAGGAAAACTGATTCAAAATTAAAATCATATGTGTAAAACTGACCGTGCCGTGCATGGTACCCAGAATGCTAAGTGTAATCTTAAACAAAAAAACGGTTATTAAAATAACATGTATTAACTCCAAAAAAGCAAGACAAACTATTCACAGCCCTGAACTGCCAGCAAACGTAATATACTCATTGATTTTTCCAGGCCAGAACAAAAAGAAAATTATAAAATAAATAACTCCATTATTGTTATATTACATAAGGCAATAAAGCACTCAATTCAAGAAATTATACAAGTTAAAGTGTCTTTTTCCATGTTACCTCAGTCACACTGCACATATATGTTAGTATATAGGCAGCTCTTACCTTGAGCTAAATTTGGGGGGTTTTAAAATATTTTTATGGTCTAATATGTGAACAAAAACACTGTGCGTTGTTTCTGCCTACCCAATAAGGTTTATAGCACAATGAGAAGCAAGAGAATTAAAGTCTTACTGGGTATGCTAGAAGTTTAATATAAGAGTGAATACCCAAAGACTGCTTTAACTCCTATCTCTAAACAAGGTCAAGCAAAAATTCAGGAGAGGCAAGATAAAAGGTGATCTTGGCTGAAACATAACCTGACCTCTTACTAGGGATGTTAGTTAGCACATAATTGAATATTAGTGTAACTGCATCAAATTTTGGCAGTTACACAACTATTTGATAGTCCCCAAGGGCAAGGCTGGCAGCCAGTGCAATCGCAGCCCAACTCTCAGGCAGCTCCCTGCCACCACGCGCTGCTGCCTCTCTATCAGAGGCAACAGCACGGGGTGGCTGGTGGAAGCCAGTCTGCAAGGAGAGCTGGTTTTAAAAACTGGCTTCCTGCGCAGACTAGCTCCCACCTGCCACCCTGTACTGTTGCTTCCCTGTCCCCAAAGCTGCTGCCTCTGATAGGTAATGTAGGCAAGGGAAGGCTTTAAGCCAGGTCCCCCCAGCACCATCTCCTGCCTGCCCTCTCCACTGCTGCCTCTGTAGGAGGCCATGTTCATGGAGCTGGCATGTGCAGAGATCTGCTTAAAAACTGGCTCCCTGCGCATATCAGCTCCCCCCCCCCCCCCCCGTGCTGCTGTCTCTATCAGACAGGGGACAGGTAGATCCCATGTCCATGTGCAGCCAGCTTTCAATCAGCTCCCCACAGCATTGGCTCCCACTCCTCCCCCCCCATCTTGCTGCCTCTGATACAGAGACAGCAAGGGAGAGTGCAGAAATGCATGTAGTTGACAAGATTAACCAATAAACCCAGGCTTATCCGTTAATCATGTAGTTGTCTACACACTGACATCCCTGCTTCTTATCCCTCTCATGGGATACAAAGTAGAGTGGTACTGAAGCCCCCAAACTCAAAACCCTCCAATACAGAATAAAACCATAAAATGTTGGGGTGAGACAAGGGGTGTTCACGATAGTATAATTAAGCTTCCTAAGGAGGAAGAGGAAGTGGGAATAAAGGGGTCAGGTTAGGCTCTATGGTATACAGAGCAACAGATATAGTTAATCACAATAAACATCACACTGCCCACACTTACAATTTCTGATAATCTGGTTTCTGTCTGCATGATAAGAACCACAAGGGGTGAAGGGAAAGCCCTTAACCATGAGTGGAGAGTAATGTAGGGAAGGGAAGGAATTGGGCCTGAGGTTTGGCAGCCCAGCTCCCCGGAAGCCAGGAAGGGCTGCAGCCTTGGCCCTCCAGGTGGCTGGGGAGGACAAGGCTTGAGGGCTGGTACTGGGAGGGGCTTAGCTGAGAGGGGAGGTTGTTGAAGAGGAGTGGTCTCACAGGAAAAGTGTGGCTTTAGGTGGAAGGGGCACGGCATGGGCTTACTTTACCCAGCAGGGCAATACAATGTATTTTCAATTCTTTGTTTTCTTTGCTGTCAATTTCAATGGCATGCTGGATGCAAATAAAGGCAGAACTTCACCTTATACTTTTATCATTTCAAACAAATGCTCACCTGGTGGAGGACCACCAAATTTTCTTTGTCCATTTTCTTGAACCATGCTGTAGCCAGTCTTTTCCATCAAAGCTAGTAAGGCAGCCTCATTTTGAGTACCAGTTCGAACTTTGCTGCATCCATTTGTTACATCTGTACTTTCATCATGCATATTTGCAATATCTTCAACAAAACATTAGAATAAAATTTCACAATACAGAATTCCAAAGTTACTCATATACAATAGCTACCAAAAGCCAGAAAAACACCACCATAAGTTATTTTAACTTCTACCTCATGAAAAGGCCTTATGTCAGGAATAATACGCTAAGGGATCTAATTTATTCATAGAATCATAGAGCTGGAAGAGACCTCAGGAAGACATCAAGTCCATCCCCCTGCCCAAAGCTGGCCCAATCCAAACTAAGTCAACCTAGCTAGGGCTTTGTCAAGTCGAGACTTAAAAACCTCTACAGATGGAGATTCCACCACCTCCCTAGGTAATCCATTCCAATACTTCCCCACCCTCCTAGTGAAACTGTTTTTCCTAATATCTAACCTAGACCTCCCCCACTGTAACTTGAGACCATTGATCCATGTTCTGCCATCCGTCACTACTGAGAACAGCCTTTCTCCATCCTCTTTGGAACCTCCCTTCAGGAAGTTGAAGGCTGCTATCAAATCCCCCCTCACTCTTCTCTTCTGCGGACTAAACAAACCAAATCCTTCAACCTCTCCTCATAGGTCATGTGCTCCAGCTCCCTAATCATTTTGGTTGCCCTCTGCTGGTCCCTCTCCAATTCATCCACATCCTTTCTATAGTGGGGGGCCCAGAACTGGACACAATACTCCAGATGTGGCCTCACCTTATTCAGCTAAAGCCCAATTAAAATACAAGTAAATATTCACCCCAGAGAGTCTTAAGACTCAAGTAGCAGTTTATACATTCCCACCTGGATACACAATTCCTCTTAAGGATGTTAAATATCGGTTAATTTACATCGACTACTCGACTAGTCAATAGGCACTTCCGCACTGCTCCTTTGAAATGCAGAAGCCTCGCTGGGGCTCTTGTACATTTCCAAGGAGGAATGCAGAACTCCACCTGCAGCCCAGGGCCAGCAGGAAGTCCCGCTGACTCCAGATTGTACACAGGTGTGCCAGTTTTGAAATGTACAAGACTCCCCTGCAGGGGCTCTTGTGCATTTCAAATGGGAAGCGCTCTCATGGAGCCTGGGTTCACCAGGGAATTCAGAGTCTCTGCTGACCCCGGGCTCCATGTTGAGCTGTCGATTTGAAATGCCATGCAGAGCCCGGGACCAGCTGAGGTCTCCCCAGCTGACCACAGGTTCCGCGCAGCATTTCCCCAGAATCCGGGGCCAGCTGGGAATTCCGCAGTTGATCCCAGGCTCCGCGCGGTGCTGCCACTTTGAAACACCGAAGTGGCGTTCAAAGGGGCAGCACAGCTCAGATGATCCCGGGCTCAGCTGTGTGGCACTGCCGCTTTGAAGTACCCCCTCTCCCTCCCTTTTGCTGCCTCTCTCTGATAAGAGGCAGCGGGGGAGGGGGGGGCGCGTAAATTGACTAGTTGACTGACTATCCAATAAGCATTTGCTTATCGGATAGTCAACTAGTCCTTAACATCCTTATTCCCTCTCCAACAGATTTCTCAGTTCAAGACCTTTCCTGGAATAAGGACTCATGCCACTACTAAGAGTCAGGATCTGCAGAGATCCGTCCATTAAAGCTCTTCTCTAGGGCAGCATATATAGTTCATATAAGGCTGAGTTTCCTCCTACTGTTTGGCAGTTCCCTATCCCTCAGAAAAGCTCCCAGGCCCTTGCTTTGGTGAGCTCTCCTGCACCACTCTTCTGGACACTCCTGTCCTCAGAGGACTCCTGTTTCTAGAAACCGCCTCAACTCTGACAACCCTTTTATCAGTCTCATTAGCTAATTAGTTACCAACCCACCCTCTCAGGATTTAATTATTTCCAGGCAGATCTGAGTTAGGACCCTTACTGGAGCCTGTCACAAATTACACCATGACACTGATGTGTGACAGTTTATGTGCAGAAGTGTAATGAAGCTCCATGTATGCACATATGCATGAATTAAAGAATTATCTTTTTGGTAATACCATCCTGGATTGCAAACAGCCTTACTTATATTCTTCATTAAAAGCTATTAAAAGAGACTTAGCTCACAACCAGGTGGTATTTCTTGAGGCCTGGAAACTAGAAAGAAGGTTCTTAGGGTATATCTACACTGCAGGACAAAGCTGAATTAAGATAACGTTAATTGAGTACCTGAAGTCGAGGTACCTTAACTTGGCTTTCAGCACTATCTAAACTGCAGGAAGTTGAAGGAACAACACTCTTCCTTCAACTTCCCTTACTCCTTGTGAAATCAGGGTTACCGACATCAAGCGGAGTGCCCCTCTCACTTCGAATTAGCGTTCTTAACTATATCTTCGATCTTCCTTTGCAGTGTAGACATACCCTAAGAGGCAATAGTGAGGTACAGCCTGACTGGAGTTAGAAAAGCCTCTGTTAAATCTAAGGATATATTTTGCTGCCTCCAAACATTAATTACTACTCACTTTCTTCAAAAGTAACCTACTTGCGTTCTTAGTAAGGAAAAAAAATCAACGAAGTTTGAAAAAAGTGTGGTTAGTATCTATCATTATAAATATTTCAAGTCAGCATGTCATGGCATAACCTTAACTCAGTTTAGATGAGGGATGTAAAATCCCATTTAATTAGTTAATCAGTTAAACATTAAGTTAACTAATTCAACAGTTAAATGGGTTAACTGATTAAACGTTAGATGCTGGTCCTGCTTGGTGGGCCCCCAAACTTGTCAGCGGGCCCCAGAAAGCCCTAGGCCGCTGGTTGAGAATCACTGAACTAAAAGACTTTGGTTTCTCCACAGTGTTTCAAAACATGCTCAATTCCAACTGATCTTTAAAGAAAAGTTCGAGTTGAATTTAACAATTAAGACTTAAAAACACTCATATGACCTTCTTTAAACTTCTAAGTCAAGTTTGAAAATTTCACTACTATAAATTTAATGTCAGCAATGTTTAAAATGAGCAAACCAGTAGAGCGATAAACTATGCTTGCACAAGTGAATAAACATAGTAAACCTGTGGACATGCTTAATATCCAATTTTAAAAGTCTAAGTCAAAAATATTTTAAGCAAATAAAACCACTCCAAGCAAAACTATTAAATAAAATAAATTAGATCTTTATTATTCCTCATAATTTCAGGAATGCATTTTGTATGAAGATTTTTTTCAGGAACAGTATTTTTTTAAATCAAAATAAAAAACAACAGAAAAGAGAATTACTTCAAACACCACTAACATTAAGAGCATCATTTCCAAAGTAGCCTCCACTTGTAAGTATGTGTACAAACTTGCATATCTACATTTTTCAACATTGCGCAGGCAAATGTTAGGCTCACATAAAGATAGGTACGTTATTTTGCATGACTGCAACTGGCCACACGGAGTGAGTTAGGACTTGTCTGTACTGAAAATGTACAGTGGCATAGCTCCATCTATAGGCATCTGCCCCCTGACATAATTAAGCCAACCTAACCCTCACAGTGTGGATGGTGCCAGGTTTACTGAAGAATTTTTCCATCAGTTTAAGTACACTACTGCTTCCCAAGGCAGCAGATTATTTACAGTGAGGGGAGAAACCAGCCATAGCGGTAGCAAGTGGCTGCGCGCTGACGCTTTTTAAGTGTAGACACTGCCGCCTGGGTTACTTTTATCTTGGTGGGCAGTGTGCAGGCCACGTGTACCCAGAAGGAAGAGCGATCACTCAGAAGCGCCCACCTGCCTTGGCAATCACAGGTCTCAGCTGCTGGCAGGACACCACAGGGACCGATTAGATTTTCCTCTTCTCCACTCAGTCCAACAGGCTGGCAGGAAGGGGCTTAGGGATCTGTAGAAACAACCGAGCACATCAAGACCTATGTGGGGGGGAGGGGACACGCTGTATTTGATGCGAGGGGGGTCGCGGCCGGCAAGCCATGGGCGCTGGGGGCACGGTGCTATACTAGGCTGTTAGAAGGGAGCAGGAGGGGCAGGTGTGGGGTGGGAGCGGGTCCCGGGGGTGAAAGATGGCAGGGGAGAGGGTCTCTAGGAGCTGCCTTAGAGGCACTGAAGCAACAGTCACATCCACAGCCCTTCCCCGTCCCTCCCGCTTCTACCCAGGGACTTCCGGACACGCAGCCGCGCTGGGCCGCCCGTCAGCAGCCGCTCAGAGACTTCGGGCTGAAGTTCCCCGGCCCCACCCGACGAGGTGGGACCGTTACGCGGAACGTTGAACAGCCCCTCCCCGCCAGAGTCTCACCGCCAACGGCGACTCTCGGGGCTGGGGAAGGGGAAATGGCAGCGCGAGCACTTCGCGCCTCACGCGCGCGCGTTATACCGCTCCACCACCCCGACAACCGACTTTCCTATTCCGCGGCGCGAGGCGCCCTCTGTCGCCTGCGCGCCACCAATGAGCAGTCGCCGGGGCAGGCACCTAACAGCAATTGACGGGAAACGGCAACCAATCAGAACGCGTGCAGAGCCGAGCAGGCGGGGAAAGCGCTTAAACCCCTTCGAAGCTGAGGGCGGGAGGGTGTGCAGCCAATTAGCTGGAGGGTATGAAGGAGCCAATGGGAGAGGTGCTACCTTATGAGAGTGGCGTTGAAAAGGGGCTGGGGGCCACTTCTTACCTTTGCGCTGACAAAAGTTCCAGCCAGGCTGGAGCCCCAGCGCCACACGTGAATCCCGGCCCCAGGGCTGCAAATCCCCTGACACCTCCGCTCCAGCCAAGCAGAGGCGGGCGCCTCCGCATGTTGCTTTTGGTCACGTGGCTTCACTCTTTGCTAATCTAGTGCAGCAGCTCTGGGGATGGGCGTGGAGTGTTGGAGAAATGTGATTTCTCCAAAGGTCAGACCATTGCGGAGGGGAAATGTCACAGTGATGGTTTTGATGGTTGTCACATCTTAATCCGGATTTAGCCAGCCCGGCAAAACGAGAGCACATATATAGCGAATGTAAAGTCACCTGAAGCAAAATTGCAGACACATTTACCAACCTCCCTCCCCCGCCCTTTTTATGTAACCTCATTAGTACCAGTTAATAACCACCACAATTACAAAATCGGTACATCATAGGAGACAGAAATTTAAAATTATTGTATCTCTGCATTATATTCAACTAGAAGCTTTGCTTGGATCCTTAATTCTTGGTTTTTGGAAAATAAAATGAAAACGTTTATGCTTCATTGAAATCATTGCTCTCGGGGTGGGGCTGGAGAAGAGGGGTCAGGTATTCAGACTGCTCCAGGGAGAGGACAACCTCAGCCCTCTTGCACTGCAGTGGCTTAGGGCCAGATGAGAAGTGCCTTTCCATGACTGCTGTAGCTCCAGTGGACACAGCTGGGAGAGCAGTACATGTCCCCAGTCTGGGGCAGGTCCAGTTTGGTTTGCCCCCTGCACTCCCCAACTAGGCTGTGTCTAGACTGGCAAGTTTTTTCCGCAAAATCAGCTGCTTTTGTGGAAAAACTTGCCTGCTGTCTACACTGGCCGCTTGAATTTCCGCAAGAACACTGACTTCCTACTGTCTGAAATCAGTGCTTCTTACGGAAATACTATGCTGCTCCCATTCGGGCAAAAGTTTTGCGCAAAAGGGCCAGTGTAGACAGCTCAGATTTGTTTTGCGCAAAAAAGCTCCGATCGCAAAAATGGCGATCGGGGCTCTTTTGCGGAAAAGCGCGTCTAGATTGGCACGGATGCTTTTCCGCAAAAAGTGCTTGTGCGGAAAAGTGTCCGTGCCAATCTAGACGCTCTTTTCCACAAATGCTTTTAACGGAAAACTTTTCCGTTAAAAGCATTTGCAGAAAATCATGCCAGTCTAGACGTAGCCCTAGAGTGAGGGATGCAACAATCTGTGTGCTGTCCCTATCCTTCCTGATGAAGAGGAATAGCCAGCAATGTTCTCCCTGTTTGATTGGGGGGGGAGCCCCTGCCCTCCCTAAAGGACACTTGTGGGGTGGGGGACTCGGGCTGTGAATCAGAGAAATCATAATTCTAGTCCTTCTCCAGGAAGCCACTGCGGAATTCTTCTCTGCAGTAAATACTTCAGTACTTTGTCTAATTTTAAATATTAAATTACAATTGGAATGTGCAAATCTGTACACAACTCTCAGATCAGAGGCATATAGAACAAAAGTAGAATATTGCATAGACCATTCCATTTATTCCCTTGGGTATACAACAATATCTGAGAGATTTTTGCACATTCATCTTATTTCTTAATTTCAATTGTGAATATGATTTTCTGTCAGCTATTTTATCTAACCATGGCACATAATTTTAGTCTATCTTGACTGGTTGGAATGTCAGCAAGTATCGTCACATGTTTTCCTAGAGTAGACTATTATTATAGTTGCATGGAAACATAAGGATTTTTGTTAGACTATATTTTACTGTGGAACTGGAAAAGCTGATAGATAGCATTTCTACCCTCTGACAGGTTTGATGTGACGGTAGTGCAAATAATTAACAAGAAACAGACATCTTTTGAAATTTAATCAAAGGTCTCTACAGAACCTAGACATTATTATGTAATCTATATACAGTAATTGTAAATCTAATTATGGTAAACTGTCTAGAAAAACTTTTCAGTTCAGTCCATCAATGCATTTTATTTTAGTTTCCATTTCATCAACTAGTTGCAAGAGCCTATTTAGAGGACTCCTCCTATGTAAAATTACAGTGCCTCCAGGGTCTTTCTTTTTCAGGAGTGACATTTACTCCTGTACAGTTTACTTCTTTAAAAGAGTGATTTTTTTCATTGTGAGCTATGTAATTATGTTACAATTGAAGGAATTGTTAGAAGAAAACATGTTATAGAACTTTCTTTCCTCTCTTGTTATGATTACCTGTTATCAGAGCAAGGAATATTTCTGGAGAATTAATTTGTACATATATAGATATATATACAGTAAATGTTAAACATAGATCTTGGAGAAAAATCCAGACTTAGTTACACAAGTATCAATTCAGAGTAATTTCAATGAAGTAAGTGTAATTACTGCACATTTATGCCAATGTAGTTGAGTGCATAATTTGCCTCTTTAACTTTTTTTATTCCAGTGGCAAGAATAATTTTAAAAAGAAAAATGTACATAAACAGATATATACAATTTGTATGTATGTGTTTGTGCTATTCTCCACACTTCAGTGTTCAAATATTTATCAGTATGGTAGACATTTACCACCTTGCATATTGGCTTGTGAGTACAGCACCTGTTGGTTACTGCCACCTAATGTATGTGCCTCTGTGACGGGGCAGCAAAGCCCCGCACTGAAAGACAGGGGCTTTACGCAGAGAAGCCGCGGAGCAGATACCGGCTGTGCACCGGCTGCTCCCAAGCCACGGCTCAGCAGAAACGCCGCAGCTCAGCTGAGCAGGGACGCCGCGGCTCAGCTGAGCGGAGGCACGGCTTGGCGGGGCAGCTCCGTGGATCAGCTGAGCAAAGACGCGGCTCAGCTGGGCGGCCGCCCAGCCGCCGCCAGATAGGTGCGGGGGCCAGCCTGGACGGGCCGAAAGGCCAATCAATGGCCCCAACCGGGGAGAGGGGTGGGACAACCACCGGGGGGGCCGACCCGCCGGGAGGATCAAATACCGCCGGGCAACGCAAGCACAGGGGGGAGAGCAGCAGGACGGAGAGACGCGGCTCGCCTGGAAGGACCGTGACAACCCCCGCTCTGTTGCCCCGCTGAGACGCACCGCCGCTGGGGGTAAGGACCACCGAGGGGAGAAAAGGAAGTGGCCCAGGGCAGGGCGGTGAGGTAGCCCGTGGGCTGATGCGTTTAGGGGCACACCCCCGTCAGCCGGACCATGACTGGTAGTCAGTCGGAGTCCTTAGGGCCCTGGGCCGGGGCCCGTGAGTGAAGGCGGGCCCGGGCCCCCCTTTTCCCCCCTCCTCTTGGGAGAACGTGCCGGAGGAGGAGCACTCGACGCCGGACGGCTAGAGGACTGCACTTACGGGGCACCGGGCGTCCCAAGACGGGGACGACTCGGATCGATATAGACGTGGCGGACGCCTATCCTCCCCTCCCCCTTTCTCCCGGATAGGAAGGGGAGAGGCAAGACCGTCACAGCCTCCAAAATATATTGTCCTTGTGGCCTTCTGGCAATCAGTGAGAAAAATTACTATTTCTTGATGGTGTAGCTCATGGAAATAAGGATGCTGACTGGAAGAATTAGGGAGACATGGGGGAAAAGGAAAAGGATAATGATATGAAACAGAAATGAAAGTCAAAAAATAGAAGGGAAAAAAGGGAGAATTTTCTTTAGCTACTTTATCTCAGTTATTTCACATCTTTGTAGAAGTTATTAGATTCCATGGGTGCTGTATATGCACCTTCAGAAAAAGCTTCCTCCTAATATTGTACAGGTTGAACCTCTTGAATCCAGCACTCTTAGGACCTGACCAGTTCTGAATGAGAGAATTTTCTGGACGAGTGGAGGTCAATATTGTCTAGCAGCATGAACAACACTTCCACTGCTTACTGAGCTGTAAGAGGACATTTAGGGATAAATTAGAGCTAAATAACAGCACAGAACACTGAGAGCCAGGACTGGTAGCTGTAAACAAATGTTATGGAACCATGGGAAACTTGGCCACACCCATGAAAAGTGGACATCCAGCTAACTAAAATCATTCCGGACAACGGATGTTTCTGGACCAGAGAGTTCTGGACTAAAGAGATTCAACCTGTACTAACTTGTCTTAACAATCATTGTGGAGGAATCACTAAGGGACAGAAGGCAGTTCAGTCTCTATTACTATTTAGTTTGAGACCTCTCTGCTAAGATTCTCAGCAAGGATTTCAAGTAGTGCTACTTGTGCTGGAAATACTGTAACATGATTACATTCTCCGGGAACTAGATGAGATTACCAACTCATTGCAGAGAAACCAAATAAAGCCATCAGCTAAAAATAACTTTTGTCACATCTGCTCCGACCTGGATTTTAACTAAAATCTTGTTGGAGGTTAAAGATTTTATATCATATTACATGCTGCGGAGTTCAATCATCCTTCCATAAAAAACATTAAGTAGAACAATGAGGTGGATACATTAAGTGGAATTTAAACTTTCATGTAAATGGAAATAACCCAAAATTCAAGGCCTTGATAATGGTTTAGAAAATGGCAAACATTTAAACCAATATTAATTTTATAAACTATTAGGGCGGTACTCCTTGCAGTCACAAGGAGTAAGGAAAGTTGACAGGAGTGTTTCTCCCATCAACCTTCGGAGGTGTGGGGACAGCGCCAAAAATCGGCTTAAGGTACATCGACTACAGCTACCTTATTTACGTAGCTGGAATTGTGTACCTTAAGTTGACCTTTCAGCTTTTATATAAATATGCCTTTAGAAAGTGTTGTGATATTTAATCTCTCAGTATTCTGAGCTCCATCTTACTTCTTTTAGCCCATCGATTTGTCCAAGTTACATCATTCCAGCTGCTATTGGCTGCTAATTAACCATCAAATGCTGAAGCCCAGACAACTCAGAGTGGAGATGCCAATGATTGTTAAGCCACTCATGACACTTCCCTGCAGTTATTTATATCTTTTTTGTTTAGAAAACTTAGGCTGTGTCTAGACTACATCCCTCTTTTGACAGAGGGATGTAAATTAGACACTTCAAAACTGCAAATGAAGCGGGGATTTAAATATCCCATGTTTCATTTGCATGATTGTGTAATGGCGCTCTTTTGAAAAAGCACCATTTCAAAAGTAAAGCCATGGTCTAGACACGGTTCTGTCGAAAATGGCAGGCTTTTTCAAAAGATCCTGTATTTATTTTAGAAACTAGTAGGGCAGTACTCCTTGCAGTCACAAGGAGTAAGGAAAGTTGACAGGAGCGTTTCTACCATCAACCTTTGGAGCTGTGGGGACAGTGCTAAAAATCGGTTTAAGGTACATCTACTTGGAGTACAGGATCTTTCGAAAAAGCCTGCCATTTTCTACAGAACCGCATCTAGACCACAGTTTTACTTTTGAAATGGTGCTTTTTCGAAAGAGCGCCATTACACGATTATGCAAATGAAGAGTGGGATATGTAAATCCCTGCTTCATTTGCAATTTCAAAGTGTCTAATTTACATCCCTCTGTTGAAAGAGGGATGTAGTCTAGACACAGCCTTAGTGATAAGTTCTGAAGTTCTTCTAAGAAAGTCTGTATAAATGGAACATACTCCTTATTCTGGTTCCTCCTTTATAAGCCTATAAATGGTATTTAAATACGTATACATTAGATTTTCATCACTCTCCAGCTTTAGTGTTTTGTAGACGTCATCAAGTATGATTATCAAAGCACTCTTAAATCACTTTGTTTATGCCTAATTTTTGCTGATCATAGAGAGGTTAATCTTGCAATCAAAGCTGGTGGTGAAGAAAACTACAAGAAAGAGCAGTCATGGAGAGCACTACTGAACACAACATAAAAAACGTTGCTGTGCTCCAAACATTAATTATGCCAAAGATGAAACAGAAACTGAAATATTCAGAACTTTTGTGCTTAATTTCACTTTAATAAATGTCTACTTTTCTTTAAGTTTATATCAGTAGGATCAAAGTTAATTGAGCTTTCTTTATTTAATGGAAAAAGCATTATGTTTTTCTGTGTGGAAAGTGGTATGTGATAAAGAGGGGAAGCTGTAAGGATTAAATATTATTTATTATTACTATAATATTATATATTATAGTATATTACAGTTACTGATATTATAGTTAGCCACTAGGTGGGGATATTACTCTATTTAAAAAGAATAGGGCTGTGCAAAACTTGGCAGCTTTGGCTACTTGTGTAAATGTTTATTTGTGTAAATGTTTCTCTCATGTACATGGGAACAATACAAACCTTTAATACAAAATGTAGTTAGCATCATAGAGTTTCCCTTTATTTTTGCATCTCCACAGCTAACATCTACATTCAACATTTTTGAGAACTGTGGTGTAGTAGCTTCGTTGGTCCCAAGATATTAGACACAAGATGGGTGAGGTAACATATTTTATTAGATCAATTTCTATTGTGTGAGAGAGACATTTTTGAGCAACCAGAATTGAAGAAAATATCTTGAAGTTTGTCTCTCTCACCAACAGAAGATGATCCAATAAATAATATTACCTTACCCACCTTGTGTCTCTACCTTTTTGGAAAGTCACTGTTCTACCACCACCAGTGCTGCTCCTCCAGTGGTAGGAGCTCCTCCTAATATAGACTGAACACTGACAATGATAAATAACATTTTTTTAAAGTGAGCAGATGCCCATATCATGTAGGAAAACATAGTCTCTGCCACCAAGAGTTTAAACTCTAGAGGACAAAATCAGACAGAGGGGAGGAAAAAGAGGTACAACCTACAAGTAGAGTGAACATGCATGATGGCAAGTTTCTGCTATGGTAATTCCATGTTGTTTTTACAGCTCTGTATATGTATGTATATATTTAATCTGTTACAAAAATGTAGTGTGGGGGGTGACATTAAAAGCTGAAGTGGTGAAGAAGAGGGGATTAGACAGAGAAGGAAGTGAATAAAAAAGGCCTATGTGGGCAGGGAGTTATGAAGAGGGAGACGATGGTAGAGAAGAGAAGAAATGTAAGAAATGTACAATGAAATTGGGCAGCTGAAGTATTCTAGTGCTGGAAGGAGAATGGGATGAAGGAGAATCAATAACCAGTGGCAATACAGCAAATAGGAGTAAATTGAAGTTGAGAGAATGATGATTACATGAGGCTGTAAAGGCTCCTACAAACCAGCTCTTTCAGATGTTCTCCATTTAGAAGAGACCCTGGATGACTTGTTGCAGTGGAGTCCCTCAAGCCACAGTTGTGAACTGCAGTAGGGGATAGAGGGTCTTTCTTATCCTTTGCACCATCATTGGTAGCTGGCCTGGCTGCTTTTCAGAGGTAGGCACAAATTGTCTTGTTCTTTGGTAGTTTAATACTTAGTATTTTAAGTCAGCTGGTACATGAAGGCCTTCAAGAAAAAGATTGAATCATAACAAAAAAGTTTTACAATATATATACCTATTGTACCATTATCAATGGAACTGGAATCAGTGGACCCATGGGCATTGGAGGGACTCTAATTGATGGAACACAGTGGAATACGGAATAGGGGGAGCTCGGGTGGAAGCAATTCAGCTATGTGCAGAGAAT
Source organism: Pelodiscus sinensis (assembly GCF_049634645.1). Lineage (NCBI taxonomy): Eukaryota > Metazoa > Chordata > Testudines > Trionychidae > Pelodiscus > Pelodiscus sinensis. The sequence goes on along the minus strand of NC_134715.1, from coordinate 57,070,718 downwards.
TTAATAAAGTTCTCCTTGTTCAACTTAACCTGCATTCAGTTTCACTCTTTACAAAAGAGACGCTGATAACTTACATGGATGCTCTAGTGGCTGCTAACAATAAATCAAGTTAATCTTGTTAGTACAAAAAAATCAGTGAATTTTGCTTGACATCAGCCAACAACTTACCATGAACTAATAAATATTTGGGACCATTAGACTTTTCAACTTTGGGTTGTCCTTACTTGTCCTGTTGATTGATTAGCACGGTTAATGTCCTAGAGTTTTCATATCATATGTTAACATGGGGGAGAGGGGAGGTGTGAACACTCAAAAACTTAGATCAGGTCTATACTAGATGCGGAAGATAGGCTTAAGGTATGCTACTCCCGCTATATAAATAGTGTAGCTGGGGTCAACATACCTTAAAATGAGTTTGGCACCATTTCCACAGCAGGAGGTCAATGAGAGCAAATGCTCCCATAGAGTTCCTTTACTCCTTGCAAGGAATAGGAGTACTGGTGTCAACCAGGAACACCCTCAGTGTTTGATTTAGTGGTCCTTACTAGACCCACTAAATCAAATGCCATATGATCGGTCTCCAACCTGGCAAGTGGAGATGTGGCCTTATGAGAGACAAAAAAGGAGAGAGGCAGAGGAAAAAATTAAGAAAGCCAAACAGTAGCCTGTGAGTACAGTGTAACCTTGGAAAAAGCTTTAGCATCTGCAAATTAAAGCGGCTTCAGGCTATAAGATAAGAAACTGCTTCTTTTATTCTTGGTTCCTACTGTGTTCAGAGAAACCAGACTTTGTACTTTTTTTGTAAAAAGACCATGAAAGAAAATATAAGATTCTATCAATTTCCACTTCCAACTTCAACATCCCTAGGAGCATAAACTTTGACTTGCTGTTTGAGTCATAAAGGGGAAATAATATCATCCAGGTTTCAGTGAAAGACTATCAAGAACATAAGTATCCAATGATATATTAACTCTAAACAGAAAGGTAACTGAGGGATGAACCTTGGAATAAAGGAAGCTAATTGCAAAGAAAGGAACAGGGCATGAACATCAACTGAATATCTTTCAAGCTATATAGTAGGTCTTTCTAGCCCATGTAAAATACAACCATGTCTCCTGCTGTACAACTACATGAATGACAATCTAATTAACCACAGAGCCTTACAGTTAATTTTTCTATTAGTGCAAACTGGCACATGATAATGTTGAATCCAAAAGAAACTCAAGGAATTTATTTGACATTAAAAGAGGCACTAAAGAAAACCAATTTCACTGTAATTGGCTATGGTATGTAATTTTGTATGTGTGGGTGTGCGTGCGCGCGTGCAAGCACAATAGCCACAGAAATTCAAGCTATTCCTGATCAGGACTTCAGAACAACCAAAGGAAAGAGAAAACTTCCATTTTAGATTTTACAGAAGACTTGGCACATCCATTTAGGGAGTGCTAAGTTAGTACCGTTTGGATGGATTTTAATAAAGCTACTAAATCTGTAACTTAATTGTGAGTCATAATTTAAACCAAGGTTCATCTGATTAGGGAATGCAGCACTGAACATGTCAACAAGATTTCTGCAGGGACTAACAACTGAGATCAGGGGGAAAAATACATATAGGGTCCTGCTCCCACTGAAGTCAATAACATAGTTGTTATTTATTTCAATGTGAACAAGTTCAAAGTCCATACCACTTATTGTGTGTACTTCATAATAAAGAAACTTCATTCAGCTAACACTGGATCTGCTAAATTAATGAGAGGCTTTTATACAGGAGAACACTGTAGGCTGATCATACTAATCAAATGAATATTTGGATAGTTTTAATACCTTCCCTTTGCTATTTTTTCTAATGATCAAAGGTTTTTTGTGTTTAAATAAGCGTCTCCCTCACAGTATCTTCTCTTCCTGCATAATCAGTTAAGTCATAATACTGAAGTTGTGACATTTTAAACTTTCCCATGGCAACAGACTATGTTGTCACAAACACAGAATTGTGACTTTGTTGCAGAATCAAGTAGAGTCTGTCAAGGAGATACCTTGTACTCTAACACAAATATCCCCAAAATAGACAAATTGAGTTGAGAAAGTTACTGATTAAATGAATTAGTTTTCAACGGTTTATTTTTGTTTGTTTGTTTGCCCATAAGAAAGATTTTTAAGTCCTGAAGCTTCAGCCTTCAGATTAATTCCAATTAATTATTTCATAATTATATATGAGGTCTGATTCTTAATCAATGTCTGCACCCAGATACCACTGTATTTACAGGTTCCACCATAACAATTACAGATAGAAAAGGTCTACATTCAGAGAGCTTCATCTCCCTGACAAAAACAAGATTATGACATACAAGTTTGACTGCTTCCTTCAGGCTAGTTTTTGAATAGCTCTCATTTCCAATATAAAGTTTATCTATTAAGTAAATTAGTAATCCTTCAATTATGAACCTTCCCAAGTAGGTGAACTACTAGGTCACTCCTTTTGTGTGAAGAAATGCTATTGATGCCTCAATTTCTTTATGTCAAGAACTCTCCTAACTTACTATATGTGTAGAATTCCAAATTAACTCATGGCAAGTTCTGTGTAAAGATTGCAGGATTGGTATGGCCAAAAGCTTGTAGGAGCTACTTGGTCAATTGTGAAGTAAACCTGCTGGGTTCTAATAATACTTTGTTCTTTATTCCCTCTCTTATGCTGGATCTCATTTTGTGTAAACAGTCTGTCTGTATCTAGACTGGCATGATTTTGCGGAAAAACTTTTAATGGAAAAAGTTTTTCCGTTAAAAGTATTTGCACAAAAGCATGTCTAGATTGGTCCTGGAGTTATCGTTACAACGATGCGCTTTAGTGCAAAAGCGCGTCTACATTGGCGAGACACTTTTGCACAAAAGCAGAAGTCCGGAACCATTTTGAAGAGGGCAAAAGGGCACCAGCCCTTTCCGGGGGCGGGGGCTGGAGCTCCTTTGAGACACGTGCTTAAAGGGATCTCCCTGGACAGCCATTTCTCTCCTGCTGTGAGCTTTAGGACCTCTTGCAGGGACTGACAGCCATAGCAGTTTTTGTGATTGCCCTCTGCCTTTTTGGACACCACTGCCTTTTGCCTTTTAGTGCCTTTGCCTGTTTTTTTTTCCATCTGCCTTGTTTTTTGTGCCATGGAGCCAGGGGTGGCCATGTGCCTGCTCTGGCCCCTTCTGGCCATTTTGGAGTGCCTGCAGCTGGTGCTCCAGGCAGCTGGTGCCTCTTCCAGGACCTGGAGGCACAGATTGCTCTGGACTCCCTCACCGTGGAGGCCATGGTGTCCCTGTGGCATCCCCACCCCAGTGTGGAGAGGCCACTGTGGAGACTGGACACCAGTATGGACTCGTGGGACTGGCTGGTCCTGGGGCAATGGGACGACCAGCAATGGCTCCGGAACTTTTGCATGCGAAAGCGGATGTTCCTGGAGCTATGTGCCTGGCTCGCTCCTGCACTCCAGAGAACCACCACCTGGCTGCAGGCACCCATCCCTGTCAACAAGAGGGTCGCCATCGCAGTCTGGAAGCTGGACACCCCGGACAGCTACCGATTGGTGGAACACCAGTTCGGGGTGGGCAGATCACTCACTCTGCCTTCTGTGATGTGTTCCCCTGTGTTTCTCTGCACCTTTCTGCAGGTCGTCCATGCCATCAATGATGTCCTGTTCCCAAGAGTCATCTGCCTGCACGACGTGGACGCTACGGTGGCCGGCTTCGCTGCCCTTGGGTTCTCCAACTGCGGGGGAGCCCCGGAAGCAACCCACATCCCTGTCCATGCCCCGGAACATCGAGCGGCCCATTTTATGAATAGGAAGGGCTACTTCTCTATTGTGCTCCAGGCCCTTGTGGACCACCGTGGCCGCTTCCTGGACGTTTATGTGGGCTGGTCCGGCAGGGCACATGACGCCTGCATCCTCCGCAACTCCAGCCTATTTCGCAGGCTGGAGGCGGGCACTTACTTCCCCTGGTGGGAGTTTACTGTCAGGGATGTGCCTATGCCCATCTGTGTCGTGGGGGACGCGGACTACCCCCTGCTGCCCTGGTTAATGCAGCCCTACACGGGGCGGCTGGACCAGAACCGGGCCTGGTTCAACGACCGCCTCAACCAGACCTGGAACCAAGTGGAGTGCGCCTTCAGCCGCTTGAAAGCCCGCTTCTGTTGTTTGCTCACCAGTCTCGAGATGGGTGAGCAGAATGTCCCGGAGGTAGTGGCCGCGTGCTGCGTGCTCCACAATCTTGTGGAGCGGAAGGAGGAGGCCTTCCTCCTGGCATGGGTGGCAGGTGAGGGCCAGGCCTACAAACAGCCCCGCACAGCTGCCATCTGCTGTGAGGCTTTAGGCTAATCAATGGTGTTTGACAGGGAGCGAGATGAATCCCCACACAGTGCCTGGGAGCACATATGGCAGACGTGGTCTGGGCTCTCAGAACCCCATCGCGTGGGATATCTCCTGGGCGGAACCAGGAGAGTGACTGGGGAGTGTACCATCCTTGCAGCAAAAATCAGGCGGCCCCAGGGCCGGCCTGAGCACTTCCCCCTTCTCCCTCCCGCTAGCCCTCACACATGTAGCCCAGGGACATGTGTGGCCGCAGTGGGGACTTCCATCGGGGGGCTAGCCAAGGCACCGGGAGCAGGCGAGGGACTCAGTGGGGGCCACGCTCACGGGCTGTGACGCTGCGGTTTTCTCAGAAGCAGCTGGCTGTGCCTCACAGCCAGGCATGGGTCAGTGTGCCATTGTGTGTGCTACGCCCTTGCGGAGGTGTGGGCTCTGGCTTGAGCCCCTGGGGCCCTGGCTGGTTCCAGCCGGCATCCACCCTTCCCCCCGTTCCCGCCGGATGTGTGTGAGCAGCACGGTCACAGGCGTGCCCTGGAGCTGCCTGCTGCGGCCACATGGTTGCACGTGCTGCTTACTGCCTAATGCTACACAGCCCGTGCAGCTCACGTGGCCTGAGTGACATGCTCTCCCCCTTCCCACTCCGGGCACCTGGCTCCTCCCACCCCCCACCCTTGTGAGTGCAAAGTGCAACACTCACCGGTGGATCCTTCTCCGGCCTCCGAGGATGCACGGGACACGTCGGGGCTGCTGGAGGGGGCTTGCAGGGTGGCAGTGCTGGCCTCGTCTTCCAACGCACTGCTGTTGTCTCCTTCCCCCACCTCAGTGGTCCTGGTGACGGAGGGGGGTGCATGCACGTGTCCACAGAGACGGCTGGTCCCTGCAGTGCTGGCTGGCCCAGGATGGCGTGGAGCTATCGGTAGTGGGGGCAGGTGTTGGCTCTTGCCTCCTGGCCCTTGCTGGCCCACACATAGCCCAGGCGCAGTTCTTTCACTTTAGCTCAGACTTGCTCCAAGGTCCGGGCTGGATGTCCCTGCTGGGCGAGCACCTGGGCCATGCGGTGAAATAAGTCCGCGTTCTGGTGACAGAAGCAGGTGTTGTGCAGGGAGTCCTCCTCCTGCCAGAGGTCCAGCAGTGCCTCCAGCTCCCCCGAGGACCAGGACGGGGCCCTTTTTTTTGGCCCCTTTGGGCCTCCTGTGCTGGGGGTGCGGGTGCTTGATCCCCCCTGGGGCTGCCATCATGGTCTGGGTGGCATTGGGGACCGCAGGGGCCGCATGGCAGAGCTGTGGCCAGAGATCCCAGAAGGGCTTCTGCCTCGTGGCCTCAGCAGTCTGGTCTGCCTTTAAGGGGGCTCGGGTTACCAGGAAGTCAGGAGCTGGCTTGCACCTACGGAGCGTCCAAACAGCCACTACGGCTTTTTTCCATTTAGCCTGCTTTTCCGCAAAACGTCTTAGCTGCCTGTCTACACTGGCCCTCTTGTGCAAAATCATTTCTGCAAGAGGGCTTTTTCCTGAACGGGAGCATCAAAGTATTTGCGCAAGAAGCACTGATTTCGGACAGTAGAACGTCAGTGTTCTTGCGCAAAATCAAGCGGCCAGTGTAGACAGGCAGCAAGTTTTGCGCCTGCTTTTGCACAAAATCTTGCCAGTCTAGACGCACCCTCTTTCTCTAACTGTTGCTCCAGTCATTGTATCCACAGCCCACATTTCCTTACTCTTTTGGTTATAATTATCTGCTAAAATATTTTTCTTGTGTGTAAGTACTAGGTGTGTGCTTCTGAGTGCTACTACACAGCGTTAAATGGAAATACTAGAGACACCCTCCCTGGTGTATTTCATCTTACAATGCCACACATGGTTTGGTGTAGGAGTACTGGGTGTACTGGAGGAAGCACTCAAACTTGTATGTCATAATATTGCTGTTGTGAGGGAGATGAAGCTCTCTGAATGTAGACCTTTTCTATCTGTAATTGTTATGGAGGAATCTGTAAATACAGTGGTATTTGGGTACAGACATTGATTAAGAATCAGACCTCATATATAATTATGAAATTTCTTGGAATTAATCTGAAGGCTGAAGCTTCAGGACTTAAAAATCTTTCTTATGGTGCAAATAAAAATAAATAATCCCCACAATACTACATGACCACTCCTGTTTTGGTAGCATCAGACTAAAATAGGGAAATTTGCCTATGTGACCTTGGGTTGTAGTTCTGTGATTCATGGCAATGCAGGGTTGGTTCTAAGTAGTATAGCAGTGGTCACCAACCAGTAGATCAGGATCTACTGGTAGATCTTGGAGCTTCTGACAGGTGATCCTGACTAGTTTGGCCAGAAAGCTATCAAGCATTGGCACTTCAGTTGCCCGTCCACCCTCTGTCACGTTGCTCCTGCCTTCTGTCTTGGAATTGCCCCTCTGGGAGCCCTTCTGCTTGCTGTGCAGGATGTGGAAGGTGATAGGGGGATGCAAATGTCAGATTGTCCCGCCTCCTCCCAGGCTACATCTACACTTAGGCAGTTTTTCAGAAGAGGAAATGCAAATCTCGCACTCTCATTTGCATAGTCTCTTCCGATCCTTTTTGCGGAAGAGGTTTTTGTGATAAAAAGCCCTGTCTAGACCAGGCCATTTGTTGGAAAAACCCCGTTTTGCGCAAGATCCCTTATTCCTCAAAAAATGAGGTTTACAGGATCTTGTATTTTAGTTATGTCTGCAAATTTTTCCATTGGATTGTGCAAATCCCTGTTTAGAACTCAACAGAGTCCAGTTACTAGAGCAGGAGAGGGCAACATGCAGCCCGCATTCGGCCTGCCTGTACTGGTCTCTGGCTGAAGGGAGGCCAAGCTGTCTCATTAGAGTGTGCTTGGACCAATAAATGGGCCTGGGAAGCTCTGGCCCACCAGCGGGTAGGGCAGGGCGGGGGGCCGACAGCACAGCTGGATAGTAGTCCTAAGGTCCAGGCCATAGCTCAGGGTCAAGCGATAAACAATTCAGAGGCTCAGGCCTGGCAGCAGTCTGAGGCAGCAGTCAGTAAAGGCCAAGCCTTTAGTCAGGCCTAGGGTTACCAGGTAGGTTTAGAAAAAATACTGGACACGCTTGATGGCAGGGGAGAGGGGGGCAGGGCTGGCTGGGAGGGGAGCGTGGGGGCAGTGCGGCTGACCATGGGAGATGGGTGGGTTGGGGGCAGCGCACCTGGCCAGAGGAGATGGGGGAAGTTGGGGGGCAGTGCGGCTGGCCGGAGGAGATGCGGGGAGGATGTCGGGGGCAGCACGGCTGGCCCGGGGAGATGGGGGAGGATAAGGGGGAGGGGGCAACGCGGCTGGCCAGAGGAGCTCAGGAGGAGAAGAACTGGCCGTCAGGAAGCAAGGGTGGCTGGGAGGGAGTCGGGGGCAGCGGAGCTGGTCAGGAAGGGTCGGGGGAAGTGGAGGAGGGAGGGCAGGACTGACCCGGGTATGTGCAGAACCCGGGGAGCTGTCAGTCCCGTGCACAGTCCGGAGAAGCGCGAGTGAGTCCGGCTGGGCTTCTCCTCCTCCCCAAGGCATCAGACGCAGCCAGGGCTCCCAGTGCCGATCACTACCCGCCTCCCAGCCACTCCCCTCACCCCCACCAGGCTTCTGTCCGGCACCCAGCCAGAAATCCCGGAAATACCGGACACTGCATATGTCCGGTATTTTCTGAATTTTTTACCGGACAGAGGGCCCAAAAAACGGACAGTCCGGTAGAATACTGGACACCTGGCAACCCTAGTCAGGGTGGGGCAACAAGTACAAAGAGTACCACAGTTCAAGGGCTCAGACCAGGCAGCAGGCCAAGCAACATTTTATAAAGGCAATGCCATTGGTCAGGGTGTGGCAACAAATGCAGGTTGTTGACACACCCTGTCTCAAGGGTTCAAGTGTGGCTGCAGGCTGAGCAACAGTTTATAGAGTCAAGCCCTGGGCACTGAGCCCCAGGGGGACTTAGGGAGGATCCGAGGGAGGCCAGGCTGCCTCACTATACTGTCAAACTGCTGAATCCAGCCTGCTGCCACCAGTCTGCAGCCCATTGGGAGCATCAGGCAAGCTCCCTGACTTTCGCACACAGCTCAAAAGGGCCGGCTGTGAGGGCCATGTGTTCTCTGGACACTACGAGCTCTGGGTATGGGAGACCCTCATGTACTGCTCCTATCCCCAGCACAGTCTCATATCTCCCATGGGCCAGAAACCAGAATTTAAGATTGCCTGTGTAACTTTAATTCTGCCTTCTTGTGATTATATCCTAAGAAACAGTCTTTAATTATACAATCACAGTTTTCCTGTATTAATACAACGGGTGTAGGCCTCAGGACTTTTAACTCCAAACTACAGATGTATTGTCTTTGATTTGAGATAAAGGCACATATAGTAGTGGATATCAGCTGTTATTCTCTCTATGGACCAGCCCTGTTACACTTTTGCCAATGGCTTACAAAACTGTTTTTGAGATAACACTGAAATGCGGAAGATTCCTGGCTTCAAGAGCAGAATTGTCCATGGTGGTTAGAATATTAGTTGCACATAGATTAGCCCCACTGCTAGTTTTGGTATGATACATGTTATGAATGCCAACGTGATTGACTGAATGTAACTTAGTTCTGCCCTGTCAGGGTATGTCTGCCCTGCAGTTAGGAGCAAACCTCCCATACTAGGTAGACAGACTCTGGCTAACCTAGCACAGAGTCTGTCTAAAATAGCAATGTGGATCCTGGGGCTAAGCTGTAGCTCAAGATCTCAAGCCTGGGGAGTAGAGGGGTGAGCTTCAGAATCTGAGCCCCAGCTTCTCATCCATCCATACTGTTGTTTTTAGTGCACTAGCTTCAATCTCACTGGCATGAGCCCATTTGGTTTGCCTAGGTGGCTTGCTCCCAGCTCTAAAATAGTTAGAGAGATCCAGGTAATCTGTTCCCAGCTTTCTCTACAGTGATTTTGTGCAACTTTTCAGTTACCTTAATTACAAGGCTTTTAGTGACAAGGTTTGTGAAGCACATATTAGTATTAAAAAATGTGAGCTCAGATACTTGATTATGCTGCTAGAAATGTCTCCAGAAATAAAAAAAATTGACAGCTTTACTTTCAGTATCTGTGGAATATAACTCTAAGAAGATGGATGATTCCTGTCCCCACAAATTAAGCTATATTGCCATAGAGAGGTATCATCATGTAGCACTGAATTAATGATGTGGAGAATCTTTAGAGAGTATCTACAATTGCCAGAGGATCACTATGATGGGTTACTTCTTTCAGGGTTAAAATTAGAATGTGGTAGAACTCAGTAAGGATTTCAACACTAAGAGTAACAAACGTGAGCATTTGAAATGCTATAGACACTTGTTCTTGTAAAAATGTGATTATACATAGCTGCTTATGTTACATAAGAACGTCCATACTGGCTCAGAACAAAGGTCCATCTAGCCCAGTATCCTGTCATCCGACAGTGGCAGTATCACAGGCCCCAGAGGGAGTGAACAGAAACAGGTAATGATCAAGTGATCCCTCTTCTGTCATCCATTTCCAGCCCCCGACCAACAGTGGCTAGGGACACCATTCCTACCTATTCTAGCTAAAAAGCATTGATGGATCTAAAATCCATAAATTTATCTAGCTCTTTTTTAGACCCTGTGAAAGTCCTAGTCTTCACAACATCTTCTGGCAAGGAGTTCCAAAGGTTAACTGCACTACATGAAGAAAAACTTCCTTTTGTTTGTTTTAAACCTGCTACCTATTAATTTCATTTGGTGACCCTTGTTCTTATGTTATGGGAATGAGTAAATAACTTTTCCTTATTTGCTTTCTCCATACCTGTCATGATTTTATAGACCCCATCATATTTCCCCTTAGTCCCCTCTATTTTAAGATGAAAACTCCCAGTCTTTTTAATCTCTTCATATGGGACCCATTCCAACCCCCTAATCATTTTTGTTGCCCTCTTCTGACCTTTTTCCAATGCCAATATATCTTTTTTGAGTTGAACCAACCACATCTGTATGCAGTATTCAAAATGTGGGCGTACCATGGATTTATATAGGGGCAATAAGATATTCTTTGTCTTAGTCGCTATCCCTTTTTTTAATGATTCCCAACATTCTGTTTGCTTTATTGACTACCACTGCACATTAAGTGGATTTTTTCAGAGAATTATTCACAATGACTCCAAGATTTCTCTCGACTGATTATAGCTGAATTAGTCCTCATCATTTTGAATATGCATTTGGGATTATTTTATCCAATGTGCATTACTTTGCATTTATCAACACTAAAATTATTTACCATTTTGTTACCCAATCACCAAAATGGTGAGATCCTTTTGAAGCTCTTCACAATCTGCTTTGTTCTTAACTATCTTGAACAGTTTAGCACCATCCGCAAATGTTGCCACCTTAGGCTACATCTAGACTACAAGCCTCTTTCGAAAGAGGCTTTTTTGAAAGAATCTTTTGAAAAAGCCTCTTTCAAAAGAGAGCGTCTAGACTACAAGCAGATTTTTCGAAAAAGCAAGCCGCCTTTCAAAAGAGAATCTAGACACTCTCTTTTGAAAAAGCACGGTTTGCATTCAATAGCCCCTTTTTTCGAAAGAATACTTTCAAAAAAAGGCATTATTCCTCCTAAAATGAGGTTTACCGTGATCAAAAAGACCAACGCATTCTTTTGGTTTACTTTTGAAAGAACATGGCTGCAGTCTAGATGCAAGTGAAGTTTTTTTTTTTTTTTTTTAAAGGCTACTTTTTTTCAAAAAAAACCCTGTAGTCTAGACACACCCTTACTGTTTACCCTTTTCACCAGATCATTTATAAATAGATTATATATGATTTGGTCCCAGTATGCAGGGCTCGACAATCTTTGTAATCTACTCACCCGTGGCGAATAGATTACAACCCGAAAGAGCTGAGTTCTGGCGATCTGTGCATGCGCAGAACGCCGGACAGCGCGGCTGGTGAGCGGGGCTCATCGCGGCTCAGCAAGCCCTGCCAGTATGTAATAGTGTGATCAATTAACCAATAAGCAAAATCATATAGGTTAATTCTATAGATTTCACACATTTCTCCCCCACCCTTGCCAGTACATTTTTAGTAAACTAGCCAGCAGCCCAGCTCAGTCCCAGTTTGTGCCGTGTCTGGGACCTAGCCCTGCTGCAGCTCTACATTTAAAGTGTATTAGGAGCCAGGCAGGCAGCCTGGCTCAATTCCAGCTCATGCCAGCCCCACTCCCAGGGAGCTCCCTGCTACCCCGCGCTGCTGCATCTCTATCAGAGGCAGCAGCATGGGATAACAGGCAGCCTGTCTACGAGGGTAGCTCGTTTTTAAACCAGCTCCCCTTGCGGACCAGCTTCCACCTGGCACCCCATGCTGCTGCCTCAAATAGAGATGAAGTAGCGTGGGGTGGCAGGAGGCTCCCTGGAAGTGAGGCTGGAGCACATTAGCTGCCAGCTCCACCCTCAGACTATAGAATAGTCAACTAACCATTAAGAAATCATGAGGTTGATCAAGTATTCAATTAACCGATATTTAACATCCCTAGTATGGTCCCTTTGGGGACACCACTAGTTACCTCTCTCCATCCTGAAAGCTAACCATTTATTCCTACCCTTCTGGTCTTTTAACTAGATATTAATTCATGAAAGGACCTTCCCTCTTGTCCCATGACAACTAAGTTTTAAGTAAAGTCTTTGGTGAGGGACCTTGTCACAGGCTTTCTGGAAATCTAAGTACACTATATCCAGTGGATCCCCCTTGTCCACATGATTGTTGATCCTCTCAAAGAATTCTAGCAGATTAGTAAGGCATGATTTCCCTTTATAGAAGCCATGTTGATTTTCCCCCAACAAATTATGTTCATCTGTGTGTCTGACAAGTCTATTCTTAACTATAGTTTCAACTAATTTGCCTGGTACTGATGTTAGACTTACCCATCTGTAATGGTCAGGATCACCTCTACAGCCCTTTTAAATATTGGTGTCACATTAGCTAATCTTCCAGTCATTAGGTACAGAAACTGATTTAAAGGATAGGTTACAAGTCACAGTTAATAGTTCTGCAATTTCACATTTGAGGTCTTTCAGAACTTAGGTGAATGCTATCTGGTCCCAGTGACTTGTTACTGGTAAGGTTATCAAGTTGTTCCAAAACCTTCTCTAATGACACTTCAATATGGGACAATTCCTCAGATGTGTCACCTAAAAAGAACGGCTCAGGTTTGGGAAACTCCGAAATGTCCTCAGCTGTGAAGACCGAAGCAAAGAATTCATTTAGTTTCTGCACAGTGACCTTATTTTCTGAGTGCTCCTTTAGAATCTCAATCATCAGTGCCGCCACTTATTGTTTACCAGGCTTCCTGCTTCTGATGTACAGGCAGTCCCTGGGTTAAGTACAAGATAGGGACTACAGGTTTGTTCTTAAGTTGAATTTGTATGTAAGTCGGAACTGGCTCCAGATTCAGCCGCTGCTGCTGAATCTGACCAGGGGCTGACTACAGGAAGCTGGAGGCAGAATTGCTCCGCCCCCAGCTTCCTAGAGTCAGCCACTGATCAGTTTCAACCGCGGCTGAATCTCGAGCCTGGGACAGAACAGCTGGACTGCCAGGTAGGTCCCTGCAGGACCAACCCGGCAGCACCCCAGCTGCTCTACCCCAGGGTCCACAACAAAAGCCTGGTCTGCTGGGGGGGGGAGGGCGCGCACTAGCTGCGCCCCCCCCCCCCCAGCAGACCAGGGACACGGGGAGCAAAGCCGCAGCGGTGGCGGGGTGCCGCGCCTCTGAGGCTTTGCTCTCGCAAAGCCTCAGAGGCGCGGGACCCCGCCGCCGCTGCGGCTTTGCTCCCCGTGTCCCTGGTCTGCTGGAGATGGTCCCCAGCAGACCAGGGACACCTGGAGCAAAGCCAGGGAGATGGAGGGGTCCCGCGCCTCTGAGGCTTTGCTGTGGCAAAGCCGGGGAGGCGCGGGACCCCTCCGCCTCCCCGGCTTTGCTCCCGGTGTCCCTTGTCTGCTGGAGACAGTCCCCAGCAGACCAGGGGCACCCGGAGCAGCTTTTCTCGCCCCGGAGGTCGAGGTGGCGGGACCGCTGCGCTCTGGGCGGTCCCGCTGCCTGCAAGCTCCGGGGCGAGAAAGCCCTGTTCGTAAGTGCGGATCCGACATAAGTCGGATCCGCGTAACTCGGGAACTGCCTGTACTTAAAAAATATTTTGCTATTACTTTGAGTTTTTGGCTAGCCTTATATTTTTAAACTTAATTTGAAAGAATTTATGCTCCTTTCTATTTTCCTCACTAGGATTTAACTCTACTTTTTAAATGATGCCTTATCTCTCACTGCTTCTTATACTTGGTTGTTAAGCCATAGTGGTACTTTTTGGGTTCTCTTTCTGTGTTTAATTTAGGGTATACATTTAAGTTAGGCCTCTATTATGGTGTCTTTGAACAGTCTCCATGCAGCTTGCAGGGATTTTGTACCTATGATGTGTCAGAATGAGTATTTTTAAAGAGATTAACCTATCATTCATTCTTCTTCATACAGCTAAAGAATATTTCATTTGCAGGAGAAGATTAATTGTATATCCCCTCAGTCCCAATTTTGGCAGTTTTAGAAAATATGTTTTGTTACTTCACTGTGCCCGGTCGCTGACCATTGTCTCAATTGTACATAATACATAGGGCTTAAAGTTCATTGCCTGAATATATATTACTCTGAAATTGAAGACATTGCTCAGGGTTGCAATGTCTAACTGATTTAGAGACCTATGTCTCATTTTCACAGGGATTTAGGCACTTTTTCAGTCTCAATTCCATCCACTGTCTATGGGACTTAGGAGTCTAAGTGCCTAAATACTACTGAAAGTGATATGTATGCTCCTAAATTAGTTAGGCATCACAACCCTGAGCACAGTACCACTTAAATACCCTGAAAAATCCAGGCTATAATGCCAAAGTCAATACAGAAAGATCTTTCAACTTAGGCATTGCAATCCTGAGTACAGTGCCCCCAACATATTTTGAAAATTTTTGGCCTGTTACATTTCTGGGCACACCACCACAAATGTATGAGGGTTTCAGCTTCATAATAGCCTAGTTATATGAAGCTTCACTGAATATTTTGTATTTACATGATTATTTGAAAGATTTGAGATAAAGTACAGGTGAGTGTTAGGCAAGGTGAGAGATCAGATTTATTTTAGCATCCAAATCAAAAGCAGCTGTAACTATCAGCAACACGGAAGCAGTTAAAATACCTTTTCTAGTACAGTGAGAAGGCCTGCTAAACCACTGAGAGAATTTAAAGGGAGAAGAGGTGATGATTAAGCAGATAAACATTTAGATTGAGATGCAATGGAGAAGCACGCTGCATTTCAGCTTTGATCTTCCTTGTTCCTATCCCTATAATTATTTTATTACCTATATTTCTTATCCTGTTTTCTATTATTAGCAAAAGTTTATTTGAAAAGAGGGACAGAAGAATTCGTCAGCTCCTGCTGCTTATTGCACACAAAGTTTTATTCTTATATGGCTGCGTCTACTCTATGAGCTAAGGATAGGATTGCTATTCAGATAAGTATGTGCATATGAGCTGGTAGTGTGGCCAGGGTCATCTAAGTAGCAGTGACATGTCTATCATGCTTAGTACTTATACTTAGAATGCATATTGTGGCTACCGTGCCATGCAGACTTAAACTAACATAAGTCTCTAGGGGCCTGAGCTTATACTGCAGACGTAATGCAGCAGTGATTTCCAAAGATAATAATTGTGATGCCATTAACAAGCATAGAGTCTGGAACTACGGGGGGGGGGGGCTACAAAAGCTTGACTTGAAGTAGTTTCCATCATATACAGGTTTATAGTTGGGTTCAATGGCTCACAACACCCCCACTATACAAATTGTTCCAGCACCCCTCCTAACAGGAAAGTGTTACTTTAGGGTGAGATTAATCTTAGTGGTAATTACATAGCACATTTCATCTGAGAACCATAAAACACTATACAAATATTAACCAATCAAGCCTCATAGCATCTCTAGCACGAAGGATGTAATATCCTATGGATCGGGGGGGGGGGGGGGAAATGAGAGCCAGAATTTAAGGATTGGTCCAAGATCATATAGCAAGAGACAGAAATATTGCTCATATTCTCTCTCTCCCTCCCTCTCAGCAAGTAGTACTTCTTTGGATGTTAGTTTAAGAGTAGCATAAATTAGCACTAGGCTTTTAAAATTTGACTATAAAGTGACTCATGGTAATAAATCAATTTTTAAACAAAAAAGCTTGACTTAAATTGTGATCAAACTATGGCATTTTTAAAAACACAAAATCACCTGATTTCCAGCTGATGTAAACTAGCATAAATTTGGTACAACTGAACTTTGCAAATTTACACTGAGAATCTGACCCCAGATGTTTAAATGATGTAAACTTTTTTTTAAAAAAAATGACATGCTGTTGAAATAAACTGCAAACTCAAAAGTCAGGCAAGATAACTACAAATGTAGCTACAGCAGACTTCCAATAATAAGGAACCTTTGGGACATAGGTGGTGCTAGATTATTGGATATTCCAGACTACCACGAGGTACTATAAAATGATATACAGATAGATACACACAGTATACACTGTATATAAAGTGTTTTTAACCCTTTTTATTGTACATACCGGATACAGTAGTGTTTTATTTTTAATCCTTTTCGCTCAGTTCAGCTGCTGCTGCTGCCTTGTGACTCATTTTTTGCTGAAGCTCACGCACTAGGCTCTTGCCATTTTGATACCGGACTATTGGGAGTGCTGTACAATTGGATGCCCAACTATTGGAGTTCTACTGTACATCAGAACACACTTTTGGAATGAATCACAATCTTACAATGTAAGACCTTCATCCTGCAGCCACACTTTTATTTGACTACGTCTTTAGTAAGTAGTGTGTGTGTGTGTGTGTGTGTGTGTGTGTGTGTGTGTGTGTGTGTGTGTGTGTGTGTGTGTGTGTGTGTGTATGTATGTATGTATTGGAGGGGGGGGTATATAGAATTGGAGGGGGAAGGTAGAGGGAATAGAGCGCTTAAACAGTTTGCACCTCCAGGAATCATTTGTCATCTGGTAACTTCCATCTAATATTAAAGTATAAAAAAAGAGAGAGTATGCTAGTCACTGGTTTTCAAATATAGGATGCATTTTCAGCCGCATAGTACATCATACTGTGTTGAGAATTTGACTTACTTACATTAACATACATACATACATACAACATAAGTAAACAGACCTATGTTTACCGTAACAAAGAATTTGTCTTGGTTCTATAGCCTTCCTTCTGAATCCCACAGAGATGTTATCAGGTCATATATATCACCAAAAATGTAGTTTTGTTTTCTCAAAACCTAATACTGACAAATATTGCCATAATTTCCTCCTGTTTAAATCTAAAAATGGTATCCTACCTATACGCACATACAGGCAGCCTTACAACTTTCACATTATAACATAGCGCAGTAAATATAGCATCAAGTGATTAAAATGTTAGAACTTCAATTTTTAAAAATATTTTTCTACCCTGACATTGTCCCCTTAGGTTTTTAATTTGTTTATCTTTCTAAACTAATAATGAAACATGTCCTTTTAACCTGAGGTCTTCACTGTTAACAATTCTCAGCAACATAACACTTACATCGTTTTAGGTCCCTGCATTACATCTTAAAGTCTTAGTAAAGATCCATCATCCTCAAACAGTCATACGAAGAACCACTGAAAATTTAGTGCAACTTCTGTATTTCTTCTCAATCCCACATTGTTCTTTGTTACCAATACATGGTGCTAATTCTGCACTTATAAACACATGCAAAATTCCCCAATGACAATACTAACCTGTATTTTGTCCTTTATAATATTAGCCCTTTCTTTTAGTAATGGCACAATTAATATTTGATATTAAACCGGAGAGGCAAACTCTACTCATAAAATTAGATTATTAGCAAAAACAACAATTAGAAAATTTAGGGAAGTTTTAAGTGTGACACTTCAGAGCAAACAATCCAGAGAGATGAAAAGGACAAGTCACATGCATGTTAGATCTGTTCAGTTTACGGACCCAATTTAGCAGCGCAAATAAGCATATTCTTAGTTGTAGAGGAATTTAAGTCCTTTGCTGGAACAGGGACTGTTTGAAACTCCTACATTCTTCAGGGCATGTACTCCTGTGAATCAGCTCTGACAAGAGAGCATAGCAAGTGTATCACAGATTTAAAAGACTTAGTCTGAGCCAGTCTTAGGTACTCCTTAGACTTTATGGGACAATTTTCACTTACCAGATCTGATTGAATAATATCTCAGTGTTTGTTCCAGTTTCCCTGTATCAAAGAAAGTTCTCAGACAAACCACATATTACCTGTCCTATCATCTTAAGCCCGCGTTTCCCTGGTTGTCCCATCTCCATTAAAAAAAAACAAAAACAAAACAAAAAAACCCACACCAATACACAAAAACAAGACAAAACAAAAACAAATACATCACTTATTTGATATTATAGCTACTGTGAGTCTACTCACCACATAATCCTAAACTATGATTATTGGTCATAGGGCCATTGTTTATTATGTAAATGACTCATGAGAATTACTGGAATTCTTACAAATCCCAAGTAAAAGAGGAGTGAACATTTAATGTCAAGCACTAATTAGATACTAGATATGCCTCAGTTGGGATAATCATCATTAGGGAAGTGCTATTCCATTGTGCTAATCAATCTGAGAATACAAGTAAACATTTAAAATGAATACATTCTGTTTATAGAGTTATTCAGTGCTGAGCTTGTGTACTGTGAATAATACAATAGAATTTGTGTAGAGGTTACTGAGGCATAGATTATAGAAATGCAGTTCATATTAATTTAAAAATTTGCAGTAGGTTGGCACTTTTAATTTTTTTTAAGAGGCCTAAGTTGTTCAGTGGCAGTTTATATGTAGTTGCTTTGGAACATGACATCAAACTGAACATATAGTTGATTCTAAATACAGTTCTACATTAGTATCGAAGTCTGGAGTGAAAGCCTGTCTTAACTGAAATAAAGGGACTTCAGTAAGATCAAGATTTCATCTTGGTCTTTACATTTTCAGTCGGTTGTTATGGCATAGCCAAAATGAGGCCTTGCTATTGGCAACACAGCAGACACTTAATTCAAGATACCAAACTGCAAGCAGTTAGAGATGTTTTTGTTTCTTAAATAAAAATAAAGCAAATCTTATTGTAGAAATCATAGCAAAGGAGGCTTTTTTGTTATTTAATGTTGTCCTTAATTGACTATGATATATTGAACTTTCACTGTTGAGAAACAAGCCTCAGAATCAGAGATTTAAATCTACAGCATGCATAAGGAAAGGCAGAGTAGTGTTTCAGTGCCTAAGAACACAGAACAAGGCATGTTTACAAACAGCAATAGACATTGTAGATAAATAATAATAGTATATAGTCACTCAAAATGAGTGACTAGACAGTTTTGGATTTCAAAATAAGTGTCCTTAGAAGTCTGAGATAAAAAAAGAAAGTCAGCCTGAGTTAAGAATAGTAATATTTTCTAAAAGCCCTTGAAACATGTATCATGCTCTTCAAAAGATACTGGCTTGTAGCTAGATAGTCACATGTTCAATGTGTGGAAGGCATAGAATAATAATAATAAAAAACAGGTGTGCAGTATGAAAAGCTGTTAAATTTAGTAGTTTGCCTGTAATAGCTGCCAAAAAGACTGCTGGTATTTTGGCACGCGCACTGCTTCCATTACTGAGGGAAAAAGAGAGAAAATTGGCCTCTCTCTCTCTCTCTTCCCCCCCCCCCCCCCCCCCAGAGAGCACAGGAAAATTCTTATTTGTTTGGAAGTTACTAGTTTTCATCAACCAAATTGCTTTGTTCCATATCTTCTGACATCCCCCGTAGCAAACTATATTGGCTGCACTGACTCTTACTAGCAAGTCTTTTCTTACAACTAAACCCAGGCAAAAAGCAGTTCAGAATGGCATAGACTCTATGTGCAAGTAAAATGAAGTATGTACCTTGTGAACACCCTCTAGAAAGGAACAGAATGGGCAGTATCGATTCAGCCACAGGTGGAAGGAAACAATACTTCTCTAGGAGTTTTTACCAACTCAGAATATAATCCTGAGGCTGCTTTTAATCCTGAGGCTGCTTTTATTTCTCATTAAAAGATATTTCAACACTTAATACATGTTGATTTAGAAACAATAACTTTCCTGAATGCAGAATACACGTATATGGAAGTGAAATTAGCTTGTTTTCAGCTTCCATCATTTTTACCTAAGTACTTAGATGTCCTCTCATCCACTTTTCAGGATGAAACTAATCATCACTATTTTATATGGCACTTGGATATACAAAGTTAAGAGAGAAAAAACCCTGATAAAATACATTCACTAAAATTAATTTATGACAAAGCAGGGAGCAAATCATCCCCCTACCCTTTTATGACTTGGAAGGTGTGTTACATTTACCTTCTAGCAGATTTTCAGGAAATCTGGTTATTTGGCTTACATAGTAAGCTACTCTTTGTACATTGTGTTCTGGATAAAGATGTGATTAAAATAAGGCACACATTACAGGTCACTTTTTCCTCTTTACACAACCACTGATAAGTAATTTGTGCTTTTATAAATACATTATTATGCAGTCTATGTACAGGCACTAACAGGCTCTGTTGGTGCTTCTGTTAACCAGCCATCCACAGAAAGAACGGAATAATGATAGTGGGTAGGGTGGTGGAAGGTGCCAAACCCAGGCAGATAATAGATGCTATTCCCAGGAACGCTGCTGCAAGAACACTTCTTTGGTCCCGAATAATCATCTTCACTGTTTCACAGAACTGCAAAAAAAAGACAAAAGGAAAAGTTCTCAGTTAAACATGAAAGTCAAACTGATAGGTATTGATAAGTGCAAGGTATTGACAAGGGCAAGGAGAAAACAGGCCCTTAAAGACTGCTCTGTAGAAAGGGATGTTTGGCGGAACAATGTCCAATGCCACTGAAGTTTGTAAGAGCTTTACTATTGACTGCAATACATGTAGGATCAGGTCCTTAGAGAGAACCAGAGTATTTTAAAAGTGCTTTAATAGGTGAATGAATCTAGCTTTATTTTCTTCACAATCAAAGTGACTATAGGGAGGTTAAATGTAGCTGCAGGTTAAGTTTTTTCTAAGCAGCTTGGAAATTGCTTTAATGGCTTGGGAAAAAAAACCTGTAATTGGTTATAATTTGGTCTGAAATGTCAGGAGGATAGGATGGTGAGCTTAAGTCACTGACTGTTAGCGTCTATGAGAAAATTATGCTTTCAGACAGATACTCCCACCTCTCCTACATATGCTACAAGTTTGAGTGAAATATCCCTGGAGTCAGTTTTTGCAATCTTTTAAAATGTCATTAATTCTATTTGCTCTCCTGCTGAATAAAACATCCTAGATCCTGCTTGGCATTGGGTGGGGAAGGGAGAGACAGTGAACCAGTGTTTGCAGCAGCCTGTGGCTGCGGTGCCAGAATACGGTAGCTTCCAACCAGAGAGCTGTGTATTGACTAGACTGCTCACTAGACTGCTCAAAAGATTGCTTACTTACGGAAACCAGGCCTCAGCACCAACTGACCTACTTCTCAGGAAGCACACTTGAGGTGGGGGAGGTAGGAGGGGGGTAAGAGAATTGTGACCATTGAGCCTGACTGAGATTTTACACAAACTAACCTCTTCAACAAGCAGTTTGTTGGACTATTCAAACCACACACAAAACACCATTATTCTGGGAGATGCTAAACAGTAACACCAATTAAAATATGTTCTGCCACTATAAAACCTGGCAAAGTTTTAAAATGATGGAAAGTTTTCCACTGCTACTACACACAGATTAAGTATACTTTGAGTATAGCTCTGTTCCTTGGTTGAAATGAGCACACAGAATTGTATGTGCTCCAGCCTAATTACCAAGCAGAAATGTTGCTTTCACTCTGAAAAATTATTTGCACTACCAAAATAAATCTGACATGTTTCCTTTTGTAGACTTGTAAAACGTGGGGAGACTCCTTTCTAAACTAGCCTTCAGCTACCGTTACCTCTGTCCTCAGATACTTTGTAATGCAGCAACTGTATGTTTCTTTAGTCTAGGGAGCAAAGACCAGCTCAGTCTCCAAAAATCCATGATCTCTCCAGTTGCACAGGATTTGCTGAGAACCTAGTAAATTTCATTAAGAACTGGTAAACGGTTGAAGGCTTTTCTTTCTAAAGAGCATGGATCCAGTGCCTCAAAAGTGAAGTCTTTTAGAACAAACTTGTTTAGATTAGAAGACAAAAGGTTTTTGGTTGACAAATTTGCTTTGATCTTTATTTTTTGCCCACTGACTGATGCCAGGCTTGCTGCTTCAGACAAATTCACTGGAGGTCTCCCTACCCCCAGCTCAAAGATTATTAGCCACAAAAGACACCTGATTCCTCAGTGCCAAAAGCAGGTATAGGGGGATATATTCCTCCTCACCCCAGCCCAAATAGATTTCATTCAGGCCACATATTAGGCTAGTGTCGGACTTCACTGAGGATGCTTTACTTTATAGCAGATCCAATCATCAATAAGAATTCTCTTCTTTCACATACTTTTAGAATCTTGCCAGTTACAAGAGTCTGTGTTCCTTCCATTAAGTTAGCTTTTGGGGACGGTAAGGGGGGGGTGGGGTGGGGCAATAACAAAGCTTGGAAACAGACAACCTTGGGTTTTAACCCATTTCCAAGCATTCCAATTGGATTTGAAATGGAGGGGAATGGAAGAGGAATCCCTTTTTGGGCAGGCAGAAATTATCTATAGCAGGGTGAGAGTTTGTAACTTTTCCCTTTTCTTACAAACTTTGTGCCCTCTACAGGAAAAGAACCCTTTCATGCTGAATTTAGCAAACCATTAGCAGTCAAGGACCAAAATCCCTTTCAGCATTAATGGCCCATTGCAGGCTGTCAGGTCATTTGACCTCATGGGAGATATGAAATGTTAGGACAATCTCTGGCCCATTTTCAAACTTCTAGATGTTAGGAAATCCTAGACAAGGGCTCAGAAGTGTGCTGACAAAGTTCAAAACTCAGGCAGAAGATGACTTCAGACAATTTTTTTTGCACGCCCAGCTTTTGGAGTAGCAACCAAAAAACAACAAACAAACAAAAAAACCACAAGGGGAAGAAGGGAGCCCCTCACATTAAGCTACTGATGCTGCTGTTGGAAGGAAGGGGGGGAGGAAGTGAGCTCTCCTTCCAGCAGGAGAGCTAAACAGCAGGACTGGCGCAATGTGTAATGTGGGGATGCTATTGAACCAAGCCGTAAGCCCTGTATATAATGCAAACCAATGCAAATCAAGGGGGGAGCAACCCCCCCCCCCATAGCCCTAGTTCCAGCACCTATGGAGCTTGAAGTCACAGCATGAGCCCTGCAGGGGCAGTTTCCCTCCCAAGCCTCCCCCCAGTTTTCCAGGGCTCTGCTCCACGCTCACTCCAGCAGTCAGGGCAGCGGCAGGTGCGTGCCCCACGCGCCAGGAGGGGCGGCGAGGGAGGCCAAGTCATTCGCAAGGCGCCAGGCGGGCGCGGGAGGAGGGGGGCGGGTTGCTAATACCAAGGCGCCCGTGGGACTTTCCCCCTCACGCGAAGAGGGGTCACTCCAAGCGCTAACGACCCTGCTGAGCTGTGCCCCGCCGCCAGGGGGGAGCTGCCGGGCACACGCCACGCGGGCGTGAGTCACACCAAGCCGCGCCTGGGCGGACGCCCGCAGCCTGCGCAGGAGGGCGGGAGCGGAGCTCACCTTGTCTGTCTGGAAGCTGACGGCGGAGCCGTAGCGGCAGTAGGTGACGAAGTGCTCGCAGTTGTTCCACAGGAGGCTGTAGGCCGTGGCCCCCACCAGCTTCTCCGCCCTGCGGGCCACCTCCTCGCCGCACAGCGCCTGGCTCTTGAAGGCCCGGTCCATGTGGTTTACCAGGATGGAGCCGCCGTAGGCAAAGTCCTCCACCGTGTCCACGCGGATGCGGGCCGTGCGGGCCACCACGCCCAGGATGAGCCGCTTGTTGGTCACCACCTGCTGGATCTGCTGCTGGTCGTCGGTGAAGGCGGGCAGGATGTCGGGCATGAGGTGCGCCACCCGGTTGTCCCCCAGGTAGATGCCGAAGTGCACGAAGAGGGTGCGGGGCACTTCCAGCAGGTCGCCGCGCTTGAAGTAGGTGGTGTCGTAGTAGCTGGGCTGCTTCTCCTCCTCCTCCTCTGTCCCCGCGCCGGGGCCCACGCTGTACAGCCTGAGGCTGGCCAAGAGGAGCAGCTTCTCCAGCAGCAGGGAGGCCGCCTCGAACATGGAGTTCTTCATGGTGCTGGCTACAGACGGGGCTTTTCCTGCTGCTGGATGCTGCTCATCACCCCTGGAGCCTGGCTTTTTATCCTGGCAGGGAGGGGGGCGTGGCGGGGCCCCAGGCAAGCACTATCCCGATTGGTTGAGAGGGAAGTGGGTGGCTTCGAAACGGGAGTGAAATAAACCTTTATTCAGAAAAAGGGCTTAACACACCGCTCCGTGGTGCTGCCGCCCTGTTGAAGCCGCTGGACTGCACAGCTCCTCCCCAGAGCAGCTACTGACTAGCTTCTGTATTGCCTGTTCACACAGGCAGCAGGGATCAGAGACAAGGGGAGGCAATGCCTGCCCTGGGTCTTAGCGCTCAACAGCTGCCCGCTTCCTATCTCTATTCTGCCGGTTCTTGCAGGCTCCCACAGCAGGCGGTAGCACCCTGGTAAGAGTCTTCCCCTGAGTGGATCCATTATCTGAAAAGTGAAAAGGGTTCCAGCTTGTCACGTCTATTAACATAACATTGACCCTGTGAAAGAGCCATTAAGTTGTAATGAAGCAAACTGAACTGACAAAAACTGCTGTGCATTAAAAACGAGGACTTCTGTGGCACCTTAAAGATTAATACATTTATCTGGGCATAAGCTTTCATGGGCCCAAATAAATGTACTAGTCCGTAAGGTGCCACGGGACCTCCCTTGTTCTTGCTGAAACAGACTAATACGGCTACCTCACTGTAAGTTGTCCTGCATTAGAGTAATATGTCTACAGGACCTTAGTTGAAAATTTGCTTTAAACATTTCCTTAGTTTGCTGCTGAGGATTATAAAATCACATCTCTAAAAAATCATTGATGGATTTTTAGACGCACAATCTGAATATTCAGCTTTAGCCTTAAATGTTTGGATCTGCAGACATACAGTTTTTTAAATAAGTTGTTCAAAAGACCACCCTTATTTAAAAATACACAATTTAATTTTCAAAGCTTCAGAGGGCTAGCCGACTTAGTCTGTAACAGGAAAAACTTAAAAAACAACAAATAGACTAGTAGCACCTTTAAAGACTAGCAAAGCATGTAGATGGTATGTTTGGAGCTGAACTTCTAATACTCCTTTCATCTGAAGAAGTGGGTTGTACCCACAAAAGCTCATGATACCATCTACATGTTTTGTTCGTCTTTAAGGTGCTACTAGTCTATTTGTTGTTTTTTAAGTTTTTTCATTTTAATTTTAATTACTATAGTAATTAAAGTCTTCCTGTCCTTTTTGTCCATCCCAGTTGCTGTAATCTTTCTCCTGTAATCTCTTTTTTTAAATCTCTTTTTTTCTTTTGGAGAGATCTCTAAAGAGACAACATCTCTTTTCTTTCAGAGAGCTGGACCCTTTCTTTACTTCTGATTATTTGATGAACTAGTTTTAAGAGAACCCTCCACCAAAATCAGTATCTTAGTAAGATATAAAATAGCTTGTTATGCCTAAAATCTTTGGAAACATATTTTAACAAGCATAGTGAAATTTCATAAACATGTTTTGTTATGAAAATCAAAGTAAATTAGCGTTCCCTTTTTTAAAAGCAATGAACTTTGTTATGAACTGCTTTGATTTATTTAAAATAATGTCATTGTTTCAGTGAGTTTAAATACGTAGTAATGTGAACGATTACTTTATGACGGCTTAGGAGTATATTTAAAATATAAAATCAGTTTAGAAATACTGGCGAAGAAAATATAAAACAGAGAAGGGCTGCATCATGTAGTCCATAATATTGAATGTTGTATTCAGCAGGACTTGCCCTTATAGGCACCTTTCTGCATGCCCAGTCTTCACAATCTGGCTTGCAGTGGAATACATGCTCTATTTGCTTTAGAAAGAAATTTTAGCGGAGTGTTTGGTTTTTTTCAAATGCCATTTACTACATTTGGGTTCGGGGATTTGCCTGGAAGGGGTGAGCGGAGAGATGGAGGGGAAAGAAGAAACAGTGAGGAGGGGGCCAGGCCTGGGCAAAACAGGGAGGAATATGGGCAGGGCCACAGACTGGGGAGTCGGGGGAGCTTGCTTCCCCAAGAAGCAGCTTCACCCACTACCCATGCCTGTTCAAGAAGAGAGGAACCGGGGAACGCAATAGAACCATTTGTCTGTTTGCACGAATTTACCACTCCGGTCCCAGCTTTTTATTGCCCAGGGACCAAAGATGAGAGAGGAAACGATGGAATAAAATGAATGGCCGCTGAGGGAAGTTATGAATGACACAAATGCCATTGATTTCGTTATGCTTGTAAATTGTATACTTCCCACCCTTCTACAGCCTGTGAGGACTTCAAAGCAAACCACTTAACGACAAAAAGACGTCTTCTCCCGCTCTTAAAACGCTTTTATTCAAGTCTTATCCTCGTTAAAATGTATTATCAGCTATTAAGGGTCGGAGAATAGAAACATCAGTAAAATCACTCCAGCTAACAATTGCATCTGCGCATGCTATTTTCTTTGCAATTCCTTTTAATCGCTTTAAAATGAGCATCAGCTAGGCAATGCAGTCTAATATACCGGATTCTATTCTATAGAACAAGCACTGTAAGCAATGCGGCGTTCCACATTACTGAAGACCGACTACTTCTATTTGTCTGCTTGGACTATTCGCCCTCAAATAGTAGCACTTGTTTTTGATTGACTTAAACCAATAGCCCTGGGTTTTCTTTTAACTCCTTGCAGTTAAAATGCCTTGACAAATGTATTCGCTAAAAAATTAACTGGCTGTACAGTAAATAGCAAATTACACTTCCCTGTTTGTCATTCTTCACTTCGTGACGAGCGTGACAATTTGTTTCCTTCTAAATGAAGTTCTTTCCTTTCGGACTGAGTTCCTCAAAGTTCAAAGGACTGGGATGGCACAATACATGTTTATTACACAGCGTAGCGTAAGCAGGAGATGAAATTGTAGTGGCAATGACAAGTGATCGTGCACTTGATTTCTTTACGAACCCATTTACATTCAAATTGATCGATAATTACCTGCTTATCTAGAAAGACAACAGCCTGCGAAGTGAGGAGGGAGTGGAACTCACATATTTACAGATTAACTTGTCCTAAAATCCGTCGGCGAAGAAAGTGGAGGAAACGTGGCGAGCCCTGCCTCAGCAGTTTGTTACATGGCTAATCCATTATGGAAATGTATAAATCTCGGGAACAAAGCTCACAAAAGAGCAGCTCTGTCTGCGCAACAAAGCCGCCCAGTCTGAGGCTAATAAGTTTCAGTAACCCAGCAAATTCCCGGCTCTCCCTGGGGGCTGTGCGAAATGATTGATGGGAGGACATTCATCTTACCTGGAAAATGACAGGGCCTTGGAGACCAGGAAGGGAGGGGGCCAGTCTCCCCTTTATGCTTGGGTTCTGTGACCACAGCCTTTCTCCTAATCTCCACCGTCATCCCACTGTCCCCCCAACCTCGGTGCCATTGACTTTTGTTCATGCCACAAACACTCCCGATTCAAGCTTTTAGTTCCGTCTGAAGAAAGAAACGTCCCAACTCCACAACAGGCAAGAAAGCGGGTGGGAAGGAGGAGGAGCAGGGCAGCTTTTCACCCCGTCTGTCCCCCTTTCTAAGGAAGATTGCTGGGCTGGGAAAATTTAATTAATTAATTTCCTCAAGTTTTGTTTGCGTTAGCATGTGCAAACGTGCTGGATTGAGCGTTTCTTGGACGTTTACAAATACTTGGGCAGAAGCAAGAACTTCCCGGGGAAAGCAGGACCGGCTTCGCGCAAATCAGTAGTTTCCCAGTGTACAGGGTGGGCTTCTCCCGCTGGCATAGCACAGACCGGGCAGTCAGGAAGGGACCCCAAATCCAAGCATTTCAGGAGCGTCTTTAGAATGAAGCCCTTACCACAAAGGACTCTACCATAATGACAAGTGTCTGAAACACAAAACGAAAACCGCGCTGTAAAACTCTGCCCATAGCGGGCATGTTGGAGGGTGAGCAGGAGTGAGCAAGTCAGGGGATCCTTTGAGGATTGGTCAGGTTTTTAGCCTTTCCTTTCCCTGCCTGTTCCCCGGGACTTTTGCCCCGGACCGTCAACATTTTTCTGATGATTCGCTGTTTGGTAAATGACACTTCCCAGTCGTGTGCAGCAAAGAGGAGAGTAAGCAATTGGAGAAGCTTCTGCAGAGCATGGAGTACAGATAGTGCCTACCCTAAATCTGCTACTCCCCTTTTATTTCACCACTGGCATTTTCTTCACAATCATGGGCTTGGGATCGAAACGTGGCTTTCATGACTTGGCGATTATTTTAAAGGGCCATTCCCTACTTTGGAACCCCTGCCTGATCTTGCTCAGAAGTAAAAGCAATTCCCTTCCTAAAGGAAAAGTACTTTCACCTTCCTGAGGCGCAAACCCACACCAATCTCCTACGGAATCCCTGCTGGCTCTGCCCCAGCACCTCTGGCTAGCGGGGACCGGAAAGAACCAGGCTTTAGGGAATTTCTTTTGGGAAAGCCAAGTTATTATGTAATGCAGGTTTAGCCATGTAGCAGATCTGCTCCAAAGCCTTCCCCTTACACCACAGATAATATCTTGTAGGCGAGGTTCACTGGATTTTATTGTGTGTAGTGGGAGATTGCTTGTTTGTGATTCGCGACTGGTTCACCTCCCTGAACATTACATCCTAGCCGGGGAAAAACGAGTTGTAACCGAAGTGGTATTCAAAGACTGATCTAATTCTATTAAGTTGCAAGTTCCATTGCTGAGAAGGCCGTGAGATCTTTTACTACAAGCTTCCGGACAGCAGAAGCAGCGGTTTCAGAGATGCACAGTTATGATGGCTTTTTTTCAAAAAATGCTTCTGTTTCAAACCTGTGCTTCCTCCAGCTCGATCGCCAAACGCTGCTGGTCTAGATAACCCGAGATTTCGGGCTGGGTTAGGGGTGTATTCTGGAAAAGATTGAATTGTCCAGTCCGCATAAGGGATCCCCAGGTTTAAAGAAAATACGGCGGGAAACCAGAATTAGGAGCAACGGTACAGAGAATGAACACTACATCACCTCTGCCAGATTGATCCTAAATGCCTCGAAGCTCCGAGAGCAGGCAACGAGTTACTCTACTCCAGCAAGGGAGCCTAACGATTCAAAAGCAGAGAGACCTGAGACGGGCCCTTTTCTTCCTCCGATTTCTAGGCACTTGGCCGAGCGATTCCTATTGTCCGCTGCTGCAGTCCTGTCGGGTTTCCGCTCCTCGCCCTCATTTAGCCCAACAGACTCCCTGCCGAGGTACCGCGCACACCCTTGCCCCAGAAATCCCTCACACTCCCGATTCTGCACAGAGAAGGCCGACCCACGCCGGACGCGCTGAAGACCCTAGTGTGTGTCACAGGGCCGGCAGGGAAGGTGCTCAGCGCATTGAACTGACCCGTCGCTTCTGAGATCCTTAGACACAGAGATTAGGCAAGAACCAACCTAGCGTAGGTCAGCGGCCCCTGTTCACCTGCCTGAGCAGTGCCTCGTCTAAGCCCAGCTTCCCTCTCTGAATGCACTGAAGCTCGGCGCCGCCTCCTAGCGGCTGAAGACTCTTCCACTGCCAGGGCCCCACGTGAAGAGGCGGCATCTTGGGACAGGTTGTGTAAAGGGCTGAGAATCTCCGAAAATTAGGCTCAGGCTCGACGGACGCTTGGCCCCTCGTAGTTGCTTTGCGGAGACAACCCTGATTTGCAGCATCCCCCTGACCAGAGAGGGACTGAACGGAAGAGAAAGGAGACGTGAAGCAAATCCTCTGGCTGCCCTCTGATTTTATTGGTGTCTGGAGCAGGAACCGAAGGCGCATAAAGGTTCCCGTTGAAACACTTAACATAGAGAGCGGCTCCCTAGAACCCCACTTACACCCCACAGCCCCAATGCCTTGCTGCATCTCCTCCCACCTCAAAAGGCTGATTCTCTGTCACACCAGAGTAACACCTGGACCCCACTGGCAGGGATTCCTGCAGGTCTCTGCCTCATTAGCTGGAGGTGCTCAGCAAAACAGGGGAGGCCTTCGGGACTCCCAACAGTCTCTCCCTCCATTAGGTTGAAGCCAGAGGGAGCAGTAGCTCAGCTCCTTTGTTGGTACCAATACATGTTTTCAACACAAGACTGTGTTTAGTCAGAGGCAAACTCTTTGCCTGTTAAAAGCCATTTAGTTTTAATCCCCAAATTGTCAGGGTCTATTACAAGTAAATCCGGTAGGGAAACCCAAGATGAAACCCAAGAGGAGAAGTGGGGGTGGTCCCCACAGGGAGAAGAGGCTACCAGCCTTTATGCTCCTGAATTTCAAAGGAACAAAGTGAAGGTACTAAGTAACCCACACCAACAGCGGTGAAGCACCTGAAGCATGAAAAAGCCGCACCTTTCCTGACAGCTGGCTTATACCAAGGCTGGAAAGCCACTGGAAGGCATCACATAACAAGAAATCAATTAAATGTAGCATTACTGCCCTCAACCCAGACACATGGCCCCGGGGCTGCAATGGAGATAGAATCAGATAACTGCACCAAGGCAAGGCTGTTGGGAGATTTATTTATTAATTCTCAGAGTTTCAGATCTTTGGATGGAAGATGCAATGTATCTGATTATTATAAAAACTCAGTAACTTGTACACATAATAACAATTTTCTTTGTGAGTAAAAAGACAATTACAGCTATTTTTGAAAAGCAGCAACACCTTTAAAGCCCTATATGGAAACTTCTGGTTGAGTACCTATTTTAGGTTCTTTCTAACTCTGGCTATTTTCAGCAATAAAACGTACCCTTTTAATTCTGTTTTTCAGTAAAACAAAACAAGAGGGCGTGTGTGTGTGTGTTAATGATATACACATAAGAAACTTACCTCTAGATATACACACTTCTCTAGAAAGATATTTTAATGAAGAAAAAACATGAGTTTAATTATTATATTAGCATTACAATTTTAAAAGGCCTTTCACCCTTAGTGCAACTACAGAACATATTATTTGGATGGACTTTGCAGGATGTAGACATTCTGGGCACAGTTTAATGGGCAGATTAAATTGTCACCAAAAGGCAAAACTACCTCAACATATATACAGTTTGAAATATATGACAAACTGTACACCAACTGTGTGTTTTAAATGTCAGGGACTGTGCAACATTTTAGATGTATTTACAATTTACAACTTTTAATTTAAATTACTGTGTTTTGGAGATTGGTGTTCACTGATTATTATGACAGAAAAAACAACTGTGTTATACTGTAATCAATAACAGCCGGTCCCCGAGTTGCAAACGGTCGACTTACGACCATTCGCAGTTACGACCAAAGCTGTCGTAAATGGCAGACCCCGAGTTACGAACGCGATCCGCGCTTACGAACAGCGCGGTCGCATGTAACTCAATGGGGTTTGACTTATGAACGAACCGAGTTACGACCAACTGCTTGGTCTGTAACCGGTTCGTAAGTCGGGAAGAGGCTGTAGTCTATGCTCTTGTATAAATACAGCCCACAGAACTTTCCTGAATTACTTTCTGTTTGAACTACAGCACTGTAGGTTATGGGCTAGGGCAGGTGTGAACAATTCCCAATTTTGTGGAATGGACTCCTCTCTACTGTCTATGAACTCCCCGACATTAGGAGGGTATTTACATGGCCTCCTGCCTAGAGCCAAACTTATTTCCATGGAGTTTCATACTAATTCTCTGTTTTCCTGCTCTCAGCAAAAAAGCTGGAAAAGTAAAGTCTTGTCTGTGTGAGAAAATTGCATCAATTTAAGAACATACATGTAAATTAAACCAGTGCAAACTAGAGATGCAATAGTTAGTTGATTAACCGATTAACCAATAAGCAAAAGCTTATAGGTTAATGCCATAGACTACATGCATTTCTCTCCTCCTCCCTCCCCGCCAATACATTTTTTAGCAGTCTGGCCAGCAGTCTGGTTCAGTCCTGCCTGGCAATGAGTCTGCTGCATCTCTGCATTTAAAGTGTATTAGGAGCTGAGCAGGCAGGCAGCCCAGCTCAGTTCCAGCTCTAGCTGGGTCCTGTGAGTGGAGTTGTTTTTTAAACTGGCTCCCCTTGTGGACCAGCTTCCGCTTGGCACCCCATGCTGCTGCCTCTGATATAGATACAGCAGGCATCAGCACAGACTGGCAGAAGGCTCCTCCGGAGTGGGGCCAGAGCACACTGGCTGTTGGCCTTGCCCCCAGGGACTATAGAATAGTCGACTAACCGATAAGAATTCGTGAGGTTACATGACTATTAAAGTAACAGATATTTAACATTCCTAGTGCAAACACACTTGTTTTGATTAGTTTAAATCAGGAATTATTAGAGCTACACTAAAATAAGCCTTTCAAAACAAGAAGTATGTAAACCGGAATGTCCACCGATTTAAATTAAATTAAACAATGCAACATTCTTGTGCAAATATAAGGCTTCAAGCAGAATAGGCTAGTCATGTATCAACCCAGACTTATTTTTATATTACAGGTGACTGCATAAGGACCCAATGCAAAACTGGGTAATTCTAGTTTGTCTAATCTAGATTGCCACTTTCAGAGACAGCAAGAACAATTATCAATGCTCTCATATAATCAAGTTTGGGAAAAAAAAGTATCTTTAAACTGTTCAATGAAGATTCAAATTGAAGAAATGTATTTAAATAAAAAGTGAAGCCTTATCTCACGCATGGTGACAATGAAATAGTCTTTTAGAATAATCATTGTGCAAATAAGTTTTATCATAATATACAGGGTCAGCATCAGAGACAGGCCCAGCCTGCACTTTCCTAAGCCTCAAAGACTGAGAACCAGTTCAGAATACAAAGTGATCATCTTGGTTGAATATTCCTGATAGCTTCAGAATGATGGTAAATCCCTAACTATGCCTGTCTACCTCATTCTTTAGAATAACCAAACTTCTGACATTTACAAGAAGCCTGCTCTGTAATGTAACAAGTAGGAAATATTATTTTAAGTATTGGGGGGTTATTTGCAAAATCTGTTTGTAATTATTCAGTTTTTGTTCTATCTAGATGAAGAAATAAATGCAGTTTTAATATAGCTTTTTGGGTTATTTCTGGGTTGTTAAAATAGGTATAAATACATCAATTTATACCAAACCATTGCATAACTATGGTGTGAGGGCAAAGGAATAACACATTTAAGGGGTTTTGACACATTCCCCGGGGAAACTATTATGAAAATAAATGCCACTTGGTGCAATCTAGTGCATTGCAAAAGCAAAAGCAAACAAACAAAACCCAACCATAGATCAAAGTTATCTCTACTGGGACTGTTTTTGTGGTGTCTGGAGGGGTTTGAACTCCAACAATGGCACAGAAGCCCCTCTCTATTCCCTGCCACATCAACATGAAGACTGCATGGTTTATTTAGTTCTGGAATCAACTTGGGCTCTGTTGTACGGTTATGAATGCTCCGCAGATCCCAGCCAGCAGGCCACCACTACCAGTGGGTCTAAAGTGCTCACTGTTTAGTATTTCAGTTTTCATATTAACCAATAGTGAATGTCTAATTGGGCACAGAGTTGAGTAATATACAATCTAAAGTGGGAATTGAACCAACATGCAAACTCAGAAAATGTTAAAAACAAAAACAAACAAATAAAACAAAGACAAGCCAACAAACCACAACCCAAAACAACATTTCTAAACTAAACTGTAATTAGGAAATATAATAAAAGGACCTATTTAAGTTACTGAAATACCTAGCCTTTTTACAAGTTTACTTTCAATATCAAAGTACCTCCCTAAACCTGGACCAGAGAGCCTCAGGCCAGGGGAACCCATGGTGGATTTGGGAACCCATGCAGCAGGGAGACTGGTTGTGCAGCTAGAAGCCCCATGGCAAGGGGGGAGGTTGGCAGCATGGTCAGGAGCCCTGGGACAGGAAGCTCTAGTGGTGCAAGGAGCTCTGAGGCAGGGGTGTTTGTGTGTCCAGTGGCACGGCTGGAAGCCCAGTGATAGAGGGTTCAGCCAGGGGTGCAGCATAGTGGGTCAGAAGTGGAGCCAGTGGTGGGCTGGGGTGCCAATGGCAGGGGACCTCCCCTGGTCTGGAAAATTCCCTTGTTCAGGACGGTGAGGTCTTGAGGGTAGCAGGCCAGGGAAGTCCAATCTGTTGTTAAATACACAATTTTAAAAAATCACCTAAACAGCATAGGGTAGGAGTGGGCAATAAAAAAAAACCAGCAGCCTGCCAGGGTTAGTCTCTGGTAGGCTGCTGCTGTTATGTTTACCTGCACCTCTGCAGGTATCGAACAATCACAGCTCTCGATGGCTGTGAATCACCATTTTTTAAAAACATTTTCTGAGTTTGCATGTTGGTTCAGTTCCCACTTCAGATTGTATCTCACGCAATTCTGTACCAAAAATGTCATTTTTAAGGATATTGTCATAACATCATGGGGTCAGATCCACAGCTGTATAATTCAGCATCTCCCCATGTTATTGAGTTGCACTGATTTAGACCAGTTGAGGGTCTGGCCCATGGTCCTTTTTCATCCTAGTCTGTCTGCTATTGAGCAAGTCTTTCTTCAATTAATTATTATTAACAAATTTGACTATTTGGTAGATATTACTATTTCCTTCTCTTAATATCGTTTCATAGTACTGCTGACAGCTGTTTAATGCTTTTCAAAAGGAAAATAAATGTAAACAATTTAAATACTGCATACCTTGTTTTTTTCTTTTTTAACTCACCCCAATATTCTGAATTTTCCATATTTTTCTGTGACAAAGGCATCATGGTTTTCCCACTTTTGCCATTAGAAACAGACTTAGTAACGATGTACAAATAATATTACATATGACTAGTTGACACAGTAATTAGTACATTATCTTCAAATATCCTGTTTAGGTCACAAGGGAAAAGAATATGAGTGAAATTTTGTCCCCATCAAATTCCATGTGAGTTTTGTCACTGACTTTAATAGGGTTGGGATCCCACATGTGATGTTCTCAACATAGTTCTCAAGTGGACAATCACAGCACAAACTGGAACAATTCATTTCAATCCCTGCTAATGAGAGGTTAGCAAATGGAAATCAGTGATAGAAAAGATGAAAGCTCAGAGGCACAGCCAAAGATTTTTGATGAGGGTTACAAAGCACATACATGTCTTTCATAGCTGTAACCACTATTATCAAAGTCTCAATTTTATCAGCACAAAACAGATCATATTTTTTTCTGAAAATAAAGGAACATACACATTTCTGAATATAAAAGTACCTGTCTGCTAAGAGATTTAAAAAAAAAAAACCCCAAATATACGTATCTATGCATCTGCTGTTGTGGGAGATACAGTGAATTATCAGACCTGATTCTATATTAGGTTGAGTTTCTTTTCAGAGCTGGATACAGCTCTCTAATTTTCCATCTGGTGGAGAACAGGTCAGTGGACTGTCCTAACACGTACCAGGTTCCCCAAAGAAGTTAGATGGAATACAATGCATGTCAGACATGCCTCTTTTCTGCCCCCAATATGCTCCTCTCTTCCAGGCTTGTGGGAAATGATGGTACAAGAGACAACAAAACTGACTCAGTGCCTGTTGGGAACTCCTGTGCTCTAGGGGAATCTCTAACAAAGATTGTAAGACCTGAGTCTATCCCCTTTGTTGCACCACACAAGAGACAGAGTGGAGGCGCAAATCGGGGTCCTAGTGTTTTTTCTTTTTCAAAATAATCCACATAACAAGAGTTCCATTTTGTAATTATTTTTCAGTGATGTTTAACTGGACGGTTACAGTCAAGGAGAGAATCTGGGGTTAGAAAACGCTCAGCTTTCTCTCATCGACTGCAGATTAATCTGAAGTATAGTGGTTACTATTCAACATCAGTCACCACACAGTGATGCTTGTTACTGCAGCTATTTACTATCCCAACTGTAGGGAAAAACTGACCACAGCTACCATAGTTTGACAGTTGTTGCTAAACTGTGATTTTTTCCAACAGACAAGCACAAGTTACCTGACTGTCTTTGTGCTTAAGGGATATGCTGTGCAAGATCACAGTGCAGACTGAAGGTGGTGGATTTGAGCAGTTAAAGTTTAACAACATTATTCCTCTTAATTAATAAGGACAGAGAGGAGGATGGACTAGAAATGTAGTTTTCATTTGAGGAGAGTGGTTGTCTGCCTATCTCACAGTAAAATTATTATTCTGTATATCATTGCTTAATTATATTTTACAGGAAATAAATTAACTCTTTATCCAATGTACTAACTTGATAGAAATATAATCAATCACAAACAAAACTAC
This sequence comes from Pelodiscus sinensis, assembly GCF_049634645.1. NCBI lineage: Eukaryota > Metazoa > Chordata > Testudines > Trionychidae > Pelodiscus > Pelodiscus sinensis. The sequence continues at coordinate 57,034,823 of NC_134715.1, read as the reverse complement.
TTGTCTGGTAATATTCACAAAGTTCATTATCTGTGCCTCACAATAATAATTGTCACCACCACTTTATTTTGCAGTTTCTTGAATGTGATTCAAGAAGCCAGGTTTTTTTTTTGTTTAATATGTCTGTTTGTATTCAGAGTTTTAAATATCAATGAACCCCAAAATCATTACTCTATTAATGACTTTAAATCTGGAACATTTTTTATCTGAAAATCCAGTAACATCTGTCCAAATGCCTTGCCCTGTAGAGAGAACAAAACAGAAAACAAATTGCATCGTAGTGAAACAAATATCTAACAGTAAGTTACATATTTATATCTACTGTGTTTACAATTTTTTTTAATTAAAAATGTTGTTTGAAAAAAACAGGCTATCTAGCACACTTCTACATTACATAACATCCCTGAACTTCAAAGTCTGGATCTGAATTTTGCAGGTTTCTCTAATACCCAATTACGTAATGTTACAACAAGCTTTTGAGTAATTTTCTCAAGCCCTGAATTGCAAATCCACATAGGTTCTTTCTCTCTTTTATTTGTTTGAATTTGTTATTCACATAAGTTTTTTCTAAATCAAGTTTTTTAACTTGTACTTAAGATTTGCCATCATTTAAAAACTGGTAGCTTTAAGTTGTAATTAATCAATTAATTAAAATTGCTGCATATCAGAGTTCAGTAATCTCGATAGTTTGCTTTTTAGGACTCAATACTGACAACTTGTCATACTTACTATATTTTATTCTTCAAATAGTCCAGTTGATTTTAGTGAGGCTACTTGCAATGTAAGATATTTCTCAGCATGAGTAAAGATGGCAAAATTGGGATCTCAGTACTGCATATGTACTACTGCGGCTTCATGCACAGTTTATAGGGATATTTCTAATCTTTAATGTAACTTATTATTTGAGACGTAAATTTTGAAATGGCTTTTTTCATGAATTCCCAATAACATGAAACTGTCATGCACACACAAAGTTGGTCTCAGTTCTAGCATAGAGGTTACTGTACTTGGAGAAAGACAGTACAAGTCAAGTATAATGTCAAAACTATTGATTTGATTTAGTTTTGGATAATTTAATTGACTCCTGGCAAAACGTTATTGTGAGTCTGACAATGTTTGGTCTTGCTCCTCCTCCTCCACCTATTTTTCTTTTGTGAACTTTTTCATGTGTTTGATACCTAAGAAACTCGCCTTGTTAAAAAGAAATCCTTTATTTAGTCCTATCTATCAAAGTGCTTATCCAGGGTTTCTGGGGCATAGAATCATAGAATTCTGGACTGGAAGGGACCTCAAGAGGTCATCGAGTCCAGTCCCCTGCCCTCATGGCAGGACCAAGTACTGTCTAGACCATCCCTGATAGACATTTTCTAACCTACTCTTAAATATCTCCACAGATGGAGATTCCACACCCTCCCTGGGCAATTTATTCCAGTGTTTAACCATCCTGAAAGTTAGGAACTTTTTCCTAATGTCCAACCTAAACCTCCCTTGCTGCAGTTTAAGCCCATTGCTTCTTGTTCTATCCTCAGAGGCCAAGATGAACAAGTTTTCTCACTCCTCCTTATGACACTTTTTTAGATATCTGAAAACTGCTATCGTGTCCCCCCTCATCTAAACTAAACAAACCCAATTCTTTCAGCCTTCCTTCATAGGTCGTATTCTCTAGACCTTTAATCATTCTTGTTGCTTTTCTCTCCACATCTTTCTTGAAACGCGGTGCCCAGAACTGGACACAATACTCCAACTGAGGCCTAACCAGCACAGAGTAGAGCGGAAGAATGACTTCTCGTGTCTTGCTCACAACATACCTGTTAATGCATCCCAATATCATGTTTGCTTTTTTTGCAACAGTATCACACTGTTAACTCATATTTCATTTGTGGTCCACCATAACCTCTAGATCCCTTTCTGCCGTACTCCTTCCTAGACAGTCGCTTCTCATTCTGTATGTGTGAAACTGATTGTTCCTTCCTAAGTGGAGCACTTTGTATTTGCCCTTATTAAACTTCATCCTATTTACCTCAGACCATTTCTCCAATTTGTCCAGATCATTTTGAATTATGACCCTATCTTCCAAAGCAGTTGCAACCCCTCCCAGCTTGGTATCATCTGCAAACTTAAGAAGCGTACTTTCTATGCCAATATCTAAATTGTTGATGAAGATATTGAACAGAGCCGGTCCCAAAACAGACCCCTGTGGAACCCTACTTGTTATACCTTTCCAGCAGGATTGAGAACCATTAATAACTGCTCTCTGAGTACAGTTATCCAGCCAGTTATGCACCCACCTTATAGTGGCCCCATCTAAGTTGCATTTGCCTAGTTTATTGATAAGAATATCATGCGAGACCGTATCAAATGCCTTACTAAAGTCTAGGTATACCACATCCACCGCTTCTCCCTTATCCACAAGACTTGTTATCCTATCAAAGAAAGCTATCAGATTGGTTTGACATGATTTGTTCTTTACAAATCCATGCTGGCTGTTCCCTTTCACTTTACCACGGTAGACAGGCTGAAGGGAGTATGGAGAAACAAGTGAAGAATGCAAAGAAAGGAACTTTTTACAAGAGCTGTAGAATAGTTTTATGCAAATTCCTACTCACCAAGGCACAAGAGTCTCACCATATCCATAACCTACAGGCCATACCCATTGTGATGGGAGAGTGCCAGTGGACATGACAGCAATAGCAAATTATGTTGGGGTGGGGAAATTAGGGGCGTGTCTACACTACAATTAAAAACTATGGCTGGTCTGGGGCAGCTGTCTCAGTTTTATGGGGCTCAACCAAAAGGGCTATCTAACTGAGAGCAGATGTTCGGGCTAAGGAGTTAAGGAATAGTTGACTAGCCGATGAGCAAATGCTCTATCAGATAGAGGCAGCAATGTGGGGAGAAAAGAGATATTTCAAAGCGGTAGTACCACATGGAACCCGTACCGAGCTCCGTGCGGCGCTGCCCCTTTGAAATGCTGCCACGGTGTTTCAAAGCGGCAGCCACATGGAGCCTGGGGGCAACTGGGGAGTCCTCAGCTAAACCCGGGCTCCGCGTGGCATTTCAAAGCAGCAGTGCAGCATGGAGCCCAAGGTCAGCGGGGGACTCTGAGTCTCCCACTGACCCCAGGCTCCATATAGGCACTTCTGCTTTGAAATGCTCAAGAGCACTCGCTGGGGACTCTTGTACATTTCAAAGCTGGCATGCCTGCATGCAGCCTAGAGTCAGCAGGAGTTCCCACTGGCCCCGGGCTGCATGCGGAGTTCCATATTCCTCCTTTGAAATGTACAAGAGCCCTCGCTGGGGCTCTTGTACATTTCAAAGGAGGAATGTGGAAGTGACTAGTCAAGTAGTCAATGGAAAATTAACATCCTTAGTTTTGGCTCAGACTGGAACTCAGGCCCTAGGAATCTCTGAGGTGAAAGGGCCCCAGACTTCTGATTACTGCCCAAGAGCAAATGTTTACACTGCAATTAACCCTTTGACTGAGTCCTGCATGCTCAAGTCAGCTAGCATGGGCCAGCTACGGGTATCTAAATGCAGTATAAATGTACTCTAAGGCTGTGTCTACATTGGCACCCTTTTCCGGAAAAGGGATGCTAATGAGACCAGTCGGAATTGCAAATGCCGCGGGGGATTTAAATATCCCCCATGGCATTTGCATGAACATGGCTGCTGCTTTTTTCCGGCTCGGGGCTTTGCCGGAGAAAAGCGCCAGTCTAGACGGGATCTTTCGGAAAATAAAGCCTTTTCCGGAAGATCCTTTATTCCTGCTTTTAAGAGGAATAAGGGATCTTCCAGAAAAGGCTTTATTTTCTGAAAGATCCCGTCTAGACTGGTGCTTTTCTCCGGCAAAACCCCGAGCTGGAAAAAAGTGGTAGCCATGTTCATGCAAATGCCACGGGGGATATTTAAATCCCCCACGGCATTTGCAATTCCGACTGGTCTCATTAGCATCCCTTTTCCGGAAAAGTGTGCCAATGTAGACACAGCCTAACAGACTTACTGTGCCTTCATCTTCCCTTTGTACACCTGCAGCTAAACTCTATCCAGATTCTTAGTTGAAGTGAACCGGTGTTACTCCAAAGAAGTCAGTGGAGCTATACCAGTTAAATGTTTGATCAAAATCAATGGAATTACACCAGCTGGGGGAATCTGGTCCTATGTAAACCAGAATACACTCAAAACCAAATTGTCATGTAAATATTTGCTCCCAAAAATATGAGCTCTTTTTTATGAGAGGCTAAATTCATTGGTTTGTCAAAAACACAGCTGACACATCACAAAGTATGGCAACTTTACCATTCATACACCCCACAAATCCATCATTTGCACATAAAACCACACATTTTCCACCAACTGGGCTATTCATCACTGCTTAGTTTTCAAACTTGGAAGAATAAATGAGAGATTATGTTTCTGTGAAATTAAAAGATAGCTCTGCAGTCAAAAGTTCCATCTAAGTACTATTTAAAAAAAGTCTGTGCCATATATAGTTATAATAAATAAATACATTTAAAATCCATGCCTATATACATACCTGTGCGTCACTCCTTAAGGATGCAATACCGCCACCACCAAGGGAATTTTTCAGAACAAAGTTTAATCCATATATTCCTGGCAATTCATATCTTTAAAGGTAAAATTTAGAATGGTTTGTTTTACAGTAGGTTTAGATTAATTTCTAGTGAAAGGCAGCATATAGAAATTCAAAATCTAAAGTAATTACAGAAGGCCTGTAATGATGCTCTAATTTTGATTCAAGCATACAAATTAGAAGGGAAAAAAAATGAAACAAACTCCTCTTTAATGGTAATAAGGATATAAACTTGATTGGTCTTTTCTGATTAAGCTGTACAACAAATTTAGCTATATCCTGTTACAATATTAATAAACAACTGTATTACTAGTTTGATGGGCAAATTGTAAAGATTTAGTGCAGGAGCCAATTCAAACAGAGGGATTATAATGTCCAGAGTAGAAAGATTTGAATATTTCACAGTGCTGTTATTAAAAAGTATCTGTACAAAAATTAATCAAATCTCTGATATTTCTTCAGCTAAGAATGACTTTCAGCCAATTAGGAATTTATATCAGTTACTGAGAAGTAACAATGCTATGATTCTGCAAATCAGTGCATAAAATGGCAATTACTCTCTACAGATGAACAAACAAAAGCACCTTTAAATATCATGGTACATTTGTGGCGGTTCAAATGTGAAAATGCTTCAAACACAAAAAAGCTGTAATTATGGTTTTCAATGCACATGCAGTTACACTGCATAAACCAAAATACATTACCCACTATATCACGTGGCACTGATATATACTGTAACTATGTAAAATCTAAATTAAGCCTAAGAAAAGATTACGTATTTGTACAAATCACTCAGTATTTTTAAAATCTGCTTTTAAACAGTAGAAGTCTCTTCCCCCTCCCCTGCAACAAACAAATAAAAACACTTCAAAGAACATTTAGATTGTGGCAAACTAATAAAACTAGGAAAATTCATGGTTTTGACTGAACTCCCTTAACTAGGCACAATGGGGTGCCTTCTAAATTACTTCCTTTAAAGTGCAACGCCTATGTATTTCATTAGAGATAAGTCTCTCTCATGAATTCTTGGTTAACTTTGGCCACATTGCACTTTTCATGTATTTTTGATTAGCGAATTTATACATCAAGAAAAAGAGAGCAATCTTCCTAGACAGGAGTGAGCTGAAGATGAAAGTATAAATTTCAGAGAAGAGATGTTTGTGTAATAGGTGTGTGGTGGAATAATATGGGAGTGATTCATTATTGCACATTAAATGTATGGTGAGAAAGAACAGGATTTTGAGTATCAGTATGTACAGAAATGTAGTTTTTTCATTGGTTAATTTTGTTAAATTCTCATTGGTTAATTTAAAATGACTGATACATGTTTACTAGACGTTATCTGACAGGTATTGTCTTTTTGAACATGGAAACCCTTATCCCCTGGAAAAGAAAATAACCATGCCCTAAAGAGAGAGAGAAAGAATTTAGGAAGCATTCACAGAGCAACTTTGTTATGCTTTCTCATTCAGGAAAGAGATACCTCGTAACTAACTATTTTAAATCTTGTTTCCTAAACTGAGTCATAATTCTGAATATAACAGTTTACACATGAGTCTGATATTTTCCTTCACTACAGATATATATATAATTAGAAGCATGCAGAATTAAAAGTGATAAAAGCTACGTGCAACTGAAGTGCTGACGAGAGGTCAGAGAATGTATCTGATTAATAGTGCAAAAGAGGATATATAATGAGCTAATTAAGACAAAAGAGAGGGATTTTATTAGTTTTTGAGAAATAATTTATTATTTCCTTTTGAAAAAAGGAAGACAAAGTTTATTTCTTCAGTTTTATCATGCATTTCTAATCTCTCTTAAAGAAATATGAATATGTGCAATGTGTTGTGCATAAAGCCCTCAAAATGTAATGCCTTACAAATAACCTTACATTGGCAGGCAATGGAATTATATGACTAGCAAATCTTTTACCACTCCAACTTCTATGATTCCATATGTACAGCAGTGCCTTGCTAACAGATTTACACTGTTTTCAACAGCAGCATTGCTCAGACCCATCTCTTTACTGTGTTCCAGAGTCTGGCAGTTTTACTAAAGTTAGAGCTAGTTTCTCTGTGTGAATGTTATATCTTCTTTGATGTTCGGAAGTATTGTCTGACTTCAGTTCTGAGGTTGCATATTACTTAAAAATAAGACAATTAATTCAACATGAATTTGCTTTAGGTGGAAAAAACAAATTTCCCATATTGTGAGAAATAAGACCTTTGTTGCTATATGCTAGCCGAAACCCTGAAAGCTTCAGAATATGCAGTTACAGGTATAATCTTAACAAAAATAAATCCCCCTTCCATGCTATATGCATATTTATTTTACCAGCCTTAAACAAATGACATAAAAGGCAAAATTCCGTCAACTTCTGATCTGCAACAATGCAGAACGTTGGCTACAACACACTTTTTAAATAGTACAACAATATTATTTTGGCTTTCAAATTATAATTTTCAAAAAGCCATTTACATTTCTGTATTCCCATTAATGTCTGTTTAAACAGCAAAGACTCCTGGGTTTATTTCTAGCTTTCATGTTTACAAAAATGTGTTGAAGTTTAAAAAGAAACTTTCCGATCTGAAACATGTGATCATAATCCTTATAATCTGAAAAAACCTCTATAAAAGGATCCATTATTTTCCCCAGTAGTCTTTCACACTACTCACAGAGTCCCATTATCACATAATTAAAAGAAGCCCAAACCAGAGATGATCTAATTAATCAAAATAAACTGTTGCTATCCGGAACAGAGGGAAACTTCAGCCTTTGTCAGTGAACATAAACAGCACTAAGGAACAAGCAAACCTCTATTAACTAAGCAGAAAGGACAATGCCAGTGTGAGTTGTTTGATGCATGTTGCAGTTCTTGCAGCGGATATATTATATGTGTAGCATTTTCTCATTTCTGTTTCCATCTGCTCAGTTACAGATGAAACTATTTTTAAATTTAACACAAAAAACATTTATCAGTTAATTAATTTGGTAGTACTTAATAAACAGCAAGTGAGATTCTTTGTTGTCTCTTTAGGATGAACAACATAGAACTCACAGCCCTACAGGAGGGAGAGTGGGGTGCCACTAAACTGGACTTTTAACGTCCTCCCAATTCTAAGCTGCTTCAAGAACTAAAAAAGACCCCTGGTATAATTTACATACATAAAATTATGTAAATACTTTGAGAACTGCAGTCTTTGTAGATGGCTATAGAACTGCCAACTGATACTGAAATGGATTTCTAAACCAGTTATTGGAGACTGACATGTTGCAGGGGTTTTCAAATTCCTGGTCGTGGTTTGTAAGGGTAAGCTGGCCGCGAGATGCTTTGTATAGGTGAGTGTCCACAAGTATTGCCACACGCAGCTCCCAGTGGCTTTTGTTCACCATTTGCTCAGCCCAAACCACTTCCCGCAGCTCCCATTGGCCGGGAACATGCAGCCATGCCTGCAAATGCTCAGGTAAGCAAAGCATCCCGTGGCCAGCTTACAGCTTATCCTTACAAGCCATGACCCAAAGTTTGAAAACCCCTGTTTATAGGCCCTACACTGTGGAATAATGTGGCTTCTTCACCATCATAAGAGTTAACATTTTATTATCTTAGATTCTAGAATACAATTCTTAGACAAGGGGTTGATGCTGAGACAAATTCTCCAACCATCAAACACATTAGAGCTGTTGAGAAAGCAGGAAAACCACAATTGCATGTACCTTGTTCTTTGGCTGATGAATACCATGTAAAGTGCACAGTTCTTTTTTACTGCAGGAAACTAATCTGTGTTATTTCCTTTACATGGAAAACTCAAGTATGTAGACTTTTGCCAGTGTATGACCATTTATACTGGAGTAGAGCTGGTTGAAAAAAATGCCAACTTTTTTTTTAATTACAATTTGCCAGTTCATCAAAATCTGCATGTTTCATTTAGACATTCCAATGAAAAATCATTCAGGGTTCCATCAGGTTTCAAAGGCTGCCTGGTTTCCTGCCAGCTCACCTTTCAGGCTTCTTGGTACCTGTCTAGAGGGCTGAGAGGTAGCTGCAAGCCTAGAAGTCCTGGGTTCCCACACTTCCAGGATCACAGCTCAAGAGCAGCCTGCAAGGAAGCCAGGGCTCCAGCATCTCCTGTTCTTGGACAGTCCACAAGATCCAGAGCAGCCTGCTATACAGACTGTCCCAAATCCAGACTTGCAAAGTCCTCTCTCATTGCCTGCCAGGCTGTTGGGGCTCTGGACAGCTTGGGAAGGCTTGGAAACTACGGTAAGTATTATTTTGATGTTCTGGAACAAAATATTTTCAGATTTTTTTTTTTTTGCAGAGAATGTAGACATTTCTGGTTTGGGTTTCAATTGGAACAAAATCAAGTTCACAAAATGAAATGACCATTTTCCATCAAGTCCGATCTTGGAGTTTTTTAAGGTGGTAGGAACCCCAGCCTGTGTATTTAATTATGGCAGGGTAAATGATGTGTGCACAAGAATAAAAGACTGCAAACTTGAATTTGTATGTCTTTACATTAAAATAACTAAAATTTATTTATCTGTCACCACAATGCATGAGTGTGCTAATGTGGACAAATCAGGAAGATACATACCTTGTGACTAACTTCTCTTGAGGTTGTTCTCTCTCTAAAAGATGCTGGAAATAATCCTCTAGAGCCTGAGCAGTTAAAGTTTTCTTTAGGTATGGATAGTAGAGGGGATGTCTTGCTATCACACCTGTCACATGTAACATAGTTAGTTAGAATACAACCAATTTACATTATATTTTTATTTTTCAAAACTGAGATAGTTTGTCATTTAAAACTGTACAAAATAGATCCTTTTAATCAACAGCTACACAAAAATAACTAAAAAAGATAGCTTAGTGCCCTGCAGTGGAGTGGAGGTGAGGCCTATTTTTTTATGGGTTTTTTTTTTTTTCTTTGCCAATTCAGGAAGGACAAAGGACAGATAAAAGAACAGGTAGTTCTTTCTTTCTGAGTAACTTAGGTCATTTAGAGAATGTATTATGATTAGCCCTCAGAGCATGGTAGGATCAGTCATTGGGATGGAAGATGTGGCTATGCCCGCTCCATGTGTGAGATTTGTTACAAGAGGCAACATAACTTCACTGTTCTCAAAGTATAGTCGATTCCCACTATGCAGACTAATCAATATAATAAGTTTGCAGCACAAGCACAAAACACCTTTTGATGTCAAAACGTAATTAAAACAATTCCTTACATATATTTAGATTTCCAAACACTATTAACATTTTAATTTACACACACACACACACACACACACACAAAATTTATAGATCTGTATGGGAAAAATATGTAATCATATAAGCAATAATTACAGTGCCTACGCTCAAGAGAATAGAAATAAGAGTGCACAGACAACCTTAGTTCTGGCATTTACAGAGTGCTTGACTTGCAGCAACAACAACATTCTATTAACAAAGTGTGTGTGTATTTCTGGGGGTAGAAGGCAATAAAATATACAAGTATTTTATACGTGTTTTATATTTAAACACGTACTGGGTAAGTTTTAGTTAACTAAGCAGCTAATACACTAATGAATGTTTAAAATAAACAACAGAGAACCAAACGTATTTCATTAAGAGAACACTAGTACTAACGTCACAGGGTAGATATATATAATGAGGCATGTTGTAAGAAACAAGAAGCAATTCTTCTGCTCTGCTCCACACTGATTAGGCCTAAACTGGAGTACTGTGTCCAGTACTGGGTGCCACATTTCAGGAAAGATGTGGACAAATTGGAGAAGATACAGAAAAGAGCAATAAAATAATTAAAGATCTAGAAAACATAATCTATGAGGGAAGAAATGACTGAAAGAATTGGGTTAGTTTAGTCTGGAAAATATTAAATTAATTTATTAATTACACCTGAGCCATTTTGCTCATGCTGCTGTTTAAACTATTAAACAGATTAAGCATTTTAACTTTCTCATGTTAGCTGATCAAACTTTATTTTAAGTAGAGTAAAACATTATGGGTACATCTAGACTACATGGCTCCGTTGATGGAGCCACGTAGATTTGTTTGTTCAGCAAAGGGAAATGAAGCCGCGATTTAAATAATTGCGGCTTCATTTAAATTTAAATGGTTGCCCCGCTCTGCCGATCAGCTGTTTGTCGGCAGATCAGGGCAGTCTGGATGCTCCCCTGTCGACATGAAAGCCCTTTATCGACCTTCCCAGTAAACCTCATCTTACAAGGCATAACGGGGAGGTCGATAAAGGGCTTTCAGGTCGGCGCGGGAGAGTCCAGACTAATGCGCTGAGCCGACAAACAGCTGATCAGCTGTTTGTTGGCTCAGCGCGGCAGCCATTTAAATTTAAATGAAGCAGCGATTATTTAAATCGCGGCTTCATTTCCCTCTGCCGATCAACCTAATCTACATGGCTCCATTGATGGAGCCATGTAGTTTAGACACACCCTATGTCTAACACATAAGATTTCAATGTTTTCTTTATTTATGGCAGTAGTAGGGATCCTTTTTTTGGGTCGGGGACCACTAACCCACAGTAAAATCAGTTGGGGACCACACAAGTAAACATACTCCTCCTAAACCCCCCAACCCTCACTGATGTGGCCCCAAACCGAGACACCACACTATTCTGGCATTCTAGCCCCCATAGGGCAAGGAGAAGGGGCAGGGAGAACTGAAGTTCAGGGCTTTCCACAGGCCGGATTTCTTTTCTGGGGTTCCTAAGTTAGTGGATTTTGAGGACCCCTTTAGGCTCTGGGGGTATGTCTACACTACCACCCTAGTTTGAACTAGGGTGGTTAATGTAGGCAACCGAAGTTGCAAATGAAGCCCGGGATTTAAATATCCCTGGCTTCATTTGCATCTTGCCGGGTGCCGCCATTTTTAAAGCCCCGGTAGTTCAGATTCCGTGCCCGCGGCTAAACGTGGCACGGAGTAGGTAGTTCGGATTAGGCTCTCTAATCTCTAACGAGGTGTACCGGTCGTTCGGATTAGAGAGCCTAATCCGAACTACCTACTCCGTGCCGCGTTTAGCCGCAGGCACGGAGTCCAAACTACCGGGGCTTTAAAAATGGCGGCGCCCGGCAAGATGCAAATGAAGCCCGCAACTTCGGTTGCCTACATTAACCACCCTATTTCGAACTAGGGTGGTAGTGTAGACATACCCTGGGGTAGGGACAAAAATAAGGGGTTCAATGTATGGGACAGGCTGCCAGTGAGAGGGATAGGGATGCAGGATCTGGGCAGGAGGTGGAGGGTACAGGAGGGGGTGAGGAGAGCAGAGTCTGGAAGGGAGTTTGGCGGTAGGAGAGGGTGTGGGATGGGGGTGTGAGAGGGAGTTTGGGGACAGGAGGGAGTTGGATCAGTAATGCAGAAAAAAGTGAAAGGGTGAGAATGAAGCCAAATAGCTACTTGGGGAATGAGGCAAAGAAGTGGTGAGTAAAACGAAGTGAAGCTTCTGAAAAGTAAAATTGTATCTCCCCTCCCATCTTCGTTCTGCTGTAGCCTCACTCCCCTCAACCCCAAGATTCCCCAGCATGATCCCCTGCATCGCCCCATCCCCCTCAGTACAACCCCTGCTCCTCCCATCTTGCCCCCACAGCCTGAGCCCCTGCATCACCTCATGCCCCATTCTATCCTGCCCCCACATCCTCTGTCACCCCCCTCCAACCTCCACATCCCTGTGCCCCCAGCGCACTCACCAGCAGGACAGCAGCGCTGGGACTCAGCCTCCAGGGAGCAGCTGTGGGGCAAGGAGGGCGAAGAGAGTCTCTTCCCTACTCAGTCCAGCCCTTTGCCTGCAGGCAGTGGTGCTCTGGCTGGGGCAGGAACAGCCCAGGACTGGCTTCAACCAGGCCAGGCGCAGGGGGGCGCTGGGGAAGGGGCTTCCCGAACCCACACACAGCCCAGCCGAGTGCAGCAGCATGCCACGTGAGCCAGCCATCCAGCCCCTTCCCACACCAGGAGGCAAGAGTGGGGACACACTGCGCACCTCTTCCCCCCTCCCATCCAGCAAGTTAACGAAGAGGAGCAGCTGCTGCCCCTCTTTGATCCAGCTCAGCTGGAGCGTGGTGCAGCCTCGCACGCCACAGCTTTCAGCCTGCCCAGGCTGTGCCGTGCTCCAGCTGGGCTGGATCAAAGAAGGGCAGCCACCTGGCTGAGGCTGCGCCGCACTCCAGCTGAGCTGGATGAAAGAGGGGCAGCCTGGCCAGCTGGCTGTGGGGATTGATCCTTAGGGGCACCACAATCAACCAGTCAATTGCGATCGCTTGGTTGGTGACCATGAATCCAGGTGATGCTAGGTCCTGTTAGGGTGACCTCTAGAGGTCACTTCCAATTCTATACTTTATTTACTTCCTTTTCAGCATCCAGATAGTAAGAAAAGAATCTGTTTACATGTGAGATTTTCCAAGGCACAAATGACAGTTCAGGACCTATCACTGAAAGTCTATAAGAATTAGGCACTTCAATTGACATTTGTGCCTTTGCAAATCTCCCCTGCAATAAAAAATTAGAATAGAAAAATACCTATGTTTGCAGAGTTGCCCTTGTCTCCACTTCTAGTATAAGCAAGATCTTCTAAACGATATGTATGAGGACCACATGGCAGATCTGTGTAAAAATACAAAATAAATTAATACAATTTAACAATATATATAACTAAACAATAGTACATTTTGATGTACAGGTTGCACTTGCCAAAACCAGAATTTTCTAGTCTCGTAACATCCATGGTCTGGCAGCATCTTAATGTTCCTGGATCAGAGATCCCTGGTAGCCTAGTGGCAGGAGGGCAATCCAGAAGGGGCCAGGTTGAAGCAGGAGGACAAGGCTCGTGGCAGTGTCCAGCAGTCCACAGCAGTGGGGCTGGAGCTGGCAGCTGTCCCCAGCAGCTCCCCACAGCCTGCAGCACTGGGATCGGGTTAGGGAAGACCCCAGCAGTGCAGAATCGGACAAGTGACAGCCCATGGCAACGCAGGCTGGGGCCAGAGCCTATGCGGTGCCATGGGGCTGGAGCCCGAGCCCTTTGCAGCCTACAACAGCATGACTGGGGCTGGCAGAACCCTAGCAGCCCACAACAGTTTGGGGCCAGAGCCCTGGACAGCATGCGGAAGCAGTGCCAAAGCCCGTGGCTGTCGCAGGGCTAGAACCGGAGCCCTCAGCAGCCCCTGGCATCCCAATCAGGGCCAGCCCCAGCCCCTGGCAGCTCACAGTAGTGCAGGGCCGGAGAATGAGACAGCCTGTGGCAGTATGAGCTGCTGGAGCAGGGCAGGCAGTCTGTCCACGGCAGCGGCAATGGGGCCAGCAACCCAGCAGACAGCTTGGCAGGTGCTGGAGGTAGTCCCCCTGCTTCTCCCCCTCACAACCGGAGATGGCAGAGTCGGTGGCTGGGGGCTGTGGCAGGGAACTTCTAGTCTGGCAAATTGCCTAGTTCGGCATCAGTCGGGTCCCAAGGGTGACAGATAAGAGATATCCAACCTGTAGTAGGTGTCTTAGATGTTTGTGTTTTGTGTACTGACTCTAGTAGTTCCACTAAGATCCAGTTATAGAGGTTATACTTTTAATAGTGTAAGAAATAAGGTTTTTTTTCTAGTGAATAATATAGTATATATATATATATATATATATATATACGTGGTGTATGGGGTTGCATGGTAGTACTGATTTTTACCGGCACCCAGCTCTCACCTATGGCTCCACGTAGTTGCTTTGCATGCAGCAATGGCCACACCCCGGGCAATGGCTTTGAGAGACCGGCTAAACCAGGTGAGGGTAACTGACGGGACTGAAACCCTCGGTGAGTTAGGGACTTGCTCAGCCCAGCATGCAAAGACTGCTTCAACAGATCAGGCGGAGGAAATCCTTATGATTCAATGGCTGAGAAGGGGTGGCAGCAGAGCACTGTGGAGTGCGTGGGGCATGTCAGAGCATTTAAGGTGACATGGCCATCCAATGCAGCCTAGGTAGTCTCCAGAAGTAACGATTTTTTTTCGTGCCACTGGATTCCGACTTCTGAGGCCGAGAGAGTGGGATCATTTCTGTGCAAAGGCATTCCCATTACAATAATATTTTTCACACACAGGTTATGTTGTGCAAAAAAAAGAAGTTGGTAATGGGAGCATGGAACATCCGTACGCTCATGGACTGTGAGGACACAATAAGACCTCATCAGAGAACAGCCTTAGTCGCTAAAGAGCTTTCACGCTATGGTATTGATATCGCTGCCTTGAGTGGCTGAAGAAGGATTTCTCACTGAGCTAGCTAGTGGTTATACCTTCTTCTGGAAAGGGAAAGCGCAAAATGAGGACAGGATTCATGGAGTCAGCCTGGCCATTAAGACTAGTCTGATGAAATAACTTTCAGACCTGCCTGTCGGTATTAACGAGAGGCTCATGAAGCTATGCCTACCCCTTCGTCACAAGTGGCATGCAATAGTCATCAGTGCATATGCTCCCACCGTGAACAGCACAGAGGAGTCAATTGAACAGTTCTACATCGATCTCAGTTCCATTCTGTGCTCAGTGCAGGCCAACGACAAGTTGATTTTGTTGGGATACTTCAACACCCGAGTTGGCTGTGACCTCAGTCGATGGGAGGGAGTGTTAGGCAAACATGGTGTTGGTAAGATGAACAGCAATAGCTTATTGCTGTTGAGCAAATGTGAAGAATATGACCTCCTCATTACAAACACAGTGTTCTGGATGGCAAACAAATACAAGACTACCTGGATGCACTGTAGATCGAAACAATGGCACATGATAGATTATGTCATTGTTTGTCAGCGTGATATTCGGGATGTCCTTATCACCAGAGCCATGTGAGGAGCAGAGTGCTCGACTGACCATAGGCTTGTCCGCACTATTTTCAAAATACACATCGCCCAGCATCACCCAAAGCGCCCAAAGCTCATTCAAAAATCTTTTAACATTGCCAGACTCCAGCAGCCTTCTCATCTGCACAAGTTCCAGTCAAGCCTTGATGAAAAGTTGACTGCCAACAGACCATTGATTGGAGGTCCAATTCAGAAGTGGAGCCAGTTTAGAGAAATGGTGATGGAGACAGTGAAGTCAGTGCTGGGTCCCAAGAAACGCAAACATCAAGACTGGTTTGGTGAGAATAACAGTGCTATTGAGGACCTGCTTGCCAAGAAGAACAAGGCATTTATGGAGTGGCAGAATGACCCAGGCTCCATCTCTAAGAAAGACAGGTTTAAGTTTCTCGAGGCCCAGGCTCAGCAAGAAATCTGCAAAATGCACTATCAGTGGTGGGAGAAGAAAGCTGAAGAGGTGCAACACTATGCTGACTTAAATAACTCAAGGGAGTTTTTCAGCTCCATCAAGTCTGTCTTTGGTCCTTCCAAGTCTGGCTTTGCCCCCTTGCTGTCTGCAGACAGAACCACATTGATTAGGAATAAGGCTGGCATTAATAACCGATGGAAAGAGTATTTCAATCAGCTCCTGAATCGTCCATCATCAGTCCATCAGTCAGCACTGGAACAAATTCCTCAGAAGCCAACCCTTGAAGACCTGGGAGATCCTCCATTTATTGACAAAGTTAAAAAGGCCATCAGGCAGATGAATTGTGGCAAGGCATCCGGCAAGGATGGAATTCCCACAGAACTGTACAAGGCATTTAATGAGGAGTCACTTAAGGTTTTTCATAATGTCTTGACCAGTATTTGGGAAGAGGAAGAAATGCCATCTGACCTCCGTGATGCTGTGATAGTTGCTCTGTACAAGAATAAGGGTGCAAGAGCCGATTGCGGGAACTACAGAGGTATCTCGCTGCTTTCCGTTGCTGGGAAAATCTTTGCCCACATCATCCTGAACAGGCTGATTTCGATAGTTTCAGAAGTGAGTCTCCCTGAGTCACAATGTGGTTCCGCCCTAATCGCAGTACTGTCAATATGATCTTCTTAATGAGACAGGTTCAAGAGAAGTGCCTTGAGCAGGATATGAACTTCTGCTCTGTCTTCATTGATCTGACGAAGGCATTCGACACGGTTAACAGAGATGCATTGTGGATAATCCTCAGGAAGCTGGGTTGCCCAACAAAGTTCATCTCACTCATCAAGCTGTTTCACGATGACATGAAAGGGGAGGTACTCTCGGATGGTGTGCCATCTGAGAAATTCAACATCTCCAATGGCATGAAGCAGGGCTGCATACTCGCCCCGGTGCTTTTTAACCTGTTCTTTGCTCAAGTCCTCATGCATGCTATCAGAGACTTAGAACTTGGTATTTACATCAGATACCGTTTGGATGGTTCACTGTTTGATTTGAGATGCCTTACTGCAAAGACCAAGACACTGGAGAGACTTATCACCAAAGCACTGTTTGCTGATGAGTGCGCCCTTATGGCACACCAAGAGGACCACCTGCAGACCATCATTAACAGATTCTCTGAAGCATCTAAACTATTCGGTCTCACAATTAGCCTTGGAAAGACAGAAGTCCTCTTCCAGCCTGCACCAAACAGTGCTCCTCCACAGCCATATATCACTATTGATGGTACACAACTAAAGGTAGTGGACACTTTAAGTATCTTGGAGCACAGTATCAAGTAATGGATCCCTTGGCAAAGAGATTACAGCGAGGATCCAGAAAGCCAGTCAGGCACTTGGGAGACTGCATATTAAAGTTCTTCAGCACAAATATATTCGCCTGTCAACTAAACTCAAGGTATATAATGCCGTGGTCCTCACCTCTCTCCTGTATGGCTGTGAAACATGGACCCTGTACTGTAGGCACATCAAGCAGATGGAGCAGTTCCACATGTGCTCCCTATGATCAATCATGCGAGTACACTGGCAGGACCGATTTACTAATCAAGAAGTGCTTGATAGAACTAGTTCCACAAGCATTGAAGCCAAAATCCTCCAGATCCAGCTTCGATGGTCTGGCCATGTTCTCCACATGGACGGAAGCAGGATCCCAAGGCAGCTGTTCTACAGGGAGCTGGTACATAGTAGTCGCAAACAGGGACGCCCGAGGAAGAGGTATAAGGATAACCTTGAAGACCAACTTGCAGTGGACTGGCCTTCAACCTCAACAATTTGAACTGGCTGCTGCAGACAGGACTAATTGGCGTTCCCTTAAGAGAAAAGCAGTGACAAAGTTTGAGGACGACTGCCGCCAACACCTCGCAGCTGCACATGAAAGACGACATAGAGCTGTGTTCTCTCTTGTCCTGACAACCGGTGTCCCATGCCCTATTTGTAGCTGAATGTGTGCTTCGACCTTTGGGCTCCGGAGCCACATGCGTCTCCACAAATGAAATGCACAACATGTCTTCCTCGGCTCCCGAGAGACAACCAAAAATATTGTATATGTTTTCTTATGATAGTATATGTGAAATGTTTTCCTTTCAAAAAAGGTGAGAGTCAGTTGGAATAAAAATGAATGACTGAGAAGATTAATGGATATGGGAAAATGGTTGGCTACCTTAAATGGTCATTTCTAGACTTTCTACCATTTAAGGTTTTTTTACACTAAAGATGTAATATTTTTTGAGAGGGTTGGCTATTAAAACACACTTTCAGCTCCACTCTTTGGGTACATCTACACAGCTGTGTTAATCCTCCCACTCCCAACATAAATCAATCTGAAGCAGAGACACAGTATGACTCATTTTAGCCCCATTAATTAAACTCTGGCAAAGTCAAAAACAACTGCTTACAGGGTCTTCTAATGAAAAACACTGGGCAACCTTAACTGTAGCCATTAGTACTTGCACAGGCTATAATATACATCACTACTTGAAAACACAACCATTTACATTACATTTCCTAGATGCTACATATTGTTAGTTCTATTGATCGAGACAAGGAGAACAGAAAGGCAGATACTAAGGTGCAGTGACCTAAATTTGCAATCAGAGAATTTTATGCAGCCTTGGGCTTGGCTATATACACATTTGCACTGGTGTAGCAAAGTAAATTTAAAATCATTCTTGTTACAGTAGTATTCCTTTATGCCAGTGCAATAAGCTTAAATGTGTTTAAACTGGCTTAAGCTCATCTATATTAGGTTTGTAGTACAGGCAGTCCCCGAGTTACGCGGATCCGACTTATGTCGGATCCGCAGTTACGAACGGGGATTTTTCTTGCCCGGGAGGACTGGAGCGGCGGGACGCCTGGTCCCGCCACCCGCCTCCTCCGGGGCGAGAAAAGCTGCTCCCCGTCTCCCTGGTCTGCTGGGGGAGCCAGCAGACCAGGGAGACGGGGAGCAAAGCGGCGGAGGACCCGGGGCCGGACCCGCGGCCGCTTCCAGATCAGCTGGAAGTGCCGTGGGTCCGGCCCCGGGTCCTCCACCGCTTTGCTCCCCGTCTCCCTGGTCTGCAGACTATCTGCTCACAAGATAAGTAGTCTGACCTTAGGTCCCCTCTCAAAGCTCTCCATTTATTTTGGTTGGATCTGCTATTCCATGAGTCATCCCACTTGTAGTCATCTGTATGTTTTTCATAGTTGGTAAAGAACACTGAGCATAGTGTTCCTTTAAAAATTAAAATATCACCGTTTTTAACTTATTTACTGCATGTTTGGTAACTGCAGTATTCCATCAATCAATATTTTATGTAAATAAAGACTTTGACAATGTCTCTTCAAACCAAACAGAACTAGAAAATGTTCTGGTATTTCCACTGAATATTAGCCAAATTAATGTATCCCCTCATCTATTTATCAATAAATTGTTATTTATTTCATAAACTTCTCAGAAAAAACTCCCAAAAGAAGCATTCTCTCTGAACCTAGGACAAATGATGAATTCCCATTCCACCCAGCCAGAGCCACAGCAAGTAGCATTGCTGAAATCCATTTTCACATATTTCCCTTATCTATTAATTCAAAGACAACTAGCAGTCCCTCACACTCAAGATAACTGAGCAACATAAGAAAAATACTTCTCTCATCTCCTTGCTCAATGCTGACAGAAAAAAGGCAGCTAAAGCTATTCCCTTCAGAATCTGCTCTACTGGTCTAAGTTTTATACATAATTATTACAATTTAAAGCCTCAGAAGTAGGTAAACCTTTAACCACTTTTAGAAAATAGTTTATGGATAAAGGGACAAATCTTACAGTTCTTACTCAAAGGAAAAACTGAGACTGAACTTCCTTATTGAGAAGTAAATGGCAGTTTTGCTTGAATAAGATGGCAGGATTTAGCACTTAAATGTTTGAAGTCAGATATCCCAGGAGCCATGATCCTGAGATGACAATTAAAAGCAATGAATTTCATTAAGATATAACATTAACAATCTGGGGACATAATAGATTGCCAGCAATTACCGATTATGGTGATAGCTTCTTGTTTCCTAATTAGATCAAGTTGCTATTTCCCAATCTTAATTAAACTCTCCCTGGAAGCCCCAGCTATAAGCCAAATTCTGCACTCAGATTAGAATTTGAAGCTGATTTAAAGGAGAGTTCCAAGCGCATAATTTGGTTCTACGTTACTTATAAATAACTAAATACTAAAAAGCGTCTGATCAAAAGGATATTATAATAAATACAGGGGCCATTTTAAAGGCACAAATCACTATTAGGTACTAAACTCTCATTGACTTTCAATCCTGCCATCTTTCTCAGGCACTGTCATATACAAGTAGGCTGTGTCTAGACTGGCCAGTTTTTCTGGAAAATAAGCCGCTTTTTCGGAAAAACTTGCCAGCTGTCTACACTGGCCGCTTGAATTTCCGCAAAAGCACTGACTTCCTACTGTAAGAAATCAGTGCTTCTTGCGGAAATACTATTCTGCTCCTGTTCAGGCAAAAGTCCCTTTTGCGCAAAGGTTTTGCGCAAAAGGGCCAGTGTAGATAGCTCAGATTTGTTTTCCGCAAAAAAGCCCCGATCACGAAAATGGCGATTGGGGCTTTTTTTGCGGAAAAGCGCGTCTAGATTGGCACAGACGCTTTTCCGCAAAAAGTGCCAATCTAGATGCAGCTGTAGTGTGCTCCTAAGAATCACCTAATCTATTCCTGCTACAATTCCACAAAACATTTTGGCCAGTTTTGAGAATACTGCTGCCACCTAATTTAAACCTAATACCCGCCATATCTCTAAACATCCTGGCAGATCTGTACTTCAATATTTTCTTTTAACTGTTTTGAAGAAAAAAACCAATTCTAACATGAAATCTAAAAGTTAAGAATATCTGAAAACATACTGCTCTGCAGCTTGATAGAATATCTTATATTTCTCTGGTGGGCAGACCTGAAATAATGAAAATCCTGAACTGACCAAAAGGCAGGATGGATGGCAGCCGGGAACCCCAGACCCTTTTAAATTATCAGGCCTCAGGGCAGCTGCTCCCTTTGCTTCCCCCTTCCTCCTATCAGTGGCCCTGTCTGAAGGGCATACTGGGATCTATTGTACATTATTAAAATGTGGTGTTCAATTTTGTCGGTAAATAGTCTATGAAAAGCTTTCAGCTTCCAGCTAATTGTTATTTTTAGCTTAACTAGTAACCCATCACTATGATTCTTAGTAACACTGATTCTCATCAGTTTTAGCTCTGAACCCTAATTCACTAAATATATTTATTTTTATGGAAAGTTTTGTCTTGGTGAGAGATAGGTCAGGTTCAGCCACTGCATTGCCCTCCTAGAATATTTTTGGCATTCCCCTTAAAGCTTTTTATAGGAACATAGAAATTGGTTTACTGTGAACCCTGTGTTTTTCTGACATGGTATGGCTTCATAGTGGTCCTTTCCAACTTCTAGGAACTCACAGTTTCCATCTTCCCATAGGCTGATCACCTGCCTACATTCTTCTGTGGCAAGCTGCAGTACAACAGATAAACCTGTCTCCGTTTCCCCTTTCTTCCAGAGTCCACAGTAATTCTATGCAAGTTTTCAAGTACAACCAGCATTTTTGGGGGTAATTTATTTACAGAAGTCCCACAATCATAATTCAGAATTCCCCAGAACAGTCTAAATAGTACATGACCTCTCTGAAGTCCCAATAATTCATCAACATATTGATTATGTGTCCAGTGTCTCTCACCATTCTCTAGTACAGCTCCAGCACTGGTCACCCTATTTAGACTTTCCAGGTATGGCTCTGGCATCTTTTACTCTCTCACCTTTCAAATGTGATTTGGCATCTTTCATTCCTTTCCTTAGCCCCTCCAGCTGGGGCACTTTTCACCCTTTTTAAATTCTCAGGTGTGCTTCTAAGCTTTCTCCTGGAGACATCAGGTAGTTCACCTCACCATCATTTCCCAACCTTCTGCCCTCTCTGGCTATCCCTTTGGGTCATGGCTCTGTGGCCTGGGGAAGTTTGCTAGAGATCCCCTGACTGCCTTCCTGCCTTCTGCATCCACCAGCCTGATCTAGCTCCTAGCCTCAGCCAGAGAACTCTCACTACTACTTCTTTCAAGGGCATCCTTCCCTGAAGCATGCAGCCTTGTGCAGCTATTCTTCTGAATCCCCCTCTCTGGATTTATTCTCTCTCTGGATTCTGAATTTCCACATCTTTGGGTTCTCTGTCATTGTAACTCCCACCACACCATCCTCATTTCACCAAACTAGGGCACACCTGGATTGGAACAGGAGAACTGGACTTAAGAGGACAAAGAAAAGGTGATATGAGCATTTTTTGTTCCTATTCCTCCTGTAATGGTGAATGGAATCCTGTAGGTGGCAGTGAATGGGGTGGTAAAAGGAGGTGAAGAGATTGTGCATTTCCACAACTGTGGGATTGGCAGAGCAAAGGTGCAGGTGTTACAGGGGGGTACTAAACTGCTGAAAGAGGGCAGAGTTACAATTATATAGGCAGGCAATGCTCTGTTTCTTGGTTTTCGGAAGTTGTTCAATTCAGCATTCTGCAAGGGGATGACATACCATAATGCGAAGGCAGTTTTGCTTCAACAGTTTGTTACTCATGAATTTCCTAGTCTTCTGGACAGGAAAGATATGTTGTTGTTGGGAGTTAATATTTACAATTACCAAAATGATTGTGTCCTCTTATTTGCATGCCAAGCCAGCCAGGCCCCCTTCTATCAGCTGTGCCTCAGATTTAAAAAAAATTGAACCAGGCTGGCTTCCGCTATGCATCTCAATGCACAGAGAGAAAAAATCCAGAATGGACACTGCTCAGCAGTGAAGCAAAAGAAGCATGGGATATCTTGGGAATATCTTGCTGATGATTTACTGCAATTATTACTATGCAGGTAAAATGTCAATGTCTAGACAATATTCAGCTTAGTAAATGTATGTAAAAGTAAAAAGCAGACTAGTAATCGTAGCAGGGCTTTGAGATCTACAGTTAAAAATGCCATATGAGACCTAGGTATTATTAGTAGGAGTATAAGAAGTTTGGGAGAATAAAGGAAAGTAAATTTCCATTCTTTTTCAAATATATAAATTCTCAGGTCAAATTATGAATGAAAATTAATGATACAAACATTTGTTTTATTTTCCATTCTGTTTGGCTTCTTTCTGAAACAGAGGACTTCATATAGAGAAGCCAGGTGTGTATTTTGTTCATTAACCTGTGATGAGAGGCGTATAACAGAGTATGTCTACACTGTAATTAGGAGGTGTAACTGAAACTGAAGTAGACATAACTGAGCTAGCTTTGATTTAGCTAGCTCAAGTGATCATAGTAATGAAGCTGTAGCACCACAGGGCCCACAAGTGTACTCGTGCTCGAGTGGCTAGCATATGCTAAAGCCTATATTGCATGGCTCGACTGTATTATTACTATACGATTAATCATATGCCTAGGCCTAGCATTTAATCTTATTGACTACACAAATCCCCCCCCCCCCCTTGCTCCCTCTGTATCAGAGGCAGCAAAGGGGGAAGAAAGCAGGAGCCAGTGTTGGGGAGAGCCAGGTTAAAAGCCAGTTCTCCCCAGCACTGGTTCTGTGGTGCTGCCTTCCCCCCACCCGCTGCTGCCTCTATCATAGGCAGTGGGGACAGACGAGGCTGCTGTGAAGCAACCTCTGTCCAGGGAGGTTCCAAGCTCCCTGCAGACAGAGGCTGGTCCTCGGCAGCAGACCCTATCCACGGGGAGGGGGGGAGAGTGGCTCTGAGCTTCCTTCGGACAGGGACTGCTGCTGGGGACCAGCCTCTACCATGGCCAGTCTGGGTCACCGTGGACAGAGGCTGCTTCATGGCAGTCTCCCACACCCCTCCTCCCAGCAGCCTCTTTCTGCTGGAAGCTCGGACTCCCGTGAAGAGGGACAGCTGCCAACCTGCACAGAGGCACCCTGTATAAGAGGCAGCAGTGCAGGGTGGAAGGGGACTCCCCGGGAGTGGGGCTGAAGGGCACTGGCTGCCTGTCCTGCCTCTGGGGACTATTGAATAGTTGTGTAACCAATAAGAATTCTTTTGGGTACACGACTATTCAATAACCTGATATCTAACATCCCTAACTCTTATAAGGTACATCTACGCTGCGGAGTTATTTTGGGTTACCAAAAGTATCCCAAAATAGCTACTGAAGCAGTCCGTTATTTTGAAAGAGATTTCAAAATAATGGGCGGCTTATTCCAACATCCTGGGTAACCCCATTCTATGAGGGTTAAGGGGAATTTTGGAATAGTGCATTATTTTGAAATTTGGCACTATGTAGACAGTGCCAAATTACAAAATAAGCTATTTCAAAATGCAATCGAAGTAAGCTACGCAATTTGCGTAGCACAAATCGTGTAGCTTATTTGGAGCTAAGAGTGCTGCGTAGATGCACCCATAGAATCAATCTGAATAGTTAGCCACATGGCTTTTTGCCCGTTGTATGGCATCATTTTGCTCCACCATTTCAGTAACAATCTTCTGTTGCAAGCAGGAGAGGCTCCAAGAGAAGTGCTTTCCACTGTCTGTCCCCAGAGGAAAAAGTTTTTGTCCCTGCATCTAACGTGCATAGAGCAACGTGCTACACAAATGAAAAATATTATGCAAGTGTTTCTCATGACACTGAGGTTTACACAGAGACAAAAATGAATATCAAGTATAAATAATAGCTAGAGAGAAAAAAAGTAGTGATATTAAAGACAAACATACCTTTTAATTCATCATTCTTTGGTGAATCAACTGAAACAATTTCATCTGATGTAAATGTAAGATCTTCCTGAAATGTTTCAACATGCTGCCCATTCAAAAAAATGTTGATCTGAAAAAACACCCATTTTTAAACTATTAAATTACAGAAAAAGTAATTCAGTATTATGCATGACGATTTTATTAAAATTTCTGCTTTATAATTCCCTGCTCCTAAATCCAATCTTCAAAACCAATCTCCTAAAACCAATCTGCAAAATCTGATGGACTTTATGGCTTATTTTAATCTAGGAATATAGAAGGTACCTTACCAGTAAAAAGAAAGGCTCCATCTAGTTGATACCCTAGATCCGTGGTCCCCAACATGGTGCCCGCGGGCGCCATGGCGCCCGTGGGGGCATTTCAATGCGCCCGCCAGGTGCTCGGGGCTGGCCTGGCCCCGGGCACATGGCGCACGAGTGCTTGCGGGGGGAGCACGCTTGGCGGGGGGAGCGCCGGGCGCGTGGCACTCGGCGGGGGCGGGCGCCGGCCCCGGGCACGCGGTGGGGGGGAGGAGCGCCGGCCCCGGGCGCGCGGCGGGGGGAGTGCCGGCCCCGGGCGCGCGGCACTCGGCGGGAGGGGGGGAGCGCCGGCCCCGGGCGCGCGGCACTCGGCGGGAGGGGGGGAGTGCCGGCCCCGGGCGCGCGGCACTCGGCGGGAGGGGGGGAGCGCCGGGCGCGCGGCACTCGGCGGAAGGGGGGGAGTGCCGGCCCCGGGCGCGTGGCTATGGGGGGGCCCCGCCCCCGGGCGTGCAGCTGGGGGGGGCCACCCCCAGGCGAGCAGCTGGGGGGGCGAGCGGCAAGGGGGGGGCCGCCCCCGGGCGCCCTAGTGTCCCCGCCCCCTGGCGCCCGGCGGGCAAACGGCCATGCCCCCTGGCGCCCGACAACCTCAAAAGGTTGGGGACCACTGCCCTAGATATTGTACCATATGCTTCAGCGGAAAGTGAAAGAAGTATCATAATGGACAATTACAATACTGATAAAGGACATATTCTTATTAGCCCCTTGAAGTTAATGGTTGGTTTAGTCCTTGAAGCCTGAAAATTTATAGCCTTGCCTCCATATTCTACAATATAGCTTTTTGCATATGAACAGAGTAATTTCTCTTTTAATTCTTTCTGGGGACAAGTTCCCTCTCCTTCCCTGAATCATTAGGCAGGTATGACTTTCTAGAGTCAGAAGAAAGAGTGCTGAGGTACTGGAAGAGAGAGATGCTGGATTTTCTTCATGTTGAGATTAAAGCAGAAGTGAAATATAAATACTCGTATTGGTTTACCTTGTGTGAACAGAACATGAAAAGGAGAAACTCCCAGGAAACTCGAGACAACTTTGTTTGGTGCTCTAATTTAAGTGTGATGTAAAAACTGATTGTCTCATGACTGGAACTCATTGTCTCATGAGTGGAAACCAACCACGGCAGACTGAAAAAAGTTTGCTAGGGTACACCAATTAACATTATCTATTTTTTTTTGTTTCACTATGTCATAGGAGAGCTCCTACCGTTGGTCTGAAAAGCACAAGAGTATTGCCTGGTAAGCAATACTGTAGTGGCTACGTCTACGCTGGCACCCTTTTCCGGAAATGCTTAAAACGGAACAGTTTTCCGTTATAAGTATTTCCGGAAAAAGAGCATCTACATTGGCAGGATGCTTTTCTGGAAAAGCGGTTTTTCCGGAAAAGCGTCCGTGGCCAATGTAGACGCGCTTTTCCGCAAAAAAGCCCCGATCGTCATTTTTGCGATCGGGGCTTTTTTGCGGAAAAGACTACTGGGCTGTCTACACTGGCCCTTTTCCGGAACAGTTTTTCCGGAAAATGACTTTTGCCCGAATGGGAGCAGCATAGTTTTTCCGGAAAAACAATGACAATTTTACATTAGATCGTCATTGCTTTTCCGGAAAAGCAAGCAGCCAGTGTAGACAGCTGGCAAGTTATTCCGGAAAAGCAGCTGCTTTTCTGGAATAAGTGGCCAGTGTAGACACAACCTAGTCAGTTTGTGGCAGCATATACAAATTTGTTAACTTTTAAAAGATCTCTATAGCATAACTCAAGAAATCATAAATAGTAAAATACTGTGGAAAAACTATTCTTGTCTTAGATATTTTTGCTGGAATTTTGGTGAGTTCTTTTTAAAATTATATTGACAAATGCTTCCACTGTTCTTATTTTTAAATGAATGTAAAATTACAGAGTCAATCTAAGTAGTTAGCCACATGCTTTTTGTCTGTTGTTCTATACCAACATTTCACTCCATTATTTCAGTGACAGTCTCCTGTTGCACGCAGGAGATGCTCCAAGAAAAGTGCCTTCCACTTTCTGTCCCAGTGGGAAAAGTTTGTTTTTGTCCCTGCATCTAACATGTGCATAGTGCAATGTGCCACACAAATAAAAAGTGTTGTGCAGTGTGGGGCTGAGGGTCAATCTCTTAGGCTGTGAGATTGTGAAAAATCATCTGCTTTTGCGGAAAAACTTGCCAGCTGTCTACACTGGCCGCTTGAATTTCCGGAAAAGCACTAACAATCTCATGTAAGATCGTCAGTGCTTTTCTGGAAATACTATGCTGCTCCTGTTTGGGCAAAAGTCTTTTTCTGAAAGACTTTTGCGCAAAAGGGCCAGTGTAGACAGCACAATACTGTTTTTCACAAAAAAGCCCCGATTACAAAAATGGCGATCGGGGCTTTTTTGCGGAAAAGCGCGTCTAAATTGGCCATGGATGCTTTTCCGCAAAAAGTGCTTTTGCAAAAAAGCATCCTGCCAATCTAGACGTGCTTTTCCAAAAATGCTTTTAACGGAAAACTTTTCCGTTAAAAGCATTTTCGGAAAATCATGCCAGTGTAGACGTAGCCTTAGGGTATCTGTCTGCTCAGCTGGAACAACTATATATGAGCAGAAAAATAAGCAAGAAAATAATCCTTCATTTTCACCAAAAAAGGAAACAAAAACTAATTTATTGAGCACAAAACAAGAGAATTTTTTGTAGCAACATTAAGAAATTAAAAAATCTCTTCACATAATACTTCCCTTTGTAGGGCAAATGCTGAAGATGCAAGCCATGGGCTGGCCGGGGGGACCTGGGCAGAAAATTAAGCCCTGAATACTGATTTGAATAAACATGGATTTGTCTGCAACGTAGTCCCACACATCTATCTAATAAAGTTGACACCTGATTAAAATCCATATCAAGTGTCTTCAGTCCTCTTTTTGGTGTCCCCAGACAATAATGGTAGGTCACATTTAGTCACTGGTTAAACCTATCAATGTATCAAATTGAGAATGTACAAGAGATGGGCTGAATGAATAAGGTTTTTTAAATGCTCTATTCTACGGAAAATGAAGTAGAAAGTTGTTGCTTTTCCTTCACTGCTATATAGTCATTTTACTAAGCCTGGAAAATATTTAACAATTTCAGGTTTAATCTGATCAATAAAAACAGTAATAAGATAAGGTCTATTGTACATCTAATTTGTCAATAACAAGCTATTTGTTAAAATATCTTCAGCTGTATTAACAGTAATGTAAAACTTAATTTCTAGCAGAAGCATATACTGTACTGGACTACTTGTTTATCAAATCAAGCCATAATTCATACAAAGTGACCAAATGGGAAAACAGCCTGCTCCTTTTTCTGCTATTGCAGATCAAAAATGGCTTACAATGTTTTAAATGACTATTCATTTCATATTGAAGAAATAACCCTCCCCCAACCCGAATTAGAATCTGGACCCTATTGTGCAAGATACTATATAAACTTATAGACATGGTCCTTGTCTCAAAATTCTTACCACCTTTCAGAATATTTGCACATAACAGTCTCCTCAGTTACCCCTGGATCAGGACAATGAACCTGACACTCTGTTGTCATCTTTGTGTGTTACATTTGGCTTGTAAGTATTTAGAAAAAGACATTTCTCTTCTGTTAAAGAAAAATATTTTTATCGTGGCAAGAAATTGTTTACTTTCAGCCAAATCTTTAAAATATGAATTAAATTGTTTTGAAAACGTTTTTCACAATTTCTATTCTGCTTTTTAACACCTTTCATACACTGCCTTTGCTCATCTCTTCTAGCTTTCCCATCTTCACACCATTCAGAAGACCATTATGGTGGAGCTTAAACTCTAGCCAAAAGACAATATTTGTTGGCCTTCCACTTGATATTGGATAGGTCAAGAAACTTTTGTATCAACTGCTATATCACTTAGAATACCTCACCATAGAAATATGAAATTTATAGCATGAAATTTAATATGAAATTTCAGTAACAGCTGAAAATTAAGGAGTAAGTCAAATAAATGATCAGGAGAAGGAAGGAAATATACACAGTTTGGCCTTCAATCTCCAAAGGGTAAAGGAATTAGTTCTTATTTGAAGAGCCAAGATACCAATATTTTCTTAGAAAAATAAATGCACCATATTCACAAAAAAGATCCATCTCCTGTTCTGGCTGGTCTTACAAACAAAGACCTACATTTACTACATACACGTGGAAGCATAGCCAAAGAGATATCAGATCAAGTATGTCTACACAGGAGCTAAAGGGATGATTTCCATCTTGTATAGACCTATTTGTGCTAACTCTGATTGAGTTACAGCACTCAAAACAGAAGTATAATAATGGTGACATAAAAGCAGAATGGGTTAGTTTCCCCAAGACTGAGCCTGTCTGAAGCTATGTATATATGAAATATGTAATTGGTCTCTTTCACTGCTTGTACTGCAGTGGCTACATTTCTACTTTTAGTGTGCTAGCAATTATACCTCCATCTCCAGTATAGACATACTCCATACTTGCTCTAATTCTTCAGATCATGCTGTCCAGTCACCTGAACATGAACTCCACAGGCTGAAGAAAACTTTTATTGTGAACTAGCAGGACCTATAGGATATAGTTTGACCTTTATTCAGTAACATTTCTATGGAACTCATTACTATAGCATCTGAGTGGAGTTTCTCACAAACATTCATTATTTAGTCTTATAACACTCATGTGAGGTTCCCATTTGTACAAATGAGAAATTCAAACATAAAGGGCCTGATTCTTCTTTCATTTACACAAGTTTTACACCAGTGTAGCTCTACTGTTTCCATCAGTCACTCCTGATTTGTACCAGTGTTCATAGAAGTACAATCAGACCCAACCAGATTAAGAGATTTGCCCAAAATTACAGAGGATTAGAATCCAGATCTCCGGATTCCCAGTTCATTGCGTTTACAAGATCACTAATTTAAGTTAATATAATTTAGTATTTATAACTGTCTTGTTTGCAGTGCTGCTGTATCCGTATTGACCCCAGAATATGAGACAAGGTAAATGAGGTAATATTTTTTATTACTGTCTCTCCCATAAACTCTCTTTACATTCCAGTATACATGAAAAGATAGGAGTCCTAGAACCTATTGGAGCAATCTAGTATTTCAATAATCACTAGAAAAGAAATATTTTAAAATTAATGATAGATGGCTGTAGCACTTTTTATGTCACAACAACTGCTTTTCATAAAAGTTACTAATAGATTTTGCAGCTTTACGGCCCAATTCTGTTTCTAGTGTAATCAATATTATCTTTCCATCAACTTAAATTAAAACAGGATCCCACCTTTTAAGAAGCAGATCTTACCTTGACATTTCTTTTGGGATAAAGGAAGAAAAATGGTTTCAGAACTGAAGACCTGGACATAACAAAGCAACAGATATAACTCATATAAATAGAAACAAATGCAAAATGTCAGGTTCGCCATTTGAAAATCCACAATATAGGAATTAAAAGCCATGATCAGAATGCTTTTCTGAGCTCTTTTGGTATACGCAGTGACTCCATGGCTACGTCTACACTGGCCCCTTTTCCGGAAGGGGCATGTAAATTTCAGCAGTCGTCGTAGGGAAATCCGCGGGGGATTTAAATATCCCCCGCGGCATTTAAATAAAAATGTCCGCCGCTTTTTTCCGGCTTTTAAAAAAGCCAGAAAAGAGCGTCTACACTGGCCCCGATCCTCCGGAAAAAGTGCCCTTTTCCGGAGGCTCTTATTCCTACTTCAAAGTAGGAAATGGTTTGAAGTAGGAATAAGAGCCTCCGGAAAAGGGCACTTTTTCCGGAGGATCGGGGCCAGTGTAGACGCTCTTTTCCGGCTTTTTTAAAAGCCGGAAAAAAGCGGCGGACATTTTTATTTAAATGCCGCGGGGGATATTTAAATCCCCCGTGGATTTCCCTACGACGACTGCTGAAATTTACATGCCCCTTCCGGAAAAGGGGCCAGTGTAGACGTAGCCCATATGATTGAAATCCTTATTTCTTATTAAGAAAGTGAAATAAAAAGGGAAGAAAAAGGAACAAGGAAGCTTAAAATGATATAATTGATATGCTTATAACACCAAGGATAGCCAATCAAATTCATTCATCTTCTGAATAGCTATCCAATACAGTATTGTATTTTGCAGATAGTTAGGCAAAACGGACACAAAACCATGGTCTACACTTGTTATTTTGAAATAAAAAGTAGAGCATCCACACTACCAAGCCTGTTATTTTAAAATAACAGGCTGGTTATTTCAAAATAACTCTTGCTTTCCACGAGAAATAATGCTTATTTCAAAATAGTTATTTCGAAATAGCAGTAGTGCAGATACTCCACTGTTGCTATTTTGAAATAACTGCTCCCCAGAGTCATTCAAAGTAATTACTCCCCAGTGCTTCCGAGGTTCTAAGTCGAGGTAGTGTATCCACTTTAAGAGAGCATGCCTCAGGCTAATTTTGAGGCTTATTGTAGTGCAGACATGCTATTTTGAAATAGGTATTTCGGGAGTTATTATATTGAAATAATTTATTTAGAAATAATTTCCCAGTGCAAACATGCCCAAAGATATGCTCAGAGTAAGTTTATGGTAGATAAAAATAGTGTCCAATCAGAGTACCCTAACCATCCCGAAGAGTAACTACTGTGACTGTTCACAGATATAACTGTTCTCATGAGTAAGAATAGATGTACGAGCTTGTACATTTAAAACAATGACTTCAATCATCAGAGTTTCAAATATGAAAAAATACTGACCCAAAACCATTTCATAGGCTCTGTCTAGACTACAGAGCTTTTCCGGGATACCAGAAGTATCCCGAAAAAGCTATGCCGTGTCCAAGGAATGCGTCTGCTTTTTCAGAACATTTTCCAAAAAAACAGATGTGTTCTATCACCATCCCTGAAATCCTCATTGCATGAGGAGAAGAATGTGTCGAAAGAGGATGTTTTTCCGAAATTTGGCCCCGTGTAGACATGCCAAATTTCAGAAAAGCCTCTTCCAGTAAAGAAGAGTGGGAAAAGATATGCAAATTGCGGTTCACAATTTGTGTATCTTTTTCCAATTTTCCTTTGCAGTCTAGACATAGCCATGGGGATGTTCACATTTATTCTAAAGCTAATCTGCTTAATAGCTTTCAACTTATGACTGGAAATGAGACTGTTTTATAAGAATATATGATCTAAGTACAGTTCTTAGCTGGTATAAAGAGCCAATTGCAACTGAAACAGTTAGCACAGTTTTCATTATGGCTCACCTAGTAGAGATGTTGCCACAAAGGCCCTGGATAAAGTCTCAGCAGAGGTAAATATAGCGTATCCAATCACCACATAGAAAAGTCTGCTAGTTTGACTGTTATCTTGTGACCAGCAGTAGATATAATGCAAGACACAACTAGACTTTAAAAAAAAAATACTTTATGCACACAGTAAAACAAGTAAAGGTCATCAACGAACTTACACTCTCGGACGTCCTCCCACAACTGCAGTAAGACCAGGTGCTAAAATGAAAATAAATCAAAAGAAGTTAATTTCTTAACACAGTCCCCTCCCAAACAACTGTAGCTCAGATATTACTACACCGTGGACACTTCCTATTACTTCCCCTATATTCTAGGGAAGTATTTGTGTTACACAAGATACACGAAACAAAATGCTTTCATGATGTTGACGAAAGAAATTGAGTTTTCAAAAAACAACTGAAATGGTTTACAAACATTTATGAAAGTCCCTAGTCATATATATTAATTTATTTTCAAAGCCCAAACACATATATAAGTTGGATAGAAAAGGAACAAACCATTTATTAAAAAGAAATAATTCTGAACTGAACCGTGGTTTGTGTGATGCAAATAATTATCCTTTAATGACAACTAGGGGGCTGTGCTCCTTGCTTGCTATGCTTGCCAACCTCCCCCTCTCTGGGGGTAGGTGTCTGGCTGGGGGGGAGGGAGCAGGAGCAGGCTGGAGGTGCAGGGTCTTGGTGGAAGGAGTGAGGGGATGAGGGAGGGGATCAGGCTTGGATGGCAGAGGCAACCTGGTGCAGCCTGGAGGCAGTGGGGGGTTGGGTGTGGATGACAGAGAGAACCCATTGTGGCATGCGGGTGTAGGGGGTCAGGCTTGTATGGCAGAGACGCCATGGGGGAGCCTGGGTCAGGAGGTTGGGCTCGGATGTTGGAGGAGACCTTGTGCGGTTTGTGGGGGGGAGGGAGAAATGGAGGGGTCGGGCTCGGCTGGCAGAGGGAACCTGGCGTGGCCCAGAGAGATGGGGGTTGGGCTCGGATGGCTATGGAGTTCCTGCATGGCCTGGGGGTGGGGTGAGGGAGCTGTCAGGCTCAAATGGCAGAAGAGATGTGGGATGGCTGGGGGAGTGGAGGGTTGGGCTCAGATGGCAGAGGGGACCCATCTCCAGCAGCTCCTCCCCAGCAGCGCAGCCCCCCAGGGCGTGAAGCATGAGCCGGAGCTGGAGTAGTCCATGGCCGGAGGGGACAGCACTGAGGCTGACCTCAGCAAGTGGCTGGGGATAGAGGTGGGTAGCAGTGGCAGCATGAGGATGCAGATGACATGATGATGTCACTCTGTTGTCCCACAGGAATTTGTGTGTGTGTGTGTGTGTGTGTGTGTGTGTGTGTGTGTGTGTGTGTGTGTGTATCTATATATATATATATATATAGATACACACACACATACAAACACACAGAAAGAGAGAGAGAGAGAACAGAATGGTGAATAACTTTTGCTATTTATTTTTGGGACGACTGACATCATGCATACATAACATTGGTATATTATAATCATATGGGAAACATTTTACTGGTCAGTTTTACCTAGAAATCAGTCAGAAAAGCATTAGTAAGATGAATTAAGGTATGTCTGCACTGCAGCTGGGAGCAAGCTTCCCAACCTGGGCTCCTGATAGCAGGCTAAAAGTAGTAGATGCAGAAATTAAGTGCAAGGAGTAGGATGGGTCCAAGCTCAGGTGGCTAGCCTCAGCCTCCATCTATGCCCAGTCTCCAAACAATTCCTTTTAATGGGCTAGTGCAAATCCTACTGGCACAAATATGCTTAACTGGGCTGAGAGGCTTGCTGCCAGCTGCAGTGCAGACATACCTTTAAAACAGGGATGGGGAACCTTTTTTGGGGCAGAGGCTGCTGACCCACAGAAAAATTAGTCAGGGCTGCACACAAGTGAGAAGTGGCCCCCAACTGAGAAGGAGAAAGATGCTCCCCACTTTCCCCTCCCACACCAAAGTCTCTGAAGGCCCAGCCTAACAGATTTCGTATGTGCTTCAGCCCTGCAGTGGGGCAGTGGGAGGGCTGGAGTGCCAGTGCAGGCTTCTCAATGCTGGGTGGGGGAGGGAGCCTGAGCCTTGGGATTCATAGATTACTATGCCAGAAGGGCTATGCAACCATCTAACCTGACATCCTAGTCAACACTGGCTATCAGACATCCATGAATTAATATTTGAGTTACAGTATAACTTTCAGAAAAAACATCCAATCTCCAAAATTGCCAGTAATTGAGAATCTATGATAAATCTTTGAAATTTGTTCTAATAGTTAATTGTATTTATTGTTAAAAATTGTGCCTTATTTCTTGTCTGAATGTCTCTAGTTTCAACTTCCAGCCATTGGATTTTGTTATATTTTTTTTGTCTGCTAGCTTAAACAACCTATTATCCATTTTGTTCCCCATGCAGGTACTTAGAGACTGATCCAATCACTCCTTATCCTTCTCTTGGTTAAACTAAACAGATTGAGCTCCTGGAGTTTATCACTATAAAGCAAGTTTTCCTATCTGCTAGCTATTCTTGTGGCTTTTCTCTGAACTCTCCCCATTTATAGCCACCCTTGAACTGTGGATACCAGAACTGAACACAGCATTCCAGGAGCAGCCGGACCAGTGCCAAATACAATATTACCACTTTAGTTTTACTCAGGATCTTCCAGTTTATATATGCACAAGGATCACACTAACCCTTTCAGCCACAGCATAGCACCAGGAGTTCAATTTCAGAAGACTATCCAAAAGGACTCCCAAGTCTTTCATGGTCACTGTTCACTAGGGAAAGTCCGCTATCCTGTAAGTATGGCCTAAGTTCTTTTTCCCTAGAGGGATAACTTTACATTTGGCCACTGTAAAATGCATATTGTTTGCTTTAACCCAGCTTGCCAAACAATCTGGATCACTTTCTATCATGTCCCTGTACTCTTCATTATGAGTGACTCCCTCCAAACTGAGTCATCTGCAGTCTTCATCAGTGATGATCTTAGGGATTGTTGTTTTTTTCCAGG
Organism: Pelodiscus sinensis; assembly: GCF_049634645.1. Classification (NCBI taxonomy): domain Eukaryota; kingdom Metazoa; phylum Chordata; order Testudines; family Trionychidae; genus Pelodiscus; species Pelodiscus sinensis. Next base: position 56,999,610 of record NC_134715.1, on the reverse strand, counting down.
TCATTGATACAAATTTTAAATAGCACAGAGCCAAGAACCAATTCCTGAAGGAACCCAACAGAAACACTCCTGATGATTCCCTGTTACAATTGCATTTTGATTAGCAGCCTCTTAAACTGCCTCTTTAGCACATAATGATAAAAGTATATCTTCTATTTAGACTGGCGTGAGCAATAGTTTTTGATGGGAGGGCCACTCTAAGAATCGGGTAAATGGTGAAGGACTACACTTGTCTATGATATTAACATCCAGATTTTTTAAAAAAATATTTTAATCTTGGGATCTCCAAAGCCACTATTTACATCAACACTAACAATGAGTATTTACCTGGAATAATGTAACTATAATTTTGTTTATATATAAATTAATATTTAAATAAAAGTCTGATTTATAATTATTAGGAAGAGAAGCCAAGTCCTGAACAGATAATGGTTTATAACTAATAATTTATTATTTAAATTGCAGCAGCATTCAAAGCCTGCAATCAGGAATAAGATCTTATTGTGACAACATTTAAACATCCTTCCAAAAATATTTTTAAAAAGACAAAAAATGGAAAAACAATATCACTACAGCTGGTCAGAGCTTCCTAGTTTCTCAACAGCCCAAGGTCCCAGGCCTCCCGGCTGGCCACTAGCAAACTGGCTAACCTAATTATTTTTGTTAACCTGACCCTGTGTCAAAATACAGATTGGTGATAACTGCAATAGTTTTTTCTCTTCCATATTTTCACATACACAACAACAAATCATCAATCATGCTCATGGATGCCTGATGAAATGCTTCCCAGATGCAGTCTCCTGGTCATTCATCTCTCAATCTGAATATTACATGCTAGTCAAAATGTCACATATGACTCAAGTGTAAGTGATGTAGCAACGTCTGCCTATTTGCCCAGCATCTCAAATAGTTCTGAAGTATGAATTGGCTCATTTATTTTAATGGGTGCTCGTTCAGATACCACTGATGTTTTAAATATCAAAATTTTTAACTATTTCACCCTAATAAAAACATTCAAGACTGGAGTAAAAGTGTGATATTACAAAAAATTCACACCATCTCCTTGACTGACTGCTTGTTTGGGGATATACTTTTACAACACACAATAGGGTTCAAAGGACAAGATTAGTTTCATTTTTCCCAAAGGGATGCTCAGCTTTCAAAATTTGTGAAACAACGGGGAAGAGATTTTGAAGGGGGGAAGAAGAAAGCTGCAAGAAGTTGATCTATTGATAACTGAAGAACTGTTTGCTTAGTGAGTATTTAATTGGAAAGTACAATGTCAGCTAATCCCATGCATTCCTGTCATTTCTGTTTTGTCAATTACTATCTCCCTTCAGTTCCAACTGAAGGACTCTGCAGTCTTCCTTTTAGGCAAAAAGAAAATCAAATGTTCTTCCTCTCATTAACCCATTTTATAATTCCAATTTCTTATTTGCCAAATGATAAAGAAACCCAATAGCCTTTTTAGTGTTTTTCCACTATATTAGTATATGCACTAATGTTCATACCTGACTTTATCTTTTTCCTGCATTACCCAATATACTTTTCCATGTCCACATTTTTGCCTCTCTTAATAACTGCAATTTTCTATTTGCAGGTTTCCCTAATTTTCTTTGAACCAAACTCCAGTACATCTAGAAAATAATTACCAACATTTTCTTGAAAACCCACTGAGATTATTTCTCTTTGGCTAAATGTTTCAGACAAGTTAGGCCCTGTACCAGTCTCAGTCCAGAGGGAGGCCAAGCTGCCTCACTACACGGCATTCAGACCAGTTGGTAGGCCGGTAGAGCCCTGCTTCAGGGATGGCCTGCCACAGTCAAGGGGGCTCCAGCCTATAGCCCAGCTAAATAGTAGTCCGAGTGCCCTGGTCCTAGCTCAGGATGAGGCAGTCAAAAGTCCTGGGGCTCAGGCCACTATTGTGGCCGAGCAGTCATTCACAAGCCCAGCCCTTGTTCAGATAGGGATCACAAACAGTTTAAGGGGTCAGTCTTTCTGCGGGCTGAGCAGTGGTCAGGTCTCCTTGATTTAGTAGAGAGCCAACAAGCGCAGGTGTTTAGCCCAGAACAGGGGGAACGTGCTCCCTGCAGGCCTACCTAGCTTAGTCTCTGCTCCTTAGGGTCTGCCGTGGACGATGGCACTGGGAGAGTGTCCATTGGCTCAGGGTCGAGGCCAAGCAGCGATCTGAGTGGCCCAGACCAGCCTTCTGGGCCCAGCAGCGGTCCTGGCCAGCTCTGCTCGCGTCGACAATAAGCCTGAGCCTTCCTCCTCGGGACATTGGGCAGAGTGTCTGGCTTGTGCTGAGGCTGGGCCCCAGCTGAGCTCTTAGCTCCTGATTTTATACTTCCATCCCTGCCTTTTTGCTTCCTGTGGGTGGGGCTGGGTTGCTCTGGCCTCACCCACCAGGGGGGTCTTAGGGAGTCCTTCCCTTTCTGGGTCAAAAAGGGAGGCCTCGCTGCCTCACTACAGGCCCCTAAATCTATACTTAGGCACCTTAACTAAACTGCATGTTTCCAGAAATGTCAAGCACCCACAAATCCTACAGAAGGTAACAGGAGTGGTATTTGTGCAGCATCTTTGAATATAAGGCTACTTGTATTTAGGTGTTATAGTATTGATTTAGGAGTCTAACTTTAGGCATCCAGATTTGAAAATATTGGCTGTTGGTCTCTATTGACCTCCATGGGATTTCATACTCCCTAAAAATAAAGGTATTTATCTGCTCATGTTTGTTCAATTCCTTGCACAATCTCGTCTTATCCTTTGGGTTCTTCACTCCCTCTAGCCTACTTTCAATTTCCTCATCCATCTTACCACTTATTGATGGAGTCTAAAGCCAGTGTATGTGCCTTTTCCAGAGAACACTTCCTCAATGAATTCTGTCTCAATATTTTAATCTATCCCAGTCCTACCTAAAAAGCCCCACCTCATCTATCTGATCTTGGCTTATTGCATTTAGCTCCTAACCTCGTATATAAGCTTTGATTATTAATGATATCATAAATATCAATTTATATTCCTTGGTCAAATCTGTATTTTACAACAGAGTAAGATATTTTATAAAACTTAAATGGCGTATGTTACACCTCAACATATTATTTTGTAAAATGCTTTAAGGCTAAAAAATGTTATAAACAGAAAACAACAATTTGAACAGTTACATTTCATAGCAGACTGAAACTTCATAGATTCATACAGTACATGGCGCTTGCCATGCTGACTTACCTTTTTTTTTTATTTGACATTTCTCCTCCTTCATATTTCCCTTGGAAGAGAAGTGGCTGAACCAAGTGTTACCAAGGAACTTTCAGCATATTTTAGGGACTGAGATTCCTTTGTAACAAACTGGTTTTGAAGCATTATCTTTTTAAATTATCAAACTAGAGGAATCTGAAATCCTATGTTCTGCAATGAGCAGCACTTACATTAAAATAATACTGTACAGTGCATAAGTGTATCTTTGTTTATTGAGATCAATTATATGTTCTTAATTATTCTATTCATTTCCTCTACATTCAGCAGATAAAACATCCTGTGGGATATTATCCTCTAACCAACATGGGGACTGGAGTAAACTTACAACTAGGACATTTCTTGAAGTATCTTCCAACACTCTTATGAGTTCAGTCATAATATTTACATATACCCTAGCACTTTGAAATCTCAAGCTGTATTAACCAGCTGTCATTTTGGTGTCAAACTCCGGTCATTTTAATGTGAAATAAGGGTCAGCACATGATTTTTTGCTATTAGTAAGATCATTCTTAGCTACTGAACTCTTATTAAACCACAACACATGAAGAAGAGTTCTGTGCAAGTGTGAAAACTTGTTGCTCTCACTGACAGAATTTTGTCCAGTAAAATATATTGGCTCACCCTCCTTGTCTCACAAATATCCTGGGATCAACACACCTACCACAACACTGCATATAATAATGTGCCCTGTTGACATTCTTAACAACTCTACAGTGACATTTTGTTAGTGCTAGTATATGAATAGAAAACTATTCAGACTAATAACTAACAAACAACTCTCACCAAATTAAGCACAATTATTTAATTGTTAAGGGTCTGACTTAAAATCACATCAAGACATTTTCAATAAATACTGGGTTGACCCTCTCTAGTCCAGCACTCTCTGCTCTGCTCCGTGGTCTGGCATGATTTTAGTTAGCCAGATTTCCATTTATCATGTGTGTGGCCAAGTTTCCCATGATCCCATAAAGTTTGTTTACAGCCACTAGTCCTGGCTCTCAGTGTTCTGTGCTGTTATTTAGCTCTAATTTATCCCCTAAATGTCTTCCAAGAGCCCAATAAGCAGTGGAAGTGTTGGGAACGCTGCTAGATAATAATGACCTCCGTGGTTTGGCAAATTCTCTGGTTCAGCACTGGTTAGGTCCCTAGGGTGTTGGACTACAGAGGTTCAACCTGCAAAACCTGTTTTTTCCCTTTTATCCATATTTTTAGGTGTCAATAAAGGTTATTGTTCTCAGTTCCATAATTATTGAGCGAATTTCTACGGCCTGTGACATGCAGAAGCTCAGGTCAGATGACCATTAGCCATGCTGGCTTTAAAATGTATGAATCTATGATACTAACCTCCAATATTGCATGTATGTTTTGTCATCACTAAATTTCCAAGTGTCTCAAGACTCATATATACTTGCAAACTACATCTTCCCACTACTGCTGGACAGCCATCAAATTACACATTTTTGCATGTGCAAAATATTCCTTAGGTTGAAAAATGTGTAGCTATATTTAATTTTTTGGATTTGATAGTTTCATTTTAAAATACTATGCTTCTATGCCACTCAGGAATTCAACTAGCACTGGGAGAATCATCAGCTACGTCTACACTGGCCCCTTCTTCGGAATAGCCATGCTAATTTAGAACTCTGGAATAGGGAAATGCGCGGGGGATTTAAATATCCCCCGCGGGATTTAAATAAACATGGCCGCCACTTTTTTTCCGGCTTGGGGAAAAGGCCTACCTGTTGCCACAACTCTCAGAATTGGCATAAACATAGCACCTCTTCGAGTTACTCTTTAGTGTGTTCTTGAAGCATTTTTTCTGGCCATCTTCTATGAGGATGTCTACTTTCAGCTGATTGTACAACAATTGCTTTGGCATTCTAGTGTCATCCATCCTCAACACATGACCAGCCTAATGTAACTGTGATGCAGAGAAAACAGTTTAAAATCCTGTAGAGTGACTGTGTTTCAGAGCCACATTCCTGGTAACTTTATCCCACCATATATTGTGAGTATGGCATGCAGATGTCAGAAATTGATCATATCTAGAAGCTTGATGTGATGCCTGTACCAGGTCCAAAGTCTCACACCCACATAACAAACTGGACATTAGAACCATTTTATAAATGTTTAACTTTATTTGAAGCATAATACCACATTGTTGCCAATTTGCCAAATGATGAACTGGCTTTGTTGATGCAACTTATCAGTGTCTTATCTATATAGGTATCATTCGACAACATGTCACCAAGACAGCTGAATGCCATTACGTACTTCTGATGTGTGATGCTGCTGATGACTTTTGGTTTTCTGTAGAGTTTCTATGGTGCAGGCTGATGAATAACTTCTATCATTTCCAGACCTGTTGTCAGCCCACACCTTCTTCCAGATTATGTGAATCTGTCTGTAATCAATTGTATCTCTTCTAAAGCACAGTCGTTGGCACACAGCAGCTCATGAACAAAGGCCTCAAAGACCTTCATGGAAGACTGCGGCCTGTTCAGATTGAATACATTTTCCAGAGGATCAGAGGAGTATTCTGACACTGGTTTTCATGTCTCTCCTAACATCATTGAGCATTACTGCATGGAAGATAATGAACATGACTGGAACCATTATGCAGCCCTGTTTAATACCATTCATGATATGGAATGGGCCATACAGAATACCATTTACACAGACTTGGCCAAGCATTTTGTCTAAAATAGACTCAGAACGTTAGTGAATTTTCCTGGACAACCAAACTTATGCAATAGTTACAAATTCCAGGTCTGCTTCAGACAGTTTAAAGGTACTCTTGTTGTTCACTGAGTTTTTCCAGCATCTGACAACCTCCCAATATCATGTCTGTAATTTCTTTTGTTGGCCTGAAACTACAAATATACTTGAAACTACGAACTACTTAGAAATGTAGAATTATGATTAGTTTTACATATCTCCCTTCAGCTTAGTGAGTCCTTGTTAACTGTGATTAATGGAAGCCCTAAATAAAATAAATATTATTTTATTTATTTGCAAATATGATGGCAGATGATTAGTGATGTTGCATAACAGACAAACTCTCTGGCCAGATCCTTTTCAGCAATGCGGAGTAATGAAATACCAGGAAAGTTGCCACAGCTGGACTTTTTACCTTTCCTTCTATATATGGTGACAATGGTGGTATATTTGAAGTCCTTTAGCACATTTTCAGTACTCCATCTATTGAGGAATAGTCCATACAATCACCTCAGCAAGGTCTCACCTCCATACTTCATCTCTTTGGTGCATTCTGTTACTTTTCCGTATCAAGGGACATTCTAGATTAAGTAACTGCCTCCACATTAGGTTTTCTTAGATCAGTGTGTCTTAAACTTTCTAAGACCGAGGAACATCAAACAATAATTTTTTATGAGGAACACCAAGGATTTTTTTTTGTTCAGTCAAAAAAAAAAAAGAAAAGAAAAGAAAAGGTGTGGGGGGGGGGTGGAAATGGCTTGGGGGGAAGTTATTGAGGAAAAAAAAAAGGTTGGGGAAAAGTTATTGAGGGAAAAAAAGGTCACCTGCCCCTTTAAGGACAGCCATTTTGAATTGTTCTCCGCGGCACACCTCCGACTGCCTCAGTTTAAGAAACACTGCCTTAGATTATATTTAACTTGGAAGTTAAAAGTTAATTCTGCAGCACAGTGGTGTGCTGAGATGATCAGCTTTTCAAAGATGAAAACAAGCATTAAGGAATTGTTATGACTGTAAACCGTGAAGGACTGTGCATAGTAGAGGCAATCATGACATCGGTCAGATACAGCCATTTCAAAGATAGAAACTCTAGCCTCCTTGAATGAAGCTGAAATTATTCTCAGCTGCAGTTACTGTTCTTGATCCATAAACAAATGATTCTCTGTGTAACTTCTTGACATTGTTATAAGAATACCCCTAGCATCAACACGTAGGATGAAGAGCAAGCCCAAACTGAATAGGACACTATTAGTGACTGTATAAGTCAGTCAATCAGCTGGTTTAAAAATCTTTGATGTTTCTCAGTCCAGGTACTAATTGGCTGTTTGAAGGATATCTGTGGGTACCCCTTCCATTGTTTCTTTGCCGCTGAAAGGCAGTAGGTGCACCTGTTAAACTAAATGGAATATTAACCCATTCATATAGATATTGTGCTATAATGAAGGCTATGAGGTGGTAGTTTTTTTCAGCCATGGACAGAGAACCAAGATTTGCTTTCTAGTCAGTTCTGACACCTTGGATTTGAGAAAAGGGCTGTCTGTCTCATATGGTTTTGCTAGTTAACTCCCAAGAGTTGAAGCAGATTATTAGACTGCTATCCCTATTCCAAACAAATGCCACTGATGATGAGTAGGATGACTCTGATTTGCTGATACATCTCCTGTTCAGGAGATCTTGAAGATATTCCTTTTATTCTTTATATAGTAGATACGACATTGAAATGTGAGATTTTCTCCAAAGCATGCTGGCTTACAGCTTGATATTCATATATAGGTTGGACCTCTATATTCTGAACTTCTATCGTCTGGCAACATCTGTGGCCCAGCATCCCTGTGGGTGCTCCAAGACTGGAGGACTCCTGGGGAAAAGCCAGACCCTGTGCTCAGCAATTCCCACCTTGCCATCCCAGAGCTTCTGGACCGTTTCAAATAGCTCTTTGTATTGCTGAAACTCAGGAAGGGGAGGGAGAGAGGAGTGGGGACAGGAAAACAGGCTGGGTGACTGCAGAGCCCCATGGCCAGGAGCCAGGAGTGCAGACCAGCAGCCAGAGCTAGGACAATGTTCTCTTTAATCTTTTCCATCCCCGTGCAAAATACATTTTAGGTGCACTGAGGCATGTGCGAATGTATGCCTCCAGGAGAAACAAAAAACTTAGATATGAGCACTCTTCTAATCAACTGGGTGGCATTTTAATCTCTTTTGAGTGACCACCCACAAGCACTCAGCTTGCAGGGAATTCTGGGTGAGGAACACAGCCAGTCTTCACTCCTTTAGTGCCAGCCCCTTTACTGCTGCTGAAGTGGAGCTCCACAGCCAGCAGCAACAGAGGGGCCGGCACTGACCTCCCCTGGCCCAGCAAATTCTCTGGTTTGTGAACAGTTGGGGCCCGAGGGTGCTGAACCAGAGAGGTACAACCTGTACAAACTAGGGATCCATCCCATCTCTCCATTAGCTCTGGGGAAGGCATTGTACTCCTTTTTCAGCATCTGCCAGAGGCCTTTTCTTTTTGCATCTCTTATAAATGGCTCAGGTTCACTGCTGGTGCAAAAAGATCACAATCATCCACTCTGCTTAAAGGCTCTTTTCTTTGCTGACTTATTTCTTGATCCCCTGGACCTCGCTGACTTGATCCTTGAACTTTCATCTCTCTCTTTTGGCACTAATGCCACCTGTAAGGGTTCTATTTGTTAAGTAGCCATTGGAATTTCAGATTTAACCTGCTGTAAACTTCCCAGGATAGTACATCTCTTCAAAATAATACATTTCTTAGTCTATAAGGTGCCATAGGACTGCTCGTTGTTTTTACAGTTACAGACTAATACAGCTACCCCTCAGAAGTTTTAAGTGGTAACTCACAAACATATTTAAACAGCAAGATGATCCTTTAGCTAATCTGACTATGTCTCATACACGTCCAGTTTCTCAGATCACTAAGCAGCAGAATCTGGATCAAATGCTTCAGTTAAATTTTCAGAACCCAGACCGACAGGAGTCAAATGGTTATTTTATAAAAGAAAAACAATAATTTAATGGTCCACTCACATTGCTTCAGCTTTCATCTGAATCCTTTGTCTCTTTATTTTCCAGAAGCTCTGGTAATGAAAGCTGTTAGGAAGCCCACCAATCACCCTGGATCACTCTGACAGCCACAACTCACATTTAATCCCAAGGATTTTGATAATATAAACACAGTATACTCATTTCACTATCCTGAGTAACTCAACATTCTCACCTTTTTATTTTGTGGGGAATTATTTGAAAGAAAAAAGTGGAACATTATTTAACTCTAAGATTGCACCCTGAAAACAGGGTTTTCTTGCACAACAGTTGCTTTAGATGATGAGTCTCAGACTAAGAATTTGGAAAGACAGTACAAGTGCATGAACTTCAGGTTTTATAAACATTAAATTATTTTAAAATCCAATCAGCCTTTCTTCATTCAATTAATAAAAAACAGAGGAGACATATTTAGGAGACAGTGTATATAGTGGAGGTCTCAATGTATATAGCAGGACTCCAGAGAGGGTGGGGGTCTATGTATGCTCCCCAATCCTACACATCCCCCAGTTCTGCCTTCCACTCCAGGGAGATTTAACACCCCCAGGGGCTGCCACCACCACCATGGTGAGTGCCCTGAACCCTGCTGATGCCCTACATCAGGCTCTCCCGTAATCTTCCCCAAGACTCGGGGAAGGAGTCTTGGGGAAAAGGTTGCAAGGGAGAGGGGGAAGTGCAGAGGTGGGAAGAGGTGGAGTGGGGGTGGAGCAAGGGCTGGGCTTGGGATAAGGGTATGCACAATTCCTGCTCCCTTCCTTCCCCCAGTGCCACAGGGATTCGCGTACCAGAAACTGAGTGCAGGCTCAGGCCATGAGTTTGAGACCTCTGGTATACAGTGTCTCAGCTATCTTACACTGCTGAAAGTGGACAAGCTATTTGAAATAATGAAACTAAAGGATGAATTGACATCAGCTATTAAATCTGAATTCCTTGTTTCCAAAATTGTATGTCTGAAGAGTTTAATAATTAAAAAACACCTAATATTTTCCCTAAACAACAAAACAAGGTTATGTTAGTTCACTATTTTTTTGGAAGCAAATTATATCTGCAGTGAATTGCAAAACTATTAATTATCCCTAATACTTGCAAAACCTTTAAAATCATATATATGGACATTCCCTTATTAGTCCTGCACAGTGTTCTAACTGGCAGAAAGATATATTATTATTATTTGCAGACAGTGACCACATACTGACCCCTGCCTCTGTAAACACAACTTTAATATCAATAAACACTGCATTACCCATATCTCCACACCACTGCAAAGACAACAAGAAATTGTACAATATATTCACATGCACATACAAAATCTAATTTTGAGTTTAGTGAAAAAATGCATTAATAATTCAGTTGCAAAGTAAAAAAAATAAAACCTTGATTAATATTCCAAAGTTGTCATGAAAATAGTTTTGAATTCAGCTCATATAATTAAAGTTTAAAGATCCATGTATTCTGTAAATTTTATCTACAGCAAGTTACCTGGAAGCAACTGCAAAATTCAAAAGATATTTCTGGGTAAACTCTACTGCTCACAGGTAAAGAAGCCAAACAGTTAATTGGAAAAATAAACCCTCTGCATTCTTTAATTAACACAACCTGCCTGATTAAAACAGAAATAAGACTAATTAGCAGCCTATATAGCATGGTATCAATACTAAAGGGGAAAAAAAACATGTACACCCACTGTTACTAAACAATGTAATCTGAACTATCTACTTTTGAATTCAGGAGAGAAAGGGAGGGTAGATTTTCAGCAAATAACAATGCATCACTTTAAAGTTAGGATTCTAGTCTCTCCAGCATTAACAAAAAAGAAGTAACATTAAGAGGGATCACTTGAGCAGCTCTTTTGGTGGTTGGCTGGGGTCAGTGGCAACTCATGTACAGAGAGAGTTAGCATGCAAAATCACAGTTATGGGTGTCTGTGCGTCTGAGTTAGAGACTAAATAGAACTGCGAACACAGTATAGGTTTTCTGTGTTCACAATGCTTATTAGTAATAGCCTCAAGGAGTTCTTCTGTATTGTGGCACATATGCAGACTGAACAGTCAAGATCTGATAGAAGGCAAGCTGCCGGAGTGAGACCCGGGTGTTGGGGTGTTGGATTCACTGCCCCAGCCAAAATCTATAGTGACTGTACAGCAGTCTGAAGTGTTACTATCTAAGAGTATGTCTACACTACAAAGTTAATTCGAACTAACGGACTTTGATAGGCGCTACACTAGCGCTCCGCTAGTTCGAACTTAATTCAAACTAGCAAAGCGCTTAGTTCGAACTAGGTAAACCTCATTGTACGAGGACTAAGCCTAGTTCGAACTTACTAGTTCGAATTAAGGGGTGTGTAGCCCCTTAATTCGAACTAGTGGGAGGCTAGCCCTCCCCAGCTTTCCCTGGTGGCCACTCTGGCCAACACCAGGGAAACTCTATTGCCCCTCTCCCAGCCCCGGACCCCTTAAAGGGGCCCGGGCTGGCTACGGTGCCCGTGCCAGGTGCAAGCCTGCCAGCACCCAGCTAGCAGACCCTGCACCTGGCACGGCTCAAGCCAGCCACCTGATGCCCCCCAGCCCTCCCCCTCTTCCCGGGACCAGGCTGGCGGCTCCCGGGAGTTTGCCCGGGACCGCAAGAGGCGGGCACCCACCTGGTCTAGTACGGACATCGTGGACCTCGTCCACGACCTCCGCACTAGGCACAGAAAAGTGGCCGTCTAGGGCAGGAGAGCTGCCATCTGCCAGGAGCAGGAGTGCATGAAAATCAAGGTGGTCCACTGAGACCCCCGACCCTGAGCCCTGAGCTTACAATGGCCGTACTAGGTCAGACCAAAGGTCCATCTAGCCCAGTAGCCTGTCTGCCGACAGCGGCCAACCCTAGGGATCCTGGAGGCGATGGACCAAAGACAGTGACCAAGCCATTTGTCTTGTGCCATCCATCTCCAGCCTTCCACAAACTTTGGGCAGGGACACCACTCCTACCCCCTGGCTACCACCACTGCATGGACCCAACCTCCATCACTTTATCTCACTTCTCTTTAAACTCTGTTCTAGTTCTAGCCTTCACAGCCTCCTGCAGCAAGGAGTTCCACAGGTTGACTCTTTGCTTTGTGAAGAACAACTTTCTGTTACTAGTTTGAAGCCTGCTACCCATTCCTTTCCTTTGGTGTCCTCTAGTCCTTCTATTATGGGAACTAATGAAGAACTTTTCTTGATGCACCCTCTCCACCCCACTCATGCTTTTATAGACCTCTATCCTATCCCCCCTCAGTCTCCTCTTTTCTAAACTGAAAAGTCCCAGTCTCTTTAGCCTCTCTGCATATGAGATCTGTTCCAAACCTATGATCATTTTAGTTGCCCTCCCCTCTTCCACCCCCTTTTCCCAGTCTCCCCAAGTTTTGTTCAATAAAGAGAGATTCTATTTTTGACCACATGTTTTCTTTATTTTGTACATCAGGAAGGGGGGCTAGGGAAGGGTAAGTGGAAGGAGGTGAGGGAGGAATGGGGTACGAGCCCCCGATGGGGAGGACTGGGCTGGCTATGCGGGCTTCTGGGGGTGGAAGCTCTCCTGCAGCCCCCCAATTGTCCCCTCTCCCCAGATGGCAGCCTGCGGCAAATGCAGCCGGTCTGATGGCCGAGTGCTGTGATGTGCCCAGTGTGGGCACTCAGGGCACTCCAAGCCAGGACTGGTTTGCAAGCGGGGCACCCCTGAGAACTGTCTGTCCGGGGTGGGGGTCGGGTCCCTTTAAGCACAGCCCTCGGCTAGCCTGAGGCAGCAGCTCCACGCTCTAAGTCCTCATCTGATGCCCTGCTGGCACTGCTTCCGGCCATCCTTAACCCTGGTTCAGGGTCCACTTAATGTGGACATGCTAGTTCGAATTAGCAAAACGCTAATTCGAACTAGTTTTTTAGTCTGGATCCGTTAGTTCAAATTAGCTTAGTTCTAATTAACTAATTCGAACTAACTTAGTTCGAATTAGCACTGTAGTATACCCTAACTTCCACATGTAGACATACCCTAACTTCCACATGTAGACCCAAACTCGGCTTGGAAAGTGAATCCTGGGTGGTGAATCCAGGGCCTTAAACTCCACTCAAAATCCCTGCAACTTGCCTCCTATCAGACCTGGACTGCACAGTCTGTGAGAGAACAGAAACTGGAGGCCATGGAGAAGAAAGAAGAAAAGCCAGAAAAGGAGAAGAAGAGCCACTTGCAACAAATCCCACAGGTAAGGGGCTATTATGTCAACCATAGTTCATTTCAGATATGCCACAGCATATCCTAAATGCTGGGGGATGTGAAGGAGTTAATGTAGAGCTGGCTATTCTGACTCTATATTAACCACATATTCTCCCATTCAGAGAAATTTCATCATTTCAAAAAGAGATTCAGGTGGCCCAAACATACCAATTACAAAATATACTAATAATATAGTCTTGCTAAAAGGTTACAGATCAGTATCTTGCTGCCAGGATTTCTTGAAACCCAGTGCTCATATTTAAGATGTAGGACTGTCTTCCAAAAGAATACATTAAGGAACAAGTCAATAATTGAAATTGTGGATAGGAACAATCTTTTCTGTCCATTACAAACATCTTGGAACTCCCAGTCATGTGAAATTAAACATATAACTGACTGTTGTTATAAGTATATTAAGAAGGTTTCACATGACAGCTATAAAAATCCATATTTATGAAATGATTTCCAATATATCCATATGTACACTGACAATTGATTGAAATAAAATCCTTACATTTTGCTATTATCTTAGAAGCCAATGCAAAGAATCAAGGTCTGTATAAAATGTACTGCAAACTCATTACATACAAATATTACTTACTACAGCAGATACAATCTCAAAGTCAATGGGAATCTCCATGGGTGTAAAACTGCCCATGCTATCCTACTGAAGTATCAGGGCCTAAATTTGGAAATTCCCGTAGGTCAGGCTTGTCTTCAATACACGGAAGATTCACACTGCCGTGGTCAATCTTCCAGAGTTTAATTTTGCCGGTCTAGTAAAGCCCTCCTAAATCAAACTCAGAGGGCACCCCTGTTGGCACCAATACTCCAGCTCCTTGCGAGGAGTCAGGGAAGCCGAATGAAGCATTTGCTCCCATCAACTGCCCGCTGTGGAGACCACGTGGAAATTCTAATTAAGGTATATCGACTCCAGCTATGTAATTAACGTAGCTAGAAATGCATATCTTAATTCAACCTTCTCCTGCAGTGTAAACGTAGCAATTTTGTATTAACAAAAATAAATACTGAATTACAGCACATTCCATATTGTTCTGATGGTGAATCATACTAAACGAATTAAAAGTAATAGGAGTAAAAGATGAGTCTCCAAACAAAATTATCGATTTAAAAGTCTGTAAATATCTTAGGTATTTCAGCAAAGCATACACTAATTTTTTGTTCATGCAGCAAACAGCACTATGGGACACACTAACGGGGTCTGTGTGTTCCAGCACAATATTAATGACAACAACAAAGAAAGCGGGAGATACTAAAAGAAAGGAATGAACATTTACCCATTCCAGTTCCAGCTGGTGCAATCTCTCTGGAGAAGATTTCCACAGCCGTTTTCTGCTTATGGTGTACAGCAAGCCAGATAACAGCTTCCCGTAGACCCTATTTCCAAACATTAGAAGTAATATTAAATTACTAGTTCTAGTAACGTTCTAGTAAATTAAACATGTAGAATCATACAATACTGAACTACCACTACTATAGTTGACACAATCACTATATTAAGCACTATAGTATAGTAAGCACTATAACAATCCAATGATATGCAAGCCTGGGGTAGCATTCTACTATAGAATTTTCTTTTACAGAACTTTTTAATTTAGTTTGATCTCAATCCATATTTAATTAAAATAAACAACAACACCCCGCTTGCTTTACAGGCAGTCCCCGAGTTACGCGGATCCGACTTACGTCGGATCCACAGTTACGAACGGGGCCCTCTCCCTGGTCTCCAGCAGACCAGGGAGAGGAAGCAAAGCGGCGGAGCATGCGGGCAGTGGACAGCCCAGATGCGTCTGGGCTGTCTGCTGCCCGCATGTTCCGCCGCTTTGCTCCCCGTCCTTCTGGTCTGCAGACCAGGGGGACAGGGAGGAAAGCAGAGCAAAGCCGCGGAGCCCGAGGGCAGCAGGATAGCCACGGCGCGTCTGGGCTGTCCCGCTGCCCCCGTGCTCCGCGGCTTTGCTCCAGACGCCTGTGGTACAGCAGCTGGGGCGCTGCCAGTTGGTCCTGTAGCGCCGCTCTGGGCGCTACTGGACCAACCCGGCAGCACCCCAGCTGCTCTGCCCCAGGCGTCCTGATTCAGCCACTGCTGGTCAGTTTCAGCAGCGGCTGAATCAGAACGCCTGGGGCAGAGCAGCTTGGGTGCGGCTGGGTTGGTCCAGTAGCGCCGGGGAGCAGCGGCGCTACTGGACCAACCCAATAGCACCCCAGCTGCTCTGCCCCAGGCATCCCCAAGTCAGCCGCTGCTGAAACTGACCAGTGGCTGAGTACAGGAAGCCCCTGCCCCGGGCTTCCTGGAATCAGCCGCTGATCAGTTTCAGCAGCAGCTGACTTGTGGATGCCTGGGGTTCTTAAGTTGAATCTGTATGTAAGTCAGAACTGGCATCCAGATTCAGCCGCTGTTGAAACTGATCAGTTTCAGCAGCGGCTGAATCTGGACGCCAGTTCCAACTTACATACAGATTCAACTTAAGAACAAACCTACAGTCCCTATCTTGTACGTAACCCGGGGACTGCCTGTATTTTCAAACCACGGTGGCCAAACTTATTTTCATTTCATTTTGAACCCACTGAATAAGCATGGGATCAAAGCTAATGGGCTAGGTTCAAATCATACATGAGGAGAACCTGCTGTGCCCAAAGGGATTTAATCTTGGTGGAGATGGCAGTGAAAGCAGTGTGCTCACTTTCCTCAGTGGTTTCATAAGAGGAAGGCACTTTTAAAATCCGTCAGGATCTTTATGATGCAAGCAGAAACTGTGCATGCACTGACTCAATACTTCCATACTTTCTTCTAGCAGCCTTAGCCATACTTCACTTCCAAGGCCAGCAATACCTACTTCTCGCATCCATTTTCATTCTGCAGTCTGCCCTCCAATGCACTTTCTGCCACTGGAGGATCTGCACTCTGGTGAAAGCTTTAGGATGAAACCATGACTCCCATGAAATCAATAGCAAAACACCCATTGATTTCAATGGAACCAGGACTGCATGTTTGTTTAAAAACAACACCGGCTCTATTTTATGCTTTTTTTCTTCATCTGTAAGCAAAAATAGTTTTCTTGTGCAGATGTAATCCCTAATTCTATCTGCTTAAACACAGCATTTTTAAATACACCCTTTTTTGCAGCTAGGATAAGATTCTTTCTCTAGTGTCCTCGGATTGTTTTCTGCTTTTTTTTCTGCTTTTTACTCTCATTTCAATGACAGTATGTGTCAGCTTTAGGTGTTTTGGTTTTGTTTTGGTTTTGGGGTTTTTTTTGTTTTTTTTTAACAACAAGCAACCAACCATACCTGTGTTTTTTTCAGGAAGCAATTTATGTTCTTCAGTAAGGTAAATGCTTGAGTCAGCTTTGACTCTACCCATTTGATCAAATTTTTAATACTAGATCACCTTTATCAGGTTTTAGGAATACAAATCTAATATACCTCACTCAGGTCCTTAGGAATAATAATAAATGTTTCTACTTTTTATATGAAAGGAGACTGCACAAGGTTATAACCCTACAACTCAGATTTTTCTCAAATGAATTATAAAGTGTTGTGGAATATTTCCTCTTCCTGATAGTCAGCTATACTATACAATTTACAATTCATGCTAAGTTCTTCTTGCCACCCCATTAGCTCTATACAAGATCATGTTAATTTTATATAAACTTTAATTTCTTCACTGCAGACATTGTGTTTCAAGCCTACTTTTGCTAAGAGATTTACTCTGCTAGTGAATATGGAGAAAAATTCTAAACGTTTCTTTGATAAAGTCACATGAAATCCTGGTCCCATTGAAAACAATGACAAAACTCTCACTGATTCAAATAAGGGGATGATTTGGCCTCTCAAGAATAGGAGGCTTTCCCCTGTCATGTCCATTATCTTCTGTTCTTTTGCCAAAAGAAAGTTTTCACAGGGAAAGGAGATGTCTGTGAAATCACACAAAATCCATACTGCTTTTAGACTCTGCTTTTGAATTATTGTACATAAAGAATATTAGGCTTATTATATATGCTAGCAAAAAATGGGCAAAGAAAATAAGTAAATCAATCAAAAAGGAAGAATTCAACAAAGTGGAGACAAACCACTCAGGATGAATCACAATGTGAACATCTATACAGCCATTCTGTTATTTCGAAATAATTTCAAAATAATGGACAGCTTATTCAGAAATCTGTACCTCATTCTATGAGAAATAACACCTATTCTGAAATATTTTGAAATTAGGTGTGTGCAAATGCTTAGAGTATAAGACAAATGTGTCTAGGTTGCAGGGGAAGGAGAAAATGAGGAGGTAATTTTTACAAATTAATTCATACATCTTTCATTGTTAAGCAATCTAAACCTGCTAAATAAGGAGTTCAAGTCAATACATTCATTTCACTCACTTACCACATTCAATACATGAAGATCAATGATTCAGCTACACCACAACCAAAATCACCCAACCATGAGTTTTCAAAATAAAATTATAATAATTTGACTTTCTTTTCCCCCCTTTTGCTCATAAACACAGATAGATATCAGATTCATACAGGCATGAAGTAATACACTACCTGCTTGTAAAGTTGGGACATTTTTACTCTCTCCTATTCTAAGAGCAGGTTTACACTGGGACATTCAGGAAAGTTAAGCAAAATGAAGTAAAGTTGTAATTTTTAAAGTGTGTTGGTTAAATCACAATAAACCCTTGTGTGAACAGTTCCATTTAGAAGTTAAGTGGCCTTAATTCATGCTATCTTAGTGTATTAATTAAAGGTCTGATGTAATCCCAAGACTATGTCAAAATAAAGCAAGTACTTTTTACTTCGTGCCAACAGGGTCCACATGGAAAGTTACAGTGCAACACTTCAGAACTATCTACAATTCATATCCTTTCAATCCACATTGTGGCACTATGAAAATATGGCACCAATAGTTAATATGGCTTAACTTCCCATGGAAACAAGCCCTATTAACATTCATCAAAACAGAACTGAAATTGTAAAGTTAATTTCTCATAGCTCCCATCACATGTGACAGTGTGTCAATAGGGCAAACTTTAAGGAGCTCTTTTAGAAAGGGTACAAATAATAGGTGGTCTGACCATATTTATATAACTGAAAACAATTAAACCAAGCAGGGCAATCTTTGGGCATCTTCTTAAGAATGATTACTACATAGCACAGGTGGTAGCCTCCAGTTCATCTTGAATAAGGAAGGTATCTTCACATCCCCAACTTCAAGAGCTAGGAACTTAATTAGTGCAATTAAGTCGCCTGGTAATTAGTAGGAAACATTTCTATGCAATGTATAATATTTACGTATTTACATCTGTTTCCTGTTTCTGGACTATATCAGGCCTTCAATATTCCTTTCATATTTCCATTTAACCTTATGCTTACTTCCTAGCCTTCAGATAAAGGATTATACAGTAAGCTAAACAATTTAAAAAACAATAAGCTGCTGTCCTGTTCAGTGCCTGAATCTAGAGTTGGAACTACATTCATATAGTATATCCTGCATAACCATTAAAACAGCCAGACTTACATGGTCATGTTTAAAAATCTAACAGCTGCCTATTTAGCAAAAATTCCTAGCTAGACAAAATTAAATATTTCAGTCATGCCCTATATTAAAATATACATATAAACAGTATATTATACATTAATAAATAGTTAACAGATGTTTCAATAGATGATTAATCAATTGTTACTGAGTACAATGGCTGCTTATAACCACCTATACTTTATATATAACATGCTTAAACATCTACTTAATAATTTATTACTTCTTTATAAACTATTTATAAATGCACTCAATGTAAAATGTGATTGATATGTCTAAATTAGAGACTAGTTGATGCTACAGCACGTGATTTAGAAGAAGAAACAGTTTCAGAACAGATATCATAGGAAATATAAAAAACTACAGTATATTGGCCTGACTAAATCTCCATCATGCCTTGGCTTCAGAACTACAGAAGACAGTCTGAAATCTGAGGAAAAGCACCCTAACAGTGTGCTGTGATTGTTGGTAATTATGCTGCACATAACTGTTTCCCTACTATCCTGTCTGCCATATACATATCTTTTCTCTCATCTTAAATTTACATTGTAAAGTCTACAATGAGGCTTTGGGTTACTGGTACTACTGCAATACAAATAACCAACATACTTTCCCGAAATCTGTTACTCTCTGAAAAAAAATGTTACTCTCTGACCAACTTGACACTGGGAAGACTGAATAGTTGCACAACTATAAAGAGTGCTCTGTGGGCTAACGGCTCAGAAACTGAATTGTCAGCTAGGGAGTACAAATGAGTCCTTATACCTTTCAGTTTTAATATACTCTGGGTAATCATAAGGTCGGGGTAGGTGGAACATCCCCAGAAATTTCTATCATCTTCAGTCTCAAAAAAAGTTTGGGTGCCCCCCTTACAGAAGAGCAATCTCCCATTAGAGTTGTCCACCCTACAGATTTGCAGGGGCTACAGTAACCTATAAATGCCTAATGGGAGGCTGAAAAAGGGTCAAAATCCATGTCTTCTTTTACATTTTTGAGAGTTCCCATCACAAGCAACTCTGTGTATGCTACCCACAAAATCTTTGGCCCAATAGGCCCCATCCAATCTCCTTGGATAGAAATACCAACAGTGTTCAAGCCATGCTACCAGTAAAATCCTTGGCAAGCTTAAACACAAAAAGGAAGCTTACAATAAGCAGAAACTTGAACAGAGGACTAGTGACGAGTATAAATATATTGCTCGAGAATGCAGGAGTGTAATCAGGAAGGCCAAAGTGCAACTGGATTTGCAGCTAATAAGGGATATGAAGGGAAACAAGTTTCTACAGGCATGTTAGCAATAAGAGGGTGGTCAGGGAAGGTGTGGGACCTTTACTGGATGAGGGAGGTAACCCAGTGACAGATGATGTGGAAAAAACTAAAGTACTCAATGCTTTTTTTGCCTCTGTCCTCACAGACAAGGTCAGCTTCCAGACTACTGCACTAGGCAATACAGTACAGGAAGGAGGTAGGCAGCCCTCGGTGGAGAAAGAACAGGTTAAGAACTATTTAGAAAAGTTGGACATACACAAATCCATCGGGCCTGATTTAATGCATCCGAGGGTGTTGAGTGAGTTGGCAGATGACATTGCAGAGCCATTGGCCATTATCTTTGAAAACTTGTGGAGACCAAGGGAGGTCCCCAACAGTTGGAAAAAGGCAAATGTAGTGCCCATCTTTAAAAAAGGGAAGAAGGATGATCCGGGGAACTACAGATCAGTCAGCTTCACCTCAGTCCCCAGAAAAATCATGGAGGAAATCCTCAAGGAATCCATTTTGAAGCACTTAGATGAGAGGAAAGTGACCAGGTATAGTCAATATAGATTCACCAAGGGCAAGTGAGACCTGACCATCCTGATTGCCTTCTATGATGAGATAACTGGCTTTGTGGACATGGGAAAGTCGATGGATGTGATATACCTTGACTTTAGCAAAGCTTGTAATACAGTCTCCCACAGTATTCTTGCCAGTAAGTTAAGGGTGTATAAATGGACTGTAAGGTGAATAGAAAGCTGGCTAGATTGTTGGACTCAACCGGTAGTAATCAACGCCTCAATGTCTGGTTGGTGGTCGATGTCAAGTGGAGTGCCCCAGGACTTGGTTCTATGGCCAATTTTGTTCAGCATTTTTATTAATGACCTGGATGAGGGGATGGATTGCACCCTCATTGCACCCTCAGCAAATTTGCAGATGACACTAAGGTGGAGAAGCAGTAGATACATTGGAGGGTAGGGATAGGGTCCAGAGTGAACTAGACAAATTGGAGGATTGGGCCAAAAAAAATCTGATGGGGTTCAACAAAGACAAGAGCAGAGTCCTGCACTTGGGATGGAAGAATTCTAAGCACTGTTATATGCTGGGGACTGACTAGCTAAGCAACAGTTCAGCAGAAAAGGACCTGGGGATTACAGTGGATGAGAAGCTGGATATGAGTCAACAGTGTGCCCTTGTAGCCAAGAAGGCTAATGGCATATTAGGGTGCATTAGGAGGAGCATTGCCAGCAGATCTAGAGAAGTGATTATTCCCCTTTATTTGGCACTGGTGAGGCCACATCTGGAATATTACATCCAATTCTGTCCTCCCCCCCCCCCTTACAGAAAGGATGTGGATGCATTGGATAGGATCCAGCAAAACCAAAATGATTAGGGGGCTGAAGCACATAACCTAAGAGGAGAGGCTGAGGGATTTGGGCTTGTTAGTCTGCAGAAGAGAAGAGTGAGGGGGGATTTGATAGCCTTCAACTACCTGAAGGCAGATTCCAAAGAGGATGGAGAGAGGCTGTTCTCAATGGTGACAGATGACAGAACAAGGAGCAATGGTCTCAAGTTGCTGTGGGGGGCCTTAGATTGGATATTAGGAAAAACTATTTTATGAGGAGGGTGGTGAAGTACTGGAATGGGTTTCCTAGGGAGGTGGTAAAATCTTCATCCCTAGAGATTTTTTAAGTCTCGGTTTGACAAAATCCTGGCTGAGATGATTTAGTTGGGATTGGTCCTGCTTTGGGCAGGGGGTGGGACTCGATAACCTCCTGAGGTCTCTTGCAGCCCTAGGATTCTATGATTGGCTGAGCATGGAAACTGTGGGGAATGAGTTGGTGGTGAGATGAAACTGGGAATGCATGAACAAGGACAGAGAAGACCAGGCAAGGAGACTCAGGCTAAGATGAGAAGCCTGAGGAGTGGAGACTGGAATTGATTAGGTGGGGAGAATGGAACTTGGGCAGGGGAGGAGAAGAGACAAAACTGGGTCAAGGACAGATTGAAATGGAAAGTGGTATCCGTTAAATCTATTGACAAAGTTCCTCATTACCTTGTAGTGCTGGTCTCCGTAAAGGATGACAATCTACTATATCTATTAGTGGTTCTGTTAGCTCAAGTGCCAGAGATCCATGAGTTACAATCCTGTTGATTAACCAGGTATGTGACAATATGGTGCTACATAATACAATCTCTAGGTATTTTGCAATTTGCTTTACAAGAACATCAAGGTTGCAAGCAAAAGTCAAGTATTTGTGTAAATGTAATTCAGTCCCATTGGACATATGCATTATGACAATATCTCTAGTTACAGTCACATTTTTCCACAGGATTCCTGCCTCATTCAGTGCACAGGATTGATCTGAATAAGGGTGTGTCCTGAAGGAAATTATCTGTACGACAACTGCAGATTTTTTTCCCCCAAAACGTGGAAGATGTGTACTGAATGAGGCAGGGGACTGAAGGAAAAGAAAGGATGGTCTTTAGTTGAGGCAGCTGAATGTTACTCTAGAGATTAGATTCTATGTTGATCTCTACAAAAACTTTCTATGTGGCACTAAGCAAGTCACGTAAACTAACCTTTTCACAGATAACTAATCAAGTGTTCTTCATTTTTTTGGCTGCTTGACTTGAGACCATGAGGCCTGATGATCTTATACTCTCCATACTTATCTATAAAACAGGGATTATAAGAACCCCTCACCAAATTAAGGTTTATGAAGCATTCGGATATTATAATGAGCAGCGTCCCGGGATCTGCGTGCGCCCGGGCCAGCCCCACTTCCCACCGGCCGGTTCCCCTCTGCTTTTCCCCCCAGCCAGCCCTACTCCCCCCCACGCCTTCCTGGCCAGCCCTGCTCCCCACTGGCAGGTTCCCCCCAATCTCCCCTGCCAGCCCCGCTCCCCTCCTGATAACCCTCCCCCCCCCTCCGCCCCATCTGAGATCAAGTGTATCCGGAATTTTTGTCAAAACCATCTGGCAACCCTAGTTACAGTGATAAGTTACCTAGTTCTACTGTAGAAATAGACTGTTAACTTTCTACATAACACATGTTCTAGTCTTCTAAAAACATATGTACTCAGCAATTTGACAATGCTGACACATTCCTCACATCAGATTCACAGACTGAGTTTTGTATCTTGGAATTTTGCAAGACTTTGCAACTGACAAAGAAGAATTAGATGCTACTGTTTTGGAACAAGCCACACAACTTAAATATTTAAAGTGTATGACTTAACTCAAGATTTACTGCTGTCTTTTATAGACATTCATGTATGCCATTAGTTGCAGCAGATGCATGGTAGTTGCACACACTGTGTCTATCATTCAAACCTGTACATGTGAATTTAACATGTCACAAAACACAGCACATTATCATGTAATTAAAGATGCTCATAATGCATATGCACAAGGCAACCTTAGTTCTGGTATTTCCTAAATTATGAATGCTTAATTGTGTAACCTTAACATTCTTTTAAAGTATTTCAATATAATTTAAATATATGTAATATGTGTTACCGTATTTTCCAGGTATAAACAAACAGGCAGTCCCCGACTTGCAGGTACGAACGGAGCTTTTCTCTCCCTGGAGGACACGCACTGCGGGACCTCGCGGTCCCACCGCCCGTGAACTCCGGGGCGAGAAAAGCTGCTCCGCGTCTCCCTGATCTGCAGACCAGGAAGACGCGGAGCAAAGCCGCGGAGGGGCTCTGGCAGCGGGACAGCCGCGGCGCGTCTGGGCTGCCCCGCTGCCCGAGCCCCTCCGCGGCTTTGCAAAGCCTCGGGGGAAGCCGGCAGCAGGACAGCCCAGACGCGCCGCGGCTGTCCCGCTGCCGGCGTCCTCAGAGGCTTTGCTCCCAGTGTCCCTGGTCTGCTGGAGACGGTCCCCAGCAGACCAGGGATACCGGGAGCAAAGCCGCAGCAGCGGCGGGGTGCCGCGCTTCTGAGGCTTTGCCAGAGCAAAGCCTCAGAAGCGCGGCACCCCGCCGCCGCTTCGGCTTTGCTCCCGGTGCCCCTGGTCTGCTGGGGGACCGTCTCCAGCAGACCAGGGACACCGGGAGCAAAGCCGGGGAGGTGGAGGGGTCCTGCGCCTCTGAGGCTTTGCTCTGGCAAAGCCGGGGAGGCACGGGACCCTGCCGCGGCTGCGGCTTTGCTCCTGGTGTCCCTGGTCTGCTGGAGACGGTCCCCAGCAGACCAGGGGCACCGGGAGCAAAGCCGCAGCAGCGGCGGGGTCCCGCACCTCTGAGGCTTTGCCAGAGCAAAGCCTCAGAGGCGTGGCACCCTGCTGCCGCTGCGGCTTTGCTCCCCGTGTCCCTGGTCTGCTGGGGGGGGGCACAGCTAGTGCGCCCCCCCCAGCAGACCAGGCTTTTGTTGTGGACCCTGGGACAGAGCAGCTGGGGCACTGCCGGTTGGCCTCTTAAGGGGGGGTAGTCTTATACGGCGAGTATAGGCAAAAACCTATGTTTTAACTAGAAAATTAGGGGGCCGTCTTATACGCCCAGTCGCCTTATACGCCGGAAAATACGGTACATAAAAAAACCCACTACTATTATGAGGGTTGTTCTTGGACATATATTACTTTACTCACACACATTACTTGAAAAGTGTTTCTTTAGATTTCATAATTATGTATTTATCACACAGAAATATCTCAATCCTATAAAGAGTTACTCATTAGTTAATTTTTGAGTACTAACATTGATGTTCATGGGTATATCCATGAACCTAAAGTTAGGAATGTGCAAAAGTCTTTGAAAGATGTTGTAACTCTTCTTAAAAGTTATATAAAGAGAACAACATGGGGGAATTAAAATAGATAACTTCATAATTTTCTGCTTAATACTTACATCATCTGTTTTCTTTTTAGCATGGGGTCCATATGTTTCTTCAGAACCTAAGAGCTGTATGTTAACTGAACAGTAGTCTTCATACCCAAGCTGACTGAAAATAAGGCGAGTCCTG
The DNA here is from genome assembly GCF_049634645.1 of Pelodiscus sinensis. Lineage (NCBI taxonomy): Eukaryota > Metazoa > Chordata > Testudines > Trionychidae > Pelodiscus > Pelodiscus sinensis. The sequence goes on along the minus strand of NC_134715.1, from coordinate 56,974,583 downwards.
CAACAGATTTTTTGTTATTAGCAAGCTGCTTCAAAAAGATTATATGCAGTAACAGTGCAGGCCATCAGTTTTAGTTCTGTGTGCTAGTTAAATCTGGATTTGAATACTTCTTTTCTGGGTAAATTTATTTCTCTATCATAGTGTTAATATCAAGTTAGTTATACTCAAAATATGTCTGGATATCTCGATTCTAAATTTCTGTTTATTTAATTTATTCTAAAGATGGCCTGCAAAGGAAAAATCAATGGGCTTGTACTTTTTTATTTGCTTCATTCTGATAAATGAAGAAAGCTGAAAATGTTATTAACATTAATACATTCTGCTTACTTTTACATTAGAAATTCAGCACCTATCTTTGTTCTTCCTGGAAAACTCTATGAATAATTAAGAAATACATGAATGATATCACAAATACCAAGGAAGTGAAATCTACTTGACTGAATTGAGGAAGCATTTTTATTCAGACTTAAAATTCCTTGTTTTGTGTTAATCCCTCTTTGTATTAAATGCCTAAGGACAGTCCGAAGAAAAGTTATTTGTTGAATTTTTAATATCCCCAGCTCTTCAGTCAAGAGCTGAGAAGCTATAAGTACATTTCTCTATATTCCTTCCCATTGGAGACTTCCACTAAAAACAGGGGGTATGTCTACACTACCACACTAGTTCGAACTAGGGTGGTTAATGTAGGCAACCGAAGTTGCAAATGAAGCCCGGGATTTGAATTTCCCAGGCTTCATTTGCATCTTGCCAGGCGCCGCCATTTTTAAATGTCCGCTAGTTCGGACTCTGTGCCCGCGGCTACACGTGGCACGGACTAGGTAGTTCGGATTAGGCTTCTTATTCCGAACTACCATTACTCCTCGTGGAACGTGCCGCGTGCCGCATGTAGCCGTGAGCACGGAGTCTGAAGTAGCGGACATTTTAAAATGGCGGCGCCTGGCAAGATGCAAATGAAGCCCGGGAAATTCAAATCCCAGGCTTCATTTGCAACTTCGGTTGCCTACATTAACCACCCTAGTTCGAACTAGGGTGGTAGTGTAGACATACCCAGGAAGACAACACTTGACTTTCCCAATGTGTCTATGGTTAACAACGAGCAGGAGAGAGGAAAGGGGAAAAAACAGTGGAAAAACATCTTTCTAGCTTCCTTCATAATGCATTAAAAAAAAGTATATACCCATTTTTCCTTTGCAGATCATCTTCAGCAGTCACAGATAACATAGGTTGACCTATTTTTGATAGATTTAGGATTTAATTTTAGATGGTATTTACATAACTTTTATTAGTTAAAAGCAAACTGCCATAAAATTTAAATTTGAATTTTACCAGATGCTAAAGCAACTGGAAATGAGAAAAAAGGGACAGGAATTACAGTATTCCAGACATCACAGTCTAGAGTAAAGAGCCAAGGACTCCTGAGTTCTAATATGAGCTCAGCTACTGACTCACTTTGGCTATGTCTGTATTGCAATGACAGACTGTGGCACAGAGTCTCAAAGCTTGGGTGAACCAAACTGGGCTTGGGCTGCAGGGCTAAAAACTGCAGTGTAGATGTTCAGGCTCAGGCTGAAGCCTGGACTTTGAGACACATCCCCCACCACAAACCACAGCAGTAGAACTGCTGGGAAGCCTGTAGCCAATCAGCACAGACTCAAAAGTAGGCTGCTCTGAATGGAGAGATGGAGAAGCCAAAATGGCTGGTGGATGTATTAATTCAGGAGAGAGACTTTAGAATAAATTACAACTTGCAGATATAGCTATGTGCCTCTTATGGATTCTCTGGAATTTGAACAGGCCTTGGGGGTATCCTTGGAACCTGTGGCAAAACTCTTTATTTCTTTCAGACAAACCCCAGTGGCACGTACAGTTTGAATGTGCCTGTGTCTAAAAGCTTCCAAATTCTTTCCTCAGCCTCAAACCAGGGACACCATTTAACCTCTCAATGCAATCACCTCAAACTGTTGTCAGAGGCTGTGTTTTCTCTCAGAAGTAGCAAAACACTCTATAGTATCATCTAGTGACACGGAGAAATACACATAAGAAAGAAGTTTTCTGAGATTTTACAGGGTATGGCTAGACTGCGGGGAGCGGGGGAGATTTCGGGATACTTCTGGTATTCCGAAAAAAAAAAAACTCTGCCGCATCCAGGGAATGCATTTGCTCCTCCACTTTTTCTTGCAGAAGAGCAAACACATTCTTTTGGAAGTCCCTGTATTCCTCGTTCTATGAGGAAGAAGGGGGCTTCAGAAAGAGGGTTTTTTTCCGACATGTCAGAAAAGCCTCTTCCGACAAAAGAATTGGAAAAAGGTATGCAAAATGTGGAGCACATTTTACGTACTTTTTTTCAACAAAAACTTGTAGTCTAGTCGTATCCCAGTGATCGCTATAAGATCAGGCATGACCAATCCTTTTCAACTTATTCATAAATGATCTGGAGAAAGGGGTAAGCAGTGACGTAGTAAAGTTTGCAGATGATACCAAACTGTTTAGGATAGTCAAGACAGAAGCAGACTGTGAGGGACTCCAAGAAGATCTCACCAAACTGAGTGATTGGGCAACAAAATGGCAAATGAAATTTAATGTGGATAAGTGTAAAGTAATGCACATCGGGAAAAATAACCCCAACTATACGTACAGTATGATGGGGGCTAATTTGGCTATGACAAATCAGGAAAGAGATCTTGGAGTTATCGTGGACAGTTCCCTGAAAACTTCCACACAGTGTGCAGCGGCGGTCAAAAAGGCAAATAGGATGCTAGGAATTATTAGGAAAGGGATAGAAAATAAGACCCAGAACATCTTACTGCCCCTGTATAAAACTATGGTACGCCCACATCTTGAATACTGTGTACAGATGTGGTCTCCTCACCTCAAAAAAGATATTTTGGCCTTGGAAAGGGTTCAGAAAAGGGCAACTAAAATGATTAGGGGTTTGGAACGGGTCCCATATGAGGAGAGGCTAAAGAGACTGGGATTTTTCAGTTTAGAAAAGAGGAGACTGAGGGGGGATATGATAGAGGTATATAAAATCATGAGTGATGTGGAGAGGGCTGATAAAGAAAAGTTATTTATTAATTCCCATAATAGAAGAACTAGAGGACACCAAATGAAATTAATGGGTAGCAGGTTTAAAACTAATAAAAGGAAGTTCTTCTTCACACAGCGTGTTGTCAACCTGTGGAACTCCTTGCCAGAGGAGGCGGTGAAGGCTAGGACTATAATAGAGTTTAAAGAGAAGCTGGATAAATTCATGGAGGTTAGGTCCATAAAAGGCTATTAGCCAGGGGATAAAATGGTGTCCTTGGCCTCTGTTTGTCAGAGGCTGGAGAGGGATGGCAGGAGACAAATCGCTTGATCATTGTCTTCGGTCAACCCTCTCTGGGGTACCTGGTGCTGGCCACTGTCGGTAGACAGGATACTGGGCTAGATGGACCTTTGGTCTGACCCAGTACGGCCGTTCTTATGTTATGTTCTTATGTAAGATAATCTATCATTCTTAGCTTATGCAAAGCCATGAGCAAACTTGGATTCTAAAATCAGGCATGACACTAAAAACAAGAGGCCAACATTTTTTTGATCCACTGAGCAATCTTGCACCCAATGAAGTAAACAGATACTTATAAAATTCAGGTGCTTAAGTTTGAAATATGTTCTGTAGCAGCTTTCAGTACATAGCTATGTTCTGTGTGTCCTTTGACCCAACCTTTGTTGTGGGACTTGCAGTCATTTTATTGTAGCCCCAATAGCATTGCTACTTTAAAGAGTTCCTACCCAAAGCAGAATTATGGCTTTGTTTCTTAGCTGGGCTTCCTGTAAATGCTAGCTCAGTCCTGACTTGACAGGCACTTTAATCCATCCACCCGTTTTTGAGTTAAAATGGAGGAATGACCAGTTTGTGGCATTTTAAGGGTAGCTTACATAGAAGCATTACAGCAGTGTAGCTGCACTGTTGTCACGCATCTGCTGAAGACACTCTGTGCTGACAGGGGAGCACTCCCATTGGCATAATTATTCCACCTCCCAGATTGACATAAATTAGACTATTGGGACACAGCACCTGTGTGGACAGTGCTTAAGTTGCTGTAACTTGATTCGCTCAAGGGGGTATCTTTTTCAGACTCCTGAGTGCTGTAAGTTACATCAACTTAAGCAGTAATGTAGACCTACTCTAAGTGGAGTTGCATATTAAAAGCGTGTTAGCCCAGCACTTCAGGATCTGCACTGAATTCCAATACATTTCTGGACAGAATTCAAGAAGTTGGTTTTAATCTATAAATGCCTAAGAGTTTGAGACCTCAGACTTTGCACACAGGAAATTTAGCAATAATTTAGGGCATGAATTTGAAGTGTACTAGCTACTCCGCATTGAATCCCCTGTAGATACTCTTACTGAGCACTACAAATTCCTTTAGATAGTTTAACTTGTGCATCATATATTAAAGCTAATGTGCAAAATGGCACTCTTAGCACATTGTAAAAGTGTCCATCCACAGTGGGAGTTAATGTGGAGTAACAAATGCTAGCTACTATGGGCTTTTTTCTCTGTGTATATAAACACCTATTTACCTGGGAGACTGATTGTCCCAGTCTCATTCTGGCAGAACCAAAATCAGTTGAGTTGGAACCAAAATCAGTTGAGTTGGCAGAACCAATCACTTGAGATGGAGTTTCAATATAAAGAAAAGGATATTCTCTGAGAGGGGTCACTGACTGTACAACGCACTTCTCTGCCCTTGGTCTATGAAAGCTAAGATGCACTAAACTTCTAGACCTTTATTTAATCCCCTTTTTGTTCAGGTGTAAGCAGGTATCTTTTATAGGCAGTCCTTTATGTTAAGATTTTTAAATGTATGGGAAGATATATGCCCAGACCTCTGGATGGGGACCAATAGTTTTTAAAGTTTGTTCAATAAAATAAGAAAACTGTTCTGAGGTTCCAAAATGTCATTAGGATGCCTTAAGACAGAAACTGGGCCCTGGTCCAAAGTTAGCAAGTTATTCACTTCACTTCTTGCACATCCAGAAACAATCTATTTGCTGATAAATCATGTCACTAGTATTTTGTAGCTGCATAACGATTTTATGGAGAAAGGAAAAGAGGTTCTATAATTTACATCATTTATATCTTGAGATGTCCTTCCATGTAAAAGAATGCAATATTTGAGGATATCTACTAGTTGATAAGACTGCCAGCTTATTAATACAATTTATCATTATATTTTGATTTCCAATTTAAACAACAAAAATAAAGCATATTTCTAATAAATACCTTTTCAGAATGCTTTCTGCAGTTCGTCTTCCTTTTTCTACTGCTTTTGGCCCTACCACTGTGCAGACAGCTGTAGCTCTAAAACCATCCAGGTAAGTGGCATTTACCTAGTAATTAAAGATTATAAAATGAATAGAAAGATTTTTCATAGTTTACTGTAAAAGTCATATTTTCTCTAAATATTTTTTCTTCCTGCATTTTCCTTTACCCTTCAAACACACTTACTCTATTGGCACGCCCCTCCACTTAACACAGCTATACATATTTAGAACTTTCCTCATAGGTCTAAGTTTTTGTTTTATTGTGGAGAGGATTATGTAAGCAAAATACCTGCCCATTCATTATGTTATCTGAGATTCTGAGTAAACAATTCCACAAAACTAATACATACAAATATAAATAAGTCTGATTAATGTCACATTGATTTTTCAGAACAAAAATTCAGTAAGGCCACCCAACATTTTATCATTAACATTTTCATTACAGTATATATCCTAATAATGTCTCTAAAGAACTATTTTGAAATGTCCTGTTGACTTATGTACAATTAATTTTAGTACTATTTTACTATCCTGTAATACATGAGAGTTCATATTTTAATTATTTTTCTTAATATAAATATTATGTATCTAAATTTTTTGCTAGTTCCTTCAAATGTTGAATTCAAGTGCTTTTGATATGAAATGTAATGCCTTTTTTATTCAGTGTCATTTTTAGAATATATTTATTATTTTTAAAATTATATTTTTTTAATATAAAAATTGCAATGATTAGTCCTCAATGAAGAAAACGCACTACTTAAATCTGATTCTGGAAAACAAAGCAATCTGAATTCTATCAGTGACTAATCAGAAATCCTCTTAATTACTTAAATTTATTTTTAGAGTTCAAAAACAACTGAAACTCTCCCCTCCCCCAAACCTGAGGGAAAAGTTTGTTCCCAGGCAGAGACCACCATGAGAGTTTTTTATTCTAACATTATGTAACTAGAAATCTTTATCTAATACTGAAAGACTGAAAAAATATACAAGGCCAATCAGTTAATTTTGTACAGAGGGTGGAGACTATGCCTACAAATAACCAACACCTCGTTAATTAGGAGACTGTCATGGCCTATTCAGTCATAGATTATATAGTCATTACTGTGATGGTTAAAGACAAAATATATTCCTTTATAAAGCAGACATAAAGATGATTATTTGAAAAATAATGTATGAGTGTAAAGCTTAAGGACTGCTTGAGTACCAGAGAAAAAAGAAATTGGCACTATTCATTTATATGTAAAAGAGTAGCATACTCCAACCCAATGACTTTAGAGATTCATATGGCTTCTGCACTGAGATTACCTATGTCCAAAACCATACTTCCATCTTATTTGACAACAATACTGCTTATTTTAAAATCTTAAATACCTTTTTTTAAAAGGTAACTTAAACACTACCTTGAGATATAAAATGCATCATATACATTATATTATATATATTCTTTCAAGCTGACAGAAATATTTTAAATGTAATCATTGGACATTTAAAAAATTGTCTGGGCTATAATTTATCACATATACAATAATGCCAGCGTATTTATAGATTCTATTCCTTCTATAAAAACATAATTTAATAATTTTAAATAGATCCAGTCAAATCACCTCTGCTTTGATCCGGCAATATCTGTGGTCCAGCATAAGAGTTAGCCAGATGTCCACTTATGTGGCCAAGTTTCCTGTGGTCCCATAAAGTTTGTTTACAGCCAGCAGTCCTAGCTCTCAGTGCTCTGTGCTGTTAGTTAGCTCTACTTTATTCTTAAATGTCTTCTAACAGCCCAGTAAGCAGTGGAAGTGTTGGTAATGCTGCTAGATAATATTGACCTCCAGTGGCCGGGCAAATTCTCTGGTGTTGCAGTCCCAATGATGCAGGACTAGAAAGGTTCAGCCTGTACTACTAACAGCAGTTTTAATTTATGGATCCAATCTTGTTCACAAAGTTGAAGTTTCACTATTGGTTTACCTGGAATTTGCTTGCCTAAATTGGTGTCACTGAAGGGAGTAAAGACCACTACAAGACTATGGTAACCCATAATTAAAAAAAAAATCATTTACGTAGCATCTTCCAATAGGGTCATATAAAACATTATGAACATTAATTCATCAATCTTTCACAGGACCTTTTTGAAACAGCAAAGAGTGATCCTAGTATCAGTAATTATGCAGTATTTTGTCTTTGGGAATCATGTGCTTAAGATGTTTCACACTGAACCAAGATAGGATTTGAGAGCTAACTTAAAAATAATGACAACTTTAATTAAAATATGATTTTGTGACTGAAAGCAGAATTTTATAATTAAAGGAATCCTCAATCTTATTTACTATGGTGTTCTCTGGACTTGCTCACAGACTTATAACCTCACTTTAGGATATAGCAATTTCACTTATGTGTGTCAAAACACTAGGTGTGGAAAAGTGTTTCACCTTCTAGTAGTATTGTTTTTTTCTCCAAAATATCAACATTTCACAATTCAAGAACATTTCGTTCTACATAATTATCAAAGTAATAAGAAAAGAACCTTATAAAATGTTGAAGGAGGTGATCCTTTTGCTCCATGAATTTTCACTGCCCCACCTTCAATACCTAGAATGTTTAAAAATATCTATTTTAATAACTTCAATATAATTTCTGTTTGTGACATAATGCAAACCAAGAATGTCACTAACATTCCTATCAAGGTCCATGCAAATGAGAAAGTCTTCTATTGAATAGTCTCATCTGCATTAGCAAATCAAACATCTACTTCATGGTGTACAAATCCATGGACTATGTTCAATTTGCCTTTTAACATAACTGTTGGAATATTTATGTAATTTAGTTCAATACGCAACATGACATAGCCTTAGGACTCAACTTTTGTTTTCTGCTCTATTGAAAACACACATCTACAATTCCTAGTAAATTCAAGGATTTTGCATTTCTTTTAAAAAATCTTAAACTATTGACATTTAGCGGCATATTAAGTTGAAATTCTTAGATCTCTGGGACTGTGACCTGACCCCCTCTCCCAACTGAGGAGGGTTTCACAGAAAGAGAATTGGAAAGAGAGTAGCAAGTGATAATGTATCACACCACTGACTGCAGTTCGCTTGTGGGCTGGGCTGCTTCACTTGGAAAGATTAAGGAATTAACAGAAGGAGAAAGACAAGAGTCTGTCTGGAGGGAAATGGTAGGCTACTATGTCCTGGCTGGAACTCGATGGTAAAAGTTATAGGCCTTATGTAGCCTTACTAACCCTGTTGATAACAGCAGCAAGATAACCTAAAAAACATTTCAGGGCAAATAATGTATTTGGGTATGTCTACACTAGAAAGTTAGTTCGAACTAACGGACGTTAGTTCGAACTAACTTTCCTATGCGCTACACTAGCGCTCCGCTAGTTCGAATTTGAATCGAACTAGCGGAGCGCTTAGTTCGAACTAGGTAAACCTCATTTTACGAGGACTAACGCCTAGTTCGAACTAGCTAGTTCGAACTAAGGGCTGTGTAGCCCTTTAGTTCGAACTAGTGGGAGGCTAGCCCTCCCCAGGTTTCCCTGGTGGCCACTCTGGCCAACACCAGGGAAACTCTATGCCCCCCTCCCGGCCCCGGACCCCTTAAAGGGGCACGGGCTGGCTACGGTGCCCGTGCCAGGTGCAAGCCTGCCAGCACCCAGCTAGCAGACCCTGCACCTGGCACGGCACAGAGCCACCCACCCGATGCCCCCCAGCCCACCCCCTCTTGCCGGGACCAGGCTGGCGGCTCCCGGGAGCTTGCCCTGGACCGCAAGAGGCGGGCATCTTCCTGACTAGTGCGGACATCGTGGACCTTGTCCATGATCTCCGCACTAGGCACAGGAAAGTGGCCGTCTAGGGCAGGAGAGCTGCCAGCCTGGCCACCCAGGAGCAGGTGTGCATGAAAATCAAGGGGGTCCACTGAGACCCCCGACCCTGAGCTTACAATGGCCGTCCTGGGTCAGACCAAAGGTCCATCTAGCCCAGTAGCCTGTCTGCCCACAGCGGCCAACCCTAGGGACCCTGGAGGGGATGGACCGAAGACAATGACCAAGCCATTTGTCTCGTGCCATCCCTCTCCAGCCTTCCACAAACTTTGGGCAGGGACACCACTCCTACCCTCTGGCTAATAGGACTCCATGGACCCAACCTCCATCACTTTATCTCACTTCCCTTTAAACTCTGTTCTAGTTGTAGCCTTCACAGCCTCCTGCAGCAAGGAGTTCCACAGGTTAACTATTTGCTTTGTCAAGAAGAACAACTTTCTCTTACTAGTTTCAAGCCTGCTACCCATTCCTTTCCTTTGGTGTCCTCTAGTCCTTCTTTATGGGAACTCAGGAAGAACTTTTCTGAATGCACCCTCTCCACCCAACCCCTGCTTTTACAGACCTCTATCCTGTCCCCCCTCCGTCTCCTCTTTTCTAAGCTGAACAGTCCCAGTCTCTGTAGCCTCTCTTCATCTGGGACCTGTTCCCAACCCCTGATCATGTTAGTTGCCCTCCCCTCTCCCAGCCTTTCTCTTCCCCTCTCCCACCTCCTTTTCCCAGTCTCCCCCAGTTTTTTTCAATAAAGACAGAGTCAATGTTGGAAGAAACGTTATCTTTATTTTGTACATCAAGAAGAAGGGGGGCTAGGGAAGGGCAAGTGGAAGGAGGTGAGGGAGGAATGGGGTACGAGCCCCCGATGGGGAGGACTGGGCTGGCTCTGCGGGCTTCTGGGGGTGGAAGCTCTCCTGCAGCCCCCCCAATTACCCCCTCTCCCCAGATGGCAGCCTGCGGCAAGTGCAGCCGGGCTGATGGCCGAGTGGTGTGATGTGCCCAGTGTGGGCACTCAGGGCACTCCAAGCCAGAACTTCTTTGCAAGCGGGGCACCCCTTAGAACTGTGTGTCCGGGGTGGGGGTCGGGACCCTTTAAGCGCAGCCCTCGGCTAGCCTGAGACAGTATCTCCATGCTCTAAGTCCTCCTTTTATGCCCTGCCGGCACTGCTTCTGGCCATCATTAAGCCCTGTTCAGAGTCCACTCAATGTGGACTTACTAGTTCGAACTAGCAAAACGCTAGTTCGAACTAGTTTTTAGTTCTAGATGCGTTAGTTCGAACTAGCTTAGTTCGAATTAACTAATTCGAACTAAGTTAGTTCGAACTAGCGCTGTAGTGTAGACGTACCCTTTGATACTACATATCATAACATGAGTAAGAAGTCAGTCAAAGCACTGTCTCTCTAATCTTAGGGCTTGATCCTGTACCAATGAAGTCAACTGCAATGTTCCAACTGACTTCAGTAATGCAGGATCAAGGTCTTATTCAATGTGGCTACGTCTAGACTACATCCCTTTTTCGTAAAAGGGATGTAAATTAGACGTATCGCAATTGCTAATGAATCGGGGATTTAAATCTCCCCCGCTTCATTAGCATAAAAATGGCTGCCGCTTTTTTTTCGGCACGGAGCTTTGCCGGGAAAAAGCGCCAGTCTAGACGCTGATCTTGCGGAAAATAAAGCCTTTTCCGAAAGATCCCTTATCCCTTATTTCATAGAGGGATAAGGGATCTTTCGGAAAAGGCTTTATTTTCCGCAAGATCAGCGTCTAGTCTGGCGCTTTTTTCCGGCAAAGCTCCGTGCCGAAAAAAAAACGGCAGCCATTTTTATGCTAAGGAAGCGGGGGAGATTTAAATCCTCGCTTCATTAGCAATTGCGATACGTCTAATTTACATCCCTTTTACAAAAAAGGGATGTAGTCTAGACGTAGCCTGTATGTATAACCCCACCTACATTTAAATAAGATTCAGCTTGTCTCTAATAAATCTATGTCTGCAAGTGTTTAGCAAAATATGGAAGTCATCATACAAATATTCCAAAAATAAAGAGAACTTCTTCTGATACCTTCTGAAGAATGAAAATTTACAATAATTTTAAATGACACTATCAAAAATACAATAATAGCAAGGTTCACTTAGGGTTATTTTAACCTGCCCCTCTGCTATTAAAGAATAATATTTCTGCAATCAGATGAAAGATCTGCAGGATTTTTAAACAAGGTGAAGAAGAAATGAATGACATCCATCATCTGAAAGAAAGCAGCAATACCTCTTAGTTCAAGCATGTATTGTAACTAATCCTTCAGTACAATAAAATCTGCAATGTGAACATCACAAATAGATAGCATGCCCTGTTCTTTCTGGTGTACATGTCAAAGCACTTAAAACTAAAAGTATTTAAGAAATCTGCCTATCGTCCATCTGTTATATTTCTAAGAGGAGGACTAACTGAAAGTTCATGTGAAAGTTCATTTGAAGTTCAAACGTGTCATATCGGGTCATTTACAAGCTAAAAGTTCATTGGAAGGTTAAGGTTCTATTTAAAAAAAAAAAAAAAAAAAAAGACTAGTGGCTAAAAGCAACAAGCTGGCCTTATCAGACTATTTGTCATTTGATTATGTTGCATGAGCAGAAAGTTAACTGTACAATTTTAAGACAGAAATGTTTTCCTTAAAAATAAAGCTAATATGAAGTTTAGGTTTGAGTTTTTAGTTTGAGTTTTAATTGTTTGGGGTTGTATAAGGAAATTAGATTCCCATATTGGGTAAGATCCATAAAAAGCAAATTCTTGTTTAAGCTGGTTTGTCTATAAAACATGAGGACTAAGAATTAAAAGATGTCAAGTTACTCTAAATGAGCCAGGTTAGCAAGATGGCTTATCCAAACTACTGATCTTGAAGTCTAGTATTCAAATCTGGGCCTGCAATTAAAGTATTTTGGAGGATAGTGGGATAGGATTTCTATAATAGGTGTTCTCTAGCTGAAAAATCTTACTCTTTAAGGTGACACCGTTAAGTGGCTAAAAAAACAAAGCTTTATCATGTGCTGTCATTGCCAAGAGAATGAATATGTGTGGGAGTGAGAGAGAAGGAGGCACTGTATCAATAACTAGTAACAAAAAGAAGGTGAGCTGGACTAATATTTAGTGAAATATAAAAGAGTAGGGGAGTACTTCCTGAAAGTCCCAGCAAAAATATTTGAAGTGCTATAGAAATACATTGTTTAATAAACTTAGTATATATTATATGTGTAATTTAATTAAGAAACAAATAATTAGGTTACTCAAAAATATGCTGAAATAAAGCTAATGCAAATTTCCAAAGACTGACACCAAGAAATCTGGATATTCTTGTGAGTTAGCCCATCTTAATCTGTTCTTCAGAAGAACAGATTTAGCAAGTAAAGCTACATGGAAAGTATGGAAACTGCAGTAACTACTTTACCTTGACAACATAACTTACTAAGCAGATTTCCTTAATATAAGGGTCCTCTACTGGAAACAGCTACTAACCTGGAATTTCAGTAATGGAAACTTGAGAAAAGTCACATGTAACGTCTGGCAAGAGATAACGCTGAGGATTGCCAATTTCATATACCAACTGTTCAGCCACCGTGCCAAAAGAGATTAGGCCCCCTGTATCAGGTGGTTTGGATAGAGTAAAATGTCCATCAGAAGAACATTCTACTATGGGAAACCCCATGTTGTGCCTGAAGAGTTAAAAACATTAAAATATTAAGTTTCAGAATAAACCTAAAAATGATTAATCACTTCACAAGTAATAACTAACACATCCCAATATTTTCATAGACGCAACTCAATTATACATTAGCCAATAAGATACAGCATAGAGCCTTTATAGATGCAAACTCAAAACAATACTGAATAAACTGTCAAGACAACTAACTATATTATCTGCAAGAAGACAGGTAAGACCACACATTTATATCAATTATACTGCTCAGTAATAACATGTAGAAGTAATCATAGACAGAACCCCCCAAAACTAGAAGAGGAGTGAAGAAGCCACCATAAACTAGACACTAATACAATGGTTGGAGATGTGAGAAGAGAATCAGGAATAAATATTCATATAACCCAAGGAAGAGGTAGGATACAGAAAGAAGTTCTTGACCAACAGTTCCACACGTAGATAGGCAGGTACAGGAAATCAGAATAGAAAACCAGCCTTGCAATTTTACAGGTCATTGACAATTTATTAGCGCAAGTAAACTGTAACGGAGGGTGGAGAAAACAGAGAACTTAGGGTACGTCTACACAACAGCATTATTTTGGAATAATGGACATTATTCTGAAATAACATTGCAAGAGTCTACACAGCAAGCCCATTATTTCTAAATAATTTCAAAATAACAGGTGACTTATTTCAGATTCTGTAAACCTCATTTTATGAGGAATAACACCTATTCTGAAATAGCTATTTCGGAATAGGGTGTGTGTAGACAGGGCAGCTGGAGTTATTTAGAAATAATTGGCCTCCCACCCTTCCCACAGGTGCCTTGCTGGCCCCTCTGTCCACACTCATCAAAACTCTGTAGTCCCCCTTCCCCTGCAGCCCTTAAAGCTGCAGCCACAGGTGAAAGGGTTTGTGGCAAACAGCAGACCCTGCTTTTCCTCTGCCATACTGCTGCAGCCTGCATGGCTGTCATTGCTGCCAAGAGACACTCCCATACTCCATCTGAGCCCTCCATGGCTCTAGCTGAGCAGGCAGCAGGCTCCTAGGATGCTGCCTGGGGACGGAAAAGGAATGCACCTTCCCGGTCTGGTGCAGTGATCCTGACCCTCAATGAGGTCTGGGGAAAGGAGGCAAACCTCCAGGATCTCTGCACCAGCCATAGGAACATGGATGCCTACGGCTGGATGATTGAGAGCCTGGCCAACAAGGGCCACATCCACACCCAGGGGCAGGTGCAGATGAAAGTAAAGGAGTTCTGCCAGTCCTATGCCAAGATTAGAGAGCCCAGCTCCTGCTCCGGGGCTGAACTCTACTGTACAGACCTGCACCGCATCCTAGGGGGCGAGTCAGTCCCTTCCCCCCGGCAGTGGATTCACAGCTGGAAACACCTGTTGTCACCCTTCTGGGGGACAGAGACGTGGAGGAGGAAGAGGAACAGCTGGATGAGGCCAGCACCATCACCATGTTCACCCTGGAGCCAGTACCTCATGCCCTGGATGTCTCCCAGGCACCATCTGAGGCTGGGGAAGGCACATCAGGTGAGTGCCATTACTTTCCCTACACACACAGGGTATGTCTACACTACCCTCCTAGTTCCACGAGGTGTACCGGTAGTTCGGAATAGGAAGCCTAGTCCGAACTACCTAGTTCGAGCCCAGTGTAGCCACGCTGCACGGGGTTCGAACCAGCGGGGTTTTAAAAATGGCGGCTCCCCGCTTATGCAAATGGAGCCCGGGAAATTCAAATCCCAGGCTTCATTTGCAAGTGCAGTATGCCTACATTACCCCCCTAGTTCGAACTAGCGGGGTAGTGTAGACATACCCACAGAGTGGAGACGGCCGATGCTGAGAGGCTGGAGCACGTGCCTCGCTCACCCTTCTCGGCTTGGGGATTGTGTAGCAGCCCGTGCTAGTCCGGGGCACACAGCCCCAGGAGGCTGCACCAGAGGACCCTTGTGCTATTGCTCACAGGTTTGAGGAGGCTTCTAAAACTCCTGATACCGGGGTAGGGCGGGCTCCCACCACAAGCCACCACTAGAAGAAGGCTAGGGACATGGAGACACACACGTACTCAGGAGCACTGCTCATGGCACATGGGCATGCTCGCATACACCCAGCAGCACCTGTCCTGGGGACAGTGTGGCAAGGCACAAGAGCATCTGCCACTCACACACGCCTCCCCACAACACCTTGCCCCCCTCTCCTCCAGTGGGCAGGGATACAAGTCCTCTTTCCATGGGATGCTGCCACTGCCGGATCCAGCATAGAGGAAAAAGCCCAGCCGTCCTGTGGCCCCACTCCCACCCACAAGATCCCGCTCTGGCTGGCACCTTCCCATACCTGTTTGTCCCCGGGACGTGGGGGTAGTGAGGCTCCCCACTGGACATCTGGGCCTCTGTAGGAAAGGGCCCACATAGGAAAATGAAGCAGCGATTTAAATAAATGGCCACCATGCTGTGCCAATCAGCTGTTTGGTGGCACAACGGGGCAGTCTGAACGTACCGTGGTCGACAAGGGAAGCCTTTGCTGACCACTCCGTTATGCCTCGTGAAATGAGGTTTACCGGAGCGGTCGACAAAGGCTTCCCTTGTCGACCGCGGCACGCCCAGACTGCCCTGCTGTGCCACCAAACAGCTGATCGGCACAGCGCGGCGGCCATTTTGATGTAAATGAAGTGGCGATTATTTAAATTGACGCTTCATTTTCCTATATCTAGTAAACTCATCTACGTGGCTCTGTTGACGGAGCCATGTAGTCTAGACATACCCTGACTTAATACAGCTTTGAAGCTAAACTTTGAAGAAGGAAAATTATGCTTTTAACCATCTGTTGCTGCCTGACTTCATACCTCCAGTTCCAAATGAGGTGTGTTAAATGGCTGACCTGTCAGTTAGTAACGCTGAGGTTCTACTGTAGTTGCTTTTCCAGCTTTAAAGGCTTTTCTTTCTGTTTCAAAGAACTTCTCTGAGAAGAAGCAATGATCACTTAAAATAAAACCAAAATTTTATAGCTTCTAAAGAGGCCACCTGACTCACTTCCTCTCATAAGAAAGTGAAGATCTCCTGTATCTGAAAAATTGTACTTAGAGAGAAGAATAAATGGAATAAGCAGGATTAGAAGCTAGATAGTCTCCCAAAGTTTCTCTTGCAGAGCTTGCTCTTGATAGATGCTGAACATCACAATTCTCATTGAAATCAGTAGTCATCAAGCTCTAAATGCATACTTAAAATTATTTTGCTTTTGGAACAGTCCTCCTGAACTAATTATGTTCTTGTTCTAATAGAGGTAGCGTACTCTACACATAACAAAATTAATTACAGAAAAGTTAGATGCATTAAAACCTGGAGAACAGATATACATAAAATTTCAAGGGAAGTAAGCAAAGAAACCAGTGAACTCTTAACTGACATTTGTAAAAAGTTCACAGGATTTTGCAGAGATTCCTTAGCATTGGGGAATCTGCAAACATAATTCCATTATTTAAATAAAGGATTAAGAGACAAGCTGTGTGACTATACATCAGCAAGGATTATTCATAGTGCTGTAGGAAACTCAGCCTACCATGAATTCAAACAGGAAAGATTATACTTCATAAATCTGTTCTTTCAAGCTATTTTAGCCATAAAAAGATAAGGGAAATTCACTGAATATGGTGCACTGATATATTGAGAAGCCATTTGATATGGTCTTAGATCAGAAAATAATGTGAAAGGAAATTAAATAACTTTTAACATTTACTTAGCACTTTATGATGTACTGTAAAAAACACAAACATTAACCTCACAGCAATGCTGTGAGGTTGTACACTACCACCAATATTATGTTTGGGCAACCATCGAGGACAGATTCAAATGCAGCCCAGATGATTAGCACAGCACTCACAGCCAACAGCATGTGTTTCTATTGGTGGTACTCATTCGCACATAAAATGGAATTCTGCCCATGGATGGAAAAAATTAGAGGGAACATTGACTACCACATGTGGAAGTGAGGGAAACGGACTCAAAGGAAGGCAATGACTTGTTCAAAGCTACATAGAAAGTGAGTAGCAAAATCAGAACTAGAACTCAGAAAGCTTGTCTACATGTTATGAACAGAATACATGGCTCAAAGCAGTAGTATAAACACCTTGCCCGTGGATTGTATACAGCCTGCTTGAGGCACCCAGGCAAATCCAAATTCTACAGAATGAAAGGCTTCATTTCCTCTGAGGTCTCCTACCAACCTAGCACAGCACAGCCACAAGACTAGCAGGAGTAGGGCAAGGAGGAGTTGGAACATCCCAGCTTCAGCTCACCCTGCCTCCATACCACCAATTAACTAGGAGCACTACTATGCACATGAAAATAATTATCCTTCCCTATGTTGGCCTAATCTGGCCCATTTCAAATGGACAGTCAGGGCAACTTTTCAATGCCAGGGCTGTACTGCTGATTAAATTAAACCTTCCAGTCTAAACCACTGAAGCATGTCAAAAAGAAAACTTGACCAAAAAATAATATTGAACAAACTGCATTTTAGGGATGTTAAATTTCAATTAATCAGCTAATCGAGTAGTCGATGGAATTTCCATCAAGTACTTAATTAGTTGATAAATGGTGGGGAGGAGCACTCCCTATCCTGGATGCGCCTCTGCCTTTTAAATATAATAAGAGCTGTGGGCTCTTCAGAAGAAACAAGGAGAAGGTGGAACAGGAACCAGTACTAGGGGAGCCAGTTTAAAAGTTGGTTCCCCCAGTACCATCTCTGCAGGGAGGGGGATGGCAGGAGAGGCAGAGGCGCAGTGGGATACGGCGTGAGCGGGGACTGAAGCAGTCCCCGTTTGTGCCAGTCTTACTCCTCTCCCCACAGGCAGCTCTTACTACATTTAAAAGGAAGAGGCGCAGCGGGGAAATGGGACTAGAGGGGTCTGCTTGAGTCCCCACTCACCCCGGGTTCCCGCTGCACCACCTCAGCCTTTCAAATGTAGCAAGAGCCCCACAGAGTAGGGGCTACATTTGAAACACAGAGGCACAGCAGTTGGACTGGTGCAAGAGGCAGCAAAGGGGGGGGGGGGGAGCAACGAGTTGACTCAACTACCTGATAAATCTGTGCTTATCAGCTACGCCCCTACATTTTTCCCCCTACAGATTTGAGTCTCAAAACAGCTGAACCATTTTTGCTCAAACTTTCAAAAATAACCCCCCAAAAAGAATTAAAAAAAACCCGCATCCTGAGGCATAGAGAAAACATGGAAATTTTCAGCTCACATGGAAAATGCAGGCAGGCAATCTAATAGCAGCTATTAACATTCAAGCCCTTCAACACATGCAGGAAAGGGGGAAAAGTTTGTGAAGGCTGTAATTGCCCTTCCACTTGTTCACTCAGTCATGTTTCTGAAGACTTCTAGCCTGGATCCTGTGTAACATGAGAAGGTTGTCAGACAAGGGTAGATATGTATCCCTTTTGCTCGAATGGAGGGATGATGTAACTTTTGTGACTATCCAGACTGACCCACTCCAGCCTAACAAAAGAGCAAGACTGAGTGATGTGGACCTGGCAGCTGAAATTTTGGGGACCCCTACCCTGTGGTCTGACTTGTAGAAGAGCTGAGCACTTGTAGCTGCAAGTTAATTAAACAGAATATGTGCTTTGAACATATAAAGTGTTTTATAATGAAAAGAACTTTGAAAAATCAAATTGGACACCCAAAATCAGTGGAAACTTTTGACATTAATCTCTCTGTGCCTCAACACACCAAATATATAATGGAGATAATGTCCATTCATTTCACAGGGTAACTGTGAAAATGAATTCATTCATGTTTGTAAAGCATTCAGATACCAAAATGATGAGCAGCATAGGAAAGGTTATAAGGAACGTAATTTTATATTCAGAGCAAAGTTTGAATAGTGTCATTAATTAAGGGATTCACACATTGAAAAGAAAACAAAATATTGAACAGCTGCTCATTTAGTAAGCACCAACCCATTTATACAGTGAATGGGATGGGCCCTGTGGGAAAACAATGTGTGATTGATCCTCAGCAGGTCATCTAGTCCAATCCCCTGCACAAAGCATGACCAATCCCAGCTAAATCATTCCAGAAAAGGCTTTGTCAAGACTGTCCTTAAAAACCTCTAAGGATGAAAACTCCACCACCTCGCTAGCCAAACAATTTCAGTGCTTCATCAGCCTCCTACTGAAACAGTTCATTCTACTAGAGCCAGTGGTCCCTAGCGCGGTGCCCGCGGGCGCCATGGCGCCCGCCGGAGCATTTATGTGCGCCCGCCGAAACATCTGGGCTGGCCCTGCCCCTGGTGCGCAGCATATGTGTGGTGCTGACCCCGGGTGTGTGGCGCATGGGCGTGTGCCCCGGGCTCAGGGTGCATGCGTGGCCCCACCCCCGGAACCGCGACACATAAGTGGCCCTGCCCCCCGACGCCTGGCACGTGAGCGGCCCTGCCCCTGGGCACCCGGCAGCCACGAAAGGTTGGTGGCCACTGTACTAGACCTTCAGCACTTCAACCTGAGGCCACTGCTTCTTGTTCTGTCATCTGCCACTAGTGAGAACAACTTAGCTCCATCCTCTTTAGAACCCCCGCTTCACATAGTGGAAGACTGCTATCAAATCCATCCTTACTCTTCTTTTCTGCAGAGAAAATAAGCCCAGTTCCCTCAGCCTCTCCTCATAAGTCATGTGCCGCAAACCCCTAATCATTTTCATTACCCTCTGCTGGACTCTCTCCAAGTTATCCTCATCCCCGCTGTAGTAAGGGGACCAAAACTGGATGTAGGGCTCCAGATGTGGCCTCATCAGAGTCAAACAGAGGGGAATAAGCATTTTACTTGATCTGCTGTCAACGCTCCTACTAACACAGCCCAATATGCCATTAGCCTTTTTGGTAACAAGGACACACTGTTGACTCATATCTAGCTTCTCATTCATTGTAATCCCCATGTCCTTTTTGCAGAACTGACATTTAGCCTGTCAGTTCCCAGCCTGTAGCAGTGCTTGAGACTCTTCCATCCTAAGTGCAGAACTTTGCACTTGTTCTTGCTGAACTGGGGATGTGAACTGGTAAACGGTTAAGTGGTTAAAAATTCACATCCCTAATCAGAAGGTAGCAGAGATTACTGATGTAGTGTAGGTGATGTATGATGCAAAAAAGAGACAGGCGGGTCATGTATAGCGGCCCTGCCTTGCGACGGCCCAAGTTGCGACCCCCTGCACTTACGACCATTTTTGTAAGTGTGGAAGGACCTGAAAACCCCTGACTTACATCCTCGGCCCACATTTACGATGGCGCACAGTGCCTATCATAAATATGGGTTCGAGTTACGACACCCCCGACTTGCGACGCTTCCCCAGGAACCAATAGCGATGTAAGTCGGGGTCCGCCTGTAGTTCCCAGGCAAGACAACTCACATAAGTGACTGGATATCCATAGACAAAAATGACTGCTGGGCAGACCAATGACAAAACTCTTTGGCCAGAAATGGAAAGAATGTACTTGCAACAAAATGGAATGGTGTTCATGGAGGTATGGACGAGGATAAGCTGAAAAAATGTGACAAATATGACTAATGAGATTCTGCATTTCTGAAATGTCAGCACTTATCATAGCCTCCTGTTTCTTAAGTTCTTGCCCTTTTCCGGCAGAGCCATGCTGAATTCACATGTTCAGCCTGCCAACAATGGGAAGTGTCAATTGTTTAGTCATCATGGTTGATAATGTCTTTTTGGATCCCCCAGTCCTTAATGACCATTCATAATACCCCAGACATTCATGTGAGAGAAACACTTCATGTCTCCTGCACTGCCTCAGAATCAGAATTTTAATTCTTTTTTTTTTCACCCAGTAGGGAGCAATACCAAGTCAACTAAGTCACTTCTATGCATAGCATTCATAAAAATATTACACAGTTCCCACTTTTATCACACCTTCTATGATTTTCTATTGGGACTGTAGCATAGTCTTCATATCCTTCAGGGAGTTGAGTATTCACCAGTCCTCAGCAAAGCAGCATAAAAAATGAAACATTGTTAAGTGAAGTTGCACAGCTAAGACTTATTGCCAGAAAATATCACATTGCTATTACGAGTGCTATTTAACTTGGCATTCTTCTATGCTTCCATTTACTCTAATGTTCTGTTTTAAACAGTAACTAATATCATATTTTTCAGAGGGAAATTTTAAAAATCTGTAATAGACAAATAAAGTAGGCCACAACGAGCATCCGTTTTTATACAAAAAGAGATACAGTAATATAACCCGAACAATAATCAAATGATAGTTTTACTTCAGATTTGCCTGATGATACTAAGTTTAAATTAAACTACCCTTTATTTATGCATTATTACATTTTCTGCTTAGACAGTTATGGCTTATAGGCTAAAAATTTGAGTGAATTCATGCCTGTTACTTTCACTCAGCAACAGCCCAGCTATTGTGTTCTTCAAAGTAGATAAGATTATAGGCAGCCTGGGTTTTGTAAATTAATGGCTCATCTACAGAAAGAATAACAGAACAGCTTTTTTCAAAAAGCTAAAGCTTTTTTTAGTTCAAGTACAGAAGCCCAGTAGCAGTTTTTGGAGTCAATTAATCAGGGTTTGTGCACTGGCTACACATGTGGATGTGTGAGAGAGGATTACAAAGAAATCGAGTTTCTTTGGCAGCACATGGATTTCTTACACAAGTCTTGTAGGTAATCCAACATACCACAGAAATTATTATTTATTTATTTGTAATTATATAAACTCATTTAGGAGAAGCTGATAAGGTTAGTTCTTTCTAAAGCTGGTCAAAATCTGGTTACAGTGCGTACTGATTGTCATGGCTCTTAAGAACATAAGAACGGCCATACTAGGTCAGACCACAGATCCATCTAGCCCAGTAACCTGTCTTCTGACAGTGACCAATGCCAGGTGTCCCAGAGGGAATAAGCAGAACAGGTTGCTCATTTGCATATTCTGAAAAACAGAGGCTAGAGACACCATTTCTGCCCATAGATCTAACAACCATTGACAGATCTATCCTCCATGAATTTATCTAGCTCATTTTTAACCATGTTAAAGACCTAACCTTCACAACGTTCTCTGGCAAGGAGTGCCACAGGTTGACTGTGCATTGTGTACTTTTGTTTTGTTTGTTTTAAACCTGCTACCTATTAATTTCATTTGGTGAACCCTAGTTCTTGTGTTATGGGAACAAGAAAATAACTTATGCTTATTTACTTTCTCCACAATAATCATGATTTTATAGCCCTTCATATCCCCCCTTACTCTCTTCTTTTCTAAAAGTCCCAGTTTTATTAATATTTCCTCATATGGCAGCCATGTCAAACCCCTGGTCATTTTGTTACCCTTTTCTGAACTTTTTTGCAATGCCAAGATATCTTGTTTGAGATAAGGAGACCATATCTGCATACAATATTCAAGATGTGGGCATATCATGGACCATAGAGGCAATAAGACAGTTTCCAATTCTCTCTCCCTTTTTTAATGAGTCCTAACATTTTGTTTGCTTTTTGCTGGCTGTTGCACATTGAGTGCATGTTATCAGAGAACAATCCACAATGACTCCAAGATCTCTCTCTTCAGTGGTTCTAGCTAAATGAGTCCTCATCATTTTATGTGTGTAGTTGGGATTATTTTTTCCAATGTGAATTACCTTGCATTTATCAACATTAAAATTTATCTTGTATTTTGTTGCCTAGTCACCTAGTTTTGTGAGATCCTTCTGAAGCTTTTCACAGTCTGCTTTGGAATTTACTATTATGAGCAGTTTAGTATCATCTGCAAAATTTGCCACCTCACTTTTTATCCCTTTCTCCTAATCATTTATGAATATGTTGAATAAGATTGGTTCCAGTAAACACCCCTGTGGGGCACCACTAGTTATCTCTCTCCATTCTGAAAACTGACCATTTATTCCTAGCCTGTGTTTCCTATCTTTTAACAGGTTATCAATCCCTCTTATCCCATGACAGCTTACTTCACTTAAGAGCCTTTACTGAGGGACCTTGTCAAAGCCTTTTTCCCAACGAATTATGTTCATCTATGTGTCTGACAATTCTGTTCTTACCTATAGTTTCAACCAATTTGCCCAGTATTGAGCTTAGATTTTCCAGGCTGTAATTGTCAGGATCACCTCTAGAGCCCTTTTTAAAGATTGGTGTCACATTAACTATCCTCCAGTCAGTTGGTATATAAGATGATTTAAAGCACAGGTTACAAACCACAGTTAGTAGTTTCATAATTTCACATCTGAGTCCTTTCAGAATTCTTGGGTGAATGCCATCTGGTCCTCATGATTTGTTACTGTTTAGTTATCAGTTTAGTTATCAATTTGTTCCAAAATCTCCTCTAATGTCATCTCCATCCGGGACAATTCCTTGGATTTGTCACCTAAAAAGAATGGCTCAGGTTTGGGAATTTCCCTAATATCCTCATCTGTAAAGACTGATGCAAATAATTCGTTTAGTTTCTCTGCAATGACTTTATCATCCATGAACGCTCCTTTAGCATTTTGATGCTCCAGTGGCATCATGGTTGTTTAGCAGGCTTCCTGCTTTTGGTGTACGTATTTTTTGCTATTATTTTTTGAATTTTTGGCTAGCTGTTCTTCAAATTCCTTTCTGGACATTTCACCAGTATGCTAGTGATATGCTGATAGCAAAGCAGATATTTGCGCATTTTAATAATTATTATAATAAAACCAAAAATCATTTAGTCATTGGCCTCTAAATGAGCTAAGGTATTTTTCAAGTATAAAAAAGTAAATACTTCCATAGGTTTAAGAGATAAAGGTCTAATAATATTGAAGTAGATAGCTATGATACTGAATTTGGTTATCTGCAGTCTGAAGGCTTTTATAACATGTTCCTTCTTAAAATATCCAAGTATACATATAGGAACCAAGGGTATGTCTACACTACCCCGCTAGTTCGAACTAGCGGGGTAATGTATGCATACCGCACTTGCTAATGAAGCCCGGGATTTGAATTTCCCGGGCTTCATTAGCATAAGCGGGGAGCCGCCATTTTTAAATCCCCGCTGCTTCGAACCCCGTGTAGCGCGGCTACACGGGGCTCGAACTAGGTAGTTCGGACTAGGGTCCTATTCCGAACTACCGTTACTCCTCGTTCACGAGGAGTAACGGTAGTTCGGAATAGGCACCCTAGTCCGAACTACCTAGTTCGAGCCCCGTGTAGCCGCGCTACACGGGGTTCGAAGCAGCGGGGATTTAAAAATGGCGGCTCCCCGCTTATGCTAATGAAGCCCGGGAAATTCAAATCCCGGGCTTCATTAGCAAGTGCGGTATGCATACATTACCCCGCTAGTTCGAACTAGCGGGGTAGTGTAGACATACCCCAACTATTTTACAACTGTTCCAGTAGAGAAATGCTGTAACACAAATCCACTATGCTAGCAAGTCAACTCTCATTTCTTTCTCTTTAAATTTAAAATATTAAAACTCAGGAATTTTTTTAAATTGTGCTTAATCTTTTATGCAATGTCTTTAAAGCCATGGATAATATGGGTGAACACACAAAATGCTTTTTGATTGTAAAATTAAGTTACTTCAGTATGTAAGCAATATCTAAAAAGAAAGATTTCCCCAGTTTCAGGACTAATCCTTCCTCTTCAACATAATTAACCTGCACAAGCAGAAAATTACTCAGATACTAATGGCAGTAATTAATGCAAATGTGTTCTTGTAAGTGGTGAATGGGACATAACAAAAAACCACTGTTCAGTGCTAATATTATGCACTAAGGTCACAGAAATACCATGATTTTAAATATCCATTAATATACATATAATAAATGTTTATACATAAATATTCAAACATACATTATGTATGGGTATGAGTGTGTGTAGACATACACAGAGGTAAGTTAACATACCTACATAGTGAGTATACCTGCACACCTCAAAGAGTTTTAACATATTTTTCCTTTATTAAAACCACCCACCTCTGTTGTTTAGGTTAAAAACTCCCAGAAGCAAAGAGCTACTAGCACTTTTATAGGAAAAAACATTTTCTTTGGCTCACTTTATATAACAAAGCTCTTTTGGAATCCTGTTACATAGGATATTAAAGCAGTTTCATGGTATTGTAGAATACAAGGGGACATAATAAGTACGATTAGTTTTATAATATTGTAAGCTGAACAGAATGTCTTGTTACCATAACCACTAACTCTGTCACTTGATTCTTAGGCTAAAGAACACAATCATTAGGGTTATTATGATAGAAGAATACTGTGTATAAACAAACTAGCAATCTGAAAAGAAAGTATCTGATCCTGCGATTGCTGATGCCTAAGGTTCTGAGTGCTCTGGCCTGAATGGGAATTAGAGGCATTATGTAATTCACAGAAGAGGTTTAGCACATGGCAGGATCAAGCCGGGACTAAGAAACATATTTTCAACATAGCAGACTGGATGATCCAACTGAAGAATTGACATAGTAGTTATCAAGTGAACAACTGCCATGATCAAAAAACACAGCGAGGAGACAACAAAACAGTAGAGAACGAAGAATGATACCAGATCATTCTAAAAAGTAAAAGATAAAAAATGTTTTAGAGAAAACAATACTAAGGACAACAAACATGCCCTGCTCCAGAACTGCATTTATCAAGATTGAAGACAAGATTCCATTTGAATCATGACAGGCCCTCTAGAGTCAGGAAAGGTAACAGAATAGCGAGGAAGAACATCTTAAAAAGGAAATATGACCAAAAAAACAGACAGAAAAAGCACTGAGTAGACAACTGGGCCTTTTATATCAGTATTACAGCCCCTTACCAGTCTGGAACAGTATGCCAGTCTGTGAATATTCCACCCGTACACTGAGCACCACATTCAATGAGATGGCCTGCAAGACTAGAAAGCAAAAAAACACTCCAGTAAATAACTATATTGTTACTTACTGCCACTTAACATCAAATACAATAGTACAGTATAATTATCAGAGTTAAAGAAGACAAAAGGGAACATGCTAGATGCTTTCTTAATAGTAATTTGATGCAGTTTTTTTATATCAAGGCCAAGAGTTTAAAAAATGATTAACAATTTAGAGTGCCCGCATGGAGCTCTCAGAGTCCCTGTTGCACAGCTGGGAAATGGGCAGACCTGGGAACACTCAGGTAAAACCAGAGCTGCTTGGATTTTGCAGGAAATGCTGATATTTCACATTTTCAAATCAAATTAGGTCAACATGTTTTTTTGAAGTGTTGGAATTTTCTGCAGAACAGACATTCTAAGCTTTGACCAGCTCTTTCGATGGGTCCATTGGGATTATCTGAGTATCACTTTTTCATACATTTCAAGGCCAAAAGGGACTATCCTGATCATTTATAGGCTGATCTCTTATTTACCACAGGCCATACAGAACTTCAGCCAGTAATAACTGCATCCAGCCTTTTACCTTACTGCCTGTAACATAAGGTTACACACCTTCTCTCATAAAAAGACCATAAAATGGACAGCTTCTTTAACATGTTTTTCATTGTCCTCATTCTTTGATTAAAATTTGGACTGCAAAAGCTTTACAGAATGTTTGCTTTTTTCAAAAGCTCGTTTAATAAATGGTAGCATCCAAGCAAGAAAATTAACTAAAATGGTCATCCGTGTATTCTCAGTGTTGAAACTCTTTAATACCTCACTTATCTCAATTTTATTTTAAAATCAAGACTATTTTATACATTTTAATAGCTCTATTATTTACCTCCCAGCTGCTAATAAGTCAAACTCATCTCTGTTCCAGCCAAACTAAAACAAAACAAAACAAATATATTATGGACATACACACAGGCATCAAGAGATAACATAATTAAGTGGATGTTCTGAGAAATAAAGCAGTTAAAATTATATTTGTAAAATGAACAAAAATATACATTTGGTTGATGGGGTTTGAAAACTGTATGTATATAATTTTATTACCACACAGATCAGAACCACTGGGTCAATATATTATACTGACCTCTCTGTTACTAATTTATACAATAAAAATAATAGGTAGGTCTTTAATGTTCTACTTTTTATTAAATATAAAATATGAATACTAGCACACTTAAAAATCTCAGTAAACTGAAAGCTCAAAAACTAAGCTTTCCAGCATCAATTTCTTACAACTGTACTTCAGTAATGGCATTTTATCAGACCTTTGAAAATTACCAGTGATTGACAGCAGCCCAATCTTCCTTGAAAAATCTGAAGGGATTTTTGTGTTTAATTTTATAATTAATTAATAAATTAGAATGGTCACAATATAAATAATGGAATACTCAGCACTACTCATTTTACTACTTAACAGAAAAGATAATACATTTATGAAAAAAACATATATAAACCACTCTTGGGTTAATAATAGCAACTTTTCCTGAGAGAAAATAATTTTCCTTTCATGTATTTAAGTAGGTTAGGAATAGAAAAACTACTAATGACCTACAATGAAAAAAGAACAAGTTCAGCTAGCCCAGAGCTGGGCAAGATATAGCCCGGGGGCTGGATCCGGTCTGCTTAGCACTTTGATCCGGCCCGCGCACTGCATCTGGCCGCTTTCTAGTTATATCCTGCTACTTGTGCCATCGAATTTCTAGGCGGTGGTTCAGGCAGCAGGATCCTATTTAAATGATTCACAGTTCCTGGTTGCAACGCTACCATGGCAGGGTCAAAGCCACAAGCCCTTCAAATAATGGAAGCAACCCCGGGTGGCTGCCAGGCAACATAGTAGCAGCAGGGCCAGGAGCTGTGAACCTTTTAAATTGCTGATATTTAAAGGGCTTGTAGCTCCTGGCCCCGCTGCTACCACATTGCCTGACAGCCACCGAGGGCTGCTGCAACTATTTAAAGGGTTCCCAGTCATGGTGCTACCCTGGCTGGGGCTGGATCAACAAGTCTTTTAAATAGTGGCAGCAATCCCAGACACCTACCAAGCAATACGGTACTAGAGGGGTCAGGAGCCATGAGCCCTTTACTCTGTTTTTACTTCAAAGCCTCTGTCTCAGACAACTCTTAGCAACCTGTTCCAGGGCAGGGTTTGAGCCAGCCCGTGACCAGTACCAAAATTCATTAAGTGGGCCCCCTGTGAAAATTATTGCCCACCCCTGTGCTAGCCATTCTAAGCATGCAGTTAAAAAAAAGTACAGGTTGAACCTATCTAGTCTGGCACATGGGTGCTGAACCACAGAAGGTCAATGGGGTAGCAAGTGGGTCTCTTTATTTTTATTTCGGTGAGGCAAATAAATGGAACAATTTTTGCCGTGCTGCTTAATAACGTACAACTGCACTGATACACCAAAAGCCTATACCAAGCCAAGTCTTAGCTCTTTTCATAACAAACTGTTGGTACAATTTTACTGTATTGGCACAAGGAAATAAGCAGATAAAGTGTAAAAAACATGCTTATGCTTAGCGGCATTACCCACACTTCCAGTGCTTGCTAGGTTCTTAGAAGGCATTTAGGAGTAAATTAGAGTTAAATAATAGCACAGAACACTGAAAACCAGGACTGGCCACTATAAACAAACTTTATGGGACCACGGGAAACTTGACCATACCCATGATAAGCAGACATTCAGCTAACTAAAATCATGCTGAACCACAGACATTGCCAGACCAAAGAGTTCCAGATTAAAAAGGTTCAACCTGTATAAAGTTTTAAAATGAACTATTTATGAATCATAATAACACACACCTAGGAATATTTTAATATGCACCAAAAAGAAAAAAAATGTCAACATTGCAGGTATAGTCATAAAGATAAATATTTAAATATAAGTACTCAAAACCCCACACATCTTGACTTGTATTGTTTCTGTAATTAGACTAATTGAGAAACGTCACATTAAAACTCGACTCTAAAACAAAACACAAAACTTTGTCTAGCCCTAGAGAACAGACCAGAAAAAGGGGCAGAAGCAATAGGTCCTGAGCATTTTATAAACAAAACAGAAAACCACTTGTGCCACCTTGTGGTAAAGGACATGTTTCAACTCACAATCTTATGCGCTACAATTTGAACACAGAAAAGATTAAGGGTGAAATCTTGGCTCCACTGAAATCAACATTAAAAAAAATCACATTAACTTTAATGGTGCATGATTTTATTCAATATTTCTAATTTTTGTGCTTCAAGTAAAACATTATTTTGAACAATAAATTCCATATAGAACAAGAGAGCCTGTCAATGCCGGCTGCTTTTTGAATGCCTCCTTATGGACAGAGATCACTCTGTGGCACCCCGCTTCCATCTCTCCCTCTTCAGAGCCCCTCAATAACTCACTCAATGCAAAGGTAACTAAGTTACTCCCCTTCTAGGGGTCCAGTTTATTTAGTTCTTTGTTCATTGGCCCTCCAGGTCCTAACCACAACTCATTGACTCTCCACTCTAAGATAGGGGGTCCCCAGCCTTTCTTTTCCAGAGCTGGGTCCCATTTCTCTCTCTCCCCAAGCAGGAATTTGGCCCTCCAGATCCCACCCTGATTCAATCTCTCCCCGCTCCCATTTAGGTAGGGAGTTTCAATCTTTCATTCACAAAGATGAGTCCTAATTCACATTCACTCCCAGGCTGTACCTGGTTGGAGTTCAGCCTGGCTCTAGCTACTAAATTCTATTGGTATCAGGGTCTCCCCTACAGGAAAAGCCTTTCTTGCTCCCTTCCATTTCTCTACAACTTCCTGAGCTTCCACTTTCACTGCAGCCACCTGCTTCCCTTTACCTGATCTAACTCAACATGCCCCTTTAGGAATCAGGGTTTGCTAGACCCAGGCCCTCCAGCCCTTAAGGAGCAAGCCATCCTGTCATAAGGATCATTTAAACTATGTAATATGATAAACTTAAAAATAATGTCATGTGCCTAATGGTGAATTAACATGAATGTCAAATGCCAAAGAAAAGGCCAAAAGCTACCTGACCTCATTATTTTTATTAAAACATACATACCAATTTTTTTTTAAAAAACTACTTGATGACGATTACTAACCATTCCTTCATATGTATTCATAATACTATGAAAAGATGGTTAAGCCCAGTTATGAAAAATTAACTGATACTTACAGAATGAATGAGTGGTCCTAATACAATGCCACTGTCAACACATCTACCAGTCACAACAATATCAGCTCCAAGGTCAAGTGCCCTGCTTATTGGTCTTGCTCTACCATAACAAAAACAATATTTTGAGTATTTAATTCATACTTTTTAAATTACTATTTTCAAAATTTCTCTTAAAAATAAATCTATGGCCGAGGTATCACCTTAAATCATGCACGCATCCTGTATGATACTTAGAATCACCCATTCTAACTATCTGATCCTTTATATAATGAACATACTCATTCATTAAAACATACAGGGCAAACTAATAAAACTAGTCACCTAAATTATGCAGCCAAATGTGATCTTTACACACTAAGAGATCTGTGTGTTCCATATTTTTACAACAAGAATAACTTTGATCTTCAGATTTCAAAAGTTTTTAAAGAGGAGGGAAAGGATATATCATTATTTCACTGAGGGGAAAACTGACATTCAGAGACCCACATTTTCAAAAAGTATTCACTAACTTTGACTCCCCAACTTGACAATAGGCTTATTTAAGGCTTATTTTTATAAGTGCTAAACAACAGCTACTTTAACTGATGCCAATAATAGTGGGTACTCCGTACTTCAGAATATCTGGATATCTCAAGCTAGGAAGTCAAAAACTGAGCTACCCAAAATCTTGCAATTAAACACTTAAAGCTGGACTGTGTCAGCTGACTCAGGCTCACAGCACTCATGCTAAGAGGCTGTTAAACTGCACTGTAGACATTTGGATTTGGACTGCAGTTCAAGCTCTGGGTCCTTACCCACCCGTGGGGTCCCAGAGGTTGAGTTTCCGCCCAACCCCAAATGTTTACACAGCAATTTAACAAGAACTGAAAGCTTGAGTCAGCTGACACCGTGAACCTGTGTATTTTTAATTGTAGGGTAGGCATACTCTTTGTAAACTTTCAAGATCACACAATGAGTCAGTGAGAGAATTTAAAATAGAATCCATATCTCCTGGTTCCCAGTTCTGAACCCTAGCTGCTGGATCACACTGCCTACCTACAGAATGGGCAGTTTTGAAAATTTAGCACATGTATGAACTTTACCATAAGTGGGTTTCCTGTGTTTCTGTAGCTCTTCTTAACAGTCTCTTTACCAGATGGCAAATTAGAACATACTAAAAAGGCACTTCAATTATCTCAATGAGGCAGATATAAATATCAGATGTTTTTAAAGCAATATCTAGCATAATTTTCTGTATGTGAAGATGAACATGGTACTTGATGACCAATAATATTTAGAAGAAAATATAAAATACAATGCAACAACTTACATTTTTCCCTAAGATATTAAAGTTTTTCCTTAATATTAAAATAAGCAATGGGAGTTGCTGGTTATGAATACACAATATACAGTAATCATAAAGCATGTATACTTATAGAATATATGATGCGGCAACTGGCTTCCCATGTTTAAAAAGTGAAGGTTATAGCAAATACAGGAGGCCCCCAACTTGTGACATGACTGGTTCTGCGGGAAGCGTCACAAGTCAGGGGCATCATAACTTGAACCCTCATTTACGATAGGTGCCGTGTGCCATCGTAAATGCGGGCCGAGGACACAAGTCAGGGGTTTCTGGCCCCTTCCACACTTACAAAAATGGTTGTAAGTGCGGAGGGTCAGAACTTGGGTGGTCGCAAGTCGGAGGTCTCCTGTATGCCCAAACCTTGAATACTGCCTACCGTTCTGGTTACCTCATTTCAAAAAAAGATATATTAGACTTGGAAACAGTACAGAGAAGCCCAATAAAATATTAGAGTTGTGGAACAGCTTCCATATTAGGAGAGGTTAAAAAGACTGGGACTATTCCTTTTAGAAAGGAAACAGCTAAAGCAGATTATAGTAGAGATCTGTAAAATCATGAATGGTGTGAAGGAAATGAGTAAGGAAGAGTTATTTACATCTTCATGCAACATAATAAATAGGGGTCACTGAATTAAATCAATAGGCATAGCAGTAATTTAAATGAAACACAAGGAAGTATTTTTCCACACAATGCATACTCCACTTACAGCAACATTGTGAAAGCTAAAAGTAAAAGTGGGTTCAAAAAACAATTATATAAGTTCATGGAGGAAAGGCTGATCAATAGCCATTAGCCAAGATGGTTGGAGGACAACCCCATGCTCTAGGTGCCTCAAACCTCTGAGTGCCAGAAGATGGGACTGGATGACAGGGGATAGATCCCTCATTACATTGCCTTATGCTATTTATTGTCTCTGAAGCATCTGGTATTGGCCATTGTCAAAAGACAGGATACTGAGCTAGATGGACCAGTATGACTATTTTTATTTTATGTTCTGCTGCCACATGTATGGTTCATTGTGACCTTTGCATTTTTATATATTGAGGGTCAAAAGTAAACAAGCGAAAACAATTTCAAAGAAAATATTGACTGAAACTTAGAGAGCTCTTTTTCAACATTCTTGTTCCATCTAGAAAAATACATATGCTGCATTAAATACTTACCTGTCTTTCCTTGAGCACTTTACGTTTTTCCTAACTAGTAATATGTGCAGTGAAGTTGTGTGAAAACAAGTTTGGGGAAACAGTTTATTTAAAGGGACCAAAAGAAAACTCCACTTTCACACACAGATGTTTGTTTCATTTTTCAAATATTTTCTGTTAGCTATTTTTGTTTTGGATTTTTCTGGACTTTGGATGGCCTATGTGAGGCTACATCCACACTACAGATAAGATCAAAACAGCTGCAATCAATCTTCTGGAGTTCAAATTAATGGCTGTAGTGAAGACACGCTAATTTAAC
The DNA here is from genome assembly GCF_049634645.1 of Pelodiscus sinensis. Lineage (NCBI taxonomy): Eukaryota > Metazoa > Chordata > Testudines > Trionychidae > Pelodiscus > Pelodiscus sinensis. The sequence goes on along the minus strand of NC_134715.1, from coordinate 56,941,916 downwards.
TGAGTGGTTAATGCCGGCAGTCCTGCTTCTACAAGACGTAAGGGAAGCTGAAGGGAGAGGATACTCCCTTCAACTTCTTGCAGTGTGAACAGTGCCAAAATTTGAATTAAGATACTTTGACTTAAGCTATGCAATTAACGTAGCTGAAGTTGTGTATCTTAATTCAAACTTATCCCCTAGAGTAGACCAGGGGTGAAAGAAATAGGATGATTTCCTGTCCACATCACTGTGGGTAGGTAGCTATTTCTAAAAATAATCATTACATTGGGCAGTCCTTTGGAAAGTCACAGCAAAGAGGATGAGTAACATGGAAACTATTCTTATCCACAGAAGTTGCCACTATGGAACAGGGTGAAAGCATAATAATGGAGCTATTGAGGGAAAACTGAACTGTTTTTACATACCGTAAAATCTCGAGTATAATGCGCACTTTTTTCCCTGTTTTTTTAGCTTCAAAGTCAGGGTGTGCATTATCTGTAAGAGGTTTTTTAAAAAAGTTTTAAACTCACCCTCAGCAGACATGGGTTGCGCTGGCCTGTGCTGGGGGGTAAAGGGGCCGGCAGGCACAAGCTCGGCGCGCCGGCAGCTGAGTGGGGGAAGCTCTCCTGAAAGGCGAGAGCTTGGCGCGCCGGCAGCTAAGCGGGGGAAGTTCCTGTGGCAAGTACGAGCTCGGCGCGCCGGCAGCTGAGTGGGGAAGACCCCCTCAGCAGGCACGAGCTCAGTACGCTCGAGCTCAGCTGGGCAGGGGAACCCCGCGGCAGGCATGAGCTCAGCTGGGTGGGGGGCCCCGCGGCAAGCGCAAGCCCCTTCCTTCCTATGCATACCATAAAATCTCGAGTACAATGGGGGTACACATTACAGATAAGAGTTTATTTTATTCAAGAATTCTGACCTTTAAAAGGCAGATGCACATTATACATACGTGCGCATTATATTCGAGATTTTACGGTAAGTTATATCCAGTATGTTAGGAGATCACTATCTATTCAGGACTAAAACTCTGGCAACTTTCATCAGCAGTAAATTTACAACAAAAAGCTTATAATATATTTGTATTCTTATCTAATTATGCAACACAGATTCATATATTTTAGGGCCAGTAGTGATCCTTATGGTCTAGTCTAGCATCCTGCACAAAATAGGGCACACATTTTCTCCTAGTAATTCCCACATCAAGCCCATACATTCGGTTTGAGCTAAAGCATATCTTGTGTTCTCTGCAAATAAAAGACTTTGGACTGCCAAAAATAAAAGAAAAAAGAGTTACAAGAGAGGAATTTTGAAAAATCCTTGATCCTGACAAAAGGAAGAAAGAAATGCAGCAGAATATGGACCGCGAACGTCAGAAAAGCATAATTTGACTCCCTCAGGGAACTGATGGGCAGGATCCCCTGGGAGGCTAATATTAGGAGGAAAGGAGTCCAGGAGAGTAGCCTGTATTTTAAAGAAGCCTTACTGAGGATGCAGAAATAAACCATCCCAATACACAGAAAGTAAAACAAATATGGCTGGTGATAGCTTGGCTTAATAGAGAAATCTTCAGTGATCTTAAATACAAAAAAGAAAGCTTACAAGAAGTGAAAGCTTGGAAAGATGGCTAGGAAGGAGTGTAAAAACATTGCTTGTACATGTCAAAGTATAATCAGGAAGGCCAAAGCACAACTGGAGTTGCAGCTAGCAGGGGATGTGAAGGATAACCATAAGCATTTCTACAGATACGTTAGCAACAAGAAAGTGGTCAGGGAAAGTGTTGGACCCTTCTAACTGTGGAAGGCAACCTAGTGACAGATGGTATGGGAAAAAGCTGAAAAACTCAATGCTTTTTTGCCTCAGTCTTCACAGATAAGGTGATCTCCCAGACTGCTGCACTGGACAGCACATTATGGGAAGAAGGTGAGCAGCCCTCAATAGTGAAAGAACAGGTTAAGGACTATTTAGAAAAGATGGATATGCACAAGTCCATGGGGCTGGATCTAATGCACCCAAGGGTGCTATGAGAGCTGACTGATGTGACTGCAGAGTCATTGGCCGTTATCTTTGAAAACTCGTGGAGAGTGGGGAGGTCCCAGATGATTGGAAAAAAGGTGATGCAGTGCCCATCTTTAAAAAAGGAAAAAAAGGAGAATTCAGGAATCAATCAGCTTCTCCTCAGTCCCTGAAAAGAACACATCCTCAAGGAATCAATTTTGAAACACTTAGAGAAGAGGAAAGTGATGAGGAACAGTCAACATGGATTCATCAAGGGTAAGTTATGCCTGACCAACCTCATTGTCTTTTATGATGTAAAAACTGGCTCTGTGGACGTGGTGAAGATGGTGGATGTCATATACCTAGACTTTGATAAAACGTTTGATATAGTCTCCCACAGTATTCTTGCCAGCAAGTTAAAGAAGTATCGCTTGGATAAATGGACTATATAGTGGACAGAAAGCTGCCTATATTGTCAGGCTCAACAATCAGTGATCAATATCTTGATGAGTAGTTGACAGTCCGTATCAAACATAATGTCCCAAAAATCAGTTGTAAGGCTAGTTTTGTTCAAAAGCTTCATTAATCATCTGGACGACGTGTTAGTTTGCATCTTCTGCAAGTTCATGGGAAATACTAAACTGGGGAGAGAGGTAGGTATGCTGGATGGTAGGGATAGGGTCTAGAGCAGGGGTGGCCAACCCATTAAACAAAGAGAGTCAAAACAGTGGCGGAAAAAATGTGAAAATCTGTACCAAAATTGTCGAGCGAAAAAAAAAAAACCCAACACAGAAAAATGCTGCCTCACGGGTTAGGCTTTTTGGCCACATCAGACTCCCATCGGTCGACACCATTTTGCCGTGCCGGATGGCTCCCCTGCACCCAGTGAGCACAGGGAGCCGGGGGCTGTTTGTAGGGGCGCATGGGGTGGCTTCACGAGCCGTACTTTCAAGGGTGAAGAGCTGCATGCGGCTCGCAAGCCACAGGTTGGCCACCCCTGGTCCAGAGTGACCTAGACAAATTGGAGGATTGAGCCAAAAGAAAGCTGATGAGTTTCAACAAGGACAAGTGCAGACTTCTGCACTTAGGACAGAAGAATCCCATGCACTGTTATAAGCTGAGGACCGATTGGCTAAGTGACAGTTTTGCAGAAAAAGACATTGGGATTACAGTAGATCAGTGGTCCCCAACACGGTGCCCGCGGGCGCCATGGCACCCGCGGGGGTATTTGTCTGCGCCCACCAAGTGCTCAGGGCTGGCCTGGCCCCGGGCACGTGGCGCATGCGCAGTGCCGGAGCCGGCCCCGGGCGCATGGCGAGCGCCGGCCCCGGGGGGCGCCACGGATTGACCGCCTGCACTCTGGGCACACGGCGCATGGGGGGAGCGCAGGCCCCGGGCGCGCGGTGCTTGGGGGGGGAGCGCCAGCACCAGCGCTAGCTCCGGGCGCACGGCGCTTGCAGGGTGCGCCGGGCGCACGGCACTTGGAGAGCGCTGGCCCCCGGGCGTGCAGTGCTTGGGGGAGGGGAGGAGAGAGCGAGCGCCAGCGCCGGCCCCGGCGCGCGGCGCTTGAGGGGAGAGCGCCGGCCCCAGGAATGCGCGTAAGGGGGGGCCCCGCCCCCGAGCGCCCGGCGGGCAAACGGCCACGCCCCCTGGCGCCCGGCAACCCCAAATGGTTGGGGACCACTGCAGTAGATGAAGCACTGAATATGAGTCAACAGTGTGCCCTTGTTGCAAAAAAAGCTAACAGTACATTGGGCTGCATTAATAGGAGCATTGCTAGAAGATCAAGAGAAATGATTATTCCCCTCTATCTGGAACTGGTCAGGCCATATCTGGAACACTGCATCCAGTTTCCCCCTTACCCGACTACATAAATGATGTAGAAAAACTGGAGAGAGTACAGCGAAGGGCAACGAAAATTATTAGGGGGCTAAGGCACATGGCTTCAGAGGAGAGTCTGAGTGAACTTGATTCATTTAGTCTGAAGAAGAGAGAGGGGATATTTGATAGCAGTCTTCAACTTACCTGAAAGGAGGTTCCAAAGAGGATGGAACTAGGCTATTCTCAGGGGTGGCAGATGACAAAAGAAGATGCAATGGACTCAAGTTGCAGTTGGGAAGGTCTAAGTTGGATATTAGAAAAAACTATTCCACTAGGAGGGTGGTGAAGCACTGAAATGGGTTGCCTCAGGAGGTGATGGATTTGGCATCCTTAGAGGTTTCTAAGGCCAGCCTGGAAAAAGCTCTGACTGCAATGATTTGGTTGAGATTGGTCCTGCTCTGAGCAAGGGCTGAACTAGATGACCTCCTGAGATTTAGGAGTAGTCAGCTCTCAGCACTGCCCAGACAATGCTGCTCAGGGCTACAGCAGCAATTTAAAGGCCCCAAAGCCCAGGAAGCAGTAGGGGCAGCGGCCCAGAGCCCTAGGCAATTTTAAATCACCAGGCCTTGGGGAAACTGCCCCTTTTGCCCCCTACCGTTGGCAGGTCTGGAGACAGAAAGAGAATAAATCTGATTTTGCAGTCCAACATAATGAATTCACTACAGCATTATTATTTTATTAAAAATAACATACAAAGCATACAACTTTTAAAAATACCTCACCCAAGGTATGCATTCATGCTGTGAACATTCTCTGGAAATGGCTTCCCATTCTCCATATCTGTGATACCAGCTCCTTTTAGGTTGTCTTTCTGTTAAAACATTCAGATCTATGAATATTTTACAGTATTAAATATCAGACAATCATAAAATATCCATCTTTCTGTAACTCTACAGAAATGGCATTGTTCAAATACCTAACCAAAAGGAAACCAATTTTGCAAACACTGTGCAATGGGAGGATGAGTTAGTATTTTTTCATCAGAGCTTTCTTGAAGTTGGAGGAAGCAGTCTTCAACTGCAAAGATAGTAAACCTATACAATGTATCAACTCATTGTAAGTAGGGCAGTGAAAGAAGCCATAAAACACATTTAAAATTGAATATAATCAAATCTTTTTCAGAGAACTATCTGCTGTAATCACAGTAGTTGCAAAGTCAGAAAATGAAGCTACCACTGAGGCTGAGGGGTCACCTCACAGGTTTCAGTAGCACAGTATCAATTCAGTCTTAAAGTGCACAGCTGACAATTCTTTAATTGTTGAAGAACTTCTCTGGGGTCACAGGCAATATTTGGATCTGGAATATCTATCTAAACAGCCTTTCTGAGGTCCTAACACAGATGTCAACATTACAGGTGTAGTCAGGCCTTCTATACTGATGCAGTTAATATACTGGATTTTAGTGCCTTGACCTTTTCTCTTATGTCCATCCCCACTTTTCATTACTTAAGTTAATAAAGACAGACACTACTTTAATTGATTAGAAACTTAGCCTTTGACAAAGATCTTCACTTCTGTTATATTACTATTTATTAAGTGTCAGACCAAAATTTTACACACACTAAAGTTTTATCACACTGCATTTATAAAATTTTAAAATGCTTGGTGTCGACAATATGGATCATTATCATTAGAGTGCTGCAAAGCTACAGATATCCACTTTATATCTGCAGATCATGTTTGTGAATCATGGATCATAAGTAGATATAAATTTTGAATCCACACAGGGCTCCAATTACCATCTACATAACTGTTGGTCACTTGCTTGATTTCTGGACTAACAACAAATTAGTCTAAATGCTGACTGCAGATCAGAAATGTCCAAACTGTTGTCACAGGATGACCAGACCAGCAACATACCAAAGGTGAATTCCTGGCATCGTTAACATCAATGACAAAACCCCCACTGACTTCAGTAGGGAAAGGGTATCACCCCAGAATTCAAGTGGTTGCACCTAAACAGTAAGCAATGGAGCAGATTCCAGCTTTCTTCATAATTGATGGCATAGTAGGAACTGTAGTATCTGTTGGCCATGTCCCTGCATTAATAATTTGAAAGGGTATAGGACAATCTGTGACACTAAAGTACATTTGAACAGCACTGCAGCCATCTTTGTCTTAAGTTATACCCGTTTTCCAATCAAGTGTAACATACAATGCACTGAAATATCTAACAGTTTTCTGCTAGATTTCCCAAGTTAAAGGAAAAAATATCTCATCCTCAAAAGATAATGTATGAAATACAGCATTTCCCATTCTAATCTTCTTTGTTTTTGCAGTGGTGTTATGCATTTGGAGGAAAAATACAGTTTCATACCACAATAATCATGAGGACTATGTCTGGACTACATTCCTGTGTCGAAAGAGGAATGTAAATTAGGCAAATCAAAAGTGCAAATAAAGTGCGGATTTAAATATCCCGCGCTTCATTTGCATATTCACGTCCGATCGCTGTTTTGAAAAAGGGTTTTTTGAAAGTGAAACCACAGTTTAGATATGGTTCTTTTGGAAAAAAAAAAAAAAAAAAAAAAAAAAAAAAACCTTTTTCGAAAGAACCCGTACTCCTCATTTTTTCAGGAGTACGGGTTCTTTTGAAAAAGGGTTTTTTTTTTAAAGAACCACGTCTAGACTACAGTTTCACTTTCGAAAAACCCTTTTTCGAAACAGCGATGCAAATATGCAAATGAAATGCAGGATATTTAAATCTCCGCTTCATTTGCACTTTCCATCGAGTTCATTTACATTCCTCTTCTGACACAGGAATGCAGTCTAGACAAGCCGCTAGATTTGAAATACCTTAAGACACCCTAACTGCAAATCTACCAACCAGAAATTACCTTAGACATAATCGCATTAAGTTACCTACTAAAGAAACCAGCTAGAACTTGGTAAGTTACAGTAGAATCTCTGAGTTATGAACATCTTGGTAATGGAGATTGTTTGTAACATGAAATAAAACATTATGATTGTTTTTCAAAAGTTTGCAACCAAATATTGACTTAATACAGCTTTGAAACTTTATTATGCAAAAGAAAAATGTTGCTTTCCCTTTATTTTTAGTAGTTTACATTTAGCACAGTACTATCATGTATTTGTTTTTATTTTTATTTTTTTTCTTTATCTGCTGCTGCCTGATTATGTATTTCCAGTTCCAAATCAGCTGTGTGGTTGCCTGGTCATTCATGACTGTGATGATCCTAATGCTGACATTCTACTGTCTTAGAAGAAGTCAACGGACATGAATCATCAAGTCTATGCTAACTGTGGAATGTTCAGTTTCAGAAATCAAAGATTCACTATTATTTAGCTTATATAGCAATTAGAAATAAAAAATAGCTTAGGACTAACTCCTGCCTTCTCATTTGCACCAGAGAGCCTGAGATATAGAGTGTGGCCGATCTTATGTGTAAGGTATACAAAGACTAGGGATGTAAAAGGTTAATCGGTTAACTGGTAAACCAGTAGGGTTTGGAGCAGCTCCCCACATGTCCAGAGCAGAAGACTGCTCCAGGTCCATGGAGCCCACAGGAACCTCCCGTCTGTGGCAGGCCTGGCCAAATTCCCCCCACTCCTCAGCCGCAGGTTACGCTCTGGATCTCTGGGAGCAGGGACTGCTGCAGAACCCACAGCAAAGTCACCCCAGGGGTGGAAACCGGTAGCCTCTGCTGGCCCCACTCCTGGGAATGTGGCTTTGCTGCACCAGCAAAGCCGCCTCCCCAGGAGCTGGGCCAGCAGCAGCCCTTGCCACACTCCCGGGGAGGCTTCATTGTGGGCTCTGCAGTATAAAACTTATTTAAGCTTTATACTGCAGAGCCCGTAGTGTGTATAACTGTGTAACTGCTATGATTTTAGCAGTTACATGTGTGACGGCCCCCACTCCAATGCTTTATGAAATTGACTTATGGATACAAATACATAACTTGAAGATGCTTTGGACAAAATACCTCACGTAACTTGCCAATATTAATGTCTCAATCTGCTGGATCTGTCTATTTTATTTTGATGCATGTATCACTCTTGGATGTAAAGTTAGAAATAAGGGGCAGAGAATGGTTTATGGTGCAAATGAAAGCCAATGCTCAGACACTCAACGTCTGGGCGATCAACTTAACGACTGGATAATAGCCTTGCTTGTCTTCAAGTCTAAGCAGTGGCTGTTTTTAGGAAGACATACCATCCCAACCGGTAGGGTCTGACCAGGTCATTTTCCATTGAAGGTGGGAGAGAAAACAACAAGTTCTCACCCAAAGTAGAATCTATAAAACAATGAGAAGCTATCTGTCCCTTTGCCTTTGGCTGCATGACATACCCAAGGGAACAGCCGGAGACCTCATGGGAGAAAAAGATCTTCCCTGGCTTGGAGGTTTGCCCAAAATAAGAACAGTTTTAGGGTGAGTTTGGAATAAGCTTTAGTGTGTTAGAACTAGCTATGCGTCTTCTTTTATTTTAAATTTGTAATTTACTTTGTTCTGCCCATTTTCACTTGCAACTACTTAAATCCTACCATTTGTATTTAATACAATTACTTTTATTTAATATCAAGCCCAGTGTAAATAATTGTTACCTAGGGGAGCAATCTGTGCTCTTCCTCCTTTCTTTGTTAAAGGAGGCGTAACTGAATGTGCTTTCAATGTGTGAATCTCTTACACAGTGAAAAATGGATTTTATTTGGGGTTCTGATCCCATTTGGGGGTTGATACTGTGTCTGCATTTTCCTCAGAGTAGAATTGATTCAGTGTCTTCATTGCTCTTCCAGGATGGGGGGAGGGGGAGAGAACATGATCTCAGCTGGGGGAGACCAGGAGATCTGGCCCAGCAGGACAGGGTGGTAAGATGCTCAGGGGAGCAAGTGTCAGTGTCTTTATCATCACACGAGGAAACATCCCCAACGGGTCTTCTGTAACCACCCTTCATCATAACACAGTTACATTTTTAACTGCATTTTTACATCTCTAATAAGGACTAGTGGACATGTGGCTGTGGGATTACACATTGTATCATTATTTGAGAAAGTGTAACAAAACTGAAGCCTCACAATGACACCGCATATTTCAAAATGTATGAAAGAATTATCAAACTTCCCAAACTTGTATTGAGTCATAAAATATCAAATACCTCGTCCATCAGATCATCTCCAGCAACAACAGCTATTTTCAAATCAGCATTTGCTTTCTTTGCCATCGCTTGAAGACAAGCAGCACATGCAAGTGGATTCATTCCACCAGCATTACTAATGACACGAACACCTTAACAGAATAAAGTTCAGTGTTAAAATCACTAGTTATACTATAAAAAAGACTTTATACCCTGAGCCCTAGGATGCACTATTGTATATTGTCAAGCACATGATCAATCAGAACAACAAACCAGATGATGTGCTAGAGATAAATAATAGTTCTGACTGGTGCAACTATGAAACCTAATAATGTAAATGTTTACAGTGTTCACCATTTCACTGAATACTCTTGCACAGAAACATACAGCTGTTTCAGGAGTGGGCTCTCACACCACTGTATTTACCTGCGCCTCTGCAGGTATGGGGATAACAGCTCCCACTGGCTGCACATCACTGTTCCCAGCCAATGAGAGCTTTAATCGCTAGTAACTGTGGAGGGTAAATATAGCAGCAATAGCCTACCAGGAGCTAACCCAAGTTAACTGCCACCTTTTTATTGCCCACCCTTGAACTATTTTACCACTGCAGGCATAATCATAAGAAGAGAATCTTAGGGAGACAGTACTACCTTTTACTCACAAAGAAAATTGGTATGGCTGCATACTCTTAACATTTTATTAGTACAAATTAGTATGTCTCTTCTACCAACAGAAGTTGATCCAACAAAAAATAATATTTTATCCACTTTGTGTCTCTATCCATATAAACAGATTGAGATGCTCAAGAATTTGTTTTTTCAATGGAAAATGCTGATCTATCAGAACCAAAATTGTTCACAGGAAAAGGTTTGTTACGATAGATCTTTGTTTTTGACAAAATTTTGAAAAGTTTAAAATTGTCTAAATATTCGGTTTTGACACTTTCTAAAGGAAAAAGTTCAGTTCTTCAGTTTGAAATGACTTTTCATTTTGAATGTAATGCATAGCAAAGGAAAGTAGAAAACAGAAAGGTTGAAATCAAAACAAAATATTTCAGAATTATCAAAGTGAAACATTTCAGTTGATTCATTTTTTTAAGACTTTCTGTTTACTAGAGTTTTCAAGCTACTTGCCCCATTTCAGAATGGGGAAGGTTTTGTATTTTTTTTCCAAATTTTAAAAATTCTCTGGGATGGGAAAACCATTTCCCAGTCCAACTCTACTCATTAAAGAGTTAACCCAAAAACTGGATATAAGTACATCTCAAAGGAGATAAGAAAAATGCAGGTCCCCTTTTAAAATAAATTCATAGCTCAATTTACAGTATGTAATATATTGTGTATTAAGAATGGGGAAAATTAGAATTCCCTTTGTTAAATGTTTTCATTCAACCCATATTAAAAACAGTCAGACTTCCTATATTCAGCTTTGAAGTAACAAAATACACAATGAAGGTGTGAACACTAACAATCTAGTCTTGTGAGGTTCTGAGGACCCCAACTAATATTGAAGAAACAATACAGTAGTTAAGAGTGATCAGCATTTAAAAGATCAAGCTATAAATAATTGCAGTTATCCCAACTCATAATCTTATAACATACCTACCTTTCCTGTGAATGTCATTAATATAAGGACCCATTGCAGTCAATACAAAATCAGGAGTATAACCCATATCCTGAAACAATAAAAAATTGTTTAATTTACTTGCCAAATTTTGTCATGGGTAAATCATTTTTTTCTTTATTGGCTCTTAGATTTCAGAAAAGATTGAAAAACAACCTATATTTGTTTTCATGATTCTATTAACTACAACACAAATATACAACAATATATTTCCACAGGGGTCAATTATATATTTCAAATGCTATTATTTTAATTAACCTTTGGAATCATACAGGGAACAAATGATCAACTCTATAAAGTAAAATACAAAAAAATGCAACATAAACTAAACAATTCACACCTATCCCAATCAAAGAGAAGTTTTATTGAAGACTTATGAAATGAGACAATGCATTCAAATTTCAAGCCAGGTGTGCTAACTCTCTGCTGGTGTAAACTGATAGAACTTCTTTGAAGGCAATGAAGTTCTGACAGTTTCATTGGGAGAAATTTGGCCCATTGTTTTTAACATTAAATTGAATTTATCCACAATCTAATAGGACTACTCATGGGACTAAAATTACTCATGTGTCTAAGTCTTTGCAGAATCAGGGCCTAAGGACTCAACCCTGTTCTCAGTGAAGATAATGGGAAAACTCCTTTATAATTCAAAAAGCTTGGCCTTTTGAGGGATTGGCCAACTCCTGAAATAATAAAGGCTAATGATATTTATTACCACTCACAATTCCACCCTTAAACTGATATATGAATGATGAGGGATCATTTCCTTATCCAATGAAATGCAATGATTTCTGGAGCAGCCTAGAACAAATATCTGAATCTCAAATTTTATTATAATACTGTATGTTTATAACACTAAAGAAGCTTTTGTATATATTACAGTGCATTATATTCAGACATGGCTATAATGTACAGAATGAGTAATGGAAGCTATGATGATTGCTAAAAAATCTGTGTACACTATTTTACAATTCTGCAAATTTTGTTTGCTAAATAAATGTGAAGGCTCCAGCATGGCTTTGGGGAACAAAGGCCATAGATTAACAGGTGGGAGATCACCGTGCAGCTGCCCCCCAGGACACAGACTGAGCAGTGATGCTTCACCCAACCCTGACACTGTGCAAGGACTGGGCCTACCTCTTAAGCACCATGGCTCCTTCATGCCAAGTATACCAGGTGTGGGCAGGCAGGCTCAGCATGATAGATGCCAAGTGTAGAGGGGCTTAGTGCAGGGGGATCCAGATATGAGAGTTGAGAGAGTTCTGTGTGAGGCAATCCGGGTGTGGGCAGCTCAGTGCAGAATCCAGCTGTGGAAGGACATCTGAATGCACAGAGGCTTGATGGGTGGGTCCAATAGTATTGGAACTCTGAAGGGGTGGCTAGGTGTGTGTGGGGTTTGCATGGGGTTTCCAGATTCTAAGAGAGTGGGGATCAGTGGGATGGGGATCCAGGTGCAACTGGCTGAGGCTTGGTGGGATGGTAATTGGATACAGTTGGGTCATCAGGGTGGTCCACAGGCAGGGAGAAGAGCGTATGAGGCTCAGTAGAGGGGTCTGGGTAAGAGGGGGTATGGCTGCTCAGTGGGTTGGGTGGAAAGGGAAATAGCTCCCTGGACAAGGATCCCTCCTCCTGTAGGGGAAGTTTGCAGAACTTCCTGCAGCTGGGGGAAAAATCTAGGGGTGGGTCTGATCCGGTTGTGCAGGGGAAGAAGAATCTGGAGGTGAGTCAGACCTGCCTGTGCATGGGAAGCTTTGCAAGGAAAGAGAAAGTCCTGCCGTTCTCAGCCCAGCCAGGACTAGCCTGGTACACAGCAGAAGCCATCAGCCAAGTCTTCCCCAGTTCTGCCCACTGCCCCACAGTGTTTACCTCTCTGCCAACTGCACTAGGCACAAGAAACATACTTCTACGGAGGGTCACATGACTGCTCTTGTAGATTCCTTTTGCTTCCCCATCAGAAAGTCATTTTCCTCAGGGAAAGTAAAGATATCTGCCGGATACATAAATTCTGCACGTGCACAGTGGCGCAGAACTCCTCCTGCATCACTCAGCAACTGCAAAGATTTGAAGCACTTTGAAAATATTGATCACTTTGTGATGATATCTGAGCGTTCCAAGCAGCTAAAACTGTAAAAACTTAGTTACTAAATCAGCCATACAATTCTTGTGATTCCTTTTTTATGTGAAAATACTTGAAATATGATTCCCTAATCAAAGTCATTCTTTTCTTACCGGAGATTTGGCTTTTGCAGCAGTCAACAGAGACATTGTAATTTCAGAAAGATAATCAAAAACCAGAAAATCCAGTTTTCCTCCATAGAGAAGCTGAGGGACTAATGAAAATGATATTAAGTAACTCTTCGTTGAAAATATGAATGCATATGTTATAGTAATAGCCATTTCATTTTTGAAAAACTAAATGAGAAAAGCATGTATTGCGACTACAAAGAGAGACAATCTAGTAGTGATAAAACTGATAGATCAAATTTATGACTTTGGGGCCAATTCTGCAAACACACGTGAGGCATTTTACTCACTTAAGCAATGCTGTTAAAGTCGATGGGTGAGCAAATCATTCACGCGCTTGAGTGTCTGCTCAGTATTTTGTCGTGTGGGGGCTGAGGCTTAGTGCTGTGATCACGGTTTTATTTATGTGCCGGAGAGAAAGGGGAAACAGTTTTTAACCAAACCACCCAGCCAAGCACGCCCCGCCCCAACAGAACTACAGCCCCAGGCCAGGGAGGAGGCTGTGAGGCCGCACGCAGGCTTTGCCAGTGCCCCTGCGGACACGAGAGATGCTCGCCGTCCCGCGCAAGTCGGGCTGACAACTGAGCGCCAGCAGCCCGCGCGGGGCGGGACCGGCCCGAGGGCGGGCTCCGCAAGGGACGCGGCTCTGCTCGCGGCCACACGCCCGCCCGCTCCCGCCAGGCTTGTTTTGCTGGGCGGCAGCCTCGCCTCGCCCGCACCCGGTACCTGAGGCCGCCGTGTCCCCCCAGAAGCCCGCGGCGCAGCCCACTCGCACGGCCGCGCCCGCCGGGGGCTCGCAGGACCCGCCGCCCAGGGCGCTCCAGCGGCGGCTGCTCGTGGCCCGCAGAAGCCAGGGGCCAGCGGCGCCCCTCAGCCCCAGCAGCGCGGCCCAGCTCATGGTGGCTCCCGGCGGGCGAGGCCGGGGCGGGCTGCGGGAGGCGGAGGCGGAGGGCTGGGCCGCCGCAGACTCAGCCCCGGGCCCGATCCGGCTCCTGCCGCCTTCCCCGCTGCTTTTGGATCCAAAATCTGTTCTTCTCAAAGCATGTTTCTTATTTACAATACAGTGACTTATTGCGTGGGGATGAGCCGTGTTCTACATTTTAAATCAGATTGCTTTTTAAATGGTGCCAGTGAAATTGTTTTACTTTTAAAATAAATTTCTTTTCAAAAAGAGAAAACATTATTTTCACATGATGCACCCTGCTGATGCTTTCTGGGTATGTCTAGTAAAAAAAAAAAATACCATTGCTACACGCTGTGGCTACCTCCAGACTGGAAGAGCATCTAGACTACAACCAGTACTTTCAAAAAAGCAAGCCGCTTTTTCGAAAGAGAGCACCCAGGCAGTCTGGATGCTCTCTTTTGAAAAAGCACAGTTTGCATTACATAGTGCCTTTTTTCGAAAGAACTTTTGAAAAAAGGTGTTAGTCCTCATAAAATGAGGTTTTCCACGATCAAAAAAGCTGCTGTGTTTTTTCAATGTACTTTCAAAAGAACACAGCAGCAGTATAGATGCAGGGAAAGTTTTTTTGCAAAAACCCTATAGTCTAGACACACCCCTAGGGAGTGTAATGGACAAGATCAAGAAAGAAGTAGAAGGGATATTGGTGCATGGGATGAGAATTAACAACTTGAAGTTCATGGATGATATAGTTCTCGAAAATGACAAGCTAGTGAGAACAGTGCAGGTGCTAAATGAGGAAGGGAAGTGGTATGGACTGATTATGAATATTGATAAAATGAAGACAATGATATTTGGAGATAAGGAAATAGGAAGGAAGATCAGTGTAGATAGGCTCAAACTAGAGAACGTAGAGAAACTCACATATTTGGGGAGCAACATGACATATGATCTAGACTGTAAGAAGGAAATAGCAACTAGAATAGCGAAAGCAAGAGTGAGTTTGAAGGCGATGGATAAAATCTGGAAAAGTAAAGTGATTAGCTTAGGAATGGAGCTGAGCATCTTGAAAACGTGTGTATTTAGCAGCATGTACGGATGTGAGACGTGGGTGATAACAAAAGGTTTGAAGAGAAGAATATTGGCATTCGAGAGGAATTGTTATAGCAAGATCCTCAGAATAGGATGGATGCAGAAGGTCACCAACGAGGAATTATATAGGAAGCCAAAAGAAAACCTACTGCAGAAGGTTACACAACGGAAGTTACAGCTATTTAGGCATCTCTGCAGAATGAACAACGAGCGAAAAGTTAAAACCCTGGAATTCGGTATAATGCATGGTCCAAATAGGAGAGGGAGACCCCACAGAGAATGGGTAGATTATATAGTAGATTGGTGCGGAGCTAGTCTATAGAAACTAAGCCACTCCACACTGGACAGGGAAAGATGGAAGGAAATAGTGAGGGAGGCATTGGACACCAACAGGGCTTGATCTCATGGCTGTTGATGATGATGATCACTAAAGTACCATCTAACCTTAATTATGGCACCAGAAAAAAAAAAAAAAAAGGAAGACAGACAGTGGTCAAGAGGCTAAGAAAGGGAAAAGGTGATGACTTTAAGCCAGCAAGTCAAATGATTGGATAAACTGGCAAATGGTGGTAGTGTGGTTTCAGTAGCTAGAATATACAGCATGAACAAGTTACTGTGTATTGTTAAAAAAACAACATAAGGGAAAGTGTTGGAGAATCTAGCAAAAAAACAACAACAAACCAACAAAAATCTCCAGTGCCACATATTGACCTCCAGTATCCTGGATCCTTTACAGTTAGGCTTCAGACTAGGGTCAATATCCATCAATAGATCTTGTAAACAGAACTCATAAGTATGCATTCTGCTAGGCCTGAGTCATTTGATACTGGCCTCAATTGGAATATTCAATTCTGTGTGTCCTCTTTTAGGAAAGATGTGAACACGTTATAGAAAGTCTAGAAGGGCAATAAAAATCAGGATAATCTAAGGATCATCAGCTAGGTTCTGATAGCACTCCTTCACTTTATTTTTGTCTGTGGCTGAAAAATATTCAAGAGAAATCTCAGTTACTAGTATAAAACTATATATATTCAGATACTATACAAGTACTGTGATCAAATCCTGGTTCCATTCAAATCAATAGCCAAGTTCCCATTGATTTAAGTGGGTCCAGGTTTTCATACACAGAAAGAGTATTTCTTGAATTTAAAAAGCACATTACTTAAGACAGATGATGTCAATAGTAAAAATAATTTTACTACTATGGCCAGTAGATGGCTGTCTTGCACCACTTATTACATCCATAATCCCTGCCTATTACTGCAAAATAATTATCAGGTCACAAAAAGAAGTGTTTTCATCACACCAATAAAAGTCAGCTAAAGTCAACACTTATTCTAGTTTGTGATATAACCAGTATGTTACCAAGCAAATGTATGTATTGCTTGGGAAACCAAATGAGATCAGCTTATTTGATACACTGCATAGGGCAGTAATAGGAAACCTGCAGTCCCAGAGCCATATGCAGCTCATCAAGATTCTATGTGTGGCCTGTGAGACATTTGTTTACCATTGCACATGTGTAGGCAGCCACATTCTGCTGATTTCCATCTGTGTAATTTTTTTTCTACCATTATTACTAATGTGACATGCAAGTAAAGCAAGGGCAAACGAAGCAAGATGTGTGCTGATTGCATACAACATCGACTGTGAGAATGGTATGCTCCCTTTGCATCCAATCAAACCACTGCTACAGTTCAATCAGGACACCCTACAAATTCTAGTATGCTAGCGCAGTTAGCAATACTACCTATCCTGGAAGATCATCTTGGTTATGACAATTTTGTGGCCCACTGAGATGAAGGAGAGCCATTCATGCGACCCACTCTCTAGGGGCACACCTACAGCAGGGCAAAAGTCAAATTAAACTATGCAACTTGAGCTACATCAATTGCGTAGCTGAAGTCAAAATAGTCTACACAACTGGAGTCTACACAGCAGGAAGTCGAAGGAAGAACACTCTTCCTTTGACTTCCCTTACTCCTCATAAAATGAGGATTACAGGAATCAGAGTAAGAAGTCCTCCAGCTCACCATTATTTCTAAATAATGGCTTGCAGTGTAGATGCTCTCTGAGATATGTCTACACAGCGGTATTTTTGCCGAAGAGGATATGCAAATGGAATGCTCATTTGCATATCTTCCGATTCTTTTTGTGGAAGAGGTTTTGCTGCTAAAAAGCCCCGTGTAGATGGAGTCATTTGTCAGAAACCCCCCTTTTTCACAAGCTCCCTTATCTCTCAAAAATCGAGGTTTACAGGATCTTGTGAAAAAGGGGTTTTTCCCAACAAATGGCTCCGTTGACATGAGGCTTTTTAGCGGCAAAACCTCCTCTGCAAAAAGAATTGGAAGAAGAAATGCAAATGAGTGTTCAATTTGCATATCCTCTTCCGTAAAAAAAATTGCAGTGTAGACATAGCCTGAGTGCAAACACATGATAACGGACAGATGCTCTCCTGAAGAGCTTACAATCCAGACAGATGAAGCAGAAATTTAGTGAGGTGAAGTGATTTGCTGAAGACCACACATCGTATCTGCTGCAGAGCTAGGAATAAAATAGTGGTGTTTTGATTCCTAGTTCAGTGCCTGTATGTTAGTAGCCCTACATAAAGAGCCCATTTCAATTAATCATACGCTTCAGAAAGGATCTATGTATCTCTGAAAGACATGGGTTGAGTAGCAGTTGAGATATAACTACAAGAAGCACTTAACTGTCAACTTCATCAGGATGAACATGCCTCTTTATGCCCTAATGAAAGTATAAGTGAGCCACTTAAGGGCCGTTTTCATATTGAGTTTGGAAAATGTTGCAGTGTTGTAAGTTTAAATTTTGTGATTTGCTGGTTTTATGTGAATAACCTAGTACAGAATTGGAAAAAGTAAAACTGCACATACAGGACATTAGATGGCACTATGTGGCTACGTCTACACTGGCCCCTTTTTCGGAAGGGGAATGCTAATTTTGAAAGTGGGAATAGGGAAATCCGCGGGGGATTTAAATATCCCCCGCAGATTTAAATAAACATGTCCACCGCTTTTTTTCTGGCTTGGGGAAAAGCCGGAAAGAAAGCGTCCAGACTGGCCCGATCCTCCGGAATAAAGCCCTATTCCGGAGGATCTCTTATTCCTACTTTGAATAGGAATAGGGCTTTATTCTGGAGGAGCGGGTCAGTCTAGACGCTTTTTTTCCAGCTTTTCCCCAAGCCGGAAAAAAAGCGGCGGACATGTTTATTGAAATCCGCGGGGGATATTTAAATCCCCTGCGGATTTCCCTATTCCCACTTTCAAAATAAGCAGGCCCCTTCCGAAAAAGGGGCCAGTGTAGACGCAGCCACTGTGGGTATCAGTGATGTCCAGTACTGACTGTATGGTTACGATTATGTAGTAATGGCCTAATACATAGGGTTGCTGATAGACATAGACAGAAATAGCTTTATTTCCCAGCCATAATCACATGAGGATCAACATTACAAAAGGTGATAACCCTGTCATATGGCAGGGCCAGTTACTACTGACTCCAGTGACAGTTTATAAAACACTTTGTATTCTGAGCCTGTTTTTGAACCTCTTCCCCTTTTCCCCTAAAATTTGACAGAGAATAAAACACCTTTTGACCTGAAATTTTGATGGTCTAACCTTTACATCAGAGAATACTTTTGGGGGAAAGTCCTTGAGCACATATGTTTCAAGTTGAGGAACACAAACATTTGTGTGTGTGAAAATTATTCTGAAGCTTCTGTCTATAACTCAAAAACATGTTGCCCTAAAGACTTCAGAATTGTTTTGTAGATTTGTCCCCAGTTACTGCTATCACACATATTTATTGTTTTTAGAGTTTCGGACTAATTCTGTGTGAGCTTCATACAGACAGACCCCAATAACACCCAGGCCCACACTGAAGTCAGTGATAAACAATAAATGCTGTATAAGTTTATACATAAACATAAGAGTTCTGTGTTAAAAGATAAGCTACTAGAAAGGAATGTTAAAAAAGATTTGACAAGAAAAATAAACTGTTACTGTGTTTATTTCATTTAAATTAAGATGGCTAAAAGCAGCATTTTTCTTCTGCATAGTAGCGTTTCAAAGCTGTATTAAATCAATGTTCAGTTGCAAAATTTTGAAGGAACAACCATAACATTTTACTCAGTTATGAACATTTTCATTCCCATGGGCTGCCTCTACACTGCACCCCTTTTCTGGAAAAGGGATGCAGATGAGACAAGTCAGAATTGCAAATGAAGCGGGGGATTTAAATATCCCCCGCTTCATTTGTATAAACATGGCTGCTGCTTTTTTCCGGCTCGGGGCTTTGCCGGAGAAAAGCGCCAGTCTAGACGGGATCGTTTGGAAAATAAACCCTTTTCCAAAAGATCCCTTATTCCTGATTTTAAGAGGAATAAGGGATCTTTCGGAAAGGGTTTATTTTCCGAAAGATCCCATCTAGACTGGCACTTTTCTCCGGCAAAGACCCGAGCCGGAAAAAAATGGCAGCCATGTTTATACAAATGAAGCAGGGGATATTTAAATCCCCCGCTTCATTTGCAATTCCGACTTGTCTCATATGCATCCCTTTTCCGGAAAAGGGGTGCAGTGTAGACACAGCCATGATGTTCATAACACTGAAGTTCTACTGGATTTCAGTGCCCAAGTTCTACAGATTCTTGTCTTCAAGTGTTATAAGCAAGTTATACAAATTGCTGAAACATTTCCACTGTCTGCACCAGCAACTCATAAGGAATGTTACAGAGTTTATAAATTTCAGAGAGACTACTGTGGAATTTAGAAGCTATAGGGTAGCCACTGCAGACATCAGAAACTCTTTAGTCCTTATTTGCTAGAAAAGAAACCTCAAGAAGTAAGATATCACATTTTATAGGCTAAATTGGCTCTTCATCCAAAACATTTTCCAATTTTAATTCTCAAGATTTGTATTCATAAATGATGTAATTGTTCCCATAAGTCTCACGATACAAGTCTGTTCAGTTCCTGGAAACTGTGAAAAAAGATGAATTCTTACTTCTTGCTAATTGCTTGTTTATATTCAGTAACTCTAGTTTCTAACATAAAGAAATAAATGAGCATGTTTCTCTCCCTTTGAATTGTGCTTTAAGAAACTTGAGTTATATCAGAACAACAGCTAATTATGGGAGTTGATAATGCTACAATGAAGGATAGTAAAGCTAAGAATGAAGTTCTTAGCCAGATTTTCAGCTATGACTGTGGAGTGCAAGTGCAAGTCAGAGATTGAGCAATGGTAGCACAAAACTCACGTAGACATTCCCATTGTAATGAGAACACTGATAGAAATGTAGCCGTGTTAGTCTGGTCTAGCTGAAACAAAAAACAGGACTGTGTGTTCATGACTGGTGCACAGGCATAAGCTAGAGATGCCCATATGATAGTGAAGGGCATAGGATAGTGAGTTTTCCTTATTGCTAAAGAAAATATGGGTATGTCTAGACTACATGACAGAGCCATGTAGTCTAGACATACCTTATGAGTAAATATCTTTTCAGGATGTTTCACCATGGTTTTTTGTTTGTTTGTTTGTTTGTTTGTTTGGCATGCCGTTAAACTTGCTAAAGCATTGCAACAAACCAAACTCGCCGATCCAGAAATAAATTTTGCTACATTAACATTGGTGTTACATTATGGTGTTACATTGTAACTGTTCCTTTCTGAAACTACAGCATCAATAGCTATCAGGTCATTGTATACTCTGGCCTGAACTAATTACAAAATATTCAGCAAATATTTGAATTGATTTCTTATCTTATCATGACAAATCAGTGCACATTTTTGTTTAGCAAATGGAGTTCACTACTCTTCTACTCAAGGTAAAGTATACATTGTAATCTCTCTTTTGAAGATACTCTAAAAATTAACCTTTTCTAAATGAACCAACAATCTAAACTGTTCTTTGTAAATCAGTAAAAAGCTGGAATTTGCAATGCAGCATTTTACAGAAAACACGTTGTTTTACCAACTCCCAAAAGCAGCATCATTCAAAGCTAATGCTGAAGTTTAACCCTAAGTTCCTAACAAATCCTGTTTTGTTTAGGAATTTTAGCATATACAAATTCAACAACACATGCTCAGTGACTCAGCCAAACCCCAGTTACAACAGACCAACATAATAACTTACAGTTTCTTGGGGTATGTCTATACTTGCTCCTTATCTCAAGATAGGGATGCAAATATAGTATACCGAAATTGCTAATGAAGCATGGGATTTAAATAACCCGTGCTTAATTAGCATAATTGTGTCCAGCTGCCATTTTGAAATCGCATTATTATGAAATAAAATGCCCCGTGTAGCAGCGCTATTTCAAGAGAAAACCCTTCTATCGAAATAACTGTTATTCCTCATGCAATGAGATTTAACAGTTATTTCTAGAGAAGGGTTTTCTCTCACAATAACGCTGCTACACAGGGCATTTTATTTCTCAATAATGCGATTTCAAAATGGCGGCCGGATGCAATTATGCTAATTAAGAGTGGGATATTTAAATCCCGCACTTCATTAGCAATTTCGGTACACTACATTTGCATCCCTATCTTGAGATAGGGAGCAAGTGTAGACATACCCTTGTAAGCACAAGCTATAGTGCTCTTATTGCCTTATATCACATTTCTGTTCTTATAGAAGATATCTCTTCTCTTAATTGCTTGGAATTTGAATGGCATTTAAACAAAATCATGTAAACATGCTGATGGTTAAAAATGAATATGAAGAGACTTTTCAAAAGACTGATAATTCCTTCAAATCATCATGTTTTTGAAAGCCTGGCCTTAAGTTCTTTTGTGCCTGTAGAATAACATTTTCAAAAGCATTTTGGATAATTTAGGATTTTAATCCTTGTTGACTTTCAGGTTCCTAAATCACTAACTACTTCTGAAAATTTTGCTTTGAACACCTTTTGATATCAAAAGGAGTATTGGTCATTGAAGGAGCATAAGACTGGGCATGTAGAAATATTTATAATTTTCTTCCAATAAATTTAAATACACTCCAAGGAGCTGTTATGTAACTCTGCAGGGAAACTGTAAATCTGTAGCATGCAGAAAAAGGTAGGCGAGAAACAGATTTGGGACCAAATTCTGACTTGACATACATGAGGGCAACTTCACTGACCTCAGTGAGCATGCACTGATGAAACTGAGGAGCAAGCCTACTCCTATCCCTGGTTGCAGGAATCCTTTCATAACATAATTGCTATGGTTGAACTGCCAAAGGGAGGGGCAATGTTTTGTGGGGGTCAACACTGAGGAGCACACCCTTTGCACATCATGGAGCTCATTTTTATGGTGGTTTTCTGTGTCTCAGTATTGAGGTTGAATAGGATGTATTGCCAAGAGGCAATCCCTTGAGGGATTCGGAGACAATAAGCACACAAATTGGGTGAAAGCTTAAAGATTTTAATAAGCAAATATTAGGGTACAATACAATGCTGAGATTAGAGTTAAGTACAACGAAGCATATCTTAGAATAAAATACAATACTTATTAAGAAAATACAATACTCATTAAGCCTAAGCAATCCTCAGAATAAAATGCAATGCCTACATCCCTCTGCTGCCGGGAACCCTCTGAAGAAGGACAGTGGATGGACCCTAGTGGCCAGTGTGTAGCACCTTCTGCTGCTTTGGTCTACTCCAAGGTTCTAATGTTAGGAATATCCCCGGCACTTATATACTGTTGGATCTACAGTAATCACCCCTGTTGTTCTGAGACCCTAACAAGATCGTTGATACATTGCATATTTTTCCACATCCAATAATTAGCTTGTTGATACTTTGCATATTTTCCCAGGCCAAATAATTAGCATTATCAGGTGGGAAACATTCTGCAAATATAGCTATGTGATCTTCCCAAGCCCTCCTGTACTCCCATACCAGGTGCATGGCTTTGGGACCTGTCCCAGAACTTGTTGAAAGTCAACGGTGCATCCTACACTGTTCCATCTTGAGCAAACAGCTAATTCTTTGAGAATAACAAAAGAATAATAAGAAGCAAAAAGCACAAATGGCTGCCTAGAGCATCCAGGCTTGTAAGAAAATGCAGGCACAAAAGGAACGATTGTGGTACACCACCTAATTTCCTTGACCTCACAATCGTCTTCTGCATTTGCACTACATAGGAGCAGGGCAGAGATTAGAAGGCACTCAGGGTCATAGGAACTGCTGCTACAAGGATCCTTCCATTCTCTTCCCCTTTGAGGAAGACATAGCAGTGGACAAGTAACTGCTTAGGGTGTTGAATCTGAGCATTATAATCAAAAAAGATGATCAGTTTTAGATAAAAAATATACATTATTTCAATGTGTGGATCAGAGGACAGACTCTGCCTGGTTTAAACTATAACTATTTATCAGAGAACGGATATGGAAATGAGCAGATGTACTACACAGAATTGCCTAAACTGGCAGTGCTTTTGCTATGTAAGCTGAGCTGTCCTTGTACAGCAAAGATACACCTACACTTTCTACTTATTTGCTCTTCTCAAACAAAAATGAAAACAACCTGTGCCAGTACTGTCCTTTGTACATGATGGACAAGGTGTGTTGGATACTATCTTTCATTAGATCAACTGATGTCAGTAAAAGAGAGAGGAGCTCTTCCTCACGTCTGGGAAACATACACAGTGTCCCCCCAGCTGAATACAACCTGGAATAGATTGTTTACCTTAAGTAGTTAACACATATTCTAAGGGGCCATTCAAGGTGGAGAGATCTTTTAAGACCTCTGCAGTCATGGAATAAAAATAGGTGATTTAGTGAGTTACAGATTGTTGTAATAAATCAATCAATCTAGAGTCTTTATTAAGACCATGATTTTAAGTGCTTAGCAAAGTTATGAGTTTAAGGCTTGTGTTTAGAAGTTTCCTTTGAGTGACTGTCTGGCTTCACCCACATAGGTGTTAAGGGGCATGGAAGGAAGTACACCACATGTTAGATAGGCATGCATAAAATCCAGTTGATCTTGGAAAGCTGTGATGGTATTTATGATTAGCTCGTGATGGAATTCTTGTTAATGGCTCTGGGACTTGCTTCCACAGATGGCAGTACAATCCTTAACCTCTGATCCTTGATTTCAGTGGAACTTTGCACGGATACAAGGTTCTGCCCATTTAGATCTGATCACAGGGTCAGGCTGAATTGCAATACATAGAGGCATATTTTTCCAAAGGGAATTACAATAATAGCACTCATATGATACATTACATTTAAACAAGTGTATCCTAGGGATTGTTTAAGACTATGAATTTGAATATTGCCACTCTAAGGGCCAGATTTTCAGCTGACATAAATTGGTGTAGCTCTGTGGAAACTGATGAATTTTATACATTTTTGCCCAAAAAGAATATGGAGCTTGATTAGCAGGCATCTTTCCTCAGTTAATTAATTTGTTTCTAGTTGCCTTGTTTTGTTTTGTTTCCCTATCATATACAGGCCTAATGTACTCATTTATATGAACTGTAGGATCAGAATATCATCAGAATATCAGACTTTGCATTTATGGCTGTGTTGTGATCAATTACATATATTACACATTCACTAATTTACCTTAACAAGCAAGTATTGTGAAATACTTGACAAAAACTGAATTCTGCAAACACAAATTGCATAAAATATATTGTCACAAGACTTTTGTGCTGTAGCAAAACACATAAAGACATAAATCACAAGGAGGAGTCTGGGCAGTTACACATGCGAGAGAAAGAGACCTTGTCCCTCTCACTCACTGTTATGGTATGCTTTGAATGGAGGGGCAGGACTTTGGAGTTTTCTAGTAACGTAGAGTAGGGGCAGGCTTTGTCACCGCAGGGAGAGCAGAATGTAGCAACCTGCCTAAAGTGAATTTTCCCCATTGTTCCTATTGAATTACCTTAGGAGTATAAAACAGGTGTAAAAGTTTTAAGGCTCCTTTACCTTGCTAGGGGTGGTGTAAAGAAGCCTTATTGTAAAGGACAGTGTGACCTTATAAATGCTTATGATACATTAGTGATTAGAGCTCATCTAATTTGTTGGACTGAAAAATATTTCCTATCAAAATGTGCTCCAGGAACTGTTTGCTACTGACCTTTTTGTAGATAGTCAGTAGCCAATATAAATTGTGAGTTTGAGTCCCCAGCCCACACTTGCTCTTCAGTAACACTGAGCATCTGGCTTAGTCTATTTGTTGATTAATAACAAAAAGTAAAGAATCAATACTACTATTAGAGAGAGGAGATTAGGGAATTTCCTCCAATGCTCTTCAATTCATTGTATTGTAGGTTAAATAAATTACCAGAATAATTTAAAGCGGCATTATATTGTTTTTGTTACACTAATAAATAAAATATGCAAAATTTTGCAGAATTTTTAATTTTTTTGGTGCAGAATTTCTCCAGGAGCAATATGTGCATGCGCGCGCGCACACACACACACACACACACACACACACACACACACACACAGTCTTCAGAGATTTTCAGATGATACCAAACTGCTCAAGATAGTTAAGACCAAAGCAGACTGAAGAGCTTCAAAAAATCTCACCAAACTAAGTGACTGGGCAACAAAATATCAAATCAAATTTAATGCTGATAAATGTAAAGAAATGCACATTGGAAAAAATAATCGCAACTATACGTACAATATGATGGGGACTAATTTAGCTACAACAACTCAAGAGAGATCCTGAAGTCATTGTGGGCAGCTCTCTGAAAACATCCACTCAGTGTGCAGTGGCAGTCAAAAAAGCAAATGGAATGTTAGAAATCATTAAAAAAAGACAGCGAATATCTTATTGCCTCTATATAAAACCGTCATATGCCCACATCTTGAATACTGCGTACAGATGTGGTCGCCTCATCTCAAAAAAGATATATTGGCTTTGGAAAAGGTTCAGAAAAGGGCAACAAAATGATTAGAGGTTTGGATTGGGTTCCATATGAAGAGAGATTAAAAAGACTGGGATTTTTCATTTTAGAAAAGAGGAGACAAAGGGGGGATATCATACAGGTCTATACAATCATGGCTGGTGTGGAATAAGTGAATAAGGAAAAATTATTTACTTATTCCCACAATATAAGAACTAGGGGTCACCAAATGAAATTAGTAGGCAACAGGTTTAAAACAAACAAAAGGAAGTTTTTCTTCACTCAGCGCACAGTCAACCTCTGGAACTCCTTAACAGAGAATGTTGTAAAGACCAGCACTTTAAAAGGGTTCAGAAAAGAGCTAGATTCATGGAGGTTAGGTCCATCAATGGCTATTCACCAGGATGGTTAGGAATAGTGTCCCTAGCCTCTGTTTGGCTATGTCTACACTGCCACCCTAGTTCGAACTAGGGTGGCTAACGTAGGCATTCGAAGTTGCAAACAAAGCCCGGGATTTAAATATCCTGGGCTTCATTTGCATCTTGCTGGGTGCCGCCATTTTTAAATCCCCGTTAGTGCGGACTCCGTGCCCGCGGCTACACGCGGCATGGAGTAGATAGTTCGAATTAGGCTCTCGTAACGGTAGTTCGAATTAGGGAGCCTAATTCAAACTACCTACTCCGTGCCACCTGTAGCCGCGGGCATGGAATCCGCACTAATGGGGATTTAAAAATGGTGGCGCCCGGCAAGATGCAAATGAAGCCCGGGATATTTAAATCCCGGGCTTCGTTTGCAACTTCGAATGCCTACATTAGCCACTCTAGTTTGAACTAGGGTGACAGTGTAGACATACCCTTTGCCTAGAAATGGATGACAGGAGAGGGATCACTTGCTGATTATCTGTTGTGTTCCCTCCTTCTGGGGCATCAGATATTAGCTACTGTCAGCAAATAGGATATTGTGCTAGATGGACCTTTGGTCTGACCCAGTATGGCCATTCTTATGTGATTATATTTTAAAAATAGCTTTAACTACCTGTAATAATTTTTACAACTGAGGTATATGCAGTAAAGATGTAAAAGAGTAGCTGAATAGCCAACTACCAAATAAGCCTAGGCTTATTGGGTAGTTGATTCGACTACTCACATTCCTCTATATCAGAGGCAGCAAGGAGTAGGGAAGCAAGAGCTGGTGCTGGGGGGAACTGGCTTTAAAGACAGTCCCCCCCGCCCCAGCACTGTCTCTGCAAAGGGTCAGTCAGGGGAGGCAGAGGTGCAGTGGCTCGGCCCTTCAAATGTGGTCCCCCACTGCGCCTCTGCCTTTCAAATGTAGTAAGAACCGCCTGGAATAGTCCCGGCTTGCACTGGGTCCAGGTCGCGGCGCCTCTGCCTTTTAAATGTAGGAAGAGCCAAACTACTCTATTAGCTGATTATCCACAATTTAACATCCTTAATATGGAGCTATATATATTGTAAACTCTTTAAAAATTCACCAAACAGAAACTGTCAAATGGCATTAAGTGATAAAATCTCACATTTAAAAAAAAAATTATTTCAGAGACATACATTTCCAATCTAACTTTGAGTGAAAAGGCACAAATGTCATGCAGTCAATGTCTATATGCAACATAAAGGGAAGGAATAATTTCTTCTTTTTAAGAAATAGAAACATTTGACATCACCCATAAAATTATGCTAACAATTATAATTGGTGATTCATAAATATTTCACATATTTTATTTCAGGATGCATGAAGCAGTATGTCTTTTGCAGCAGTGGACTATTCAATTGGCAAGGAAATGTTGCTTTTTACTGCTTTCCTCCGATTTACATATTGAAACAGAAAGTGTACATTGGTGAAATGACTTAGGACATTTTTTCATTTTCACTTTTGTATAACTATTTATAAACTAAGTCACTATTCAAATAAATATGTCTGTAGCACACTGACTCAGCTTTGCTACTATGCAGTATTTAAAAGGCTAGTCAATTAATTTTTAAAATAACCTTTATTTTTTGTCCCTATAACCAGCCCACCCATTATCCAGTTTTGTCATGTAGTATCTTTGACTTGGGAATTATGCACAATTAGTAGCACAGATTACTTGTGTTTTATGCAGGAATTATGTATGATAAGTAGTTTTGGGGTCAAGGGCTAGGTTTGCCAATCAAAGGGCCAGGTTCTGGTATCCATTACAACAATGTAACTCTGAAATACCATCATTGATTTTATCTGTGTGGACATAGCCTGGATTTCCATCTGTGTGTGTGTGAGATCATAATCTACCCCAAAATGTGGACATAAAATAATACTGCTTCTGCACATTAAAAAGTGTGCCCACTTTAGTTTATTTCCTTTCATGCTTTGTAGGCAGCTATAACAATAGGCATTTTGCAATTTGTTCAAAGCGGCAATGATTAGACTAAATCAATAAATGCTATATAAAAAATCTCTGAGAGATAAATAAGTAGAAGCTAGTTTAATTTTTCCAAAAGAAATTAAAATAATGTCATAGGCATCAGCAACTACTTCACAATCATGAAGTTTCCTGGTTTTATTTTGTTTTTCTGAACATAAGGATTTATCACTAATAACAGGAAAATGTTGGGTAACTTTCCAATGACCCTTTGACATAATAACACCCCCATACGCAAAACCCTCACAATTGAATTAAAACTGTGTTTGCATAACAAATGTACCAAAATTCTGTCTGTCAGCTTATCTGATTAATAAATATGTCACTAGGCTATTGAACTAGATTAGCAATCCTCTTTTAACTAAATACTGATTCACCTTTGCTATCTACTCAAAAAATAAACTCTCTGGAAAAAGCAAACTGAATTTAAGAAATCTTCCTTCTGTCTGCATTACATTAATCATTCATCATTTCTTGGCAAATCAGCCAATAAACCACAGGAAAGGTAACAATGCTTAAAAATCTATATAGCCAAGCTAAATTGAACTTGTAGTAAAGCACAAATAAATCTCCAAAAATATGAATCATCCATTCTTCAAGAGAACATTCATTTTATAAATGGATTAACTCTATCGGGGCCATCACTAACACAAAGAAAGTGGCATGTAGGAGAGGTAATAAAACACCATACATACTTTATGGTCTTGTTTTCAGGTTTGGAGCCCAGCAGAAAACCAGGAATCAATAATTTCCAGGTTTATGTAAAGTGAAAGCTCAGGAGGAGAATGTTGGAAGTGGAGATACAATAAAGTCAGACCCAGATCTTCAACCATATATATTTAACTTCCATTGGGCCAAATCATGACGCATACACAGTTGCAAAGCACAGGAAAGATATATATTTCATGCAATGTACAAATCTACAGTTCTTGTTCAGAAGTAAACTAGGTACTGGCAGGGAATGAAAAATAGCAACATTTAAAAAATGAAATGTTATCTGACAATTACTATACAGATGGACAAATTCATCTCTTCATAGACTTTAACTCCGTTGTCCTAATATCAGTGTTGCATAATACAAGGAACTCACTGCAAATTTGGCTCCCAAATATCCTGTGCTAATTCTTACGATATTTGCCAATTATATATGACAGTCAAACTATTAGCACTGGAACCTTAATAAGGGTAGCAGAGGATTAAGAACTTCATTAAGAATTATTGTATTACCCTCAAAACCATTTTCGAGATCTATGTTTTGAAATCATACCTTTACCCACACAAGGGAATAGTAGTTATCATCTACCAATATAGACTCACCATTTTTTCTGAAACTCCTGCATAGAATAAATAAAAAAACACTTCCCCTGTGCATGTCACTGAAAACTCCACTGGGAAGCCTCAACCATGGATAAAATCCATTCTTGGGAGGAGAGAAGGCCACTTTTTCTAGTCCTTACAAAATACAGAATATATCAATAGTTTGTTATATGGCTCATGCCTCACACAAATAGAGCTAGTACAAGAACAGATATGGGTCAGGACCTCTCTCCTGCCATCAAGTCTGTTTGTGAGTGTGCAGTTTTGACTCAGGTTAGTCAATTCTTTTTCATAGGTGTTTTCAATTTACTCTGCCTAGGCATTGAACCACTATGTTCATAGTCTAAGGGAAACATTGAAATCCATGCTGTCTGCAAACACTGAATCAGTGCTTTCTAGATGCCTCTGGACCCTGTGTCAGTCTCATTCCAGAGGGTGATGTACACCCAATGAAGCCATAGGGAGTAGTATGTTGGAGCAGCAGTGTCAGGAGGTCACTGCCAGACAATGGAGCAGTCTGTAGGCAAAGGTTCACATTCCCATACGATAGCTGTTGTTTGCTTGACCATTTCTGTGTGAACCGTACCAATGAGGTGAATATACAAGTGTTGCTTGGCTTGTATACAAAAGTTTAAATGTCTAGAGAACAAAGCAAATTTACTATGAGATGGAGCCAAATCCTTCATAATTTATTAAAGCCAGCAGAGTCTATTATGAATGGAGATCGCTAATGTTAATCATTGGGTGGGAGAGCTGCCAATCTCTTGACTGGCATTTTCAAAGGAGGGAGACAGCCAACTCTAAGGCTATGTCTACACTGCAAAGTTAATTCGAAATAACAGCCATTATTTCGAATTAACTTTAATAGCATCTACACATGCAAACTGCTATTTTGAAATTAATTCGAAATAGCGGAGTGCTTAATTTGAATTTGGTAAACCTCATTCTACGAGGAGTAACGCCAAATTTGAAATAGCTATTTCGAATTAAGTGCTGTGTAGACACTTAATTTGAAATAGGGGGTCTCCAGCCCTTCCCAGGGAGCCCTGGTGGCCACTTTGGGCACAACCAGGAAAACTCCTCTCCTCTCCCCAAGCCCTGGAGCCCTTAAAGGGATAGACTCTGGCTAGACTGCATGTGCCAGATCCAGGCCAGCCAGCAGTCTCTGCCCCGACCCAGTAGCACCACAATGAGCTGGGTAGCCAGTGCCAGCCAACCGACCCCTGCTCAGTCCCCCAGCACCCAGGAGCCAGCCAGGGGTCGTAGACACTGCATTCCCTCCTGGACAAGTAAGGAGATCATGGACCTCATTGAGATTTGGGCACAGGTCCCCAATGTCCATAATCTCCACACTAGATGGAGGAACGCGGCTGTCTACTGCCACATAGCTGCCACCATGGACCAGAAAGGCCACAGGCGCACCCAGGAGCAGGTGCGCTTGAAAATTAAAGAGCTGCGGCAGGAGTACGCCAGGGCCACTTGGGGCAGCTCCTCAGCAGGGGCAGACATCTGCCCCTTCTTTGAGGCACTGGAACATATCCTGGAGGGCGGGACGGTCCGTGCCACCCCAGGGGGCAGTGAGCCAGGACCAGAGGGCCCTGACCAGGGCATAGAGCAGGAGCCGCCACACCGCCTGGACCCCCGAGCAGTCCCACCTACAGAGTCAGCAAGGTCGTCTGGGGAGGCCACACCATGTAAGTGCTGTCACTGTCCTCTACCCGGCGGGGGTGGGAGAGCAGGGAGGGAGACCATGGACCGCGCACGTGGGCCTTGCTTACCATGAACCACACAGCAACCTGGGCAGGTGGCTCCAGTTGCCTGCCACACAAGGGCCACGCGTGTGTGAAGAGACCTGAAATGCTCCTGACCCCAGGGCGGGACACAGCAGGACGCCCTCCCTTCGCAAGTCCCCTCTAACATCTCCCCACCTCACCCACACTATACACAGCACAGGGGCATGGGTGCGTTCTCGGGGAAGCTCCCACCCCAGGGATAGCCAAACATTCCGACCATGGCCTCTGTGCAAGCACTGCGGCTCTGAAGGTGCAGGGCACAGTCATCCTCACATCACACAGGGGGGCTGGGCTTCCCCCACCGTGTCCCCAGGGAGAACTGACCACTTCTCTTCTTTCTCCACAGCCACACCAGCCACACATGCAGGGCGCACCACCCCGCCTGGGACATGCTTCCACACCCGAGGGCTCCACAGGACAACTGCAACACGGCAGGGGTACCGAGCACAGCAGCTGGGAGCCCTGCAAGCCCTAATCCGCATCATGGAGCAGCAGGCACAGGAAGAACAGGAGTTCCGGAGAGAGCTGCTTGCCCAGGGTCGTGACATCTGTACCCATCTGCAGACCGTGATGCAGAGCATGCTGCCTCGTGCCACTCTAGCACCTGCTGCCCCCCCCAGCTACCATTCCTTGTCCCACTTCTTCTCCCCCTCCTGCCTCTCCCTCCTCAACCTCCTCACCCTCCTCCTCAATCTCCAAACCCCCCATCTCAACCTCCACACCCTCCTCCCCATCCTCCCGGGGACACCGAGGCCCCCGCACCTGCCGTACTGGGAGACATGTGGCCTGACAAGACCCTCACCCCTAAGCGCTGAGCTTCCCCTCCCCCTTCCTTCCCTTGCTTCCCCCTTCCAGCTCCCTCCTCTCAGTTTTCCCTCCTCCCCTCTCCCGCCCTCTCTCCTCCCGTCTGCCACCTCCTTTCCCCAGTCTTCCCAGAGGTTCATCCCGCCCCACCCCCCGTTTTGTTAAATAAACAGAGTTTCTATTTTTGAAAAAAAGTGTATTTTATTCAACATCAGGAAGGGGGGGGGGGCTAGGGAGGGATAAGTGGAAGGACATGAGGGAGGAATGGGGCACAAGTCCCCAGTGGGGCAGACCAGGGAGACTGTTAGTGCTCCTCGGGGCAGAAGCTCTCCCACAAGACCCCCTGGATACTGACAGCCTCCTAATGGACCTTCTGGATGGCAGCCTGCAGCAAGTGCAGCCAGGCTGATGGCAGTGCGTTCACAAGATGCACCAGAGCACCCAGGGGCAGCTCTGGCTCCATGTGGCTGAGTGCTGTGGTGTTCCGAGTGCAGGCACTCAGGGCACTCCAAGACAGGACTGCTTTACTGTCCCTCATCAAGGTAGAAAAGCAAGCAGGGAACCCTGAGAACTGTCTGTCTGGGGTGGGGGTAGGGTCCCTTTAAGCGTGGAGCTCACTTAGCCTCAGGCAGCAGCCCCACACACTGAGTCCTAACCTGATGCCCTGCCGGCACTGGTTCCGGCCAGCCTTAACTTTGGTTCAGGGTCCACTCAGTGTGGACGTGCTATTTTGAAATAGCAAAATGCTATTTCGAAATAGGTTTTGTGTGTAGATGCGTTACTTCACATTAGCTTAATTCGAATTAACTATTTCGAATTAAGATAACTCGAATTAATGTTGTACTGTAGACATACCCTAATTGAGTTTCAGTGCATCCTCTAGAATGATGCTTCCCCAATCTGTAACACAATTTTTATACCACCTTTTTTATGTCCCTCTCAGCTTGACTGATGGTGTCATGGATTACATCACATCTGGTTCTCTGTCAATTTTTGTATATGATAGGGTCCGGGCTGTGCCAGGCCCAGATAAGTTACATCATAAAACTTCATCAGGATACAAACAACATGACACACAATGACACAATCTAGAATATAAATATAAAGGCTACAAATACTCATATTTTGATGCTTATTAACAGTGATAGCAAGCATAATTTGTCCATAGAACTCAGATTATGTCTCAAAGAAAGTGTCATTATCCATATTTTACTGAGGTGTAGAGAGATGTGAGTTACCCAAGGTCATACTGTAGGCCAGGAGCAGAGCTAGATATAAAACCAAGGACTCGTAAGTCCCAGTGGAATGGGTCACGTTGCCTCTCATCAACTAATTGACCTTTGAGACAACAACCAAGACAAGGGTGGAGAATGCTTAACAATGTTTAAAAACAGTGAGAGACAGAAACATAGAAGAGATATGCAAAGAGCACGAGAGAAGCAATATTATTATCCCTATTTTACAGATGGGAACCCAAGGCACAGAGTGATGAAATGACTTGTCACCAGTTATGCAGGAAGGGGCAGATCAACAAAGGATGTTAGGTGCCTACGTCTAACATTTAGGCAACATCCAGGGCTTTAAAATCCCTCCTCAGATACCATGTAATCCTGGAAGTGCCTAAACTCTATAGATGTCTAATTTCCACAAGTAAAGATTATGTTTCTGCTGGTGGGCATATGCAAAACCATCTAAATCTTGATGTCCCTGAGCTGCTCCATGCTTTAGCTCACACCTAAGCTCTGGTAGGAGTCTTCAATTAGGCATTCCCCTGTCCATCTTAAATAGGCCTCACCCAAAAAACAGCTGAGGGTACTCACTTGGGATGTAGGAGACCAAGCTCATGTCCTTGCTTGTATGAATCCTAGACAAGTGCCCAAGCCACCTGACTATTGGCCATAGAGAAGTCTGTGTAAGCAATTCCCAAACCAGGGTAAGCAATTCCCTCTGGCCTTAGTGAAGCACCTAACCAACTTTGGCTAACATTGGCCACTGGTTAGCTTATGTAAAAGCCAGCTAAACTGCTAGATTTGAGGAGTCCTTCTTTAAGCACCAGTCTTTCCTCATGCCTTGTATAGATAGCTTGGATACCTAATCTGAATTCCCCAGGTTGGGGGATGGCAAGCCACCCAAAGGTAGGCACTGCAATGCTGAGAATGGGAAAATCTAAGTGCTTCGCCAGCCTAGCCTGTCCTTTCTCTAGCCACTTTAGGCAAGGCATAGTCTAAACATTATATAGAAGAGAGTCACTGTCTGTAAGAGCTTACGATCTTGCTTACAAAAGCAATATGCTTTTCAAAGCATGGTTCTGAACCAGTGCTAACTAGAAAGGAAAACACTCTGATCCTGAAACTGATGCACACAGTTCCCCAGAATGGAATCTGGGGATTGTAAGAACGTAACTGCTTGAACTGAGGAGGGACAGGGAGAACCTATCTTTCATTGTCTCTGATAAACAGCAGTCTAGAGAGAAACTGGCACTTCTCCTTGAACTAAACAACTAGGGCTCATTTCAAGCCCCATTCCAACATTGTTCAGAATTACATTTTTTTATTTACTCTAGTGTTCCTGGAAGAGATCGCTCCATGCCTCTCTTTACCTTTTCAAAAGAGATTCTAACACTGCAAAGGACATAGTGCGGGTGAGTGGGAAGCTGGTGCTAAAAATGGGAGGAACAGAAGCTGCAGTGCAAATTCTGGGAATCCATGACAAATGTAATGAGAAGTTGTTCTTCCACCACTGTCCCTCCCCTACACATTGCCCGCCCCCAGGGTCAGTCAGCTCCCTTAAACTCCTGCTGTGAAGTGCAGAGGAGCCAGGGCAGATTCCAGCAGCCCCTAGAGCTGAATCTCTCAGTCACTGCCTCTGCAAACGCTCTAGCTGGGAGCACACTTTAGTATAGACACAATGGTGCCGAAGTTACACAGCTGGGCGACTGCGCATCTCCTGTTCTTACTCTTTTCAACTTGCATGGCAGTAAGTGAAACTGTACAAACTGACCAGTAAAAAATTACAATGCCTCAAAAATACTATAAGGAGAAAAATAACTAAAAAATAATTTTGTTTTTTCCCCCTTTCAGTATATTGCTACTAGAGATAATTGCTGCATCTTAGACGAACGATTTGTAAGTAGACGTGTGATTTTTTTTCTTGTAAATTAAGGAACCAAATACAATACTGTTCTAATTTTAATTAACATTCATTTTAATTTTGCTTTAATATGCATTATTATTTTCATTTATTTATTGTTATTAAATATTAGGCTTTATGATTCACTCTTAATAACAGCATTCATTATCCTGAAATATACTCTAAATTTCATTAATAATACCATCTATTATTTGAAATCACTCCTATTATAATATATGTTTATGTGTATTATTATTATTATTATTATTAATAATAATAATAATACTAATAATTAATCATATATATTATCAGGACTGTCTCTACAGCTTCTGATTCTCCTGGCAAAGTATCGACTACCCAGTCAGTCCTACCAGTCCACAGTTACCTACATAAATCCTTATGGAATACTGGCCAGCCCTTAATATTGTCCTGCCTTAAGAGACCATCTCTTTTGTCTCACTGTAGAATCTGATCTGATTTTTATTTGTTTGTTTCCTCTTTAGGGTAGCTATTGCCCAACTACATGCGGCATTGCAGACTTCTTGAATAAATACCAACCTGATGTGGATAAGCAGCTGCAGGTTCTTGAAAATCTCTTGCAGCAGATCACTAACTCCTCTGTTGTAACAGAACAGTTGATCCGCCAAATCAGAATCCTCAGTCCCCCAGAGAAGACTCAACCAAGTGAGAACATAAAGACCATTACAAAATTGAGCAAATACGCATTCATTAAGTTTTCTTACTTTTACTTATAATTGCATTAATATTTTGTGCCTGTTCCACAGGTACGATTGATGGTTTTACTCTAAAAACCAGGAAAATAATTGATGAAATTGTCAGATATGAAAACACTATTGTTGAGCATGAAAATATTATACAGTAGGTATTTTCCACTTTTGATACTATCTAACTGCATATCTATTCCTTTTTTTATTTTACCATCTGCAATTCAAGCTTTTTCCTAACACTTCATTTCTGCATATAAAGACTATATCGGTATCTTTTCATTTGTAACCACACAGTAAACCATAATTAGGATCTGATCCTGTATTTCTTGTGCATTTCTACATCTCTCACTGGAATACAAGGAATACAAGATCAGGCTGTAAGAAAATTTGGCTGTTCTTTTTCCCTTAATCGGTATTTTTGTTTAAGTAATTGTTCAAAACTTTTCTATTCGTTATTCTTAGACTTCAGAAATCTTAGTAACATGAGACTGTAACATGGATCTTACCAAATATTTGTTTATAGACAATAAATATTTTTTTATTGATTTTGTTGAATACACATCATGAACCAAATTCTTCTCTCAGTTTCATTGGCGTGAATCCAGAATAACTATTAAACTCAAAGGTGTTCATCTTAAATCTACACTGTTCTATACATTTGAAAACATATTTGTCTTATCTAAATTTGAATAATGAAATGTAATTTATAAATTATAATTGTGGTAGTTAGCCATTATATGCCAAGTCACTCCTGTGATAACATTATGTCAGGGATGACTCTGACCTTGCAAATATTCCATGACATAATTGGTTAATATACAGTAAATCTGAATTTTAGAAATTTGGAATTAATGTAACTATATTTTATCTTAAATGCCTTTGCATCACCTGGTCTGAGAGCACTTTTTGTTCAACTACTCACTGGTGACATTTTATTTTTCATATTAAATTTGGGTTTATACCAAGTTTTTAATTAATATATTGTATATAATGTTTGAATGAATTGCTCTCAGCTATATTTGCTTTTTTAAAAACAGAAGTATGCAACAGTTCATTTTCATAATATGTAGAGTTATGGATGCAGACTTCTGTTATTTTTGCCATGTTATTTGAAGTTCCTGTGATTTTATGATCTCCAATTTTATGAACTTGTCAAAAACCCTTCAAACACTCATAAAATCAGATTTCTATTATACTTTCTTTTACCTTACTATAACTTTACCTGCAGAACTCAGACCTGCAAGTCTCACAAAAGAAAAAAATTGAGTTTTGTCCATGTACTGACAGCAGAAATTAGCTTTCCTGGTTAAAGAGATACTAGTCCAAGTAAAATACGTCCAAGTTAAGCATGCGCTTCAGTGCTTTCCTGAATCAGGCATATATATTAGTACTTTGTTGGATTAGGGCCAGAGTGCTCAGTACAGTGGAAGACTAACCAGGCAAAAGACATTCAAACCACAGGGAGGTAATGAAGGCATGAGATCTGGACTGGTCAGGTAAATACAATTTCAGTTCTGGATACATGTAATCAATATTACATGAAAGTGAAAACTCCAGAAAATGTGTATATAGCCCTTTATAAATACATATTATACCTAAACATATATGGAACCACTAATAGGTATAACGGGTATTTATAAGGGCTAGAATGTGACTGAGCCTCATGCATGAGATTGTGAAAATGAGTCTTTGTACAGCCTTCCTGTGAGCTACCCAGAACAATAGTATTTGCTGTGCAGAAATTGCTCCTACTCAAAAGCACCTTGCAAAAAAAGGGGAGAGAGATAGAATAGGAGCAGGCAGAGTCTTGGCTCTACTTTCAGTGCACCACCCAGGAACTGACTGTTGCAAATTATGTTCTTGCAGTGCACATGGTTAGCTCCGGAAAGCAGAATGTCCAAATGGTTGTATGGGGATAGGGCAGCTTTGCAATGCCTCCCAATGTACTGCTGTGGCTAAATACCACACTGTAGCCCAAAATGATACAGACTGTCTCACTACATAAAGTAACACATTTCAGATTAGTAGATTAGATATGGAAGTCATATTTCATATGTACTGTTCTCATTAAGACAAACTGATATAACATGTGATTTTTATGTTTTTATCTTAGGCAACTGACAGATATGTTGATATTAAACACTAACAAGATTACACAACTTAAACAGAAGACTAATCAGCTTGCATCACAATGTCAGGAGCCATGCAGAGACACAGTCCAAATACTGGAAACAACTGGAAGAGGTACATGAAATGCTTACTGTGTGGTTTAGATTAATTCTTATGTGCTATCTATGGACAAACTAGTGGTGATGGCTGAATATTTAAATGGGTGATCATGCAAAATTTACTTTCAGGAGTTATTCTTAATTACATGAACCATTGGTTTCTGCAAAAACTACTAATGAGAATCAGGGGCCCAGCAGCATCACAACCAGCATAAAGAACGCTCTTACATATTGGCTACGTCTAGACTGGCATGATTTTCCGCAAATGCTTTTAACGGAAAAGTTTTCAGTTAAAAGCATTTTCAGAACAGAACGTCTAGATTGGCATGGACACTTTTCCACAAAAGCACTTTTTGCGGAAAAGCGTCCGTGCCAATGTAGACGCGTTTTTCCGCAAAAAAGCCCCGATTGCCATTTTCGCGATCGGGGCTTTTTTGCAGAAAACAGATCTCAGCTGTCTACACTGGCCCTTTTGCGCAAAAGTTTTGCACAAAAGGGACTTTTGCCCGAATGGGAGCAGCATACTATTTCCGCAAAAAGCACTGATTTCTTACAGTAGGAAGTCAGTGCTTTTGCGGAAATTCAAGCAGCCAATGTAGACAGCTGGCAAGTTTTTCCAGAAAAGCGGCTGATTTTCCGGAAAAACTGGCCAGTCTAGACACAGCCAAGATTATGTAACTGCTATTTTTATGACTGTTTCTTTGCTGGCCATTGCTTCATTCAACAAAAATACTAGACAGGTGTTCTGCATATAGGAAGTTGTGGGACAGGTCTTACATTCCCACTTTGGAATAATTAACCAAGGTTTGACTATCTCAGTAAACCCCATCTTTGTTGTAGTCCATAGAACAGGTAAAGCTTTTATGGAGTTATAAGAACAGAAAGGAGAGTATATTATAATATTTCTACTCTGCCATACAGAGATACATTAGATCTAAAAATGCCCTTTTTATGACTGCAGAAACCAATAAAATGGTTGTATTTTACCTTCAAATTATGCTAGAGATTTACTAATAGCAAAATTCTGCTCATCCTTATACAAGTCTTAGGAAACTTCAATAGAAATTCCTTCTGTGTGAATGAGATGAAGACCTAGCCTACAGATATTACTTTGCCACAGTAATTATTATATGTGGTGTGTATATTGCACTGTCCTAGAGAATGGTAAGACACCATGTTTAGAACAAGATAAGACTGTAGCCAAAATAAAAACAATGGTATTTTTTTTATTGAAGATTGTCAAGACATTGCAAATAAAGGTGCCAGACACAGTGGTCTTTACTTCATCAAGCCTGTAAAAGCTAAGCAGCAGTTCCTAGTCTATTGTGAGATTGACACATTTGGCAATGGATGGACAGTGTTGCAGAGAGTAAGTAAACTGTAAATTCAGGTCATGAATAATTCTGATTATCTAACAATATTTAATTCACATAGGCTTTGGCTGACTTGCTTGTTTGCTTTCTCAATTTGTTACCAGAGGCTTGATGGAAGTGTGGACTTCAATAAAAACTGGGTTCAGTTCAAAGAAGGATTTGGACACTTGTCACCAGATGACAAGACAGAGTACTGGCTGGGAAATGAAAAGATTCATCTAATAACCACTCAATCCACGCTTCCATATGCCTTACGGATAGAACTGGAAGACTGGGAGAATAAAAAAAGGTATTTCGCTAATGAGGCTTCTAAAAAGTCAACTTAAAATACACCCCTGTCATTTGTATTGATTGCTTGGCTAGGCCCACATGTATCTGTCTCTACTACTAGATATCAGACACTTATCTCCATTATCAGATCAGTCTGTACATCTTTCAGAAGAATGGATAATGCAGTCATTAACCCATTCATATCAAACTATCTTCTCTTTTGGTTTATAAAACTATACATATATTTCCAGTTTTCTTACTAGCTGCAACTTTGTGATGAAAAAAGAAGCAATAGGTAATCATGAAAGCTCCATGTTGATATCGTCTTTGGAAAATATAATGTATCTGATATTTCCCTTCACAGTTTCTTCAAATTCCATGTGAAGTATTTAGGGTGTTTTACTTTCCCCCCTTTGGTGAGCCGCCCATGACACCTTAGACATCCCATTTGATAACTAATCATTCTAACTTCTGGAAATAGTCTGAGAGTCCAGTCTGAGTCCGTTGTTGTCATACTTCTCCATTCCATAGAAAGAGAGAGGTGTTGAGAGATGTAAGCCACGTTCTCCTTTCAGGAGCAATTTGCTCCATTTCATACCAACCTGGTGAATGGGAGACTATGGGTATGTCTAGACTACAGGGTTTTGTCGACAGAAGTTTTGTTGACAGATACTGTCGACAAAGCTTCTGTAGACAAAAAGCGTCTAGACTACATCCAGTTCTGTCGACAAAGCAAGCCGCTTTGTCGACAGAACTCCGTAGTCTGGACGCAACGTTACAGGCAATAACACCTTCTGTCGACAGAACTCTGTCGACAGAAGGTGTTTTGCCTCGTAAAATGAGGTATACCAGCGTCGACAAAACCGCGGAGTTCTGTCGACGTTATGTCGACAGAACTCCGCGGTAGTGTAGACGCTGGTATTGTTTTGTCGACAAAAGTCCACTTTTGTCGACAAAACTAGGTAGTCTAGACACACCCTATGATTATCTGTCTAATTCACATCTCTTGAAAGCCTTTACAAAGCCCTACTCTAAGGCCACTGAGATGACTCACTTTACCTTTTTTTTGGCTACCTAAAGTTGTGGGGAGGTGGAAGGGGCATACTGAAGGGCTCATTGTGGTTCATTAAAGTGATGAACAATCTTTCAAGGAAATATCCTTTTTCTAATTAGACATAGTGACTCAGGAACTGATGCTAAAATACTGTCATTTTTAGTCTGATTGTGAGTTTTTTGGGGGGGAATTCAGTGTACACACATTCACTATTATATTTTTATCAGTACTGCAGACTATGCCATGTTCAAAGTGGGAGCTGAAGCAGACAAGTACCGACTGACCTACGCATATTTCGTTACTGGCGGTGAAGCTGGGGATGCCTTTGATGGTTTTGATTTTGGAGACGATCCCAGTGACAAATTTTTTACATCCCATAATGGCATGCAGTTCAGTACCTATGACAGTGACAATGATAAATTTGAGGGCAATTGTGCTGAACAGGATGGAGCGGGATGGTGGATGAATAGATGTCACGCTGCTAACCTCAATGGCAAATATTATCCAGGTACTACATGGTTTGGGGACCTATTTCAGATACAAAATAACTTCATGGCTTTACAATAAATTCTAGTGATGGAGGAAAATGTGTCTAGGTTTTAGCTGTACATTTATTTTTGGCCATCCCATTCCTTACACATCACTGC
Organism: Pelodiscus sinensis; assembly: GCF_049634645.1. Taxonomy (NCBI): domain Eukaryota; kingdom Metazoa; phylum Chordata; order Testudines; family Trionychidae; genus Pelodiscus; species Pelodiscus sinensis. Next base: position 56,900,489 of record NC_134715.1, on the reverse strand, counting down.
TGATCCTTGCTGTTGAACAACACAAATTGATACTCTATCTGTATTTATTTGTTACTCCAGATAGCTGAGCCTGGGGGGAAGGTATTGTATGGAAGAGCTAAAACTCAGGTGCTGACTTTTACTGCTGCTAGAGGCAAAAATAAGAATTGGACTTGTAATTACAAAAGTATTGTCAGTAGTAGGAGGGCCCCATCATTAGCCCTTTGGAGAGGGTGGGCAAAAAAACCCAACCCCACCCCCTCCCAAAAAAACCCATGTCAAGTTGGAAAGATAAGGAAAAATAGGTGAGAGGTAGGGAATTCAAGAGAGAATCAGACTTGATAGTAGAGAAGTTTGTACAAATGGAGAATAGGAGAGGTAATCTGCATTAGCGACCTGTTAAGAAGCTATACATGATGATATGATGTAGCAGAAAGAGATTATCAGTGTAAGTTTGGGATGGCCACATTACTCATAAATCATGCAACTATGAAGGAGTTATGAAGCCATGCCATTCAGGTCCCAATAAAATATGGATTATATCTACACCATGCCATCATGGATTCTTGGATGATCTTGAGATTTCAATCTTTAAGCCTGCTACTCATGCAGAACTGAATATTGGTTGTGTGTATATAAGACCAATGTAATTTGAGGGGAAATCTACATTTGGAAAGGGGAAGGAAACATATTTCTGGAAGGCTGACTTTTTTTTCAGTGACAGCAATATGAAGCTGCTCAGAGTTTTGGAATGTTAGAATAAATCCTGGGGGAAACAGTTTAGTAGACAGAGGCAGTCAATGGTGCATGATAAGTATATTTGAGCACGTGTATATACATTATTTACACACAATTATCTATTTTGCTACAACTCATATTTTAGGTGGTACTTACTCTGCAAGAGAGGTCGGTCCAGGTAGATACGACAATGGTATTATCTGGTCAACTTGGCGTTCTCGGTGGTATTCCATGAAGAAAACGACAATGAAAGTCATCCCATTCAACAGACTTTCAATAGGAGAAGGACAGCAGCACCAGTTCGGTGGCTCCAAACAGGTTGGATCAGATGGCAGAGGCGATATTTAGAAAGAGAACAGATAGCAGTTAACAGTTCAAATAATGGTGTATATATGTAGCTTCACACTGAACTCCCATATAATCAATAGAAGTTCTCACTGTGCAACATTTTCTCAGAAAACCACTTGTACTTTTATTTTAGTATATTTGTACAATTGTTATTTCAGCTAATTGACAAATAAAGGGATGCTGTCATCAGTAATGATTCTTTGCCTTTATATATTTAGAGGACTATCCCTTTTGAAATTCAACTATTGTAATTATGTATGACCATCATAAACATATCAACATAACCATACATAGTTCATCCTTTGGTGGAGAATAGTATAATGCTTTCTTTTTTTTTCTATTGTAGGTTGGAGACATTTAAAGAGACAGTTTAACAAAGTTTTATCTGGACAGAAATATAAAACCTTTCACCTCTTGGACACTATCTTCATCTAAATCTTCAGTTCAGCTTTGGTTGTTAATTGATGCCCACCATTAAAACAATATCTTTAAACGCCTAAGGCTTTCTGTGTGAAAAGGCTTTCTGTGTGTGCTCTGGGTGCAGTTATTTTTATGTATGCACTTTCAATAAATTTTTATTCCAAAGAACATCTAAAACTTGCCATTAATAATCTAGTAGCAAGTAAACAAATCAAAACAAACATTATAAAAGTTGTCAGAAAAATCTATTCTATTTCACCTATCCAAAGTTTATGTACTGGTACTGTCCTATTATTCATAAAGGGTGTGTCTAGACTACAGGTTATGTCAACAAAAGTCCACTTTTGTGGACAAAACTATACCTGCGTCTACCCTACCGCTGAGTTCTGTCAACAGAATGTCAACAGAACTCATCAGTTTTGTCGATGGCGGTAAACCTCATTCTACTAGGAATAACGCCTTTTGTCGACAGAGTTCTGTCAACAGAAGGCGTTACTGCATCTACACCGTCCTTTGCATCTACACTGTCATGTTGACAGAACTGGATGTAGTCTAGACGCCCTTTGTTGACAGAGGCTTTGTCGACAGTATTTGTTGACAAAGCATCTGTGGACAAAAGCCAGTAGTCTAGACGTACCCAAAGAGGTGAACCATATGCAAATCATTAACTGTTTTCTCACATTGTTATGCATTCCTCATAATGTTGCCTTTACATATTTTTAACTCCTCGGGTACCTGCCAGAGGCAGGTACAACCCACCTAGGGTTTTATTATACCTGGTGTTTGTGATCCCCTGGGTCTTTGGTATTACTGTCCATTCTTTATCTAGTAACTGGTAGCTGCAAAGCATGATGCCATTTCCCTTCTCCTAAAGTCAGGCACAGGTTTTCCTCATTGTTTTTATGAGACTTTTTTCATGGTCAGTTGTAGTTTGAAGAGTATTTTTCTCACTTTCATTCATATTGTACAGTGTGTCAGTGGAAACTAGTGATAGCACAGTGAATTGGGACTTGTTTTGGGTTCTATCCCTGGTTCTGCCAATAGGCAAGTCACTTCATCTCTCTGTGCCGCAGTTTCTTATGTGTGAAATGGGGATAATAACACTGATGTCCCTTGTAAAGCACCTGGAGAGCTGTGATATTGAAAGTGCTAAATAAGAGCTAGTTATTAATGTATTTATGAAAAAGAAATAGAGTTTATCTCATGCTGTCCTTGGTCCCATTGAGTCCACAGACAGTATTCTTGCTTTGTGTCTCCTGAGTTACATCTCTAGTTTCTGGTTACAAATTCTGTATTTGCTGAAAGGCTGCCTTAGTTATATGCATTCACTGAGGGTATGTCTACACTACAGCGTTAATTCGAGTTAACTTAATTCGAAATAGTTAATTCAAATTAAGCTAATTCAAAATAACGCATCTATACACAAAATCTATTTCGAAATAAGGTGAGGAGGCAGCACGCTCTGCACCAAGGTCTGCAGATGGGTACAGATGTCACAACCCTAGGCAAGCAGCTCCCTCCGGAACTCTCGTTCTTCCTGTGCCCGCTGCTCCATGATGCGGGTCAGGGCTTGCAGGGCCCCCAGCTATTGCTCTCGGTACGCCTGCCATGTTGCGGTCGTCCTGTGGAGCCCTCGGGTGCGGGAGCATGTCCCAAGTGGGGTGGTGCGCTCTGCATGTGCGGCTGGTGTGACTGTGGAGAAAGAAGAGAAGTGGTCAGTTCTCCCGGGGACACAGTGGGTGAAGCCCAGCCCCCCTCTGCGAGGTGAGGATGACTGTGCCTGCACTGTCAGAGCTGCTGTGCTTGCACAGAAGCCATGGTTGGAATGTCCAGCTATCCCTGGGAGTGGGAGTTGCCCTGAGAACACACCCATGCCCCTGTGCTGTGTGTAGTGTGGGTGAGGTGGGGGGGAGATGTTAGAGGGGACTTGTGAAGGGAGGGCATCCTGCTGTGTCCCGCCCCGGGGTCAGGAGCATTTCAGGTCTCTTCACACACGCGTGTAGCTATCAGGCCACGGCCCTTGTGTGGCACACAGCTGGAGCCACCTGCCCAGGGGTGGCACGGCATGTGCTCGCATGTACACAGGTTGCTGCATGATCTGTGGTAAGCAAGGTCCATGCACGCAGCCCCTAGTCTCCCTCCCCATCCCACCCTGGGAAGGGGACAGTGATGGAACTTACATGGTGTGGCCTCCCCGAACGACCCTGGTAACTCCGCTGCTGGGACAGCTCAGGGGTCCTGCCGGTGTGGCACCCTCCGTGGCGGTTCCTCCTCTGCGCTCTGGTCAGGGCCCTCTGGTCCTGGCTCACTGCCCCCCGGGGTGGCACAGACCACCCAACCCAGGATATGTTCCAGTGTCTTGAAGTAGGGGCAGGTGTCTGCCCCTGCTGAGGAGCTGCCCTTAGTTGCCCTGGCATACCCCTGTTGCAGCTCTTTAATTTTCAGACGCACCTGCTCCTGCGTGCACCTGTGGCCTTTCTGGGCCATGGTGGCCGCTATGCGACCATAGACAGCCGCATTCCTCCATCTAGTGCGGAGATCATGAACATTGGGGGCCTGCCCCCAAATCTCAATGAGGTCCATGATCTCTTCACTAGTCCAGGAGGGAGCGCAGTGTCTACGATCCCTGGCTGGCTCCTAGGTGCTGGAGGACTGGGGGGGGACGGCTGGCTGGCACTGACTGCCCGGCTCATGGTGGTGCCACTGGGTGAGGGGCAGAAACTGCTGGCAGGCCTGGATCTGACATGTGCAGTCTGGCCAGAGTCTACCCCTTTAACGGCTCCGGGACCAGGGGAGAGAAGAGGAGTTTTCCTGGTTTGGCCCAGAGTGGCCACCAGGGGAAACTGGGAAGGGCTAGAGGCCCCCTATTTGGAATTAAGTGTCTACACAGCACTTATTTCGAATTAGCTATTTCAAATTTGGCGTTACTCATCATAGAATGAGGTTTACCAAATTTGAATTAAGTGCTCCATTATTTCGAATTAAATTCGAAATAGCAGTTTGCATGTATAAATGCTATTAAAGTTAACTCAAAACAACTGCTGTTATTTCGAATTAACTTTGCAGTGTAGACATACCCTGAGACAGGTCTCTAGTGGACTGATTAGTGCAGGGTTCTGTAGCAATCCAGCTTGTTGATAGATTTGAATAGTTTTTCCATGTGACTTGTGGTGCTTGGTCTAGCATTCTGAGCATCTTTCAGTTTTAATTGTGGGACTGTCCATAAATTACATAACACATTTGTGGTGGTTTTTAGGACCCACCTGTCCCTCGTTGGCTATGTCTACACTGGCCACAATTTCCGGAAAAGCCATGCAAATCAGGTAAGTCAGGATAGGGAAATCCGCGGGGGATTTAAATATCCCCCGCGGATTTAAATAAACATGTCCGCCGCTAAGCGTCTAGACTGGCACGATCCTCTGGAATAAAGCCCTTTTCCGGAGGATCTCTTATTCCTACTTTGAATAAATCCCCCGCGGTTTTCCCTATCCTGACTTACCTGATTTGCATGGCTTTTCCGGAAATTGTGGCCAGTGTAGACGTAGCCATAGTGTTTTGTAGAACAACAACAACAACATCAAAAAGGATTCAACCGTCTCCTAATACAGTCCATAATTTATGGACAACTGCTGTTTATTTCATTTGTCCAGGGGCCAGAATGCTTGAATCCAGGAATCCCCACCCCACTGCACATTTCCTTTGCCAGGAATCCTGCAGTTTTCTTCCTGAATTCTTTCACAGGGGCATTTGTCCCTAATGAGATCCAAGCTGTTAGAGACCCTTTACGGTGCTTCAGCCCCTTTAGTTAGCATAAATGGGACTATAAGCTACTACTACATTTTATAGATGTATAGCTTGAGATCCCTGGGGCTGAGCATGATAGCTCATATTGAATTCAATGGGAGCTGTGCTTTGAATAAGTAAAGTGCTATAAAATACCAAGTACACAAAAAATCAGGACCAAATATCTCAAAATTAGTGTAACAGAGATGTAGCCATGTTAGTCTGATCTAGCTGAAACAAAAGACAGGACTATGCAGCACTTTAAAGACTAACAAGCTGGTTTATTAGGTGAATTTTCACTTTTAGTCCTTTGGGTACGATGATAAATAATAAACTTAATAAACCTAATAAACCATCTTGTTAGTCTTTAAAGTGCTGCATAGTCCTGTTTTTTGTCTCAAAATAAGTGGACTCTTTAGCCTTGACTTCTCTGGGCGAGATCCACAGAGGTACCTAGGCCTTGTTCTGCTCAGCAGGGTAATGTTTTACCATTAGGCACTGTGTCACCTACTGGAATACTCACCTCAGAGCTAGGCACCCGCACTCTACATATAGGGCATGGGAGCAGTAGATTCCTTAGGAAAGGATCCTCTGAAGCTAGAAAACTAAGTAGAAAGCCTCCTGTGTTAGCCAGGAGTGAAATGCAGAGGAAAGAAGCAAGGCCTAAGCCATAGACCCAGATCCAAAAAGATATTTAGGTGCCTAACTCCCATTGGTTTGAGCCTTTGGTACCTGAGTGCTAGGCCAGAGGGAGTCATTACCTTCTGCTCAGGATTTCCATCTTGTCTCCTTGGCTATATCTAGACTGCTGGCTTCTTTCGGAAGAAGCTTTTCCGGAAGAGATCTTCCAAAAAAATTTCTTCCGAAAGAGAATGTCTACACTGAATGGATACTATCTCACATTTAAGCTGTGATTACTATGGATAGAGTGGCCACCAGGGCACTTGTGCTTTTTCCTCTTCCTTCTTCTTTCGAAAGAACTCCCTCTTCCCCGTCCACACACGCCTTTTTCCAAAAGAGCTCTTTTGCAAAAAGGCTTCTTCCTCGTAGAAAGAGGATTACCAATGTTTGAAAAACACCTCTGTTCTTTTCATTTTTTTTTTTCAAAAGAACGTGATTGCAGTGTGGACATAAGTGAAGTTTTTTTAAAAAAAAACCCGGCTGTTTTTCTGAAAAAAACCTCTACAGTGTAGACATACCCCTTGAGTTAGTTGCCTAGATAGATCAGCCTCTTACGTAACCCATGCCTGAAACCCAGACAGGAGAGCCAGCCTGCCTCAGTAATAGACCAGTAGACAAGCCCAGGTGGGCTGTGAACAGCGCCATAATTAGGTATTTTTGCACCCACGGCAAATATTATTATGCTTTCCCACTCCTTAGGTTAGCACACTTTACTTTTGCAGAGCTCTTTACTTTTACAGCTTATTATTTTATGCTTACTGCATCTTTGCGCCCCTGATTGTGATGCACTTGGGGCAAGTGTCTCGCTTGCCCAGCCCTTGTATCGGCCTTGGCTGTGAAGACCTGAGTTTAATTAAATCCATATTCTGCCTTGATTTGGAACAGGGACTTAAATCTATATCCTAGGGGAGTGTCCTAACTGCTAGCTGTAGAAGCAGTCTCATTTTCTCCTGGCCAAATCACATTTAACTTAATATACAAAGCAGAACTGGTTCACAATAAGAGAGACTGACAGAGACCAACGGCAGAATAACAAACACTCTGCTGATTAGGGCACTCACTTGGGAGGGAGAACTGGGGTCCTCCACATCCCAGTGACTGCCCTAGCCACTAGAGTGCCTAAGACACCCCCCCACACACGCATACACGCACGCACATACACACACTCAAACCATTCCTGGCTGCTAACTGTCTTCTGTGACTTCTCTATTAGGTCTTAGTTGTGCTCTGAGTATGCTTTTGGGATCTGACCCTGCTAGTGAGATATGCAGTGGGATCACTAGTTTAAGACTTGCTTTGGGGCTGCCAGAGCTATGGATACTGTGGGATGGTGTCTGTGCTTAGGTGGTTTTGGGAACTTCACTTCAACATCTGAGCCACCCAGGGCCCTGCAGACTTGGGCAACAACTGAAAAGTGGTTTTGAAAATATCAGTGGCATGTAAATGCTCAACTTAGACTCCCAGAGAACCCTGGAGGCATCTGCATATCTTTGTGGCTTTAAGAGCCTGTGCCTTAGAATCAGAGAGTCATAGAATTGTAGGGTTGGAAGACCTCAGGAGATCATCGAGTTAACCCCCTGATAAAAGCAGGGCCAATCCCAAATAAATCTCCCCAGACAGGGCTTCATCAAGCCGGGGCTTAAATGTCTCTAGGTCCTCATCTCTGACTTAGGGTATGTTATACTACAGAGCTTTTCCAGGGTACCGGAGGTATCCTGGAACAGCTGCCGTGCCCAAGGAATGCATCTGCTTTTCTAAAAAGCATTTTGGAGAAGCAGAAGCATTTTTTCAGCAAACCTCGTTTTACGGGGAAGAAGGGATGTTCTGAAAGAGGGTTTTTTCCTGACATTTGGCCCCATGTAGACAGGCCATATGTCGGAAAAGCCTCTTTCGGAAGAAAAGCAGAAAAAGATACGCAAATTGCGGTTGCCTTTAAGTTTTTGAAGCACTCATTTACTGTACGGATGAGTCCCACAAGAAAGCCCATGAGGATTTGAAAAGTGTGCTATAAAAAAGAGCAGAGCCATGCACTGAATGATGAGGATAAAAAAATATCAAATATGAGCTCTTGAGCCCTGTCAGTTCTGCATACCGAATGAGGCTGGCATGCTGCAAGAGGAGGAGGGGAGGGGGCAAATAGCATGTGATCAGATAGTTAAAGACTATATCTTAATGCAAACTCACAAAGGAGCCGCCAAATGAAGACTGCACAGGCTATCTGAATGATGTTTCTCTAAAAATTATTGAGTGCTTTGTTTTGCAGCCTTAGAGATCTTTGCACATAAGTTTTATTTTGTGTATTTTTATGAATTTTTCTCTGTATTGTGGTCTCTGAGCCGAATCCAGACCTCACTGAAGACAATTGGGGTGTGTCTAGACTACAGGGTTTTTTCAGAAAGAGTGGCCTTTTTTTCTAAAAAACTTCCCCTGCGTCTAGACTGCCGGTGTGTTATTTCGAAATTAAATTGAAAGAATGCGGTGGTTTTTTCAACTGTGGTAAACCTCATTTTATGAGGAATAACACCTTTTTTCAAAAGTGCTCTTTTGAAAAAAGGCATTATTGAATGCAAACAGAGCTTTTTCAAAAGAGAGCATCCAGACTGCCTGGGTGCTCTCTTTCGAAAAAGCAGCTCGCTTTTTCTAAAGAAGTGGTTGCAGTCTAGATGCTCTTTTTCAAAAGAGGCATGTAGTCTAGATATTGCCTTGGAGACTCCATGGACCTCAATGGATTTTGGATAAGGCCTCTATTTATCAGTTCTTGACATCAAATTGTCAAAATCCTTTTAGTGTTTTCTTTCCTGGCTTTAACTATTTTGCTTTTCTCTATGTCTTTTCTATTCTAGTGTTGTTATGTTACTTCTGAGACAGAAGGAACAAAACTGAAGAGGATTCAAAGTGAGAGTGCACCATTAATCATATCATGCTGAAGTTAGAAGATAAGGTCCATAATTTTAATGGTATTTTAGAATTGCTGTGCCCAGCATTGCAATACCTCATTCATTTCACAGCCTAACTCTCATTTTCAAAATGGATTTAGGGGCCAAAATCCGATTTTTAGTCTGTGGGATTTGCATCTCTAAGTGCCTATATTGTTTTGAAAATATGGTTTAGGTCCTTAATCAGTTAGATGTTGCAACACCAAGCACAATAATGCCAAAATGCCTTTACAGATCTAGGCCTAAGGAGTCTATTTATATGTGATGTCATGTTTATGCATGAGGATCCTTACATATATTTTTCTGAAGTAATCTGCCAATACAATCATTATAGACTGACCTGAAATTTATGAAACTCCAGTTTAAGGATCATTTTACACATTCACTGCTGAAGCTATAAAAGACTATTTAATCATATTACTCTTATCTACAGACTACACTTCAATAGATAATTTTACCAGATGTAGCATTAGGACCCAATTAATTTAAAAATAATAAATCAAACAGAAAGAAAGACAACAGGGATTTGTTTTGCACATTTTCTTCACCATGGATCAGCTTGATGATCACTTCACTAACCCAGGCAAAGGGTGTTGTCCTTCTTGGAGTCCAACACTAGGTCTGCTTCCAGACATAGTGTATCAGACAAATTTCAACCTGAAGTAAAGCAGGTTAAAATGTGGCAACCATTCAGCCCTCCACTCCAGGGTCACCATGTCCAAGATGCCTACCAATGGTCAACAGTCTTTCTGGTGCAATTCCTATGCCTCTGTTTCAAGAACTTCATAACGTTGGCAATTCTCCAGTTTTCTTGCAGCTCTTCTCCCACAGCCCTCAACTCACATCTTCTGGCCCCTGCAATGTCCCCTCCCCACTCTCCTTTGCCTGTGAGTCCTACCCCTCAGTGCTCACTCAAACTTCCCTCCAGAATCAACCTCATTCCTGGGCTCAGCCTGCCTCTGAGGCTATGTCTATGCTATGGAGAAAAAAATCTGCTGCATCCAGGGAATGCGTCGGCTCTTCCAAAAAAAATTTCAGAAGAGCAGACGTGCTCTTTTGGAGGCTCTGTATTCCTCATTTTATGAGGAACACGGGCTCTTCTGAAAAAGGAGTTTTTTCAGACATTTGGCCCCATCTACACGGGGCCAAATGCTGGAAAAGCCTCTTCCGAAAAAAGAATCGGAAAAATGTATGCAAATTGCGGTTTGCAATTTGCATACCTTTTTCCGAACCCTCCCTCCCGTCCCCCAGGAGTGTAGACATAGCCTGAGACATAGCCTGTTCTTTAATCCAGTAGGGAGGTTCAGCCAATGAAGTTTATAAATACCACAAGCACAGTTGTTCACCATCAGAATCTATAAACTCTGCCAGTATTTAAAGTATGCTCATGTCTCTGATCAATATACAATTTCATGTGAACTGAAGAACCATCCTTATTAATTCTTTAGCAACCTCCACATGGACCAGATTTTAATAACAGAAGTCTATAAGATTTCAGAGCCCTAAAAAAAAAGTAAAGAAAGGTGAACCAGTAAAAGCATATGAAATATGCATATGATATGAATATGCCATAACTCAGATATATCATAACTCAGATATGCTGAATGCAAGATGGCTTGTGTAAAATGTTATTGGAAAGGCTATAATTTACTGATTATCCCCATTTGTACATATGTATCATTTTTGTAGATTAAGTTAGGAATATTGACCTGGGTATCTGTAATTTCATATTTACTGCTTTGGGTGTTACGCACTGCTGACGCTTCAGGTACAACAATGAAAGAGGTCATAGTGCTGATGGCTCATCAGCAAGAGACAATGAACTGTAAAAGAGCTTTCTGGAACATGAGAGTCAGATCATGAAGAATGGCTGCAGAGACATGTAATGGAAGTATTGTAAGCAGGATATGAGAAGTCATTCTTCCGCTCTACTCTGTGCTGACTAAGCCTCATCTGGAGTATTGTGTCAAGTTCTGGGCACCACATTTCAGGAAAGATGTGGAGAAACTGGAGAAGGTCCAGAGAAGATCAACAAAAATAATTAAAGGTCTAGAAAACATGACCTATGAGGGAAGACTGAAAGGACAGGATTTGTTCAGTTTGGAAAAGAGAGGACTGAGAGGGCACATGATAGAATCTTTCAAGTTCCTAAAAGGATGTTACAAAGAGAAAAATTAGTCTCCTCAGTGTCTGATAATAGGACAAGAAGCAATGGTCTTAAATTGCAGCAAGGGAGGTATAGATTGGACATTAGGAAAAACTTCCTAATCTTCAGGGTGGTTAAGCACTGGAATAAATAGCCTAGGATAGGGATATAAAAGAGTAGTAGAATAGTCAACTACCCAATAAGCCTAGGCTACTTGCATCCCTCCCCCCCTTGCTGCCTCTATATCTGGGAGGGAGCAGGAGCCAGTACTGGTGAGATCTGGCTTAAAAGCCGGTTTCCCCTAGCACTGTCTCTGCAGTGCGGGGAGGGGCGGGGGCAGAGGTGGGGAAGCAGAGGCACAGTGGCCCTGCAGCTCTGCCTTTTAAATATAGTAAGAGCCACAGAGGTGCAGCACGGGATCCGGTGCAAGCCAGGACTGAAGTAGTCCTTGCTCGCGTCGGATCCAAGCAGCTCTCACTACATTTGAAAGGCAGAGTTGCAGCAGTCTGGACTCAGCATGAGCTGGGACTGAAGCAGTCCCGGCTTGCGCCAGGTCCCAGAACTACTCACCCTGCAGCTCTGCAGTTTAAATGTAGTAAGAGCCAGGCTGCCTGCTGGAATACTGCCTACAAAATACTGGAACCCATATTGATTTCTGTACTTTTCCATGAGAAGCTGGGTGTGAGTCAAACTTGAAACAAAGGACTCCCACCTTAAATCCTATTTAAGGGTGGGGAGTGAGGTAATCTTAGTTTTCAGTCCTCCCTGGCTACCTCAACCAAGATAACTGTTGGAAACAACTAAGTATGAACTGAGGGAATGATTGGGCCCAGGCTAGAAGGGTGCCTGGCCTGTGAGGGAAGACTATTTGAACCACATTTAGGGTGAGATCTTACATATAATTAGTTTGTTTACTGAATTTATCTTAGCCTGCATGTTTGTTTATTTTGCTCAGTTATCTACTTTGTTCCGTCTGCAATTAACCTAGTGAAAATAATTACTATCAGAGGAGGGGGAAGGAACCTGTGCATATCTCTCTTTACCTTGAGAAAGAGGGCGAATGTCATTAGCTTACACTGTATATATCTCTACACAGCCTAAGACAGATTTAGTTTAGATCTCAGAGGGACTGTATACTTGATTGCTGTGGAAAGGTCTCACAGGGTACGTCTACACTGTGACGCTATTTCAGGATACCTCCGGTATCCCCAAAACAGCTATTCTGTGTTATTTTGAAATCTAACGGGCTCACTATTCTGACGTCCTTGAAAACCTCATTTCATGAGGATTAAGGGATGTTTCAGAATAGTAGTTTATTACAAAATTTGGCATTGTGTAGACAACGCCAAATTACAAAATAAGATATTTTGAAATTAACTTGAAATAAGCTATGCAATGTGTGTAGCTCAGATTGCGTAGTTCATTTTGAGTTAAGGGTGCAGTGTAGATGCACCCATACTGTACTGCTTTCAGACTGTGTCTGCAGCGTTGGGGTTTTGCCCTGTCCCTGTGTCTCAACTGAAGCAGGCCAAGAGCTAAGCTCAACAAAAGAGGGTTATAGGGTGTCCAGGCTGTCAGAGGAAACAGACTCAGTGGTGTCTCAGCACGTCAGGTGACAATCTGAAGGGTGTCCCTCCTGACCCATCACAAACATATTTTCTTTTGCCTGACAACCAAAGCTCTTTAATAATGCAACGGAACCTTCATAGACTAACACATTTTGAATAAAAAGATATGTTGAAAGAACTTTTTGTGTTACCAGGTTATTCGTTTAACTAGTTTCTTGTATAATGGTATGATCAAACATATTGATATAATTGAAATTGTCACCATGTCATAGGATTTTAGGTAGGGTGTGTTCATTCTAAAAATATTTCTCCTATGCTAAAGCACTCACTTCATTAAAATTATGAAAGTATGCACTATATTGCCATTAAATCAGTGATATTAAACAAGACTAAACCAATCCCTGTTTCCCCAGAAGAAAAAAAAATGACTTGAGAGAAATAACCCTACTACCACCAAATCCTATCTCATAATATAGGACTGTTCTTATATTTTCTGTTCTTCACATTTTCCTTTAGAAGTGCCTGGACCTTAAAGTGCATGGTCTACATACAAGCAAGTGTCATTAGAAAACAGCTTTATCCTCTGTTTCTGCTCCCAGCTATGTAGAGGCACCAAGCTGCTGTACAATTGATGTTTATAAATCAATGTTTATTTCAAAGGAATAAAGTGGAAAACAGGACACGGGATGCTTACTCAAGGAAGATTTACTCAGTCATATTTCTTACATCTACTAGTGCAAGTTGAAAACCATGTAAAGCATTTCATACTGAAGTTTTCTTTTCTTTTTAATTTTTAATTATATTTTAGTGTCCAAAGAACATAAACCCTGGGACAAATGTATTTCATACTAACCAAACACAGTTCAATTATAAAAATGTGTGAATAGCACTCTTTAACATCTGTAGAGACTGTCTGGTTTGTCCAATATACATGGCATTGTTGGCACATGATGGCATATATCACATTAGTAGATATGCACGTGAATGAGCCTTTGATGGTATAGCTGATGTTGTTAGGTTTTCTGATGGTGTCACTAGGATAAATGTGTGGATAGAATTGGCAATGGGGTTTGTTTCAGGGATAGGTTCCTAGATTAGTGTTTCTGTTGTGGGGTGTGAAGTTGGTGAATATTTGCCTCTGCTCGGGGGGCTGTCTGTAAGTGAGGACTGGCCAACCTCCCAACGTCTGTGAGAGTGAGGGATCATCATCTCTGATAGGTTGTAGTTTATTGATGATGTGAAGGAGAAGTTTTAGTTGGGGGTTGTAGATAATGGCTAGTGGTGTTCTGTTGCTTTCTTTGTTGGGTCTGCCCTATAGGAGATGACTTCTGGCTTTATTTGACTTCAGAGTGAATGTTGTCTGAGACTGACACAGAATCATGAAATTGGCAGAGCTGAGCATGGGTCTTCCATAAAAATATCTCTCAGTAACTGGTTTATTTTGATGACCATATAGTTCTTGAATTAACAATTATTAGACTATGATCTTGCTTCTTTTACTGCACTAAGTAGTCTCTCTGACTTGATGTCCATGGAGTGTGATCATACAAGTAGGAACAATTTGGTGATTTTTTGACTGCTTAGTCATGCTATTTAAATACCAGATTTACAACATAGATATCTTCCAGTGGTTAAGTATTATTGGATCTTTTACATGCATGTTATTCCAAAATTTAGTTATCAGAAACTAAAGCTGTAGACTTTCCTGGAATGTGTGTTCCTTCCTCCCACTCCCTCCACTTCCACCCCCGACTGGCATTGCACAAATTTATCTAGAGCAAACAAACTCAGGCGCTTGTGCAAGAGGCCTCAGGTAACCAACTGGGGGTGGGTTGCATGTAACTCTGCAAACAGAAGGGAACATAATGATTAATCTAAGCTATCCATGAAGGTTTAAAATGAAGCAAAAAAAACAAGTGGAACGTATCCTTTCTGTCAGACTCCTCCTCACCCTGCCACTGAAGATGATACCGCTGAGGATCTTGTGCATGTGGCTGTGCCTCAGCATAGCCTGGGTATGATTTTACTTTATTTGATTCTTTTGATAGTTTGGCTTTCTCTTTTTAAAAAGGGGCATTTTTATTGAATGAACAGTCACACAGCAAACTGACAAAATTCTCTTTGGTTATGAGGTAGCTTGAAAAATTCACACACGTACACATGAACACAAGTCTCACCACTTCATCACCGGCGTTTCCCTCTTGAGTCTCTTCTGCATTTTATTGTCTGTCTGGTTCCTCAAGAAGCACTTGAGATGAATTTTGCTTAAAGTATCTGTCAAGGCAAAGAGGCTAAATGACCAATAAGCAGTAGATTCAGAGGTGAGATTGTAAGTCTTTAACCCATTCCACTGCACCTAGATAGAAAGGTTGCCAAACAGTGTGGGATTTTAGATATTATTAGCCAGATTCTACTCTCAGTTACATCCCTGGATTCCAGTTCCTGTCATTGAGATTCTCTGGGTGTAAATGAGGCAGAATTTGGTCCCATCCTTGCTAAAGTACATATGCATAGAACAAGAATGTTGCAATTGATTTCAGTGGCAACATAATCAGGCTGAAAGGGAGCTCAGGAGTTATTGTTTTTTCAATAAAGAGAGTGGTAGCCTTAACTCCCAACAATGCTAATTGAACAACAAGAAGTCCTGTGGCACCTTATAGACTAACAGATGTATTGGAGCATAAGCTTTCGTGGGCAAAGACCCACTTGATCAGATCCACTTCGTCAATGCTAATTGAACACTCTTGTTGGCTAGTTTAAGATTCCGCCTATATTACTATGGTAAATTCTTATATACATATTTCCTTATTATTCTTTTTGAAGAAATCAGAGTGTGTGGGGTGATCTGGTTTAATAGTCTGAGTGAACTTGGAGCCATTACATTCTTTCATGTAGTTGTATGTCAAATCAATATTTAAAAGCCTATGAAGCATAGTTAGGAACTTTTTTTTTTTGCTCATTAGCTTAAAGATATATATGTGGCAGATCCTTAGCTGGTGTAAATTCAGCATTAGTCTGTTGATTTTAAAGACTTTACCCCAGTTGACACTAGTTGAGGAGCTGGCTCTGGAAGCTAAAATCTTTGCCATCTCTGACAATATATTTTTATTCTACTTTGATAATTGGTAATGTGTTCAAAGGAGACCAGTGCCACTTGATACCTCTCAGAAAAACTGTCCCATCTCTTAGAGAAATAAAAATATTGCCATGCCCACTTTTCTGAGCAAAGATTAGTATGCATGGTCAAAAAACTTTATGACATTTTCATGTAGAATTAGTTAGTGAACAAGGACTTTTTCCTCTTTCCGGATTATATAAAATCTTATTCTGTTTATTTCCTCTTTCAACCACCAATATCATGTTATTGCTGTTGTTACTGTTGTTGTTATTGTTATTTTCCTGTGCTTTTCAAGCTATGTCTAACAAGTGTTATAAGTTTATAGTTAACATCTGATTTTGAGCCACACAATTAAAAACCACCATGAAAACTAAATGACTATCAACTCACTTTAAAGCAGTTGTATTATGAAAACATATGATATTAATTGCAAGCTTAATCATTCTGTTATTAAAATATCTTAAGCACCATTCAAATCCCATAATCATCTGCTTTAACTACATTCAAACGAGAAACTTATTTCATAGAATCATAAGAAGATTAAGGTTGAAAGAGACCTCAGGAGATTCATCTAGTCCAACCCCCTGTTCAAAGCAGGATCAACCCATTCCAGTCAGGGCTTTGTCAAGTCTGGCCTTAAAAGCCTCTAAGGAGTCCATCACCTCCCTAGGTTACCCATTTTAGTGCTTCACCACCCTCATCATGAAATAGTGTTTTTTTAGTATCAACTTGGACTCCCCCACTATAACTTGAGAACATTACTTCTTGTTCTGTCATCTGCCACCATGAGAATAGCTTGGCTCCATCATCTTTGGACCTCCCCTTCAGATATCTGAAAGCTGCTATCAAATCCCTCCCCCGCATTCTTCTCTTCTACAGACCAAATAAACTCAGTTCCCTCAGTGTCTCCTCATGCACCTTAGTCCCCTAATCATTTTCCTTACCTTCCACTGGCCTTTAAACAATGTATCCACACGCAAAACTGGACACATACTCCAGATGTGGCTTCATCAGTGCTGAATAAAGGGGAATAATCACTTCCCTAGATCTGCTGGAAATGCTCCTACTAATGCATTCCAATGTGCCATTAGCCTTCTTGGTAACAAGAGTGCACTGTTGACCCATAGCCAGCTTCTCATCCACTGTAATCTCCATGTCCTTTTCTGCAGAACTGCCACTTAGCCAGTCATTCCTTAGCCTATAACAGTGCATGGGGCTCTTTTGTCCTAAGTGCAGGATTCTGCACGTGTCCTTGTTGAAACTCATCAGATTTCTTTTGGCTCAATCCTCAAATTTTTCTGAGTTACTAGATCCTATCTCTACCCTCCAGCATATCTACCCCAGGCTAATGTCATCCCTGAACTTGCTGACAAAACAATATTTCATGAAGAAAATTTACAGACTAGATTATTTACACTGATTATATTTTACCACACACCTATATGAACCACATGTTAACTATTTCATAGAACATTATTTTCAGCATTATTGCTTCATTGTACTGTCGCCTGCGAAATAAATCTCACATTTGTTTTTTTCCTTTGTCTTCATGGCAGGCAACAAATGATGAAAGCACATTTTTGAAAGAGGGAGGAGGAGTGCGTGGCCCCAGAGTGATGGAACATGCAAGCCAATCTGAATGCAAACAGGATAAGGGCTGGCCTTTCTGTGCAGATGATGACTGGGTAAGAAAAGAAGAGGAGAAGCAGAAAGTTCAGCAAATCACTGTTACCCAAATGGACCCCAAGCCCTTTGGTGCCTTTGTGGCATGAACATTTACACTAAAGTTAGGCCTGCATCTTACATGGTATATCTGTAATGCATCAGTAGTCACGGATGTTTTACCTGATTTGGAAGGAAAACTGCTTCATGGGTCAACAATGTAGTTGTATTCGTAGTTACAGTCCAACCACCAATAGAGCATTCATTATTGGATCTTCAGGACCCAGGCTTAGTGAGTATTGAAAGCAGGCCTTTTGAGGCCCAGTCCTGAGTTTTAACCACAAGACCAAACCTCTTCAACTGAAAATAAATCGGCCTAATAGTGGAAGCAAAATGCAGGACAATGTAGCACTTTAAAGACTAACAAGATGGTTTATTAGATGATGAGCTTTCGTGGGCCAGACCCACTTCCTCAGATCAAATAATGGAAGAAAACAGTCACAACCATATATACCATATATGGCCTAATAGTGGAGTGAGTGTAAGATAAAGGAGGGTATGAGGCAAAATCTTGCCCTGAGCTCATTTGTTGTTTTCCAGTTTTGTAGAAAAATTGGTAGTAATAATATTAAAGAAATATTTATCATTCAGATATTTAACTTTCATTTTTGCACATTTTAGGGTCACAAATGTCCTTCAGGCTGCAGGATGCAAGGGTTGATTGATGAAACTGATAAAGATTTTCATCACAGAATACAAAGAATTAGGAACCTACTATTAGATAATGAAAACAAGTACAAAAAATCCAACGTGTTAACTGTGGAAACAATTAATTTCCTGAAAGGAAATCTGGCCAGTGCCCTGGGTAAGTGTCAACACTGCTCTAAAATATATACCAAAGTTACATTAACTTCTGTTAAAAGCAGGTAGATGAAAACAGGTTTACTTTGTCCTTCTTATCAGATCACCATGACTTAAAGATATTGGGCCTGACTCTTCAGTGGATTGCACCAGTTTTACATTAGTGTAATTAAATACATAATGCAGTGGAGAATTAGGCCTATCATTTTAAGTACTTTTTATAATTTATAATTTACTTTATACTCTTTTTGTAATATATGAGATTTTTTGGCAGTGTGTGCAAGAAATGTAGGATCAGACTCTAAATCTATAACTGAAAAATGTTTCAAATGCAGACCTGAGCAGAGAGAGATAGCAGCTATTGGCTATGGCAAGTGCAGGATTAGAACCAGAGTAATATTCTACAGTAATGATCTTCAAACATTTCAGTTTACATAGGACTGAAACCTGTAATGCTTTTGGAAGAGAAAATCTAATTGATTTTTTAAAAATCACTTGCTCTTTTACCATAGTTTAGAAACTCTTGCTACATCACTATAGATGAGAACGCTTAATCATTTTTTAAAACATGGATGGATGTTTCCTCTTCCAAATTATACTTTTGCCAGAAAAATATTTGTGCAAAAGCAAAAATACATTTGCATTCTGTATCTAATTTTACATATCTAAAATCTTCATGATTATAGTGCAAGTTTGTTCCAGCCACACAAATTCCATATTTGTTCCCATACTTTTTAAAAAATGGTAATTTTGTGCTACAAAAGGAATCAAAATGTGCTTGTTTTCTTTGCAGAGCTAATGTTTCTAAGACACACTAGATTTCTTTCCTGCATTACTTTGCACGACCAGTTAATATTTAAATAAAGTAAATATATTACAATGCTGCTTATTATCAAAAAGACAGATCAAACATAATAATGAGACTCTTAATTAAAATAAAATCTTGAGCTAATTTCTATCTATTTAATAAAATATTAACAGGATCTCATGTAAATTTGAATTTTTGTAAATGTATTGCTATTTTTTTAATCTGCTATTTTGGGGGGGGGGGGGGGAATCTCTATACAGCTGACAAGAGCATTTTTCTGTTCCAGAGAGTGACAACAAATATGGACAAATTTCAGAAGATCTGAGAAGGAGACTTGTTTTATTAAAGCAGAAAGTTCTTGTACAAGTAAACAGGATTAAAGTACTGCAAAACAGTATCCGAGACCAGGTTGTGGAGATGAAACGCTTGGAGGTAGGTGACTGTCATGTAATTTTCTTTATTTCCCAAGCATAGCTACAAAAACAGGATCTATGAGTCCTTACATCCAGAGCAGTTCTGCAGCTGAAAAGAAAATGAATCAATAATCTCACTAGGTCTACTGTCAATCCAAACTCTGCCTATATGAGACAGATATCCTCAAACTCTAATAGGCTTTTCTGCTCAGTGAGGCTCAGATCCTCCCATTTGGGACTCAGATGCCCCTGAGGACTCATCAAGATGGTTAGCTCTCTCTCAGTTATTTTCTGTGTTGTTTCTCCTCTTGTGTTACTGGGAAAGCTTCTGTCTACTGCCCTCTCTTTGGTAGGAAACAAGAATTGATAGTATGTGTCCCTACAACTGGCCCTGATTAGCTTTGGTGAATGATGTTCCTCCTTCTCTGAGGAGCTGCAGTCAGAGCCTGATTAGAGACTTGGGAGCAGCTAGAATAGGAAGGAGCACCTCTAAAAGTATCTCATCTCTCTTCTGGGCTCTCACAGCTGGAGTGTAGCCCATCTACATTTGGATTAAGAGGCTTGGCTTTTTGATTAGTTATTTGAACTGATGACAACACAAGATGGCTGTCAGAAGGCAATAGGGGTACGTCTACACTACAGCGCTAGTTCGAACTAACTTAGTTCGAATTAGTTAATTCGAACTAAGCTAGTTCGAACTAACGCATCTAGAACTAAAAACTAGTTCGAACTAGCGTTTTGCTAGTTCGAACTAGTAAGTCCACATTGAGTGGACTCTGAACAGGGCTTAATGATGGCCGGAAGCAGTGCCGGCAGGGCATAAAAGGAGGACTTAGAACATGGAGATACTGTCTCAGGCTAGCCGAGGGCTGCGCTTAAAGGGTCCCGACCCCCACCCCGGACACACAGTTCTAAGGGGTGCCCCGCTTGCAAAGAAGTTCTGGCTTGGAGTGCCCTGAGTGCCCACACTGGGCACATCACACCACTCGGCCATCAGCCCGGCTGCACTTGCCGCAGGCTGCCATCTGGGGAGAGGGAGTAATTGGGGGGCTGCAGGAGAGCTTCCACCCCCAGAAGCCCGCAGAGCCAGCCCAGTCCTCCCCATCGGGGGCTCGTACCCCATTCCTCCCTCACCTCCTTCCACTTGCCCTTCCCTAGCCCCCCTTCTTATTGATGTACAAAATAAAGATAACGTTTCTTCCAACATTGACTCTGTCTTTATTGAAAAAAACTGGGGGAGACTGGGAAAAGGAGGTGGGAGAGGGGAAGAGAAAGGCTGGGAGAGGGGAGGGCAACTAACATGATCAGGGGTTGGGAACAGGTCCCAGATGAAGAGAGGCTACAGAGACTGGGACTGTTCAGCTTAGAAAAGAGGAGACGGAGGGGGGACAGGATAGAGGTCTCTAAAAGCAGGGGTTGGGTGGAGAGGGTGCATTCAGAAAAGTTCTTCCTGAGTTCCCATAAAGAAGGACTAGAGGACACCAAAGGAAAGGAATGGGTAGCAGGCTTGAAACTAGTAATAGAAAGTTGTTCTTGACAAAGCAAATAGTTAACCTGTGGAACTCCTTGCTGCAGGAGGCTGTGAAGGCTAGAACTAGAACAGAGTTTAAAGGGAAGTGAGATCAAGTCATGGAGGTTGGGTCCATGGAGTCCTATTAGCCAGAGGGTAGGAGTGGTGTCCCTGCCCAAAGTTTGTGGAAGGCTGGAGAGGGATGGCACGAGACAAATGGCTTGGTCATTGTCTTCGGTCCATCCCCTCCAGGGTCCCTAGGGTTGGCCGCTGTCGGCAGACAGGCTACTGGGCTAGATGGACCTTTGGTCTGACCCAGTACGGCCATTGTAAGCTCAGGGCTCAGTGTCGGGGGTCTCAGTGGACCCCCTTGATTTTCATGCACACCTGGTCCTGGGTGGCCAGGCTGGCAGCTCTCCTGCCCTAGCCGGCCACTTTCCTGTGCCTAGTGCGGAGATCGTGGACGAGGTCCACGATGTCCGCACTAGCCCAGGAAGGTGCCCGCCTCTTGCGGTCCAGGGCAAGCTCCCGGGAGCCGCCAGCCTGGTCCCGGCAAGAGGGGGTGGGCTGGGGGGCATCGGGTGGGTGGCTCTGTGCCGTGCCAGGTGCAGGGTCTGCTAGCTGGGTGCTGGCAGGCTTGCACCTGGCACGGGCACCGTAGCCAGCCCGTGCCCCTTTAAGGGGTCCGGGGCCGGGAGGGGGGCATAGAGTTTCCCTGGTGTTGGCCAGAGTGGCCACCAGGGAAACCTGGGGAGGGCTAGCCTCCCACTAGTTCGAACTAAAGGGCTACACAGCCCTTAGTTCGAACTAGCTAGTTCGAACTAGGCGTTAGTCCTCGTAAAATGAGGTTTACCTAGTTCGAACTAAGCGCTCCGCTAGTTCGATTCAAATTCGAACTAGCGGAGCGCTAGTGTAGCGCATAGGAAAGTTAGTTCGAACTAACGTCCGTTAGTTCGAACTAACTTTCTAGTGTAGACATACCCCTCGACAGGTCAAGGAGCAAAGTCAAAGTGATGGCCTGCCAAAAAATACCCTAGCTCACTAAGAAGTGTGAGCAACATCATTCTGAACCCTGATGCAGAGGCTGATGCTTCATCAGTCACTCCTTCGAACCAGTGATCCCCACCCACCATACTACTATTGGCATGTGATTTTTTAAACAAGTACTGTAGATTCCCCTGCTCTACTGAGGGCCCACATCTGCCACTCTGCCTTGCTCTGAGTAGTACCTTACTCCAAGAGAATCCAACACAACCCAGTGGGACCATATTATACAGCGTGAATAAGACTGGCAAAAATTGGGCCATGTAGGGATGATTTTAGTGTTTCCAGTTATAAATGCTGCAATCTTCAGCCGTGCTTTGGTGCTTCAGATTTAAAGACCACGTTTGGAGTAGGTAGGAGCACAGGCAGTTGACCAAGAATGGATTTTATTACAATCACCAAAGGTCTCACTTTGACCCAAAGAGATAGGTGTTTTAAAGAGTCCAGAATCACCAACTAAACACATGTATTTCTCTCTGTCTCTTGTAAAGGTGGACATTGATATTAAGATACGTGCCTGCAAAGGATCCTGTGCTAAAAGTTTAAATTACCAGGTGGACACAGAGAGCTATGAAAATATCCAGAAGCAGCTCACACAGGCCAGTTCAATCGATCTGCAGTCTGTACTTGAAACTAGTTCCTTGAAGGTGCTGAAAATGAGGCCACTGAAGGACTCTATTGTTCCTGCGCATTTCAAAACTCTGCCTCAAACTCAAGAACTAAACATTCTTGATGAAATTGTACAGGTTGTGATGACTCTAGAACGGCCAGAAGGCGAGGAAAAAGTAGAAACCTCACGTGTTTCAGTAGTATCAGGGGTAGGTGGAGGAGCACAAGATGGCAAAACAGTGACCTCTAGCCATGGGAAGGAAACTGTTGGTTTGGGAGGAAAGCATACCTCTATAATCCGCCATACATGTACCAGAACTATCACCAAAAAAATTATCACTGGTCCTGGTGGCCCTAGAGAAGAAATTGTTGAAACAATGACTTCACCTGATGGTTCTGACTGCTCCCATTTTCAAGGTTCAGGGAGGGAAGAAGTAACTGGCCGTGGGGACATTACACATGTCAGAGTGACCTCTCAGGGTGGAACAAGTGACTTATCTAAATTAATCCCAGAATATGAAAAATTTTTCACTGAATCCGGGTCCAGTAGTAGCAAATTCCATACCACCTACACAAGCGATAGTGGCACTGACCATGGTACTAGAACTGGAAGTTTTGGCAGTGGTACTGGACGTTATAGCAGTGGTGGAACTGCTAGTCACACTACGCATTCTGGAGGGACAGAAAGTTTTGCAGATCTAGGGGAGGGGGAAGAGGACATCTTTGATCCTCACTTTGACCCATCTAGGTTACCTTCCAGCAAAGTTCAGAGTGGCAGTTCGGCTCATGTGGAGACAAGAGTGACCAGCAGCAGTAGCAGCTCTACTAGTTTCAACAAGGGTGGCTCCACTTTTGAAACCAAATCGCTAAAGAGCCGAGCAGTGACTGAGGAGTTAGGTGGGTTGCAACACGAGGAGAGTGGAGAGGATACCCCAGACTTTCGGGCACGCAGCTTGAGAACAGCAGGAGAGAAGCTTGGGACAAGCTACACTGGGACAGGTATCCATCCACATGACTGAAAATAGATCCTGAGGTAGCAGAGCCAGATTCAGTCAACAATCAAAACTGACACACTGGTTACACTGAAAAACATTTAATTTGATTATACAGTACAAGCAATGTGTCTGTTTGTTGCCATTTAGATAGACAGAAACAAAATTTTATATCAATAATTGGATGCTAAATGAATTGCACAGAGAATGTTATTTTCCATTTAAATTGCATGTAAACTCTCCTTTTTTAAAATGTTGCATGGCACATTTCCCAATGTAGTCCAAAATATGGTTAGCAAGTTCCCCACAATATTACTACTGTTTGGATTCCAATGAGCCTATGTAAAGTATTACTGATAACTTCTGTCAACCAGATCAACTTTTTTTTTTAGACTGTGATGATATCCGCCAGAAACACACTTCTGGTGCCAAAAGTGGCATTTTCAGAATCAAGCCAGCAGGATCCGATAAAGTTTTTTCAGTTTATTGCGACCAAGAGACCACTTTGGGAGGATGGCTTTTGATCCAACAGAGATTGGATGGATCAGTGAATTTTAACCGGACCTGGCAAGACTACAAGAAAGGTTTCGGCAGCATGGATGGCAAAGGGAAAGGAGAGTTCTGGCTGGGCAATGAAAACATCCACTTACTGACCCAGAAGGACACTGTCCTTCGAGTCGAATTAGAGGACTGGGATGGCAATGAAGCTTATGCAGAATATAATATACATGTAGGTTCTGAGTCCGATGGTTATGTCCTCAGTGTGTCTGCTTATGAGGGGACTGCTGGGGATGCACTGATCATAGGCTCAGTGGAGGAAGGTATTGAATACACAGCTCATGCTAACATGAAGTTTAGCACTTTTGACAGGGACAGTGACCAATGGGAGGAGAACTGTGCTGAAGTGTATGGAGGAGGCTGGTGGTACAACAACTGTCAAGCTGCTAATCTCAATGGCATTTACTACCAAGGAGGCCAGTATGACCCAAGGAACAATGTTCCTTATGAGATTGAAAACGGAGTGGTCTGGATACCATTTAGAGCCTCGGACTATTCTCTCAAAGTTGTTAGAATGAAAATCAGGCCCATAGAAACCCAGTAGGCAAACCACAGTAAAACAGGCATTATTATTATTATTATTAATATTATTATTTTGTTTACTATACCTCAAAATACATAGAATATCTCTATACAGTCTAACTGAAGACAACCAAGACACATTTGTACTTTAAAAATAAACATTGTTTAATTTTAAACAATTTCTTCCTTCTTATTCACAACCAAGACTGTTTGAAAAAAATGCCATTTCATAAATCTTTATAATGGGTAATAAAAGTAAGTTATTATAGCAAGCATGGCTATTACAGGATTTCAGGAAACACATTTTATCTGAATTTTGTTAAATATTTTCACAGATTATGCAAACACACATTTAAGGTAATAAAATTAAATAATGATTATAGCTTGCTGGTCTCTTCTAGTCAGCTATCTATTTTCTAGCAGACGTTAATTAATAAAAAGTTCTCTGGTATGCAGTGATCTTCTCAGGACAGAGTTGGAGTTCAACTTGCTGTTATTCTGGAGGGGACACACTATTTCTGAGGTCAAATAGTTCACATTTTAAATCAAGAATTATATTCCACCTACAGAAAAACTCAAATAATATTTTAAGGTGGAATTTTAAGAGTGCTTTGTAACAAACCAGCTGGTTCCCATAATACCCTCTTTCCATTCTACATTCTTGTAAAAAACATAACATTTGCTGATTGACCTTAATTACACTAAAGATATTTTAAAAGTCACACAAAACTCTTACTGCAATATTCTAAAACATTCCTGGAAAAGGACACTTTGGAATGGGAGCCCTCCTTTACAAGTTAGAAAAATAGTGAATATCCATGCCCAAAATTATGCAAAACATCATTTACAATACAAAGTTTACATTTTTGTAATAGGCTTTCTTTCAGAATGTACTGTTAGACTAGCACTGGGCCTTTTCAATGGGAAACTCTAAAAATGTAATGTATCTTCTCCTTTTCGATGCATGGACTTCCCGTAATCACAAGCAGAACATCACATAAGTCACAGAGGTAATTTATAAAACCTTTACAACCCTTTACAAACTCCCACTAAATTAAAAAGCAATTATTGCTCTTGAAAGCCATTGTACAAGTGGAATTAAAGTAATTACTCGTTTAACACGTGCCCACTTAACACGTTTTTGCAATAGCACATTTTTTTTTAGGGAACATTTTTTGAATAACATTACCGTCCCCAAAATAACATTAAAATTATCAAGTGGCAAACTACTTTGCGTGGCGGTATAAGTTGGTGAAAACAGTGGCAATACGCATGACTAGATGAATGCACATGATCACAGTGCTCCTCCGCTCACTCACGTGTTTATCTTTGTGTTTTAACAAACCGCGGTGACTTGTGTTGATAGATACCTTGTGTTGCTAGATATCTAATGTTGACGTTGACGACCCAGCACCAACAAAAAATTGACTTTGCTACCACTACCTGAAATGCAACCCCCACCTTTTCCATTATTTTTAATGGGAAAATTGACCCCGCATAACACGTTTTCGCTTAGCACAAACACTTTCAGAAACACATCTATACTGTTAAATGTGGAATTACTGTATTAGACCAGATGCTTTTCACGAGGCATAAGGGATCGGTCGGCAAAGGCTTCCCCAGACAACCGATGCGCGTCTAGACTACCGCACTGTGTTGGATCAGCTGATTGTCAGCACAGCGCAGTGGCCATATTTATTTTAATGAAGCGGGGATTATTTAAATCCCCACTTCTTTGCCTATGCCTGATAAACTAGTTTACATGGCTCTGTCGATGGAGCCATGTAGTCTAGACATACCCCAATTGAACAATTTCATTCTGTGTCCCTCCTGCAGGTCCCAACACACAGAGGTGAAGTGAAGCTCCACACAGATTGCTGTGTGATGTGCTAGCAGTTTCCTGTCTTGCACAGAACAACATTGTTTCTGGAGAAGGAATCAGAGTCTTTCATAGCCACAAAGGAAGGAGGAAGGCAGGATTTACCTTTAATAAAAGAAAATACTTAAGCATTTGGGGGAATGACTAGATGGCTGTGGGCATCTTAGTCCCCAGTCCTGCAAACACTTCCACAAGTAGCTCCTCCACCCCATCTCTGCCTTGTGGCTAGTTCACCATAAATGCTAGAGTGTAACTCACCAAAGCAAGGTTCCCAAAACGAGCTTATTCAGGGAGTGGAAAGCATTTGACTGAAAGTGTCTACATTCAGTTTAAGGCCTGATTCTGCCACATTTATTTACATTGCTGTGAGAGGAATCCCACGGAGTTTAATAGAACTAGTAACAGAACACTAGTACCTAGTGTGAATGATCCATAATAGTATATTAGATTTAATAGTTCGTTTTTTCTTCATATGTTTCTTTCCTGTAATGTGTAGTGAGGGTTCATGCACAACTGTACGATGTTTTATATACTGACATACTGATAAGAATATTTTTTAATTAAAAGCTTATCTGTATGGAGGTACAATTATGTGCTTTGGTTAACAAGAATGCATTGTGCTCATCCTGCAGATATGTACCTTTAGGGTTCAAGCTAACCAACAAATATTCACTGTGCTTGAGTTTTCTTTCTGACACTGAAAGCATGACTGGCCTCTCTCTGCTTCTAATCCCATGATTTGATTAGCATGTGTTGTAACAATATCTTTAGGCATTGACAGAGGGGTAATCATGGACCCACTCTTCTAGTTGTCACACAGTTCTTGTCAGACTGAGCTTCATTACTTAATATCAGTGGAGGTTTTGCCAAAAATAACCCTGAAGTTCCCTCCATGGTCTCGTGTGGTCAGGAACCTGTGTTCACAGAAAGGGGGGCTTTTGCCTCTCTATAGAGGCTGTAACAGGGCAGTCTGAGTCTCTATGGGCCAGGGGCCTGACAGTGCTGTCCAATTATCAGACCCAGGAGAACAGGCGTCAGGTGATGCTTATAAGAACTCTGATAACTTAGTTGGAGGAGGGCTGCAGAGAGGACACTTGGTCCTAGAACTGGCCCTATAGTGGACAGGGGTGAGCAGAGTGAAACGTTGCTGGACCCCTGTAGCCTGAGTTGGTCAGGGAAATAACTTCGGTTTGTGTTACTTTGAGCATTTTTGTGAATAAAAATACAATCTTTTGTCATAGTAGAAAACATTTAATAAACAATATGATATCTTGTGTCACCTGTTTGAAAACATTTGCTTATTCACTGGTCACATATAAAAAACTATAATTTATAAGAAACTTTCATTTTAAGATTTTTGTTATCTTAAACATTTTCACTGAAACTAAAGTGTCTCCCTCCTCATATCTGGGTTTGAATGGTTTTATAAGCAAAAGGAATGGATATTTTAATATGGATCTATTTCTAGACTAACAATATAGCTGTCAGTTACTTCCATCATGGGATCAAGTACAAATGGTACAAAAGACTCTTGCAATGTTTTATTTAATGGGTCATACATAAGTTTTTCTGTCCAGCATAGCTTCTTCAGTTCATGTCACAATATATTCAAAAACATAATCTTTGGTATTTTGGGTTGTCTTATGTAAAGTCAAAATCAAATATCATGCACTAGCAGACGTTAACTTAGATATGTGCATGAAAACATTTGATAACGTTCATTTTAATTATGATTATTGTGGAAAGAATGGTCTAATCTTCATACTCATCTTCTTCAGTGAATACCAGGACCCTTTCCAGTTCATCCATACAACTCCATCATCTGTGCCATGTTTTGCCATATCCCAACTGTACTGCCCTCCCCAATAATATCTGCCATTTGGATTGGCTGAATGGCATCGATTGTACCACCAACCACCACCATCTTCTTTAGAACACTGTTTTCTTGGATCAGCATGAACCCTGGAAGTGGCAGGGGAAGGGAGAAGGAAAACACAGTTAATAGAGATAGATGCATTGTTGCTAAATAATACATTAGTATAGGTATCTATGTTTTCTGATCTTCAAGATGCAATAAAATTAGCTCTGAATTTTCCACACTTCATATGGGCATCTGTTATGCATAATAACATATGGCTGAGTTCAAACCCCAAAGAGTTGATAATGAAAAGGATAGGCTCACAGGGAACATCTATCTACAATGAATCTTGAAATAGAGACTGTCCGATTAGGCAATCTTGTGTTTTAAGGAACCATCCTAAAGAATTTGTATACAATTCTCCTGCTTTTTAGAATACAAATATCATGGTGATGTAATGGCTCTGAACAATACATACCATATGGATTTGCCAATGCAAGCAATTCCTCTATTAGTAAATACAGTATTATAATAGCACAAATGATTGTGTAAAAGTGTTAAAGTGAATTTTAGAGGTATAGCGCCAAAGAGATTCTAAATTATGCACCTTATCAGTATCAATTGAAATTCTTTCTTTCCTTGATTAGGTTGAATTTATCCATTAGAACAGGATATTTTGCTAATTTCTGCAGTGGATCTCATTCCTTTTTGGCTCACACTGATGAAGGTACAGTGATCTGCTCCCATTGACTTCACTGTCAAAATTCCCATTAGCTTCAGTGACAGCAACACTGGAGCCTTAAACTCATGGGTTACTGTGAATGATAATACAGCATCCAAAGGTGCCAGGCTGTAGACACTGATGTGATTCTTAGAACAACTTCAACTCCTACTGCCATGTGTCTGCAGGGGCTCCATATCTGATTCTGCTACAATTCTATTCTAAATCATAATTGAGTCAAATTCTGCCCTTGAATACTCCAGTGGTGCAGTGAATGCATTTGGCTGATGGCTAGGAGTTAGTAAATATATTCTAAGAGATTGTGAAATTTTGCAGAATTACCACATATTAGCATATTAGACTGTGGAACAATCCATATTCAGCTGCACATAAAGCAGGATGATCTCCAAATTGATAGCTTCATCTCGATGTTAAAAAATATTGCTAATGCAAGTACATACCATCCATCATTGTCTCTGTCAAAAGTGCTGAAGAACATGCCATTGTGAACTGTCATTGTTCTGTTCTCGCCATACAGTTGTGAAGCTCCATCCATAAGAGCATTACCAGCTGTGCCTTTATAGTTACTAACTGATAACTGATATTTGTTTGCTTCATTTTGTATGGTGAATCCTCTATAATGAGCTGAAACCTTGTCACCATTCCAGTCTTCCATTTCAATTAAAACCTCAGTGGGTCCCATTTTGGTAAGCTGGCTGATTTTGTCATTTCCAAGCCAATATTCACCTGACAACCAAAAAAGGAAACTCGGTGAAACTACTTATAGAATATGCTTTACGGACACTTGAGTATTTCCTGATAAATCAGCTATAGTTAATGAACACCCTTTGATCCAGGGTGGATAGCTTTACAAAATAGGGATGTGAATAACTAGTCAACTTATCGGATTTGCTTATCCGATAGGCGACACACTAGTTGACTTGTCGCTACCCCCCCTTGCTGCCTCTATCAGAAGCGGGGAAGAGAATGGAGGCAGCAAGGGGGCAAAAGAGATAGGGATGCTTCAAAGCAGCAGTGCCATGTGCAACCCAGCGGCAGTTGAGGACTCCCCCACTGACCCCGGGCTCCATGCAGCAGTGCCATTTGAAACTCCACATAGAGCCTGACACTGGGCTCCCCGCAGCATTTCAAATCAGCAGCACCTCATGGAGCCTGAGATCAGCTGGGGACTCAGAGTCCTCAGCTGGCCCTGGGCTCTATGTAGTGCTGCCACTTTGAAAAGCCACAGGGAGCACAGGACCAGCAGGGCTCAAAATCAGCCCTGCTGGCCTTGTGCTGCCTGCAGCGCTTTCGCCTTTGAAGTATAGCAACAGCCCTGCATCGACTATTCGATTAGCTAATTGTAACATTAGCTAAATGTAACATTCCTATTGCAAAACACAAGAAGAAAGTTTCAGTAAAAGAAATGCTTCAAAGTTTGTGTTCAGAATTTTACCTGGCGTATCACAGTATTTTTTCCCTTCACTTTTTGCAATATTTCCAAATCCTTGTTTATATGCATCCCATGTTCTCCCGAAGCCAACACTGCCATCTTGGCGGTTCTGAATCAAAGTCCATCCTGCAGGGGCAACAAGATGTGAATTAAATTGCAGTTAACAAGAGAACAAACACTGTTATCTTGTAAGCCCGCTCTTGTTTGTGTTAAGGGACGTGTTAGAAGGCGACTTCCCCTGTTGAAACTGGAGGGCCTGGGGCTAGCCAACCCTGATTACTGAAAGAAGCACACCTCAAGAAATAGCAGTTGATTACCATGGAAAAAGCAGATGGAAGATGCAGTGCAGGACCTGCTCACTCAGTGATAGCAGAAACTACTAGGAGTGTGCAGATTCCATCAGATTCTTGGGATTTGGGACTAAGACTCCAGCTAGGAAGGGCTGGGAACAGCCACTGAAGGTAGAGAGAACCTGGGCAAACAGGAGGACCAAAAGAAAGGGGCCATAAAGCTCTCCAGGAAAGGAGACCTGGGAGAGATGCCAAGAAAGCAGGAGATGGACTGGAGAGGACCCTAGGCAGATAGGCCTGGAAGTAGGAAGAAAAATGTTTGTCTTTTGGACTTTAATTTGGGACTGCAGATTTTATTTCATATCCATGTGCATATGCAGACCCAAAAATTGGTATTCTGACCACATAAAAAGTATACGGAGTTGGTGTAATAAGTTCTAAAATGGGAGGGGGTGGAGGCAGGGCACAGTAGAGTGACTTCGAATCACATGGCCATTGACTTCAACTGGAACAGGACTGAGCCCTTAGGGTATGTTCACGCAGCAATGAGACTCCTATGGGTTGCCCAGGCTTGCAGACTCGGGATTGCAGGGCTTCGGATTGTGGGGCTGTCTCATTGCTGGGTACACGTTTGAGCTGGAGCAGAAGCTCAGGCTTTAGGACTCTGAAGGGTGGAAGAATCCCAGAGCTTAAGAGTCTAGTTCTACCAGCCCTACTCACAGGGTACGTCTAAACTACATGCCTCCGTCGACGGAGGAATGTAGATTAGCCAGATCGGCAGAGGGAAATGAAGCCGCGTTTAAAATAATCGCGGCTTCATTTAAATTTAAATGGCTGCCCCGCTCTGCAGATCAGCTGTTTGTCGGCAGATCGGGGCAGTCTGTACGCGACGCGCCGACAAAGAAGCCTTTCTTGATCGGCACAGGTATGCCTCGTGAAACCAGGTTTACCTGTGCCGATCAAGAAAGGCTTCTTTGTCGGCGCGTCGCGTCCAGACTGCCCCGATCTGCCGACAAACAGCTGATCGGCAGAGCGGGGCAGCCATTTAAATTTAAATGAAGCCGCGATTATTTTAATCGCGGCTTCATTTCCCTCTGCCGATCTGGCTAATCTACATGCCTCCGTCGACGGAGGCATGTAGTCTAGACAAACCCACATTGACTAGTAGCTTATCCTGTGAGTAAGGGACTTGTTTAGTCCCTTATTATAGATGTGATCAAAGTGCTAATGAAGCAAGAGTGCAACCTTTGGCGGTGTACTCTCTGAAATAACTTATAAGGAGTTAAACTGCTGTACTAGCCAGTGTTCCTATATCCTTGTCAGAAGCAAAGAATGCATGTTGTAGAATCTCCATTCAGGGGCGGATATAGGGCAGGGTGAACGGGGCGGCCGCCCCGGGCCCCGCGCTTCAAAAAGCCCCACGCATGCGCCGTGGCGCCACCGCACATGCTCATGGCGTCATGGCGCATGCGCCATGGCAAAGGGGGGCCCCATGAAATTATGGTGCCCGGGGCCCCGCAAAACGGTCATCTGCCCCTGTCTCCATTGATGGAGGTTTTAATATATTGCAGGCTTTGAAAACATGCAAGTTACTCTCCTCCATGCACCCAGCCAACTTGTCTGGCCAAAGGACAAGGCAGAGTGAGGAAGGAGCCAAAGCTCCCTATCTGCCCAAACTGTAAGCATCTGGGTCTCTGTCCTTGCACTCTGCTCTAGGAAGCTCCAACACAGCCCATGTTCAGGGTGTGGAAATGGGGGAAGTCAGACTCCCTTCTTGCTCCATAGCCACTGTAAGATATATGAGTTAAAATTTCATCTACCAAGCCCAGACATTGATTAGCCAACAATTCTTTCTCAACTTTATTAGAGAAAATAGGCCACCTTCCACTCCAGCAGTGAGACCCCTCAGTACGTCGTTCTCAAAATGTTCTGTAGATGACATTCTGAAATGGTTCACAAGCCATCACTTGAGAACAATTGCTTTAGATTAACTAATAATTAGCTTCAAAAGTAACAGTCTCAGCTAAGCAACAAATGCGAAGAAATACAGGAAGTGCAAATTATTGTTATGAATATTTATAGCCATCACTGTATTGTCACTGTACCACAGACTATTTCCCACTTACCTCCTCTTTCTGTGCTCATATCACAGTAAACCTTGTATGGTTTGAAGAAAGCATCAGGCTGTATGAGGTACATTTCAGATGATTCACCTCCTTTTCTGATAATGTCTTCACACTCTGCAATCATAAATCAACCATTTATTTTTAGGAGTGATCTATGAAATTCTAGCAGATCAATTCTCTGCATAAAGACAATAATTAACAGAATAGCTTTCTATTTGCTAATTATACAGAGATATTTTGCAACATCTAATTCTGCTTGATGTCACTTTGATTTAAATTAGATTAAAATGTTGTAGGAGGAAATCAAGAAAGAAAGATTAATACATCCGTATTGTCCCATATTATTAGGTGAGATTTTCTAAATTTCCTTAGTGACTTAGGAGCACAGATCCGCTGACCTGCAATGCCTTTTTAAGAGTCATTGTTAACTTGTACTCCCAAATCATCTAGGTGCTTTCGAAAATCCCACACACAACAGATAAATAAGAGAGCTAATACATATGATTTTCCTTTCTGGATCAAACCAGTGGTCCATCAACTCTGATATCCTGATTGGTGACCGGCGTCATATGCTTCGGAGAAATGTGAACTTGTACCCAGAATGCATCTGTCCATTGTACAGTGATATAAATGGGTGAAGGAGAGATTTCTGTACATGTAAATGAGTTACCTTTGCCTGACACCACTGGAATATTGCAGGAAACAATGCATGAAGAGCGGCAATTGTCCATCTGGGTTGCTATAGCATTTTCCAGTTTTTGTATCTTTTTGTGTAAGGTATCCACAACTGAACGGAGGACTCGGAGACTAGATGGAATGTTGTTGTCCATGTTCTCTCTGATAAAAGTATAGTGCTGCTCTATCTCTGTGTTGTACTCAGAAATTACATTTTCATTGTCTAGAAAAGAGAGTATAACAAGTGCCACAATTTTCAACACATTTTCCAACTAGCGTATTCTAATCCAAATTATAAACCATGATCCACTCAGTACTATTTGAAACTTTATTTCTACTGCAGCAATGAAAAGAGTGCTCTAAGGCTACGTCTACACTGTGCAGTTATTTCAGAATAAGCTATTCCGGAATAGTTATTCTGAAATAGTTTATTTTGAAATAGCATGTCTACACTGCAGGGAAGCCTCAAAATTAGTCTGAGGCAGGCTTCCCTAATTTAGACGTGCTATCTCAATTTAGGGTATGTCTAGACTACATGGCTCCGTCAATGGAGCCATGTAGATGAGTTTACTAGACATAGGAAAATGAAGCGTCGATTTAAATAATTGCCGCTTCTTTTACATCAAAATGGCCGCCGCACTGTACCAATCAGCTGTTTGGCGGCACAGTGGAGCAGTCTGGATGCAACGCGGTCAACAAGGGAAGCCTTTGTTGACCGCTCAGGTATGCCTCGTGAAATGTCTAGTAAACTCATCTACATGGCTCCATCGATGGAGCCATGTAGTCTAGATATACCCTTAGAGCCCCAGAAGAATAATTTAGAATGGCCCTAGTGAGGGGCTATTTCGAAATAGCAGAAGTGGAGAGTCTACACATGCTATTTTGGAATAGGCATTATTCTTTGTAGACTTTACAGAAGTCTGAATATGCCATCCATTATTTTGAAATTATTTTGAAATAACGGAATTGCTGTGTAGACTCTTGCATAGTTATTCCAAAATAACTTTGCTGCGTAGACACACCATGAGTGACCTTTCCCTCTCTTCCCTATTTCACAGTGTGCAAAGGGCTTTAGCCCCTGTAAAAAGGACATACTTTTAATTCTGGCTCCATAGAAATGGGCAAATTTCTTATTGTGATTATATTCTCCCAAGGGCCTGTAGTTAGCATCCTTACAGAAGCTTATTATGGCTGTCCAGGAGCTGGGGACATCTAGGTCACACTGGAATAAAAGACTAGCAACATGACTGTGGCTGGCCTGGATCAGCTGATTTGGGGTCACAGGGCTCAGGTTGCAGGACTAAAAACTGCAGTGTTAAGTCAGATTTCAGGCTCACAGATTGGAGCCCAGCAATTTTGAAGTGCTGCAACCTGAGCTCTGCAAGTCTGCATCAGCTGACTTGAGCCAACTGCAGATGTTTAATTGTTGGGTAGAGTAAGCCTAGGAACCGAATGATAGTTTTACCTTTGACTTCTATGAAAGCAGGATCAGGCCTCGATCCCCTCAGTTAGGAATTTCTAGATTTAGTTTTATGGGCTTGTTATTTAGCTATTGAGACTAATGCTCCTATTTTTAACCTTTTTAAATAAGCCCTATATATTTAGTACTGGTAGCTATATAAATTTGTCTATAATACCGATTTACTGCAATGATGCATAATAACAATGTACCTTTTACTTGTTTCTGTCTTTTTGCCAGTTTATCTTCTAGTGTATTTATGTACTGATAGAATGTTGTAGAGACATCAGACTGTTTCTCTACTTTTTCTTTCAGGTCCCGAAGGTCTGATTTTACACTTCTTTCCTGTTTAACCAATGAAGTTTGCAGCTCACACCCAGTTGGACACAACACTCCCTAAAAGAAAGGGGTGGGGGAAGGGGGAAGAGTCAATTACAAGTGCAATAGATTAGGAGCAAGATTTTCAAACCTTGGTGCCTAAAGCTAGATTCCCAGTCTCTCATTCAGGCACCTAAATGAATAACCAGATGTCCAAATGTTCTGAGCATCTAACAATTCTAAGCCATTTATTTAGTTGTCTCAATATGGACTCAAAATAATGTGGACATTCAATTCATAGGGGGAAAAAAAAACCTTGCCATCCTAAATGGAAAAAACAGGCTCACATTCCAGTCAGGGATCCTTTTTGATAACTCAAAATTCAGGGTGGGGAGAAGACCTCCTCATTTCTATGATCCACCACATACTTTTGCCAGCCATTTTGCAAGCCATAAAGAGTGGGAAGAGAGGATCCTTCCTCTTTCCCTCCCAATGCACAGTCATGTGAGTAATTAGGGTCAGGCACAATCTAGCTCATAATTATTTACATTCATCATCTAGGACTCAGTTCTGCCTCTCTGCTCATTGTAGGTAGGATCAGACTCAACAAGCAAGGCCATGAAATCAACAAGATTACTTGCTCCATCATGCTTCTTAACATGAGCAAGGGAGGGCAGAGTTGGGATGTCAATGAACAATGGCCACTTCTTGGTGTTTGATTGATTAAGGAAACTGTTCTTCACAACTATTAAAGGAAGAAAAAATATTAAAAGGCACAACAGTTTAAAAAGGTGAGTTCTGAAAACTAGTGATGGCTGTAATGGTTCTGGAGGAGTATGATCAAAGCAGTACAAAGGGAAGTCCACTAAATTCACTGTAACTGCCCGAAGGTTACTGAATATTCCAAGTACAAGATACCTGCTGAGTTGCCAAACGCATCACTGTGAGGTTTAGTATATTGCTGGAAGCCAGGGTACAAATATTCTTAAGTGTATCTGCCTCCACTGCAGTTACAAGGGAAACATACCTACCAGCTCATCTGATGCATGCTTGCAGCCTCCTGCATCAGGATAAACAATATTTTCTTTCTTCTGGCCCCGAGTAGGTGGTTTTGTTGGACGAGCCTGATATCCACCTTTACTAATGGGAGGCGGAGCTGGTCTGAGAGTTGGAACTGGCTCCCGTCTTCTATCTACTGGTCTGTGACCTCGAGCATCCACTCTTCCACCATCAGCCTGCACAAATCCAGAGGGACAGAAAAAAAAATCTTTGTAATTAGGATCAATGTTTGAAAAGCAGGCAAACTGTCAGTATAAAATAAAAATAAAACAAATCCATTTGTAGTATATTTTACATCTCATGTGTCTTTCATGTATTTGTTAAAAAAATACTCTCATTCAATGCAGGAAAAAGACATGAGCATCATTGTGGATAGATGAATCAATGTGCTTTGACAGTAAAAAAAAAAGTGAACACGTATGGTCAGTTAAAAGATTAAATTGAAATTAATACTGTAATTAAGCTGTACTGTTATCTTCCAGCAAAACTAGTCCCTCATCTCAAAACAGACATAAAAAAATAGAAAAGGTCAGAAAAGCTTTATAACAAGAAACTTAAAACTGATAAAAGGAAATAGATTATTTTATATAATCATGACCACTGGACACGGAACTTCAAATCATTACTAGGATTAAAAAGGAACTGCTGAATACAGGATGCAGGATTTGGCCCTAAACGTTTTGTTTAAACCAACAAGTTCAGGATTTGCAGGTCTGATACTTCATAGCTTTACTGTGAGAAGTCCCAGTGAGGTAAATGAGACATCTCTTACAAGTAAGGACGACCAAGTGTGTAACAGCTGCAAGATCAAACTCTTAGTGATATCAGAAATAAATAGTGTGTATTTTAGGGTACATCTACACAGCAGCATTATTTTGGAATAACTGATGTTAGTTCAAAATAACAAAATGCGCGTCTACAGAGCAAGCCATTATTTTGAAATAATGTCGAGCTGGAGGATTTCTTACTCTGACTCCTGTAACCCTCATTTCATGAGGAGTAAGGGAAGTCGAAGGACTTTCTACTGTGTCGACAGCTCCAAAAGCCAAATTAAGCTATTTCAATTTTAGCTACGCAATTGATGTGGCTGAAGTTGTAAAACTTAATTTGACTTTTGCCCTATTTTGTAGATGTGCCCTTAGAAAATGTCTGGCAAGTTAGTTGGTAAAACAGTATATCAGAAACAAATACAATTTATAAACCAAGCCAGTTATGCC
Source organism: Pelodiscus sinensis (assembly GCF_049634645.1). NCBI lineage: Eukaryota > Metazoa > Chordata > Testudines > Trionychidae > Pelodiscus > Pelodiscus sinensis. Next base: position 56,862,738 of record NC_134715.1, on the reverse strand, counting down.
ACAGATGAAAAAAAATCTGATTTTTGAACCTGGCATTTATTTATCTAGGAATTTGTAAAAGATTTTTTAAAATCTAATTTTAAATTAAATATTGATTTCTCTTAAATTCCTTTCCTTAAGCAAAATTAATATACCAGTAGTACACATTTTTATACCTTCATTTTAGACAGATTGTGGTGGTGGTTTTTGTTATTTTTTTAATTCTGTGTCAGAATGTTATCTTTCTCTTTCAAAATTCAGTGCAGTATGAACTAGGAGTTAGTTCTTTCCTTTTGTTGTCCATTTAGGGTCTGATTCAAAGCCCATAGAATCAATGGAAGACCCTATTCACTGCAATAGTTTTTGGATTAAGGTACTATTTAACACACATCGTGCTACTCTTTTATTTACATGGAGCTTTTTTATCATTCTCATAAATAAATGTTAAAACTGCTAAACAAGCTTCCTTATTGAATTTGTCTGAGCATGTAATGAAATCCAGTCTTACCTTGGGAGCGTTGTCACTGTCCTACAAAGAGAGAGAGAGAGAGGAGAAGGAATATACATAAGAAAATAAGAATAACTCCTTACATGTGTTCTATTACACATATAAGAAAAAAAATAATTACAAACAATTTTACTTGAATAACTTAAGCTAAGGATGAATAATTTAACATTTTATGTCCTTTTTAACTTAATTTAATTTAAAAAGTTTATAAAGGCATACTTGCAACTAAGATTAATCATTACTATTGTTATTATTATTATCACTACTACAACCTCATCATCATAGTCTACAGAAGCCACGAATTTAACTGTGAAAACACAGAAAAGACTCAGCAATAGCAGTTTCATAATGCTGGCTTGTTTAAATATCGTGATAACCTTCCCCTGCTGAAGGCACTGACAGTGAAAGGCACTGTGTTCATATATATATCAGACAGTCCAAATTCTCCTGGCTTGCTAATGATAGGTTTAAACAGAAAGAAGAGTTAACATTCCCCTGTTAATATTTAATTTCTTTGTTCACTTTGTGCCTGAACAAATTCCAAGTTGAGCAACGTTGATAAGGCCTCCAGGCTGACATGTTACATGTACTCCACATATCTGATGGCATAGTTTAAATATACAAAACCTAAAAATCACCTCTTCCTCAAATTACATGCATTTAATATTTTCCCAAAAATCTTTAGCCTTTTGAACACCTGGAAAGATGCACATCATGTCAGCTGAGGTGAATGAAATAATACCAAAAGTCACAAAAGAGAAAGCCACTTTTTTTTACTCCTATTTGAAGCCTCAGACTTTTTAAAACATTCTGTTAAATATTTATCAAAATTCATATAATACACAATGCTAAGCTATATTGTATAGTCCCATGGCTTTACGTATGCACTCTTCTAACTACATTTCTATGAGCATCATGTTTCCTGTAGTATATTAGCACAAACCTCAGTAAGGCTATTAAGACAAGTACATAATGCTTACAAGATAATTGTCACTTTTCCTGCAACAGCAAGAAGTCCTGGTCGGGAGTAGAGTCCTAGTGAGCTAGGACCCACACACACACATATAATAAAATAATAATAGAGATGTAGCCGTGTTAGTCTGGTCTTGCTGAAATAAAAGACAGGATATGCAGCACTTTAAAGACTAACGAGATGGTTTATTAGGTGATGAGCTTTCATGGGCCAGACCAAGATAGCTCTGCCCCCAAAGAACTTACAAACTATAGTCCCTATCCAGCAAATCACTATAGCATTTCAGTTACAATGGGACTACTCATGAACTTAAATGTTCAGCACATTTTTAAGGGCTTCCTTAATATATATATTATTGATACAAGTTGATTCCTATTTAATCACTTAAAAATAAAAAGGTTTCATTTCCAAAAGTGCTCATCTTCCTTTTACTCCCCTAAGTAACAAGTCCAGATTTTGAAAACTGCTCAGTATCCATCTGTTTTCAATGGGAGTCACCGAATACTGAGCCTTTTTGAAAACCTGATAAAATTCATTAAGATACCTAAAAGGAAGAATTATTTTCATAATCTGTCCCAGAGTTTACAACCTATACATATTTTTAAAAAACAAAACAAATTTGGAAAACAAACCAAAAGTGCTAAATAAAAATTAATAGATCAAACCTGCAAATCCTTATTTAAGAAAACAGTAATTGACATCAAAAGGTCTACTACCTTGAGTTGGCAGAATCAGGCCCAGAACATGCAACATAACTCCCAAGATAACCAGGAAGAGTTGGATGCCAAAAAAGATCCGACTCCTACGTGTCCTGGTTAATATTGGGGTTATTGAAAGATATGGGGGAGGGGTTAATAGTAAGCAAAATATTTGAAAATCCATCATAAATGCTAGCGCTACCTATTATGTCAGAAATACAAACTTAGGACCCATTTACCCTCACTAAAACAAAATCCTTAGTATATACCCTTTTTTGTTCCAAGATGTTGCTTGTGTATCTCAAGAAATGGTCTGAAAATATTCATTTGATTTATTAAAGCTGACTTCATTTCTGCTGTGTTTACACCCTATCTGTTCTCCCGTAATTAGTATTCTAGTAAATAATTTGACTAGCAGGAATATTCACAGTAGCAGTGTAAGCAAACATAGGAGAATAATGATGGAAGGACAATTATGAATTTATAATTGTGAATATTCATACTAGAAACCTGATTTTAAGAGTTGTATTTGTACAATCAAGTAAACAGTCAAAATTAACCAACCAAACTAGATTTGCTCACAATCAATCTACAGATTGGAGAAATTATAATTAATATGGTGAAGAATAATTTGGAGAAATTATAATTAATATGCTGAAGAAATTTTACTAGATAATAAGTATGAAAAATCATAAGCTTGATGAAAAAATTCACAAACCAAAGAGTCTACATTCATTGAAATAATAATAATTTTTATTCTATATATATTTCACATATATAGTTCTTTCCCCTTATTAAATGCAAAAGTAAATTACATAATCAAGAGACATCTTATACTTATTAATGATAATTAATAAAAGAATTACATGTTCAGAACATATTGTACAATTAAAGTATCTTATTAAATGGTAACAATCACAATGTATCGAAAGTGGGGTTAAATTCCACTAACATAAGAGAATGCATTTAATTTATTAGATAGTGAATTTAATATATTTTTAGAGGAAATCATGGGAAATTATTTGAAGATGATTTGTATAATCACAATAGGTGTCCACATTTTGAGGTAATATTCAGTTGATGTTAAAGGTGAGGTTTTCAAAGGCACAAATGGAAGTGCCTAATTCTCCTTGCCTCTGACAATCTCACCCAAAGAATACTGTTCTAAAGAAGTTCCCTTGGGCTTCCAATCCTTATCTACTAGATGCTCAATGTGAACAGTTGTGTATATTATCTTTTTGTCCCTACATATGTGTGCATAATTCCTAATGGAAGTTTCATACTCATATGCTGAAGCAGAAAAAATCCGTGCCTCAGTGTATACGCTATAATAAAATAGACAGTGGCTGTCCTGTCACCTTCTACTTGGCTGAAGGTCAGAACTCCAGGGCTATGTCTAGACTGCCCCTCGTCATGCCTCATTTGCATAATTAATGAGGCTCCATTTTTGTGCAAGAGGCTCTTGCACAAGAGCCTTTCTTCCTCCTTTTTTTCAGGAAGAACAGCTCTTGCACGAGAGGGAGTTTTTGAGCAAACACGGAGCCTCATTAATTATGCAAATGAAGCGCAGTGATATTCCATGCTTTGCCTCACTTGCATACTATTTTGTGCAAGAGGGGGCAGTGTAGACATAGTCCAAGTGTTTGATTATATACCTTGCTAGTAGGCACCCTATAAATAGGTTCTCCAGTCATTAAAGCTTGTTCTTCCATTCAAATAATAGGGGCCTTCTTAGGAGCAGAAGATTTGTTTTTGTTCCCCTTTTATTTCATGTGTGGGAGTTGAAGTGACAACTGTGATTTCTGTATATAAATAGAGCCATAGATTTATTATTTCATTTATTTACTGTTTACTCTCAATATTTTCCTAAAAACATACACATATGGAAATTGTGAGCATACATTCTGTAAAACTAGATCCCTATATATATTGTCCAACATTTCTCCAATAGATATTAGTAAACACTTCTCAGTTATTCAAGGTTCTCATATAACTAAAGTTTTATAATACCACTGGCTATTTCCCTCTATAATTTTCCTGTAAATTATATATGAAATGCAGAGTATTTTCCTGTAGTAATAAGATAACTATCCAACAAATGGACATTCATAAAACAAACTAAACAAAACTAATTTTATTAAAAAGACATTTTCATTCAAGGGTGACAGATATTTTTATTCAATCAAAAATAGTTTTGAGGATGGACATAAATTCCCCTATAAAGACACACTTTCCTTAGGTGGGAGTTTTAATGAAAAACAAAGGGAAACAGAAAAAGCTGCATATCTTAGATTATTTTTCTGTATCTGTCCTGTTATCAAACTTCTTGTAGGCACAGGAAATATGGGAGCACGGTGTAACCTGACTGTTGGCTTAATTATTAAACATCTTGGACCAAAGGCAGGCCTGGCCTAAGCAAGTGCTGCCACACTGAATTTGGTCCGTTGTATGCTGACATCCACATCACTGTTACATTTTGTACAACTCGCCTTTCCTGTTAATGTGTAATGAAAGAATGTGTAGAAGCCAAAAATTAGCAACAGTAACACAATATGCTATTGTACTGATTGTACTTGATTGGATACTCCTGAAAGCTATCACCTAGAAACTATTCTAGATACTTATATGTCCTCCATTATTATAGTATTTAAGCACTTTACAATCTTTAATGTATTTATTCTCATAACACTCCTCTGATAAAGGGAAGTACTATTATCTCCATTTTACAGATGAGGAACTCTGACAGAGACACTGACTCAGATCCTCAAGGGAATGACTCATAGCTCCTATTTAAAACAATGGAAGTTAGAGGCATAAATATTTTTGAGGATCTTCAGCATTACAAAGCAAACCTCCAGTGAAGCAGAGAACAGAAATTGGGTTTCATGAATCCCAACCTAAGACCCTAACCACTAGGAAATCCTTCCATATAATTAAAAACAAGGAGTCCTATGACACCTAAAAGATTAATAGGTGTTTTTGGGGCCTAAGCTTTCGTGCATAAAAACCACTTATTCAGTTGCAAGTGGTTAATCTATGAAAGCTTATGCCCAAATAAATCTGTTAGTCTTTGAGGTGGTACAGGACTCTTTTTTATTTTTTTATTTTTTGCAGATACCGACTAACATGGCTACCCCTCTAAGACTTATAGTTAAAGTTAGTAATAAATTTACACATTTCTAATTGTGTTCTGCTTTAGTTCTTCTTTTGATAGTGCACTCTTAAATACTTGGTCCTAGCAATGTGTTTTTCACTAAATTAAATAAACTTTAATTCTATTCTGATGGATTAAGAAATATGCAGTTGTGAAGACAGAATCCAGGCCCTGATGTCCTTCTCTTGGATGGGTCACTGGCATGAGAGCCACAGAAAATTTCCCCATGAGCCTTCGTGACTGAAATTCAGTCTTTGACCTATTCCCCTCAACATGTTCAATTGACCTCTCTAACTTCCCCTATACTGTTGTCAAAATAGAGCATATCATGATTTATTTATTGCAGTTTTCTGGGGATTTACCAGGAAAGCAAAACAAATTAACAATTTTGACAGTGTACACAAGATATTTTATAACTTCAAATTGCATATGCTCCAGTACAATGGGACCAAACTACTGTTATTAGTAATGATAAAAACAAACTTTTTCAGGGCCCCCAATAAGGAAAAGTTTATAAACATATTATTTTTCAAGTTCCTCTCTTTTTATTCTTCGTGACTTCAAAGGATAGAAACTGAATTACAGTTGTAAAGGTTTTGTCACAAATTTCATTAGTGATGATAAAATCATAGAATCATAGAACATTAGAACTGGAAGGGACCTTGAGAAGACATCAAGTCCAGCCCCTTCCATCATCTAGACCATCCCTGATAGATGTTAAGTAGTAAACTCCATGTTGTTTCAGGAGCTCTACTTTGATTATGTCATATATGACACAAAAGGAAATTTACTATTAGAGTTAAAAAAGGTATGGATACTTCTTCAATAGCTACAGTAGTTGTTCTCTTGGTTTGCCTGATCAATGGTACAATGGCTGTTAAGCCAGACCCTGAAGTCAGACAAGTCAAGGGCATTGAATTAGTGACTCTCGTATCAAAGATAAATATGTCCTTGTCATGAGACTAGATGTGGGAGGCAATAGGACTTTCTTAGGCCATAGATAAGCTTTCTTGTTTACTGAATTAAATTTGAAAAAAGACAACTCTTGCTTTGCAACTGATTTAGAAATGTCTTTTTAAAACAAATAATGTTGTAAGACTATATTGACTATGAAAACAATAGTGTAGGCAGACACTAATCTCTCATCCTCTCAAATTGTCAGGTTGTCAAATATTTGCCCTCAAAAGTTTCTTGAAAATGACACTCAAACTAAGTATAATGTTGTCAACTTGCCTTGAGAGCAAGCAATTTCTTAAAGAAAATGTGTGGGATACTCATAACTGTTTACATCAGTATTGTAAACAGTACTGCAAAATGTGTGCAGATGATTGTAACCTGTCCTAAATAATGATTAAAAATATTTCTTCTGTGGTTAGAATTTCCAAAATTCCAGCTGTAACTGGTTTACAGAAAATAAATCAGACTCCTGTATTTTGTAGTCAATATACTGGCCTGTAATAATTACCATTGAAATTATTATTTTTAAATATCTGGAGCCAAGTTCATCATCAGTGTAAATGTACAGGAACAAATGAAATTACCAGAGATAAAAATTTGGCCTTTGGCTTTTAAAGCTACAGGGACAAACTTTGACCTTTTTTGAAATGTGCACCTTGCACTACAATGTTTGCATTGTACTTCTTCATGGGTCATCAGATACATATTTTTCCTGGAGTGCCATCCTTGTAACACTTGTGTCATCTTTTCCTGAAGTGCCATCCTAAGTATTTTGGCAAATCAGCTGAGATTATAAATTCCTCAGGGTACAGGGCTTGTCTTCTTATTTACTTGTAAATGTCAAGCATGACTATGGTGCTATGTGAATAAATAAATAAATAAATAAATAAATAAAGCCTGGTCATCTTCCCTCCCCACATATGGCCATAGCTGACATCGTGTGTGTGCGCGCGCGCATGTGTGTGTATGTGTGTGTGTGAGAGAGACATGGATTCTTTGTCTGAAGAAAAACAACACTGAGTTTCACATAAAGACTTCCTTTTACAAAATTAAAGACAAAGAAGCCTTGGTTTTGTTTGTAAAAGACATGAAGGATACACATTAGGGTACAGGCAGTCCCCGAGTTATGCGGATCCGACTTATGTCAGATCCGCAGTTACGAACGGGGCTTTTCTTGCCCCGGAGGACACGGGCGGCGGGACCGCCCAGACGCGCCACGGTCCCGCTGCCCGCGTCCTCCGGGGCAAGAAAAGCTGCTCCGCGTCTCCCTGCTCTGCTGGGGGGCCCACCCCCCCAGCAGACCAGGGAGACGAGGAGCAAAGCCTCGGAGGATGTGGGCGGGACCGCGGCACGTCTCGGTGGTCCCGCCGCCCACGTCTCCCTGGTGTGTTGGGGGGGGCGCAGCTAGTGCGCCCCCTCCCCCCCAGCAGACCAGGCTTTTCTCGCCGCTGACGCCTGGGGTAGAGCAGCTGGGGCGCTGCCAGGTTGGTCCCGCAGCGTGGCTCCTCGGCGCTACTGGACCAACCCGACAGCACCCCAGCTGCTCTGCCCCAGGCGTCCTGATTCAGCCGCCGCTGGTCAGTTTCAGCAGCAGCTGAATCAGGACGCGGGGGGCAGAGCAGCTGGGGCGCTGCCGGGTAGGTCCCCGCAGCGCCGCACCTCGGCGCTGCGGGGACCTACCCGGCAGCGCCCCAGCTGCTCTGTCCCAGGCGTCCAGATTCAGCCGCTGTTGAAACTGATCAGCGGCTGATTCCAGGAAACCCAGGGCAAGGCAACTCTGCCTTGGGCTTCCTGTAGTCAGCTGCTGGTCAGTTTCAGCAGCGGCTGTATCTGGACGCCAGTTCCAACTTACATACAAATTCGACTTAAGAACAAACGTACAGTCCCTATCTTGTACGTAACCTGGGGACTGCCTGTACTTTGTGTATTGTCAGAGGTCATCATCATCCACCTTTAATTGCCTTCCACCTTTAAAATAAATAAACCAATCAACCATCTCTCTCCCTAGCACTGCTCACACAGATACACACAATTCTCCATGACTGAAATCCTCTTCATAAAATCGACTTTGAAACAATACACTTCAACTGATGGTAGGTATCTAGCTGATACTTGCAGTCTACCCCATCCTATATACGAAGAGAGCAGGAAACTCTGTAAAGACAGGCCTGAGGGATAAAAAGCAGCTGCCTAATACTACTCTCTAGGATCTGAAGGGAAAAAAATGGAACCACTTGAGTGACTATCTCTGTCAGGTCTATAGGCAAGTCAACAATACTCCATGGTCAAAAATATCAAAGGTATCTATCAGGTCTAAAAGTATTAGCAGGGCCCTAATTCTTAGTCATTGCTAGGAAGCCATCAACCAATACAAGTGGCATAGTTTTCATATCACACTCTCATATAAAATAAGCTGACAGGTCAAAGTGATTAAGGACTCCAGTTATCTCTGGAGTTGCATCAGCAAATTTATTCTTGATTATCTTTTCATGAAAGGAAAATTAAGGACAAGGCAATAAATGGAGAGATTATCCAAGACAAGAGACTATGTCTAATAATTTTTTCTTTAAGAAAAGCTAGTATCTTGCTCTCCCTCTAAGAGATATTAACAACAGTTTCCAATAATAACTATCCTTTTGGCCTTCACCATGCAAAAGAAGCAAAGATCTGAACCATTTATTATAATTGACAAAACTCCCAATATCTCTAGGACCTGAGCAACCAAGTCTGCTTGTAACTTAAACAAAGAAGATTTTGTTGGTACTCACCAAAGAGCTCTGCTACCATAACCTGTAAGCAAGATGGTAATCTTTCCTAAAGTCCTCTGAAACCCAACAGGTTCCACTAAATCCAGGGGGTGAACCATCAAAATTGGTCCTTTAACTTGGCATAAAAGCAGCACACTAAGCTCAAAACCAAGAAAATAATGGTCCATTCATGAAGAGGGCATATACATCTTACCTCCAGTCCCAGCTCTAAGAGGAGAATTGAAATGTGCTGAATCAGAAGGCATCTGAAAGAATCCTTTGGTTGTCAAGCTAGCCCTTATATCTCAAGTTATCCCATCTGAATGAAAAGTGAAATCACCAAGAATGATCTTTCTTGGTTAGCCCTAAGCTGTTATAGAGAGGATCTTTTATTTTCTTAAGCAATGCAGTAGAGCACTGCAATTCAGTAGGCAGCTGCTTTAGATCCACATCTGCATCCATAGATCATTTCTGAAAATCATTTATGGATGTGGATCTAAATTTAAATTTGCGGATGTTTGCAGATAAGCTTGATGGATTGTGGATTGGATGTGGATATAAATTTTGAATCCATACAGGACTCTAGGAATGGGATACTCTGTACATCAATGCCCATCCCATGTTACTATTCATCCAGGACTCACATACATAATAGAAAAACTTTTTTATATTTAATATGGGAGAAACAGACCTCTAGTATTAACGAATAGATACAAACACAGATGTGAACACTGAGAGGTACATCAAACACATTTGTAATTACTGATTTGCACATATAAACTTGGCAAATGTGTATCCAAAGGTAGCTTAAATATGTCCTTGAACAGCTCAGTTCTTTAGTGAATTTAATTTTTATTAAGTGTAATGAATAAAGTATCACATCATAATGCAGTTTTCCTTTAAAAATTGCTTATTGTGATTCTAGATTAAAAACACGTCTCCTTGTCCACATTACTCTGGTTTATTTCATATATAAAGTTTAATATATTACAATGTCTATTAATTAGAAAAAAACTAACTAAAATATTTCTCTGCATTCTAATAAGTTTAAAAAGTTGGATCAAGTTTTATAAAATTGAAGCTAAACTCAGAAACCAATACTCCAGAGATATTTCTCATTTTGGAATTGTCAACATGCTTTTCAGCAGATTCTGATCTTTATTACAGTTACAGGCAGTCCCCGGGTTACATGGATCCGACTTACATCGGATCCCTACTTACAAACGGGGTGAGGCAAGCCCGCACTAGCTACTTCCCCCCAGCAGACCAGGGAAATGCGAAGCTAGCGCCCCCCTGCAGCAGACCAAGGAGACGCGGAGCGGCTTTTCTGAACAGACACCTCAGCTTGAGAATAAAGGACTGAGGGAAGTGAGGTGTGGGAGAATAAAACTGAGCTCTGGAGAAATGTTTGGCTAGAGTTTCCCCTACATTATGTACTAGTTCCGACTTACATACAAATTCAATTTAAGAACAAACCTACAGTCCCTATCTTGTACGTAACCCGGGGACTGCCTGTATTTAGAAAGCTAACTGTTGCACTCTTCTGTTTAGCATCTGTAATTGCAGTTGCTATGTTTGGATGGTTAATAGCTCGGTGCAATGGTTGTTTATACAAAACCTCTGTGTTGCTACATGGCTAGATGTATTCCTCATCAAATAATCCCCAGAGATTGAGGAGTAGAAATGACACAAGGTAGTCTGGATAAAACATGGTGTTGTTGCAGTTAAAGCTGCATAAGAACGTATCTTCTAAACAGCTCTTTTCAGTCATTTATTAACTTTTTTTTTTTTTTGCCATCTGGCTGAATTGTTTAGGCTAGTGAACAATGTGTATGCACTTTAAAGTTCCTCATCAATTCAGTAAACCATTTTAGGTAAAGAAAATGTGTGAGGTCTTACTCTATGGCAAGCAGACTGGGAGTAAGGGTCAGGCTTTGAGCCTAAATTAAATTAAAGCTGTTTCTCAGCCTGTTTGGGGGTAGTCTGTAAAAACTGTCAACAGGTTTGCAAAGCATTGCTCCCTTATTATCTTCTAACACATGATCAAGATGCATATTTCAATTGGCTACAGCTTTTCATTCAAAGGAGTCCTGTTCTGTCAGGGTGCCAGGGGAAGTTCACTCACTAGAGGGGTTCCCAATGTTACCTCTAATTCTTCCCACCTCTAGTGAAGTGAAATTTGTTGCATGCACCAATATAGAGGTAATGTTTAACACATCACCTTCATATTGGTACACATAACAAAATTCATGGAGTCAAGGGGTTCTGAGTGTGGTAGGGGCTCAGGCCTGGAGCAGAAAATTGGGGTGCAGGAGGGATTTGGCTGAGGGTATGGATTCTCGTATGGAGCTGAATCTGAGGGGTTCAGGCTTATATCAGAGGATTGGAGTGCAGGGATGTGAGGTCTCTGGCTGGGGGTGCAGACTCTGGGGCTGGGTTAAGGATGATAATTTTGGGATGCAAGAGGGAACTCCAGCTTTGGGAAGGGTTGGTGTACAGGAGGGGGTACAGGCTCTGGACTGGAGGCATGGGCTTTGAAGTGGGGCTGGGAATGAGGTGTTTGAGGTGTAGGAGGTGGCTCCAAGTTGGAAGGACTCTGTGTGGTGTAGAGTGTTGAGTGATGGGCTTACATGGAGGCTCCTGGTCAGCAGCACAAAGGCAGGCTGCCTGATGCCTGCCTGCCTCGGGCATCACACTGTGCCCCAGAAATGGTCATCAGCTCCAATTCATGAGGAAAGTGGCAAGAGGCTCCACCATGCGTGCTGCTGTTGCCCACATACACTGCCTGCCCCCAGCTCCCATTGGCTGGTTCCCAGTCAATGAGAGTGCAGTTCCAGTGCTCAATGCATAGAATCGTTTATCCTCTGCCGAGGAGCTGAACCTGATGATGGCTTCCCTGCTGGCCAAGGGTGGTGTTTCAAGAGAGCATGGGGTGTGTGTGGAGGGGGAGGAGGGCAGCAGCTGTGCATACCAAGACACAGCTTGCTTTTCTTCCAGTTCCCCTGATGATAAGGGAACGAAGGGAAAGTACTTGGATTCCATGCATGCCTCTCAATCCTGGCTGGTGAAGGAAGGGGGCAGAGGAGTAATTCACGGAATGCAAGCACTTTCCCCTCATTCCCTTATCATCAGGGGAACAGGAAGAAAAGCAAGCTGTGTCCCAGTACACCCAGCTGCTGCCCCATTTCGCTCTCCCAAAAATGGCACCCTTGCTGCTACCCATGGCTTCTTCCTAATGGGATTCAGTGAGTGGCGCTTCCCTGCCAGCTGTGGCTGCTTCGTGCTGGGGCCAGTAGGGAGGGGGCCTTTGTCCCATCCACCACAGCTCCCTGCTCCAGCAAGTAAGGTAGAGCACCTCTCCCCTATCTGTGGTAGCTTTGGGGTTTGGGTAGAGGCATCTCTTTTCGCTGCCATCCTCAGCGCCTGTGCAGGTCTTAATGGGATGATGAGTGGCCGTCCCACAGCTCAGATAGAACAATGCTTTCAGTAACTCTGGTGTTTGAAACTAGAAAGGACTCTCCTGAAAGTTATGCTGCCCTATATACAGGGCTCACCGCCAGTGGCTTGCTCCATCTATCCCCAGCTGCCTCAACACCCAAAACATGCTGTGAATGCTGTGTCACCACAAAAGGTGCTGTTGGTGCTTGATGAACCAGGCTCATCTAAAATCAATGGCCCTAAACCATACAAGCTTACTTAGAGATGCTGCAACAATATTTATAGTGGAAGGCCAAAGTTGTCCTTAGCAGTTCTGGTGTCCTACACAGCCCCCCGTGGGGGACACTCTGTAGTAGGGGCAGTCCATCAATGAGGGTAGGCAGGAGCAGGGCAGCCAGGCAGGGAAGCAACAGAGGTTGGGCCCACCCCCACACTCACAAGCAGCAGCAAGAAGTGGAGAGACCCAGACCCAGCCCAACTGCTGGTTCCCACATCTTGCGCAAGTGTTCTTGTGCAAGAACACGTTCACAATGCCATGTGCAAGATGTGCTTTTGCACAAGAGCATCCATGGCAGTGTGGATGCTCTCTTGCGCATGAAAGCTCTGATGGCCATTTTAGCCAAAGGGCTATCTTGCGGAAGAAACCCCTGCCAAGCATCCACACTGCCCTCTTGTGCAAGAGAGCTTACACCTGTTAGAAAAGAGCATAGCTCTGGCACAAGAAGTCCTCTCCTACCACGCTTTACTGTAAATCTTCTTGCGCAAGAGCAGATGGGCAGTGTGGATGCTCTGTGGAAGAACGGCTGATCATGTGCAATAACCCGCCAGTGTAGCTATAGCCTTGTTGTCCTGGGAAGGGGTTTAGGAAAAAGGGTGAAACTAACTCTGAACTTGCTGGTGGTGGTGGAAAGCAGTGTGATGTGGTTGGAAGCTAGTGGAGTGGAGCAGGCTGCAGCTGGATCACTCTGCTTCCTGCTGCCACCAGTGAGTATGGGGCTGGTCCTGATCCCTGCTACCAACACTAGGCCCCCGTTTAGTCTCCTAGCCCACTTTGCTCAGGGGTTGGGGTGGAATGGAGGCGAGGAGGGAGCAGAGCAGGGTGGTGTGGGTGCAGCAAAGCAGTGGTGGGGCTTCCGGAAAGGGTGGGGTGGGCTCCACACACTACCTTCCACATCCTAATGACTTAACCAACGGAGGTGCTAATTGTTTTTATCAGCCTCTTGTAACTTGAACAATCTGTTCACTGTCATTTTTCTCTTTTTCTTCCTCCCTTTTCCCTTATTTATTCTTGGCTCTGGACTTTTATTGGATCTATTGCAGGCATCTAAAGAAGTGTGTTGTACCCACAGAAACTCATGATACCATCTACATATTTTGTTAAGTCTTTAAGGTGCTACTAGACTATTTGTTTTGATTAAGTTTTACCCAATTTAGAGACAGCTCTGCTGTGCTCAGGCCACAGGCAGGGGGTGGTGATGAGCCTGGCCACCAGTGCCTGCAAAGCTGCTGAAGGTAATTTGGGGGGTACCCTTGCAGCTGTGCATTTTGCAGACTGGTAGCCTTGCGGGGTGCTGAGAGCTACTCAACCAAACTATAAAGCCTGTATAGAGCCCCCCCTGCATCCTCACGCCAGCACCTAGCGCCGCGCATCTTTTGCAGGGAGCCAGAAACACTTCATCCTTCCGCAGCTCTCAGCGCCCCCGGCACCTCCCCCCGCTGCACTGGGCATCGGGGGGGGGGGGGAGGAAGGAATCGAACCCCCGGCTCCCAAAGCAGCGCGAGCCGCCTCCGCCGGGGAGGGGCCGGGCCTCCCACGCCCGTTAGGTCCGTTGCTCCTCCCGCCTTCTTCCTAGTGCCTCCCGCCCCCTCAGCGCTACAGTGCCGCGCGTGTGCGCGCGCATGTCTCAGCGCGTCAGTTCCGGGGCAGCCGGGCAGGCGCCGGAAGTAGTTCCATAGGAGAGCGGACCGGACAGCGCGGCCGGTTTCCTGCTGGGGGAGCGGGCACCATGGTGGAGGTGAGAGACCGGCCCCGCCCCCGAAACTCCAGCACCCGGGCCCGGGGCTTGCCGTTGCCGGAGCGAGGAGCTCGCGGCCTGAACAACGCGCGCACGCGGGGGGCGGGGGGATTTCGGCCTCCCCTGTGTCAGCGATTAGCTCCGCGCCGCGTTCCCGATACGCCCCCTGCGGGGTCTGTGCCCTCGGGACGGGGGGAGCCGCGTTCCTGCAGAAAAGGTTTTAAACCTGCGGGAAAGGTGTCGCCGTCTCTGCCGCTTGGCGGTAACGTGAGCACCCTCCTGCCGCCCTGTCAGCCCTAAACCCGACAGCCGCTCTCCGGCACTGGGCCTCTGCTGGCTTTACCAAGGGGCTTGACCAGTAGCAAAGGGTATGGCGCGGCGTAGGGGACTGTTGATTACCCTCCCTCCCCATGTGTCTCACCAAAATTTTAATTGCTACATGGGATGTCCCCTCCCCCGCAGCCAGTATTTGCCCCTGTGGTGCTGCGTTTATATGGAGGTCTGGCAGGTAAAACTGGACAGAAAACCATCAGACTAATTTCTTTTATTATCTGATTACATGGCCTGTTAGGTGCCATAGATCTCAAAGTACTTTACAAAAGCAAGTGGCATTAGCATCAAACAATAGGAATTGCAGTGTTCAGTCAGACCAGACCAGCAGATTATCTTGTTAATTATGTTTTAAAATTATATTTAGGCTCTGTAGAACTATAATTTTGTTATACCAATTAGTAATATCCATTTTCATTTGTAAGCTTTTTCCAATTTTTAGAATTTAAATGTTCATGCTTCTTGGAAACTATTGATGGAGGCTCAGACTATTGAATGACAATAGATGTTGATTCAAAAAGTTAAAAGTTTGATAACTGTTCAAACACAAATTGTCAACCTCACATGTCAAAATATAGGAAATAAATATCCTTCAATCACTCAACAATAAATTCTTGAGTAGCTTTTTTTCTCCTGACTCGCTTTATTGGTTATTTATAAAAATGTAGCTGGCAAGTGTAAATAAAAACCTTTTTTGTTTGTCTTCATTAAATTCACTTATGTGCCTACAGTTGGAAATAAAATGTTGATCAAAGTTTTGTCCTGCTAGATTTTTTTTCTCACAGTATCCCATGAAAGGAAAAAATAATTAAGTGGTGATTTAAGTTTGAGGATGGGGAAAATGAAACTGTCTCTTACACCAAATTATAGTTTTTACCACTCAAGCACCACTGCATACACTAAACTGAGTTCGTTTCTTACATATGGAAGACAAGAATCATTAATTTTCTTGGTAGTTTTCAGGCTTTTCATTGAATTATCATATATATAATTAAACCATATATATAATTAAATGTATCTCCTCTGCTGCAGGAGGTGCAAAAACACTCTGTGCACACATTAGTGTTCAGATCCTTGAAGAGAACTCATGATATGTTTGTGGCTGATAATGGAAAGCCTATACCATTGGATGATGTAAGGTAAGAACAACTATCATAAAATTATTGGTATGTCTAAAAACATTAATGTGAGGCCCTCCTTTGCAACTGTTTCCAGTTTCTTTGCTTTCATTTAATTTTTTTGTATTTGGTCCAGTTTAGATTTCATTATAAACTAAAAATTAATTTTGGAAACTATATTTGGTGCTTCTAAAATAAAATACTGATTCTGGGGACAGGCAACTGCTGTTGGAAATTGACATTTAGTAGTCCAGAAACTGACAAGAATGTCATTTTCAGTCAGCCATTGTTGTAGCTCCCAAGGTCTGTAGCTCTCAGGCGGCCCTCCCTGAAGACCACCCTGCCCAATGATCTCAGGGCTTCCAGATTACTAGCCAGCAGCTAGTCAGAGTCCGGAAGCTGAGAGATTCTTGATCCCAGGGCAGTCTTCATGGTGAGGCTGTCCTAGATACACAGAGTGTGGAAGTCAGTATCAGGACTTCCAGGCTCCTAGCTTCATAGCAGGGAGTCTTGAAATCCAGGCTGAAGCTAAGGTTCCCAGGGCTTATAGATTCTCTGCTGTGGAGCTAGGAGTCTTATCTTCTGAAAGCCTGTCTGGTTGGGTTGGGAGCTTGCAAGGCTGACTGGCTGGCTGTCAGTTCAGTGGCAAGGACTTTAATAGCTTTGTCGTAGAGCAGTGGTCCCCAACGCGGTGCCCGCGGGCGCCATGGCACCCGCTGGGGCATTCGTGTGCGCCTGCCAACAACTTGGGCTGGCCCTGCCCCCGGTGCACTGGAGGCCCTGGCCCGCGACATGCACCGGCGCTGGGTGCGCGGCGCTCGGGCGGCCCCAGCCCTGGGGCACGTGCGGGCGCTCGGGCACGCGGTACTCGAGCAGCGCTGGTGCCAGCTCCAGGCGCGTGGCTTGGGTGGCAGCGCCAGCCCCGGGCCCACGGCACAAAGCGCTTGGGCAGCCCCAGCCCCGGCCCTAGGGCACACACCGGCACCGGGTGCAAGGGCATCCCAGTCCCCTGACGTGCCCCAGGACGCGCGGCCCCGCTCCCGGGCGCCTGGCGCGTGAGTGGCCCCCACCTCCCGGGTGCCCAGCGCGTGAGTGGCCCCACCTCCCGGGCGCCCCGGAGCCTCTAAAGGTTGGGGACCACTGTCGTAGAGGGATTGCCATGGAAATGTGAACTAGGGATGTAAAATCCCATTTAGTTGATTAACTGTAATGTGTAACTGATTAACCTATTAAAGGTGAGGCTGCCAGGGGACTGCTTTAGCCTGTTTGTGGACTCCCCCACCCCTGACGTGGACAGAGGCTGGTCTGGGCAGTCTGGAGTGCCCCATCTGAAACAGCCCCCCTATGCGCAGTGGGCGGGGAGCAGCTCCAACCCTCACTGGTTAACCAAAACCAGTAAGCCTCACCCATTAACCCGTTAACAATTAAGCCCTGGAAACCTGGAATCTCTGGCTCTGGGGCAGCCTG
The DNA here is from genome assembly GCF_049634645.1 of Pelodiscus sinensis. Lineage (NCBI taxonomy): Eukaryota > Metazoa > Chordata > Testudines > Trionychidae > Pelodiscus > Pelodiscus sinensis. Next base: position 56,845,354 of record NC_134715.1, on the reverse strand, counting down.
TGCAATGCAACTGCCGTGAATTTGTACACCGAGGGAGCTTAGGGTTCCCAGCAGCTACCATGAATTAATAGAACCTGGTTCACTTTTGTAATTTGTTTCTGGTTGGACAAAATTGTTTCATTAGAAAATTTCTTTCCAGCTCTAGTTGTCCTCCAAATCAGATAGTGTATGTTCAAACTCTTTGGCAAAACTGCTCTCTGGTAATAGTAAAAGGAAAATACAGGTTGAACCTCTCTAGTCAGTGACCTCGGGACCTGACCAGTGCCAAACAGCAGGAGGTCAATGTTGTCTAGCAGCATTACCAGCACTTCCATTTTTTACTGGGCTCTTAGAAGACATTTAGGGGTGATTTAGAGCTGTATAACAGCACAGAACACAGAGAGCCAGGACTGGAGATTGTAATCAAACTTTCTGGGACCACAGGAAACTTGACCTCGCCCATGATAAGTTAACATCCCACCTAACTAAAATCATGCCAAACCATAGATGTTGCTGGACCATAGTGTGCCGGAGAGGTTCAACCTGTATTAGCATAACTAAATGTGTGCTTTAAAATTTCTTTGTAAATCTTATTTTTAAATGAATAATAGATTACAAAATCAAGTTTTAATATATTTTATTTTTTTAAACAGCCACAAATTAAAGATGTCAATCAAACTTCGCACAGATTATGGTTCTGTCCTACACATGCCTATTCTGAAGGAAAATTTTAGAGAGAAGGGTTCTCCAGATGCAGGGGATCCTTATGGACATAAACAATATCCTGCAAATCAAGGTCAGTGTGCCTTTTCTTGTTATCTGAAATTAAATTTCAAGATCGCTGTGATTAGGGATGTAAAAGGTTAGCTAGTTGGTAAGCCTTAGGCTTACCAGAATGCTTATTGGGTAACCATTTGGATGGCCAGCCCCATAAGGCAAGAGCAACCTTAGCTGTATTGGACTGGCTGGCTGGACCCCAGCAGTGTTAGAGGAGCAGGCGGGACCCTGGTCATGCCAGAGTGGCCCGGAGTGGGGTAGGGAAGAGCAAGCAGGACACCAGCTGCCGGCCTGCCAATGGTTAAGTGGTTAATGCTATAATTTTAATAGTTTAACCAGTTAACTATTTTAACAGATATTTACATCTCCTAGCAGAGAAATAATTGGAAGAAAAACATCAGTTTTTCATTGTTTTGTGTTCCACTGGAATATGCCCATACAGCATAAGTTATTTGGAAGAGGGAAGATCTTTTTCAGAATTTAATGTGTGATACGATGTTATACAAATAAAAAGGTTCAATATGGGTGTTTTCATGTAAGTGGCAAAGAAAGAATAAGATCTGTCATGTTCTTCTAGTTTATCACTGATGGTAAAGAAGATGGGAAGTTTTGGTTAGGAATGATACAGAACTTTTTCAACTGCCTTTAGATATGTAGGTATCTAATAAAACTCTTCTAGAGGCACATGACATGTTCCTTGAGATTTTTTTAAACTTCTCAGTGACCCTTTCTACTGTAGCTCTTCTCTCAAAAGTGCCTCATATATTCATACTCTAGTTGAGATTTTCTTTTCAAAAGATTTTGCCTTCTGAGAGAGATATAGATGGTGAGAGAAGCTGATGTGGTGAGGATTCTTTTAACAACACAAAGAAAAAGTAAATTGTATTCCCCTTCTTTCCTCCCCCTCCCTTTTCTAATCTCATGCTAATTTCATTCTTAGCTTAATAACTTGATTAATTCTTTTCTAAAAATCAAAATATGCACTTGTTTGGTAACAGAATCCTTTTTTCTGAGTTTCTCTAACATATCCTTGTCTGTTTGAAAATATACTTTTTAGTTAGTATTTTTGTGAGGGACTAGAGCAGTGGTCTCCAACCTTTTTAAGCACGAGATCACTTTTTGAATTTAAGTGCAGTCCAAAATCTACCTCAAGTATAAATATCCTTGCCCCACCTCCTTTCCGCCCCTTCTCTGAAGCCCTGCCCCTGCTCACTCCATTCTCCCTCTCTTGCCCATCCTGACTCACTTTCATTAGGCTGGGACAGAGGGTTGGGGTGCAGGCTTTGGTCTTGGATTAAGGGACCTGAAGTGTGAGAGGGACTCTGAGCTGCTCATGGGGCAGGCAGTTGAGATGTAAGGGGGGTTTCAAGTGCAGGTTCTGGGATGGTGATTGGATGCAGGGATGCTTAGTGCTAGGGCAGGGCCTAGGGCTGTGGGGGGGGGGGGGGGAGATTAATGACTGAGGTAGAGTTTTAGGATGTGGGTTCCAGCTGGACCCTGCTTACCTCAGGTGGCTCCTGGTTGGTGATGCAGTGGGGCTAAGGCAGGCTCACCCCTGGATCACTCCCTAAAGCAGCCAGCAAACTCCATCCCAAGTTCTGTTGTGCCCCCTTCTCTGCTTTGTGGAGATAAAATACAGAGTAGGGGGGCAGAGGTACCTTGAGATCAGCATCCCTCCTTTCCCTCCCCTGCCCTGCACAGAAAGCAGGAGGCTCCCCGGGGGAGGGGTAGCTCCAAGGCAAAGGGCAAGAGATATGCAGCAGTAGGGAGAAGTGCAGCTGAAGTACTGGCACTTGATAGCCTCTTGGCCAAACTAGTCAGGATCACCTTCCAGAGGCTCCAAGATCTACCAGTAGATCCCGATCTACTGGTTGGCGACCGCTAGACTAGAGTGTTCCTGAAGCCAAGTTATTGCTGGTGCTAGCAGTAGCATCAGCAACGGTGCTTTTTGTGATCAATGCTAGATATCTTCCTTAAAGAGCGGAGGCTATAAGAAAAAGGAAAATAGAAAACCCTCAGGTACGATAGGGTGTGTCTACGCAGCAGAGCTTAACTCGAAATAAGCTATGCAAATTGAGCTATGTCAATTGCTTAGCTTATTTCAAAATAGTTTATTTCGAAATTGGGAGTGCACTTACTTCGAAGCAGGGATATAAATACTAGTCAACTGTCTGATAAGCAAATGCTTATTGGATAGTTGGTAGGGATGTTAAATGTCGGTTAATTGAATAGTCGAGTAACCTCAATAATTCTTATCAGTTAGTCAACTAGTCTATAGTCTCTGGGAGCTGGGCTGGCAGCCAGTGAGCTGCAGCCAGTGAGCTCCAGCCTCACTCCTGAGGAGCCCCCTGCCACTCCATGCTGCTGCCTCTCTATCAGAGGCAGTAAGTTCAGGGTGCCAGGTGAGACCTGGTCTGCAAGGGGAGCCAGTTTAAAAACCAGCTCCCCTCACTGACCAGTTGCTTGTCACCCTGTGCTGCTACCTCTAATAAAGAGGCAGCAGCACGGGTTAGCAGCAGCCCCTGTCTAGGGGGGGTCTGAGCTCCCAGACTTGGTACAAGCTGAAACTGAGCTGGGCTTCCTGCCCACCTCGTAATACACTTTAAATGCAGAACCACAGATGGGGTCGGTCCCGGACCCGTTTAAAACCAGAACTGAGCAGATTACTGGCCAACCTACTAAAAAATGTACTGGCAACTGGGAGCGGTGGATGCATGTAGTCTAATAGCATTAACCTATAAACTTTTGCTTATTGGTTAATCAACTACACTATTACATCCCTATCAGAAAGAAGCAGCAAGGTGGGGAAGAAAAGGGAGTACTTCAAAGCTGCAGCACCACATGCAGCCTGGGGCCAGATAGGGTGTCCCCAGGCTGCACGCTGCATTTCAAAGCAGGCTCTCCGCTGGTGTTTCAAAGCGGCAGCGCCGCATGGAGCCTAGGTCAGCGGGAGAGTCCCCAGCTAACCCTGGGCTCCACACAGCAGCGCTTTCTCCTTTGAAGGGTTGTCACACTACAGCTGTTGTCACACTTCAAAGGCGAAGGCACTCTATTGACTAATCAAATAGTTGGTGCAAAAGTGCATCGACTATTCGATTAGTTAATTGCTTGATATTTAACATCCCTGTTTCAAAATAGAGCACTCTTCCTCTGACTTTCCTTATTCCTCGTACAATGAGATTTATAGGAGCCGGAGTAAAGTCTTCCAGCTTGACAGTATTTCAACATTATTTTGAAATAATTGCCTACTGTGTAGATGTGGCCTAAATTATTTTGAAATAATGTTGCTGTATAGATGTACCCTTCATGTTACAAATTAGATGTGATGGCCATTTTCTCTGGTGCTGATATCTTATGATTTTTGGTAATTGCTCAAGTTAGTGTTTACAACAAAAAGCAATAATCAAGAAAAAAAATCTATTTTCTAGGACAGGAACTTGAATATTTGATAACAGGTACACATCCATATCCAGCTGGTCCTGGTAAGTAAAATTTTATATTAAATTATTTATGCTTTTCAAGCACAAATTATATAAAAATTATTTAAAAAAACCCAGGAAATTCAGAGTTTTTGTTGATGATCTAGACAACTGCTGGTTAGGTTTCATTTCATCTGTGCATTATATTGATTAAACGTGTTTCATTGAATTAAACCTTTCTGACTGTCTATATTAGAAGAAAGTTGTGGAAAAATAGGTGCATCTAAAATATATCCTACTTTGGATATCTACAGGAGGCCTCAACTATATTAACTTCAGTAGTTGGAGTTTTTCTTGATTCAGGTCTGTAGGTTGATACCCATGTTTTTACAGTTTAAATGGAATTTATCAGAAATACTATTAACTATACTTTCCTAATTACATTACGTTATCAAAATATATGCTGTAGGCAAAATTGAAATTGTCATGTTGGTATAGAAAAAGTAGAATTTCATTTGAATACAGGTAGTCTCCGGGTTACGTACAAGATAGGGACCGTAGGTTTGTTCTTAAATTGAATTTGTATGTAAGTCGGAACTGGCGTCCAGATTCAGCCGCTGTTGAAACTGACCAGCAGCGGTTGAATCGGACACGCCTGCTGGGTTGGTCTGGTAGCGCCGACCCTCGGCGCTGTGGGACCAACCCGGCAGCCCCCCAGTTGCTCTACCCCAGGCGTCGGCGAGAAAAGCCTGGTCTGCTGTGGGGGGCGCAGCTAGTGCGCCCCTCTTCCCTCCCCCCCCAGCAGACCAGGGAGACGCGGAGCGGCTTTTCTCGCCACAAAGGACGCGGGCGGCGGGAACACGGCGCATATCGGTGGTCCCACCGCCCGCATCCTCCGCGGTGAGAAAAGCTGCTCTGCATCTCCCTAGTCTGCTGGGGGGAAGTGCCCCCCGCGCCGCCGGAGGCGGCGACAGTGGGGAAGGCACCTCGCACTAGCTGTGCCCCCTCCCCTCCCCTGTCGTAACTAGGGGTCCGACTTAAGTCGGACTGACATAACCCGGGGACTGCCTGTACTACCTTAGTATCCAGTACTTAAAACATATGATAAGAGACGTGGAAAAATTCCCTAGCCTTGTGCAAAACCAAAATAAAAACATTTTGAACTGGTATGCTTTAAGGGAAGGGAACAGACTGTCTGAGACCTGCTGGACTGTGGGCTGAATGCGGCCCGGCCCACAAGACACATTTTTCCTTCCCCTGATTTATGTAATTGTGGGTTTTCTGGTTGTCACTTCAGCAACTTCTCCTGAAAACAATTTCCACCCATGTTGGGCTCAGTGTTCCTTAGTGTCTGGGAGAAGGAGTGTGCATACTTTCTCTATGTAGACATTTCTTGCCGGTTGTAATAGAACCACACCATTTGCACTGCCATTCAAGTCTTGTATATGTCTCTGTATGGTGTTGAGTCACAGGGTAAAGGGTTTGAACTAAAATGAACAATAACCTTGTTTTATTTAGCTTTGCAATATTCTTATCTAGCTGTGTCAATGAATGAACAAGATTTCTTTGTTTCCAAAATATTCAGTTTTATGCAAAAGTGATATAGAAAAATATTAATAAATTTCTGAGCAGATTTTTGTATACTTTCTTTTACAAGGTGTGGCTCTGACAGCTGACACTAAAATCCAGAGAATGCCCAGTGAATCAGCTGCTCAGTCGTTAGCTGTAGCCCTTCCTCCTTCTCAGTCCAGGTATTGCGAAGTTATTTTCTTAAACTTCTTTTATATAATCTGTAAGAAGGTAAAAAGTGTAATATGGTTTAACAACAAAAGAATCTTTCTTCAGACAAAAACACCTTCAAGTGGTATGCTTTTCTTTTTAAAGCAATAAATAAAATTCCTAACATTTTCTTGGAAATTACAAAATAAGATTGCTATTTGCAATTAAACATCTGATTACTAGAGAATATGCTCATTGAAAAATTAATGTAACCCAAGCAATCTTAACTTTTTTTCTACTGGTAATCAGATTATATTCTTAGCATTCCACCTAACACTTTCTTTAAAATTAAGAATTTGTTTTGTGGTTGATTAGATGAATTTTATTTGGATGGGATGCTAAAATTATAGAACCCCAGAGTAGCACAGTGAGGAAGAATGTGGATGTCTTTAACTGCATTTGTATATATTTTGCTTTTTCTTAAGCAGAACCTTAACTTGGAGTGGCCAAGCTTTTTTATGCTTATGGGTTTTAGAGAAAAGTGTAGTGTTCTTAACATCATGATGATGATAATTGTTTTGGTGGTTAGAAAGACACTAAAGTAGAAGCCTCAGGGTTAGTCTGTACTGGATAAACTTAAAAAACAACGAATAGTCTGGTAGCACTTTATAGACCAGTGTTTCTTAAACTATTTAAGACGGAGGAACACCAAACCATAATTTTTTTATGAGGAATACCAAGCAGAATACTTAGCTTCTTCTGATCTTGCAAATGGCCTTTAGCAGATTTCTTGTGTTACAGCTCTTAACTATTACCTCTATACTAAATCTACCCATTAATATATTAACGAATTAATCTAAATCAACACAACCATATTATTAGCATGATAGGCAATTAACTTGATAGGCTACATAATCTCCAATTTGTAAGAATCCACAAGCTGGGCAGAGATCTTCAGAAAAAAGAAGATTCTTGAATACAAATATTTTACAGCTTTTAATTTAACTTTTAAATGTGGCACATTTTTTATTCATTGTTTAGAATTTTTTTTTCTATCCAGGTTAGAGGCAAATCGTACTGCTGCAGGTGTGGGTGATATTTACAGACATGCTGGGATTTCAGACCGCACACAGCCTCCTGGTTTATCAATGGTGAGAGTCTTATAATACATATCACTTCTAATATTGGTATGGTAATCTTTTACTGAGTTGGGCCCTAATTCTGCAATTAGCTCCATGCAGCAATCTTGATAGAAAAACTCACCAAAATGTGAGAGGCCTTGAGGGGGAAAAAGCATCCTCAAGGCTTTGAAAGGGAGTGCAAGAAACTCCAGAGTTGAGTGGAGAGTGTTTGTAAAATAATGTAATTGTAACCTTCTGTTCAATTTATAGGCTATGATGGAAGCAGGGGGGAACAAAAATTCTGCACTGATTGCAAAGAAAGCTCCAACAATGCCTAAACCCCAATGGCACCCACCATGGAAACTGTACAGAGTAAGTTGAGAATATGCACACAATAAAAAGGAGTATAACATTTTCTGTAGATAAACTAAAGCCCATACCATTTAAAGTTTTCCTTATCTTATGCCAAAAAAGGAATTAATCAACTTAAAAGTCAAGCCTTTGGCTGAAATGTGAGTGTCCCTTCTGCCTCTTCTACGTTTCACCTGAAAAGAGAAATTAGAATAAAATATGTGAAGGGTTTTTTCCATTTTGTTTACTTTGTACATTTGGCAGCACATTTTTTATAATTACCTTTTTCCCTCTTGTTTGTGTAGGTCTTTCACTTTAACAATGGTGAGAGAAAAACTTAGAGTGACTCCTAGTCAAGATACAACTTCTAAACTTCTTTAAGTTTTTAAAATAGACTAGATTTCAAGTGGATAACCCTGCAGTTGCTGTTCTAACAGTGTTAAAAATAATAATGAAATACAAGCATCCAATACAATTTTTAAATACAGCAATATTGGAGAACTTTTCAGTAAATCTGACCATTTTTTTCTAACTGAATACTGTCTGAACACTACTGAATTGTCACTTCATTTAGAACTGCTTGACTTGTATATGCTTGAGTTCATTCTAAATATTGCATTGATGTTAATTTGTTGCCTTTATTTTATTCTCTCAGATGACACCAGTCTTTTTAAGTTATCACCAGTGTATTTAAATACCTTGTGAAATGAGTATGATATGGCAAAATAAGCTTAAAGAGAAAAACATTCTAAAGGTTTCTGGTAGAAAAAATAAACTGATAGCAATGAAACACTCCCTTTAGATGTAAACATTTCCTTTAAGTAATGTGCACATGATATGAAACTCAAGTAGCTTTCAACTGTGGTCAGAGAAATGGTCTAGTTACTGAAGAAAGATCAGACTTCTTTATGTGAGACTGGAAAATCTCAGCAATGCTAAGTTACCAGAGGAGTACTTTGTTAGCACCGTTCCACTTGTATAGTGCCTTTCTATGTACACTTGACATTTGTAAATACTTACTGAAGATTTATTAGCCATGAAACCCATAGTTAATCTAAAAATAAGTCTTTTTGAAAGCCAGCTAAGCACAAAGGAATATGTAAAGAGTGTGATGTAAGATTAGTTCTGCAGCAGTTCAGTTATAAAAATTAAGAGGCAAATTTCATTTTAATGGGTGCATCTGAGTAAAAAATGGAAACAAGTAAATAATAGTGGGAACAGTTTAATGAGGAAAACAGAACTTTAGAGAAAAGATGGTGGAAGGCTCAGTAAGATAGTCTTCAGCTTCTGCTCAGTCAGGGCCAGCACTGGCTGTTACAACCCAAAAAGGGCGCAAGGCTGTATAATGTGCATTGAACTCATCTGTACAGGGGAGCCTTGCTTGAGTTCAGTTTGTTTTAGCACTCTGGCCCTGATTCACTACTACACTTGAGCTGCACTCTGATATAACAGAGAGTAGAAGTTGCAGAAAATAGAATGTGGTTTCCAGATTCAGTGCTGCCTAGAAAATAGAGCAACAGGATGATGAGGTGTAATGAAGCTATACAGGCAGTCCTCAGGTTACGTACAAGATAGTGCAGGGTCCTTCAACACCTCTCTCCTCTCAGATTTACTTCCCGGCTATGACTGCTTAATCAGCTGATGGTAACATCCTTCTGCAGATATTGTTGAATGAGTACAGGAAGTTCATTTACAACTGTATGGGAATGTAGAAGAAATGCAGCCAAGTCATGGTCCTTGCCTTAGGAATCTAAATAGCAATCTATAATAATGTCTTACCTGTTATGAATCAGTGACTTATAAGTGAAGGTCTCTCTTTCATTACAAATTCCCTGAGCTATCCAGTTTTTCATATTTTGACGCTTACATGCCCATTCTTCTGAAAATTTTGCTTCTATTTCAGCCAATATTTAACTGTTTTCCGAATCAAATTTTAGATATCTGATTTCATTGTTAAGCATTAAATTTCTTATGTTAATATTGTTGGAAAATCAAAAGTAGAATGAACAGTTATATTGTTAAATGTACATTTATTTTGGTTCAGAGGGCTTTTATTATTATTTCTAAAGGTTATCAGTGGTCACTTGGGCTGGGTGAGATGTATTGCAGTTGAACCAGGAAATCAATGGTTTGTTACTGGCTCTGCTGACAGAACTATAAAGGTAAGTAGTAGAGGGAAGGATTGGCAAATGATGGTCCTCGTTTAACTTTTCATTTTCACTTGCTTCTTAAATATGTTTTCCAATGTTAGAAATGGTTTCTTTGTTATCGTGCAGTAAGCTATAAAACGTGTCTTCTTTCAATATCCAGTCACTCATCCTGTTCTGGAGAATTACTTCCTGTCTAAGATTTGATTCACCCCACATTCCAAAATTAGAATTAACATTAATATTGAACACTCTCGATCATTTATACTCAGACCTCAGCAGCTTAGGAGTAAATTAGCAATCAACATTATTCAGAAAAGTGACAGTATAGTAGAATCATTGCTTCACTTGCTGTTTTTGTAGATATAATAATTATTCTCAGCAAAATGACCAAGTATTATTATTTTATCAACTACAATTGGTTAATAACATAATAAAAGCATCCTAATTGGTTAAAAATGTAGATTGGTTAAGGATTCATGTTGCACTCACTGTCAGTGCCAGGCCCAGGCTGAGGAAATTAATAATCCGACCAGTAGACCAATTTGGGGTTGGATCCTGGTCATGTGCCATGGGAGGCATGGCACATATGCTAAAATACCACAATATTTTAGGATCATGCTGGAAAGAACCACAAATTAAAGAGCCATTTGCAGCTCATGAGTCTCAGTCTGAGTACCAGTGCTCAAGACCACGAGATGCTAATGTGATAAACATTTATACACTAATTTAGTTCTTAAACCTATTGGTTTTAATTATACATTATAGAGTTTCATAGGCTATAACTATATAATGCGTGGTATCTGGTTAACTTAGAAATATTTATCTGTCAATACAGATCTGGGACCTTGCTAGTGGCAAATTAAAATTGTCTTTGACGGGCCACATTAGTACTGTACGAGGGGTGATAGTAAGTGGAAGAAGTCCATACCTCTTCTCTTGTGGAGAAGATAAACAGGTGAAGTGCTGGGATCTTGAATATAATAAGGTAAGTTTAGACTTCTTTGGTCAAGGCACAATGAATGAAAGATTGTCCTTTTAAATATCGTAATAGTTAACTAAAGTCTGCTTATCCATCTAGGTTATTAGGCACTATCATGGACACTTAAGTGCAGTCTATGGTTTGGACTTGCATCCAACAATAGATGTGCTAGTAACATGTAGCAGAGATTCAACTGCACGAGTAAGTATAACAGTGAGATTTAACTTTGTTACATGTCCACTTTTATAATTAAAAAACCTATAAGCATACAAAGATTAAAATGTAAGTAGGCAACTTGTGCTATTTTCATGAACATCTTTGCCAAAAATGCCACACCTTTTGTACCTTTACTTACTGCATTAAGTCCCTGTTCTGTCAGGCAGAAGCCTGAGTGAAAACCGGAAGTTAAAAGGTCAACACACTTGGATCTGACAGTCCAATGAATGAACAAATTTCAGTATGGAGAGCTCTCCACCAAGAGCGTTATGCCTCCAGGTCCCAGACATTTAAATCTGGGAATTTTATACTCAAGATTAGCATAGGAGCTCAGAATTCCTACAGTGGCTCATGAAGAGAAGGATTGTTTTGGTGGTCAGGATCCAAATCATGGCAGCCTTTATAGCGTAACATTGAAGCCTTAAATTGGGCTCAACAGTGGCAAGGCTAGTGGCATTTTAAGGAAACATGTTTTCTATATTTCTTGTATCTGAGGCTAATAAGAAAGATCACTTAGATATTTAAGAACCTTTATTCATTAAAGTTATTGACCTAAGAGGGTAAGTACAGCTTTATGGTCACTGGCTTTAAATAAAATTGTCCTAATTTCCTTAGAGTAGCCCAATTTGCTGAAGCATGGGATGAACTAAGGTCTATGGCAGGTGTGGGGAACCTTTTTTGGGTCAGGGGCCGATGACCCACAGAAAAACCATTTGGGGCTGCGCACAAGGGAGAAGTCCCCCCAAAAAACCCAACCCTCACTGAGGGGGCCCCGACTGAGAAGGAGAAAGACTCGCCTCACATTTTCCTCATATACCAGACCCTAGGGGAACCCAGGCTAGTAGATTTTGTGTGTGCCATTCCTATAGTAGGGGAAGCCCTCAGCCTTGGGGGCTGGATCCAGGCAAGCTGGAGGCTGCATCTGGCCCCCCAGGCCTGAGGTTTCATTCTCTGGTCTAAGGTAAGGATGTCTTTTAGAATACATTGAATGGCAGCTTTTTCAAATGTTTTCTCCAGCTTGCATAGTTCTGTGGTGAATTTTTAAGACAAGTTTATAGCATAAGCATGGTAGTTTCATTTATCAAGGTTGTGGCACATAATCTATGCAGTCAGTGATAGGACCAAAAAGATGGACGTACATTTTCTTGACTAATTGAACTTACTGTGCTCTCATAGATTTGGGATGTGAGGACAAAAGCCAGTGTGCATACATTAGCGGGACACACAAATGCAGTGGCAACAGTGAAGTGCCAAGCTGCGGAACCACAGATTATTACAGGTACATGTTGTTTCCTAGATGGAACTACTCAGAATTGCTAATTGTGCATATAACTACTCTGAATAAGCACATGTGCATATTGCTGTTACTTTAATTGAGTAATCCCAATTCATCACATTTATTTTTCCCATTTGCTGTGTCTTGTATTAAATCAATTTATAAGCTGTTGGAGGCAAGTAAGGATCATTACTGTGACATTTATACAATGCTCAGATTTGGAACTAATGTAATCTATACTATTATAAAAGGAGAATGGTTCGTCACGCCATCTGTCACAGAAAACATTTGAGAAGATTTGAGACGTTTCTGGGGGCAGGCAGGCCCCCAGTCCCACCACAACCCTACCCCCTCTGCTTAGGCCCCGCTCCACACCACAGGGAGGGAAGGAGAATCAGCGCTCTAAGCAAGCATGTGCGCCCCCCTCCACAGTCACAGGGAGGGGAAGAGCATGTGGATGCCCTCATATCCACCAAGCAGCAGGGAGGGAATAGGATGCATGGCCTGATCTACTCTACCCCTGGGAACAGCAGGGAGGGAGGAGGCCCTGCAGCCCAAGTCTGTCCCAGCCTCCCCGCTCCCAGGAACAGTGGGGATGGAGGATGCTACGTGTACCTCTACCATCACAACGGGATGGTTAATGCTAGTATGGGTCCCATATGAAGAGAGATTAAAAAGACTTGGACTTTTCATCTTAGAAAAGAGGAGAGTAAGGGGGAATATGATAGAGGTGTATAAAATCATGATTGGTGTGGAAAAAATGAATAAGTAAAAATTATTTGCTTATTCCCACAATATAAGAACTAAGGGTCACCAAATGAAACTAATAGGCAGCAGGTTTAAAAATGAACAAAAGAAAATGTTTCTTCACTCAGCGCACAGTCAGCCTCTGGAACTCCTTGCCAGAGGATGTGGTGAAGGCTAGGACTTTAACAGGGTTAAAAAAAGAGCTAGATAGATTCATGGAGGTTAGGTCCATCAATGGCTATTAGCTAGGATGGGTAGGAATGGTGTCCCTAGCCTCTGTTTGTCTGGAAATGGGTCACAGGGGAAAGTTCACGTGAGGATTACCTGTTGTTTTCCTTCCTTCTGTGGCATCTGGTATTGGCCACTGTCGGCAGACAGAATACTGGTCTAGATGGACTGTTGGTCTGACCCAGTTTGGCTGTTCTTATGTTCTTAAATAGGAAATAATACAGAATAACTGCTACATGAATGCAAAAGTAAGGTTGTGTTAAAGCACATATCAGTTAATGCAGAAGTAAGGATTCTGATAGTAATATTGCACAATGCGTAATTCCAGTACTTGTTGGCCTATTAATAATGTGCCTAATAATATGTTGTATGTATTATTCAATGGAAACTTTACTTTCTGCACTTCCAGAGTCGTCTTGTTCTTAAATATTCTCAATTTTTTTCATTTAATATATAAAACATTTGCGTGGTTCTTTTCATGTATGTCAATTTAAATGTAAATAAAGAATTTCAGATTGTACAATTAAGAGTAAAAATGATGTCAACCCCATATATAGTCAAAATCCATTATGACAACTTGCCTTCCTTTCTAGTTTAAAACTAGATAAAATAATCATTCTTTCTTTTAAACATTTATAATGGTTCTGTAGACTGTTAAAAGGCAGTATGTTTTACTTAAGAGGTGGTTGCATATTAATATACAACTAAAAATCAGTATATTTAGTTAGTATGTTAAGCACTTGAGGATTAAAGGACTTGTTTTTATTTATTAGCAACTTCTGTATATGAGATTTGGTTGTCCAAATGAAAGTTGGTAGTGTTTATCTATCGTATACTGTTCTTTATTGTTGTTTTTTTAAATCACAGGAAGCCATGATACTACAATACGACTGTGGGATTTAGTGGCAGGAAAAACTCGTGTCACTTTGACAAATCACAAGAAATCTGTAAGAGCAGTTGTACTGCATCCAAGGCAGTAAGTTTTCCTCATTCTTTCATTCCTTTAGTTTGTATTAGAAATGTTGTAGAACATTAGTTTTATATGTAATGCCCAGTCCAGCAAATGAAGAGTTAAAAAATATGTACACAAAAAGAAACCATTACAATTAAGTTATCTAAGACATTGTCTACACTTATTAGGAGTTTGGCCCTGTGGGGATCGATCCCCTGGGGGTCAATTTAGCGGGTCTAGTAAAGACCTGCTATATCAACGGCTGGTTGTACTCTTGTCGACTCTGGTACTCCATCAAGAAGTGTGGGAGTCAAAGGGAGAGTTCCTCCCATTGACTCCACATAGCAGAAATGCTGTTATAACGCAAACTAGGGTTCATCAACTCCAGCTGCACTATTCATGCAGCTGGTTCAACATTGCCCCCTAGTGTTGACCTGGCTTGAGAAGCATTTGTTAACAACACCAGTTCAATTCTACTGGGGTTAGTGTTGTGGAGCTCTAGTGTAGATTCTTGAGCACCAGGGATAGATGATATTGTGCTTACAACCCATGGCACTAGGACTCCCAGTAATAATGAGGCTGAATCTGAATTAAAAGAAAATGGGAAGATTTTGCAAATTCTCTTTTGTACACAAGTCTGGAAATGAGATGGTTGTTGGGTTCAGTATCCTGTCTGCATATGCCAGTATCAGATACTTCTGAGGCAGGTACAAAAAAGCCAGGTACTAGATAGCTTCAGGGGGTAGCCAGCTTAGTTTGTACAGGATAAACTTAGAAAACAACAAATGGTCTGGTAGCACTTTATAGACTTGCTACCAGATCATCTGTTGTTATTTAGGTAGTAGATAGTTATGGAATAATCTGTCTACAGAAAGTTTCTTGTTTATCTCTGTCAGTTAGCGGGGGCACATGCATTGAAGTGTAATTCTAATAAAGACCAGAGAAACGGGAAGCAAAGCCGGGGAGCACACGGGCAGTGGACAGCCCAGACGCACCACGGCTGTCCCGCTGCCGGCGTCCTCAGAGGCTTTGCTCCCCGTTTCCCTGGTCTGCTGGAGACTAACAGACCAGGGAGATGGGGAGCAAAGCAGAGCAAAACACTAGCCAATTTAAATGTGGGGTGCTATAAAAGCTAATATTCCTGTGTTCTTATTGAGTATTACTGTTCCTTTGAAACATTTATCATTTTTAATGCATACCTGAAAACAAAACAAACAAAAATACCTCCCCTAAGTTATATAATGCAATTAATAAAGTTAAAAAAAAATCAAAACAGCAGAATTACATAACTGACATTTGCACTCTTAGAATGTAATGCATATAAATATAAAAGTTTGTTTTTATAAACTGGTTGTTTCAGATAACGTGATTTAGTGATAAAAGTAATTTTGGAAATAACATTCAACGTCTGCTATATACAATTGCAGCTTCAATAGTTATATGCTACACTGAAATGAATTCTTAATATAATGATCTGATTTAATTATATTTTACCTCTCTTTTTTACTTTGTTCCAGTTATACATTTGCATCTGGTTCTCCAGATAACATTAAACAGTGGAAGTTCCCAGATGGAAATTTCATTCAAAACCTTTCTGGTCATAATGCTATAATCAACACATTGGCTGTGAATGCTGATGGAGTGTTGGTATCAGGAGGTAAAATTTAAATGGCTTGATTATTCTTTGTGTATGCTTTTAAGCCTAAATCCCTAGTCAAATATGCAGCCTAAGTAGATTGGCTAACTAGCTCCCAAGAGCAAGAAGAGGAGTCTTGTCTTTTCACCAGCCCTCCATTGGCTGCAGTGGAGTGTCTGCAGTCATTCTGTGAACCCCCACTATACTCTGAATCTGAAGTAGGCACTGACTTTTTAATATGTCACCACAAGATGAATACATCTAAGCAAAGTGTGTGTGTGTGTGTGTGTGTGTGTGTGTGTGTGTGTTTTTTTTTTTTTTTTCAAATTCCTTGAATCTATTTCCCTTTTTTGAAACTACCTCCCAGGAAATTTTACAAATAGTATATTAAGTTAAATGCTGAATACTTCCTAACTAGACTAGATTTGCTCTGGAAGTCATTGAGATACAAGCCACTTTTTAGAGGAGAATCATCAAACAACTAAATGTTGGTTATTGTCATACTTAGTGCAGTGGTAAGCACAAGACTAAAGATTTGTAATAAAAATTAGAGTACTTGGGGTAAAGACTGCTAAATATGTTTAGGTCAGTTTATTCTGATTGTTTTTAAAATTTCAGTGTGTGCTTTCTTTTTAAATATAATTTAAATCTGTATTTGTCACTATAAATAATAGTTCATAACCTTCAGCATTTATGCAAATAGCGTGGGTAAAAGCTTTTAAAATGGGTTCTTTTTTATTTAATTCTAGGTGATTTTGAAGGATAAATTTTGCAAGGACATTGTTAGGAGTATTTGTACTGGTTTTAGTATAAAACAGGGCTGCTCTTATTCTGTAGGCTGCCCTTTTGAAATAGCTGAAACTTACGGAGAAACTAATTTCTTTCCACAGATCAAAATTGCTGCTCTAGACAGAACTAAATGTTAAAGACTTTTTTAAAAAGTGGGCTGTACAGAACAGGTTTTCTTGAAAATCAGTATACAGTCTGCCACAATTTTAAAGAAACTGATGCTGAAATAAGAAACATTAATGTTTAAAGGCATACCTTAGAAAACACACTTCCTGAAATGTCTAGATTCCAGGTCTGGTATTTGTGCACAAATTAAACATCATTTGACTTAGGAGACACATTTATCATAACTGAAATAGTGCTTTGATATAAACTTTTTCCAAACATGGAGATCAGATCCTTGGAAATACCCTTAAAATTATGCTACAGGCAGTGATTGGCTCTGGTTTAATCTGAAAGAGCTTCTATAAACTTTACACTTAATCGAGGTAATAGACCCTGTAATGTTTCTAATTAATTCATGATTGAATTAAGAAATGCCATTCAATCGGTAATGTCATATACTACCAAGTGGGGAATTGAAGTTCAAGATTCCAGCACTATCTGTTCTGTAGCCCTCCCTCTTTGTCAGGAAGGGAACTAGGAATCCAAGAGGAAATGGGGGAACCTATTGAGGTGCAATAAACTATTCTAATTGAGTATTTTTGTCTAACCAGTTCAAATCAGGGGATTTCCTCATGCATTAGTCAAAAGTCCAGAATACTGTTCTTACAGAAAGTTGACAGAAATGGATTGTCTGAAGTACTGAATTTATTTCTCTTTTTTAGCTGATAATGGCACTATGCATCTTTGGGACTGGAGAACTGGGTATAATTTCCAGAGAGTACATGCAGCTGTACAGCCTGGTTCTTTGGACAGTGAATCAGGAATATTTGCTTGTGCATTTGACCAGTCGGAAAGCAGATTGCTCACTGCGGAAGCTGATAAAACCATAAAAGTGTACAGAGAAGATGATACTGCGGTATGCTGAAATGTCTTAATTGCATTTTCCTGAAGTCCACAGTTCCTATACAAAATTAATATAAAGCATTAGGTTAACAGTCAAGATTTCTGCAGAACTGTTTTATTCAGGCTAAGGTCACAACATTTATATCAGAGAGCAAAATAGTAGTTTGTCTAATATGTGGAGGACAGGATTTAGTTTTTGCACTAGTGATTACCTGTTAACTATTGTTGTACCTCTCTGGTCTGGCTCCCTCAGGACCTCACTGATCCTAAAAGAGGGAATTTGCTGGACCAAGGGAGGTCCCCTGCCACAGCCCCTCAGCCCTCTACCCCTTCCTACTTACTGACTAATTCCACCCCTGCTGAGCTGCCTGCTAGCATTTCCCGGACCTGGTCCACTCCAGACCCACTGCTGGTTGAGCTGTCATGATCCTGGCCGGGTGGCACGCCACCCCATGCAGACTACGAGGCTGTCCACACCCCAACCGGATTGTCACAGCCCCCGCCAGTTTGCTGTGGTCCCAGCCCCACATCGCCCAAGTGACCTGTGGCCCAGGCACCGCTGCTGAGCAGGTTGCCCCAACCCCAATGCTAATCGGACTGTCGTGGCCTTGGGCCCGCTACCGCCAACCCCCTGGGCTCCCGGCTGTTGGCCCTCCTGCCTTGGGCGTCTTTTGTCCAGGAACATGCGTAGTCCTGCCAGACCACTGATAGTGCCAGACCAGAGTCCTGGTTTAGGGAGATGCACTCTCTATAGAAAGCTTGTCTAAAGGAGGTTCATCTATTCAAATACAAATGTCCCCTTGTGATATAGGGGATATCCCATTACAAAAGGAGTATGCATTGCTAACTGAGGCCAATGTAATGGTATGCCTCATTGTAATCACAATTTAAAAGGGATATATTTCTCTTCTTTATGCAATTCCTATAAAGTAGTTTATAAGGCAAGCTGACTGGCATCTAGTGTAGACAGCTTATTTTTGAAGTATTGCACTATTAAAAATTGTGAGTACATCAAGGAATGGGATCAGTTACTGTATAGTCATTCTATATAATAAGTGTATGTAGTGCTTGGGATCTAATAATAATTTTTGGATTTTCGGATCCAGTGGGCACTACTATAATACAAATAATATTAGATAAGACTATTGTTATATAATGTTACTGACATGGAAGATTTTAAAAGTGCTTCACAAATAATAATTAGCATCCATTTCTTTGAGGTAACTTTAAACATTGGGTAAATGAGGCACAGAGTTTAAAGAACTTGCCTAAGGTCATGTCTGTTGCAGAACTGAGAGTAGAGCCCAACTCTTCTGACTCTGTCCTGTACCTGATCATCAGAACATTCTTCTTAACACTCCATTGACCTCTCAAGATGTTGTTCTCCTACCAAAAAAATTCACAAAAACAAGATTTGTCTAGGATTTCCAAGGATGGGAGAGGGAGGAAAAACAAAATTAATGGGTATATGAAGCCACTGAGCATTCTAAATTAAAATTCTATCTACAGCAAATATATAAATGTTTCAGTATTATAAAGATATGAATATTGTGTACCTATAAAATGTATAGTTATATGCAGGGCTTGATAAACGGCGCTAAAACCTACTCGCCAGCCCTGCACTATGCATGCGCAAGACCCGCATTGCGCATGCGCGCGCTGCTGGTGAATGGGGTGACCAGCTGAAATCTACTCGCCCATGAGTAGATTCAGTGATTTGTCAAGCCCTGGTTATATGTGTAAAATGATCTTCAAGCCATAAACTAATTATAGCTTAGTTTACAGTTAATATACTTTTGCTACAATTTCAGACTTTATTTTTTGTTACTTTTTATTTCCAGACTGAAGAAACTCATCCTGTCAGCTGGAAACCAGAAATTATCAAGAGAAAGCGATTTTAATGATGCAACATCTGCGTAGTTATGCTATCATTTTATTTTGGCCTTCCTAAGAGCATTGTGCTCTGTATCGAACTGTAGAGCAGTAACTCAGCTAAAGTCATTGCTGTTTCACCTTGTTTTACAATAAATTTTGTTTCTATTAGGGTTTGTCTTTTATTTAAACAATCCCAGGAAATCAACTGTAGCTGTTAACTGTTTGACTTTTTTGAGCATGTGTAGTTCATGAATAGAATAGATGTGCAGGTTATTATGTTGTTATATATTCATTGAGTGCAAGAGCTGTGAAGATATTTTGTCAAATCATTTTTTTCTGGAAGACACTCATTTGACTCCAAGAACCTAATGACAGGCTTATACACAGAGGTCATTCTACAGGATTTTTCTTAGCAAATGACATTTTTAGATTTTTAAAGCAGTATTATTTATCCCTTATTACTGTTAAGTTACTCTGTCACTGAATAATGAAACCATCAAGGAGGAGGCAGGACTGTATGATATTAATATCCTTTGCTTCATGAACATGAGCCATTGAGTATTGCCAGAGATGATACTATTTGCTGAAATTGAGTTTAAAGTCAATTTTTTCCATTAGAAAAACTTTTACTTTGTTCTTAAAATTTGGATAGTAAGGTGTGAAAGTAAAATCTGTTAGGACCTTTATGGTCAATATTTTGTAGTTCTATTTTTAAAGGATCATTGTCAAGATGTTAGGTCCAAATGATTATATTTGGTCTTTATCAGTTATCAAAATCATACATAAGTCATCTTATAAAACTTTTAAAACCATTCTTTCAGTGCTAAAATTCTTCTGAACTATATTTGGAGGCTGTAAATCATATTTTAATGTTATCAACTATTGCCAGTAGTTGAATATTAACAACTTATCGTTGTTGCCAACCTGGCTTTGATATTTAAAGCTGTGAACTAATGGTGTAAAGCTGCCAGTTCTTGGAGCCACTAGTTTAAAGAATTTTTAGTTTTGGGTCATTTTTAATGCAAGTAAGTTAACATTATAAGGGTATTTAATGCCTCCTAAAATTTTTTAGAAGGAACAAAGTCTTGTATACATCCTTCGTCGAATACTTTTAAGTAACAATAATAGATTTGACAGCGTCCTTTTAAAACACTCCTTGCATTTTGGTATATTTCCTGAAGTGTTATGCCCATTTTGTATGACGTTTTAGACATATAATTGCAATAACTTTGTTTAATGGGCATACATGTTTCTTCTTGAAAAGAAGATGCACTAATACAAAAATCTGAAATGCTGCCAATATTACATTTTGGGATAAAGAAGCTTTGAAAATAAGTGATCATTTCATTTTTGAAGGGACACTTCCAACTCTTAATTTTTTTTAAATGTATTTTTGATAGTTTCTGATTCTTTAAAAAAAAGCTTCAGCCTCTTTTTGCTCCCTTTTCTCTATGCATAAAACCTTGCCTGCAGTCTCTTGCCTGTGCTGGTAAACACACCTTTCAAATTTGAAAAGAGTCTGCATGTGGACTCCCCTCAGATTAGTGGATGTATAGTCATTTCATTCTTGTAGATAAGGTGCAAAAATACATTCTACTAATCAACAAATAATACATCTAATTCTACAGACAATTTGGTTCCTTGTAAAACATATTAACAGAGTATTAATATGTAAAATGGTTACATACATGTCACTTTTATCAAATTATTTTCATTATTTAAATATTCTTCAAGTGGAATCCTGATTTAAAAGATTAAAAATGAGTGGTTCTGTGGCATCTTAGAGACTAGCCAAAATATATAGAATCAAGAGCTTTTGTGGGCAGAACCCAACTCTGTATATTTTGGTTAATCTCTAAGGTGCCACAGACCACTTGTTTTTAAAGTTATAGACTAACATGGCTATGCGCATGAGATTTTTTTTTTTTAAAGATTTAAGTAATTGCAAAGATTCAGATGCATGTTGCTGCTCATCAAATTTACTGACAATTAGGCTAGTAGGCACCATACTATTTAAGTTGATATTATTTCATGAGTAATAAAGTGGTGGCACTCTTGAACAGTTGTTGGCCATTACAACCTCAGTTATATGGAAAATGTATTGTATTCTTGTGTATTGTATTTCTGTAAATTTATTATGACCACAAACTCTTTTGCATCCCTGAAATTCACAAGTTTGTCATGTGTTGCAGAGTGTTTAGTTTGGGAACAGAGCCCTCTGTAGAGAAACTGAATAGGGAGAAATAATTCCGCCCCAAAAAATCTTAGACTAATGTTGAAATATCTTAATCGCCTTTATCAGTATACATACATTTGAAGTACAAAGGTGAAAAATTAGAGACGTGGCTTCATGACCTCTTGCGTGTTCTTCTGAGTTAGCTCCTTCGTTAATATCTTCTGTCATTGCACTATTGTTCTACTTTGTGAAGATGGATGAATATTCCACAGCAGAATCTATGCTTCTCACATGCTGTCTGGCAGAACCCCCGTAGAGTGAGGCAGCACTAAAGAGTTAGGGTCATTCCCTCCTTGCAGCAGAGCATGTACATCATTGCCATTAACTCACATAGGTTTGGTTTCCAAATTAAGAGGTATGTGGTCAGTACTGTTTGGCCTTACAGTTTCCTTTCTGGTACTAATTCCACTCTCCTTGCTTTCTTAACATTTAGCCTGAGTTAAATTTCTTACCAGCAGTTTCATTTTTTTTCTATTAGTTTTTTCAGTAGTGTGAATATCATTATACCTGCTTTATTTCTAATCAATTATACTTTAATATTCTTTAACAATTATCTTTAATCAAGGGGTAGATTAATTCATTTTTCAATATTATGTTATTGAAAGGTTAGTTTAATAATTAGCTATATACAATTGTGATTTTTCTTCCCTATAGATGTACAGTGAATATTTTAGACTTGTACATCTAAATAAATAATAAGGTAATGGGCCACACAAGAAAATCGGACTCTTAGCTTAATTTTCATGTTGCTGCAATATTATGCCACAGTTTCTGTCACCGTAATTTTTCACCGGAATCTAATCTGATACATGGATAATTATTGCTTCTGTGTGTGTGTGTGTGTGTGTGTGTGTGTGTGTGTGTGTGTGTGTGTGTGTGTGTGTGTATGTATATATAGTAAAATATACCCATTTCTACCCAGAAAGTTTTGTTTTTTACTGTACATAATTATAGAAAAGTTAGGGAAACTATTTCTGATTGTAACATAACTGCAAAATTGGTAAGGGTGATAAGGTTATAAAATTGCATTTTGCTGTCCAGTAAAGTATACCGTGTTAATTAAAGAACATTAGAAAGTTGTCATTTGAGGGCATTCTGAAGCCTGGAGAAGATGATTATGTAGTTTGCCTCTTAACAGCATACAAAAATAAGCCTTTAATCTTTTTTTGTCCAGTCCTCTAGAAATAAAATTGCTATGCCTGACTTTTAAGTGACAGCAATTTAATCACTAATAAAATTTTAAATACAAAATGATTCTAGTCATTTTTTTATATTCAGTTTGTGGTTCTGGTATGATAATACAACAAAACAAATGTAGTCAGCGAGTGAAAGTAACTCAAGATAAAACAGTGAGTAGCATCACTTACTGTTGGCTTACTTTAGTACAGCAAGAATATTTTACCTGATTATGTGTAACAGAGAGGGTTGAGAAGGCTGGGTTCCTCTGTTGTCAGCTGATTCAACCTTGTGTGAAGGTGCAGTAGAATTAATGTGGAGTTAACAGGTGGATCCCACTAGCCTCAGTTGAGGTTGAAGCCTCTCTGAAGGAGATAAATAGGGCCTGGGATATAGAAGTCTTCATCCAGAACCTGAGAACAACCAAGCTTGTGGAGAAAGCTTAGGGTAATTACCTGGTTTTTGGCTGTGGTTTAAGTTACCAATAAAAGGATGGGGATATGTTTGTGGTGCTGTTATTGCACAGATCTGATGAGATCCTGATTACACTAAAATCAATGAGAGTTTTGTCATTGACTTCAGTGGAGCCAGGAATTCGCCCAGAGGGTAGGCTCAGAATGCTACCTACTTCATATTATATATGTGAAACACTTTAGTGTCTTATGTCAGGATTTTCAAGAATGGCTGCCTAAAATTAGGCTACTGAATCCATATGTGGATACTGACATCAGAGTCCTAATTTTTTCATAATTGCTGGACAAGTCTCCTGGACTCAAAGAAATAAAAAACCAAGCACACATCTGAGAGTATATATGTGTACACACAATCCAGTGTGTTATTTCCTTCAGCTGAAACCCAGAAGCCCTACATTTTCATTTGTGTCTACTAGTGAATGAACTACAGGTTGAACGTCCATGGTCCAGCACGTTAAGGACCGTAGGGGTCCCATGCTGGACCAGGGAAGGTCAGGCATCCAGGCTCTTCAGGAGCTCCCTTCCTGGCTGCTGCCTCAGGAGAACATGGATGACTGACCTCTCCTCTAGTCCACCTGCCTGGCTCTGCTGCTCCCTGCCTCCAGCCCCACGCGGGGCGGCAGCTTCTCCTGGATGGTAGCTGCTCCCGAGGTTCTCTGGCTTTGGTCTCGTACGCAGCGGCAGCTGCTCCGGGGTTGCCAGCCCCCAGACCATTGGCCCTGAAGGCTACTGCCGAGCAGACCAACTTTGTTCCCAGCCATTCTCAACCTCTGTGGCTGGGGCGCTCTCGTTTATCAACATCTGTGGTCCTGTCAGACCACGGATGTTGCCAAGCAGGGAGTCCTAGATGAGAGGTTCAACCTGTACTACACTTTTAGCTTTCCTGAAATTTGAAGTATTACCATGTTTTTTCATATGGCAATATCTTTTATGTTGTTGAAACATCTTTGTTTCATTTGTTGCAGGAGAAGCAATTTTTATTAAGCTTTTATTTTCAGTTTGATACAAAGTAGAGGAAATCAAGTATTTTTGGAGCAGATTTTTCAGAACAAACGGGCTTCCCAGCTACTTTCTTCTCCAGGATAAAATGCTATCATAGAACATGGGATCTTTGTATATATATTTTAAACAAATTCTGGAGTCTAATTAACTTCTAGTCTTTTATTTCTTTGCTTTATTTGGTAAAGAGTTTTTACTGTGTTGCTGAAGCATCCGATTAGTTTGCAGTTCGTGAAAACCATTTTATTTGTACAAATTAATATGTGAAAAGTAACTGTGAATCAAACAAAAATAGAAACAGCATTTTTTTTTTTTTTTTTAGAGAATCAGAAATAAAGTTCAAGTCCAAAGATGGCTTTTTGCCTTGTATTATCATATAGTAGATTCTGTACATATTAACTGAGGTTTATAGTTGTTTTTTAGATGAGTATCTTGCAGGAAGCAATAAATGTACTTGGATGTTCTATCATTTAAATGCTGTTTTGAACACCAAAACAAAATAATACTGCAAAGAATGACAACTGCAAACATCCTGTTATTTTAATATCAGTTGTTATATAAATGGAACTTGTACTTTGTGGATCAACTTCTTTGAATGTAAACAGGCTTCTCATTGAAGTGAATTGGAATGTGATGGTGAGAGGAGAGAGAGATTCCATTTATCTTTAGCTACAAAACTTGGCATGCTGGAAACTAACTGGATCACTGTTACTGGTGTGGCGCTTCTTACTTCCAAGACACTGCATTCATTTTGGTAAGTGATCAAGAATCATCATTGTCTGATGGTTTTCTGGTGGTCTGTATGTCTAGTGGACTTAACTGTTGTGTACTAGGCACTGGATTATGTAATGAGAACTACCAACATTAGCTGACACTTAAATAGCAGTGTCAATAGGGAGGTCCGGGAGTGGGTATGGAATGTGAGCTACCATCTCATATCTAGAAGTCATCCCTCCAGGATAGTGTTGAGGCACAATGGTTTCATTGCCACTCCAGTGCTATACTTGTTCTGGGATTAATCTTAGAGCTTATGATTCCTTTAAGAACATATTTTTCTGTTTGTTGTGATGATGATGGAACAATACATTTTTCTTTAAAAAAAATAAAAAATAAAACACACCACTTCCACACCTCTAAGACTGGTCATTGATAGCGTTATACTTTCCATTTAATGAGTTTCAGACACTTGACAATATAAAACATTAGAAGAAGTATTCATTAAATAATTTTTATATTGGAAGCCCCTTTCCTGCAAAAATACCATATTGATATAATCAAGAAGACTTTTCCTCTCATAATGGGCAAGTATCCTAGCAACCACTGAATAGCAAAGTGTATTCAATTCTCAAAGGCACTATCTAATAAGGGTATGAAAAACATTCTTAGACTTCAGCTTCAGCCTCGCTTTGGTTTCCAAACATAGGACCCAATACTTCATGTCCTTTGCACAAGAAATTCCCTTTCAAATCAATGACTTAAATGGAAGTTGCATAGCTAGAGCAGCTTTAAGATCAATCTTTTGGTGTCGCTCTTTCTTCCAATACTTCCTACACTGAAGTTATTTAATACTGCTTTTTTATCTCCTTCTCTAAATGCTTATGCATAAGTCAACCCAGAATTCAATAGCATTTGTATTTTTCTAAATGTATTATTGCATGTATATTGCATTTTATTTTCCAGTGGATTTTGGACACATTTATTGCTGCTAGCTTCTTTGGATGCTATGAATGCTGCTGGCATGCCTTCACCTTTACCCCTTCTGCAAAATATCTTCTGTAGAAATGGAATCTTTATTTGGCTTTGATTTGTCAAGGACAAATCATTTCTTGCAACAATGGGTTTTTTAAATGTAAAGTGGACTTATTTTTCTCAGGTGAATAGATAAGCCATGCATGGCTTAACTAGGTCGGTCTGTCTGATCCTGGCAATTCAGGCAATAGTTCATATAATATTAGACAATGAAGGCAAAAATCTTGTGGACACATGCAAGATGGAACAGATTGTTTAGCATAAGAAGTTAATTCATATTGAAAGGGCCCATTAAAGGTATCATGGCCTGTTAATGCCTCTGTAGTTAGAAGACAAAAAGAGAGGAATGGGGGGGGGGGAGTTTACAAATTGTGATAAGCCATAAATCCAGTGTATCAATTCAGTCCATATCTTTTAGTGTCTAGCAGCGTTATGCCTCAAAAAATGAGGAAGGGATCTTGCACAAAAGGGGGTTTTTGTGCAAAAAGGCACCGTCTACTCGGTGCTTTTTTGCACAAAAACCTCTTCCGTAAAAAGGATCGGCAACAATATGCAAATGAGAGTGCGAGAAATGCTAATGAGCGCTCCATTTGCATTTCCTCTTCCGGAAAAAGTTTGTAGTGTAGCCATAGCCTGAGTGTCTTTGATATCCAACTACAGGTTGAAACTCTCTAGTTTGGCACCTTTGGGACCTGACTGATGCTGAACTACAGAATTTGCCGAACTACAGAAAGTCAATATTGTCTAGCAGCATTACCAACACTTCTACTGCTTAGATAAGCTTTTAGAAGACATTTAGGGGTAAATTAGACCACAGGAGTCTTGGCCATACCCATGATATTAGACATCCAGGTAACTAAAATCATGCTGGACCACGGATATTGCAGGACCAAAGAGCTCTGGACTACAGAGGTTCAACCTGTACAGTGTATATCGTAAGAAATTCCCATTCCTGATTTTTCTCAGTCAAAGCTTCAGAATTTGTAATGCATTTTGCCCATAGCTCAGTAATCTTGTGTCCTGGGCTAGTTCTACACTACATATTTTTTACGGAAAAAGCTACGCAAAATGCACTTCCAATTTTTTTTTTGGAAGAAGCTCTTCCAAAATCTGGCCAGTCTTCACTAGGCCAAATTTCAGAAAATCCTCCTCTTTCGGAAGATCACTTCTTCCTCGTAGAATGAGGAAGAAGGCTTCTGAAAGAGAGTGTTTGCACTTCCGCAAAAAGAAGCGGAAGAGAAAACGCGTTCCCTGGACACAGTGGAGTTTTTCCGGGATACCTTCAGTATCCCAGAAAACCCCCGCAGTGTGGACATACCCTTAGTTATTGTCTCACCCTCTTGCATTTCATTAGCTTAAGTTTAATATTTTCTGTATTCCAGTTTCAGTGCTTCATTTTGTTTCACAAAAGCTTTGTCACTTTCAAATCCTGAAAAAAAATCTGGCTTTTACTCTTTTCTGAGCAGCTTTTTGTTGCCAAAAAAGTTACTTTTCAGAAGATTAGCTGCTGCTTCAAGTGGATTCTGCTTTGTGAATATATCCACCTCTCTCATCCTGACCTTGTGTGGCCAGATATTTATATACTTTTGCAACAACTCCATTGTTCTTTAAAAATATCTTAAACCCATCAATACCCTTAGACTGCAGTCTCTGGTATACTGGCTGTTAGCGCACACTGCAAATTGGCTGACTCACGAGAATGTTGGTTTGAGATTCACTTATTCAGCATATTGGCCTCACATATCTTTATTAAGGTAAAACATTCAGCAGTGGTGACCAGCTACGAGTGAGAAAACAATCTGCACAATATCATTAGAGTCACTTCCAGTACCGGCCATTACAGATTCAACTTCCCTTTGTTACATAAAATTATTTCTAATATTTTCTTATATGTATATGTGTTGTTCTCTCATTTCCATGTTACTTTATCTTATTTTTTCTGCAGCTTATTCCACAGGCATGGTTCTGCTTATGTTGTTAAACATCATCAGAACAGACTCTTGACATACATGCCAGGCCTACATATGCCTTTACTCCCAGCTGCAGTTACTGTCACTATGAAGACTCTCTTACGTTTTCTTTTTCATGCCAAGTCTCTTCATTGAAGTTTTCTCAATATCTGGCTCTTTTGAGTTGTGCATTTGCTTTCCATTAGTGCATATATAAATTTGAAATGCTTGTTACTTCAAATTAAATTTTAAGTGAACCATCAAAACCTCCAGAATGGCCTGTCAAACTATTGAAAGATAAATTGTTTAACATAAAGTTCAAACTCCTCTCTGGTGTTTCCTCTCTTCTCTCCCACCCACCTTCCTTTCTCTCCACATCCTTCTCTACCTCCCCAATAAGAGTGATGGATTTTCACATTCTTTGTACTTTATTCAGAATGAAGAGGAGGAAACTGAGATTCTTCCAATGTAAATACATATATGATAGGTGTAATGTGGAGGAGAATCCTGTGATTTGTAAAGGGTATAGAAACCAGGGTGTGAGGTTAAGAGGGATGGTAGAAAGGAATAAGAGCCAAATTAGTTAGAAGTATGTTATCAGCTGTTTGACATAAATCCCCCCTTTAAACTTCATAAATGTATTTTTATGTTTTTTTACAGCTTTTTTGTTTCAGCAGCAGGAAGTGAAAAATCAGAGTGCAAAAATAAATGAGCACTGAGAAATAACTACAGTGGAATTTTTTGCTTTGTTTTTTAATGTGATCCTCAATGGTACGGGTAAATATGCATTATTTCTATAACAACACATACTTGACCCTTCCAAATCCACAGCATAATGCTTTGCATAACCCGTTCATCTATTCCCCTCTCATTCTTCCCAGAGGCCTGGGCCAATAGAGAAATCTTGCAACTGTGAAGGTCAACAGACATCAATTATAGGCAGTCCCCGGGTTACATGGATCCGACTTACATCGGATCCCTACTTACAAATGGGGTGAGGCAACCCCGCACTAGCTGCTTCCCCCCAGCAGACCAGGGAGACGCGAAGCTAGTGCCCCCCCCCCCCCAGCAGATCAGGGAGACGCGGAGCGGCTTTTCTCAGCAGACACCTCAGCTTGAGAATAAAGGACTGAGGGAAGTGAGGTGTGGGAGAATAAAACTGAGCTCTGGAGAAATGTTTGGCTAGAGTTTCCCCTACAATATGTACCAGTTCCGACTTACATATAAATTCAACTTAAGAACAAACCTACAGTCCCTATCTTGTACGTAACCCGGGGACTGCCTGTATATGAACGTGCCAGCGTGCCAGTTAGGTTTCAGCTTTAAAATGTAACAGACTAGATTAGCCAATTTATTATATACTGTAGCCAATATTGGAATGGAATTCAGTTAGCGTAATTAAATTTGTTTACTAGTATTCACTTGATAGTATTAGTTTACTCATTTTAATGTTACAGGTAGGCTCTTTTCAGGTCAGCTTTGATCTTGGACAGAACTTCTCAAACCAGAATGCTTGGTGCTATTAACCAATCACCAATGTATTAATTCACCCAAAAGAGCATACATATGTACTCAGTGTTTATAGATCAAGTTTGGCTACAGCAAGTGTTCTAGCCATGTAAAGAACACACAAATGTAGTCTTGAAAGCAACTGTCGTAGAATAGGATTGAGGTTCATGGTGGGAGGGGGAGTTCAGAACAGCTCATCCAGGCCCAGGGCAGCAGCCAGGACAAGGTGCTTCTTCATCCAAAGAACTGGGGCAGGGAGACAGCTTCTCTGGGGCTGTGCTAGGGGACACTGCTCTGACCATGGAATTAATTCAGGAAAGTTCTATGGCATATGTTATGCAGGAGGTCAGACTAGATGATCCACTGTTCTATGCTGCTCTTTGTAATCTGTGAATCTATGTCAGGAGGCGGGAGGATCACAAACATTAGTTAATTCATCCTCACAGCCCCCCTGTGTGGCAGGGAAAAATAATGTCCGTGTTTTATAGTTGAAGAATTGATGTGACTTGTACAAATTCACATAGGAAGTTCATGGATGCAATTAGCTATAAATCTCCTGAGTGTTAGACTAGCCTGTTAACTACCTGTTCTCTGAAATAATTTCACTCCTCAGGCGTTGTACATAGAGAATTCCCTCAGTTATCTGAAGCCTCAAATATCCAAACTTAGCCCTACCCATCCTGTCCCTGACACTTGGATATTGATGATATATTGCCTGAAACAAAATCCCATATATTTTCCTTTTGCTTAACTTTTCTACTTTACAGTTTACTTCTCCTTCCACATTTTACTGTATTTCAAATTTGTTGCACAGCAACACATTATCAGAGTGGGAAAACACAGGATAAGTCCCAAATTGTGTTGGTATACACTATTAATGAGAGTGCTAGCAGCCCAAGTGGTTGCTTGATTTGCTAGATTATACAGTCTCCGACCTCTGGCATGATAGGCTGTGTTGCCTAAAGTCCAAGGAAATGTAGTTGGAAATGTTTATTTTGAAACGTGGTTGAAATCCTGGACATGCTGAAGTCATTTGGAGTTTTGCCATTGACTTTGCTGGGGACAGGATTGCATCCAATATTTTATATGTTATGGCTATCGATGATTGAATTAAAACTTCTCCCCTCTGATGGGGCATACTTCATACAGCCACAGAGCTTCCTCTTGTCACTCTTCTAGTTTAATGTGTACATGGGGTCAATGGTAGGAGACATGGATTGCTAATCTTCAGTGTATTAATAGTACTCCATTTTATATTTTAACCTTATCTGATTTGGCAAAGGCAGGAGATTTACCTTATTCAGAGATTGCTTGAAACTGGAGCATGGATGGAAGCAAAATGACTGAGACTGGATCCACATAAGGCTGAGGTGACACTTACTTCCTGGGGTAAGTAACCAGAAGATAAACTGAGGATAATGCTTTGCTCTTTGAAAATATGTTTGTTGTAGGTTGTTCCAAATTCACAATCCAGGGGGATAGGTTGGATTTCCAGACAGATTCTGGTTGGAATCCTAGATCAGGAGCATGAGTGGTTAGCATGTTATACCGTATACCATGAGTTGTCCTGGCTGCCTTTTTTGCTTGATACTTTTACAGTGTGGGTTTTGGCCTGTAAAGATGTCCTGGTGTGAGAGCTGTACCTCTGCCCCAGACTTCAATTAATGCTGGTACTTGGGCTGGAGCCTCCTTTTGCAAAGGGCAAGTGGGAGGGCTACTAGGAAGGTATTTTCAGTGTAGATCCTTTGGTGTTGGAATTTGCTCCTGTCCTTGATCTGAAATAATCTGAACAGATTGGCCTATAGGGCATGCTGTGAAGCCAGTCTGTTTCCCATAACTTTGGGGACAGGAGGAGAACCATTAGGGCAATAAGTGGTTTGGAGTCTGTGACATAGTAGAGAAGGTGAGGTTATTGTCTGTAGTAAATTTCTGTGGTTAGGCTATTGTTGGTTGAGGAGGAAAATAGTGAAGTTGTGTATTATAACTGTATATTCAAAAATGTCCCTGGGCTCACACAGCTATGGCTAAATGCTATTTTATTAAGGTATATGAAAATAACTACGGTATGTTCTTAAAATTAACATATTATTTTATTGATTGCAAGAGATTGCAAGCTGTTTCATACTCTGAAATTCTGATTATCAGTCACTGAAAGTAGCTCTTATGGACCTGAATTGTGCAATTCATTGAGAATCTGCTAATTGAAGGATTTCATTCCCTGTTGTAATAAACATTGTGACAGTAGTTTCAACGGTCATTTTTTAAAAAAAGTGCACATTAATTTGAAACCACTGTCATTTTTTCACTTCTTTGCAGTATAAACCCCATCTTGATTCTGAGATAATATCACACGACTGAGCTGCAGAGAAAATAGCAAACTGTTCCAAGTATAAGAGCCAAAGCGAGTGTTGAGAAAGGGATCTCTATGTTATGAGCTCATGCTGGCAGAGTTTTTTGGTATGGGTGTAAACTGAGCTATAAGCCTGAGACAGAAAACAGATTGAATCTCAGAAGAGTACTTCAATGTGTTTTGGTTTTTTTAACATCAGAATCCAATTTATAAGCTGATCTCAAATTGAAAATTATAAACTAGTCACCAGTGGGTCCAGCTCTCTAACATCCTCTGATTCTGTCCTTCCCCTTGAAGCAGCAGTAAGCACAAGGCCAGGTTAATGGTCAGAAGAGTTTTAAAAAATCATTGGGTTTTATTGTGATCATTATCATCATCTTGTCGCCATTAAATGGTCAGCTCTATATGGCAGTTTAAAACAACATATAGAGAAAAATTTTGTGCTTGCCCTTTTTAAGATGCCACCAAAGGTACACTACCAAAAGGTTGATGAGCTACAAGTAGAACAGTCAGAAATCATGTGTTGATGATGTCAGTGATGCCGGAAGTGAAATGATCAGGTAAAACTATTTAAAAAGGTTGTTTCCTCTCTCTTGTATGCTGCCACAAGGGGGCAGTGCTTCAGAACACTACTTATGGTTGATAACTGTTCCCTAGTTTTATGTTTTTATTCAGACAGAAAAATCAGCAATAAAACTGTGAAGGAAGTGTAAAGCATGCATGTGTTGAGCTATGTAATGAAACTGACAGCATATTTATCTTTTAAAAAAATTTTTAGTATCTTCTTACAAAGGCATAAACTCTCATAATTGGGCTATGTATTATAACCCATGATAATGGAAAAGAAAAGAGGTAAAAATAATCTATAACATTTCTAATGAAACCAGATCAGGCAAAAAATAAATTCAGCGCTTAGGCAAAACCTAACCATCTAGCCAAAAGAGATTTCTAGGATACTGACATGTCAATGGAAGAAGCCATAAAAGTTGCAACGGCTAAGATGCTTGAAAACAAGAAGAATGTTATAAACAGAAATCAGGGTCATGTCTGTGCTGCAGAAATCAGTGTTTTGAATCAGTGGTATATATGCTTATGGCCAACGAATTCTAGTTGAAGTTAAGCAAGTGTTTAAATGCTTTAATATGGAGATCAACTAAAGAATCAAAGTCTATGCTAGTGGGCTAGTGATATTTTGTAACAGTTCTGTGCCATTGTGAACACAAGGCCAGGTAGCCACAGGTATTTATATCAGTCTGCCATTATAGATCTGCTCTGAGCGGGGTCTAATCCATCATTTTTTAGACTCCTATAAAAGGCCACAACTGTTTTGCAGTGTCTCCTTCTGGCTTCAGATGGTTCTGTAGCATCCAGCCTGAGTCTCTCCCTACCCCCCAGAAACTCCCCAATATGTTCTCAGAGGTCTGTGTCCCATACTAACACCAGTTCCAGGGGTCTAATTTATTAATGTACAGTGTGTACAGCACACAATTACAGCCACTCTCTCCCCCTAAGGAAGTCAATTTTGCAGCTTGAAATAATTTTTTTTCCCAGGGTCTTTCACGGGACACTATCCTTTCTTTCTGGTATCTATTTCTCTTTCCAAGTTCCTCTTCTCTGAGGTCTGGTTTCAATTTCCCAGCTAAATGCAGCATTTCAGCTACTCCTTTCTCTTTTTGCCTTTGGAGTCACCTGGATTACTCAGGCCCTTCTTTGAGTCTGTACTCCCCCGCTATTCCTTCAGAAGGCTTCCCCCCAATTGCTTCCTTCGGGAATCCTCTTAGGAGCTCAGTTCCAGCTAAAACAGGCTTCCAAAAACCACTCCTCTGCTATTTTTCATGGGGGAGCTCTCAACTCCTTGCTTTATGAAACCTTCCCTTTCCGTCAAATAGCCAGCAGACTATTGGTTAACCATTAACATCCCTAGTGGGGGAAAAACTTTACAGAGGTAGGACCATTGGTACTGATGGAGTCCTGCTCATGGATTCAAGAGGTCTCTAGCACTCCATAGCAGCTCAGAGGAAATACTCACACACCACCTATGCCTAGGAGCGCAAGTTATAGACCAGAAATTAACTTTGCAAGGTACTGTGTAAACACAGAACAAAAAGACAGAGCCCTTTCCCCTTATCATATAAGTAAAAGACAAGAAAGAACATATGGTTACAGACAAGAGAGTATAAGAAAACAAAGAGATAACATTGGGCAGCATAAGCAATGGTCTTAACACAAGCAGCCTGACTGTTGTTACACTTTTTGTAAGCCTCAAAAAAGAGGAGTTTTAAGGCTGATTTTGAAGGAGTATAATGAATTAGTTTTGCAGGTGTTTACGAGACGCCCCTTGAAGGTGTGTGGGGCACCATGGAATAAAGAATGAAAGAGCTTATTTGAAAATGTAATAAATGGGAGAGGAAGGCTTTCATCATGGGCCAGCTGAAGATGGGAGTCAACTTTCTGATGCTCAACAAGGATAAGGAGATAGGTTGTGAAAGGGCCCTGAAAGTGAAGCCAAGCAGCTTGATACAATACAGAAAAGGGAGCCAACAAATAGGTTCAAAAATAGGTGTCAAAGCCCTGAAATTCTTGAGTCCATAGTTGCTGCCGTAGAGTAAGAAACCTGCCAGCCCCTGGAGCCCAAGCTGGAGCCAGGAGTCTAGCAGCCTCAAGAGCCCTGGCTTTAGGGGGTGTCAGGTTCCCAGCAGCTGAGTAGCTAAGTGAATCGACCTTCTTGTCAGTTGGATGACTGCTTTTCACTGAACAGCAACTATAAACCTGATAAAAACATCAAATTTGCATTTCATGTCAGGAACATCATATTTTTTGTTTCTGAAACACAATATTTTGGGCTCTCTGCTTTGCCAAGACATTTTGGATAAATTTGCTTTCATTCTGAATCAAAATGAAAGCAAATCTGAAAATACTAAAAACTCTGGAAAAGCAAAATTCCCATTTTTCATTCACAGCTAATCAAAAATATGGGTTCCGTACCTTGACCACAGTCACTTAACTTCTGTATTCGCATTCCCTTTCCATAAAATGTTAATAAATCTCCACACCTCCCAAAGTGTTGAGGATAAACTCAATAATGTGTGTGAGATGCTCAGATACTTTAGTGATGGGCATTATATAAAAAAAAACCCACACAACCTAAAACCCTACACCAAAAAAAAATTGAAAGATGGAAAGAAATTGAAGTACATTTGAAAAGATGAAATATGCAAATTCCATAAAAGTGTTTACACATATGGACTTAAATGAAAACCAAATAGGTCTGGGTCATCTCATGCTTTCAGGATTCACATATGGCTCAAATTTGGGTAGATTTAATCCATTAATTAATTAGGATGTTCACAATACAAAACTGTGACCTCTTGTGGGTCAGGGGCCACTGAAAAATCAGTTGGGAGCCACACAAGTGAGAAGCAAAAAACCCCAAAACCAAAGCAAACCAAACCAACCCTCACTGATGTGGCCCCTGACTGAGAAGCAGAACAGCACTCTCCACATTCCCCTCACAGAGCAGAGTCTAGGGGGCCAGACTCTATGCTCCGGTGTGAGGCCAAAAATGAGAGGTACATTGTATTGGAGGGGGCTGCCAGGAAGTTGTGGGTTTGTGGATCTGGGAGGATGCCAGGAGCATGCTGGGGCTGGGAGGCTTGGGTGGGAGTTAGGGTGCAGGAATGGAGAGGGGGTGCAGCAGCAGGTTGGGGAAAGCAGGGTTGAAGCGCCAGCTCCTTGATCCTGGGGAGGGGGTGTACCCTGAGCCTTGGGGGCTAGATCCAGACAAGCCAGGGGCTGGATTTGGCCCCTGGGCCATATGTTCCCCACCTCTGATCTGAAAGCTCTTAGATGCCCATTGTAGCAGTTTATATATGTTATGGCCCTATCAAATCCAGTCCATTTGGGTCAATTTCATGGTCAGAGGATTTTAAGAATAATACATTTCATGATTTCAGCTCTCTAAATCTGAATTTTCATGGTAATGTAATTGTAGGGGTTCTGACTCAAAAAGGAGTTTGTATGCATGTGGGAGAAGGGGTTGTGGTACTGCTACCCTTACTTCTGTGCTGCTGCTGGCAGTAGTGCTGCTGCAGAACTGGACAACTAAAGTGTGGTGGCTGCTGGCCAGGATTCCAGCTCTGAAAGCAGAACTGTTGACAGCAGCAGTGCAGAAATAAATATGCCATGGTATGATATTGCCACTCTTACTTCTGCATTGCTGCTTGCAGAGCTGGGCCCTTAGTGAGCAGCTGCCACTCTCCAGTCATCCAGCTCTGAGCAGCACTTTAGAAGTGTGGCATGGTATAATATTGCCACTCTTCTAGGGATGTTAGTGTATAATTGAATAATCATGCACTAAATTTTAGTGGTTACACAACTATTCAATAGTCCCAGGGGTTGGGGTTGGTAGCCAGTGCGCTCCAGGCCCCACTCTCAGGGAGCCCCCTGCAACTCTGTGCTGCTGCTGCACAGGACTGGCAGGTGGGAGCTGGTCTGTGAAGGGAGCCAGTTTAAAAACCAGCTCCCCGCACTGTTGCTTCTGATACAGAGACAGCAGATGGGGTGGCAGCAGTCCCTGTCTGCGGGGGGTTAGAGCTCCCTGAAGTCAGGTCTCTCCTGCCCCTTCCATGCTATTGCCTTTGATAGAGGAGGCAGCAAGGGGGGGCAGGCAGGTCTAAGGAGCTGGCACATTCAGAGAGCTGACTTAAAAGCTGGCTTCCCATGCATATCAGCTTCCGCTTGCCCCCTCATCCTCTGCGCTACTGCCTCTATCAGCTGTCTCCCCACAAGCACCAGCTCCTGCCTCTCCCTCCCCTTGCTGCCTTTAATGCAGAGGCAGTGGAGGAGGAGGTGGTGGTGCATATAGCTCACAGGATTAACTGATAAGCCTAGTCTTATCGGTTAATGGTGTGGTCGTCTACATGTTGACATCCCTACATCCTGCTGCTGACAGGGTACTGTCTTTGGTGCTGCATGGCTGGCCAGCAGCTGCTGTTCTTCAGCCATCCACCTATGAAGACTAAGCAGAAGTAAGGGTGTTACTGTGTTATTGCTACTGTAGCTTCCCCTCTGGAACTCTTTTAGGACAAGACCCCCAATTTGAGAAATACTGGTCTCTTCTGATGAATCTGTATAATATAGGATAAAAGATTTCACTGGGAGATCAGATTTCATGGTCTGTGATATGTTTTTCATGGCCATGAATTCCATAGGACTCTAAGTCCTGAGAGAGTTTTTGTGTTTGTTCAAGAACTCCTCCTAAACAGTAAGAGCTAGTACCACCAAATTCGGCATACAGCTTCCTCTTATCATAACTTAAAGCAGGACAACGGTTTAGTTGTGCCAGGAAAATGGTATGTGCCTGGAGTGGGAGTGCTTCTCATAAAACCATACACAAAAGGGACAAATCCCCAGGCTGGTAAAAGGGGCTGGCTGGGGGCAACCCCTCTCCCTGCCTGGGTCTGCCCAAGGCTCCCCGACAGGCATCCTTTAGAGAGAGTGGGGGAGCGAAGCTTCTCCCACTTCATACAGGAATATTGCCTGTTCCCCTTCATCAGAAAGAGAGGAGAGAGTGAAGTTTGCAGCATTCCTCACTCTGGCTGAGAAGTGCAGGGGACTGGCAAACCTGGACAAATACCCCATCTCCAGCTGTGCCCACTGGAGCTGCAGCAGCCATGGACAGATACTTCTTACCTAGCCCCAAGCTGCTGCAGTGAGAGAGGGTAGTTCTCTCTCCCCAAGGCAGCCTGCATAGTGAATCCCTCATCTCCAGCCCCACACCAGCGCAATCATTTAAATGAAACATGTACAGTTTAATTTTATTGTTCAAAAACAAAAATTGATTAATTAAACTCTAGGTAAATATTTTTATAAAATAAAAGAATAGCTTACCTTGACTGCCAACAAAACTCACCGCCCTCCAAAACATAAAACATATAGGTCCCCTCTCCTTGAATTTATGGGGGATTGAATCCCATCAAACCTCTCTTTCTATAGCTACCCACACAAATAGACACACCTTATAGAGTGCCCTGCAAATCAACAGAACAGAGCTGTTTCAGGTTGGAAAGCTGGAAAACCAAGGTTTTTATTGGTTTTTTTTTTGTTGCTTATTTTTTTCTCTTTAAAAGAGTATTTGAATACAATGGGTAGACCTTTTTGAAATCATAATAGCGATGGTGTTAATTAGTGCATGGCAGTCTAAGCTTTACATGGTCAAGTTCCTTGTGAAATTTTCTTCTGGAAAAAAGCAGTCCACAGGCTTAGCAATGCCAAGTGACTTGCTTTTGATTCTTTTTTGCAAAAATAGCTAGAGGCCTTAATTCACATATGGATTATTGCATACTTTAGTTGTAAGAGCAAAGTCTCTCTTGATTTATAGCTACTTTAAATAATTACTTAGCTAAAAATAGCAAGGGAAGGAGCTGGCACAGTGGCTCAGCACATTAATGATATGTTTTCATGTGTCAACCCTCTGCTTTATTTGCCACAAACTTGAGTCCCCAATAGGGACTTAAACTGATGATGTGATAGCAGAAAGTTTCCATATCTCAAACTAATTGTGTGGGCTGTTCTTTGGTGATGAGGGCAACTGCTCCAGAAACAGCATTTTCACAGGTTTTGAAGCCACATGGGAACATTTTGATCATCTAGTCTGACTTCATATATAACATAAGCCTTAGAAGTACACCCAGTAATTCCTGCATCAAGTCCCATAGTTGGTGGTTAAAGCTGAACATATCTGTTAGAAAGACATCTAATCTTGATTTAATGACTCCAAGTGACGGAATTTATCACATCCCATGGTAATCTGTTCCTGTGATTCATTATTTTCACCATTTTCCAGTCTGAACTCGGCTGATTTCATTTGGATGTCCTGGCACCAATGGCCCTGCACACAACATTGATCAAAAATCAGAACTGGCTATTTGAAATGGTGGCTTTAGGAGAAGCTTGGGGTTGGTCCAAGTGCATTGCTTCCAGAAAATATTTTTCCAGCAGTGCATCTCAGATTTAGGATTATGGTATGGATTTATCTGGGTGAGAGGGCAGAGTGATCAGAAAAATCCATGCGTTCTATACCTTCTGGTTATATCAAGTATTTAGAGAGTTGTCTGGAAATTTTCTGATTAAATTTTCTTATTCAGAAAATGCTGATTTGCTGGAGGGAAAAGTTTTTGCTGAATCCAGCAGATTTACAGTAGAAATCTGCCAGTGTTCAAAGGATGACAGCTCTGCAGCAGAGCTTTTCTCTAGGGGCTGATAGACTTCTAGCTGTGCTGAAAGAAGACTGCAAGCCCCTGAAGCCCTGACTGGGTCTCTACAGGCGGCTGGCTCCCAACTCCAGTCAGCACTCCCAGGCCCAGCTAGGAAAAAGTCTACTCCAGCAATCAGCTGGCCTGGTAGCATGTAAGCAAGAAGACCCCATGTCCAGAGCAGTCCACTTGGCAAGGCTGTCTTGGAGTTGAGGACATGAGAAGCTGAGCCTAGGGCCTCTGGTCTCCCTCCCTGTGGCAGGGACCCTGGAAGCCCTGAGAGCTCTGGCTTAATTGGAGAGCCCAACAGCTTCCAGAGCCTGAGGCTCTGGCACAATCCTTACTACACAGCAACTGAAAGACAGTTTACTGTTTCAAGAACACCATATTTTGGTGTTTCCAAAATGAAATTTCCAGGGATCTCCACTATGCTGAAATTTCAATAATTTTGCTTTCTTTCTGAAGTGAAATAAAAGCGAATTAGGAAGTATCAACATTTCTCACACACTCAAACTCCTGAGTTCTGGCCAGCTCTATATTCAAATAGGAAAGGACCAATTTGTTATCCTGTTTGCTCTCACTAAAATCTTGTTTTTTGTAGTGTGCTTGAAATGGAGTTATTTAAAGTATTCTAATATACTTCAGAGTCTACCATACGATAGATGTGTACAGACCTCTCTGGTCCTGAAGTCACTTAACTGAGTTGAGAGAACACATAAAGATAAAGAAAGCTTATCACCTTTGGGCCAGATTCTGTCATTGGTAATATACAGAATTCCTCTGGAAGTCAACAAGAGTTGCATGCTTTTCCAAGGGTAGAATTTTGCCCTAGTTTATTGTTTGCCTTATATCTTCTTCTCCCTTCCTTCTCCCATGCATGCACAAAAATAAATACAATAGAGCCCTGCATGGGAAGTTGTTTGCACTAGCGAATCTGGTTGGACCTCTTCCTACATATCTAGTAAGAGTCAGAACAACTTGAATGGCCCCTTATTTAGGCATAGTAAAATCCTTGCTAGCCACACATGAACGGTCTTAATGGAGATGACTTGAGGATGCTTGTGCTACTAGGACTAATTCGGTAGACCTAGTTTCTTAAAAGATTTTCTGGTGTCCAAGTCCAACTTTATTAGAGCCACTGTACTTTGATTCCCTCAACTGTAGCTAGGTGGCACAAGAGAACTTTGTGTAAAACAAATAATGTAGTATAAACTTTTTGTGGTTATTGTTTGAATACAAAATAAACACAATATATAAAAAACAGTGAACTCTTTTCAGAAACAAATTAAAGAGATTGCTTTAAACCATCATTAGTTTAATCAGTATAAGAGGTCAGGAGAGAAACTAGCAAAATTTCCTCAAGTGTCTGTCAGAAATTTTCCTTTTGATTGTAAATGACAAAAAGGAATTTAAGAATTAAATGTCAGTGGTTTTGAATATGGTTCTCTCTCTTACTTTCATATTGTACATATTAGTGTGTTATGATAGAGCAAGTTATAATTAAAGATGAAAAGGACCTACTGTTGTCTAGGTTAAATTATTATGTATTACTCAACATGATTAAGAGTATAATTCCATGAATGGTCCCACCCAGTAGTGACTTAAATGGGACCATTTGTAGGGTAAGGAAATATTTAGAGTAAGTAAGTTAACAGAATCTGGCTCTAAGTATGTCCCAGCAGCACTGAATTCATGTAGTGTTTATTTTCATATTTCAGTATTTATTTTCATATTTCATTTTACCTTAGTTTTCCAGAAGCATATTTTACAAAAAGAAATGTGATGGCGTGTTTATGTATCAGAACTAAACATCCTGATCTCTTTGGGAGAGCTAGGAACATATTATGTAAAATTATGAACCTAGATTCAAAATACTTTAGTTATGTATTCTGTTTAATTGTGGCTGGGATAGAGAGCATGCATAAACCTCTATGTTCCCTTAAGTTAATCAAGGAGAGTTCTGAGAAGAATCTAATAGTTGTAAGGAAGATAGCTAGGAGAAATGTAACTGAGTGAGGTGATGATAGTAGTTCAAATAATAGTGGGAGAAAGTGTGGGACAAAAAGAGCATGGAACAAGTTCTACAGAAAAGAGAATAATAAAGAGAGACAAAGGAGGGGGAAAACCTTTGCAGCAATTGTTTTTTGTTTTGCTCTTGATTGGCTAGCATTTCCGCTGCTCCACAGCTACTGGAGGCACCATGAGGAAACAAAAACTGTTCTCCCCAGCCAGCAAAACAGCTGAGGCCATTACAAAAGAGGCTACAATGAAGGAGTAGAGAAGAGAGGGGAAAATAAGACCAATGGGGAAAATATAATATAAGTATTAATTTAGGCAACTCTGTTTTGACTGTTATCTGCACGTTAGATTCCAATAGTCTTACTCTACAAATAGACCCATAGACTTAATAAATAACAGTATCAATATCTGACTTTGAATGATCACCACATTCAGACTTATAAAACAGTGAATGTTCCAAATTGGACAAATGACTACAGGAAAATCTCTTCAGAGAAAAATGTTTTACTCGTATTTTACCTGCAGCCAAATTCCTTCCCGCCTTTCAAAATAGTAAATGTGATAGCTCTCATTGGTTGCCACAACATCTTTGTGGGTCCTATAACAGACCTATAAGTAACCAAACAGCTGAGAATCTACATACCTGAGGCATCTTCCAGGCTGAATCTCCACAGTAGTTATGCTCATGAAGGAAAGGCAGAGAATAACACTTTGTTCTCTGTGTATGAAACCCACTTGCACCTCAGTGATGAAAATACCAGTCAAAATTTTCAAACCCTAGTAAGCCTTGCACTTACTGTAACAGGTGATCTCCAGGCTGCTCCCATTATAATAATCTAGGAAGTGAAGCTGATATAATATTCCTTTGCTGCCACTATGGTATGTCTTCTCTGCAAAAACACACATGTTCTTATCTTGATTAACTAATTTAGTTAAATCAGATTAAAAATAGCAATGATTGACAGCAGCTCTGCTTCTAACTTGAGTTAGCAGCTCATGTTTAAGTCTTTAGGGGAGACTTGGGTTGAACTTGAATTGCTACCCAATTGAAATACCAAATTG
The DNA here is from genome assembly GCF_049634645.1 of Pelodiscus sinensis. Lineage (NCBI taxonomy): Eukaryota > Metazoa > Chordata > Testudines > Trionychidae > Pelodiscus > Pelodiscus sinensis. The sequence goes on along the minus strand of NC_134715.1, from coordinate 56,803,357 downwards.
CTATTTCTTCAGTACTATTTTAATGCAGGAGCCAACCTGAACTAAGAACCTTCCTTTTTTAATTGCAAAAAACCCCCACTCAACACATACCCTATGTCTATAATCTGTGTTAATCCTACTCGTCATGTAGTTCATGTCACTCTACAGTGAGTAATCAGAAGCATTGACTAAATATATTATGCAAGTTTGCTTTAGGTTTTAAAATCTTTTACAAGTGGTGTTTGTGAGAGAAAATAAGTCATCATGGACATGGAAAAAAGCAGCAAAGAAGTAAGAGACTAAGTGGGGATGGAATGCATCAGAGGAAGAAAAGGTGGAGGAAGGCAAGGATAAGGGAAAGAGAGATTGGCAGAAGTGTGTGTGTGGGGGGGAACACTCCTCTGACACGCACACACACATGCGCAAACACACTGTAGAGAGAACATTTCCCCTCTAATTAGGATGCCATAATTGTGGAAACTTAATGCTGCAACAGAAACATTTACTATTGCCAACTGGAGATTTTTTTCCTTACATAGGCAAGTTTACTGGATACAAATAGTGAGGAAATACTCAGCTCGCTGTAAACTACATGGACACTTATGCATGCATCAATATTGATAGTCTGACAAGTTTGGGGCGAAATTAGCTAGAGTTTAATGGATCCAGATATTATCCAAATACACACAGCCATTCATTGTGTTTCCTCACCAAATTGCTGTGCATTCAGGTACTTCCGCACAAATTATATCTGAATACCGACTATCCTCATTTAGGCAGTGACTGTGCTTGAAAACAGGAGGTTTTGTTTAGTTCCTCAATAACTGCCTTGCTTGAACATGATTCATATGTTTCCTTAGTAACTACATGGACTGAATAGGACATGGATTTTTTTCAATGTGCTGTGATTCAATAGGATCCAGGCATTTTCTTACTGAACATCTGTGACTTGGGAAGGATCCATGTGTTTTCTCAATGAATATTATAGAACTGGCAAGACTCTGAATGTTTCCTTCTTGTGTCCATGTCTAGAATTATTACTATAATATATATAATCAGTGTGTTTTGCTGCATCCAGATAGATTAATTGCTTTTACTCTGCCCCACCTTGTCTTTAAAAAAGACAGCGAGCCATGTTATAAAAATATGGAGGTAGGAGTAAATTCTCACATATTCTTGTATTCCCTCATTAGTTAATCCCCCTGGATATTTATATACAGAGAAAAAGAGATGTCAAAAAGAAATAGCTATCACATCTGGATATGTGGAACTGTAACAATACTGGAAAAAATCTCTCCCCCAAAGTTGGTATTTTAAATGTTACAGCAGCACTACCATTCCTAGGAGTACTGCTATCCCAGGAGTAGTACTTAGAAATGGTGTAAAAAATGGTAGTTCTTACTATGCTTGAAAAAGAGGGAAGTAGCAAACACAAAAACTGTAATATTTTATACCATATGACCTATCTACAATGTGTCCTCCTGTTACCTTCTTTTACTCGCCCTGTTTTTGTCTACTCATGTTAAATGTGTCTCGTCTGAATGCTAGAAATGGGATTCAGCACAAAGTGCTAATAAGAGCTAGACATTTGGAAATGTTGAAGTATTATCCTTAGATATCACACAAAGATAGATGCCACAGTACTTAGCATGCAGTGTGCTGTATGTTCTCAGAATAGTATAGGTTGAATCACTCTAGTCTGGAATCCTCAGGAACTGACCAATGCCGAAACAGAATTTGCAGGACTACAGGAGATCAATATTGTAGTGCCTGGGTCTCTCTTTATTCACCTTTGTGAATTAAAAATAAACAGAACAATGCTTGCCATGCTGCTTAATTATCATGTATGACTGTACCAATGCATCCTATACAAGCCTACGCCTTGTCAAGACTTTATCAGCTTTTTTCATAAAGGGTTAGTGTTGTTACACAATGTTATTGAATTGACAATAAGTAGATGAAACATAACAATCATGCTTATGCTTAGCAGCACTACTAACACTTTCACTACTTGCTGATATCTTAGAAGACATTTAGGGGTAAATTAGAGCTAAGTAATAGCACAGAACACATAGAGCCAGGATTGGTGGCCGTACACAAACTTTATGGTACCATAGGAAATTTGGCCACACCCCTAATAAGTGGACATCACGCTAAAATCATGTTGGACCACAGATGTTGCCAGACAAGAGAGTGCTGGACTAAAGAAATTCAACCTGTAGAATGAAACATAAATTAATTAATCCTCACAAGACATCCTGTTAGGTAAACACATAAGAAATGGGGAAACAGACAAAGGGTGAAATTCTGACCCCACTGCAATAAACAGAAATTTTTGCAAGTGTGTCTTGAATAGAGGAGACAGGATTCCAACTAGAGTAAGTTTATACTATTTGCTCAAATGTATTCGATATAGGATTACAATTCAGGAGTTCCTGGCTGCTAAACCTAAGGTTAGTCTAGTCTTCACTGCTTATAAAATCCCAAATTCCCCAGTGTTTCAGAATAAACCACCTCTGCAATATAATATTACTGAAAAAGATGCAGAACTTTCTGGGGACTAACATGACTCATTTTAACCAGGAAAATGAGAAACTAGTTTAGCAATAATCAATTCAGACAATTATTTTGTGACATTAGAAATCACAATAGCTACTGCCAAGAGCAGCTGGATTTTAGAAGGTGTGGCAAAAAATGTGACCCAAAAAAAAAAAAAAAGACTATACTGGATATTCAATTTCATTTAACTTGGAAGTTATTTATAGTAAATGCTTCCTTGTAGCACTTTTCACTGTTTACTGAGCTAAATAGATATGGGATAAAGAGCTAGCATTCACTTTATGGAAAATTTGGTTCAGAATATTAAAGAGAATGAAAATTCACGAAAATTCACTGAATGTAATAAAACTGTTTGTTCTTTCAGATTTTTTGCATGATCTAAATTCTCTCTCCTGATTAAGCATATTTCTGCATCTAATAGAGGTCTGTTTTATTCACTGTGTTAATTAAAAAGTTCTTTCTCCTCCACCCTCCAAAAATCAATCTTTGCAAAAGACATCTCATACTTCTAGTTTGCTTTAGATCACTGAAGCATGGCAAACGTTGCAAAATTTAGCAATACACAACAGCAGGGCTGATGACTGCAGGATTCACAAAAATATAGTGATTTATTTGTATGAGCAGAAAGCCAAGGAAATATATTTAAAATGCCTGTACACTGAGATTTTAAGGTGCCACCATAACTTTCTAAGAAATAGATCTTCCTCTCATGTACTTTGCTCTGATTTTTGGTAAATATATTATTACACCATATGTACCTCAGTATGCAATCTCCAGACTTTTGTGTGGCTTCCCCTCTAGGGATTTCATAAATTAGTCCAATATTATTTATAGTTGCAGTTTTACCCTGCTCATTACTGTAAAATTCATGAAATGCTTAGGGATGTAAAAAAGTAGTCAAATCGACTACTCACATTTCCCCCCCCCCTTGCTGCCCCTATATCAGAGGCAGACAGTGGTGGTGGGGGAGCAGGAGCTGGTGCTGGGGGGAACTGACTTAAAAGCCAGTTCCCTCCAGCATCTGTGTAATGGGGAGAAGAGGAGGGGCGGGGGAGGCAGAGGCGCAGGCCTGGGTCCCATGCTGTGCCTCTGCCTTTTAAATGTAGTAAGAGCCAGGTAGTTCTTACTATATGGACCCTGGGCAAGGCAGGACTGAAGCAGTCCCAGGTTGTGCCAGATCCTGGAACTACTCCTGCTGCAGCTCTGCAGTTTAATGTAGTAGGAGCTGGGCTGCCTTCACGCCTGGCTTCTACTACATTTAAACTGCAGAGCTGCAGCGGTCCCTTATGGACTTAATTGTGTACACAATTAGTCATTTACTCGATACTTAACATCCTGTGCTTTGGATTCCACTTAGCTGAAAGGTGCTGTTAAAAATGCCAGATCATTATCAATCGACATGGTGTAGAGAAGGGTTTCTCAAATGTGACCACATATAAGTACTAGGTGCTTTTCTTGCAGTCCCATCTTCTTGGGTAGGTAGGGGTAAGGAGAAGCAGTGGCCCCTTCTCTTTCCTGGAGCTCCTAGATGCAGGGCTTAAATTATCCTCAAGCTTAGAGGATAATCTGCTTTGAAAAGTGATGTGTATGTTTATTAACATCACTTTTTACTACAGATTTATAAGCTAACAATAAATAAATGACAATGATTTAGATATGTATACATGAATATTTAATTTTCTCCTAACATTATTAAAGTATATCAGGGGAAAGTATGAGAGCAGACCCCAGCAAGAATTGGTAGTAGCACTCTGAGGCCACCAAATAATTTGTCTTGAGAGCCCCTGATCTAGAGTGTTACAATCTACAGGCAAACTTCATGACTTTGTAATAAGGCCACATGCAGCATGAGATGGGATTTCTCCCAGATTGTCAATTTTCTGCAGTCTAAGAACCTCAAGTCTCTCCTTGTACTGTTATAACTTAGGCAGAAGGGGCTGATTTTAGGCTTTCATTTCCACCTAACCTGGCGGCTCTGCAAGATGCTTGTTTTTCATCACATTATTTAATCATTGCACAAACAGAATGAATGTGCAACTCACTAATTTTATCCTTTATGTTAAGCCCACAAGCTAAATAGCTCTTTTAGCATAATTTGTCCTTCTAGCCAATTGTACCATCAATTATTATTCCTGTATCTTATGTATAAGGTTATTCAATCTAAATGTGGATTCTCCCCTCCTCCGCGTCCCCCCCCCATTTTTCTGTAAGATCCCAAATCACTACTTTGAGTGGACCACTTGATGTAGGGCCTGACTATCTCCTTTAAACCTGGCTTCAAGTTAGCAGGATCTAGTTGGTGTGCTGTTCTTCCCAGCATCTCACTTCCCAGCCAGAGAGAGAAGGGGACAACTCCCTGCTGCAGTGCTTGCTCCAGTAGCGGTAGGAGCGAGTCTACCCTTGTCTGAGTCACATGGGGAAGGCTGGGAGGGGGTGTGTTTGCAGCTCCGCTACTCCTGAGACGTTGTGGGTAGCAGGCAGAGCAGGAGTCTCAGCTGCTGCTGCAGCAGCCAGGGGGCTGCTGTCCCCTCCCTCCCCCTCACACACTTGTTATTTCCCGCACCAAGTTTGGCGCGGGTATGTGTGGATTAGCGAGTTTCCTATTGCTCTGGCGAGAGGAATAATGCACCTGACTCCGGCGGGAGGAAGCGGCCAGTCAGGCCAGCGGAGCGAGGCAGGGATCCGAAAGACATAAAGGAGACGACAGCGAGGAGGAGGAGGAGGCAGCGGCGGCTGCAGCAGCAAGCCGGGGAAGGGGCGGTGATTTTGAGAGCTCTGGCAGTTGGCGTGCGGCGAGGGTCCCCGACTCCGGTCTGAGCCATAGGACTGCAGAGCCCTCGCGATGCGGGATTCCGAGCGGTCCCCGTGGCATAGCACTGGGCCGTGAGGCGCACTCTCGGCTCTTCCCGCTCCGGGGACCCCGGGGCTCTCGGCTGAGCCCAAAGGGCCGGGATGGGGGAGCAGCGAAGAATGGGGCAGCGGCAGCTCCCCGCGGGGCCGAGCAGCAGGTGCCAGAGACCGCGGGAGCCGCTCGCCCCGGGCAGCAGGAGAGGCGGGGAGTGGCTGGCGCTGCTCCTGTGCTTGTGCGCGGCGCGGGGCTGCTCAGCCCAGCTGTACAACCTGAGCCTGGCGGTGGACGAGGGGCTCCCGGCGGGCACGCTGGTCGGGGACATCCGGGCCGGGCTGCCTGCGGGCGAGGGGCAGCCGGGCGGCTTCTTCCTGTCGGAGGGGAGCGGCGAGTCGGCGGTGCTGGCGGATTTCCACGTGCAGCCGGACACGGGCATCATCCGCACGGCGCGGCGGCTGGACCGGGAGCGGCGGGGGCGCTACAGCTTCGTGGCGGCCACGCTGCGCGGGGAGGTGGTGCAGGTGGAGATCGCGGTGACCGACGTGAATGACCATCCGCCCCGCTTCCCGCGGGACTGGCTGCAGATCAACGTGTCCGAGCTCAGCCCGCCCGGCACCGCCTTCCGCGTGCCGGCCGCCCGGGACCCCGACGCCGGCCGCTTCGGCACCCAGGGCTACACGCTGCTGGCCGAGCCCTCCGCGGAGGGGGACGCGGAGGGGCCGCTCTTTCAGCTGCGCTATGGCGCCCCCGCCGAGCCGCTGGACCTGGTGCTGCTGCGGCGGCTGGACCGCGAGCGGGCGGACTCGCACCGGCTGGCGATCGAGGCCTGGGACGGGGGCAGCCCGCGGCTGAGCGGCCGCCTGCAGGTGGAGATCCGGGTGCTGGACGAGAATGACAACGCGCCCGCCTTCAGCCAGCGCGAGTACCGGGCGCGGGTGCGGGAGGACGCGGCGCCGGGCACCGCCGTCTGCCGCCTGCTGGCCACCGACCCGGACCTGGGCGCCAACGGCGAGGTGCGTTACCTCATCAACCGCCGCCAGAGCGACCCCGCCGCCTACTTCGCCGTGGAGGAGCGGAGCGGCCTGCTGCGCGTCAACCGGCCGCTGGACCGCGAGGCCCGCGCCTTGCACCGCGTCATCGTGGAGGCGCGCGACGGCGGCGCCGAGCCCGAGGCGGGCAGCGCGCTGGTCTCCATCGCCGTGCTGGACGTGAACGACAACGGCCCGGCCATCCAGCTGCTCTTCCTCACCGAGGGCGGCGGCGCCCGCCTCTCCGAAGCCGCGCGCCCGGGGGACTACGTGGCCCGCGTCTCCGTCTCCGACCCGGACGAGGCCGGGGACGGCGAGATCGGCCTGAGCCTGCAGGGCGGCGACGGCACCTTCGCCCTGCGGCCCGGCGGCGCCCCCGGCCTCTATTTCCTCTGCGTGGAGGCGCCGCTGGACCGCGAGCGCCGGGACCTGTACGAGCTGCGCCTGGCGGCCACCGACGCCGGCTCCCCGCCGCTCTCCGCCCACGAGACGGTGCTGCTCCGGGTCACCGACATCAACGACCAGCCGCCCGCCTTCCCGCAGCCCCGCTACCGCGCCGCCGTCTCCGAGGCCGCCTCCCCCGGCACCACCGTGCTGCGGCTCAGCGCCTCGGACGCCGACGAGCCCGGCTCCCCCAACGCCCAGGTGCGCTACGCCCTGGAGGCGGCGGGGCAGCTGCCCGGCCCCGAGCTCTTCCACATCGACCCGCAGAGCGGTGTGATCAGCACCCGGCGCCGCCTGGACCGCGAGCGGGAGGCGGCGCTGGAGCTACGGGTGGTGGCCCGGGACCTGGGCGAGCCGCCGCTCTCCGCGTCCTGCCTGCTCAGCGTCCAGGTGGAGGACGCCAACGACAACGAGCCCGTCTTCGAGCAGCAGGTTTACAACGCCACCCTGGAGGAGCACGCGGAGCCCGGGCACTGCCTGCTGCAGGTAGGCGGGAGGGACTCGAGTTTTGGGGCTCCTTAAACATCTCCCGAGACACCTGGGTTCGCTCTGGGTTGTGCTCAGGAGCCTGTAGCTGACCCCTTCCTTTGCAGGGACAGACAGCAGCCCACTGAGGAGAATGGGGGCAGCAGGCCGCCTTGGCAGAGTCTAGAGCCCTGCAGATCCGCAGGTATCTGCTTTATATCCGCAGGTATCTGCATTTGTAGCTGCAGATACACGTTTTGTATCTAGAACCCTGCACATTTGTGGATATCCTTTTTATATCCGTGGGTATCTGCCTCCGTAGATGTAGCTGCAGATATTTTGTGGATACAGCTGCAGATACAAATTTTATATTCTGCCATGGGGCTCTGCATGGAACTGGCTGAAGTATAAAATATCATCTGCTATGACCACTATCCCCCCCCCCCCAGAGCATCTGAATTCATGTTCTATCAGCTTAACTGTAGTCACTCCCAAATTGCAATGCTCTTACCCCCCCCCCCCCCATGGGCTTCCTGTTTCAAAGCTCTGCTCACACACTGATTTGCAAGCCATAACAATTTTCTCTCTGCTCCTGTTATTACTTAGTTGTAAGAAGGAAGCCAGAGGAATCTTTTCCTATTTGTGAACACTGTCATATTTTCAAAATTGGTAGGTTATGTTAGTGGTTTGGGGGGAACCAAAGAAATTCATGCACCCTTCCAAAATTCTCCCTTCCAGACCCTCTTTGGAAAACTTCTACAGATTATGTAGAAAGAACAGAAAAAGGGCATCTGCAACACTCCTTTTCCCCAATACTACAGAAGATAATGCTGTAGATCTGGGGAGGTATGCCTAGAAGTGTTTAGCGAGTGTCTTTTATCCTCAGGCTTGCATGGATTCCCTAGTAGTGTTAACTCTGATATCAATATTAACTTCACTTGTGTATCTGTTTTGTTTTTCATGCAAAGGGGTTTTTGGAGGAATGATCTGGCTAGAACAGGGATGGCCAACCTGCGGCTCAGGAGCCGCATGCAGCTTTTCTCCCCCAAAAGTGTGGCTCTTGAAGCTGCTGCTGGCCCCCCTCCCCTACTTCAACAGCCCTCTCCCTGGCTCCCTTCCCTCCCCCCTGCTCCACTGTGCTCACTGGGGCAGCGATTCAGAATGGTGCTCGAGATGATGGCTGTTGATGGGAGCCTGATATGGCCAAAAAGCCTAAGCTTGTTTCTTAAAGGGGCAGCCTCCTTTTTCTTTTTTTTTTTTTTTTTTTTTGGCTTGACAATTCTAGGGGGCTTTCCTTTTTTTTCTGGTGCAGCTCTTCGCATTTTTTCCTTCGCTGTTTCGTCTCTCTTTGTTAAATGGATTGGCCACCCCGGGCTATAAAGATCCAAGGCAGCACAATTCTGTTGAAGTCTGTTTAGTGTGGAGCCAGTGGAAAGGCACGTGGATATCTTGAGGCTGTATAGGAGGCTGGCTTTTCCATGTGAGAGAGGCAAACTTTGGTCCTCTGCAGAACAATAGTTGTTGTACTCCTTCTGGTTTCTCTGGGGGGAAAGTATTTCCAGTTCTAAGCATCCCACAGACCCTGGGGATGCATATTGTTCTTTCTCCTCCATAGTTTCCTTTGGGCTTTGCATTTGCTACATGTGGTATAATAGAATAGAACCACATTTTATCATAGTCATGGCTTCAAGATGTTTGTGTAGTTCTGTTCCAGTTGGTACAAGATAAACAAACCAAAGGGAGGGAAACGGGTTATTTTTGCACCAATCTTAGTGTTGATTTTGTACAGTATGCAAGCACTTTAGTAAGGTTGCTTTAGAAATTAAAATTTTATAATAGTTTTATTAGTTGCCCTACTCAGGATTGACTGCCAACGTGGTCTTAGTGTGATAATTTTATGGAAGATGATGTAAAATAGTGTTGACTAGTTTTCCAACATGGATGCAGTAAATATGTTCCAACATTAAAGCCTGACCCTGAAAACATTTATACTGGTGAATTTCGGTAACTGGGTTTGGTTCTTTAAAGAATTTGAAACCACAGACAGAGGAATACTTCTTTTTAGGGTTAAACAAAGATTTTTATTTTTTCTATTTACTTTAATTTTTTATTTCAAATTAATTCACTATTTTTTATTCTTTTAAGACAATATAATATACAAAGAAAAAGTAGAAAAGCAGTACAGCTCCTGCCTCCCCCTCTCCTTGTGCTGCTGCCTCTGATATGCAGGGGTGGGGGACTAACTTAGCAATGTATGTGTGGGGAGGAAGGAGCAGGCAGCTCCCAGGGAGCCAATGTGGACCGAGAGCCAGCTTTTAGGCCTGCTCCACATCTACTGGGAGCCTGCATGTAACCGTGAAGGTTAACTGATCAGCTCAGGCTCATCAGTTAACTGTGTACGTGGTTACACTTTCACATCCCTAATATCTATAGGATCTAGCCTTTAAGAAAAAAATTAAAATCCCCAAACCCTAAAAAAAAATCTGGAATAAACTGCTGATAGTGAGCTTGACCTTAACTGGAGCCACAGCAGGTAAAGAAAACCAGAAGGGAAGCTCCCAGTAAGTATACTTTTTCATGAGCTTCATATGTTGCAACCAGGGTTTATTCACAACATATTTCTGCTAGTGGAATCCTTTTGCTCCAAAGCATTGCGGGGATTTTCCTAGTGTTTGGTCTCTTTACAGTGAAGTGTGTGTGCTTCCAATTAAATCCTAGTTGCAGCATATGGATCACATGAATGATGGAGTTTCTCATGTGTGCTTTCTGTCAGTAAAGTGATGAAGTATTTGGTATCAGGTCTTTATAGTTGTGTTCATTTTAATATGAATTATAACCTTTGCAAAAATTAATGGAATGTATTATTTGTCTTCTGTAGTGCCTACAATGTGGTAGGTAGTGCAATTACCATAATTAGTTGCATTTTGTTTTATAGACGGTGAATGCCCTGAATAGCAAGGCCAATTGGTTGGCATTCAACACATGACTGACTTGAAACTATAGTTATCTTCTGGTGCCCTTCATTTTACCTCCTCTGTAGTCATGCGGCCTGTAGTTATGCTCCCTAAGTGGTTTTTTTTCCAAGATTTAATTTCTATCTCTTGACACACAAACTGTTTCAAACTGTGGCTAGATAATAAACACAAAGTCCCTTTGAGCTGGTATTAATGGTAATTATTACTGAATGATGGATTCTGGAGCTTTGCTGTAGGGAAGGAGCCAAACAGCATGCATCTGAGGGAACTGAAATGAAGGGGAAAGGAATAGATAGCTTTGTAATATGATCATAAAAGTTTACTTGTCAGTTCACTGAACCTTTATTATGATGATCATTGCAATTTTTTTAAAAGGTCTTTACTTGTCTGTCAATACTCCTCTAAAAGTACGCGAAAGTAGAATTTAGCAAGGCTGTTATTTTCAAAATATCCATGTGTCCGTTGTTTTTGGGAGTTGCATAATATTAAAATTAATGAGCTTAAAATGTAGCCAGTGTTTTAAATGGTTATCTTATATTTGCATTCAAGAGTGTTGAACCCAGCTATTTATTGAAGATAGTAAGCTTTTAAAACTAAAACTTTCTTGTTACAGGTCACACTTATGTTTCCCACTGGCTTTATGTGGATAGTTACGCCAGCTTTTTCTATTTGGGTTCATATGGTGCTAGTCAAGAAGTAGTGAAACACTTTCACCACATTAGGGTTGTGAGTAGTAGCATTAGTGAGGTTTGCAGCCAGCAGTCCATGGTGCTGAAGGAAAGGAGTTTTTTTTCCCACTTGGTGTGGCCTCAAGTCTGCAGTGGGAACGTAATATGCATTCACAGAGATCTTTTAAAAAAAAAATAGATTTATATAAACTAATAGAAAATGAGGTTTTTCCAGCACATTTCATATAAATCTTTAAAGTACAGTATATATTGACTATCACTGCACTTCTGCAACTATGAGCAGAGCTTGAAAAAGTTGCCATGTACCTACCAGTTGGAGGACTAAACCTGTTGACCAGAAGAACATAAAAAGGTAAGGGTAGTAGGGCTCATCATCAAGGTTTAGGAAGAATAACCCAATGAAGTCCAAACACTTCCAGTTGCTAGAAATAGGGAGCTGCTGGGATTTCTGTGTCTATGTTCTATATCCTAGTATGTTCTATATACTTCTATATTCTAAACCTAAAAAACAACAAATAGTCTGGTAGCAATGGTAGGGAGGGAAAGAGTGTCTATTTTTCCACCCCTTCTGTAGCCATTTTTGGGGCCTGTAAGCTCAGTCTTTCACTTTGCTACTGTTGATAGCCAAGAACCTGTGTGAAACTGACATCCTTATTGACTGTGTCATTGCTACTCCCATGGTTCTGAATAGATCCTGAGTAAGTGAATAAGTTTGTTAATTTCACTTTGCTGTTGCTTGGCAAACTTATTAGCAGCAGAAATTGACTGAAACTAACTGCATAATAAGGAATACAGCTCTGAATTGGTTCTCCTCTGATTCACAAAATAGGATCTACAATATTTTTTTAAATGAAAATTTAAATTCTGCACAATGAATAGTTTAATTCCCTTTGCTCATCAGGAAAACTTCCCACTTTGGAATGATGAGTGGATTTTTTCAACCCAGAGAGGTTAAAGTATACAAGGCTTGCTTTCTCCCCACTAAACTGATGACTGGTAACAAAGAACTGTGTTCTAGATAGGAATGTAAAAGACTAGTCAACTATCCAATAAGCAGCAAACGGTTCCGCACACTGGCGCTGCCACTTTCAAAGCCCTAACGCAGCGTTTCAAAAGAGCAGCTGCTACACAGCTGCTCCATGGATCAGCTGTGTGGCGGCTGCCCCTTTGAAACTGCTGCCTCTGCGCCTTTCAAAGGGGCAGCCATGGAACCCGGGCAGCCATGGAACTCCCCATCTGATTCCAGGTTCTGCACGGCATGCAGTGTAGCATGGAGCCGGGACTCAGCGAGCGACTGAGAGTCCCCTGCTGACCCTATGCTCCATGGCTTTGAAATGCACAAGAGCCCCTGCTGGGAACTCTTATGCATTTCAAAGCAGGCACACTGCATGCAGGCCGGAGTCAGCGGGACTTCCCACTGGCCCTGGGGGGCTGTACACAGTGTTCTGCATTCCTCCTTTGAAATGTACAAGAGCTCCCGCCGGTCAATTAACCGCATTTTAACATCCTTAGTTCTAGATTTTGCTAGTAGTCACTCTACTACTCTACTAGTCAGTCAGTAAATACTGAGCATTCTTCATTTGAGTTCCAAATGACAAGATGTGCCCAAGAATTATTGCCTGTCAAGAAATTTTACTCCTATTTTGATATTTTGGGTTTCCTTCATTTCTAGTTTTTCTGTTTGAAATGATGTCTCATAAACTAGTTGTATGAATGGTACTAGGGAAGTTAAATTGCGAGTAACTGACTAATCAAATAGTTGATAGGGTGCCTCCACCTTTGAAGTATAGCAACAGTCCTAGGGCTTTTGCTGTACTATAAAGGCGAAAGCACCACATGGAGCTCAGGGTCAGCTGGGGATTCCCCTGCTGATCTTGGGCTCCGTGCAGTGCTGCCGCTTTGAAATGCCATGGGGAGAGTAGCGTCGGGCTCAATGCAGTGTTTCAAAGCAGAAGCGCTTCACAGAGCCTGGGGTCAGCAGGGGAGTTCCCAGCTGATCCCGGGCTCTACAGAGCATTACCACTTTGAAATGCTGCATGCAGCCCCAGGCTTCATGTGGCACTGCTGCTTTGAAGTACCCCCTTCTCGCCCTCCCCCCCTTTTGCTGCGTCTTTCTGATAGATGCAACAAGAGGGGGGAGGGAAGCAACTAGTCGACTAGCCTGTCGACTATCTGATAAGCATTTTCTTATCAGATATTTGACTAGTCCTTCACATACCTAAATGGTACTAGATCACTCTGACCTAATCTGCATTTGATTAATTTTGCTGGCTTTATAAATAGCCATAGCTTGAATGAACCAGCACTTAACAGCTGCCTGTCCCTCTCATGTAGAAACTCTATGCTGTCAGTGCCTACCAGCATGAGAAAATGTAATTTTGTTGTCTCTGCTTTAAGTGCAATCTTAGGACCAATAAGAAAAATTTAAAACTTTGTTCATAGGGATTCATTTTATTCAGGCAGATAGTCTTGCAAATCAACCTAATTTAATAGAAACAGTTACTTCATCTCTTTGTTTGATGTGGCTTCTGACACAATGTGATATTCAGCAAGCAGTTGGGTAGGTTAAATAGATGCAAGTCAGTATTAACTGCATAAACACAAAGATCAATCCGAGCTGTCCTTACAGTATCCCTGCTGCTCAATGAGAGACAAGATATTTTCTGGAAAATAAACTGTATTTATATGCAGCAGCTGAGAGAAGAAGTTATTAATTCAAAGAAGCTGACAGCATAATGACTGCATCACTGAGAAAAAACAAGTAGGTTGGAATAATTTAGACTATCACCTGAAATCTAAACAAATAGAAACAATTCCAAAGGGCTGGGGGGTGGGGGGAAATGAATGGGTTATTATAGCAGTTCTTAAATTGTGTCAGGACCCCAAAGTGGGTCACTTCATCAGGGCTGATTTAGATTTGCAGGTGCCGAAGCCTAAGTCCCACCACCTACGCCAAAACTGAAGCCAGAGGCTTTCATCCTCTGAGTGGTGTGGCTCAGGTTACATGACCTCTGCCTGGGACAAAAGTTTTTTGAGATAAAGACAGAGCATCTTCCTATGTATTGTTCCCTACAGTTTTCCTCCTCAGGGGCCAAAGAGGATCTCTTAGAAGAGTCCACAGACTCTTTAGTGGTGAGGATTCCTCCCTGCCTGTGCTCATGTTTCACTCCAGTGCCCAATTGATTACTTAGACTGTGGGTCAAATTTGCCCTTTAATGAATTATGCTAAATACCTTTAGATTATATGATGCCACCTATTTATTAGGGATGTTAAATTGCAGTTAATTGACTAGTCGAATAGTCGATGGGCACTTCCACATTCCTCCTTTGAAATGTACAAGAGCTGGTCCAGCTCTCCTGCCAGTTCCTCCCAACAGTCCTCGGTTGCAGACGGAGTGAAAGGCTTCTCTTCAGACAACCGGGAGAGAGAGAAATAAAACATACTTGTTAGTTATAGTTCATTTTTAGTTAAAGTTTCAAGTTTATAGTTAGTATAGTTCATAGATTTAAAAAAAGGGAATTTTTATTAGCTACGCATTTCTATATGCTGGGGTCTCCCAGCTTCAAGAAGTGCTCCTCATGCCGGGACGCTATGCCCGCATTAGACGGACACTCCAGATGTATAAAATGTTTAGGGGAAGGCCACATTCCTCAAAAATGTCCGCACTGCTCATAGCTAACGGCACGAGCAAGATGCGACAGGGAAATGCAGCTCAAGATGTTTCTGTTCAATAAGGCCCTACAACCCGCTGGGCAAGGTTCCTCTGATGAGCTTCTGGCAGTAACTGAGCAAATGAGTGCTCATACAAAGAAAGCTTCATCATCTCAATCCCTACCACTGATATGGGTGAGCTCAGCAGATAGGCCGGGTACCTCGGGCACGGCTTCTAGCCACCATCCCTAGAAGCAGAAGACAAGCTGCAGCACGTCAACACCTAGTCCACCCCTTGTTAAGGAACCGGCAACAGGCTCCTCTTCAGCGCTGAGATCTGAATTGGCACCGACAAGGCTGCTGCCGATGCCGGCACTGTCACCATCAGCACCAAGATCTTTGGTGGAACACGGCAGCACTTCGGTGCCAATATGCCTGGCAGCGGCACCTATGATTTAGGCACTGCCAGCTCCGGCGCTACCAGCTCTGGCACCGCACGACGCTATCTTCAAGGGAGCCATCCCTGGTACCGACGAAAGCGAAACACAAGTCAAGGAGAATTATTACTCCTCCTTCCAGTGCTGGAATCCCACCCATTCTCTCTGGAGCTCTTATGTCCAGAACCGATCTGCTCCAGTGATGCGCGACATCACGGTCTCGTCAGGTCATATAACCGCTCACCGCACTACTTCCCCGCAATGCTACTAACAACATCGGTCACCACCATCACTCAGGTACTGGCGTAGCAGATCACGATCACCCAAGTTGCCTATGCTTTCAATTTGTTCTCACTACTACCATGGCAGCAGGAGTAGGTACTCTCCGAGGTACCACTACTCTCGACAACAAGAGCACAGATATATGGTACCACGTTCTTACTCCATCGAATGAGTCCAGTCATGCTCACCATATTCTCGCCAATCACATGAGATGCACAGTACTACCTTGCCTACTTCCTTGGGCACAAGGCCCCCCACCCCTACGGGTGAGAGACCAGCTCCTGTTCAGGGCACCCAAGTACACGAGGAACACTCATCGGAGGATGAACAGCCGCAGGGAATCTCCCTGACAGATCAATCCTCCTCCTCCCCTGATGATGTGGTGTTCCCTGGAGACTCCTCGCCTATGGACTATGTCCAGCAATTCCAATAATTATTCAAATGTGTTAAGTGCAGCTTACTGCGGTGCAACAGAAACATCACCACCTGCTGAAGAATCTACAACCGTCTCAAAAAGCTAACGTGGATTATCCACTCGATGATGCCATTCTTGAGGCTGCCAATGATATCTGGCAAACACCTGCGTCTGTCCCCGGCCACTAATAATAAGGCGGACAAGAAGTACTTTGTTCCCTCAAAAGGCATGGACTTCTTATTTACACATCCTCATCTGAATTCCTTGGTGGTGGATGCAGCACAACAGACGGCCAAAGCCCTTCAGTACAAAAATAATGGTAATGATAAGGACATCAAACGTCTAGATCTCTTCGGCAGACAGGATTATTCTTCGGCCATTCTCACCTTAAGAATGGCTAACTATGCTGCGCTCCTCGCTAAGCATAATTTTGACAATTACACCAAGCTGGTGACCCTCTTAGAATACTTGCCAGACAGTACACACCAGATATTGAAGTCCGTGGTTCAAAAGGGGTATACTGTCTCACGGACGGCACTGCTAATTGCCCTCAATATTGCTGATGCTGCCACAAGAACAGCTGCCACTTCGGTGTTTATGTGCAGAGCATCATGGCTGTAACATTCAGCAGTCCCCAGGGAGCTTCGGTCCAAGATAGAAGATCTACCCTTTGATGGGCAGAGTCTCTTCGCCAAAAAGACGGCTCAAGTTTTACACTTCGGTAAAGACTCCTGTATGACACTTAGAACCTTGGGCATGTACACCCCACTGTATCGCCAAAGGCGATACACTCCCTATCAGAGGCAAAGGCCTTTCGTGTACCTGCCATCTTACTATAGGCAGTATGACAAGCAATGCCCTAGACAATGCTCCCAGAAAAGGCGCCAGCAAAACAGAGTGCCCAATCAACCAAACAACCGTCAGCAGGTTTGATACATCAGTCGAGGGACTGCGAACCTTTCCTCTTGTACATCACCCGAGCAAATCATCAAGGATGTTCCACCATCAATTCAGGCCCTACCAACACCGATGGGCCTCAGTTACAACTGATAGATGGGTTTTAGAGCTAGTGACATCTGGCTTCGCAATCCCTTTCACAGTGCTGCTCCATCCTTCCCTCCCTCCCTCCCTTTTCAGGGGCAGGGGTTCTACTCTCATTATTTCTTGACCAAGAAAAAATCAGGGGGTTGGAGACCCATTCTGGATCTCCGCTGGCTCAATCGCTACCTCCGCAAGAGCAGATTCAAAATTCATATACTAGCATCTATTATTCTAGCTCTTGATACCAGGGATTGGTTTGCATCTCTCAACCTCCAGGATGCTTACTTTCCATGTGACTATCCACCTGGCTCACAAATGATTTTTGAGATTTGTACTAGGCACAGATCATTACCAATACAGGGTTCTACCCTTTGGCCTCTCTGTAGTACCCAGGGTATTTTCAAAAACGCTGGTGGTAGTCGCAGCATTTCTCAGCTGTCAAGGCATTGCCATATTCCCGTATTTGGACGATTGTCTGATCAAGGTCCCCTCTCTCAATGAGGTGTTACAGGCAATCAATACGACAAGGTTGGTATTTGAGGCCCTCGGTCTCATAACTAATTTTTCCAAGTCTGCGATGACTCCACAATAATCCCTCAGCAGACACTTTCACCCCACAGCATGAGTGGGAGTTGAACCATGTGGTGGTACAAGATCTTTTCCGATGCTGGGGATACCCCACTATAGACCTCTTTGCCACATGTCACAACACGAAATGCCAACTTTATTGTTCCAGGCAGCCACCGAACCAGAGTCTTTGGGAGACGCCTTCCTCATCAGCTGGAGTCATTATCTGCCGTACGCCTTTCCTTCAGTTCCACTCATCCCATTTTGGCCATGACAGCCGTGGCTGCCCCTGCTCCTTCGCATGTCCATTCAACGGCCATACTGTCTACCAAACCAACACAACCTCCTGACTCAACATCACGGCAGTGTGGTCCACCCTCAACTCAACCACTTACACCTCCCAGCTTGGCTCCTAGCTGGCTACATCAAGCCGAATTCACCTGTTCCCAAGAAGTGAGGTGCGTCCTGATTCATAGTTGGTATAACACTACCTGGGATACTTACATGCAGAAATGGTGACGATTCCGGTCATGGTGTTCTCTCAACAATGTAGATCTGTCCTCTGTTCTGATTTACCATATCCTCAATTACATCCTCCACTTGAAACGGTCGGGTCTTGTGATGTCTTCAGTCAAGGTTCACCTAGCGGCGATTTCCGCTCTCCGGGACTGTGTAGATGATTATATGGTGTTCGCCCACCCACTCACCACAAGATTCCTCAAGGGGTTATCGAATCTCTACCCTCAACAAAGAGAGCCACCATTTTCATGGGACTTAGAACTAGTTCTGCAAGCACTAACACAACCTCCCTTTGAGTCCTTGGCCATGTGTGACTTAATGATGCTGACGATGAAGGTCACCTTCCTTCTAGCAATTACATCAGCACATAGAGTGGGGGAATTGGCAGCCCTATTGGCGACACCACCCTATACACTCTTCACTCCCCACGAGGTTATACTGAGGCCCCAATCGGCCTTTATACCAAAAGTAAATTCAGAGTTTCATATTAATGAGCCCATAGTCCTCCCGACCTTTTATCCTAAGCCACACTTAGGAAACCCCAGGAAACCCGGTGGCATACGCTAGCCGTCTACCGTGCCCCAACGTTCTATACTGATAGAACACTGAGCTTTCGAAACTCCAGCATCTGCTCGTGTCAATGACTGGACGCTCAAAGGGCCAACCATTGTCAACACAGCGCATCTTCAAATTGATAGTGGCATGCATTGTGCGGTGCTACTCATTACAGAAAAGACCACTTGCACACCCATCCACTGCCCATTCCACTAGGGTGGTGGCAACCTTCACTGCATTCCTGAGGAGCGTTTCGCTGCAAGACGTCCATTGGGCCGCTACATGGTCATCCGCCTTTACCTTCACAAGGCACTATGCAATCACAAACATCATGCTGCGAGATTCTGCGGTTGCCTCCGCAGTACTGTCTATGGTGGGATATTTATAGCTCCGAAATCTGCCACCAAGCCTCAGGTTACTGCCTTAAAGTCACCTACAGTGGAGCACCCACGGGGGACACTACTCGAAGAAGAGGAGGAAGTTACTTACCTTGTGCACTAAGGGTTCTTCGAAAGGTGTGTCCCCGTGGGTGCTCCATGACCTGCCCTCCTCCCCTTTTCAGAGTCTCTCTTTATGTCTTTCAGATATTTTCTGCTTAGGAGGAACTGGCGGGAGCTGGACCACACAAAAATGGTGCGAGGGTCGTTGTGCATGTGCGGTCTGGCTAGACCACTGCTGGCGAAACTCTGATCTGCGGTTCTGGGACCAGCCTGACACCTACAGTGGAGCATCCATGGGGAGACACATTTTGAAGAACCCTCATTACTGCACCAGCTGAGCAGAGCCGCATTATGACTTTCGTGCGCCCTAGGCACTTTTGCCTTCGTGGGCCCCTTCCTCCATTTAAAAAAAATATTAAAAATTATATTTTACGACTGCCTTGGTATAAAGACTAATATAATCCAGGCTGGATTATATTCATCTTTATTCCAATGCAGTCGAAGTATATATCTTGCTTATTGCGAGAAGTAAATTGCGCTGAGGCCAAGTGGGCCTCCTATCCACCATCATTCAGTTGGCACCTATGGCTGAGGCCACATTGGCCATACAGTTTACAGAAACTAAGCTTCTCCCTATAGTACAAAATAATAGTGCATATATCAAAGTGTTCTCCGTTTTGGTTACTTAAAAGGTACGTATTATAAGTAATTTCATCAGTAAGTTATCATCTATTTAGGTTATGGATTACCTTATATAAATAATTTATTAATTTTGCAAACACGGGATTGTTATTCACTAAATACGTGTGAATAAATTTCAATGGTATGAAGTGCACATGTATATTTTATCGTGTCTATATTGTGTGCTTAGTTATAACATTTGAAAAAAATGGTTACATCTGAAATATACTTACCTTATTTCAGAATTGATAAGTAGTTCCATAAAATTATTATATGTATACATGTGCAAGAAATTATTCAGGAAAAATGCAAAAGTGTATTACTGATGGAAATTCCGTTACGGTGTAATATCAGATTGTTGAGTTGAGCTCTAACTTTCGATTTGAATTATTGCAATTAATAATATACTATAAACAATTAAATTTTTAAAAACTGATTTTTTTTTGTATTTTAATAAACATTTTTGTGGGCCCTAAAAGTTTCGTGGGCACAAGGTACTTATGCCTTTGTGGGCCCCTCCCACCATACTAATATCAATATTAAAAATTATTTTTGATATCACTTTAAATATTTCAGCATTTTATTTTTTTTCCTGTTTTAGGCAAAATTTAATAGATTTTCGTGGGCCCTAAAAGTTTCATTTTTTCCTGAAAAAATTAAAACATTTTCTTCGACCCTAAAAGTTCATTTTTTTTTCTTCTGATTATAAAAGAAATTAAAACATTTTCATGGGCCCCTAAAAATATCGTGGGCCCTAGGCAGTGTGCCTACTGTGCCTAATGGATAAGTCGGCCCTGCAGCTGAGTAACTTCCTCTTTTTTGAAAGACTTGTATTTTAATATTCTGGGGATTTTCTCTTACTATTTTTTCCCAAAAAAGGTAATTTAGTGCTTGTGAAAGGTGTTGGATTACTTGGTTTGGGGACTGAAATCCTCCTTTTTAGCAATTGCACAGAACAGTACAGGCTTTAGCAGTGCATATTTCTTTCATCTGTGTTCCTCAGTGCCAAACAGGGGACATGACATGAGAGATTAATTTTTTTAAATATATTCAGTACTATCCAATTAATGCAAATTGTGATTGCTATAAGAATTGAATGGAGAATTTATTTCACATGGGTCACAAACAGCTATCAAAAGCTGACAGGTTGCTGTCAACCGTGGGCCAGAGTTGAAACAAGCTAGTTCTGCTACCTCCAGAAAAATAAAAGGCCTTTGCATATTATTAGCAGTCTCTATAACTAGTATCCAGTACCACTTCTCACTTTTTACCTTTTCAAAAAAAGTCTAGATTAAATTAAGGTGACTTCCTTGGTGGTTCATGGTTTATAGCAATTTCTATCAATTTATATCTTGAATTTCTAAATTAATGCTGAGTATTTTTTAGCTCTCCTTGTAGGGATAACATATTAATGTATTAAAAATGATTTCCCCCAAGTGGAAGTGACTCCCCATAATTTGTTCCCCACAACTTAGTGTCTAGATTTATTATTATTATTATTATTATTATTTGTTAAGATTGTTAAATGTTTAGATTTATTATTATTGCCCCTCTAGAATATAATTTATTAGGAATATAATATTAGGTCATGTAATTTAGAACTGTTAAGAATATAATTATGTAGCCAGAAACAGCCCCCCTCTGTGTCCCAGGGAGCCAAGCCCTGTAATTGATTAAGGGCATTGTTACATAATTGACGCCAGTTCTCTTCAAAGCAACTGTAACTAACTCAGCACTCAGAGAATGTTTCAAGAAATGCCACCCAGAAACTTGTGACTTTTTTGTAACTACAACTCTTGAATATGTAAAGTTGTTGTTATACAAAATACTGTATGGGAAACATTAATTAGGGAATGTATGTAAGAGAGAGAGTGCTTGGATGATGAATGAATGGTTCTGAGAGGTGCCAGCCTGATAATGCTGCAACAAAGGGCTGAAGAAGGCGTCAGGTGCCAGTGCAACCAAAAGGTGTCAAGTGGAGAAAACCAAGTACTGGAGGTCCACCCGATGAGATCACTGACGAGCACCTGGCAGCCACCCTGAAGACATCAGCATGATGTAGCAATTTCCATAGACTGGCATAGGAAGAAATTCCTATAAGAACTGGACTACAAGCTATGGAATTAGAGTCCAAGGTTCTGCTGCCAGCCCACCAGGAGCTTCAGATGCGCATCTGATCAGGACCTCACTCCCCACTACCATCACTTGTGTACAGAATACCTGGTCAGTATTCTGTCACAAGCAACTTCCAGGCTGGTAACTATAACAAATACACAGAACCTGAATGAATGGATGAATTAATGTTTATATATATATATATATATATATATATATATATATATATATATATATATATATATAGTATAAGGGTTAAGTAGTGATAAGAATAAGTAGTTAAACAACGTTGTTTGCTTCTATCTTTTCTTTATTATTATCTTTACAATAAATGTGGCTTTTTGCCTTATCCCCCTCATAAGATCCTGCTTGCTTTTATTGGTACAACATCCTGAAATCAGTCAGTGGCATCTCTAGAAACTAAGTATAACAGCTGTATGGCACTAAAATCACTTTCATGACTGCATATATCATCTTGTAATCCATAAAATGTGTGTCTTTAGTGAACAGAAATATTTTATGGATGTGCTGTGCTCAGATCTCAGCAGAGGGACATGAAATGTATCACAAAATCCAGAAAGGATTTTACACTAGCTATGCTGTAACTGGTTCTATAATTGCAAGAAAAATACTTTAATGCCTTTTCTTCAATAACTCTTTCAATTTTAGAATGAATTTACTTTCTTTTATTTAAGTGACTTCTTTTGAGGATTTTTAAGGATAGAAAAGGAATTCAGTTAATGACTTTATGTTGTGTTTCTTATTGTAATAATTTCAGAGCCAGTCTCAAATATTTGACATACATGAAAGCACTTTTGGTGACTATATAAAGCTCAGATTCACTACTATAACTGCAGCGGTGGGAGACGTGGGAATAGGGACATGATAACTTTTGCTGCTTTTCATTTGCAATTCCGCTAAGTCAGTTAAAAGTCGCGAACAAGGCAAGTCATGAGTTTTCATCATCTGACTTGTGAAAAAGCCAGATCTCTTAAGGAAGGATAACCATCTGAGCCCTAGTTTGCCATATGAACAGCTGATTAATTAACCCATCATTTAGAGGTCCCATGCAAAAGAAGAAGGTAGCATTTAATTATCCTTAATTATTATTTCTGTCATAACTCAAACTGAACTGTTAAAGAAAGAGATAATGCTGACAATAGCCAACAGGTTTGTTTTCATATCACATTTAAACCATTAGATATAGTAGGTGCTAGGACATGTCTCTAGCAACTGAAACAAATGTGACCTGGATCTGGGAGATGGATTTTTAGATAATGTTTTTTCAGAGAAAAAAATTAAATTGAAATTTTTAAGTTTTCTGTTTTTGGAAGAACCAAAAATTTCTTGTGGGGGGGAAAAATGGTATTTTTGGACAGACTCTAATGGGAAAGGAAAAGTTCAAAGGTTTGTGCAGGCAGGTCAGTTATCAGTGCATGCCCACTGCAATCTGTAGTCTTGATGAGTGACTTCACTTATCAAATATTGGTGGAGCAAGTAAATGTGGTGTTAGCATTTGACAAGATAGCGTTAAATTTAAATGTGCTTGGTGTGATCCCTTTTCCATTAAGGGATACTAATGTATTAAAATATTGGTAAATGAAAACATAAAACACCAATGGCAAACATGCAAATGAAAAGCTGGAAGTATCTTTCGTTCCTTACTCAGTGATGGAAGTAACTTAAAATTTCTTAAAGTTCTTCTTTGAGTAGTGTCCCCATGGGTGCTCGACCCGGCGCCGCAATCCGGAACTGTGGAGCACCCATGGGGACACACATCTCGAAGAACAGATGTTACTGCACCAGGTGAGTAACAATTTCATATTGTCCCATTGCAATCTGGGTCCCTCCGAATTTTTGAAATAGCTCCCTGCTGGCTTTTGTTGTAGCTGTCAAAGCTGTTCCCCACTCTGGCACGATGAATGCAAGAATTGGGGTCCCGCAAGAGCACTCCAAAACCTTGCCTCTACAGGCTCTGGTAAAAAAACTTCCCCCCATAAAGTCCTAATACCCAGATTTTGGGGGATCCGCTGCCACCACCCAAGAGAATCAGGGAAGAGACCACTTGGGAAATCCCCTCCTTAAGGTAAAACTCTCCCCCCGCTCTGCTTTACTTGGAATTGGGAAAACCGAGGGAATCCACAGACAACAGTGGACTCTGCCCTTGTAACTAGGTACTGAATCCGAAGGACACAACAATCAAGCAATATCGGTTAATTAGAAAAAAAGAAACACACTTTTATTATCAAAATAAAACTACAGTTGCAAGCATAGTAAATTGGGTAGATGGAAAGAGCCACCATTGATATAGATACTCAGGTAAAGTCCCTGGGCTGAAGGCTGTTACAAAGGAGAAAAGAGAAACAGTTAGCAAGCTCAGACATTATTTCCAAATCCCCAAACAAGGAGAACAATAAACACTGCTGGACTATCTAAACTTTTCCCTATTTACACATTTTCAGAAGTCTGTTCTTGGAGAGAGAGAAGCATTTCCCATCTCCCTAATACCTGGGAGAAACTGCTCTCCCTCACAAACAAAGGAGACAGAGAGAAAACCCCCTCTTTTCCAGTTTGAAATTGCTGGTCAGCACTCCTGATTATGACAGCAGCTCAGCCAACTCTTGCCAGAGCTGCACACCAGGGCACACCTGCTTACTTTCCCCTCTGTCCTTACTAGAAAAGACTTATCCAGCATTATGTGGGTCCTGCTCGAAGTGGCGGGGGGCCATGTGTCTCACCTGTTGGCTTCTTCGCAAGGCCAGCCCTGGGCAGCATGGTGCCACACAGCTGCTTACTAGCTTCTCATGGGGCTGGCCCAGTGAGTGTCTGCTCCCTGGGGGCAGTTCAGGATGAGGGGGGCTGGGAGACACAGTGGCCCAGAGGTAGTAGGGGCCGTGTGGTGGCCAGTAGCTGCTGCCCCACCATGACTGTTACTTCTCTGTGGTCATTAGTGAGTATAAGGGCACGTCTACACTGGGGGGTAATTTTGAAATAACTCCCCTGATTTCAAAATAACCATAATTTAGATGATGGAATAGACAATATGATTATTAAGTTTAAAGGTGATACCAAGCCTGGAGGGGTTGCAAGTGCTTTTGAGGATATGGTCAAATTCAAACTGATCTGGACAAATTGGAGAAATGGTCTGAGGTAAAGAGGATGAAATGTAATAAGGACCAATGCAAATTACTCCACTTAGGAAGGAACAATCAGTTTCACACATGCAGAATGGGAAGCGACTATCTAGGAAGGAGTACTGCAGAAAGGGATTTAGGGGTCATAGTGGAAGACAAGTTAAACATGAGTCAACATTGTGACACTATTACAAAAAGAGCAAACATGATTCTGGGATGTATTAATAGGAGTGTTGTGAGCAAGACAGGAGAAGTCATTCTTCCACTCTACTCTGCGCTGATTAGGCCTTAGTTGGAATATTGTGTCCAGTTCTGGGTGCCACATTTCAAGAAGGATGTGGAGAAATTGGAGAAAGTCCAGAGAAGAGCAACAAAAATGTTTAAAGATCTAGAAAACATGCCCTATGAGGGAAGTCTGAAAAAACTGGGATTGTTTAGTTTAGAAAAGAGAGAACTGAGATGGGAACATGATAGCGGTTTTCAAGTATCTAAAAGGGTTTCACAAGGAGGAGGGGCAAAAGTTGTTCTCCTTGGCCTTTGAGGATAGGACAAGAAGTAATGAGCTTAAATTGCAGCAAGGGAGGTTTAGGTTGGACACCAGAAAATTTTTTCTGCCTGTCAAGGTGGTAAAACACTGGAATAAATTGCCTAAGGGGGTTGTAGAATCTCCAGCACTGGAGATATTTAAGAGCAGATTAGAGACACACCTGTCAGGGATGATCTAGACAGTGGTTGGTCCTGCCATGAGGGCAGGGGAGTGGACTTGATGACCTCTCGAGGTCCCTTCAAGTTCTATGATTCTATATGGTGAGTGACCACACAGCAAGCTCGTTTTGAAATCAGAGGCTTGTTATTTTGAAAGAATAACCCCTGCTTCTGATGAGGATAATGTCTATCTTGAAAAAGGGTTAGTGTGGATGTTCAGCTGCTATTTCAAAATAATTGACCTCCACAGACCTCTCACAGCTGCCCTTGTGACCACTCTGGCATAGCCAAGACAGACTTTAGAGCTGCAGGCAGAAGGGAAAGGGCTTGTGGCGCCACATGAACCCTGCCAGCACACAGCACCCTTCTGTGCAGCCATGGCAGACCACAGTGCTCACTCTGTCCCCCTCTGCCCCATCTGCAAGCACACCAGCAACTGCTTAAAAGTCCCTGGCCAGGGATGGAAAACGGCACTGGCCTGGACTGGTGCAGAGATCCTGGATCACATCAAGGTCTGGGGTGAGGAATCAAACCTCCAGGATCTCTGCACTAAATGCTGCTGCACTGATGTCTATACCCAGATGGCTGCCAGCCTAGCCCAGAAGGAGCATAGTTGCACCCAGGATGAGGTGTGCATGAAAATTAAGGAACTGTGGCTAGCCTACACAAAGGCCAAGGAACAAAGTTCCCATTCTGTGGCTGCACCTTAGACCTACCACTTTTACAAGCAGCTGGATGCCCTCCTGAGAGGGGGAATGGGCACCTCCCTCCCCTTGTAATTGACTCTGGCCAGGACACGCCCATCCTCAGCCTCTACGAGGGCAGGGCTGTGGAGGACGAGCAGGCCAGCCTGCACAGCATGTCCATCCCTCCCGGATGTCTCCCAGGGCTTGGACTAACCCGGAGAGGGCACTGCAAATGAGTTCCATCGCTTTCCCTAAGCATATGCAGGGGCCAGGCAGTGGGCAGCAGGGGGCTCACACAGTAGCCTGTGTGTGTGGGTGCACATGCAGCACTAGTCCAGAGCACTTGGCCCCCATGACACTCTCACAAAGGAATGCCTCACTCCTTCTTACAAGGTTCCTGCACAGGTCTGCCTTACTGCGGACTCCATGAAGGGACACCATCCCATCACAAGCCACCACTAAGGAGTAGTGTGATGGCAACATGCTTCTGGAGGGGTGATGGCAGGTGTCATCCAGGTGTCTTGTCATGGGAGAGCAGGGATGAGCTGCTTGCAGAGCTTCAGGAAGGTGGCCTTCTGCATGTGGAAGTTCTAGAGCCACTGTTGGTCATTCCACCACTCCATGATGATGCAGTCCCACCAGCTGGAACTGGTCTCCCAATGCCAGAAGCGCTGGTGCATAGGAGGATGGAAGTGAATGTGGTTCAGGAGCAGCTCCCAGGCCTGAATGAGGAGGTCCCCCATTCCGGGCTGGTCTTTGTGCTCCTGCACCACTATGTGGGCAGTCTGCATAAACTACGAGAAGGTGCAGAAGGAGGTCAAAGAGCCTGGTACTGCTTTGCAGCAGCTCCGGCTCCATGTTGGAAGTGCTGTGGTGTCTGCAAGGGTAACCAGAGCATGTGGTGTGAGTTTGCTGTCCCTTGAGGAGATAGGCAGTGAAGAAGAGTGTGAGAGAGAGCTGCAGAGAGGTGCCCCTTTAAGCACGAGTCTCCGATTCAGGAAGCAACTACAGGACATGACTGCTGTCCTGATATCCTGCCTGGAGTGCTTCTGGGGGGCTTTACATGTGATTCAGCCTCCAATCAGTGTGGATGTGCTATTTCAAAATACTTATTTTAGGAGTTATTTCAAAATAACTTTTGAAATAATCGTGTAGTGTAGACATAGCCTAACATTCCCTCCTATCACATCCCTCCCTTTTCATTTGATGAAAAACAATTGCATCCCACACAGATTCCATTGTCCTGTCACAATCAAACCCTGACTTTGCTTTGTTATAAGAGGAAGCTGCATACCGAATTTGGTGTCCCTGCCTCTTACTGTTTATGGAGGAGTAATTAAACAAGTGGACTGACAGACACACAGGCAGATGCACAAACACTCTAACATATGTAGTAGGTTTTTCTAAAGGTTTATGTAGCCTATGTTTATTTAAAATTTGGCTGGTGTTCATTTTCAGTCACTGACTTCCCATATCAATAGGTTGATGGACACCGTCAAATGGAAAGAAATCCAATTCAGAAATATGAATTTGCTGTTGCTTACATTTCTGCTAATAGTTGTTTTCACAATAAGCAAATTATTAATATATCGTAAATGTGTTTGTATGGCTCATATACTCTTTTATCAATATTAACATCAGTTTATCATCCATACATCTAATATATAAAGAAGAATGTTTGAATGTTTGTGCGCTAATAACTTGGGCACTATAAGAGCTACCACAACCAAACTTTGCATGGGGTAACCTTCCCGCCAGGAGAAGGTTTTAAGGTACTTTTGGCAGTGCGGGGAGAAGCGGCTTCCTAGGGAATGCGGTGGGGACAGTCACTCTCTCAGGCTGCCAGCGGAGGCATGAGGGGAGGGGCGGCGCTCTGAGCAGCAGCTGCCCCACTCGCCTTTACCAGGCTGTTCCACTGCGCGGGCGCGTCTGGGGCGAGGGAGCCCCCTTCTCCCTCCTGCAATGTCACTCAGCCCAGACCCCTC
The DNA here is from genome assembly GCF_049634645.1 of Pelodiscus sinensis. Lineage (NCBI taxonomy): Eukaryota > Metazoa > Chordata > Testudines > Trionychidae > Pelodiscus > Pelodiscus sinensis. The sequence goes on along the minus strand of NC_134715.1, from coordinate 56,775,156 downwards.
CCCTCCGGTGGTGGCCGAGGGTTGCGGAGTGGAGGGCTGGAGCTTGTGGCCGCTGCTAGGGGGCGGTTGTGGGCACTGCGGGGCGAGCCCTGCGGGGAGGTGGAGGCGGCTGTGCTGGGAGCGGCCTAGGGTCAGGCGCAGCTTCCTGGTCACATGGTGGGGAGCCCGGCACCTGCTCAGCGTGGCCCAGGAGAGAGGGGAGTCCCTGGGGTGGCCCCATAATGCAGCAGGTAGCGGGGTGAAAGTGACTGGTGGGGTCGTTGCTCCCCATGGCACCTGCAGCCCCAGGCATGAGCTGGGCCGCCCTGCCCACCGTAGGTCCTGTGCTCGCTCCTTCCCATCCGCCCCTCACATGGGGCACCCTCAGCAGGACCCCACCGCTCGCCCCAAGCAATGCTGGGTAACTGCAGCTAGTAGAGCTATAAACAGAAAAGTTAGCAGACAGTGAATTCTCAGTCTTTGCTGGAAAGTGTAAAAGCATAGGGAAAAATAAGGGCAGGAAAATTTTAAATGTAAATGTTATGAACTTATTGTGGGGTGGGTGTCTATGGCCTGAGATGTCACAGAATGAGGCTTTTATTTTCTAAGCTGCTGTAGGAACAATTCATTCTTGAATAACAAATTATGCTGAAAAGATATCTATGATGTACAGCGTCTGTTTGGCTAAGAATTTGTAAGCTTGATTTAGAATGTATTCACAAGTTTCACGGAGCTCAATTCAGCATGCTTGTGGAAAGCTAAGAGAAATCTTCTGTGCAATGCTGCTACTACACAGCATATTTGGAGTAATTCCTATTCTGCATTCATTACAAATGAGAGGTAATAGAATAGGGATCTGGATTGTTTGAGAGAATAGCCAGCTCTGTTGGAACAGAGAATCACAAATAGCAGCTCACAAAACTGTGAAGTACATAACTGAGTGGGATGAAGTGTTTCATGTTGATAGATGAAAAAAGTATTTAGTGTAATGATGTATAGTACTTGAACTTAAGTACTGATGCTTGCCAGTGTGGCCTGAGAAGTGTGTTCTGGCCTTGTTTAATCTATATATTAGATATGTTGCTCTATACCCTTCTGCAAGTAAAACTAGGTTTACACTGTAGAGACAAGTTGATCTAAGCCAGGAATTTTCAAACCTGGGTCCTCCATCCATGAGTGGGGCTGGGAGCAGGAGCCCTGTGATCTGGGGACTCCCCTGACTGGATCCGCTTCATCAGTTAACAGATTAAATGTTAGATTAACCTAACATTTTTAACTGATTAACTGGGATTTTACATTCCTATCTAACACACATGACCAAATTCAACCATTGTATGCATTCACTATTGGTACACTACAACTGCATAAAAGCAACATTTATTAGACTCTTATTCTAGCCAGGTACGTATGCGTGTAGAATCTCTATTCAGTTGCCATTCGTACTTGGTCAGGATTAGGGGGAGGTGAATGTTTAGAATGTAAGAATTGTGTGGTAAAATATATGAAATTTACGACTATGTGAAACCAGCACATTGCCCTAGTAAGTCCCTTAAATAAGATTTAAGAAGTACAAAGGCCTGATACTTCTGCAGAGGGGTGAATTGCATACTACAGCCCAAAGCCTTGCTCTGCTCTGTGGCTTCACATGTTAACTGTTGTATAGAGGGAATGGTGCAGGATTTTATGGGAAGATACATAAGTTGCAACTTTCTTCTTTCTCCAACTGTATTATAAACTAGGATACGCCAGAACTGAATCAAGCCCATCAATTTTAAAATGCCTTATTGTTTGGAAATAATTGTTTTTGGTAGTTCTTTAATGGAAAATAAAGCAACAAATATGCATCTCTAGAGTCTCTTTTCATTCTCTGTGTCAGCTCCCACAAAAATATTTTTGTATCTATACCAGCGTTCACTAGCTCTTAAGATTTCTATTTTGTATGAGCCAAGCCAATAGGTAAAGATCTTAGGCCTATGTACTGGTAATCAAAGTCTGAACTTTGATGTCTGGGTTATTTTAAGTATGAACTTTAATAATAAAAGACCTACTTCCACAGAATAAGTAAGCATACCAAATTCAGCCCTGAAATATGTCTCCTGCATTGACCTTGTGAGACTCTGACATGTTTTTTCTGTCCCTCCTATGCAGAGAATTAGTTTGTCATGCTTGTGTCTGCTCCACTTCCACTGACTGTACCTAAATCTAGTATTTGGGAAGAGGTGACAGGAAGGGCAGTTTTTAAACTAATGCCTGACTAAACACACTTGAAACAAACAACTTGTATATGCTTTACTGTTTTTTACTAATATAAATAAACACATATGGTTTAGTGTAATATCCAGAGTCTCTGACTGGTAATGTACATCCAGTAAATTGTTTGGAGCTGTTATACTTCAACTTTTGTGTATTTTGAAGTTCTAATAATAATCTCTGAAGAGTAACTGTACAACTTTCATATCACATGGTACATGGTTGAAATTCAGTTTTTCTTTCTCAAATTATAGTGTATAATATTCTAACTCTAATTAGTAGGAGATGCAGAACCGAGCTTCATACATTGTTTGAAAATTTTCCCCTGAAAGTCTTGCAGAATTTTTTTTCTTGGCAGGTTTTTCTAAATGGATTTTAATTTAATTTTCCTTTAAACTCCATGCCCTGACGTCAGAGTGCCCATATACACTCTTATTCAAGGATAAGGTACAGCTTAGATCTCACCTGGCCTTCCTGTCCATAGTGGTATCAGCTTTCCACATGAGACAGTATATTTTCCTTCGGTCTTCTATGCCAAGCCCCATAAGACCAGTAAAGAAAGATACCTGCATGCTTTGGATGTCAAGAGAGTGCTTGCCTTTTACCTTGAGAGAAAAAAGCCCTTTTGTAAATTCTTACAGGATTTCGTGGCTTACACTGATCATATGAAGGGTCTTTCAGTATCTTCATAGAGGATTTTCAAAAGGATCACCTCCTGTATTTGCATGCGTTATGATAAGCAGGGCTTCTGCTTGCCCCCATTAGTGAGGGCATATTCTACCAGAGCTCAGATCTCATCCGTGGCCTTTCTAGCCCATGTCCTGATCTAGGATATTTGCTGTGGGTCAATGTGGTCTTCAGTGCACAAATTCATGTCCCATTATGCAGCAAGCCAGGGATGACACCATTTTTGGCAGAGCTGTGTTGCAGTCTTGCGTGTCCTTAAATTCCTGTTTGCCTCCTCTGATATTGTTTGTAGTCACTTATGTTGAATGGACATGAAGAAAAGTCAGTTACCTGTTTCCGTAACTGGTATTCTTTGAGATGGATTGCTCATGTTAGAATTATAGAACACTAGAACTGGAAGGGACCTCAAGAGGTCATTGAGTCCAGTCCCCTGCCCTCATGGCAGGACCCTGTACTGTCTAGACCATCCCTAATAGATATCTATCTAACCTGCTCTTCAATATCTCCAGAGATGGAGATTCCACAACCTCCCTAGGCAACTTATTCCAGTGTTCAACTACCCTGACAGTTAGGAAGTTTTTCCTAATGTCCAACCTAAGCCTCCCTTGCTGCAGTTTAAGACCATTGCTTCTTGTCCTATCCTCAGAACCCAAGGAGCTCTGTGATTTAAATTTGATACAGTCTCTCATCATCCACCACATTTTTGGGAAGCAAAAAAGGGTGGCTGTCTCAAGAGGCATTGTGCTCAAAATGTAGAGTGTTAAGGGTATGTGTGGACCTCACTGTAAGTCCAGGGTAAGTAGAACTTGAATTAGTAGAACCTGGGTTTATTTTATGACTTGAGTGCCTATACTCAAGTGTAACCCTAGTTAGAGATTGTTGAACTCTGGGTCCCAGCCTGGAGCTCCTCATCATGGTTGCCTGAGTTTGATCACCCATATCCCCGACTTCTTAGTACCCTCCCAAAGTATGGCCCTTTGTGATGCAGTTTGAGAAAACTTGATGGTACCTCATATTTGTCAAGAGGAGAAAGCAAATCAGACCACGGGATTGTGTGATGCCAGGGGACTTTATCTAGGCTCACACGCTGCGTCCCAGCTTGACTCAGGTTATGTCTACCCTGAAGTGTATCCCCAGGGTTTAAACTCTGGCTCAAGCCTAACCCGTCAGTCTGCACACAAATATCACTAAGCCATGGCTTGGTCCCAGAGTCTCAGGATCCAGTGATGGTGGAAGGTTCAAGTCTGAGTTAAGCTAGACTTGATGCTGTGTTCAAACCTCGCTTACATTGTATCCCTAATGGTCTCATGAAGTGTGTGGAGCTATGGTTGCAAACTGAGGATCGTTGGTATAGAAGCCTTGTAGTCTGTCATTTATTGAAGTTCACACAGCTGCTAAAAACTGTATTTAAAATGTTGCTAGAGCAGGGGGGAAAATCTTGGATTGGGGGGGGGGAGAGACAACAAAAAAACCTACCAATGACTTTTAATATAAAGGTTCCACGATTATTAAAATCTTATTTTCTTAGCTTAGAGACTGGTCATCATTTTCTTTCTTTTGGTTCACAGGCATGCATGTGAAAACATCCTATGCTTATATAATGTCTTAGTTGATGGCTATGAACATTACCCTTTTTCTGTACTAGATGGAATCAGACATTCTTAAATGTGTATCATGAATCCAAATGCTAGACTCTGTGTCTCATATGGAAGGCATCCTAGATAATTTAATAAGAGAATGGTTTATATGTATATGCACACGTGTGTTTTAATAATCATTAAATCAGCCTCTAGAACGCTATAGGGAACTATAATTCTCTGTTAAATTTTATACCTTAGTTTAAAAATTCTATAGAAAACAACTCTTTAAATCCTCTGGGGATTTAGAATAATTGCTTTAGACTCCTATTTATTTCACCGTTATTAGGTTCCATAAAACTTTTATGTAAGAGAGATAAGTGAACTGTGATTTTTGGAGAAGAAATATCTGAATTCTATCGGCGAAGATCTTGAGTGCTGCTGTGCACAATACGATGGTTATGAACTCTTAGGTGTCTGAGCTATAACAGATGCATAATCTACTTTATTTTTGTGGGTTGGATAGGGAGTGACATTTAAAGGGATTTTTTACTCTTGTGCAGAAATCTCGTGAATCAGAAAGAATTGAAACATACAAGAGTAGAGAAGGCCACCAGAGATAGACAGCTGCAAAGGAAACATCACCATTAGATTCAGGCAAGAGAATCCATCTACTTCTCTGACATCTTGTCCAAGCCAGAAAATACAGACAAAAACTAGTAGAGGGATTCAGGGCCAGACTAAGGGGTGGGCGAGCTGAGCAGCTGCCCTGGGTGCCAACCAATGGGGGGGCGCCTGATGGCAGTTGTAAGGGGCGCGCGGTGTCCCTTATAGCCGCCATCAGGCGCCGCACGCCCAGCTCCCGCGGCACTGGCCAGCAGCGCCCTTCCCCCCATGGCTGCGGGGCTCTGCACGGGCAGATGCTGCGCGCTGGGAGCGGGCCCGTGCATGCGCCGTGAGCCTGGGGGCAGCACCGCGTGCCCGGCCCTGGGGCACGAAAATGGCTCAGGCCGGCCCTGGAGGGATTATAAAAATCAATAAGTACCACTCAACCATATCTGGTATGAATGCCAAATTGGAGGGAAAAAAAGAACAAGTATTAATAATATAGTGTGGAAAATACATTCTTCAACAAGTCGTTTGAAAGGGTAGCTAATATGGCTTGTAAATCAGAAACCATCCTTGAACACTTAACCCCATTGCCATCAGTGTTAGTGAAGAATGTCTGTTATGATAAATTTTGGAACTACTTAACAAAAATATCAAAGGGGAATTATGTCCCTATATGGGACTGCAGGAGCCAGTGTAAGGTAATGGCTCCTATCTATTGAAAAGTAGTCCTGCCATTTAGTAATTTGATATGAAGTCACAACCAGTATTCCCTCTAACATTTTCTATCCTCGGGTGGGTTGGATTTTCTTTTGCAGAGGTAGTGTGTGTATGGATGCACACCACCAATACAAATAAAACACAAACACATAATTTTAAGCAGTCCATATGTGTGGAAGAAAATATATTCAAACAAGGGATATTTAACATGGAACAATGCATACAATATTTAATATGAAATTTAAATAAAAAAGAAAATTAACACTACTCTTGGAGTACATGTATCAACCTTTCTAACAGCTCAAGCTAGTACTTGCTACTTCTGACTCATAAGAGCCAGAATTTTACCAATTAGCAAAGATCTGTTCTTAATGTAATACAGTATACCCAGGGGCGGCCCTAGACTAGGCTGGTGCCCTAGGCGAAACATGCAATCTGTGCCCCCACCTCCAAACCTCTCAATAATATTGCGCCACCATTTGGCACCTCTTTTAACTTGGCGCCCTAGGTGACTGCCTAGTTCGCCTATATGAATGGGCCGCCCCTGAGTATACCAGTGTTTCCCAATTTTATTTGGCCACGGAACCCTTTTAAACTTGAATTTTGAGGAAGCCCTAATAGTCTAATATATGGAGCTGAAAAAGTAGACCACAAATAAGTAAGCATGATAATAATAAACAAATGCTAAACAAGGTCATGAGATCAATATTTTGTTTAAATGCACATATTTTTAAAAAATCACATATTAATTACTTTTTTAAATCATAAAATATTATTGTAATTGAATTTTCTTGCAGAACCATTATTTTCACTTTGTGGAACCCCGGGGTTCGGCGGAACACCATTTGGGAAACACTGCAATATACCATATTAGTAACATAGATTTTTTTTTAAATCATTAAGTTCAGAGTCATTTTTAGATATCTGCAACACTCTTAAAAATGTTGTTAAAAGAATCTTTTTCTTTCTTATCATAAACCATTAACACCTTATGTAAACTTTGTTTTGAAACAATCATTCAAATGTCCTGGTGCACACACTTCCCTTGCAAACCTGCTCCACCCTCATCTCAGTAAGAGAGCTTCAGGAGGTAGCCAAGTTAGTTTGTACAGAAAATAACAAATGGTCTGGTAGCACTTTAAAGACTAACAAAACATGTAGATCAGTGGTCTCCAACATATTTACACCCAAGATCACTTTTTAAATGACAGAATAAGCCAAGATCTACTACCCCGCCCCTTTCTCTCTATTTTCCTCCTCTCCATCACTTTCTATCCCCAACCCTTATACTGCTGGGCTACATCTACACTGGCATGATCTTGCGCAAAATCTCTTTTGCGGAAGAGTTCTTGTGCAAAAACTCTTCCAGAAGAGAGCGTCTACACTGGCATGTGCGTTTGCACAAGAGCATCCATGCCAGTGTAGACGCTCTCTTGCGCAAAAAAGCTCTGATGGCCATTTTAACCATAGGGCTTTCTTGCGCAAGAAATTTATTTTGCCTGTCTACACTGGCCTCTTGCGCAAGAACAGTTGTGCAAGGGGGCTTATTCCTGAGCGGGCACATCAGAATTCTTGCGCAAGAAGCCCTGATTTCATACATTAAAATGTTAGTGTGCTTGTGTAAGAACTCGTGGCCAGTGTAGACAGGCCCTGTTTTTTTCCCCCCAATTCTTCTGTAGGAAGAGGTTTTTTCCAACATTTGGCCTGTCTAGACTGGACCAAATGTCAGAAAAACCCCTTGTTTTGGAAGCTCCCTTATTTCTCGTGGAAAGAGGAATATAGGGGTGACTGAAAGAGCATGTTTGCTCTTCCACTTAAACGGGAATCCTGAAAAACTCCTGCAGTCTAGCCTTACCCTTGCTGGGTTGAGGCAGGATGTGTAGGCTCTGGGGTGGGAATGAGGGATTTGGGTGTGGGAAGGAGGTAAGAGGTGCAAGCTCTGGGAGGAAATCTGGATGCAGGAGGAGGTGGAGAAGGGGATGCTGGGTCAGGGAGGGGGCTTCAGGCCAGGCAGTGTTGGGGTTAGATGTAGGGTTGGGGTATTAAGCAAGCCACAGGCTTGTGGGTATGAGGGTGCAGAAATTTGGGTTGGGGTATGTGAGGGGCTCAGGTCAGGGGGTTTCAGTGTATGATATGTTCAGATCTAGGATCTGGGAAAAGGGGGAGTGCAGGAGTGTTATGATGCTGTGGGCAGATGGCGGGTTGGCCCTAATTGGGCCAGGCTTCATTTTTAAATAAAATACTGTGTCAAATACAAAAAGTTTCTGCATTGTCTTTATTTATGAGAAGGGTAGGGAACCTGTTTTGAGTCAGGGTCACTGACCCACAGAAAAGTCAGTTGGGGCCATACAGGTGAGATGCAAAATAAAAACTTCTCCAAAACTCCCACATGCCTCATTAATGTGGCCCCAACTGTGCTGGTGGGAGCAGGGGACATGGTATTGGGGAAGGGTGCCAGGGGATACTGGGATAGGGGACATGGCACTCCTCCCCAATACCAATGGGTTCTGGGACAAGGTGCTTTGGGGGGTCTGGGCAGGGGGAGGGGACAGGGACCAGTACCTGGGGATCCTGCAGCTGCAGGCCAAGGCCCAAGAAGTGAGTAGGCTGCTCCCCTGAGCCCTAAACAGTAGTGCAGTACCTGAAATACTGGTTCATTGCGTAGCCTGATGCCTTCCTGGGCAGGCTGGGAATGGAGGGGATAAAGAGTCCCGGACCGCGCCAGCTGGAGCTGGTGCGCTGGAGAATTTATTCCCCCCTGTCTTGGCGGTGGGAGGGAGGGGAAGAGTCCCAGACCGCGCCAGCCCCAACCTAAAATGCCGGTCCATTGTGCACTGGGGACTTTGTTCCCCTGCTGCTTTTCTGCACGCGGGGAAGGGGTTGGGTGTCTGGGACTGCGCCAGTTCTGTCTGCTCAGGAAGCACGTGCTGCCGCGGGGAGGGGAGGAGTAAGGCGCAAGCTTCTTGAGCAGTTGCGGTTGGTGTGAGCTGGGACTCCCCCCTCCCCTGCAGGCAAGCAGCAGGGGAATAAAGTCCCCAGCACTCCGGCTCCAGCTGCTCGGGCAGTGGGAATGGGGAAGACCACGTCAGCCCCAACTGCTTGGGCAGTGAGGGGGGCCCCCCAAAAGCTTCACGATCGACTGGTCGGGCCCCCAAGATTGACCAGTAGATCACGATTGACGAGTTGGTGACCATGGATGTAAATGGTATCTGAAGAACTGGGCTGTGCCCAGGAAAGGTCATGATACCATCTACATGTTTTGTTAGTCTATAAAGTGCTACCAGACCATTTTTTTTCCATTCAGCGAGGACTGCAGCTATTCAGACATCCCAAACAAACTTTCCCCGTCTTTACCTCACTGCACAGATGCCCGCACCCAGCCACTCTTATCTCCCTCCTTCCCAGGAGGCTTGAGAATGCAGTTTCTGCCTCTCCTCCTGCAGGGAGATTCTCTCAACTCCTCTCCCCACTGACTCATCAGCCAATTAATTACTTACTCACTTACTTCCTTCTTCCCTCCCCATCCCCCCAGCCACTAATTGTCTCCTTATCTCCCTTTTCACCAGCTTTCTTGAAGCTCCTCCATTCAAGCAGGCAGCGAGCTCAGTTCAGCAGCTTGCTCCGTGGGAGGCCCCTCCCCGCAAATCAGCTGAGCTCCCTGCCTGCTTGTGCAGAAGCCGAGCAGAAAACTGCTGCGCGAGTGTGCAGGCACGCAGCTTACAGGGAACTTTGGTCACAACCCCATGGTGTGATTCCCTATAAAATACTACAAAAGAGAAATAAAGGGGAAAAAATCCATGTTCAAGCTGAATGATTGTTTCAGAACGGGAGGATTAAAATAGAATCCTGCAAGCTGCCAAAATAGCAGTTGAGGCCACATAAATTCAGCATCAGAAAAATAGGTCTCCAAGACTTGAGCTAAAGAAAGAGGAATTTTCTCTTTGCTGTGAGATAGTAACAGACTGCTTAATTGCAGCAGCCACCCATTAGGAAGAGTCATGATCACGTTAATTAAGGCTGTACATTTGCTGAATTAAGAAAGCTCATCCAGAGAGTGTTGGGTCTACAAGACACTGGTGTCAGTTTGCAACAAACTGTGGCTGCCTACAAGACACTGTGGTAGGTAAAAGGGATTGAATATAGGAACTTCAGTGTCAAAGACATTGTTCTGCTATTTGAGGTCAGGGTAAACTCCTTAAGCTGTGACAAATAAAAGGCTGTTTTAGTTGGAGGCGGGGGAAACAGCCACAAGAATAAAAGATGATCACACAGCAGTAGGCCAGTTTATTACACTTTTTTCTGCTGTTGTGTGGCAGGACAAATTTAAGAACAAATCATGTCCTGATGCCAGATCCTGTGCTATAAATCAGCCTAGCTATATTGAAGTCAAAATACGCTTAGGACAGTCTTCTTCCTTTAGATATGTATGTACTTTTCGTCAAAACATACAATATAGAATCTTGCATCTCCCCTTGACGATAACAAAAATGTGATTTAACCAAAAGTGTGGTTTTATGCACTAATTATTTGGATACTGTTGTTTGAAACAGGAACTTTAGGAACAAATTTTCGTGAATATAATTTATTCCACATGTTTGCTGGAATAATGTATGTGGGTATTCTGAAGTGAGTAATTCCTTTGGAGCAGTCTGCTTATTGTGCATGGGATTTTACTAGTATTTTAGCTAACTCAGATTTAAAAATTGTACAACAATCTCGTCCTCAGGGAAATCATATAAACACATATCATTTATTGGAGGACTTAATGTCTTCAAACAAATTAATATTTCATATGAGACATTGTTAATATGGATGTTCCATAAACTATAAACATAAATTGAATATATAGGCATTTCCTAAGTTTCAAGTGCTTGACTTTTTAATAAAGGCTTATTAATGTAATTTCCTATTTTAAAAGAATAAACAGACAGACAAAACAGAAGTTCAGTCAGGAGAAATCATGTTGACTTTAAGGTGGGTCAATAGGATTTAGAGCTTTAGAGCCACAGTGCGAATGCCTCCTACTTGAATTAATGAAGTAACTGGTAGCAGCAGTGGGTTCTAATCCCACAGCTCCAGGATCCTGTCCTTCTCCCATGCTTCTATCCACCACTCACTGCCTTGTGCCTGGCTTTTCCCACCCCACATGCCTCTCTTCTACTCACTAGCAAAAGAAGGTGAGTACTGAGAGCAGGGGATTCTGAAGACATTCTTCCACCTTAGGCAAAACTTCAGGCTGCGTCTAGACTGGCATGATTTTGTGCAAATACTTTGAACGGAGAAGTTTTTCCGTTAAAAGTATTTACGCAAGAGAGCGTCTATACTGGCATGTGCCTTTGCGCAAAAGATTTTTTTGCACAAAAGCATCTGTGCCAGTGTAGACGTTCTCTTGCGCAAGAAAGCTCCGATGGCCATTGCGCAAGAAATTGCTGTCTACACTGGCCCTCTTGCTCAAGAATACTTGCGCAAGAGGGCTTATCCCTGAGCGAGAGCATCAGAGTATTTGCACAAGAACTACTGATTTTGTACATTACAAAGTCAGTGTTCTTGCACAAATACTAGCGGCCAGTGTAGATAGGCGGCAAGATTTTGCGCAAAAGCGGCCACTTTTGTACAAAATCATGCCAGTCTAAACGCAGCCTCAGTGAACCTCTCTCCCCACCTTTTCTGAGGAGTTGTCAGTTGGGGCATCCTCTCCATCTGCCTATTGCACTCCTCCCCTGTTTGCCTTGAACAACCCCCATCTGATGCCAGGGATAGTCGTATCCATATCCTCTGCCTGCATTCATATCCTATCCTGTAACCCTCTGCCCTTCTCCCAATATGTCCCTCCACCTTGCTGCGTCAACTCCTTGTTCAGCTTGTAGCGCCGAGTAATTGCATTGCTAGCCGAGAGTGGTGACAGAAGTTGGGGCACAGTCGGGGGATGTCTGGATAGTAAGGCCTGCCAGGGTTGAGTATGGACCAGGAGTTGCAAGTTGGGGGCTGACATGGAGTCAGGTGGATCACTCTGAGGTTGAAGCCCTGACAGTGCTCGTAGTGCCCTCTATATGCAGCCACAAGTTGCTCAGTGCCTCTGTATTGACCATGATTTTATCCAGGGCAAGGATAGGCACTTGCAGGGGAGGGATGGTGGTACTTCCCTAGAAGATTGGCAGGTGGCGCTTCCCTAGAAGATTGGCAGGTGGCCACTTCTGGCTCCTTGGCACCCCAACCGGTGACTGTCCCTTCCCTTGAGAAGGCCTGCCAGCCTCATACCTGACCACTGCCATCATCTATGCAAGGAAGTGGGGCAGGTCCCAAAATCTGTTGCCTTAGGGTGCTGCCTACCTTGCCTATATCTAGGGAAACCTCTGCTAGAGAAACTGTCTCTCTCTCATTTCTTGTCTGGTGCTACTGTGTCTGGATTGCTAGGAGCAACTATTGCAAGGAAAGTCCTGAGCAGGCAACAATTCATATGCTAACTCCTCTCCTGAAATAGAAGATCTCTCTTGTGTTGGATATGCAGCTGGAAATGTACTTCCTCCTCCTCTGCCCCATGCTAGCTAAGACCAGAAGGCATTAATCTCAGTGCATATACAGTATGTGAAAGACACCATATGGAATACTGGGACATATACCCTGATAAACTTACGATTCCAAAGCCAAAATGTAGAATTTGCAGTTCAGAAGGAGGACCACAAAGGAGGAAGAAAAACTTTTGTTGTGCTTCAGCAAAATATTACAATGTTTGGGATTTCTTTTGTTATTCACTGTCCTGTTACTTCTAGCTTCTTTCCCTCATCAGCATAGTTAGTACTGGAAGCAGCCTGACTTGCTGTTTTTACATTGAATTAGTTCAGTGTTAAATGCACAGCAGTGAGAGACCCAAGGAAGAGACGTGGACTGAAATTCTGGAAATGGAGAAATACATGAAAATCTTCCGGAACACTTTGCCCTCTCTATACATTATGGTAAATCTTTCCAGGCACTTGTTTTGGAAAGATAACTAGTCACTTCAGGGTGTAATTGCTTTGTCCAGATGTTAACAATCCTAAAGGGGTACAGCCTTAGTCTTTCTTACTGTACTGGGACATAACACTTAGTAAGTTAATAGTATTAGCATAGTTCATTTCTGCGCAAGAGACTATTACTGTATTCATTCCTCTTCCCTAGAAGTTTCACCTGTTCTGCATTAATATAAATCATTCCTTCATTTTTCACTAGGGATATTACATCACAGATCTCCATTTCATATATCATTCCTTTCTTTTTCTAATTTATTATGCGCAATATAACAGAAAAATGGAGCATTAGGAAAAAGTGATGTTCAGAAGCCTAAAACTATATAACAAAATTAAAAGTTAGATGACATGAATGACAACTAGAGGCATATTGAGCGCCTAATTAATCACAAAACTATGTTTCTTATTATGTCTATATGGGAAGAGTATTGTGTAAGGTAGGTTTATCTGATTTCAGATTTTATTTTCCATTAAGTGAGATCATATTTCCATGAATTCTATTAAACTAGAATACATATTACTATCCAATATGAGAAGTAGAACATGGCAGTAGAAGATTCTATATTATAAATTATTAGGTAACTTTAAACTATCAGAACCCAGATTAAGGTTCAGTGCAGCAGAGCACAGCATACAAGTTGAACCTCCGTCGTTCGGCACCCTTGGGACCAGAGTGGTCCTGAACAAGGGGCGGCAGCTGCTCCCGGAGCGTCCCAGCTTCCTGGCTGACCAGACAGGCTCCGCTCCCAGCTGTGCTCAATCTCTGGGGCTAGGGCTCTCTGAATCTAGCAACATCGGTGGTCATGTTGAAGACTGGAACAAACAGTGGTTTAATAGAATAATATTTCCAAAAGTATTAAAAAGTTTCATTTATGTGCAGTTTCTTTTTATTGACCCTGTTAAAATTTTAGACTAAAATTCATTATCTCAATATTTTTAGATTAGATTTAATAATATAAACTAAAAACCAAACTAATGATTTACTTTCTTTGCTTCTAAGTCTCAGGGGGTAGCTGTGTTAGTCTGTAACTAAAAAAACGTGAAAAACAACAATAGTCCTATTTTTGTTAGTCTCAAAATTGCTACAGGACCATTGTTTAAGTTTTCTTGCTTCTAAAGAACTTGCTCAAATGAAAAGTGCTTTTAGTAATGCAGCTGGCTTCATTGGGTGCTTGGAAAAAGCTTTTGTTTTTTGTCAGCAGTATTTGCAGTTTCACACTTACCAGTGAGGAACATTTAATGTATGTTATCGTGACAAATGCAGAACACTAATCCTGATGTGATTTATTTTTGGTGTGCTGCAGGGTTTTTTTGTTCCAATTAAGTCACCCAGAGCTTTTCTTTTTTTGTAACACTGCCCCGGAAACACTCAAGCACAATCTGTCTCTTTTTCTCAGTCTTAGACAAGAGAGTGGTGCAGACTAAATTTGCTATTTTAACCTATTTTAATATTTTAAAGAAACATTGGCATCTTTCATACTTTCAGTCAGGGGTATTGTTACCAGATTTGCCCAAAACTCTGGGGTATGCTCATTTATCAGGGTTACCCTTATGGGACTGGGGGAAGGTTAACAGTTCTATCAGTGTGCTGTTGGTGCTTACTTGGGCTCTCATATGGAGCTGAATTCTCCCTGCTGCCAATTCCCCCTCCCACTGGAGCTCTCCTGCAGGAACTAGGTTCCTCAGGATGGGGTTCTTCCCACCTTAGCAACACACACAGACACTCACACCCACTAACAGAGCACGTCTGAGAGGACTGGGTACTCAGCACTCACAAGCTGACCCCCTCATATGTCCCTGGACTCAGCTGGCTGGGTTTCACAGCAATGCCACACTGCACCCTCATGTGCCTTTGGACTCTGTGGGCTGGATTAAACAGCACTTTAAGCTGCCATCCTCATAAGCCCCCAGGTTCAGCACCCCTTATCCCCACTTTCACACCACAGTCATTCACAGGTAAACCACACGATGAGCAAACCCCACAGGATTTTGGGCACTACAGGGATCTTTTGCTTGGGTACAAGAAGCGTTGTTGCAGAGCGAATGGGGAAGCCAAAACAACACCCCTTAAGGAAGAGTGAGCAAAAGAGAAAGAAAGAGAGAGAAGCAACCAGTTTAACAATGAAAGTGATTTATTTCTGAGTAGTGAATAGATATCAAACAGTTAATCTAACAATTACAATATTAAATCTAACAATTGAAGCTGATTACACATGTTAGGTAACCATATAACAGTTTACACAGGGCAGGGTCAGGAGGCCATGCTTAGAGAGATAGTTGAGAGAGAGAGAGAGAGAGAGAGAGAGAGAGACCTCACCACTCCACGGAGCTTGCACTGATCGGGGTTCCCAGATGATGATGGTAGCCGGGGGTCCAGAGGGCAGGAGAAAAGCAGGACAGAGCCCCCAGCACCATCAGACAGGAGATGAAGAAGTCTCAATGGAACTGATGCAGTTTAAGTCCAGGTATCAGAACAGTTTTCTTGGGGCAAGGATAGGAGTTTTTATAGGGATAGTTCAAAGAGAAAGAGGAGAGACAATAGAGATTGATCACCCCTGGTTATGGGTGATGTTCCTTGAACGAGCTCACAATGCAACTTGGCAGTTTCAGTATTTTAGATGTCAATAGGATCGTTACTAGAATTGGTCTGATAATGACTAATTTGGGTGTGAGCAGGCTTAGGTTCATTAGCATCTGGAGCAGGGATTTCCCATCAGGCAGTGCTTCTCTGCTTTCGGTGTCCCATAGTTCAGTGCGGTTCCTGCCTTGGAAGAGCTGCTCTCCATTCTGTATGCTAATGAGATGTCCCTCTGTTCCATCTTTAATGTAAATGAGGCTGGGGTGTTTCCTTAATTGTATCACCCTTGTCTGAAGCAGTTTAGGTGTGTCTTCCCTGGCCTTTTCTTTGCTTTGTCTTTGATTCTAGCAGAGGCCTGAGGGAGGGGAATGGTTTTCCATGAGTGTCACTCCCTGACTCCCCAAGAGCACAAGGCTGACAGGTGACCATGTTCTGGTTCCCCAATAATCACAGAGCTGGTGGGTAACAGTATGTGTGGGCATCTGCACAGTAGCTGGAAAAATTTTCCCTTAGTTGTTGTAGGGTTGGCCTCAGTACCCCATGGAATGGTGCCGAAATGGTTGCTGATATAGGGCATTGCCAGCCCTCCCCGCTTCAGTTCCTTCTTAACTGCCAGTGACGGTAAGCAGGAGCTTCCCCTGCTCATCTCTTGCTTTGCAGACAGACTCTCACTTTTCTCATTCCATTGATTGATATTAGTGGTTATCTGGTATCTGGAGAGCAGTGGAAGCTGGCAGTCCTGCACAAGGCCAGAAGACAGGAGTGCAAGTTGCCAAGTAGATCGTGCTTGAACAGTTTACCCAGATAGCATTGTTACTGCCATCCAACTGATGGAGAACTATCTGGCGACCAGGTCCCCAGGGGCAACCCCCCCCCTCTCTTTGAGCTATAGAGTGACTAAGGGCACCATGATCCTGATGGATGGAACTATTTGGGGGGCCCAGGTCCGAGGGGAACTTTGGCTTCCTCTGCCCATCCCCAAGCCCCGACGGGGAAGCTGGCCCATCCCCATCCCCTCAGGTACCCAGCCAGAGGAGACAACCAGAGGTGACACCCAGAATTGGGACTTCTGTTTTACGTGTGGGGGCTTTGGGTATTGATTGAGTGACTGCTCATAAGTGGATTGTAATTTTGCAAAATTCTGGGCCCCGCAAACACAGGTATGCCTTCAAGACCCTGCAACACTAACCATCTCACTGTGGGTAAATGGGACAGAGGCAGTTGGGCTGCTTGACTCTGATTGTGCTCAGACCCTGGTGTGGCGCGCTCTGGTGCCTAACATAGGCCCTCCTCAGGGCACCACTAGGTTTCAGTGTATCCACAAGGATGTGAAGGCCTACCCCCCGCACCCAAGTGACCTTAAGGGTAGGGAGACACGAGGAGCCTTTGAAGGTCAGCCTGGCTGCAATCTTTGCTTACCAAGTGAAACTGGGCAGGAACTGAGAGTATTTTGGAGAGCTCCTCCTCACTGAGGAGGGGGAAATTTGGACTCTTGGGGCCACGCTCTAAACTTAAGACCTATACTTGGACAATTGGCCAGAATTCCTAGGCCTGTGGCACCTGTGGCAGTTGTCTGCACCCTTTTCCTACCAGCTAATTCTGGGACCTAACCACTAGGTCACCCTGCTGCCATGGAGACCCATCACATGGCACAAAGACCAATTTAGCAGTTCAAAACATTGAAAAGCAAACTGATTGAGGCTGATATATATACAAAATAATCACATTAGAAGTTTTTATAGAAACTGTCTTACTGAAAGAGTCCAACAGTCCATCAGGTTCAGTATTCTGTCTCTGACAGTGGCCAATGTCAGAAGCTTTTAAATTTTGAAGAAAGTGCCTCCTAATGCACTTTGCTGTTGCTCAACTTATGTTGGGATGAAGTTTCTTAAAAATCCCAGCAGGTGATCAATTTGTATGCTCAAGTATAAAATGGTGATGACTTTTAATTGTATCCCAGGTAATTTAATCCATAACAGTGTAAATACCATTTCTGTTTATTTACGTCCAGCTATTGTTCATGTTGGGTAGTGTCTTATTCTGCAAGCAGGTCCACTGACTTTGGCAGGTGTTCATGGAATACAGTACTATTCAATTTGAGTAAAGTTATCTAAAACTGGCCTTAAAATTTCCTATACTCTTTTTCAAATTTGCAAAGCTATTTGTCTCAATATTATACCATGGGGATGATTTCCATATATTGTTTTTGAGTATCTTAAGGGTTTCAATTGTACAATTTTTTGTTGAGTCTTCATATCCATAGTGATTTTTGTGAAGATACTTGATGTATTTTTGAACAAAATATTTTGAACAAATCATTTGAGCTATTTGCAGTATGTCTTCAGATGTATGCACACGTAGTTAATTCCCTCACTCACTGAAACCAAATCCCAATAATGCGAGAGTGTAAAGACTAGAAGCTGTTTCTCATCCAGACTTGAAAAACATTGTGAGGAGATTTATTTTATCTTGCAGTAGCTGTCAAATTTTTCAGGTGTCGGTATTGCTGGAAATATTCAGGACCTGAACAGTTGTCAGGTGCTCAAGTGCCTTCATCTGATGAGCTCCAAACAAACAGGTCTGATTTGATAGTGAAGCCCTCCTCCCCCCACTTTAGTTGTCAAACAGGATACTGAGGGCACGTCTACACTGCAACATTGCTTTGAAATAACTAGTGCTATTCCAAAATAACTAAGTCCGTGTCTATAGAGCAGGCAGTTATTTTGAAATAGTGTCAAAAGACTGTCAAGCTGGAGGACTTCTTACTCCTATAACACTTATTGTATGAGGAATAAGGGAAGTCGGAGGAAGAGTGCCCTATTTTGAAATAAGTGCAGTGTAGACACTTCCTATTTCGAGTTATGGTATTTCAAAATAAGATATGCAATTGACATAGCTCAATTTGTGTAGAGTATTTCGAGTTAAGCTCTGCAGTGTAGATGCACCATGAGTCTTCTCTGTGAAATAAGAGCTTAAGGGAAAATAAGATATGTAACATCTGCTTTTCAGTTTCTCCTAAGAAGTTTCACAAGCTTCTATGTTGTGTTCAGAGGCCGTAGATATTAAGTTACTTGATTACATGACAAAAAGACCTTGTTCTCTCCTCTGGTCTGGGTATCTTTTTCTGCACTTTACCTGAATGATGACTCATTACATGGCTGTTGTGCTCAGTTCAGCCTTTGCAGAAATAGAAACTGCAGCTATCATAAAAGAGCTGTTTTCACAACCAAATGCAATACCAAATCTATATGACATAAGTGAATGTGAATTATTTTTGAAAATTTGAAACGAAGCAATAAAGAGGGTTTTTTTTGTTCCTCTGGCATTAGAAACATGGCAGATGTCTTTACAGTGGTGATGAAATTCTGCATGCATTATCTTTTTGGACAAAAGCAATCAGTGTTGGCAAGTTCTTGCAGTAGTGTTACTGACCTGTTTCTTCTCTGGATTAACAAGTGTTTATGTAACATGACAGGCAGAGCTTTGGTGCCACTTTCTTGTTCAGAATACTGTATTGTGTTGTATGCCTGGTAGTACCAGATGACATACACAAAGAAGCTATTAAAGAATAAAATGAAACACTGTTGTTCTAACATTAATGATTAGAGAAGAGCATATTAAGTCTAATTCACTGTGCTAGTTTTTTATGTGGTGATTTAGGAAAAGGATCTGTTTTCCCTAAGCAGGCTGAAAATAAGAATACATTTCTACGATAAATGTTTTCAGGGGTTTAGTTTTAATTATTTGTTTGACTAGTAGAAATTACTACATCAAAAGGATACTTTTACTACTTTTCTGTGTATTAAAGTATTAATCAGAAAACACATCACTGTTCCCCACTGTCTTCCCTCCCCCCCGGCCTTCCCCTCCACGGAGATGTGCTGGGGGGAACCGGCTTTTAAATCGGCTTCCCCCAGCCCCGGCTCCTGTATCTTCCTCCCCATCCCCCCCACCCCCGCCACCTCTGATAAATCATAGATGCCTCTTGTAATGGACCGGGCCGGTCTGGGCACAGCTGAGGGCGTCCACTCAGGGCGAATTGCTCAAACTAGGGGCTCCTTACAGCCCCCAGACTGGTGACCTTTCCAAACAGGCCACAAACCAGTCCCACAGAGCACTTCAGCTGTCTGCCTGAAGCCTCATGAGCAAAACCCCTCTGACACCCCAGCAATATCTGTGCCCCAGATGGCTCCGGGCCTCATACACAGGTGAGGGGGGCGGTCTTAGAACCCAATCCCACCTACCCCAAGCAAGTTCTGTCCGGTTCCAAGAAACCAGCCACAGATCCCAAGTCAATTTATCCTCCGGATCTTACCCACAAATCACGCTGAGCCAATCCTTTAGCATCTAACATTTAAAGGTTTATTGCTACCAGAAAGAAAAGCATGAGAGTAAGGTTGCTAAAGAATCATACATTACATGCATCGAATCTCTCAGTTCTCGATGCAGGCTCTAGCAGAGATGTTATAACTGCTGGCTTAAAAGTCCTTGTTGAACATCCTAGGTCAGGATGGGTCCACGGTTCTTTCTGGCTCTTCAATCCCTGCACTGCTGAGTGCTGAGCTGAGTACCAAGATGGAGTTGACATATTTATACCTCCTTCCTGGTCTCTTCTTGGCTGCAGCAGCTCACCTGGCCAGCGGCCTATTCCTGTGTTCCCTGCTGGTAGCCCTTATGTGTCAGTCCCCATTCTTGAGGTGTATCCTTAGCCCATTGAGTGCTATTGTCCCACAGAGCCTCGCTAATTAGCATGTCCATAGGCCGGGCTCTGCCCAATGCTCAACCACATGCAGAGTAATATTCAGTATCCATACAAAGTACGTGCTGATAACTTCACACACAGACATTATATGATCACATGAATAGCGTACATAGGATTTGCAGACAGTAAGCTTCTATTCAACACCTCACATAGCCTCCTTTTATACCATTTTTGGGGCCAACATCCCCACCTATGGGTGCAGCAGTGATCTGGTTGCTTCCCTCAAATTCAGTAACGTGACACCTCTCTCTCAGCTAGCTTATCTGATGGTTGACTAGTCGAATAATCACTTACATCCCTAATATTAGCAGGAAGTTGTGCGAAGGAGAAATAAAGGACTTAGAGTTTTCTGTTCTATCCATTTGGTACCTTTTATGGGAACTAAATTTATTGAGAGAAAATATCTGCTTTAAAAGGTTCCCATAAAATTAATAATGCCTCATTACATTTATTTACATTTAAAGATTTAAATAAGAGTTCACATGATATAGCCTGGTCACCCAAAAAATGACTGCCAGGTGACCTTTAAAGGCTGACAAGAACTGTGTAATTGAGAACAGATTAATCCAATAGACACAATATAATTAATACTCAAGAATTAAGTCCTGAGAAAGAAGGAAAGTAGATATACTTACATACAGCCCATCCAAAGTAAATAAAGACTAAGACCTCTACAGTAGTTGGGATTTATGGATTTCTGATGCTAACCATAAAAAAGAACTTATATCAAATATACACTAGCTTAAAATTAATTCAAACATTTGTAATTTTACATCTATATTTTAACTTTATGTGTTTAAGCATGTTAATATGAGACAGCTGCTAGAGCTTTGTATGGAGACAAAATCCACGTGATGAACCTTATTTCATTTGATCAGCGGGATTTAGTGTTGTTCATGCTTTATCATGCTGTAATGAAATGCTGTTTCAACCCAGAACATAGGTCTGACATTAAACTAATATTTATTTAAATGTTATCAGAAATAATAATTTTTTTTTCAGTTCCAGCTGCTCAAGGTTCAAAACTTTGAGTAATATCTAACATCAAGCTGAGATGGCTTATACTTTCAGATTAATCATTCCCCCCCAAAAAGTATACACAATTTCAGAAGGAGGTAATTTCTGACTGACAAACATGGCATATAAATTAAATCAAATAATTTCTTAGCACAGCATCAATAATATTAATCCTTGTAAAGGCAAAAAGTGTTGCTGTTTTTTATTTTATAAAACTACAGTTTTCTTAAGAGTCATAGGAAGAGCACATATGAACAAAGATAGATAACTGGCTCAGTTTTAGGGCCAAAAATCTATTAGATAGTGTTACCTAACTTTGTTGTCTTGTATACCACACTCATAGAAGTGAACGCGTTGTTTGTATGCTTGTAACGGAGGGCAGAATTTGGCTCTTTGACATCTGAGTTGACCTTTCTGCAGAGTCCGTCTTGACTTATTCATTGAATGTAATCAGTAAAATTACTAAGAAAATGTAACAATTGAGACTATTCCTACATTGATTTCATTGGGTTTTTGCATATCTAAAATACATGATATTTAACTTATGTATACCCCTCTGCTCTACTTAATTTCAAGAAACATCACTCATTTTAGTCCAAGAGTTACCTGTATTCCACCCCAAATTGGTGCCCCTGTAACTTTTATTGTTTCTAAATTATTTACCTCTGAAATAAAGGACCAGTGACCTGACTACTTGTTGTTTGTTACAGAATAACGTGGCTACCCCTCTGTTGCAGAATTATTTAAAGAAATAAATCCCACCACATTTTAAATTTCCTTAGATTTATCCTTTTTTTCATTCAACATTGTGCTTTGGCAAATTGTGATGTGGGTGAGGATTTTCAGATTGTCATTTTATTAAAAATTATCTATGGCTGGATATTGAACTCAGTAATTTATTGAAACAAAAAACAGGACTATGTAGCACTTTAAAGACTAACAAGATGGTTTATTAGGTGATGAAGAGCTCATCACCTAATAAACCATCTCGTTAGTCTTTAAAGTGCTACATCGTTCTGTTTTTTGTTTCAGCTAGACCAGACTAACACGGCTACATTTCTATCAGTAATTTATTGTGATACTCTTTCTATGTGACCTTGGACAAATAACTTAATATTTTTAAGCCTCAATTATTTTTTCTGAAAAAATGGCTATAATAATACCTGCCTCACTTACATGTTGTGAAAATTAAGATATAATTGAGCACATAGTGATAACCAGTTTTGCTGAATTTTAGTTTTGCTGAATTTCTTCTGTGATGGGTTGAATCACTGAATTTCCCTGGTGGTTGTACTAATCATTGCTAATGGGTGTGCTAATCATTCAACTGACATCCGCCTTTCTTCCCTCTGGGGCTTCCCAGCACTCCGTCCTGCTATGCCAGCATCAAGGCACAGAGTTGGGGTTACTGCTCTCTGCAGAGCAACACAGAGACTGAACCAGTTCAGCTGGAGTGGGGGACTCCGCTATAAGGGCTAAGCACTCAGGAAACCAACCCCAAAAGGGACCAACCCCCCAAATAAATCTGTATTACTCTGTGTAAAAGTTTTACACAGTGAAAGCGTATAAGATGTCTGCCCCCCTTAGCAATGAAATGGTTTATTTCACCATCTGATATTTTGCATGGCAAAGGTTGTTATTGTTTTCTTTAAATGTAGCACTGTAAATAAATGGTTATGGGAATAAAGAACACAGATTACTGTGTGTAAGCCTCACAAATATAGGGAAACAAATCAAAAAGTTTATTTGAGGAGAACCCAAGTACAAACATTATTATTTCAAAACATTCTCACTGAAGTGATTTTTGCGGGATGATACAGGAGCTTTGGAGAAAATATTTGTTGCTGTTTGATACAACTACTTTTGAAGCTTTTGTCAGTAAATCTCTTTATCTTGCTGGTAAATCTCATTGAGTGTTGCTGTACAGCCCCATGGATAATTCCAATAATCCACTGTTTGGCAATTGTGCCTTAGTATTTGGTGATCCTGTTTATCTGAGCACCTGCCAATGTTCAGTAATCTACTTTCTGTAATACATGCTGCTGTTTATATTGACAGAACTTAGTTTTTATTTTCTTATTATTTAGATACATAATATTGATGTTTGTTTGATTTTAAATTTTATCTGTGTACATTTTCACAGTTGTGGGAAATTGGGGGGAGATCAAATAATGGGGGGGAAGGTCAGTTGATAGTTATTTAATGGCAGTAGACATTGAGATTAAAAAAGAAAGCTTTATAACCATTAAAACACAAAGTTCCAACATCATATCTCAAAATGATGTAAATAGCCTTAAAATATGTTTTCAAACATCATATTTCTTTATTTCTTACTTTGCCTATCTGTAAATTTTTATTGTCAATGGAAATATTTTTTCATTGCCTTGTTGTGATCGAATCCATCCCAGCCTATTTATGTTTATGATAAAAATAGGTCTACCAAAAATGAAGAATAAAATCTATGGACATATTATCTGTGAGCTTTGGCTGCCACAGACATGATTATCATGTTCAGTATTTCCAGGTACACTTTTAAAATCTCTCTTGCACTTGCTTAAAATATGCTTGTTTTATAGTTTATACCATTGAACCTGTTCTCTTGTAGATATAGCATGTGTCATGGCCCAGAATATTTATGCAGAAAAGGCTATTGGAGTACTAGGATACAGATGTGGAAGGAGCTCAAATGACAGGATTCTGAATCTTCAATACGGCAAGGACCATGGATGTTCCTGGACCACACAGCGCCCAGGAACAGGGAGGTCTGGCGGCAGGGCAGAAGTGCTGTAGGGGACACTGGCAACTTAGCCAAGAGCCCTGTGTCAGAGAGGGAGGAGTTCTGTTCCCAGCAGCAGCTGTGGAGCTCTTGCCCCAGCGCTGTTCTGACTCAGCAGCAGGGGAGCTTCAACCCCAGCAACAGTCAGGGAGCTCTGGCCCCAGCCACTGAGCTTCATTCCGGCCTTGCCTGTGCAGCTCTGGCCCCATCTGTGGAGCCAGGAGGCTGTGGAGTTCTGCCCTGGGGCGCTGCTAGCATCTAGAGAGCCCAGGGGCTGGGGCAGCAGTGGGGGCAGGCTGGCACTCTAACCCAGTGACAGCACAGGCCAGGAGGTGTGGGACATCTTCTAGTCTGGCAAATCTCCTTGTTCAGGACCAGTCAGGTCCCAGGGGTGCTGGACCAGCGAGGTTAAACCTGTAGCATGGTGATGAAATCAAGATTACATTTCCACTTTCTATCACAAAAATATGAGTTGTTCTTCGAGTGGTTGCTCACGTCCATTCAAATGAGGTGTGCGCGCACTGTGTGCATGGTTCCCGGAGCGTTTTTTCCTGCAGCTGTACCCGTCGGGCTGGCAGGTCGCCCCATGGAGTGGTGCCGCTAAAGCGGAGCATAAGTACCCCCTGCCAGTGCTCCCCCTCCTCAGTTCCTTCTTACTGCTCGTGATGGTCGTTGGAGCTTTGCTGTCTCATACAGATCCCAGCTAGGATAGTTTGTTCTCCCGTTGGCAGTTAGTTGTTGTTGTTGTTTGTGTATTGTAACTGTTAGGTACTTAGTTAGTAGTTGCAGTTCTTATCTCTCCCCTCCGGGGGAGGGTGATGCCAGGCCCACACGGCTTTGAACTTTGTGCGTCCTGTGCTAAACCAATGCCTAAGGGAGACCCTCATGACGCTTGTCTAAAGTGTCTGGGAGAGTCCCACCTCACAGACTCGTGCAAAATTTGTCGTGGGTTTAAACCACGTACAAAGCGGGAAAGGGATTCCTATTTAAAGCTGCTGCTTATGGGGTCAGCTTTCCAACTGGCATCATCTAGAGAGACCGTGGTGCGCAGTGCACTGGCTTCGGTGTGGGAGGCACAACTGGCCCCTCTCATACCGGGGTACCGAATATGTTGGCACTGAGGACCAGTCGCAGTCTCAAGCTCTGAAAGGGTGAAGATCACCTGGTCATAAGGCACATGGGGACCGTCACTGTCGTTCTCCAGGCCTGAACTCTCCCGGTCGTAGGGGCACACAGAAGAGGAGGACTGACCCACCACGGGTGCAGAGCCTGGGTCCGATTCCAGTGCACCGGCCCTCTGCTCCGGAGGCCTGCTCGGCACCAGTAACTTCGGAGGCACGGGCATCGCTGCTGGCACCATTGTTGGCTGCGGAGTCAGCACCTGCACCGACAGCGTCGATGAGGGCAGCGACGGATCACCGCACTGCACCGGTGGGGGCTGCTTCACTACTGGCACCAGCGCTGGCATCCGCGGCAGCACCTGCTCCGATGCCTGCACCAGCAACACTGGCACCGGCACAGACACCAGCACTAATGGCACTGTTCCAATCAGTCCCTGCTCCCAGTTCGGTATAGCAGTTGCCTGGCACCGGAGTCCCGGCACCGCCGTTATTGCGCCCGCCTGTATGAACCCATGCGGAAAAGCCGCGTCTAATGCTTTGTATAAGCCTACTCTCACTCCCGGGCAGCCCGCCACATTTTCTGTTTCTTGTTGAATTTTCTAGTCTCATTCCTGCCTTCACCCAGATCCACTGACTCTATTTAGATTTTCTCTTAATAATCTTAAAATCTTTGAAATTAGAAAGATCTACTGGGTGACTTCTTATGTCCATCTGCCACTCCAGAATTGTCCCATATCTTCTAATTTCTAGAGTTTAGTGATGTTGGGCTCAAATGTGAAGCAGTGGAGCTCCCTTACTGACTAGTGAACAATTGAACAGATTTAAGAATATGTTTGTTTGTATTTGGTCTAATTTTTTTCAACTTTTTTTTCATCATGGAGCTCTTAATTGTCATTCCATTTACCACCTCAAATAATAACTAACTCTTACTTACTTTTGTCCAATATTTGTAGTCTTCTCGTGTTTATACTTTTCATCTTTCCCCTGCAACCATCTGACTTTATTTATAGTCAGATTTAACCCTTTTAAACAAAATATTGTAATCTCGTAAGGAATTTATGAAAAAGCCAAAGAAGCCCTACAATTTTAGTGCATAAATAGAGTAAGTATCCATAAATACATTTAGAAATCTTGGTTATTAATAGTTTCCATAGCTTTTTCATGTTCTTCTGTAAGGTCAAAAAAAATCATAAACCCCCAAAAGAAAAATTCCTATAATAAAACTTGTTGTGTAGGTTTTAAATTAACCAACAATTACAGTCAATTGAGTTGCACAGGAAACTAATTATGTGTCAGCATCCACCATTTTGGGGAGGAGAAAATACCCGAGCAAAGATTAGAAATACTCCTGAAAAAGACAATGTTTTAGACTTTTTTCTCCAATATAATAACTTCTAACAGCTTCCTTACAGAGCTTTTGTGCCAGAGTTGCTGGTACTATATAGCAAAGGAGCCTTGCTTGAAGGAACATTGTGTTTTCAAATACACAGAATGAGGTCTTTGTCAGGAGAAGAAAGGAAATGTCCTCAGAGGAATGAGGTTATTATCGGTAATGAGTCCTATTTCAATTATTAGGTATCTTCTGGGTCATAGGCTAGATCTACAAGGCACGTTTAATAGATATGGTAATAAAAACTCGGAAAGCTGAAGGGGCCATGCCTGTGCTCGATAAAATTCCTTAGTGTAAATGTGACCCTGCTCGCTGTCATGAACAATATATTGTGTAATGTCAAATAATCCCAGAAAAAAATATTTCTCATCAAAAATTGTTTTAAATGGAAAATTCATTGTTCTTTGAGTGATTGTCTGCATGGATTCCATTCTGAGTGCACATGTGAACCGTTTATTCAAAATCAGATGCTTTTGGTTAGCAGCATCTGTTGAGACCATGCCTGTGACCTGTGTGCCCCCTGCACTGTCGCATGGACATAAGGGATGCAGCAACCCCAGCATTCCCCAGTTCCTTTTTGCTGCTCATGGCAGAAAATGGAACCCTTGAAGTGTGTATTAGTTATTAATATGGTTAATTATTTAGTTGTTAGTCTTCTTGCTAGTTGATTAAAAAAATCCACATTTTGTGTTATGCTTCAGTGCCACTTAACAGATGGCTATGTGCCTCTCTTATTTAGGAGGAAGACTTATTCCTGAGCTATGTTTCATGTGTTGCTCCTTCTGGAACCAAACTCAAACAGTGAGGATCATCTTAGAGATGTAAGGGTACGTCTAAACTACAACCCTCTTTCGAAAGAGGGATGTAAATTAGACATATTGAAAGTGCAAATGAAGCTGGGATTTGAATTTTCCATGATTCATTTGCATAATCGCGTCATGGCATTTTTTTTGGAAAACGTTATTTCAAAAGTGAAACTGTGGTCTAGATGCAGTTCTTTCAAAAAGAAAAGCCTTTGTACTCTTCATTTTTTGAGGAATACAGGTTCTTTCAAAAAAGGCTTTGCTTTTCGAAAGAACCGCATCTAGATCGCAGTTTCACTTTCGAAATAACGGTTTTGCAAAAACATTGTGATGCGATTATGCAAATGAAGTGTGGGAAATTTAAATCCCGGCTTCATTTGCAATTTTGATATGTCTAATTTACATCCCTCTTTTGAAAGAGGGATGTAGTCTAGACATAGCCTAAGTGAGTAGTTGACTAACCGATAAGCCTAGGCTTATCGGTTAGTTGAATTCACTACTCGCATTCCCCCCTTCCCCGGCTGCCTCTGTATCCGAGGAATCAAGGCTGGGGGGAAGCAGGAACTGGTGCTGGGAAGAGCCATCTTAAAAGCTGGTTTCCCCCTCCCCAGCACCAGCTCTGTGGTGCTGCCTTCGCCCCCCGCTTCCCTCCGGCATTGCTGCCTCTCTTAGAGGTGGCATGGGGGGTGGTGGTGAGGGGAGGCTGCCGCAAAGTAGCCCCTATACGCGGCAGCCCGGGCTGGCTGCGGGTAGAGTCTGTTCCGGCAGCAGCCCCTGTCTATGGGGGCATCCCAGCTTATACATGAGAAAAGGTGGATAAAATAAAAGAGTGGGTGACATTTTTTTATTTGAATTGAGCCTGATTTATGTACCAGTCAATAAGGATATATAGGCCAACTGTTGTGTCTGTGTTGAGCAAAATGTGAGAGCCTTTTTTAAAGCAATGTGGATACATTAAACAAGCTGTGAGATTGCCTGCTCAAATGGAAAATGTTAAAACATAGCCAAAGGGCTTAACCAGGGCAGCTTTCATTTTACAATACTCCTTGCTTCTAAATATAATGATCACTGTAAACTTTACAGATTTCACAACACACATGCTTTTGTTAGGATGGTAACTTGATTCTGTTTTTCACTTGTGATTATTAACCAGATTGAAAGATGCATAGGCCATGTTTGTAAGAATTGAGCCAAATCATTCTGTAACAAATTAGAAAATATTGTTATTGTGATTGCAAAAATAAGCAAGTTAAACATATTTCATACAACAGAAAGGCACTAGCTTTTGGCACCTCATAACGCAGATACGTGCCTAAATAGCATTAAAATCTGTCTCTAGATCCCGTTTATATTTCTTCTCAGCAGTCTGCCTAATGTAACACAGTAAGAACTCCAGATATTGTGTATTTGTGAGAGAAATGTTATTTTTAAACTGAAGTAAAAAACACGTTTAATTGGTTTGTTGGGATAAATAATAATTTGTGTTAATATTATGATGAGTCCTGACAGCAATAGTTGTGTGAGGAAAGTGAACAGGATTTGGCTGTGAATAGTTACGTACCAGTGATTGTGGTTTGTCACTCTAAAGTTTGTTAGAGCCGACTGTGGGATTTCTGAGTTATACAAGAGGTAATTCCCAGAATTTCAAAAATGCTAAATTAATTTTAAGAGCTCTATACCCACACTCAGTCTGTGCATTGTGATGCACAACTTAGAATCAGAGCTATTTCCAACTGTGGTAAAAAAACTATTGGTGGTGGTATTGATTTATTATTTGTACTTTATAAAAAACAAAATTATAACATAGTACAGTATTGGGCCTGAATTATTTGACAGACAGATGAAGAAAACATAGGGCTTGTCTACACAGTGCCACAGTACAGCCTACAGGAGTGTGAATTGCACTAAAAAGTTGTACTCTAATAATCCCATCTGTACACTGCTGTCACAAGCTAAAAGAAGATACATAATTCTTGTGAACATAGCCCTCTTTCAAACAGGACTATGTTTACATGAAATACATAGCTTTTTGTTTGTGCCACCCATAACCATGGGGGTAGCTAGAAGCACAACTTTTGGAGTGCTCTGCAATTCATATATTGGAAGTCTGCATTGCAGTGCACTGGCGACACAGCCTTAATTGTGAGTTAAATATATGCGATCAGGGGCAGCCCGTGGATGTAGGCAACCTTGGCAGTTGCCTAGGGCGCTGCGTTTAACCCGGTACCCAATGATGACGTCACACCATTGAGGGCTATGGAGGTGGGGGCGCCGATCATGTATTCCGCCTAGGGCGCCAATTGCCAGCAGCTCTTCTTGAGCCACTCCTGTATGCGATCTTTGTGTTCTGATTACTAAATCAAGACTTAATAATGCAAACACTTACTACAGGCATAACTCTGAATGTCACAAAGAATATCACTCATTTTAGTACCACATTCACTTACATTCTGCAGAAATTTGCTTTCACCTTGTTTTTGTTCAAAATTATTTACACTAGAAATAAAAAAAGTCATGAAACTGAGGTGACATTTACACACACACAAAAGAAATTCCTGAGCATTTTAAGACTCCTGAATGTATAATTTTTTTGTCTTGCATACATTATTGAGCAGTGTGTCAGATTGAAAGAGTTGACTACTGAGTGTAGTACTTCCTGCCATAGGAAGTTTCACTGACATTAAACGTAATATTCTGTCTGTTTTCATGGGAATATTCACCAAATAAATGTTGTGTCTATGAGAAGATATTTGTCAGTTTGGACCTTAAATTGTGATAATTAATGACTATTGGTCAGAATTCAAGGTGTTCCCCTTTTCCATATATGGAGATGTCAACAGTGTGTAAGGCATTATAGATAGGTAAGAAAATGATTTTTTTAAAAGAGCTTGCATACACAGAAGGGAAGAAACTATACTAGCAGTACTACTGAATGGAGACGTTTAACGTGCATCTTTTCGGTTCTATGACTTTTGTTGCACTGTACTTTTTTTTATAAAAAATATTTGTAGTCATCTAGTTCCTGTTTCCTGAGCTTATACTTTTTAGACTCATGCATTCTTTTAATTTAGCATATCCAAAAAGTATCCGTTTAAGTAATAAGAGCACTTTCAACAATCTCTACTATCTTGTTTCTCCAGGAATTCAATATCACATTCAGACTACCTCTAAGAGCAGAGGTGGTTGATACAACAACAAACTTATTTGACCCTCCTGTCCTCCCACCCCCACATCTGAGGATTATAATTCTTTTTTTTTCAGCATTATCACCTCTGTATTATTGTAAACATTGAACACTTTTGATCAGTCCACTGTGAAAATTCTTTCTGACACCTTAATTTCCTCTTGTTTTGCTGTAATTCACTTCCTTGGATCCTGCTATATGGATCCTGCTATACTTTTTTCCCCCTGCATCCCGACTCTTAAATTACCATAATCTACAATAATAGCAGTACCACAACACTCTTGTAAAGCTGTTGTGTTTTGGATCACACTATACTGTGTTTGTATTTCCAAAATGTGTGATGCCTTGTCTCCTCACCTGTATCTCAAAATGTGCTATCCTCATTAGCTTCCTGTCTCTAGCAATAGTACAAAATCTCTCTCCCATACATCAAGAATTTCCATAGAATGGTTCTATTCAACCTCATCTGTGGTTTCCATCTAATTTGTATTCTTCTTTAAGGCCTTTTTCCTAAAATTTCATCCCCTTTTTGTTCAGAGTAATGGTGCCTCCTACTAAGGAACAGCAGTCCCTTCAACACCATTCTATAATTTGCTAGATACAAAAAAGGGGGCTTGTATAAAATCATGTTGATAGTAACATAGAACATGTCAGAAAGGGAAAGAGCAAGGGGAAGCAAATGAGCTGAGGACCGTCTTATCCATGCAACTACTGTCATTGAAATCAGAGGCACTCAGATGACTAAGGGCGAATGTAATTAGGCCCTCTCATTTGTATTGCTTTGTTTGAAGCATTTTTATTTAAATCCCTCATTCATTATTCCTTTGCATGTATTATTAAAAATCTAAGGACTGTATAATGTGCAAGAAGGAAAACAAGTTGCTGAATCTAATGGACTAACCTTCTAACAATAGCATTTAATTTTGCACCCATAATTAACCTTCCACAGTCAATTACAGGCACACATTCTAGCATTTATAGCTTGGACTATCTGCTGGCACAACCAGGCAGAGCTACATTTTAATGTAGTCCTGAACAGTAGATTACAGGCATAAAAATGTTGTATTTTTTTTGTTTTAAAATATGGCCCAAACTATTACTGTACTTGATAACAGAGAAATACTAAACAGCATACAACTTTGATTTAAAAAGTAATAGAAATAGCAAATTAAATGGTAGGTGAAATACCAAATATTCCACAATAGGGATGTAAGTTATTAAATGATTAATCAATAAGTATTAGTATTACCATTAATATATGGCAATTAATATTTAAAACAGATAGGCAGCAGACCCAGATCTTAACCCTCTGTTGTGTGGGGATGTGTGTCAGCCCTTGTCACAGACTACACATTCTGTCCCTTGTCATGTTAAAGATTAAACAGATAATCAATATCATTTTCATAGTTTAAATGGGTACTACAGCTGTGGAGTGTAAATGTCAAGAAAGTGAATGGAGTATGAATTATTTTTTAACTATAAGACCCGTGGCAAATTTTTAGGAACGAATTTTCTAAATTCAGTAATAGACACTCCAGTATGGTACCTTTCATTACTGACACCAGATGACTTGTTGAAATGTTGCATAAGAATATTTAATGCATATCTAAATGATGAGAGAAGCCCTTTCTCTAAAATAGAGCAAACATTGAACATTTTAGGGATCTTTTAAAGGGTTCAGTGATCAACCTGAAAAAATCCAAAGATTAGAAAAGTTGAACCTTTATTAATTAACATTTTAAAAGTCTTTTAAAAGTCTGAATTGTAGATTTTGATGGAAGTGACTGGCATAATCTTTTTTGGTCAATTTTATTTCCATTCCACTTCCTCCAGTTCTTTTCTTTTCAGCCTCACCTATATCTAACCTCCTTTGAGTAATAATGATTTAAAAGGATAAAGATTACAATATATGAGATTGCAGATAGCAGAGGAATAAATACAGCTAGCCATGTGATGATAGGGATGTGAATGGATAACCAGTTTCTGCTGGGTAGCTTAGTTGGTTAACTTAAAATTTAACTGATTAGTCAAGATTTTACCTCCCTATATGTGATGATAGGTAGTTGTGTAAATAAATCATTGAACTAAAAGCAGATCTCTCTCCTTTTCTCTTTTTACACATGTGAACACTCATACTAACAGAGGGAACAGAAATCTCAGTAACCTTCAAAACTCCTCCCATTTGACCTAGATTCACTCCCAATTCACCATTCTGATACCATATTGTTCTTTGGAAAGAAAAGATAGGCTTGTGATTAATATTGGAATCTAATGGAGAGAAATTAAAGAAGTAGATTCTGTTGAATGGAAAAATTGGGCCTCTGCCTTGAATAAGTAATATATCTGGCTGCCAAGTCTTTCACTTCAACAGACATTTACATAATCTTTCTAATTTAAGAGAACGGCAAATATTTTAATATGTTTGATATGTCGACATGTGCCTGGCATCCAGCTCCAGTCCTGAGAATAAATAAGGAGCTGAATTCCAAGATAAAGAAGGTAAATCCATTTTTTGTGATGTGTGGAGCCTCTGAGCCATACCCTGCTTGCCTTATTGGTGCTGGATTGAATTAACTTCTCTCCAGAGGCTAGCACAAAGCCTATGCATCAGTTAGGTTTAGGATGGCCATCTGGATTTGGTGGGCTCTATGGGGCTATTCCAGCCCTTACTGGTTAACCATAACTGGTAAGCCACACATTGAATGAGGTTTATCGGTTAACCATTAAAATCTCTAAATGGGTAAATCTCACCCATGGATTATAAAACTTTTAATGATGTAGGAAGAATTTCCACTTTATGCAAAACTATCTACAAAATTTCACAAGCTACATCCCAGTCAAAACTGTTTACTACTTGGTTCTATAAAAACATAGCTCTAAAGGAGGCATTTCTGTGAAATATTAATCTACACAATTTGGTTTCAGATTTATAGCTGAGTGCTTTTAAATGATGAAGGCAAAGTGTTGCTCTCCTGGTAAGATCTACTCACTGTAGTGGGAAATGAAACACATGATTCTAGTTATCTTCTACTCAGCATTCCTAACCATCTGCAAAACAGCACTGATTAATTAATTTAGCCTGTGGCAAGAATTTTTCAAATAACTTTGCCATTGGAGGTCTTTTTATCATGCAGGCAGTTTAGTTCAGTTAGTAGGACTCCTGCCTTTAAACTAAGAGGTCATGGATTAAAACTTACTTCTTGTACTCCTATAAATACTGTATTGTTAGATAGGCCATCCTTCAAATGAGATGTTAAACTAAGCTCTAAGAATCTATTGACATGTATCAGAAGACTCAGTAGATATATGTCCTGGCCAATATTCTCCCTCTCAGTAATACAATTCTGCAGGAGAGCTATTGTTGGGTTTAAGGCGTTGTCTTGATGGCTATTTTAATCATGTTCAATTGACTTGGCTTAACCTGACTGAAGAACTTCTTCAAGACACAGGCTAAAACTTTTTAAACGTCATATTGATAAGCCTTGGTTTAGCTTTTGAGGTTAAAGCTAATGTGGCTTGATGGATGGTAATTGGTGTCTTTTTACTAGGCTTTTCAATTGTAGTAAACTGCTTGATTGAGTATTGATACACATGAAAAATACATCCTTTTGGCTTGTCAGAATAGTGCCTAATAGATCTTTTATTTGCCTATGAAAATACGTATACTACCACTCTATAACTAATTGTTTTGAAAAGTCCATTGTGATCCCTTAAGTATTAGAGCTAATATATTAAGTAAATACACTTTTTAAAACCAATAATAAAGACTTTGGAATCAAATATCCATAATAATTGAAATGTTATGTAATAGTTTATTCTAGTTTCA
Source organism: Pelodiscus sinensis (assembly GCF_049634645.1). Classification (NCBI taxonomy): domain Eukaryota; kingdom Metazoa; phylum Chordata; order Testudines; family Trionychidae; genus Pelodiscus; species Pelodiscus sinensis. The sequence goes on along the minus strand of NC_134715.1, from coordinate 56,740,873 downwards.
TTTTATTTTTATTTCTTCCCTGTAGGTCAAGGCAACAGATGCAGATGCAGGCCAGTTTGGTCATATTGAATATTTTCTTTATGATGGATTTCATAATTATGAAAAATCTAAAGCATTCCGGGTAGATCCACATACAGGACACATCTGTGTGTGTCAAGACATTGATAGAGAAGAGGATCCAGCTACTTATGATCTCTTAGTGAAAGCTACAGATGGGGTAAGTTTCACCCTGGAATATAACTAGACTTGTAAGTATGTTTTGTATTTTGAGTACAAATATATAGTTTTAACAAGGGAGGGAAGTGTTTAATATATTTACGTGGAAGCTGAGATAACCAGCATACTATGTATGCCAGGGCAGGGCAAGAGCCTATCCGCAGACCAGATCCAACCCACGAAGCACTTTCCTCCGGCCTATGTGGCAGCTCTCAGCCCTTCCCCTCTCGCCTCCCCCCCATGTGTTGCCTGAGAGCTGGGAAGGTGCGAGCCCCCTCAACTCCTGCTATTTAAAGGTCTTGCGCCTGCCTGGTGACTGCTAACGCATTGCCTGGCAGCCACCCAGAAGGTTCAAGCCCTCTAAAGAGAAACAAGTGAAAGGGCTTGTGCTTCCTTGATGGTTCCCAGGCAACATATTATGCAGTGGGGCTGGCAGCGTCAAGCCTGTTCAACTGCTTCTGTTTAAAGGGCTCATGCCTTCTGGGCAGCTGCTAAGGTGCAAGCTCTTTAAATAGCTGGAGTTGAAAGCAGTGTTTGCTCTAACTTTTTCTGTCCGTTGATGGGTTGAAATGTATTATGTGCAACACGAGTGTTGAGGTAGTGTATGGATGTGCACCACTGATACAAACAAAACAAACACATACATATATATACACACACATAAAATTTAGTGTGTATATGTACACACACACATATACACATATATTTTAAGCAGTCTATATGTGTGGAAGAAAATATATTAAAAACAAGACACCGTGGTCTGGTTGCTGTGAGTTCCCTTAGTTAGTGACTACAAAGGTAGGGAATTAGCCTTCTTTCACTTGAGGAAGAGCAGAAGCCCCAAAACCAATTAACACATGGCTTCAGGCTTTGTAGACAAATGCATGTTTCAAAGAGCTTTCAGATAAGGTTTCATCCTACAAAATTGGCATCACACATAGTACCTGCTACTTCTGGGTCTTAAAGAGTCAGAACTTTACTTTCTTCTTCGAGGGTTTAACAGCAACCAGAAGGATAAGAAGAAAAAGAGCCTTTCTTTTATTAATACGTCTATAACAGCAGAAGAAAAAGTGGAGCAGGCCATGGGTGCTGTCGCTGTGTCCCGCTCACCTACAGCACCACAACCCTGCCATGCCAGCACTATCTGGCTTCAAAAGGCGTACAGGGTGCTGGATCTCTATTTCAGCAGCAGACGGACACGAACAGTGTCTGCATTGCCTGGGGCAGGACCACCCAGTGAGCCAATGCCCGCACTGCCAGAAACTTGCCTTGAGATAAAAAAGGGTGAGAGATTTACAGAGGAGAATCCTCTTTACGGAGAGCACCATGGCTGAACCGCAGCCTCATTTAACCCCCCCTCTTCCCCGAGTTATTCCTACTGGGATGGAGGGCAAGTGGAGCACTCCCTCAGAGGGACATGCCAGAAAGCAGGACCAGGAGCAGAGCACAAAATGCTCCAGGACCCCTGCTGATGTTCTGCCATTGAGCAGCAAAAGACCTCCTGGCAAGAAAGCTGACAATGCTTGCCCTGAAAAGGGTTGTCAGAAGTGGGATAAGGGATCCTCCTCAAAGAGAAGCAGTGATGGCAAAACGAAGCACAGAGATGCTGTCCAAGCTTTGGGCTCTCCTTGCAGCAAACACAAAAACCGACAAGCTTTGAAGCAGCACAGTGCCATGCACAGACAAATGGTCAATACTGACGGAACCGGCGCAGCCCAGAGCACAGACTACACAGATGAATTCAGCGGTGGCAAGTTATACGGTGATGCCGCCACCGCTTCCGGTACCGACATACACCAAGATTCAGGACAGGGATATAAGGGACCAACCCCAATATGCTGCAGCACAACAACACCAGCCCCAGAACTGGCAGATGACACAATGGATACCCCCACACCTCCCACCACAGTGGCCCTACAGGAACCTATGGGCGCCCTAAAGAATCCAACAAACGCAGTTACAACAAACTGTCCAGGTACCCCGGGCACAGTTGGTTGATAGAAACACGCAGAGACAAGCTGACTATAGCCCAGACAACCATGACAGCGATTCTTCTACAGTGGAAGCAACACATGATTTGCTTATCCCTCCTAATACATCATACTCCATGATGGATGAGCATAGTCTACCCCTGTTACCAATCAGAGGGGATGATTTTAAAAGGTTCCAGGACCTGTTCTGGAGGGTAATGGACATGCTTGCTCAGAACTCCAGTATATAGAGGGAGAAAAACCTGTTGAGAGTCTGTGGGTCAAGTTGAGAGGTGTAAGCAACAGCAGTGATGTTGTGGTTAGTGTCTGCTATAGGCCGCTGAATCAGGTGGATGAGGTAGATGAGGCTTTCTTTGGACAACTGAGAGAAGCTTCCAGATCACAGGCCCTGATTCTCATGGGGAACTTTAATCACCCTGACATCTGTTGGCAGGACAATACAGCAGTACACAGACAATCCAGGAAGGTTATGGAGAATGTTGGGGATAACTTCTTGGTACAAGTACTGCAGGATCCAACCAGAGGCTGTGTGCAGCTTGACCTGCTGCTCACAAACAGGGAGGAGCTAATAGGGGAAGTAGAGGTGGGTAATAACCTGGGAAGCAGTGATCACGAGATGGTAGATTTCAGGATCCTGGCCAAAGGAAGAAAAGAGAGTAGTAAAATACACACCTTGAACTTCAGAAAAGCAGACTTCGACTCCCTCAGAGACCTGATGGGCACAATCCCCTAGGATGCTTACATGAAGTGGAAAGGAGCCCAGGAAAGCTGGCAGTATTTTAAAGAAGCCTTATAGAAGGCACAGAAAGAAACCATTCCAATGTGTGGCAAGAGAAGCAAGTATTAGGAGACCGGATTGGTTCACCGGGGAAATCCTTGGTGAACTTAAGCACAAAAAGGAAGCTTACAAAAAGTGGAAACTTGGATAGATGTAGGATAAGGGATCCTCCTCAAAGAGAAGCAGTGATGGCAAAATGAAGCACCCTTCCCCATCCCTCTTCAGGGACCGTTCTTGCGAGTTGGTTCTCCTGGAAAAAGCACAGCGCCTCCTAAAACTAGGCGCTATAGAGGAGGTACCTAGCCTATACAGAGGGAGGGATACTATTCCCGATACTTCCTAAAACTGTCAAGAAATCGGGCGGGTGGAGGCCCATCCTAGATCTTTGCGAACTCAACCGGTTCATCAAGTATCAATGGTTCAAGATGATTACGTTGGCAAAGATCATATACCTGCCTTAGAGAAAGGAGCATGGCTATCTACACTTGGCCTCAAGGATGCATATTTTTATGTATCAATTCACCCAGCACACAGACGATTCCTCAGGTTCACCATCAAGGACTCACACTATCAGTACAGGGTGCTCCTGTTCGGTCTGTCTACAGCACCAAGAGTCTTCTCTAAAGTCCTCCCTGTGGTAGCCGCACACCTGCGAAGAAAGCAAATAAACATATTTCCCTACCTTGACGATTGCTTAATCATGGCACCCACTTACGGGGACACAGAGCAATTGTTGGAGATGACAAGAGTGTTGTTTGACATGCTCAGGCTCTTATTGAACTTGGACAAGTTCCACCCTCACTCCTATCCAGACACAGGAGTTTATAGGAGCGCAGTTGGACTGCACCCAAGGTACAGCCTCACTGCCTACCCATGGATGGTTGTGAATATGCGACCTTATCATGTCAATACAGAGGCCCACACACCATGGCATGCTCATGCCTGCAAATACACGGGCACATGGCAGCATCCATGTTTGTAGTCCCAAATGCCAGACTACATATGAGGGCATTCCAGGAATGGCTACACTCAGTGTATCGTCCCAAGCACAATCCTCTCCATAAAACACTCTGTACCCAGCTGAGTCAAACTCACTCTGAACTTGTGGACAGACAGAAACGACGTCTGCAGAGGACTTCCGTTTCAGGCACCAATGCCATGTATTACCATCATGATGGACACGTCCCTGCTGGGATGGGGAGCCCATCTGGGGAGCATGGTGCTACAGGGACAATGGACACGCAACGAGTCCCGGCTTCACATCGATGTGTTGGAGCTCAGAGTACTGAGGAGGGCATGCTCCCAACTGCTCTCTCACATATGAAACAAAACCGTGAGGATAATGTTGGAAAATGCTGCCACGATATATTACATAAACAGACAGCAGGGCGCAAGATCTCACAGCCCATGTGTAGAAGTAATGAGACTATGGCAATGGTGTAATGTACATAACATCACACCTACAGCAATGCATCTGCCGGGTAAGGACAGCATACTAGTGGATGCCCTCAGCAGACAATTCTTTCAGAACCATGAATGGGAGATCAACAAGTCCATCATAAACCTTTTCAGGAAATGGGGTTATCCGGTAGTGGACTTGTCTGCAACGCACAGCAACTCCAAGTACCCTTTATACTGTTCCAGGGTGGGCATTGGATCTCTCGGAGATTCTTTTGTGGTACACTGGGACTTCCCATTGGTGTACGCATTTCCACCTATACCTCTCATATAACAAACGGTACAAAAGATCAAACAGGATGTGGCTGGAGTCATCCTTGTAGCTCCCAACTGGCCAAGACAGATTTGGTACCCTACCATACTGCAACTCAGCACGTGTCACCGGTGCAAGTTTCCCCCGTTACGAGCTCTTCTGACTCAAGACAAAGTACGCATACCACACCCTGAGCTCTACACACTCAACCTGCAAACCTGGATTCTTGTTGGCTCTCAGACAGCAAGCTAACCCTGTCTCAAAGGGTCAAAGACATCCTCATTAACTCCAGGAGACCCACAACAAGACAAACATACCTGCAGAAGTGGGTCTGATTTGCAGCCTGGAATTCAGCTCACACACAGGATCCACATGAGGGGGGGATATCACACATACTAGAATACATCCTCCACCTGCAGGCCACAGGACTATCAATTAGTACATCAAAGTACATTTGTCAGCCATATCTGTGATACACCCACCCATCCAAAGGTATTTTGTTTTCTCTCACCCGTGTGTTAAGAGATTTCAGAAAGGGATACGAAACCTATGTCCACCATGTAGGGACCCAGTTCCATCATGGGATTTGGACCTTGTGCTGGACTCAATCATGAGACGACCTTTCAAGCCGCTTGCAACTTGCTCGCTACTCCACCTATCAATGAAAGTGGCCTTTCTCATACTAATAACATTGGCCAGGAGAGTGGGGGAGAGAGCAGCACTCATGGCAGATCTGCTGTACACGGTGTTCCACAAAGACAAAGTTGTCCTTAAAACCCACCCGTAATTCCTTCCCAAGATACCTACATCATTCCATTGTAATTAACTGATATACCTACATGTGTTCTTTCCAAAACCACATGAGGACGACAACCAGGCAGTGCTACACATGCTGGATGTACAGAGGGCATTAGCCTTTTGCCTGGACCACACAAAAGACTTCTGACGAACACCTAGACTGTTCATATCATGCGCAGATAGGTCTAGGGATCAACCTGTTTCCAAACAGCAAATATTCAAATGGATTTCTACATGCATACTCCCAGTAACACAGCCAGTCACCGACAGTCATATGGGTGCACTCCATGAGATCAGTATCTACCACTACCACTTTCCTTAAGGGTCTGCCCATAGATGTTATCTGCAGAGCAGCAACATGGGCTTCAGCCAATACTTTTGTGCAACCTTACGTGATTCAGACCTTTGAGGATTCAGACACTAGATTTGGATGTGCGGTCCTGTCCAACATTTTAGTCCTGCATCACAGAGCACCTACCACCAAGCAGGAATACTGCTGTGTAGTTACCTAAGTGGAGCACCCACAGGGTCCCTTGAAGAAGAAAGGAAGGTTACTCACCTTGTGCAGTAACTGGAGTTCTTCAAGATGTGTCCCCAGGAGTGCTCCACACCCTCTCTCTTCCCCTCTGCTCTGGGCTAAGATAGTCTGGCGTAGAGAAAGGCATACGCCAGTGGTCGTTCCCTCCGTTCTGTCAGCCTGAGCTATTGTGCAATAGTGCAGCATGTGCTGGTGGCCTGGGGACTGCTAGCAAAGATCTCCAGGCCGTGTGCACAGGGGCGCTGACACACCTAAGTGGCGCACCCATGGGGACACATCTCAAAGAACTCCAGTTACTGCACAAGGTGAGTAACCTTCACATATAGCAAAGATCTCTGGTCTTAATGCAATACAATTTACCATGTATTAATTGTAACCCAGGATTTTAAAAAAATCATTAAGTTCAGAGTTTCAGATATCTGCAACACTCCAAAAAATTCTGTTAAAATAAGAAAGAAAAAGATTCTTAAGCCATTAATACGTATGTAAACTTTGTGTGAAATGCAATCATGCAAATGTCTTCCTAGCACTCACGCATACCTCATGCAGTGTTTCCTCCTCTCCTTTAAGCAGTCTAACAGAGGGACTTCAATGATTCAGGACACACCAAACAAACTACCCCCTGCCTCCACCTCACTGGACAGATGGCTCTGTCTGTCTGTCTCTCCTCCGACAGACAGGATTCTCCACGCTCCTCTCCCCTCTGACTTCCCCCAAGCCAATTATTTAATTGTGCCCATGAAAGCTCATGATACTATCTACATGTTTTGTTAGTCTATAAAGTGCTACCAGACTGTTTGGTGTTTTTTCAGTTTACCTGTACAGACTAACTTGGCTACCCCCTGAAGCTTCACTCTCCCCAGCCACTTATTGCCTCCTTATCTCTGCTGCTTATCTCATCTGGTTTTCTGCTCTGTGAGCTGTTCAGTTCAGCATGCAGCATGTTTACAGATGCCCCCCACTCCCACAAGTTGAGCTCCTGCCTGCACAGGGAGCTTTGAACCTCTGAACAAGGCTCAGAAAATAGCTGTGCAGCCACACAGCCTAGAGGGAACTTTGGTTGAAAAGGCTCACAGCTCCTACACCCCACTAACACATTGCCTGGGAGTTGCAAAGGAAGGCAGGAGCCCTTTCAACTCTTGTTTTTTAAAGGCCATGCCCCTTCCACATAAGGCCCAATCCCTTCCAGAGTAGCCCATGCCCACTTCAAAACATTTTGAAGTGCCCCCCCCAATCAAAAATATTGCCCACCCCGATCTATGCAGAGTGCACTACATGCTGTCAATCTATGCTGGGTGGAAGACAAGTGTAACCCAGAAGCACTGAGACAACTTAGTGAAATCTTCTCTACAGCCTTAGATAAGAGCTTTTTAGCTCATGCTGTAGAGGAACATGACCTTAGCCCCTAAGGTCCCAGGTTCAATCCCACCTGCTGATGATTCAGGTCCATCAGCTTTAAACATGTAACATATGCCTCAAGAACATCTGCTGAAGGCTGTGCTCTGTGACCAACTCAAGAGCTGCCCGTGACACGAGGAAAGCCAAAGCTCTAATATAGCAGCAAATTCAACATTCCTATTGACAACTTGAAGCCACAACTGCCCAGTCCGAAGAAGCTCGGTCAAGAGTGGTGCAGCATTGCAGAGAGCGATCAGTGAGCCCAGACTGAAGCCTGCAGGTAAGCCAGGGAGCACAGTGTACTACAACAACCATCTGTAAGTGGACCAGTAGCCACTGTGGGAAGGTCGGCCATGTCAACATTTGTTGTGTTTCCTTGAATGTGTAACCATGAATGTGGATGTTGTAGAACTTTTAATTGGAACTAATGTATTACCCCTAAGGAAATAAAGACATACATAAACTAAATAATAGAAAGAATAATATAAAGTTATTAAAGTTTGTGTACATCATATTTTAGCTTTCTTCCAATGGGTAAAAATAGTGCTGCTGAATAGGTTATGAAAATACATATATGTATGTGTTATCAAGATTAGATATATTAATAATGGATACTTGATCTGGATGAGAGCATTGGAAATATTAAGTTTCTCACGTTTCCTTTTCATTTGGCTCAGAAGATTTGGGTTCTGCCAGAACACTGTGATTTTTAAAAACCAATAGTAAAAGAGGCTTGGTTAGAAATGTTATATGTGTATTCTGATTAGATTAATGACCCGGTAATAAGTTTAAATCAAAATGATGGGAAAACTGTAAGCTTGGCAACACAATAGCCTGTTTCCTTTTTGGATCAGTCTGGAATTTATCTTCTTTCTGGGATCTTATAAAAAATGGTCCCTAATTAAGTGTTCCTTAGTTTTTAGCTCTCCTGTGTGGGACAGCAAATATCTGATTTTTTCTGTGGTTCCGAACACTTAATTGACTTGAGTATGAATTGTGTGTTTAAAAATCAGATTCTAGGTTCCTCAAGGTGGCACCTAAAATCTATGTCCACTTTTCAAACTTTGTACTATAATGAATATCTAAGCTAGTACTGAGTCACCTTGCATCTCCTCTTGGACCATTATAATATGTCTTTATTCCAAAAAATGAAAAGAGGGGTCTGTGTGCTTAACTAACGTTAGCTAGCTTATATTAGCTAACTCCAGTTAAAATAGCAATGAAGATAATGGTAACTGAGATTTGTAACGTATGTTAGCAGCTTTGCCTAGGCCAGGGTATTTCTACACTGCAGCTAGGAGGTGTGATTCCCAGTGCAGAAAGACAGACTTGTGGTAGTTTAGCTCAAGCTAGCGTGCTAAACATAGCAGTGTGGACACTGAAGCACTGATAGTGGCTCGGGTTAGATGCTGGAGCCCAAGCCCGCCCAGCCTACTGTCTCTGAGCTTAGATGGCTAGTCTAAGCTGCTGCTATTTTCATGACAACAACATCGCTTTAGCTGAGCTAGTGAGAGTCTATCTGTCTGCTTTAGGAATCATACCTCTTTACTGCAGTGTAGACATACTCTTAAAGTGTTCAGGGAGTCTGGGATTGAACAGCAGCTGCTAATGTGAATTAAAAACCAAGCTGCTGTGTTTTCACTGTAATTTTAACCTTAGTTAACAACCCAAGTTAAAAACAAACATAGCCTGAGTGCTTATTTTCAATGCTTGGAAAGGAGTGTGAGTGATAGATGTTAGCTGTGAAAGAGGGGTTTGGTAAAATAAGACAGAAATAAATAGAAAAGGATGGGAGAAGAGGAAAGGGTCATTGGTAGTGACAAAGAGAAGGGAGGAAGAAAGAAACTGAGAAGGTTAAATAGACAATGCAGAGGAAGAGCAGAGTGAATTTTCCAGGTGGTACACAGCTCATTTTACAAATGATGTTTCACCATTTGTTTCTTCTCCATTACATGATTTCTGAGCCAGTCTGCCTTTTTTATATGTGCCTTTTTAGAAGCAGCAATGAGAGAAGCAGAACTGCTCAGCAATGACCACAGGGAGACAAGTGTAAAAACTGCCTTTGTTAAATTGATGTGTATAAATAAAGATAGATGAAATTTTTCAGCTAAAAATTTTTCTCCAAAAAATGCAGATATAGGTAAATCAAATTCATGAATTCAGCAAATTGATACAAACATTCAGAAATGTCAAAACTAATCACTTTGATTTTTCAAGCTAGATTCACAGTGAGATTGATGGGGCCCTTTACAATGAAGAAGGATGATATGATAGTTCCCTTCTTATAGTCTGGTGGCAAGGGGTCTCATTTGGGAGACCTACATTCTTGTTTGTACTCTCAAAGAGGAATTTTTACCCATATCTTCCCTCCTTTCAGATGAATTCCCTAAGCACCACACTTGGCTATTTTGGGATGAATCATTCTTTAACATCTTTTGAAACTGCTCCACTCTTTATAGAGGAAAAATTTAAGAATGGCTTTGTAGTACAGTGGTTGGGGCACTCATCTGAGAGGAGGGACACAGTGGTCCAAGTTCCTGTGCCAATTAATAATTATTTATAGAAAGTGAAAGAACCCTACCTCCTCAGTCAGAGTGCCATATATTCTAGTAGTTAGTGTACTCACCTGAGAGAGGGGAAGATTTTGGTTCAAACCTTTCTCCAGAGTGGAGATTGAATCTGTGTTTCTCACACCTGAAAGCATACCAAACATTAGATAAAAAGGAACCTAGCTTTTCATTTTCTTTCATTAAACAAAGGGTTAAGTACCTGAAATTAAACGGAAATATGTCATTATTGGTCAAATGATCCATAACAAGATTTTTCTGTTTTTTATTTGCTAAGTATTTTGAAAACTTTTAATTTGCCCTGAACTGGTTTAAAAAAAATGTCAGAACCGCCAATGAACCAAAAATCAGTTTTTCAATCAACTCTGCTTATGAGATATTATCTTTCTGTCATGAAAACGATGACAGAACTCTCATTGATATTAGTGGGAACAAGATTGGGTCAAGATTGGGTTGAAAAATAACAAAGAACATAAAAAAGCCATACTGGCACAGACCAAAGGTCCATCTAGCCTAGTATCCTGTCTTCCCACAGTGGTCAATGCATTAGAACGGTTGTATGTAAGGCATAGAAAGCTATTTACAAGGAATGAATCCCTTAGCACCTACATGAAAAAGTGTTGTTTTATTCATTTTGGGTCTTTGTCTCACATGGTGCTCCATATGTGGACTTTGGAAGATTGAGAGCTAATGTGCAGTAGCATTAATTCACACCTCATGTACTGTACATCCTTAAGTATACATTTAGAGTTGGACTGTACCAGTAAATCATAACTCTAATACAAAGCCACAGATTCCTTGGAAGGCTCCAGGAAGTGTAGTGCTTTAATGAGATCTCCTGAAATTTATTGTGGATAGTAGATGCTGTGCCATCCCTTAACTGTGCAGCTTGTTTCCCCCTCCACAGCAGGTCCAGTTGTGGGTGATGGCCTTGCTTCTTTGCTTTTTTTTTTTTGGTGTGTGGTTGCTTTTGCCTTATAGTTGCTTGTCAAAATCTTTCTTCTAAAGAGCAGAGACTTGTGATTGTGGCTGCACCCACTGTGGGAGCGTAGCAGAAAGAGGGAGAAAAGCACATCAGCTGCCCTCTTTCACATGTATCTGCACAATGCTCAACTAAAGTGTGATGTGGATAACTTAATGATGTTAGAAGAACCTTAATTTTCTGCATTTCCTGTTTTTTTTTCTGTGCCTAAAATGCAATGTTAAATTCTCTTTCTACCTGCAAAATCCTGTTTTCAGGTGTTTTTGAGTTACTAGTGAACTGAACAGATCTTGAACTGCTGCAAGAGTATAATGATTTTCATTCTCAGATAACACAAAAACAGATGAAAGTATTTGCCTCAGGAAATCTTCGGCTGTAGTTTGAGACCAGGCATGGAAAATGTCAATTTCAACGGTGAATTTTGGGGAGAGAGAATATGAAAAACAAGAAGTTTAATGAAAGGTCTAATGCAGTGTATAGGTGAACAAGAAAGGGGATAATGTCTGCTGTGTTTAATATATTTATTTGGTTTTCGTTTGCTTATAAGAATGTAACGCAATAAAAATTTCCATGTACATAATGTTGTACAGTGGAGCATTAGATAAACTCAGCTGTATGTATTAAACAATATCCAATTGTTCAAAGTGTCTAGTATTACTCTTTGATCGAGCCTTGTTGCTAATTAAGATACATAGTGCCATCTTTTTGTGTGCTCACTTGCTTTATTTACATTATGTCCAACAGCTTGGTGTTCTATTTTATCCAAACAAACAGTTGTCCATACAGCTGCTAAAGGAAACCTACTAAAAATGTAATTGAAGGAATGCTGAGACAGAATCCCTCTCTGTCTTCACCACTAATGTACTTACCTCTGAAGTATGTGGGCAGGAATTACAAAACTGGGAATCTTATGATTTCTGCAAAAAGGAGAAATAGATTATTCTTTTAATATACATAGACATTAAAAAGTTTATTAACATTAAGAAACAAATTCTTCAAGTGATTGCTCATGTCCATTCCATGTAGGTGTGTGCATGAAGCGCATGCATCGTTGGAAGATTTTCCCTTATAGTATTCATTGAGCCAGCAGGGTAGCCCTCTGGAGTGGCGCCACTATATCAGCTAATATATATCCCTGCTGGCCCTCCACCCCATCAGTTCTTTCTTACCGCTCGTGATGGCTGTTGAAAAATGCTTTGCTTTTGCTCTGTAAGCGCCTCTTCCTTGCTGTTCAGTTCGTTGTTAAAGTTTTCACAGTTCTTTGTTTCTTAGGGTATGTCTACACTAGCCCCCTAATTCGAACTAGGGAGGCTAATGTAGGCATTCGAAGTTGCAAATCAAGCCCGGGCTTTAAATATCCCACGCTTGATTTGCATCTTCCCGGCCGGTTGCCATTTTTTGAAATTTACAAGTCCGGACTAACTGCCTGCGTCTACACGCGGCAGGGACCCGGTAGTTCCAATTAAAGCCCCTAAATCGAACTACCTGTTATGCCTCATTCCAGGAGGAATAACAGGTAGTTCGAACTAGGGCTTTAATTGGAACTACCGGGACCCTGCCGCGTGTAGACGTGGGCAGTTAGTCCGGACTTGTAAATTTCAAAAAAAAAAAAAAAAAAAAAGGGGGGGGCAACCGGCTGGAAGATAAAAATCAAGCGCAGGATATTGAAATCCCAGGCTTGATTTGCAACTTCGAATACCTACATTAGCCTCCCTAGTTCGAACTAGGGGGCTACTGTAGACATACCCTTATTGAGTAATTAATGGTTGTCAGCAATTAAGTGTAGGACTTAGTGAGTAGTTCTTAGCCTCAGGGCTTGCCTCATGTCCCTGGTGCATCCGGCAGGGCATGCCCGGGCCCCGAGGTGTCAAGCTCTGGGGGGACCCTCTTGGAGCCTGCCTGGGGGGACCCTCTTGGAGCCTGCCTCAAGTGCCTTGACAAAGGCCACTTGTCTGAGGCTTGTAAGATGTGCAAAGCCTTCAAACCATGCACTAAAAAGGGAGAGGGAGTCTCGCTCAAGATTAGCCCCATGGAAGCAGCTCAGTGCTGGCATCTGACCCAGCACCAGTGACTCCAGCACTGACTTCAGTGCGGGAGCCACCTAGTTAGTCAAGTGCCTTTCTGGCACTGCGCAGGCCTCGGCACCAGTCTCAGTTCCTGGTGATGCAGAAAAAGAGACCTTTGAGGCATGTGCCCTCCGTGTGCCCTCAGGTGGGGCATGTGGCACCAGGAAAGCACGGCACCTGGACCACCGATGTCGGGTCGACACTGCTCTGAAACCCTAGTCCAGTGGTGGATCTCCTGGACCCTTTCCACTATGGACACCTTTGAGGCAGTGAGGGACCTGATTGAGTTGACCTCATCCCTGTCCTCGGTACTGGGTCCAGCTAAGGAACATGACAACAAATGGAACCAGACTGACACACCCAGTGCTCTGGCCCTGGAGGAGAGAAGTACCATCGTCTTTGACTCTGGTGCCAGGCACGGTACAGCCCCTGGTGATGGCACCGGCCCTGGCTTCCCCCTCAACCCAGACACCAATGCCAGAGTTGGTACTGGCACAGGGCCTCACGTGGAACCAACCTGGGTGCTGGGCCCCTCAGATGTAACACCAAGTGGCCCTTCTTCACTTCCAGCCATTCCTCCACTTCCCCGTCAACCCTGGGGGAAGTCTGAATCCATGGCCCAGCATGCCTTGCGCCAGGAGTCACCAACTGCCTCTCTACCATCCTGATTGATGTCTGAATACTCAACTGATTCAGAGGCGGTATCAGTTTAGTCTTCCTTGGGTTTCAGATCAAGGTCACGGCACCAATCTTATTCCTGTGACCGGTCCTGGCACTGCAGTATGTCCGTGCAACACCACCAACGTTCTTGGCCTCCACAGCTCCAGGCCCAAGCTCAATGCCCTTTTTGGACCCCCTGGGCCTACCACCAAAGCCAGGGTGCAGGTCCCTCTAGGCTGGGGTTGGTTTACTCCGGGCCCAGGGCTCCCCTTTAGCGACTCCACGGACCTGTTTCCTAATATTGGAACAGTCTCCTCCCTCGGAGCAAGCCTCACCTGGACCTATGGCAGAGAGAGGTCCATCTGTCTCCCAGCCCTCTATTGTGGCCTCATCAGCAGCTTCCCAGGTCCCCTTGTGGATCCCTGAGTAGGAGGTGGTGAGGATGAAGGGGTCATCCTTCTCTTTACCTGACGAGGCCCTTGGTGGGCCCCTTCCTTCCATGCCTGCTACGGACTCTAGGTCCCATGAGGACCTCCTCTTTCTCCTGGCCCAGAGTCTGGAAGTACAGGCCGATAGTCAGAAGATTTGGACCCTACGGTTATCATTCTCCAATCCAACACCCCCACCAGAGTTACCCATCAACAAGATCATAACGAAGTTCATGAAGGCCCTCTGGTAAACCCCAGCTTCTAGTCTTCCGATCAATAAAAAGGTCAAGTGGAGGTACTTTGTACTGCAGGAGGGGAACAAACACCTCTTTGCCCACCTGCCCCCAGGATCCATGGTTGTCCAGGCAGTAAACCAGAGCAAGAGGCAAGGCCAACCGAGTGCTATGCCAAAAAATAGGGATGCCAAAAAGATGGACCTCTTGGGCAGGAAGACCTATGCCCCAGGAAGCTTATAGCTCTGCATAGTGAATTAGCAGGTCCTGATGAGTTGTTACGTGTATAATATACGGGCTGCTATGGAGAAGTTCAGTGAACTGCTCACCAGGGACTCCCAATCTGTAGGTTCCTTTTGGAGGAGGGCAGGCTAATTTCCCAAGCTGCCCTACAACCTGCCCTAGACGCCATGGATGCAGTGGCCTGCACCCTGGCCATGGGACTGGTCTTGCGCTGCAGCTCATGGCTGCAGGGATCTGGCATCCCTCCTGAGCTCCAGGCTACTATTAAGGGCCTCTCCTTTGAAGGGCCGTCCCTGTTCTCTGAACAGACTGATCAGCATCTGCACGGCCTTAAAGATACTTCCCCCCAAAAAAAGATACTTCACACCCCAGCTCCCCAGAGACATTCTCTCCTGGGTAGGAACCCCTCTATGTCCGCACAAAAGGGCATGAGTGGACTTCCCACTGTAGAGGGAGAAATGGGGACAGAAGGAATAATAGGTGCTGTTCCCTCCCTGCCTTGGATCAGAGCCGGGGTCCCTCCAGCAAGCTCTTGGGGCCCTGTTAAGGATTTTGAGGATATGCCTGAGGGACAGCCTACCAGCCTCCTCCTTCCAGTTCCAGGATTGTCTGTTTATTCACCTTCCACCATGCCTGGGAGTCCATTCCCTCAGACCAATGGGTCCTAAAGATGGTGGGGAGGGGATATTCTATCCCTTTCCTTTCACCCACCCATCCCCTTGCCTGTTCCCTCTTTAGGGACCCCCTCTCAGAAGTATCTCTTCTGGGAGGAGGTGCTGCAGCTCCTAAGAGTGGGGACATCCAAAGTGGTCCCCCAAGAGTTCATGGGTTAGGGTTTTTACTCCCGGTACTTCCTGGTTCCCAAGGTAAAAGTGGGGTTTTGACCCATTCTAGACCTCAGGGAACTCAATGCCTCAGTCTCCAAGGTCAGGTTCAAGATGGTGACCCTGATGTCCATCATCGCATACCTAAATCCTGGAGATGGGTATGCTGCCCTTGATCTAAAAGACACCTACTTCCATATTTCCATTGCCCCTCACCATAGATGGTTCCTCTGCTTTATGGTTGGCCTGGACCAATGCCAGTTTATGACCCTCCCCATTGGCCTTTCTGCAGCCCCTCAGAGGTTCATGAAGTATATGGCCATAGTTGCTGCCATCCTGAGAAAGCAGGGCGTCCAAGTGTTCCCTTACCTGGACGACTGGCTCATCCAGAGCCCCTCGTTGGATCAGCTGCTGGCCCACATTGCCCTGGTATGAGAACTCTTCTGGGAACTGGTTTTTCTACCGAATGTGGCCAAGTATATCCTGCTCCCCACTCAGGTCATAGAGTTCAGGAAAACTCCGCGTCAGCTGGACTCCATCTCAACCTTGGCCTCCCTGCCCAGGTCACGTTTTCTGGCTGTCAGAGAAGCTGTTGTAACCATATGGGTGTTCCTAATGGTCATGTCCATAAACTGCACGCGTCTGCTGGAACACATGGCTGCTTGCATGCCAGGTTTCACATGTGCCCTCTACAGTTGTGTCTGGTGCTGGTGGGGATCTGACAAAGGGTTCTGGGGTCGGCTGATCCCAGTCTAGACTACTGTGCTGTGCCGACAATCAGCTGATCGGCACAGCACAGCGGCCATTTTGATGTAAATGAAGTGGCGATTATTTAAATCGCTGCTTCATTTTGCTATGTCTAGTAAACTCATCTACATGGCTTCGTCAATGGAGCCATGTAGTCTAGCCATACCCGAAGTGTCCCAGGTTCTGCTCCCTCATGGGGCTGGGTCGGGGATCACTGCAAGATGCACTCATTATTACAAGGGGCTGCTTTTTGTGTTTCTGCCCTTCCCACTGGTATGCAAGGTGCTCCTGCAGCTTCAGGAGTTCAGGGCCTGTCTAATTCTCATTGTGCTCTCATGGCCCAGACAGTATTGGTTCATGTTCCTGCTGAGCCTATGTTATGAGAGGTAGATAGCCCTCCTGTTGGACCCGGATGTGATAATGCAGGACTTTGACAGGCTCTGCCACCTGAACCTGCAGTCCCTGTACCTGATGCCCTGGAAGCTCCATGGCTGAAAACAGCGGATCTGCAGTGCTCGGAGTGGGTGCAGGAGATACTGTTAGGAAGTAGAAAACCTTCCACTAGGACGAACTACTTGACTAAGTGGAAGCATTTCTCTGTCTGGTCTACCCAGAAAGTGGTATCACCTATGAATGTCCAGGTCCTGCTGATCCTGGATTACTTACCGGACCTCAGAATCCAATCCTCCTTGTCAATTAAGGTGCACCTAGCAGCCATCACAGCATTTCATCTGGGCTCACAGGGCAAGACACTCTTCATGGACCCAGTGGTCTATTGGCTCCTGAAGGGATTGGACAGGCTTTATCCACATCTCTGTCGTCTGGTCCCTCAGCAGGACCTTAACCTGGTTCTGACCAGACTCATGGGCCCTCCCTTTGAGCCCCAAGCAACATATTCACTGTCGCACCTTTCCTGAAAAGTGTCTTTCCTGGTGGCTATCACTTCGGCCAGATGTGTATCCGAACTTTAGCGTTTCATTTAGATTGGACAGAGCCCTTCCATAAGTCCCTTCAGCCGTTTATAGCAATTGCGGAATGGTTGAAGGGGCAGCTGGTCTCCGCACAGAGGATTTCTTTGTGGATCACATCCTGTATCAAGGAGTGTTATGAGCTGGCCAGAGTGCTAACTCCTCCCCTCGCAGCTCACTCTACTAGGGCACAGGCCTCCTCTACAACCATTGTGACTCAGGTCCCTATTCCAGACATTTGTAGGGCTGCCACATGGTCTTCGGTCCACACTTTTGCAAATCATTATGCCTTGGCCCATCAGCCTAGGGAGGACGCAGTCTTGGGTAGGGCTGTCCTCTCTTCAGTTGAAAGTTAGAGAACTCCGATCCTGCCTCCTGGGGTTTTTGCTTTGGAGTCACCTGCATGGAATGGAAATGAGCAATAACTCAGAGAAAACAAGGTTACTTGCCTTTCATAACTGTTGTTCTTCAAGATACATTGCTCATGTCAATTCCAAATCTCACCCACTTCCCCTTCTTCGGATTAGTCTGGTAAGAAGGAACTCTGAGGGGGTGGAGGGCCAGCAGGGGTATATATTAGCTGAGATAGCGGTTCCATTCCAGGGGGGGTCCCCTGTTGGCTTAACGGATACTGCTAAGGGAAAATCTTCCGACGACACATGCATGCAGCACACGCACACCTACATGGAATGGACACAAGTAGCACATCTTGAAGAACAACAGTTACAAAAAGTAATTAACCTTTTTTTTACACTTCTTAATTTAGTGCCAATATAATTGGTTCTGTCATTCTATTTTATTTAAAATGCTTGTTCCGCTGAACGATTGAAAAGACTAGCCCTTTTGCCTGTATTTTTTAAAAAGTTTAAAAATCAAATCTGTTCTGCAGAAATTGCATTTGGAGAGACAAAGACAAAACATTTCAAGCACAGTGTTTTTAAAGAAATCACTTCTAATTACATATGCAAGCACATCTGCTTACTATGAAGGTGTAGTTACATAACTGATTATGGTGACAATTGAGTTGTTCTCAGAAATGATTATCCCTCTATCCACTCAAAATGGTCTGTTTTGTTATTTATGAAAAAGAAATTGTAAATACTTTTGCTATTAAGCACAATCTTTTGAAAATTAGAAGTAAATGCAATTGAGAGATAAATCTTAAAACTTAAATCTTAAGGGAAAAAATGAATGAGCATTATGTTTAGCATATTCTGATCTATTTGTCAGGATCCACACAAAACACTAAAAAGAACAATGTTGGATATTGTTACTGTCTATTTGGGAACTTTAGAAATACAGTTTGTATTATTTCCTTAATTGTATAAAATTGCCTTCAAGGCATATTGTTTACCTGACATACTGCATTTGACATACTGTGGGATAAATTTGTACCTGTGACAATTTTTAATCAGGTCATTTTTAATAATTTGTGGCTTATCTGTCCACTGTTTTCTCATGCCAAAATAATATTTCTGAAACAACGATTTTATTGGGAGCTTTATCTCAAAAAGGAGTTGAGGATTAAGCCTCAAATTACCAAATTCATAAGATACTGGTAAACATTATAAAACATACATTGTTTACCTGATAAGTTAAAATGTACCTAAACTAATGATTATATATGACACTTGGACACAATATTAAAAGGGAGTCATTTACATAATAAAATGCAATGATGTCTTCTGAACTATTACAGACAGTTGTGTATAAAGTATAATATATAGGGCTGCAAAGCAATTTAAAATTGTGATTAATTGCACGAATAATCATGCTGTTAAACAATAATAGACTCATTTATTTAAATATTTTTGGATGTTTTCTACATTTTCAGATATTCATTTAATTTATTTTTGAATGAAATGTAGTACATTTCAATTGGCTTTTGTATTCTATTGTTTAACAGTTCAATTAAAATTGTAATTATGATTAAGCTTTTTAGTTAGAAGTAATTTTTTAAATTTAATTGTATGAATTAACTCTGTGATTAAGTGACCATCCTAATTATATATAATAGAAATGTCTATGAAAAGCCCTTATAATAATATTGACTGAATGACAGTAGTTAATTTTAAAGCAAACAGCAAAAGCCGTTGGATCAGTTCAATATTTCAAACTTTCCCAGTGCTCCTTGATGGATTCCAGTGAAAGTGTGATGATTCTGCTGAAAGGCTAAATGGTTTTCTTACTATGTGTTGTGTATAGAGACTTGATGTCTTTTTCTTTTGTTTTAGAATTACATGTAATGTCTACTATTGTTCTTCTCTTTCATATTTAATTACAGCAATTACTATAGTATGCAGAGGCAAAATTCCCATTGAAATTAAAGCTTTTGAAATCAATGGATAATTCTGTTCCTTCATTAAACTACTATAGCGTTATAACTTAAAAATTGCATAAATGTATTTCAAAGAAAATAAAATCTATGTTCAAGTCTTGAAAACCTATATATAGCCTTTCAGTTTGGAGTAATATTTTAGTGGCAATCTCTCTCTCAGAAAGTTGGAGGCTGTAATAGAAATCTTGTCAGATTCTTATGCAGTCCAACAATGTTAACAACAAAAATGCAGCTGTTCTAAATAAAATGGTAGGTATTTGTTAAGCAGTGTAATTTCTGAGGTCAAGAAGGTAGTATTATTTATATATGAAAATTACTTTAAGAGGTATATTGTTAGTTTTATGGTTTTAGGCAGATTGGCTGTTACTAGGGAAAAGATAGTCTCCAGTTTTGGTAATTTCAACTCTGTAGTAATATATCATGTTCATTATTTATTTGACAGGTCACAATTTCAGAATCACAACAATGTGACTTGTACCAAACTTTATTGCCATTTCATTAATCAGCACAATTGTAGTTATAAGGTTATTTAAGTATTCAAGAGACATAAAGTTATATGAGCAGTATTTCTAGAATACAAAGGCAAAATGAACAACCTGTTCTCCTGTTTCTTTGTAATATGTTTTAACAAATGTAATTTTCTTTCAACAATGAGCGTGCTTAAATCAGTCTTTAAATTTCGTGGATAATCAAATGTCATGCTTGTCTCTGAACAGATAAAGGAGCGTATTCATGTGGTTAGAAATAGTAGCCTTTTGTTTACAGTTGCTAGGGGTCTTTAAAAAAATTACCACTGACAGAGTAATCTTAAATAAATTCTACCACATCAGAACACAGAAGGGTTGCATGTTATCCATTACACTGGATGGTCACATTAGCAGAACCTCTCTTCACTTTTGTCTAATAGATATACTTGAGAAAAAGGAGATACTGGCTTTTAAACAACAGTGGTTAGCACAAGGATAGAAAGGAGTGAGGCAGACCAGCCATATACTCCCCCATCTCATGACCCACCTTTTAAAAAAATATTTCAGAATGGACCTTCCCCAACCCCAAAAAAGTTTTTTCCAGTTTAAGTCCTGAAAATGAATTAGTTAGAGTGGAGAGTGAGATGTCTTCATTTTTTCTTAGCAGTCAAGACTACAGATTGGGTCAAGTGGTTTAAAACTAATACTAATAGTTTGCTGTTTTTAACATCTTCCCACCTTTGCTCCCTTTTCATTATTTTTGTCCTCCTCCTGGCTCCTCCCCACCCTCCTAAAATACTCCAGAGCACCAAATAGGTGAAGGATACAGATTCAATTTTCAACCTAATCTCCACCTCTTTATCCTTCATTTGTGAGCTCAGGATTGGGTCTGTTGTAAGGCTACTGCAAATAAGTAATCTTTTCATTATTTTATTCTGGTATTCTTTATTTTCCTCATACATTTAAACTAAGTTGCATAAGTATTTACATGTGAGAGCATGTATAAATTCAAAATTACGTTGTTCATGCCAGTATCCAATTTGTGTGTGTGTGTGTGTGTGTGTGTGTGTAGTTTCTATAATTACTTACTCAGCTTTGATATGTGCACATGATTCTGCAGCTACACAATTCATTTTGATATGTGCACATGATTCTGCAGCTACACAATTCATTTTTTCCAAGATGGCACAAAATTCAATATTTTTGCTATGGAATTTGCCGTATTACCATTTTCCTGTAGTTTTGCCTTGCTCATGCAGGCCTGCAGCTGCTGTTTTCTGTTTGGCCTTCCTCACAATGTTGAGTTAATAACTGGTGCATGCTCTTTGTATGTTCTGTGGAGACAGTGTGAGAGACTGGCTTCTATCCAGGATGAATGAGAAGCAGAAGTGAATGTCGAAAGGAGAACAGCATAGAAGTCCTATTCTTAAGTAGCTGAGGAGATGAGTTTGTAATAACAGCCACTAGGCTCACTTTCCCCCATTTCTCCCAAGCACACAGGGAGGAAAGAAGAGTCAAGGCCCAGTATGTAGAGTCAGGCTTCTGGGATAACACAGTGAAAAAATATGCTCAAACATACTTATGAATTAATTTTACATCAGTGAATATTTTTAACTATGAGCCATAATTGTCTGTGTTTTGTGTGAGAAATGAGAATGGATAGTATTGCATGTCAGTAGACTAAATTAATGTTGCCATGGAAAGTAGGGAATGGAATACAGAGGCTACTGCTGCAGAATTTGATCCCATTGTACTTCTGAGTACCCAAGGACCTGTGTGTGTGTGTGTGTATGTGTATGTATATGGGTATTGGATGCATTGTCAGAACTGCCTGAAAGTGTGTTGTCCACTAAGCTAGTCTATTGAGGAAATGGGCCCTAATGCTAATACAATTTGTTAAAGTGCTGAAGTAGTGGTTCACTAGTGGTCCACAATGGTCTTGCACGTGGGCTGCGGGGAGCCTGCGTTAGCACTCCCACCCCCATCCGCCCATGAGGCTGGAGTGCCAGGATAGGCTTCCCGCTTTGTGTGGGGGAGTGAGACTGTGAGACAGATCTGGCTGGCAGGGGCAGTAAGTGGCTTCATGCACTGCTACTCCTCCCCCCAACTAGAGGAATGGCAGCGCAGGAAACTGCTCACCCGAAGGCTTTCCCTGCTTCTTCCATTGGCCAGAATCACAGACCCCACACTCCTCCATCCTGCTCCTCATAGACTCATAGACTCATAGACTTTAAGGTCAGAAGGGACCATTATGATCATCTAGTCTGACCCCCTGCACCGTGCAGGCCACAGAATCTCGCCCACCCCTCTTAGAATAATCCTCTCCCTTCCTTCTACCGATACTCCGCTCCTGCACCTTACTTCCTGATGAGATCCCCCACCCTTGCCTGCACCATTTTGTCCTCATGGGTACTTGGCTTGTGGTCCACAGAAAGGTCTGCATTGAACAAGGTGGGCCACAGGCCAAAAAGTTTGAGAACCACTGTGCTAGAGGCATATGAAGAAGAACGTGCCTTTATCTGTAAAACCATAAAAAGCATCATTGGGGTTGACTGTGAAATCCTATGTGCATGGATGTACAAGAGATTTACATGGATAGCTCTGTTAGTGTTAACAAGTTTTATACTTAACCCACGTCTTGCTCCGTGGAAGAATATCCCCCTTTTGTATACTTAACTAGCTGGCACAGTGGAATTGCATTAAAAATACTGTTAATCCTCTAAGCTCAATTTTCTGGCTTTTATTGGTGCATTTACATAGTTTTAACAAATGTTTAGTTGTCCAATTTCATTGTAGATTGTTTAATATTCTAGCAATGCATTGAGGCAGGTATTTGTTTAAATGCAGCTGACTTTGATTTTTGTTGTTTTCTGCTTTATTCAATAGGGTGGGCTGAGTGCCCAGGCTTTTGTTCGAATTGAGATACAGGACATTAATGATAATCAACCTATTTTCAACCCACCCAGCTATGTGACAAGCATCAGTAGTCAAACACACCCAGGAACAGAGATCATCAATGTCATTGCCACAGACAGGGATTCAGGGATATATGGAGTTGTGACATATGAGCTGGTTCCAGGAGAATTTTCTTCCCTTTTCACAGTGGATACTACTTCAGGTACAGTATACATGTGAGAGCCAGAAATTGTAAGAAAATCTAACACACTCTGTCACATTTTTCTTTGAAGTTTGATTTCCTTATTTAGACTCAAGTCATAAAATCAGGTGTTAGACCCTGTGCCATATGTGGAAGATATTTTTGGCTTGTTTGTATTGTATATTTTTTTGGTTTATTTTTTGTTGGTTTGTGTTGTGAGCAAATGTTAAGTGAGCTTTACATCTGCTGGAATAAATAGAGCTCTAGAATGTGTCTCATAGCAGCTGATGCAATTTTTTTTAGCATTTTAAATTGGAAATTACAGGTTGGACTTCCCTGGTCTGGTACCCTTGGGACCTTACTGGTCCCAGATGAGGAATTTTGCAGGCCCAGGTGAGGTCATTTCTGGCTCCCCTGTGACCAGCCTTGTTCCCCCCACCCTAGCCTGCCCAGTAAGCCCTACCTACTGGGCTTTCTGGCTCCTCCCCCCGACACAGCTGGGCCACGCGCCAGGCTTCCAGTCCTGCTGCATCATGCTGTACTTCCCTCCCACGCAGGCAGGGAGCCATGCTCCGCCTATCCTCCCCTCCCTCAACCCATGGTGAGACTCTCTGATCCTGGAACATCACCATGGATGTTGCCAAACTAGAGAGTCCCGGTTTATAGAGGTGCAACCTGTGATGCATTTCTGCCATGCTTACGATATACACTTCATACATTATGTTAATGCTTAAGATAATAAAGACTTACCTCGAGTGATTTTTACTGAGACACAGTCTCTCACTGCACCAACAAGGAGCCCTCTCATCCAGCCTTCTGCTCCCTCCATCTATCAAATAAGACCCTTCCTCATAGCCTTTCAAGGTATGCCACAACACATTTCCCTGCATACTGACAGTCTTTGTTACCCACCAATTGCTCTCACTTCTAATTCCATGTCTTGGCTTGAATTCAGCTGTCAGCTTCGTGAGTGTCCTTTCCTGCTCCTTACTTCTTGACCTGACAGTCTCCCCCATTCTAGCTTGAGGGAATAGTTTGAAACCCACATCTGGGGGCCTTGAATCATATTTGTAGTGAAAGCAAAGGCAAGAGGACATTCTTGATAGGGTGAATGCAAGTCAGGATTAATTATTTCTAAGACACTTTAAATATACCTTGCCTTCATAGAACTCACTCTTTTACCACTGCCAAAACAGCAATCCCTCATGGTTTTTAGGGTTTGTTTGTTTGGGGGGGAGGGGTTGGTAACCCTGGCAAATTCTCCAGTGCCTAATGTATTAAACACTAGGAGCGCTAACCATTGCCCTAAGTATACTGATCTTTCAATATTTGCTTGTAATATTTGGGAACTAAACCAGAAGTGTACAGTTCAACTTGAAATTTAGTGTACGTATCCTTCCAGGAATGCATCCTGATCATCAATATTATATCTTGATTGACTGCCATTTAAGATTAGTTAACTTAGACATAGGGAATTATTTCATATGTTTTAATAATTTTGTTAGGGTGTGTGTGTGTGTTAGTTGTTTGGCATGGAAATCATCATAAGGAAATACTCTGTTCTCCCAAAATAATGCCTATTTGCATCCTGTGACATAACACCTAAAATATTCTGATGAACAGAAGAAACTAATCTTTTTAGGATGTTGGTCCATTTATCTTGGCTATTTCATAATTTACTTTAACTGTGGACCTTAACTGCTTGTCAAATCAGTCCCTCCTGGGGCATTATGGATGCCAAAAATATGTAGGTCAATCAATAATCAGGGAACTAGATCTCTATAATCATTTAACTGATTGTTTCAAAACTGCATCAGTGGCCTTGTCAGAGAGAGCCCCTGTAGGTTACTCAAGAAGAAATAGCTTTGTAATACTCCTTTCTCAAAGGCTTCTTCTCCCTTCAATTGTGGCCCGTTATCCTGATTTTTCCAGTTTGGATGCTTTGTATAAAGTAAATGTCATTTTTAAACATGAGGAACACCTATGTCATCAGTATCTTGTGGAACTATAATGATATTTTATCAAACAGAGACCAAAATTTTAATGAAATAACCTGAGGTCGTTATTGCTGGCACTTATAAATGAAAAACCATTTGTGTTGAAGACACTATTTCCTACCTTATAGCACTTGACATCTAATTGCATTTAATCAGACCTCATGATATCTGGCTGTTTTATTTTAATCTATTAATATTAATGCCGATGTGTCATTTTTGGTTTAAAAAAAGTGGGGGGAACACATGGTGTATATATGCTTTTTTTCCTTTTGCCTTCTTTCTGTCCACCTGAAGCAGTGTGTAGAATTACAGGAAAGCAGAAACTGTTTTTAGACTATTGATGATAAGTGACAAGAGCCCCTGAGATTGTTACACCACTTCCCAGAAATTCTGTGATCTTCTTGTGTTAAGTAGCTATGGAAGTTGATTGCTAGTACGAATCTGAAGCAAATTCTGTGGCTTGCTCTATGACAGCACAAAGACTGAGTTCCTTCTCTTCCTCATTTTCTAAGAGGTGGGAAAATGACCAGATGCACTTAGCATTTTACTTTTTTGTAAGAATCTCTCCTCTGCTTCCGATATTGGAGGGAGACCTAGTGTCATGGGGAGAAGATCTATAGAGACTGTCACAAATAGAACTTGTGTAGTGGGAATGGGGAGGAGATGCAAACTTGTACAATTTCTCCTCTCCCAAAAGCTATTTGAAAACATACTTAAAGGAGGTCATTTTTCTAGCTTTCACTGTGGACTTTCCCTTGAAGTCACTATTTTTGGCTTGTAAATCATACAATATTGTGGATTTTTAACATGGCAAGTCCCATCTCATTTTGATTTTTTTTCACTTTGCAAAGAAGGGATTAAGGAGATGACAAAGTTGTATGGGTATTTTAATGGTTGGGGTTGAAGCTTCTTGTGTATTTATTTTACTAATCAATTTCTTAATTTCTAAGTGATAACTGCAATTGTTGGAAATGTGTTCATGGATCAGGCAAGACAGTTAACTGTCTCTCTCTGATTTATTTTGTTAGTCCTTAAGTAGTTTTGTTTTCTTTGATATGTACGTGAGACAGACAATGGCATTTTCAGTTGTAGGAAAAGATATTACTAAATCCAAATTTTTTACTATCTGAGAATTATGGTAGTATAACAAAACTCATGTACCAGAAGAAGCTGTTCTCCAGGCCAAATGAGATTTTTATTGTACAGTGTACATAATGTGTTTGCTCCTGAGTTGAGCTAAGCTACAATAACACACGATCTCGAATTGCTATATTCAGGATTTATTGCACTTGCCAAAAAATAAATTTTTCTTTCTATTTTCTGAAAAAAATAATGGATAAGGGAATTACAAAATCTCTGCTTACTGAATATCACTTCCTGCCAACTATGGCTTTGCTAAGGAAACTATATCATTGTATTACCAAAACCATGTTTCACACAGTAAGCAAAGTATGTTCACAGTGTAAGAAATCTTCATGATCTATTGTTCATAGCAATTGACCAGAAATTGAATCAAGTTGGGCCTGATGCATAACCTGTTGAAGTCAATTGGAAAACAACATTTATTTCATTGGGCTCTGATTCAGGTTCACTGTGTGGTTTTTCTATATCAGATGGAACAAGAGTTTTTCATTAGGCAGTCACATACAGGCAGTCCCTGGGTTATGTGGATCCGACTTATGTCGGATTCCTACTTACGAACGGGGTGAGGGAACCCCGCACTAGCTGTGTACCCCCCCAGCAGACCGCCGAGACGCGCCGCGGCGGTCCCGCCGCCCGCGTCCTCCATGGTGAGAAAAGCCGCTCCGCGTCTCCCTGGTCTGCTGGGGGGGGGCGCAGCTAGTGCGCCTGCCTTCCCCCAGCAGACCACGCTTTTCTCGCCGACGCCTGGGGTAGAGCAGCTGGGGGGCTGCCAGGTTGGTCCCACAGCGCCGAGGTGGGGCGCTGTTGGACCAACCCAGCAGCACCCCAGCTGCTCTGCCCCAGGCGTGTTCGATTCAGCTGCTGCTGGTCAGTTTCAACAGCGGCTGAATCTGGATGCCAGTTCCGACTTACATACAAATTCAACTTAAGAACAAACCTACAGTCCCTATCTTGTACGTAACCCGGGGACTGCCCGTATACATATTCCAGTTAGGGATGTTAAATTGCGGGTAATTTGATTAATCAAGAGGGTGTCTCGACATTTGAAGTGTAGAAACAGCCCGATTTTTACTCTCTCCATGACCGCTTTTACACTTAGCATTTGCTTTTACAGTTCTTAGGTCGTTCATTGTTAGTTTTCAAGACTTCTTTGAGTAATTTAATTAAATGGTTATCCATTCATTCAAGTATTTGTAATAACAAACAAGAGGGTATTTCACTGGTTTCCATGAACTGAACACCTGAACTCAGTCACATACTAAACCCTTTTATCTAGTGTTATCTAATTACAGGAATGTACATAATATAAATATAATTTATGGGGCTTGTTTAATGTAAATGTAATATAATAGAAAACAACAATATATAGCTAGGTGGAAAAATACAATTAACATCTCTTTTAATATCTGCTATCACAAGTGAATTGGCCTGAATATTTACTACAGGTTGAACCTCCCTAGTCTGGCATTGTCAGCACCTGATCAGTCCAGAACAAGAGAATTTGCCAGACCAGGGAAGGTCTCCTGCCATTGGCCCTCAAGTTCATAACCCGCTGCTGGCAGGCTGCCTCAAGTTCATCACCCGCTCCTGCCTCACCCTCACCGTCACCCCCAGTCTGGCTCGGCTGCTTGCCCAGCTACTGCTGGCTCCCTAGGTGGCATGGGCTCTGGCTCCTGCAGCAGGCCTCTGGTCTTGTGTAGCCAAGAGCTCCGACCCTGGCCCCGCGCAGCTGTGGGAAGCTGCAGGGCTCTGATCCCGGCCCCATACAGCCCCAACCCCACACAGTCCCGGTCCCAGCCCCAGCCCCAGCCCTAGCCCCAGCCCCAGACAGCTGGGGAAAGCTGTGGGAAGCTGCAGGGCTCTGACCTTGGCCCCGTGCAGCCCCATCCCTGGCTCTGCACCACCAGGGGAAGCTGTGAGGCTCCAGCCCCATGCTTCCATGGGGTTCCGGCCTCGGTCCTGTACTCACAGAGGCTGCTGCAGGGCTCTGGCCCCTGTCCTGTGCTGTTCCCATCTGGGCTGCTGACCCTGATGCCCAGCCCAGCTGGCCCCTCCTGTCTCTCAGCTCCTGTGCTCTCCGGTCCAGGAGCATCCATGGTTCTGCCAGAATAGGGATGTTGCTGGACCAGAGAGTGCTGGATTTTGGAAGTACAACATGTACTACAGTTAACTTGTATTCACACAGAAGTGAATTGGCCGGTGGCTTTGGCCTGAGCTGGTCTGTCAGCATCACAGATGTCTGGTATGTTTATAGGCATGGCTGAACAGGCAATTAAAAGCTGTCGACTTTAAGGGTGTGTCTAAACTACATGGCTCCGTCGATGGAGCCATGTAGATTAGGCTGATCAGCAGAGGGAAATGAAGCTGCGATTTAAATAATCGTGGCTTCATTTAAATTTAAATGGCTGCCGCGCTCTGCCAACCAGCTGATGATCAGCTGTTTGTTGGCAGATCCGGGCAGTCTGGACGTGCCACTGTCGACAAGGAAGCCTTTGTCGACTGGCGCAGGTAAACCTTGTTTCACAGAGCGCGGCAGCCAGTGTACAGTCTTTGCCCTCCGAATCGCAACAACGACACTCACCTCCACCACTTCCACAAAGTCCTACGATCCAGCCGGAACAGTCAGACTAAAGAAGGACAGTTGTCCAAAGCAGAAGATCCTCAGCCAGATACATCGCCAACGGACCACTCATCATCTTCACCAGATGAGGCGGTAATCCAAGGTGATGTCTCTCTGCCCGATGACCTGAAACAATTTTAGGATCTTTTTAAACGCATTCTGGAGAGCCAAGAGGTGCAGGTAGGGGAGATTCAGCCAAAACAACATAGTCTGTTGAAAAATCTACATCCGCAGCACCTGGGTAGGATCGCGCTCCCTATCGATGAGGTGATCATGGAGGCTGCGGAAGAGATCTGGCAGACTCCATCATCTGCATCACCAATGAGCAAAAGGGCTGATAAAAAAGTACTTTGTGCCCTCGAAAGGGTTGGAGTTCCTGTTCAATCACCCCTAGCTTAATTCAGTGGTGGTCGATGCGGCCCAACACAGGACCAAAGCGCTGCAATACAGGAACATCCTCCCTGACGGAGATAACAAAAAACTAGACATCTATAGAAAAGTATATTCGTCATACACGTTGTTGCATATCACAAATTATGCTGCCCTTCTTTCAAACCATAATTTTGACAATTATTCAAAGTTGGCGGACCTTATGCAACACCTTCTGTAGGCTAAAAGACCACTTTTATAATCGGTGGTACAGGAAGGATACGCCTCATGTAGAGCTTCACTCCAGATCGCCCTGGATGTAGCAGATACGACTGAAGGCACCACTGCTACAGGGATTCCCATGAGGAGAATCCTCATGGCTGTTGTCTACGGGAGTTCCTATATAGCTCCAGAATAAAGTAGAAAATCTCCCATATGACAAGCAGAAACTTTTTGCCACCAAGACAGATGAGGTCCTTCATTCAGGAAAGGATTCTCGTATGATTCTTTGCACGCTGGGGATGTATACGCCTCCCTATAGGCGTAAACAATGCTATACCTATCAAAAGAGGTGCGATTATTCATTCCATAGACAACATCGCACCTTTGACCAGCTGCGGTTCAGACAGTGACCACAGTGAAAGCGCCCCCAGCCCACCCGCTCGTCCAACCAGCCTTCCTCAAAGCAGCAGATTAGACTGCTTCATCAAGGATGCGCACATACCTTCTGTTGTCAGCACAGAGTGCAACGCACCCTTTCTCTTTCACTATCGCTGAAGACCACGCTATCACCAGTGGGCCAGCATCATCTCGGACCGATGGGTCTTAGAAATCATAGCATCCAGTCTTATCATCCTGTTCACTTCCATTCCTCCAACTACCCCACCCACCCTGTCCCTCTTTAGGGACCCCTCTCACGAGGACCTGTTGAAACAGGAGATCCATCATCTTCTCGCCATTGGAGCCATAGAGAGAGTACCCCACAAGTTCCGGGGAAAAGGGTTTTATTCTCAATATTTCCTCACTACCAAAAAAACCCAGAGGATGGAGACCTATTCTTGAACTACGAAAGCTAAACTGATACCCTTGGAAACAACGTTTCAACATGGTGACCCTAACCATTATTATACCGTCGCTGAACAAGAGAGATTGGTTCGCGGTCCTCTACTTACAGGACACTTATTTCCACATTGCAATATGTGTGGCACACAGACGATTTCCTCAATTTGTAGTAGGAGACGAGCACTTCCAGTACAGGGTGCTTCTTTTCGGTCTCACATCTGCCCCTAGGGTGTTTTCCAAAACCCTAGCAGTAGCTGCAGCCCACCTTCGCAGAGTAAGTGTTATGATTTTTCCCTGTCTAGATGATTGCCTTATCAGAGGTCGCACATGTTCAGAGATACGCCAAATGGTAGCAGTAATGAGACAGACTTTCGAGTCCCTCAGACTCATCATAAATGTGCAAAAATCTTCAGTAGAGCCAGCTCAGACTCTGAATTTCATAGGGGCACAACTCAACTCGATCTCAGCACATGCATACTTACCTGTTGAACAATTCAAGGCAATCCTTGAATTAATAAACACCCTGCTGCGTGCGTCAACTCTTCCTGCATACGTTTCTCAACAATTAATGGGTCACATGGCAGCTACCACCTTCGTGGTTCAGCATGCAAGGTTACATTTTCGTTGACTCCAGCATTGGCTGGCATCCGTTTACATCCCAGCAAAATACAGCATGCACAAACTGGTAGTTCTACCGCAACATGTCCGAAGGTCCCTCCATTGGTGGACTGAGCCAGAAAATCTCATGGCAGGTATCCCTTTCCACCGTTCTCAACTGTCAAAGCAGATAACTACAGATGCTTCCCTCACCAGTTGGGGTGCTCACATGGGCAATTTAACAGTTCAGGGGTGCTGGTCCGAAGCAGAAATGTTGCTCTACGTCAACATCCTCAAGCTCAGAGCAATTCTTCACGCCTGCAGACATTTCAGATCCCACATAATAGGGACAATGACCAGGGTGCTCACAGACAACGTCGCAACAATGTACTATGTCAACAGGCAATGGGGGGTTCGGTCTCGATCCCTCTGTGCGGAGGCGGTCCGCTTATGGGACGGGTGCATCCTCAACGACATTGTACTCACAGCTTTGTACTTACCTGGTGCCAATAATGCCATTGCGGATTCCTTCAGCAGACATTTCCCTCGCGACCACGAGTGGGAGATCCGGACCAATATTCTTCACCGCATCTTCCGTCGTTGGGGGTTTCCTCTGATAGACCTATTTACAACTCTCAGCAATGCGAAATGCCTGAAGTATTGCTCCAGAGCAGGAATCGGCCATCAGTCCATGGGAGACGCCTTTCTCTTTCATTGGGGAACGTCCTTACTCTTCGCCTTTTCACCGGTTGTCCTTGTACCCAGGGTCCTAGAGAAAATCGACATGGACGCATCCCGGGTGATTCTTATAGCACCTTCCTGGGCTCAACAGCCATGGTATCCAATATTTCACCAAATGTCCGTACAACCATCATACCGTCTTCCCCCCCACTACCAGACCTGCTCACTCAAGAGATCGGCTCTCTGCTTCATCCAAGACCCGAAATCCTGCACCTGACTGCTTGGCTACTAGTTGGTTCCGGGCATCTGAAAACCTCTGTTCAAAGCAAGTTAAACCCGTCCTACTGCATATCAGGAAGGATTCCATGCGAGCCACTTACCTGACTAAGTGGACTAGATTTAAAGCATAGTGTAATATAGACCTACACGCTTCACCTTTACATCGTATATTCAATTATATCCTGCATCTGCAACAAGCAGGGCTCTCCATAGCCTCCTTGAGGGTACATTTAGTGGCAATCAATGCATTCCATCACATCGTGGAAGGTGGGTCATTATTTTCCCATAACCAAGAGGTTTTTGAAGGGGCTCACAAATCTTAACCCACCATGAAGGCCCCCACCGCACTCTTAGAATCTGGACTTAGTGCTGGACACCCCAACATGTCCTCCATTTAACCCGATGGCTACAACGTCACTGCACTTACTTACAATCAAGTTCCTCTTTTTATTAGCCATGTCGGCACAGAGTTAGCCAACTTTCACATCAACATCAACGAGCCAATTGTTCTTCCTTCCTTTTATCCCAAACTTCATACTTTGTCGTGGGAAGCAATCCTCCATACACTGGCCATACGCTGAGCCCTTGCTTTTTACATCAACAGGACGCGAGGCTTTCGCAAGACAGACGGTCTGATAATATCACTTGCGGATCGTTGCAGGGGCCAGGCCTTATCCTCCCAACATATTGTGAAGCTCATAATTTCTTGTATTACTACCTGTTATTCCATCTGCAATAAGAAGCGTCCATCTCAACCTGAAGCCCGTTTGACAAGAACATTGGCTACATTTACAGCTTTTCTAAGAAGAGTCCCATTCCGTGACATTTGCCGAGCAGCGACATGGTCCTCCAATGTCACCTTCATGAAGCATTATGCAATCATACATCAATTTGCTTCCGACTCCTCGGCTATAGCAGTACTTCCACTGTATCAGAAGCCTTGATTCCATAGCTCACTTTCTGGACTGGGGTACTGCTCCATAGTCACCAACAGTGAAGCACCCACGGGGACCACTCAAAGAAGAAGAAGTTACTCACCTTTGTCCAGTAAGGATGGTTCTTCGAGATGTGTCCCCATGGATGCTCCATGACCCTCCTTCCTCCCCGCTCTGGAATCTTGGTTTTCTCTTTTTCTCATTATAGATGATCAAGCGGGTGAGAGGAACTGGCAGGAGCCGGACCGCGCACAATGGACAAAGGGCGCAAACGGCGCGAGATGCTGACCGCGCATGCGTAGTCTGGCTGAGCATGGCTATTGCAAGTCTCCGATCTGCGGCACCAGGACGAGCCTGACACCAACAGTGGAGCACCCATGGGGACACATCTTGAAGAACCATCATTACTGCATGAAGATGAGTAACTTCTTTTCAAGAAAAGAGAAACTTGTCTATCTCACCAACAGAAGTTGGTCCAATAAAAGATATTGCCTTACTCGTGTTGTCTTTCTAATATCCTGGCACTAACAGACTACAACTACATTCTACATATAAGACCTACATCAAGAAAGCTAAATAAAAGCACACAGTCAAAAATTTGCATTCTTTTGTATTCTCAACATAAGCTAATCTTCATCTTCTTTGGATTTTTAGGTTTTACCAGAACTACTTTCACTGTTTTTGGGAGTCTTATTGTTTATTTCAGTAGGTTGAAAAATTGGATTTTTTTGTGGGAAAATGCTCATTTTTTTCACAAAAAAAGAGAAGAACCTGTGAGAATATTGAAATAAAATAGCTACATTTACCTAAGTCCACAGATGTGTACTTCACTCCCTCATTCTCGTCTGTGATTTGAACTCCTTGCTATTGACAACCTCCCTCTGACTGAGCTACATGGTGAATCATGTGAGTAACATTGCTCTGGTGCATCATGGGAGAAGTCCAGCCAAACAGCTGGTTCAAAAAAAAAGAATAAAGGCATGAAGCACTTGAACTACAACTACCATGAATTTCTGCACTATCTTAGGCAAATACAGTTTAATGTTGAATGGACTCAAAGTGAAACATTGAGATTTAGTTCCTCACACCAGAATAAAATTTGTCAACTAGAGAGTGTCAAAAATTTTGTTTCAGTTAAAAATATGTAAGTGGATTATTCTGACATTTTTAATTGGATTTTTTTTTTTTTTGGTAAAATGTCAGAATATGAAAAATTGCTGTGGGAAAGAAATTCTGAGTTTTGCTTATTACAAGTACTAATTATTACATAGTGTTTAGTATGTGCCAGATTGTAGACATCAAAGTAAAAGTAGGGTGTGTACTTCTTTTAAAGAAAGTAGAGCTTTTTATGACTGGTAATGATATTTTCATACTATAATTTATTATAGGAAAGATTAGTTCACTTAATTTTAAACTACTCCTGGCACTTTATATGGTATGCAATAAAGTAAAATTGCTACACACATGAAGGGGTTCAGTTGAGTAAAAACAGATTTAAAATTAGGAATGATTTATTTTGGAATGTTCTAAGGCCACTTTTTTTTTTTACTACAACCCCTTCAATGTTGCTTTCTTCTATTTTGCATAAGTAATTGATAGCGTATGTACAACACTGAAAAATCCAGGGACTGAGTGTGACAGTAAGTTAGCACGTTAGGTCACAAAGGAAGAATGGGTGGGTGGCCTCCATCTAGTCATTAATGGTTAGTTACCTCCATCACAAAACTGCCACAAAATGTCATACAACTGAACTTGATTATCAGTCTCAGCTATAGAAAAGACTAAGACTGGGAACAGTAAAGAACACGGGATTAGACTGTAGGATCAGAATGGTTTGCAGAATAGCCTGAAAAAATACACTGTGCCAGCCCTCGTGCATGATTTGCTGAAGATTCTGTAGTGCAGTGATGGGGTGTCAAGTGTATTTGTAATGCATTGAACTACAACACACTACAAACTGTTCTACAAAATATCTTGAAATGCACTGGGTGTTACCTATGAATTACAGTTTTACCAGATGGCAGATGCAGCAGCCATTCCATTGCCACAGCTGTTTGTTCTGCAAGAAGCCGCTCATGTGGCCTGACTTAGCAAAAAGAAGAAAAAGTATATCATCAGAAACTGCTTGTACAAAAAATGTAAAATATACATGCCCTTAGCAAGTGCAAAATATCATCATTCAGCATGCTTCTCCCATATAATATATGAAATAATATAGGCAATTAGACCATAATCCAAGTATTACATAAACAACCAGCAAGTTTTGCTTTTTTCTCTCTTTTAGTCGGGTGGTATTGGACTTATCCTCCTAGTCAATGGGTACAGAGATGGAGCAAAATTGCACATTAACTCGTGCTCCAGAGCCAATTTTATAGATCTAAGGTATCCTAAAGAGTGGTTTCCAGTTTTCAGCATTTTATGAATGGCTGACTGGCATTCTTTCATGATATTGGACTGTCACAGAGGAGAATAGTGGGCATCAGAGCAGGATTGGGCTTCTGCTTCAGTGTCTGTCTCTGTGCCTCTCTTTGTAGAGCATCTTGAACAAAATATAGTCTCTAGTTGCCATGGCAGTGGAATTTTTGTCAGGTTTAGTGCTGAGAGCTATTTTAGCATCTGCAAGCCTGACAGTTCACAAAGCTCTTTTAATGAAAACATTGTTGATTTAAACAGAAATGCTTTTGGAGAAATGCAATAAGTTAAGCAATCAGAAAGCACTGACCATGTCTAATGTCTTGCTGACCAGGTGAAATGATTTTGCAGTCCAGGAGCCATGGCAGTAAGCTTGAAAGTCTCTGCTCTTGTTTTTGAAAATGTACATGACTGTTTCCTTGCCATAGGAATACATAGGAGAGCAGTGTTTCCATCTAGGAGATTTGCAGTTCATCATAAGCCTGGATTCCAGCATACTCCATTATCCTGTGCTTTGAGTACTTTTGGTTGCCTGTTCAAGACTTGTTTAGAAGTTTGTTCCCTAATTTTTTTTCCATATTGAGAACAACCTCTGAATGACTTCTGTG
Source organism: Pelodiscus sinensis (assembly GCF_049634645.1). Classification (NCBI taxonomy): domain Eukaryota; kingdom Metazoa; phylum Chordata; order Testudines; family Trionychidae; genus Pelodiscus; species Pelodiscus sinensis. The sequence continues at coordinate 56,705,120 of NC_134715.1, read as the reverse complement.
TTATAGTTCTGTTCCCTTTAATCTATCTCCAGGAGACTGTATATTGTGTCTCTTCTGCAACATGCTGCATTATTGTGCCTCACTAAATGGCTGCTGTTCTTGCTGGCACAATCAGACATCTTTAAAAATGCAAAGGTGCACAATGGAGAAAACAGTAATAAACAGCTACATATTATTTATGAATGTATTTATTTTTACTGATGTAGCACCTAGGACCAAATCACAAGTATTGCCTCATTGTGCTTACATATACATAATACAAAGACAGTTCCTGCCTCAGAAAGTATGATATGATACTGATTGTCATGATGAGCAGATGTTTCTGCATTCTGGCTGCCTACCTCTTGTCAAATATTTTATAGGCATCATGACAAAGGAGAGTTTTATGGAACTATATAGTACACAAGAAGGAAAATAATCCATATATCTTCAGTATTGCCAACCAGTGTTCCCTCTAATTTTTCCCACACCTGAGCAGAATTAATTTTATGTGCATCAATATGGAGGTTATGTGTGAGGGGCAAGGGGTTCTGACTGTAGGAGGGGACTCATACCTGGAGCACAGGGTTGGGGTAGAGGAGTGTGAAGGCTCCAGTTGAGGAGTGCAGGCTCTGGGGTGAGTCTGGGGATAAAGGTCTCCGGGTTGGGACAGAGGATAGGGATGCAAGGGCTCTGTCTGGGAGGTGTTGGGCTGAGAATGAAGGGTTCAATGTGCAGGTTATCCCAGGAAAAGGACTGTCCCCAACCATCTCTTTCCACAGCCACTACAACTCCAGTGGGCACAGCTGGAAAAGGGGTGCCTGTCCCTCATCCAGTGCAGGTCTAGGAAAGGCTAAGGGGGGCGGGGGCTGTGGAAGGGGCATCTGTCCCCTGGTAATGGCAGCTCTGGGTTGGGTGTCAGGAAGCAGCTGCAGGCAGAACCGGGAGGCACCCTCTCTCCTCAAATCTGTGCTGGGGCTAGCGACCAGAGGTGGCTCTAGGAACCCACCCTGACCTTTGCATGGGATTTGTTATGCAAGTTAGAGGGAACTTAGCTTCCAACCCAAAATGTAATAAATCATGGGTCAGATGCGTTCAAATCATAAGATTAGAACATAAGAACGGCCATACTTGGTCAGACCAACAGTCCATCCAACCCAAGATCCTGTGTGCTGACAGTGGCCAATATCAGATGCCCCAGAGGGAGGGAACACAATTTTATCCCTCCCCTGTTACTCACCTCCAGAGAAACAGAGGCTAGGGACACCATTCCTACCCATCCTGGCTACTAGCCATTGATGGACCTAACCTCCATGAATCTATCTGGCTCTTTTTTTTAACCCTGTTAAGGTCTTAGCCTTCACCACATCCTCTGGCAAGGAGTTCCAGAGGTTGACTGTGTATTGAGTGAACACAAACTTCCTTTTGTTTGTTTTAAACCTGCTATTAATTTCATTTGGTGACCTCTATTTCTTATATTATGGGAATAAGTAAATAAGTTTTCTTCTTCACTTTTTCCACACCAGTCATGATTTTATAGACCTCTATGGTGTCTCCCCTTAGTCTCCTCTTTTCTAAGCTGAAAAGTCTAAGTCTTTTTAATCTCTCTTCGTATGGGACCCAATCCAAACCCCCTAATCATTTTTTGTTGCCCTTTTCTGAATTTTTTCCAATGCCAATCAACATATCTTGAGATGAGGCGACCACATCTACATGTAGTACAGTTTTATATAGAGGCTTTAAAATATACTCTCTTATTTTCTATACCTTTTTAAATTATTCTTAATATATTATATGGCTGTACTTTTTTCTTTCTCTGACACACACATCTTAACTCATATCTTATTTCCTATCCCTTGGTTTCAGCTCTCATATCTCACATATTATGTTCAAAAGCTTCAGAGGGGTAGTCTGGTAACACTTTAAAGACTAACAAAACATGTAGATGGTATCATGAGTGCGCATGAAAGCTCATGATATCATCTACATGTTTTGTTAGTCTTTAAAGTGCTACCAGACTATTTGTTTTAAGTTTATTATATTGTGTCTGAGTGACAAAAAGAGAAGGAATACAGCAGTTCCAGTTCTCCAAGATTTATAGATTAAAGTGATTTTGGCCTCCACTGCAGGAGTGCTCACTGGAAGACCCTGCCAAGAACAGATTACACAGTTTTGTATAAAATCTGATTAAGTTGGCCCGGTAACTTTAAGACAAATTAGCACCATTTCATGTTGGCATTGCAATCTCCAAGATAACTTTCATTGGAAAGCAAACATACAAATTTGAATAGACTTTGAACTAGCAATTGAAATCTCTGCTAAATGATTGTGATGTATTGATGTCGAACATTTTGTGTGAGGGGGTTATAGTAGGTCCATGAAACAGTTAAATTTAAATGTTAGTATTTATTTTTCCTCACTTTTAAATATTTATAAAAGTTTGTGGAAGAGAAAATTTTGGTGGAATTCAGAGTGTTTAGTGAATAGGTATTAGAAACTGAAATGTGGAGGATCAGGCCAAATGGATGTAGCAATGGCAGTCATGCCTAGTGGTTGGTGTGGTGTCATGCCAGGGCAGGAATTGGTGCCAGTGGTCAGAATCAGCAGCAGGTTCAGAACAAAGCAAAAGTGTAGTGGGGAAGGAGCAAGGACAGGGCTAGAACATGATTGTAGTTGGAGCAGGCTAAAGCCTAATGGAGTCTGTGACTCATTAGGCAGGGAATAGTGTCACTCTATGAAGTGATGTTGGGCAGACTGAGCTACTGTTTCTTTGATGAGGCTTATACACTTTCTCTGAGAGACACCAGACTGTCCTGTGGATAGGCTGGACTCTAGAACAGAAAATGATTTACCATTGCATTCAGGATGTTTCATAACACACATGTGCCTCACAGTAGGCTCAGAACCCAAATTCAGAAAGCTAACTGAAGCGTAAATGGATATCTGGCCACGTTCTAGTCCTCTGGCACTAGATTGTGACTGGCAACTGTGCAAATGAACTGGGGGTAGGAGAGGTACAAGGAGATTTCCTTCAATGGATCCATGTAGCCTATCAAGTTCAGTCAAATTCCAGTGCTCAAAGTAGTGTAGGACATGCTTGTCCCAGAGGCATATGGCTCCCTAAATGGGTCAGAGAGTAGGCAGAGACCATATCACTATCCCTCTGCTGCATCCCCAGGAGTATAGCAGTGGGGCTATTCTAGGAGGCAGGAAGTACAGCTCCGTATTACTCATAATACAAATTTGTGCCTGAAAGTCACAGTACAGGCAGTCCCCGGGTTACATGGATCCGACTTACATCGGATCCCTACTTACAAACGGGGTGAGGCAACCCCGCACTAGCTGCTTCCCCCCAGCAGACCAGGGAGACGCGAAGCTAGCCCCCCCCTCCCCAGCAGACCAGGGAGCGGCTTTTCTCAGCAGACACCTCAGCTTGAGAATAAAGGACTGAGGGAAGTGAGATGTGGGAGAATAAAACTGAACTCTGGAGAAATGTTTGGCTAGAGTTTCCCCTACAATATGTACCAGTTCCGACTTACATACAAATTCAACTTAAGAACAAACCTACAGTCCCTATCTTGTACGTAACCCAGGGACTGCCTGTATTATCCCTACTCTTGCTTTGCTGGAAACATTGTAATTTGTACCACTAGAATGGCAATGCATTGATGAATAATATCTGGTTTATCAGTAGCCTAAAATAGTGTCATGTTTCAAGGAATAATCTGCTGCTGTCTAGACTACATATATAGATGGATATTGACTCCTTTTTTAAGCATCCAAGTACCGGCCCCTTTTGTATACAGCATGTTAGACTAGTCAGATCAAAATGACATTTTCTTTATTCCTAGTTTCATATTTTTTATATTGAATTATTATCATAGCAAAAACATTTTGATACAGATTTCCATAAATTAAGCACCTGTTGTTCCAATACCTATAATTTTATACATCTAGATATTTTCCACATGTGTGTGCTTTTTTATTAGAAAGAAAATATAATTTTAGCACAAGAATCCCAGGCAGAAGAGGTTGTAGAAAGCTTTCTCCATATAGGCATGTAGGTTAGGAAGGAAACGATTAACTGGAGATTGGCACATAAGGGATTGCCTGGTATAACAGCAGCAGAATACATAGACCTTTCAAATGTGTGATTAAATAGTCCTGCCAGTGGGTACAGGGCCTTACTGCCAAGCTTTATAAACATCATTTCAAGTTAAAGCTATTTCTCTTATAGCAAATAGAATGAAAACAAAATTGTATATTCCTTCAAGAAAGCTTTTATTTCCTGATAGTTATTAAGCTAGTACTTTACAAAATGTATTTTGCAGTGTGCTCTTATGGTTGCTATCAAGAAAATAGCTTCAATAAAACACATATTTTTGAATGCAGAAGAAATGATAAACCTGGAAGCTAAATTGGGTTTTCAAAGATTATATGAGAAGCAAAAATAGGCCATGAGTCAAATGAACTAGAAGTGAGATAAAGGACTATCCTTCTCTTCCTTCTCCTCTGCAGCTATGTTTTTAGTGCTACACAAAGAATCCTATTTTGTAATCATTGTCTTTGGTCAAGGAATCACCTCCTGTTTGCTTGTTCTGCACATTTTTACTATCCAATTTCTCTAGCATAGTAACTGGTCTGTCACACTGAACAGCCAAATCTGTACGTAAGCCCCATTGCTGATAGGTTAAAACATACTCTGAATAGGTCATTGGAAGATGAGCATTGACCTACATAGTATCAAGTAATGGGTTCAAGCTGCCAGATTTGAAGGTGAATTTGGGTAATGTACTATACATACCATTTCTGCCATCTGCTTACTGTCTGAGTTAGCTGTCAGTTCTTATAAGTAGATCAGTCCAAGAATCTTCTACAGAAATACTGTCTGGGTTAAAGCCACGATGGCATGCAAATTCACCTGAAAGATTGCTGCTAAATACTCCTATCTTGGTTATTTGTGGAGAATTTCCTTTACATTCTGTGAACAAAGAGGAAAAATAGCGAGCTAATTAAATAATTAAGTGAACTTATAAACAAAACAGTGTGTTCAGTTAGAATAGATTCTCAATTTCTGTCTCTTTCAATGGATAACTAGCGACAAAACATATTTAGCTACTGGTAGCTGAAAGCATAAATAGTAATACTTTTTGGCCAGAAACCAAGATTTTTTTAGGGGCATTGATACTATAGTGTTTCTCCTTTTTTTGTTAGGTTTTATTTTAAGACATTTTTCAAGCGAAAGAAGTTGCTGGTTTCCAAAACATGGCAGTTTATAGCTGTAGACAATGACCAAATGATGTGGATGAGAAAAGCTGTCTTGCTGCCTTGTGAAACTGTATCAGCCTTGCCCAGATTGTGTTTCTGGTAGGGATGTGAAAGGTGGAAAAGAGGGGGTTGCACTCCTGACATCCCCCACCCAATGAACAAATGGGCAAAGATACCTCACTCCCTGCTAATGCATCAGCAAATAAGGATGTAAAAGGGAAGTCAATGCTTTATGTTGGAAAAAGGCTGTAGCAAAATATTTTCTGCTGGAGCATGGGGGCTTCCTCCACCACACCATCCTTTATTCTTGGATGATTTGAATGTATCATTCTAATCTGAGATTTTGAACTTGATTACTTGAAGAGCCCATGGAGAAATAAGTTGACTGTAACTGTCCAAAGCAATAAGTGGGAAAAATATGTAGACATGCATTAACAAAACCAGCAAAATGTGCTCTTGTCTGGGGGCCTGCTTTGGAAATCTATCTCCATAACATTCTCATGGCAGGTTTGATGTCCAAAAGGAATGGAACACAAGATGATGGTGAGGAATAAGAGCCAAAGAGTGTCTTAGAGATTTATATTTAGGGCACTATTCTCTCCCCTTTCTCCTGAAAAATAGTGCTTTACTCCATAGAAATTCCACTGAAACTAGTGAGACAACCTGCGCAGTAAGGTGCTGTTCAACAAGAGTAAGAACAGCAGTATCAGGCCCATAATGAGTGCTGTGTAATTATCACAAGAATGGCCTGTCCACAAGGGTTAGATTCTGCCTGTCCCTTATGTTGGTTGACATTGTGGGGGAAGAAGTATGAAGCTTCACCCTAACTTCTGTGGCCTGTTAGAATTGCAGTGCCAGCACTGATGGTAGCACGGGGACTTCTTGCTAATTGATTCCCTTCAGCATGGAGCGAGGAAAGATGTAAAGGGACAGAGAGCAGCTAGGGCCATGATTTTGCTCTCCTTCAGTACCAACCATCATAGACATGCTGCATCTCTTAAATAGATATAGCACTTTGCACTTTTCTCCAGGCATAGGCAACTCTGAAGAAAAATGCTTTCAGTGCTCTTAACGTCCCCTGAATCAGTGCTGTTACCAGTCTGCCAAAAGCCTCGGTCCCAATAGTCTCCCAGTGCTAGTCCTAACCCCTAGAGTTCCCCACCACTCCCCTATCCCCCAGCACCAGCCACTGACTTCAGAGTCCTCTGCACCCAGCTCTCCCCCCCCCCCCCCCCAGTGCCAGCCTCTCATCCTCAGAACCTCTCAGTGCCAGCCCCCTGTACCAGGTCTTCTATTGCCAGCCTCCTGTTTCCAGAGCCCCACTGCAGGCCAGATCTGGTGGCTTGGTGGACTGGATCCAGCCTGTGGGTCATATTTTGCACAGATCTGGTCAAGGTGGATAGGCGTAGTTGAATACTGTTATACCCCTTTATGTCTTCTTTTCCTGGAGCAGGTAAGGGAAGGGAGAAGACTGGGGAATGGGCAGAATCTGGGCTTCATCTCCTGTATCTTCTGATCAGTACAGCTGAGCTACAATTTGCTGCTGATATAGATTAGAAGATAAAAATTTCATTCCAAGGTATTTCTGTTTTAAAATCCTGTCAATGCTTCTGGAGGGAAGCAACTTTAGGCATCACCCTTTGTTCAGGAATGTACCAAAGTTAAATTCTTCCCCAGAGAGTGGAAATTTCAATATTTAACACTTTCTCCAGAACCTTTTCATTATTCACTTACATCTAACTTTACCTACAATGAAAGAGACTTTAACTATTCATTGGCTTATTCCACACAAAAATACTCAACAGTGAATTAGTCAAAACTAAAAAATATATACACATGCTCATTCGATGTGAGCTGACAGTGACAATATTAGAAAAAATATAAAATCCATGTTTATACATTTAACCTGTGGGGAAAATGATAAATACCCTTTCAAGCTGCAGCTGCTCTAATTATTTATGGAAATCCCCAAAGTTGATGTCCCTGAAATAACATTTTGCTGAGCTGTTTGTAAAATGCAGTCATGGTCTGAAGGAAAACAATAAGTCAAAAGAGAAGAAGGCTCCTTCTTAGAAATGACATCTGGTAAAGAGTTAGAAACTGAGCAATAATAATTCTGAATCCCTCTGTATCTTTGCTAATTTTGTGTCGTCTTTTACTAGTAGAAATCATTCTTCCTTAATTCTGAGCATTCTTTAGAATATATTTTAATTATGTCAAGAGACAGTTTGTTATAATATACTGAGAGTGTAATTGGAAAGTTCATTATATGTATATTTGAATATTTAAACTAATTTTAAGTGTTTTCCATTCTTCCATTTAATGCATTGTCCCAAATTAGTGATTCAGTTTGACTCTCCTTTTCAAGCAAATATGTCATAGTTAATCCTTCTAAAGTGGTGTGACTTCAGTCTCATTTCATTTGTATTTGATGAAGTGCACCACCAGATTGAGTGTCAGTCTTGAACTCCTGTTATAATTCTTAATATATCCTTCTTGTGAGTCAGAAAATTATGAAGCCAGTGCTCAACTTAAAAAACACACCTATTTTTCTAGAGGTCTTATTGCCTCCACTGGTTTCCACAAAGGGCTTTGGGATATGGTGATCTTCCTAATAGATGTTTATTTATATATAGAACCCTGTACATATTTACTCTGCTACATTGGTTGGGTCATTTGAGGTACTTTATACACTTACTAGTACTCTGGCATTAACAAAGTTTTCCTTAATAAATCCATATTTAATCTCAATGAATAACGTCCTCAAAAATCCTTAAATTGGACTCCGGGCAGTTTTCTTGTTCAAATTGTACTTATTTAAGGACATACATAAGCAGAAATGGGGTTCCTTCTACCCATAGCTAGATCATTATCGTGATAGGAAAAATGAATAAATTTGAACTGAAATAGACTTGTGATTTTTTTTGAGAGTTTCATCTATGGTCTTGAACTCCACTAAAACTAACAATTAAGGCAGAATATGTACAAGATATGTTATGTTATAAGTTATAACACATAATATATACATTTAAAACATTTTTAAAATTAAAGCCATCTATCCAAATCAAAAGCAGAAAAGCATTCTAAAACATAATTACTGTGCCATTATTCCAGGTATTATATGGTCACTTGTGCCTCACAATGTGCCTGCATGCAATTCATGATGCAACAAACATATCCTGATAATATTTTTTGCTCTTTTATACTATGGTATATAGTGCACTTTCCTGTATCTATTGGTATTTCCATTCATGTCGTGTACACTAACCACCCCCATATACTTTAAAAGTTAATTCCTTTATTTTTATTGTTGCTTATTAATTCAGAAATCATGTCTATGCTTGTAAAGGATGAATGGTCAGCATGAAATATCTCATGAAACAATTATAGGTATTGATTTTAGAGAATCACTCTAGTCTTCTATGAAAGTCTGATAGAAAATTATGTTTAGACATAACCATTATTACTGAGATTCTGAACTCTTGACTCGAAAAAACTTTCTTTAATGTCAGTAGGAGTTTTCACTGTGTAAAGAGGAAGCAGAGCCCAAAAAAAGACTGCATGCCCATGCTACTGTCTTTTACATTGCAAGTAGTGCTTCTGGCACAGCTGTGGCTGTGCCCATGGGTCCTGTGCTTCTGGAAGATAGCCTTCAGCCTCAGAGGCTCTCTGTGTCCCTACACATGGCCTCATTCTTTTTACTAGAGGCAGGGTTCACAGCATATTTAGCCATACTCATCACAAGCTAGTCCATAATGTGGTGGTGAAACTCCTCTGTAGTCCCGGTCTCCCTATCCAGGGACAGACTCTGTAGTGGTGTGGGGAGGGCTGGGGGGGGGGGGGGGGGAACCCAAGCCCTCCCGTTACTCTGGATTCTGGCCCAGGGACCCTAAGACAACTACTTCCCTGTGCCACTTCCCCAAACTGGGATCCCTTCCAGTACGTTCCCTCTGGTTCCTGATCCTCTATCACTCTCTTCCTTGCCTTGCAGCTCCCAGCTCTCACCCAAACCTTTCTCACTCTCAGCACTTCGACTCTTTCCTTCCTCCTCATGTGCCACCTAATTAACAAAAGAGAGCCCTTTTAAACCAGTCCCAAGTGGTTCTTGATTGCGGGTGGTCTAATTAGCCTGACTCCATTTGCTTTGGAAGGCTCCTAATTAGAGTTGCCAGGTGTCCGGTTTTTAACTAGACAGTCCAGTATTTGAGCTTTCTGTTTGGGAAACAAATTGAGAAAATATAAATGAGAAGATATAAATGTCCGGTATTTTCTAAATAAGATGTAATGTAGATTGTGATGTAATGTCAAGTGTGTCCCGTATTTTTGTTGAAAACATCTGGCAACCCTACTCCTTATTATCTCCAGGTGTTCTAACTGGCCTGATTGTCCAGACTGCTTCTGGAAAGTTCCTGCTGGTTCTAGACCAGCCCCTGCCAGTTTACGCAGGGAAATGAGACCTACTTAGTCTAAGGCTCACATACTTTCCTTCTTACACTTTTTTGTAAGAAGAAAAATTGGTAAGAGATTAATCCCACTTCACTCCCACCCTCTGACCTGATCCTGTCACAGCTAAAGTTAAAAGTTGTTTCTGTAATTATATGTAGATTATGGGAGATTTAACAAAGGCATCATACATGTAATTAAATACTTATTCGAGCAGTCAAAATAAAATATATTTAGTGCTATTAGTCCCCTTCATCTGAGTTAAATGCTGAAAATTGATTTATTTTGAAGAATGTTGCTCCCAGAGACAGCTGCCCTTCAAATGGCAGTTATTTTCTTTAGTTTAAGGAAAATAGTAAATTGGTAATATTTGGCCAGTTCAACAGATTTCATAAATTTCTAGTTAAAGATGCCATGCCCTTAAGTTATGATCAGCCAACAAGTGATTGTTGTCATGTCCAAACATGGGTTCCACGGGTTTTGTGGCTTACATTTGTTTGGGGGTATTACTCGAGAATGTTTGTGAACAGAATGCCATTTTTGCAGTTCTGAAGTGGCATTAACTTTTTTGTTAATGAAGTGGGATTAATCTCTTAACATTAATCAAGTTATTTTCTCTAATTCACTTCCAGAGTTGTTAATGTTATTGGTCAAACTTTGATCTCCTTGATCCTTCTCTGAGTTCAAATTTACTCTGCTGAAATCACTGAAGAAGTTCTGGATTTACTTCAAATGCAATCAAAATAAGGAAATATGTACTACTTAGTCCAGGCATGGGCAAGAGATGGCCCAGAGGCCAGATCCAGCCCATCTAACACTTTGATCTGGCCTGTGGACTGTATCTGGCCACCTTTTATTTATATCCTGCTGCCTGAGCCACCAGATTTCCAGGTGATGGTTCAGGCAGCAGGGTCCTATTTAAATGACTCATGATTCTTGGTCATGGCGCTACCCTGGCAAAGGCCAGTGCCACAAGCCTTTTAAATCGCTGCAGCAACCCTGGTGGCTCCTGGGCAATTCAGTAATGGTAGTGCTGGGAGCCAGCAGCCGTTTTCTATGTTTTTAATTCAAAGCCTCTGGCCCTAGACAACTCTGATGGGAGGATAGGCCCCAGATTCTGCACCTTCTGCCCCAAACCCCACTCCCCTGGGAGCGCGAGTGTAGCCTGCTTGAGGCCACATAGCAAAATTCATTAAGTGGCCTCTCTGCAAAAACTATTGCCCACCCCGACTTAGTCTGTCTCCCACTATACTTAAATTCCACCCTTTCCCCATTTTGGAGTGCTCTGCTAAAATTTGGAATAGGATTCCATGAACGCAGTGTCTTCATTATTCATTTTTTTTCTATATTTTCAGGAATTATTTACTTGATAACAACTCTCAGTCACTTGGATCATACCATGGTGTTCTTCACTGTTTCCGCACGGGATGGAGGAGGTCTTACCTCTGTTGTTAATGCAACTGTCACAGTAAACATCTTCCAGACCACTTTGGCACCAGCAATATTTGAGAGGTCACGGTATACTTTTTCTGTTCTGGAAGATGTCCCTGAAGGCAGCCATGTTGGAACTGTAAAAGCAAGGGAACCTTTAAGTAAGTTGCCCACTTAGATGGCATTCAGACAAGTTACAACATATTCTCATTGTAACTAGCACTGAATCATAAGCAAACTATCTTTCTTTTTTAAAAGCTACGGAGGGGTAGCTGAGTTAGTTTCTAACTGAAAAAACTTTAAAAAACCCGAATTGTCTAGCAGCACCTTAAAGACTCACAAAATATGTAGATGGTATCATGAGCTTTTGTGGGACAACCCATTTTCGGTTTTTCTCACAAAAACTCATGATACCATCTACATCAGGCATGTCCAAAGTCCGGCCCGCGGGCCAATTGCGGCCCGTGTTCCGGTTTAATATGGCCCCCCAGGTAATTTGGCAATATCTATCTTTTATGGCCCCCAACGAATCCATATGTATTGAGATGAATACATTGTAAAATCTCAGTTAATGTCAGTTGGTCTAAATCAGTTATAAATATATTTGGACACAACATGTATACTTGGTGTTATGTTCCTGTTCATATTTTTTGAACTTAAAAGTTGACAGACAGCCTTTATTACCAATAATATGTAATGTACTTTACAATGTTCCTGACATATATTTCAGCTTCCTGGATTTTTTTTTTCATCTGGCCTTCAGATATGAAAGGCAGAGTGATTTAACACCTGTTTAGATTTGTCATCCATGTGACGAAATGAAAAGTATGCTGTTTGCAATAAACTTTGCATAAAATAGTTAATTTGCATTTAATTTTAATGGTTCAAAGAATGTCAGGCAAAATGGTCGGCCCTCATGCATGTTCACTTCATCAAATCTGGCCCTCTTTGAAAAAAGTTTGGACACCCCTGATCTACATGTTTTGTGAGTCTTTAAGGTGCTGCTAGACTATTCGTTGTTTCTTATGTTTTTCTTTTTTAACTCATTGTTTTGTTAATGTCAGACATGCTTGTAGGGAAAATAATCAGCCACACCCAGATTAACTCTTAGCCCTTCCCTCGGTGATCTGTGTATAACACACAAAAAAGGACACATTGTGTGAGAATGCAAAGTAATAGTCCTGTTTCTAACGTGGTCTGTGGGACCCTTTGCCTTCTTAATAGTCAGGGCCTCCACCTAGGATAGGTGAGTTTACAGAGCCCCTCACCTCCTTGTAGTCTTCCAAGAGTGTTTTCCCAACTCTTTCCTGGAACCTCCCCTCCAAGAGTTGAGACCCTCATCTATATTCCTGCCTGATGATCATCATAATGAGTGACCTAATGCTGGCCAGCTGGGTCAGATGATTCCTAGCACCTGCCTGTTGGCATCTCTTCAGAACACAGCTATGCATGCCTTAAAAAGACAGTTCACCATTACAATACTACATAATCATAATGCTTGTATAAGTTTAAAACTTAATTCCCTTTGTATAATGATGGTCCACAGAGCACTTCTTGGTGATCAGTGGTGAGCTGGCAAGTCACTTGCAGTACTGCTTCCACCTTATTATTTACAGTTGCTAAATTGCACTAAAAGACCGTTAAAATGCATTGAATACTGTGCATTATTGTTTTTTCTTATAAACAGTTGCTTTAGTTGCAATGTGGATGTTACGTTCCAAGTAGGTAGAGAAGAGGTCAGTGCAATTATGCATTTCCAGATTCTTGTGGCAATCTTTATGTTAATGGTTGGCCCACACTATGAAAAAGTTAGCAATTCTGTGTATTAGAGCAATGGTAAGGTGAAACTGTTTGAGGGAATCTAGAAAAATGTTTTCCCAAATTAAATGGAGAAATCCTGGTGTTCTTATAATGTTTTTCTAAATTAATTTGATTCTTTATTTTCTGAGAGGAAAAAGCTCAAATCCTGTTATATCCTTCATAGCTGCAGAAGACCCTAACTGGTATGGCTCTTCTACAGAAAATTGTGGAGGTGGGATTTAGGAATCTCGCAAAAGGAATTCAAATACCATGTTGGTAATGGAGTTCCTCATATAAAGAACAAGGGATAAGGGTTTTGCATAGATTTGTGAGTACATGAATCCACCCCCTTTTTCCCCATGGAAGGATAGTGCATTGGCCACAGGTATCCTGTCAGGACTACAGATTTGCCCAACAAGTGGCTCTGCGAATGTTCTGTGGAATGGTGGAGAAGAATGGGAAAGAATATTATACTTACTAATCATACTATAATGGAATCTTTAATGTTCTTGAATATAACTGTGCATTTAGAGAAACTCAGTGAAATGCAATTCTTTTAGGCTGTGTCTAGACTGGCAAGTTTTTCCGCAAAAGCAAATGCTTGCCAGCTGTCTACACTGGCCGCTTGAATTTCCACAAGAACACTGACGATCTCATGTAAGATTGTCAGTGTTCTTGCAGAAATACTATGCTGCTCCCGTTCGGGCAAAAGCCCTCTTGTGCAAATGCTTTTGCGCAAGAGGGCCCGTGTAGACAATGCGGTATTGTTTTGCACAAAAAAGCCCCGATTGCGAAAATGGCGATCGGGGCTTTCTTGCGCAAAACCGCGTCTAGATTGGCACGGACGCTTTTCCACAAGAAGTGCTTATGCGGAAAAGCGTCCGTGCCAATCTAGATGTTCTTTTCCGCAAATGCTTTTAACGGAAAAACTTTTCCGTTAAAAGCATTTGCGTAAAAGCATGCCAGTCTAGACATAGCCTTAATGTATAGCCATGTATTTCAGTTTCAGCTATGGTGGATCCCATAGACAAATTTATTCTGTTAAAATGACATAATTATTAAAGGTTTTTACTATATTTTATAAAATGGGGAAAAAATAGAAAGCAGCAGCATTTTCTCTATAAAGGTTTATCATACGAAGGAAGTGAAAGTCAGGCATTTCATAAATGGACAAAATATATGCAGTCTGATGCAGCCTGTATAGTATTCATTTTATTGAAGCACTCCAGGGACATAAACAGGGAAACATAAAGAGCTCAGGAAAGAAAAAACATCTGTAAAAATGTTATAGTTGTTCAGCTGATTCTAACAACACTGTAGCATATTCTTCACAGATGTTGTACAGAATATTGAATTAAGCATTCAGATTATCAGTTGCATGTTTTTTTTAAATTGGTTGTTTTTTTCCCCAATTGTAGATTCTTTAGAAGTGATCTCTTACAAAATTTCCTCTGGTGATCCATATGGAAGATTCTCTATTGACCCTCAGTTTGGTATCATTCTCACCAAAAAGCATCTGGACCATGAAGCCCAGTCTCTTATTGTACTTACTATCCAGTCACAGTTGGGCAGCTCCCCTGTCTACAGTAGCACCCAGGTCAATATATCTGTGATTGATGTCAATGACAATCCTCCAGTATTTCTTACAGACTCTGATAAGATAACTATACCACATAATACAGTTCCTGGCACAGCTCTGTACATTGCTCATGCAGAAGATAAAGACAGTGGGCTAAATGGGATAATCAAATATACTATTGCAAACAGGCAGTCAGATGCATTTAACATTGACCCAAGCCTTGGGGTGGTATCTCTCATCAGGACTCTGTTCACGAATAAGCAGCATGAATACACTCTGCCTATAACAGCTGAAGATCATGGAACTCCTCCACTGAGATCTTTATTAATTCTGAAAGTGATTGTTGAAGAGCAAAAGATGGGCCCTACCTTGATTTTTGAAAACTTGGTATATCAAGTAGAAGTCAGTGAGACTTCATCACTGAATGCCAAAATTCTGCAAGTACAAGCCCACACACAAATTTCACAGCACACTGCCTTACAGATAGTGTACTCCCTGGAGCCTAGCGCAGATTCTGCTGCATTTGGAATTGATCCTGACACCGGCTGGATTTACATCCGGAAGCATCTGAACTATGAATTTATACAGATGTACAATTTTAGAGCCTTTGTCAGCATCCCAGAGGACAACTCAGGGCAAAATGCAAGTACTTCGGTAATAGTTAATGTCCTGGATGAAAATGACAATTCTCCAATGTTCATTCATGATCTTTATTTTTTTGAAGTCGAGGAAAGTCCTGTTCCCCGAGGTGTGGTTGGCACCATCACCGCAGTTGACAGAGACTCAGGAAGAAATGGACAGCTTTCCTATTTCCTTTTGTCAGATGGAAAATTTTTCAAAATTAATTCTAACACAGGTAGCATGTTATGAGTTATAATCTCCCTGTTATTGCTTTTAGAAAGAAGTGTTACTCTATAGGCATTAATGTAATGTGTGAAGTCCAGGAACTATTAACTCTTATTTCAGGAGGGTATATGAATAATTAATATGCATAATTCAGAACTGCAAAAAGCTGGGATGGAATAATCAATGAAGAGTAGAATAACCTAGAGGGTTTGTTTCTTTTCTTTTGTTCTCAGCTCAGTAATGGCTTTTCTTTGCTTACTCACTCACTCACTCACTCACTCATAAGTTTGTTTTTGATCTCAGAATTTTCAGGAGTATTAAATAATTGCTTTAGTAAATCATATAAAAAATTCTTAATTGTCTACTGGTCAGGTAAGATTGAAAGGAAATTATCAGCGATAAGGAAAGAATGAAAGGAATAGCGACATTTTAAAGGAAGCACATGTGTTAAAATATTAATTAGTTATATATTAAAACTGTGAATTGAAGATATCAGTAGTATCACAAAAAAACACGTTGTCCTCGAAAAGTTATGCACTGTAAAATGAATCCCAGAATGCTCTCAGTATTAGCTATTATCTCCAGTATATTTTAGCAGTATAGAATAAAATACTGAAAGACATGCAGAAGGGGAGGCCTTTAAGAAACACTGGTACTGTGAATACACTGACTAGTGAGAGACAGCTTTTCAACACAGATCTGCAGTCTAAGTTTCCACCATGTAAAATGGTGTATACCTAAGGGGTTGAAGGGCCCTTCTACTTTGGAAATGTGGCATCTCTAAAGAAAACTACTATTTCAAAGTAAAGTTTTGTATAATCTTATAAAAGTTTAAAGGTAAACAGAGGGAGATAAGTAACAGAGTAGCTCTATAAAATGTATTATAAGTCCATCTATCTGAAAAACAGGGTCAGGGGAGATACTAAAAATCCTCAGATAAAACATGAATGCAGTTGAACAGCTGTCCGGAAGCCTGTATTAAATTTGCCCACTGGGATCTCCAGTCTTAGAGTATGATGAAGATCAGATTTGCTGGTCACCAGAGTGAGTCTCTGTTGAGAATTTCCTAACCATGAAACACAGTGAAGATAAGGCCAGCAGTTAAAGTCTGCACTTTAAAAAGTTCTCCAGCCTACAGAGAAAACCAGACTGCTCCTTTTAAAACAGCCAGCCTGCATAGTTGGCTGATGTTGTTTCATTGTATGAGTTTGTGGGATCCGAAGTGCAGTGAAGAGTGGAATATAACCCTGGGGTATATAAATAAACTTTGATTAACTCAGTGTTTCTATAGAATGTTGTTTAATAAACTGGAATAGTACTCTATATAGTAGGCATATCAAATGATGCAAGCAGTTCGTTTATACTCTGCAGTGTATATGTCTATAATTTTACTTTAGGATTTTGTTAATACAATCTCAGTGCCTTTTTCTTTCATCTTCTTTGTCCAACAGGGGAAATTATAAACTGGGTTGCATTAGACCATGAGCAGCAAACCTACCACCAGTTGATCGTACTAGTAACTGACCATGGTGCTCCACGGCGTAATGCCACAACAATGGCATATGTCTTAGTTGCTGACCTCAATGATAATCAGCCTTACTTTCCTCAAATTCCATCTGGAAAAGAAGTGACCATCAAGGTTTGTAGTAACTGTTTCAGTGACTCTAATCCAGTCAGTCATAGTGGTACAGGATTTGTTTTGAGCACCATCTTGTGGCAACAAAGCTTGAATTGAGACTTCCTTCCAAAGTTCTGTTCGCACCAAGCGTTTTATGTTTAATGAAAAACATGTGCTCTGAATGGTACATGGTCATGATTAAATCAAGTGTATTCTCTCAGTAAGACGTGTCTTTTATTCCATGTGAAAGTTACATTGTCTATTTCCCCTAGCATAACCTAAATCAGGGGTGGGGAACCTCAGGCCCAGGAACAAAATGCGGGCTCTGGGTTGCTTGGTTCTGGCCCCGCAGGCTCAGGGCCCCCAGCATTAGGGAGCCTGTGCTGGTGCTCCAGCCCCCCAGCTGTCCCCTGGGGAGTTGGAGCGCACAAAATCTACTAGACTGGGGCCCCCAGGCTCTGGTGTGCAAGGGGAATGTCTTTCTCCTTCTCATTTGGGGGCCACACTGAGGGTTTTTTCTGCTTCTCACTTGTGTGCAGCCGTCCAGCTGATTTTTCTGTGGGTCAGTAGCCCCCAACCCAAAAAAAGTTCCCCACCCCTGACCTAAATGAACAGCATATTCAGATTAATTAAAGCCTGACATTTTAAGGTGTTAAAGAAAATTATATCTAATGTATTTGTTACTTTATTATGGTATTAAATATCATAACGTAAAAATTGGATAAGGCACTCAGGAGTTGGCCTCCGGTATATCTGAATGTATGAGCAGTTGGACTTGAACTGTTTCAGGATTCTTAGGAGCTGAAGTTTATACTGGTATTTTTTTAAATTTGCATGTCATATTTTATTTTAGACTCAAAATGGAATATTAATGGTTTCTGTAAAGAAAAGACAAATGAATTTTATTGGAGTTTTCTTATAATTATATTTATTTAACAATGTGTTTGAAATTTTTAGAATGGAAAGTTTTAGTATATAATTACTTTAATTATTTTGTGGTGTGTGAATTCAGTTACAACTCATCAATGTCCTTTATAATATGTAAAGTGCTCTTATAAACATTATCTGATGGCAGGTTTTGGAAGGGCTGCCAGAAGGTACACTTGTCACCACTGTGTTTGCAAAGGACTTTGATTCTGGAAACAATGGTTTAGTGTTATATTCAGTTTCATCAGGTAAGAATTTATAATTGTTGATTCCCATAGAAAATATAATCAAATAATTATAGGACTAAAGAAGCCACTAAACATATGATAGAAATGTAGCCGTGTTAGTCTGGGGTAGTTGAAGCAAAATGCAGGACAATGTAGCACTTTAAAGACTAACAAGATGGTTTATTAGATGATGCGCTTTCGTGGGCCAGACCCACTTCCTCAGATCTGACTACTTTCTTCCACTATTTGATCTGAGGAAGTGGGTCTGGCCCACGAAAGCTCATCATCTAATAAACCATCTTGTTAGTCTTTAAAGTGCTACATTGTCCTGCATTTTACTAAACATATGGAATGTGATTCCTATTTAGACTAAGGCTCAATTATACAACTGTGGTAGTGAAAAGGGACTTTGAAGGAAGACTATGTTTACAAACATTTTTGGAATCTCTTTATGCTGCCATAGCAGAGGCTTCAATGTATATAGTAATCAGGATACGTATGACAAATATATCATGCCAAAATATTTGAAGAGGCATGAGCACTTAGCTCCCTTCCCATCACTCTCTGCCTCTTTATGGGGACTCACTTGCTCTTATGGCAAGTCACAGAATCTTCAATTAAAGGCAGCAGCTCCCCCCAGGATTAAGACCATAATCATCCAATAGCACACATAGTACAGAGTTTATAATTATGAGCATCTGTTTAACATCTCAGTGGGAACATGATCTCTCCTTTCCCATGTCCAACTGAAAATCTTCCTGCTATAGGAAAAGTTCATGACAGTCTGAGCCTGGGATCCAAAGGTAGCCTGAGTAAACAGTGAGGCTTGTTTGACATTGTTTGCCTGATACTGTTTGGCAATGTAAAAAATATCCACAGAACTCCTGCACATAAGAGGTAAAATATGCCATAGGACCTGATTCTGATTACAGTAAAATCAATGACAAAGCTCTCCTAGTCTTCTGCAGGAGAAAGATTGATCCCTTAATGCTGATCAGAGAGACAAATCTGTTTTGTCTGTCATCATCATACATAACATACGGAAGGACCATCTAAACCAGGCCTGGGTAAAATACGATCTGTGGGCTGGATCCAGCCCACCAAGCCATTGGATCTGGCCCATGGATGCTGCGGGGAGCCCCTGACAGGCTCCCTGCTTGCCTCGCTCCACCCGCATGCCATTCAGAAACGGGGCAGTTTAACTTTAAAAACTGAGTCCAGAGGGGAGCGCGGAAAGCTTTAGGAGCTGTTTCTGTCCCCAGAACAATCCCGTTGGTAGACAGCCATGAAGCACAAGGAGCTCTTAGTTCTTCATAGAGCACATAGCTGCAGCCTGTGCGTAGGCGGGGGCAGGGCAGGCAGGGAGGCTGATTCAGGGATGGGTTGCTGGCTGGTAGGTCTCCTGGCTAAAGCCTGCCTCTGGCACCCGAGCTCCTCCCTACCCCAATCCTCTGCCCCCCACTCCTGCCACTCTACTCCACATACCCAAATCCTCTGCTCCCCTTCTGCACCCATACCCGCTCCCAGATCCAATACTCGAATCCCCTGCCCCAGATTAGTCCCCCCGTGCCAGATCACAACCCAAACCCCTGCACCCTCTCCTGTACCCTAATTCCCTGCCCTAGGTCACAATCTAGTCCCCTGGACCCCAGTCCAGTGCCCCAGGTCACAACTGCCTTCTTCCCCCAAGCTCCCTTCTGTATCCAACCTCCATTCCATGCTCCACACCTCCTCCATAAATATCATGGAAGAGTGTGGCCCTTGATCACTTTGCAAATTTTTGGAGTGCCCCCCCATCAAAAATTATTGTGCACCCCTGATCTAAACAATGAGAAAAAATGGCAGTTCCCTTGGCTATTCCACATTATTTGTTCAAGAATGTAAAACATGTTAAGAAAAAAATGATTTCTGAAAAACTATTAGTAAAGGGTTCATATTAGAATGCAATAATATTATTCTTTACACTCTGCTTTGTTTCACATGATTTAAGGAGTCAGTGTCTTTCATGCTTAATATTTTAAATCTGCAGTAATTGGCACACAAAACATGTAAATTGATTGAAAACAGGCTATGCAATAAAACAGCTCTGATGTTTCCATCTGAGTTCTGTAGTTTCTCATCTGTTTCCTTTTGCTTAACTTGAGCTCAAATCCATGCCTCTGTCAGTTTATACATGTCATGATTATTTGTCACTTCAGAATAAAAAACCAAAACTAAAGTACCATAAAACTAAATTACCTCTCACTCTTAAAGGAAAAAAGAAGTCAGTAATCCCTTCATGGCAAGGCTGAGGTCACTTATTATGAGTTATGTTCCCTCTACCTTCATGCACTAAATTTGCCTTCTGTAGGAGGAAGACACCCCGATCTCCAAAAGGGTCAGAGTGTTAAATCTGCTCTCCTACAAACAGACACTTTAAAATTACATTTTTGCAGCTGGGTTGAAAATATTGCAGTTGTAATGTATTTGTGTAATAAAAATCATCGATTTATCTGAAGGTCTGTTTTATTGCATCTATTTCTCTTAAATAGGGAGAATTACAAAGTGCTAGGAACCTATGTTACTCCTAAAAGTATAGAACTAGATCGCCACCTCCTGGGGAAAGGATAAAAAAGGCATGAGAACTGCTTTATGTTGAGCCTTAAAGACCTGTCAGGAAACTGTCCCCTCTAGTGCAGTAGGGAGTTAGAAGGCTGCAGAACAGGTGGCAATCAAGGCCTCCAACCCTGTGGACCAAGAATGCTGAAGTAAAGGTTTGTCTGTGTAGGTAACTGTCCCTCTGCAGAGTCCCACCTTCCCTTCAGTAGGACAAAGGATTTCCCTCATTGGCTGTACAATAGAAACCTTGGAGATAACTCAATAGGAATACAAATTATGAAAATGATTACTATCCCCACATTTAATTTTTTAGTATGTTACCACTATAAATGTCAAAAGGTTAAATATATTATATTCTGACTAAAAACCTTATTTGGTCAAATAAAGTAAACTAAAAAACCCCCCCAAAACCTTCAACAGTGAAACTAGATATCTTGTCAGTGAACAAATCTAGAGACATCTGACTTTCCCCAATAATACATTTGTATTACCTGGTGAATGACATTTCATAGCTAGTTCTTTTATTTCACAGTGATAAATGGCTTAATATTTTTAAAAGTCAGAAATCAATAATTTGGTAATGAGCTTTTGTTCAGAAGATAACCCAGTACTAAAATATAATGAATAAATATAGTCTGTATTAATGACTATAAGAACTACTGTAAAAACACCGTGATCAGTTTGTGATATGCATATTTTTTTCAACTATTAAGGGACTGTCTCAAGATCAAGAGTTATGGATATCAGTTCCACTGGGATGCTAGACACTGAGTAATATTTTATATTCTTAAGATCCTTAAAGAAATTTTGAGCTAAAATACAAATTAAATTGTGTAAGGGAAAAACTTAAACAACAACAAATAGGCTAGCAGCCCCTTAAAGACTAACAAAACATGTAGATGGCATCATGGGCTTTTGTGGGCACAACCCACTTCATATAAATGGAGTATTAAAGGTCCAGTTCCAAAATAAATAGTAGGGTCCAAAATAAATAGTAGGGTATGGTGGGGGGAGAAATAGAAGGGAAAAGGGGAGAGAAGTCAATTAGAGTGTTCATGTTGCATGAAACTGACAGAGAAGGTGCAAATTGTTATGTACACATTGTTTTTTTAAGTCATTGGGCTGTGGAAGGTAGTGTGCTAGCCTACCCTTCTGAAGCTTGTGTAAAGGAGTTAATCATAAATATGCACCTTTATTTTAAAAAGGAAAACTTTTAAGTGAACATTGTTGTTTACTCAAAGACACAAATGTGAGCTTTAAAAGTTTAAAATGTAAATTAAATCAAAACAAAATACCATGAAACCCTAAAATATCCAGATATGCATGATCATCTAGTCACAGTTCTACTGCTCTTATATCATCATTCATAAATAACTAGTAATCTACACTCAGCTGTATACTCAAAAACTTATATCTTTATAGCGCCAGTAACTGAAAATGTATCTATCCGGACTAGTTCGCTTTTATTAATTATAGTATAGCAGTTCCAAAAAGGGCACCTGTTTTTGAAGCCTATGAAAGTCAATTATATTTGAGAAAGATCTAGTGTCATTGTGTGATTAGTTACTAATGACAGCTAGGTTTCCAGGAACAGATTGTGACAGCTCTGGGATACAGGGCTTGACAATCAGTTGAGACAAATAAATGAGCTGAATGCCTGTGTTCTTCTTTGAGTGCTTGCTCATGTCCATTCCAATAGGTATGTGTCTATGCTGTCTGCTTGATCTCTGGAAAGATTTCTTTTAGTATCACCCACTGAGTCAGCTGTAGAGCCCGCAGGAGTGACGCCCTTATGGCAGTGTATATAGGCTACAGCTGACCTGCCGCCTGCTCTGTTCCTTCTTACACCCCAGTGACAGTCATTGAAGCTACTTTGCTTTTGCTTTCCAAGCACTATTCTAGTAGCATCTCATAGTTAGTTGTAAATAGTTGTAGTGCCACAAATAGGATAATAGAATCTAGGGCTGGAAGAGACTTCAAGAGGTCATCGAGTCCAGCCCCCTGCCCAAAGCAGAACCAATCCTAACTAAATCATCCCAGCCAGGGCTTTGTCAAGCTGGGACTTAAAAACCTTTAGGGATGGAGATTCCACCACCTCCCTAGGTAACCCATTCCAGTACTTCACCATCCTCCTAGTGAAATAGTTTTTCCTAATATCCAACCTAGACCTCCCCCACTGTAACTTAAGACCATTGCTCCTTGTTTTGCCATCCGTCACTACTGAGAACAGCATCTCTCCATCCTCTTTGGAACCTCCCTTCAGGAAGTTGAAGGCTGCTATCAAATCTGCCTTCACTCTTCTCTTCTGAAAACTAAATAAGCCCAAATAACTCAGCCTCTCTTCATAGGTCATGTGCTCCAGCCCCCAATCATTTTGGTTGCCTTCCGCTGTACCCTCTCCAGTGCGTCCATATCCTTTCTGTTGTTGGGGGCCCACAATTGGATTCAATTCTCCAGATGTGGCCTCACCAGCGCCAAGTAAAGGGGAATAATAACTTCTCTAGATCTGCTGGAAATGCTCCTCCTAATGCATCCTCATATGCCATTAGCCTTCTTTGCTGCAAGGGCACATGTTTAACTCATATCCAGCTTCTCATCCACTGTAATCCCCAGGTCCTTTTCTGCTGAACTGCTACTTAGCCAGTCTATAACAATGCTTGGGATTCTTCCATCCCCAGTGCAGAACTCTGCACTTGTCCTTGTTGAACCTCATCAGATTTCTTTTGGCTCAATCGTCATAAACTCATAGACTTTAAAGTCAGAAGGGACCATTATGATCATCTAGTCTGACCCCCTGCACAGTGCAGGCCACAGAATCTCACTCACCGCCTCCTAGAATAATCCTCTCACCTATATCTCAGATATTGAAGCCTTCAAATACTTTGAAGACCCCAAGATGCAGAGAATCCTCCAGCTGTGATCTGTACCCCATGCTACAGAGGAAGGCGAAAAACCTCCAGGGCCTCTGCCAATCTACCCTGGAGGAAAATTCCTTCCCGACCCCAAATATGGCGATCGGCTAAAACCTGAGCATGTGGGCAAGACTCACCAGCCAGATACCCAGAAAGTTCTCTATAGTAACTCCTATCATCCCTCCATTGACCTATTTACAACTGATAATGAATGGGTCAATTAGTTACCAAGATCATGTTATCTCATCAGACCATCCCCTTCATAAACCCATCTAAATAAACCCATCTTCATAAACCCATCCAGCTTAATTTTGAAGCCAGACAGATCTTTTGCCCCCACTACTTCCCTTGGAAGGCCGTTCCAGAACCTCACTCCTCTAATGGTTAGAAACCTTCATCTAATCTCAAGTCTAAACTTCCTACTAGCCAGTTTATATCCATTTGTTCTTGTGTCCACATTGGTATTAAGCTTAAATAATTCCTCTCCCTCCCTGGTATTTATCCCTCTAATATATTTAAAGAGTGCAATCATGTCCCCCCTCAGCCTTCTTTTGGTTAAGGTAAACAAGCCAAGCTCCTTGAGTCTCCTTTCATAAGACAGGTTTTCCATTCCTCAGATCATCCTAGTGGCCCTTCTTTGTACCTGTTCCAGTTTGAATTCATCCTTCTTGAACATGGGAGACCAGAACTGCACACAGTATTCCAAATGGGGTCTCACCAATGCCTTGTATAATGGCACTAACACCTCCTTATTCCTACTGGAAATACCTCGCCTAATACATCCCAAGATCGTATTAGCCTTTTTCACGGCCATATCACAATGGCGTCTCATAGTCATCCTATAATCAACCAGGACTCCGAGGTCCTTCTCCTCCTCCGTTACGTCCAACTGATGTGTCCCCAGCTTATAACTAAAATTCTTGTTATTAATCCCTAAATGCATAACCTTACACTTCTCACTATTAAATTTCATCCTATTGCTATCACTCCAATTTACAAGGTAATCCAGATCTTCCTGTATGATATCCTGATCCTTTTCTGAATTGGCAGTACCTCCCAACTTTGTGTCATCCGCAGATTTTATCAGGACACTTCCACTTTTGGTGCCAACGTCAGTGATAAAAAGATTAAATAAAATTGGCCCCAAAACATCCCTGAGGGACTCCGCTAGTAACCTTCCTCCAATCCTCTGTTTGTCTAAGTCAGTGGTCACCAACCTTTTGTGGCTGCCGGGCACCCAGAGGCGGGGCTGCTCATGTTGGGTGTCCGGGGGCGGGGCTGCTCACGCGCCACGCTTCCGGCGGTGGGGCCATGCATGCGCTGCGCGCCGGGGGTAGGGACCGCCTACGCTCCCTGAGCCCAGGGCCGGCACCGCACATGTGCCACGCGCCCGGGGCAGAGGCCGCCCATGTGCCCGGGGGCAGCACCACGCATGTGCCCGCGCCGGGGGCGGGGCCAGCCCAGATGTTTCGGCGGGCGCACATAAATGCCCCAGCAGGCGCCATGGCACCCGCAGGCACCGCGTTGGGGACCACTGGTCTAAGTCACTGTGGACCCTATCCCTGTCCTCCAATGTATCTACCTCTTCCCCTAGCTTAGTGTCATTCACAAACTTGCTGAGGGCGCAATCCATCACCTCATCCGATTCATTAATAAAGATGTTGAACAAAACTGGCCCTAGAAACAATCCTCGGGGCACTCTGCTTGAAACTGACTGCCAACCAGACATTGATCACTAGCCATTGGGCCCAACAATCTAGCCACTTTACAGTTCGTTTATCCAATCCATACATCCTGGCAAGAATATGTGAACACTTTTTTACTGGGAACTTTAGTGACTGAATACATCAAAAGGCAAAGAGTGGCAGGGTCAGCTGAGTCCTGCACCAAAGTCGGGGAAGTGAAAAAGCTGGATCTGTTCGGCCATAAGATCTGTTCTACCAGGGGTCTTCAGATTCAAGTGGCTAGCCAGCAGGCAGTTCTTAGCAGCTACACCTTCAACCTGTGGAATTCACTAATAAAACTCCAGGAGCTTGCTCCCTTATACTCACACTCTTAGTTTATGGTGTTAATGGAGGAAGGCAAGGAGGTATCAAGGACCTCTCTACAAGCAGCTCTCATTTCAGGAAACTCTGCACCCCATACCATGGCTACTGAAGTTACCCTGAAGTTCAGTGCATGGTTGCAGGTGTCAGTTATATCCTCATGGTCCAAAACATTATATCAACCTGCCCTTTGACTGTGTGTGGTTGTTGCAGAGGACATGGATTCCTTCTTTCACAGGCTGAAGGACTTGAGGGAAGCATTGAACTCCCTGGGGATTCACTCTCCTGCATCCTAGAAGCCCTACAAACCTCAGCTCCCTGCCTAGTTTTGAGACCTCATCACTTCCAGCAAGAAAGCAAGGTTTTGATTGGTCTCCCTGCTCTCTATATCTCCTTTCCTGGATTCAGAGGACTTGGCATGAAAGATGCATACTTCCACATCTCTATTACCATGGCCCACAGAAGGTTCTTCCACTTGGTAGTTGGTGGCCAGTGCAACCAGTTCACAGTGGTTTTATTCAGGCTCTCAGCAGCTCCCCACATATTCACGAAGTAGTGGCAGCATTCCTCTACCATAACCAGGGTCAATTGTTCCCATATGTGGACGATTTGCTCATCAGGGTCAAGCTACAAGTTCAAGTGATGGAGCATTTGGCCCTGACTCATGCCACTTTTCCTCAGGCTGGGCCTCATTTTGAAAGTGCCCAAATCCATACTGGTCCTATACAAAAAATAGTTCACAGGGGCTCTTTGACTCCATGATAGCTAGGGGACACTTCTGACCTGCAGGGACATCATTGAGACCTTTTGCCAGTTCCTCACAACAACATCCAGAATGAAGCTGCTAGGCCACATGATGTTTACATACATGGTCCAGCACACCAAACTGCCCCTCTAGGCATGGTTAATGGAGGGGTAAAAGCTGGTCAGGAACTCCTGGACAGTATTGTAACCTTCCCCCTGCCCATTCTCCAGGCTCTATGCTGGTGGCTACAAGTGCAGAAGTCCCCTTCATCAAACTGCAGCCCTACCATGTCTCTAGTCTTGGACATCTTAGCACTAGGGTAGGGAGTGCAGGGAGGCAATAACAGAAGCCAAGACCTGTGGTCACAGGCGCAGTTCTCATTGCATGTCATTGTATGTGAACTCAGGGCCGTTCATCTGGTGTGCCAGGCATTCAGAAACTATATTCAAGAGTGCCTATGTGGCAGTGCTCAGACAACACATTGGCAATGCTCTGTATAAAAAAACCAGGGTGGTACATTCTCCTCTCCTCTTTGCCAGGAAGCCCTAGAACTCTGGGGGGTTTGCATTGCCAAATTGATACACCTGCAAGTGTCATACCTTCTGGGTGCACAGAAGCAACTAGCAGACCAACTCAGATGCTCATTCCTCAGTCACAAATTGGCCATTAAGCTTAACATTGCCCTGTCAAACTTCCAAAGCTGGGGGCTTCCCTACTTGGATCTGATCGTGACATGGAGCAACAGGAAGTGCCAACGGCTCTGCCCTTCCTGAACCACAGTTCTAATTCCATTGCAGATGTATTGTACCACTTTCGATTGAGCTACATGCTGTACCCTTTCCCACTCCTTCCCTCTCATTCCGAGAGTCCTTTTTAAGATCTGCCAACCCAAGGCTTCATGAATCCTAATAGCACTGGTGTGGTCCCACCAGCATTGGTTCATCATTGGTTCGACAGAATAGTAGCCTTCCACTTATGCTTGGACCTCATCACTCAGAATTACAGTGCAAACTCTTTCCCTGATCCTATACCCCCTCCTACTCCAATCCATCTTAGACCCCACACCTTCTCCATTAATTTAGAAGAGCGAAGCCCTTGACCATTTACCCAATTCCTGGAGGTTTCTCCCTCCCATCAAAAATCATTGCTTCCCCCTGCTCTACCCTCATGTACCTGTTCCCCAGTAGGACCTTAACTTTGTCTTAATAAGGTTCATGGCCACTCCATTTGAATGCATGGCCACCTGCTCTCTCTCCTACCTTTCATGTTACTTGGGGAGGGTTTTTTTAAATTTAAGCTTCATTTGTTAGAACATGAAGGATATATTAATGCACTTTTGTTTATTATTGTCAGTTACTATAAAATATAGCATTTGTAGTAAATTTTATAAACATATGCTTATAGAGTTTTTTAGTCCTATTTTTCTCTCTCCTTTAACTTTCTCTTGCGCTGGAATTTTCTGTGATAAAATGTTGTTTGGAATAATGGAGGGTAGCTGTGAATACTGTGACACATGCTATTAAAGCCTTAAACACAAGCCTTACCAAGAGCTATATATGAAAATAATTGTATAGAAACATTAATTTTCTGAAAATAAAATGGAAAATGCAGAATACAATATTTTCCATAAAATATATTTGCTTGTTCACCCTATGTCCTTTTGGTTGGTAATTTCCTAGGTTTGTTGCACAATGAAAAGCAAGAATCAAATTAAAAGGGGTTAAATGATGCACTGGAAATGAATTTTCACTCTAAAATAGCCTTGAAGACTAATGAAAAAGATCTCCTGAATATTTACAATCAATGCCGTGTTTTCACAATAGTCTCCTAAATTGCATATTAAAATATTGAGACCCAAATATTTTGCAGACACCTCTGGGCTAAGCTTATTGCATGCATAAATGGCCATTTTCATGTGCATCTAATTTGCATATGCAGATTTGGGGAACAGTTTCATACTCAGGTTCTCCATGGAAATATAGCTCTTTATGTATATTTTGTTTACATCATCTGTCTTTGATTTGTTTTTACTGTAATTGCTTATTAGAATGTCCTTGCAGCAGCTATATGACATGTAGTTTGGCCAGAAGAAAATAAATTGTTGCTCCTTTAAGGGCTCTCTTTGCCACTGGAGGGAGGGAGAGGAAGGGGTATACTGAGGTGGAGCAGGAGGAGTCTGGCCCAGGTCAGGGAAGGCACTTCCCTTACAGCTGACTGAAAGGGGTGTGTGTCTTATTTATACCCCATTAAGAACATAAGAACGGCCATACTGGGTCAGACCAAAGGTCCAACTAGCCCAGTATCCGGTCAGCCGACAGTGGCCAATACCAGATGCCCCAGAGGGAGGGATCACAATAGGTAATCCTCACATGATCCCTCCCCTGTCTCCCACTTCCAGAGAAACAGAGGCTAGAAACATTCAGCTCCCAGAAGTCCTCTTTCATCTGATTTTGGCTGGCAGCATCCAGCCTCCAACCCATAGAATCTGAAAAAGATCTGGGTTTCTTCATGGTGTGCTGTGGTCACTATGCTAGTCACCCAGTCTTCCTTGGAGGAAATAATTCCTTCCCAGTCCCCTCGCTGAAGTGGGATTGGTTGGGGTTTTTTGGCCTTCCCCACAGTGGGTTTGGGATCCATGAAATGGGATGAGGGTTTTAGGCTATAATGTTGCAACTTAGTACCTAAACTTGTACCAGATTTCCAATCCGTGTATAGTCCCCTTAACCTTTAAATGAGAGGCTGAAGGAAGCAAGGTCCCAGCAACAGGATGGCTAGGGCCAGACTGAGGGTTATGTGGAAATTTTCAAGGAAATGATGACCTGCTCTGTGCAATGTATTGTCAGCCTCTCCCAGATATTTTAAGCCAATAAAGTTGTGGCCTAATTAAACCACATCCATGACCTCTTCTCTTGCCTTTTGGCTGGATGATAGCAGCTGTTATGCTATGCAATTATATTTAACACACAAACAAACCTTATTAAAATACATGTGGCAACATATTGTATACACGATATTTTGAGGGGAAAATTGTTAGACTGCATTTGAAATTTCCAGTTTCTTATGTTTTAAATATTTTTTGAACATTCTGCTAAAATTGGGGAGGAAACCTGGGATTTCATTCTAGGAATTTCAATATTTCAAGTGGGAGAGAGAAGGCATAAATAGCTAGATATGGTGTGGCAATATTCTTATTAGCTAACATTTCCTTGGAGTCTAGAATAAATACTAATATGGGGTAGCTACTAGTGTTAATTTAAATGATAATCTACCCATTATTGGACTTGTAGCCATTCTTTGTTTGAACTATAAAGGATTAATTTACAGAGGGATAGGCAAAAATAATGAAGAGTCCAGTGGCACATTAAAGACTAACAATTTATTAGGATATAAGCTTTTAGCTCCATCCCTTGAAAGCTTATGCCCCAATAAATTGTTGGTC
Organism: Pelodiscus sinensis; assembly: GCF_049634645.1. Taxonomy (NCBI): domain Eukaryota; kingdom Metazoa; phylum Chordata; order Testudines; family Trionychidae; genus Pelodiscus; species Pelodiscus sinensis. Next base: position 56,675,263 of record NC_134715.1, on the reverse strand, counting down.
TATAAGGTGGCGTAGGACTCACTGTTTTTATAAAAGAATTGTTTCTGATTTTCCCATTTTGTTCTAAGGCAAGTATGCATAGGATTTTAACTCTGAGGGTATGTCTACACTACAGCGCTAATTCGAACTAACTTAGTTTGAATTAGTTAATTCGAACTAAGCTAATTCGAACTAACACATCCAGACTAAAAAACTAGTTCGAATTAGCGTTTTGCTAATTCGAACTAGCATGTCTACATTAAGTGGACCCTGAACTGGGGTTAAGGATGGCCGGAAGCAGTGCCAGCAGGGCATCAGATGAGGACTTAGAGTGTGGAGCTGCTGCCTCAGGCTAGCCGAGGGCTGTGCTTAAAGGGACCCGACCCCCACCCCGGACAGACAGTTCTCAGGGGTGCCCCGCTTGCAAAGCAGTCCTGTCTTGGAGTGCCCTGAGTGCCCACACTTCACTTGCCGCAGGCTGCCATCTGGGGAGAGGGGGCAATTGGGGTTCTGCAGGAAAGCTTCCACCCCCAGAAGCCCGCAGAACCAGCCCAGTCCTCCCCATCGGAGGCTCGTACCCCATTCCTCCCTCACCTCCTTCCACTTACCCTTCCCTAGCCCCCCTTCCTGATGTACAAAATAAAGAAAACGTGTGGTCAAAAATAGAATCTCTCTTTATTGAACAAAACTGGGGGAGACTGGGAAAAGGAGGTGGGAGAGGGGAAGAGAGAGGGTGGGAGAGGGGAGGGCAACTAAAATGATCAGAGGTTTGGAACAGGTCCCATATGAAGAGAGGCTAAAGAGACTGGGACTTTTCAGTTTAGAAAAGAGGAGACTGAGGGGGGATAGGATAGAGGTCTATAAAAGCATGAGTGGGGTGGAGAGGGTGCATAAAGATAAGTTCTTCATTAGTTCCCATATTAGAAGGACTAGAGGACACCAAAGGAAAGGAATGGGTAGCAGGCTTCAGACTAGTAACAGAAAGTTGTTCTTCACAAAGCAAAGAGTCAACCTGTGGAACTCCTTGCTGCAGGAGGCTGTGAAGGCTAGAACTAGAACAGAGTTTAAAGAGAAGTGAGATAAAGTCATGGAGGTTGGGTCCATGGAGTGGTATTAGCCGGGGGTAGGAGTGGTGTCCCTACCCAAAGTTTGTGGAAGGCTGGGGAGGGATGTCACGAGACAAATGGCTTGGTCGCTGTCTTCGGTCCATCCCCTCCAGGGTCCCTCGGGTTGGCCGCTGTCGGCAGACAGGCTACTGGGCTAGATGGACCTATGGTCTGACCCAGTACGGCCATTGTAAGCTCAGGGTCGGGTGTCTCAGTGGACCACCTTGATTTTCATGCACACCTGCTCCTGGGTGGCCAGGCTGGCAGTTCTCCTGCCCTAGACAGCCACTTTCCTGTGCCTAGTGCGGAGGTCGTGGACGAGGTCCACGATGTCTGCACTAGACCAGGCGGGTGCCCGCCTCTTGCGGTCCCGAGCAAGCTCCCAGGAGCCACCAGCCTGGTCCTGGGAAGAGGGGGAGGGCTCGAGCCGTTCCAGGTGCAGGGTCTGCTAGCTGGGTGCTGGCAGGCTTGCACCTGGCACGGGCACTGTAGCCAGCCCGTGTCCTTTAAAGGGGTCTGGGGCCGGGAGGGGGGCAATAGAGTTTCCCTGGTGTTGGCCAGAGTGGCCACCAGGGAAAGCTGGGGAGGGCTAGCCTCCCACTAGTTCGAATTAAGGGGCTATACACCCCTTAATTCAAACTAGTAAGTTCGAACTAGGCTTAGTCCTCATACAATGAGGTTTACCTAGTTCGAACTAAACGCTCCGCTAGTTCGAATTAAGTTTGAACTAGCGGAGTGCTAGTGTAGCGCCTATCAAAGTTAATTCGAACTAACGTCCGTTAGTTCGAATTAACTTTGTAGTGTAGACCTACCCTGAGGGAGCATCTACACAGCATCCTAAATTTGAAATAAGATGCACAATTTTCACTACACAAATTGTTTATTTATATTTTGATTGAATTTTGAAATATTGTATTTCAAAATTTGGCACATCTACACAGCACCAAATTTTGAAATAATGCACTATTTCAAGACATCCCTTAACCCTCACGGAATAAAGGTTACAGGGATGCCAAAGTAGGTCTCAAAATAGTGGCATATTTAAAAGAAGTGGGGTAACTATTTTGGGATGCTTCTGGTAGACGTACCCTTAGACTATATTTTTCCTGTTCAGAACAAATACAGAAGTAGATTATTATACAGGTTGCACCTCCCTAAACCAGGACTCTCTCATCCAGAAATAACTGTGGCAGGAGGGCCAGCAGTTGAAGGTCCCGGGCAAGGTAATGTTTGTGGTAATAGAGCTGGACATCAGCAGCCCAGCGGCAGTCGTGGGGCTGTGGTAGCGGGATAGGTGAAGCTCAGCAATCCAGCTGGGGCCAGGACAGTCTGTGCATGCTGACCTGGCAGTGGAGTTGTGTTGTGGCAACCTGATGGGGGCTGTGTGCTGGCCTGGCACTGGAGACAGAGCCGTGGCAGCTTGGCCATGACATCCCCGCAGGGAAGCGCGTTTGGGGCTGTGGCTGTGGACCCGGGGCCACTGCAACCCAGCTGGGACCATGGCAGGTTGCAACCTTATCGGAGCCGCATACTGGCTGGCAGCGGGGCCAGGACTGTCTGCTGCTGTGCTGGCTGTAGCAACAGTTATGGCAGCAGGATCAGTACAGCTGTGTAGCCCAGCCAGAATGGCCAAAGGAGCTGGAGACAAGGAGGGGTGAGTGCAAGGGACTTTCCCTGGTCCGGCAAATTCCCTCATCTGGGACCGCTCAGGTGCCAAGGGTGCTTGAGCAGGGAGGTCCAACCTGTATTTATGCTGCCCTAGGTAAAGATCAGACTCTTGGGGTACGTCTAAACTACATGCCTCTGTCAGCTTCCTGCTTCCTCCTTGCTCTATGGAAGGAGTAAGTCAATTCTACACCTCTGACCTTTTCTTTGCCCTCCATAACAGTTCACCTGCTAAGGAGCCACCAATAGTTTGCTCAGATCTGTCCATTCCCTGTCCACATTGCCTTTTGTATAAGTAGCAGCCCTATGAGAGCTTATTTCCCACTTGTGCACAGACCAGTTAGTTAGGTAGCCTGGTCATGTATATAAACAGGTGCCTTGTCCCTCATAATCCCCATGAATTGGTATTTTACAATTAAGCTCCCAGTTAGCAAATCATACTAATGATAAGCTTGATCCTCAATGGTGTAGTGCTCCCACAACTCTCATAGAAGTAAAATGGCCTTGCAAATTCTCTTACCTCAGATTTATGCAATATATCAGGTGGGCAAGAGAGCCTCTGTGGGTTGGATGAGGCCTGCCAAGCCATTTGATCCAGCCTGTGTCTGCCTTGCTAATCACCCATGCCAATGAGACCGGGAACAGGGGAGTGCACGAAGTCTCCTTCCCACTGATCGGCATGCAGCACCAGAGGGAAACACTAGCTGTTCAGAACAGCTGGTGGTTCACTCTAGCTGCCACGTACCCTTTGCATGGAGAAGGCAGGGGACAAAGATTTCACATGCTCTCCCACTCCCATGCCCTGTTTGGCCTGGGGGTGGGGGAGTAAGCAAAGTCTCCTCCTGCTGCCAGGGGCATGTGGCACCTAGAGGGAACTGCCAGCTGTTCAAAACAGCTGGTGGTTCTCCCTAGGCACCGAGTAGGTGGGGGCAAAGACATCACATGTTCCCCCATCTCCAGGCCAATCAGGGTCTGTGGGCGGGAAACATGGGGAGTGTCCTGGTGCTGCCCTTTCTGGGAAAGACCAGGAAATTTGTGAAGTGGCCCCCCTTCAAAAATTATTGTTCACTTTTGCCCTATATTACTAATGTGTGACTATGAAAGATCTGCAATTATTGAACCGTATTTTCAATATTTATACTAACAGCAACTAATTTCTTTTTTTGCTATAGAAGACGGTTTAGGTCACTTTCAGATTGATGCCCAGAATGGTGAATTAAGAACAACTGAAGCTCTTTCATACAATTGGAGACCTAACTACAGAGTATTGGTCACTGCAAATGATCAAGGAATGCCTGCTCTTCAAGGACATGCAGTTGTTAATATTCAGGTACCAGTTTGTTTAGCCCTGATTAGAAAATGGATACTGTATTTTCTGTGTCTTTAAAAGATATCTTTTAGGATCCAAAAGGAAGATGATGTTGAAAGTAAATTGTATATATTTTGACAAAAAGAACATATCTTCTCATCAGACTTCTCCCTAGTCTAGCTATTGTTCTACTGAATCTAATTTTGATACCCCTGCAATATTACGGGTTCATGCCCTGTTAGGAAAGAGTGTGGACATAGAAGAACAGAGGAAAACTATCCTATGAAAAAGTTAAAAAAGGAGCAGCGAGTAGGCAAAGCGAAAAGCAAACACAGCAAGACTGAAAATAGAGACATTCTGATGACAAAATACATAAAAGGATGCAATTTCCTTTATATATGATGTCCCATTCTCTGCTTGCTCTCACCCCGCCATGCTGCCCTATATAGAGCTGTCAAAGAAATCAGCTCTGCCATGCATGGGAAATTTTAAATCTACCTTCATTTCTGCTATGTAGCCACCTATCATCAGAATCACAGTGGATCTGTTTTGTTGTGGGCCTTCTGTAAATCCCTATGCTATAGGTCGCCAAGAATATTATTCATACATCATCAGTAGAAAGTCAATTTTTGGTACTTTTAAAGAATACAATACACATTTCTCAGTCATGAGACTGATGCAGCTCAATTATTGAAGAATTTCTCTCATTCTTAGATCATTTCAGTGATCTGAGCTGAAGGAATTTCTGAATCATTTTAACCAATCTGCAATTGAATCAACTTCCCATCTATATTTGACAGACTAAGGGTACGTCTAGACTACATGCCTCTGGCGACAGAGGCATGTAGATTAGGCTACCTGGCATAGTAAAATGAAGTGGCGATTTAAATAATCGCCGCTTCATTTAAATTTACATGGCTGCTGCGCTGAGCCGACAAACAGCTAATCAGCTGTTTGTCGGCTCAGCGCGATAGTCTGGACGCGCTGGTGTCGACATCAAAGGTATTTGTCGACCACCCAGGTATATGCCTCCTGGGATGAGGTATACCTGGGTGGTCAACAAATACCTTTGATGTCGCCACCCGCGCGTCCAGACTATCGCGCTGAGCCGACAAACAGCTGATCAGCTGTTTGTCGGCTCAGCACGGCAGCCATATAAATTTAAATGAAGCAGCGATTATTTAAATCGCCGCTTCATTTTACTATGCCAGGTAGCCTAATCTACATGCCTCTGTCAGCAGAGGCATGTAGTCTAGACGTACCCATAAATGATGGATAGTGATTTTATGGCAACACCACATCTCTGACACAGGAGGGAAGGCAGCTCAGGAGTGAAGCTGCGTGAGAAACAGTTTTGTCACCCTATTCGAATTTGAGATTTTGAAAAATGTTCCCAGCTCAGTTTGCAGAGCTCCACTGTAGAAGACAGCAGTGTGTATGGACCCTCTGTGGAGCTCATGAAATTAAGGGGAGGGAAAATAACCTCTTATTCCCTTCTCTGCTCCAACCTTGATGCAATGGTGGCTCAGAAGAATAAATATGAGTAGTGACTTAGAGGATTTTTTAATGTTGATTTTTAACTTAAATTGCAGGGGAGGAAGGTATTAAAGCTTTTCCCTATGTTATACATATACAATTATAAAGTCTGCTCTGTCCTCGATGCCTTTTAATGCTAATGGGAATTATACATGAGCAAACTACAAATGACTAGACACCCTTAATTAGTAAAGAAGAAGTAAATTGCAAAAATCCCAATAGAAGCAATGGAAAATTAGTGTCTTTGTGCTTTTGTTTCAGGTAATCCCATTTCCCAAAGGGAGATCTGTCTTTTCTCAAGATATCAGGCACTTTGTCATACCTGAGAATTTCAAGCCTGCACAGATATTGAGCTCAGTGAAGTTGCCTGGTCATCAACTGCAAACCACCAGAAAACTGCATTTTAGTATCTCTGAAGAAGAGGATGATGATCATTTTGAAATAGATAGTTCAACAGGAGATCTGTTTCTTTCCAAGGAACTTGACTATGAAACAACTTCTCACTTCCTTCTGAGAGTTGTTATGAATGATTATAATAAGAATCCTTCACATAACTATACTGTTTTTCTCTGTATTGATGTTGAAGATCAAAATGACCACTCTCCTTATTTCCAGGATAACTTTATAGTGATTGGCATTGAGGAGGATGTACCTGTTGGCACTCCTGTCTATACATTCAATGCAAAAGATGGGGATGGCAGCTTTCTGAACAGCAAAATACAGTATTCCATAGCAACAAGTGACTCTGGAGAAAATCCATTTCTCATCCATCCTTCATATGGCACCTTGATCACAACGATTCCATTAGACAGAGAGGTCACTAATTCTGTTGTCCTGACAGTATCTGCATCAGATCAGGCAATAAACTTAACAGAACGCAGACTTGGTTCACTAACAGCAAAAATTGTTATTCTGGATATTAATGACAACATTCCCAGTTTTGTGTCTTCCTCTCTTTCCCATATCATGGAGAATGCACAGGTAGGCTCGCTAGTACATCACATAATTGCAGAGGATCCAGATGAAGGAAGGAATGGACAAGTTACATATCACATTCTTTCTGGCAATGAAAACGAAGCATTTCTGCTAGATAAAACCACAGGTACTGTGTATTCTATATAGATTCTAAGGCTACGGTTGTCACCATAATATCTGTCTGTCTTCCAAGACTGTGTTAACTAGTGACTAACATCTGTCACAGTTTTGGTTTTTCAGCCTCTCCCTAAGGAGAGACGTGTGTGCTTTGTAGTGTTTTGTGTCAGATGTGTTATTGAGAGAGAGAAAAGGTAAAAGAAATGCACTTTATACTTAGAGAGGAAGATAGTGAGGTTTGAAACATCCTGTAATTTCTCGGGTCTTTCATTCCCCATTCTCAGGCTGTGCAGAAAGCTACACAAGATCTGTGATTTGTCAATTTCAAACATGAATCCATTTTTTTTCTCTTTTCAGAAAGGGTAGGCAGTTGTATATCTTTTTTAGGAAATAATTGCTACCACTTATTTGTGGTTTATACACGCATTGTTAGTCCTCTCTGTGATTGCAGGCCCGTGTATGTAAACTATTATCTGTGGGATTCCCATAGTTTTGGGACAGATTTCTGAAACAACACAAATTTTCTCTCACTGCTACTGCTCTTTTACTATCATAGACACACGGATGTATTTTAAAATGATGGAAAGAAAAGCATCTTCTTAGATATAAATTAAACCTCACATTTTCTAAAGAGTGACTAGGGAGAGAAAGAAGCTATACATACTGCAAAATATCTGGCATTGGCATATGGACTTAGTGGAGTTTATGTTCTGTATCTTTTAACGAACACCTATAAGGCCCTGTGGACAAAGAAAAGTAAAATAAAAGTTCCCTTTGGGCAGAAGTGGGCAGTAATTTTTACTGGAGGGCACTTCCAAGCATTTAGTAAGTGGTTGAGGGCCACACTCTTCTATTAATGGAAGAGGTTTGGGATCTGGAATGGAGGCTGTGTGCAGTAGGGAGATCATGGTAAGGGATTTGGATGCAGGAGGATGTGGGATCTGAGAGGGAGCGTGTGTGAAGGAGGGGGTTATGACCTGGGGTGGGAGATTGGGGTCCGGGAGAGGCTCGGGGTCTGGGAGTAGAGGGTGCAGGAGAGGATTCTGATCTGGAGGAGGGGAATAGGAGGGGTGCAGGGTGTGCGGAAGGAGTTGTAACCTGGGCAGGGGAACAGGAGTGTGGATGCAGAGATTTGGGTTGTGACCTAGGACAGCAAGGGTTGTGATCTGGGGCAGGAGATTGGGCTGCAGGCTCTGGAAGAGGGTGTGGGCGCAGGAGGGTGTACAGAGGGTCTAGGTTGTGAACTGGGGCAGCCTGTTGAGAGGGGGAAGAGGTTAGAGTGGTAGGTGCAGGCTATGACTGGGAGGTGCTTAACATGGGGGCAAGTCTCCACGCATTGTCTGCGCTGCGAGCATTGCCCAACCAGCTCTTATTGGCAGATTTCCAGCCAAAAGGAGCAGCAAGATTATGCTGGAGACGAGGGCCGTGCACTAAGGGTGCATAGCATGCAGCTGGCCACTTTGAGTGGTGTGCAGGGGGCACGGCAGGAGAAAGCTTGCCCAAAGCTCCTGCTGGGCTGCAGAACAGTGGCATGCCAAACCTGACCTGTGGGCAGTGTGTTCCCCTTCCCGTCTTTGGGCCTAATCCTAAATGGTGTGTAAGACATTTCTTATGAGATCACTGGGAGCTTTGTTTGGATGAGCAATATGGAATTGGCCCCTTTGTAGCAAACTGCTGAAAAGTCTCACTCATCAGAAAGCAATAGGATAGGTTTCTTCCTTGGTAATGAGAATGCAATAACGAAAACAACACATACTCACTAGACCTTTGCTCTGTGATCTTCTCAGAGTTTGGAATTGCTAGGCAGAAGTTTAAACAGTGGTAGGCTGATTTAAGGCTGACTTAAAATTATAGAAAGGGAAAATAAGGACAGATTCAGGAGAAGAAATGCCCCAGGAAAGCCCAGGTTTTGTGAATCATGTAGATCTAGTTGTTTCATCAGTTGTATAATTATTTTTTCCCCTAAGGGCAAGGATACTAGTAGGTGAATACTTCAGTACGTGAAAGGTGTATCTGTGTCACAAGGCTAATGGTTCCTATAAAAAGACTTTCAAAGCATTAGAGGAGTTCAGGTTGGTAAGAGTTCTGATTACAAATTCAACGTAAATAAGTATTCTAAAGTTAATTTCCTAAAACTCAGCTTTCAAATCCTTAATTTTTAATTAAAACAAGGAAAAATGAATGCAAAATATGAATGAACACATAGAAACAAAACATACATGTCTGAAAAACCAACAGTAAGACTGTGTATTAATAACATTTACACTTCATTGCCCTTGGAGGGTATTGGAATACAGTGGCCACTTCAGAACTATTTAAGAGAGCCATATTTTGTTCATGAATTTTAAAATCTGACAAAGGACCAATAAACCAAAAGAGAGGCAAAAAAGATCTTTTTACAGCATACTTGTATGTTTTAAAATGGCACATTTTATTAAGCTGTTTAGATCCTTCCTGTATACATGCTATTCACATCAAATGATTTAGTGACAAAATAAGTTTATTCCTGAGTTAGCACTACAGAAAGAACACGCGTAAGAGATTGGATTTTGTTCCTTCTTATACAACAACACAATTATTTACTAAGAGCTTAGCTACACAAATTTTAGTTCATGGCAAGCTGGGGTGTGAATTTACCCTGGCTGCCATGTTCAGTGTGGACCTTGCTCGTGTGCATCAATCATTCTCTAAAACACTTTGGTCTAGTTTGTTTTTTAAACAGGATGAGATCAAAACCCATCAATGCATGTTAATGCACATCAAGAAAATGCACATAGGCAGAGAGCATGGCGGGCAAAGTGAGGGAGAGTCCTGCACCAACTGGCTATGAACTAATTGTATAGACAAATGCTTAGTTGCAGTCAGTTACACCAGTGCAACTCCATTGGAAGCCCCAAAGAGTATAGCTACACCGGGATAAAAGACTATGACTGGTCAGGGTCAGCTGACTTGGGCCTGGGTTGGACCTTGGGTGGAGGTTCCCAGAGCTTGAGCGCAAGCCTGCGTGTCTACATCATGAGTTTTCATCCCTCAATCCTAAGCTCTAAGACCTTGAGTGAGCTCATCTGGGCCAGCAATGGGAGTTTTATCCCTGTGTAGACATGTCCATAGTGACTAAAAGTTTCATCAGTGAAAAGTGCCAAAGTTTTTAGCACAGTATTAAGAAAGCAGTGGGGTCACATTTATGTCACTGATGACATAATTTGTCTTGTAGGAACCTTTATTGTGTAGTGGTTGATAAAAATACAGTTTGACTCATATGGAGCCCAAGACTGAGTTTGCAGGGCTATTGAAAAGGTGTTATGATTTCACAGTGCTTTACAGTTAATAGAAAAAAATCTTGTAAACTGAACGTATTTAATATGGAAATCAGTGCCCTATTTAGAGTTATACATTTTCAAAGCTCATTGCACATTAAAAAGTCATCTAAATACTTGCACTATTTGAACTTCTCTTGGACTGCACAGGTTAAATAAATAGTGACTATGTCTATAAAGTGCTACCAGACTATTTATTGTGGTAATGTAACTAAATGTACTGAGCGGAGTGTTGTCATGAAATAATGTCTTTTTGACCTTTTCCTTACAACAGGATTGCTAACCACTGCCTTACCATTGGACCACGAGAGTCAAGAGTACTACAGTTTGACTATCGTGGCTCTTGATGATGGCACACCAGCACTCTCTGCAACCCAGATTCTGACCGTAAACATTTTAGATATAAATGACGAGAGGCCTGTATTTCAAAAGCAATTTTATGAAGCTGAAGTCTCTGAAAACCAAGATCCAGGAGAATTTGTCATTAAGGTGGAAGCTATAGACCAAGATTCAGGTAATTTCAGTCATTTTAACTATTATTTCATACTGAACATAATGTTAATTACCAGATCTTGGCTCCTAATGTCTATATAGCTAAAGCAAATAGCCACCAGCACCTTCCCCTTCTGTGATAAGACCTGTGGTTCCAGAATCAGGCTGATCAGCCATCAATGGATCCACAGATAGGAAGGTGTCAGGAGCCCAGTCTTTGAAACCCAATGTGGAGGTGGAGGTTTGGTCTGAGTGTCCAGATTCTAGGCCAAGCTTAAACATAGCAACTGCAGTTTTTACCTGCTTGTGCACAAGTCATTTGAGTCGGGCTCTGAGACTCAGTGCCATGGGTTGTTTATTACAGTGTAGACTGTGATTGAAGTTGGGCTCTCCAATAAGGTTTCTTTCTTCTACATGGAAAATGTAAACAAGCCACAGAAAGTGAGAAAAATAGAAATAGTCTTTCTTGTTCGGCTCAGAGTTTGCTGAAACCAGAATCCAGTTTTGAATATTCAGGCCAAATACTAAAACTGTATGTAAGTTTTCTCATTTTCAGATTCCAAAGTAGAAATAATCAGTGCAAAAAAAAAAAAAAAAGTACAGAAGATTGCCACAGCTGAGAAAAGAGATGTTACTGGAAGAAAATTAAAAAAAAGAAAAAAGGAAGTACTCAGTAATAACACTTTAAATGATTAAAATTGAACAGCTATTTAAAATATAATTTCTCCTGTCATCCTTTATACAGTTTAGTCTTTGCATTTCACTTAGGCTTTCTGATACACAGGACACCTGCACATGTGCCAAGATACAGTCAGAGTCTAGGGGTTCTGTCCAAGAGTCCATCTGTACAGATCATATTGGAGAATTCGGTTCTTGGGTTTGTGCCCTAGCGTAATGTTGCAGTGTTTGGGTTGCAGACACGAAAGAGGAATGTTTAAATTTGTTAAAAACTGATATTTAAAAAACTTCATTTTTTTTTCAGGGAGTATGGTTTTTTTAAACAAAAGGGAGAAAAACTAAATGTTGCGTCAAGCTATGTAGCAGTGTCCCTTTAAATCATACTTCCCAAATTTCAGATTTTCCCAAGAAGGAGTCTTTTGCTCCAGCACCCTATATTAAAAATTTTACATTAAGCGAGCAGAGAGTCCATTTTCAGAGTGAAATCCTGGTTCCATTGAAGTCAATGACTGACTGAATCCCTACTGACTTCTGTAGGCCCGTATTTATCCTTTATGCTTAAAGAAAGACTATTATGGCAAAGGACTTGATTCTCCTGCCTTTGAATTGAAAGACAAAACATCAGTCAATAACAGAAAGAGCAGAATCAGGCCTTAATTTTGGAAAACTATTACTTTAAAGAAGTAGATCTAGAATTGTTTGGGAACCTGATGTGGAAGACAGTGATTTTTTTTCTAAAACTTGAAACTTTTTAAGGTAAAGTTAAAGTAACTTTAAGTAAATATTTGCAACTTCTGTTCCTTCTAAACAATATACTTCTTGAGTTAAAAGTTAATTTACTAGATAAAGATCCTTTCATTGTAATGGAATGAGCAAATATGCATTAATCTCTTTTGACCAGAAAGGGGCACTGTCACCCAAGACTTTTGTTGTAATAGCACAGAAAAGAATTTTGACTTATACGCCAACTACAAATTTGTAACATGATGAAAAATTGAGGACATGAAGACTTTGTATATTTTTTAAGTTAATAACGTTAATGTTTTTTTCAGAGGCTTATAAAATGGATGAGGTAGAGAGGTTCTTCATATGCTCACTTCCTCTGTACAACATGCTTTCTTCCTCCTCCACATGTGTTTTGCAGTGTTGTATAATGCTGTGCTATGTAAAAAAAATTGTTAGAGCTGGTTAACAAAACCATCCTCTGCACTCAGCAAGATTTACAATTCTACTACTGTGCTCACAATCATTATGAAAGGCAGGTCTGAGGAAGACAGACTACATAGGATGGACTTTTCATCCCATGTGTGCCACATATGTTCACTGTTGGACAACAGCTGTACGAAGAAGACCACTGAAGGGAAGAAGGAGGCAGGTAATCCAGTGGCTGCATGAATGGTGTGAATTTACATGGCCAAAAGCCAGAAGAACAGCTGAGCAATATTTGTCCACCCTTTTACCCCTAAAGTATGTTATTTATTTGTTGTTAATCACCAAGAGTGTGTTCAACACTGTACTCAATATAGAAGTGAAAACAGTACCTGATGTGAAAAAAGAGGGATGCCAAGATACACAAATAATTTGCTTGAATGCTAGCCCCACCCAATCCCATGATCATTTTTTATTTTTTTTCTTGTGGGAAGTGAGAATTGTGGGAGCATATAGAATAAGGAGGAGGTAGTAGCAGAGAGTTGGGAAAAAGAGATGGAAACAGCATTCCAAACTTAAGGGGTGGCATGGAACAGTAGCCAGCAACAGGCTGTCTGCATAGATGCATTGGATTGGAGCAGTATGTTGTGGCTGAAGGTTCCTTCCTCCAGCTCTGTTATTTTTGAACATAGTTTCTGGAAACCACAGTCCTTCCATTGGGGCTTTTTCTCACGGTATCAGAATTTGGGCCAATTTTATGTATATATTGCAGTACTATTCAAACCCCAAAGCAAAAGGTGGGAAAAGCTACAATGTAGTTAAATAAACATATAACATATTGAAATAAGTGTTATTTGCTTTTTATATATATTTGGGACTAATGCCACAACTATTTGTCATGTATGGGCTATCACCTTGGTTTTTTCAGTTACAACAGGTGGATAGAGATGTTTCATGTCCACAAAGTTACTTGTTTGCCCTACATATGAGTCTTATTTTTCTCCCTTCACTGATATTTTTCATGTCATGTGTTCCTTAACTGGCCACATGGAGGTGTCCTGTTTACTGTCAAATGTACCTTGCAGCCTTCTCTTCCTCCCACTTTGTAGAGTGTCTCCTTGCAGAAAAGCGAAAGCATGCAGCTGTAAAATAGTTTGTGTTTGACTCAGGCTTTGAGTCAGACCACCACTTTGAAGGATCGGTTATGAAAGACTGCATTAGTAGCTGAGGCCACTTTTACTCTTTTCAACATCCATTGCACATCCTGCTCCACCAACTTCCATAGAAAGAGACATTTAGTCCTTAGGCAAGCAACCATTGCATTTTTATTGGCACCCCATACTTTCCTTGCAGGAAAACCTCTTTGTTTGAGGTCTTGTATTGTATGAGGGCCTGTGCTCCCATAGACTCTCCACCTCCCCCGGAGGAACTCTAACTCTTATCTCCTTCTTCTTGGCCATTGTACCGAGTAAACAGTTTTGAGCAGTTTCTCCTGAACATGCTTCCTGTACGTTCCTTAAACTGAATCCCTAAAACTGTCTGGAGATACATGCATCCTGCAGGTCCAGTAAGAGCATATGATGCAAAAAATCAACAAATCTAAATTCTCAGACATGAGAGCAAAAAGATCTTCAGAATGTTCCAACTAGGTAAGATGCTTGGGTAGAGGAACCCCCTTTATGGCAAAAATCTTGGGCTTTGAACCACCACTTAGTATGTCTAATAAGTTCTGCCTTTAAGCGCCTGGTCACTGTTGTCTGTAGTTCCACAGATAAGTATCATGAAAATGAAATCAGAGTATTAATCGTAGTACCAGAAACCTAGATAAGATGTTTTTCAGCTTTTGATGTGCAAGAAGAATTGTTTCAAGTACAGGAAATCAATACTAAATCTGGTAAAAAGTGCCATGTCCTGAGAGGCATCCAGTTCAGAAGTCCCTGTTTCCAGAGTAATCTTGCCATGTCCTCACACTGCTTTCCATCACATCTATACATATGTGATTGCCTGATCATTGAACTCTGCCAAGTGCACTCATAAGAGCTGGCATTGCAGAAGAAGTTTCATATTTTAAGCTCTTTTTGTAGTCACGGTGTTGGAATTAGTGATGTAGCCCCACTTGATCATTACGCTGCTAGACTGGCCATCTACAGTGTGGAGTTTATTAAAACAAAACCTTACGGTCCAGAGTTGATCTTCAACAAATAGTGTTTGACTGGTGGAGGGCCAAAGAACACAGGCAACAGGGACATTATCTACTCTTGTTTGCCATTACTGAACCCTTGCCTCTCTGGGTGACAATGTTAAGGGGTTAATGATGGTAAGAAAACTTTGTCTTTAGTCAGCTTAGTATTGGTACCGTATCATAGGGCAGGTATTTTGGATCTGTGCATTGGTTTGTGTGCTCTACTGTACTACTAACTTCCCAACGTATGCCAGAAGCAATACCTATGAGGATACTGGACAGAGTCTAGCTTTTTCGCATTAGGGGTTTGAATGCATGCCGCGCAGGCATATTCAGAAGAGTAATAGCTTCTGAAAACATTGTTTTTCAATGTTTGTCTTTCAGTTTCTCACTGTGGGCTGTAAAGGATAGTGTGTGGTCGAAAGTAACAACAAGGTATACAGGATTTATAGAAAAAATAAGTGTGTAGCAATTATAAGATGCAGTAAATAGTTCTGATTCATACATTTCATATTAGTTGTAAAATGCAGGAGTATTTTTCAGGTTAGGAACTCTGTAGGAGAGCAGCTACAGAGACTTCTTACCTCCTGCAAAGCTTCTGAGCTCTGCCACAGAGAGGGTACTCTTTTGCCAAGAATTAAAGTGAGAGAGAGAGCATGCAGGGGGCAATGGTTGTGTCCATCCTGAGTTTTTACTGGCTGGTGAAGTACAGACTCTTCAGATGGGAACTTCTGAAGGATGGAAAAGTATTTTCTCATTATGGGTTTGTTGGGCTCCAAGCATTTTTGCCAGTAGTTGGAGCAAAGTTCCACACTCACTTCCAGAAAAATAATTCCACTTGGGCAGTGAAAATTTCTGTCAAAAAAGGGAATATTTCAGAAAGTTATGAGCAACTGAAAAAGAGGTGTTGGAATGGAAATATTTAAGCTTCCTTAGCAAGAACAGTCAACAGTGCACCTACACAGTGTACATATGTCTCTTGTTTTGCTAGGTGTATGACATTATAATGTACTAAATGTATAATCACTGCTTCCCTCTCCTGGATAAAATGTCTGACATGCTTAAGTGTTTATCATCCGCTAATGGGCTTGTGGTCCAGTGGCTGGAGACCTGAAAGGAGAATATTATAAGCACTCCCACACTGGCAATTAATCAAGAATGTCCTCTAGCTCAAAGGATAGAAGCTTGTGGTTTTGATTTTAAAGGTTGGAAATTTTATTTCCAATAGTGCATTTATGTGGTTAGCTGACTGTTACGGTAGCTATGTGTCTGTGTAGCATTGGCTACAAATAGTGACCATTGTGAATAATTTGTCCATGAAGGTATTAAATCAGGGCCATTTACTTCCAAAAGGACACAGGCTTTTCCCATAAGTTCATGACATTTCTATCCCCAATTTGGTAGTTATCTTCTTTTGCCGATTATGGATTTTATAGTTCCATGTGTATTTAATAATTGCTATATGCAGTTGATTTGGATCTGTCTCAAAGGGGTTGCTGTGTTAGTCTGTAATTTTACAAACAACTTTTAAAAACAAGTAGTCCTTTGGCACCTTAGAGCCTATCAAAATATGTATAGTATCATGAGCTTTCATGGGCAAAACCCACTTCTTCAGATGAGGTGATCTTGACTTCAGATGATCTGATCAGTTAGTGTAGCCATTTTTCAAAGAGCTAGAACTTCAGAGATGTTTTCATATTTAGGAAAGATAGACTTTGCATGAGGAAGAGCTGCAGTGGGTTATTTCAGAGCTGTCTTCTCCAGTGCATGTTTTTCTCTTACCTAGAAAGATGTAAGTGTATATATAATGTATCCTCTTTCTCCTACACAACTTTACTTATATTTTAATGAACATATCATCCCTTTAAATTAATAAGATGCAAGTCTATTTACAGAAGTTAGTCCCTTAATCAAAAGGTACTAAGTTTATTAAGGTGAATGATGGTTTCACCAAAGCTAATTAAAAGAAAAATGACCTTTGCTGGCTTTTATAGGGCCACTTTTTCTCTTCTTACAGGTTTCATATGGATACAACTCCAACTCTAGTGGAATTTATCCTGATTTCCACTAGTGTATGTGAGAACAAAATCAAGCCCAGGGTGTTTGCGCCTAAGTAGAAGAGTTTCAGCATTTGTATAGAACTCCATCCTTTTCCAAGTGCACTAACTGTAGCTGAACTACTAAATGTTTGGTTGTTAGTTTAAAAAAACACAGAAAAATGGTTGAATGGAACTCGTGAAAAGCTTTAAATATGACTTCTTATTGCCCTTTGTGTATAATATAAGATTAATCTCATTAAAGTTAAGTGTGAATGATCTTACTCTATACTCAATAATAGAAATGACATTATACTTTTCTCATGAGAGCATTGAAATCACAAGAAAAAATGAGAGAAATTATTTTGAATTCATAATGGATAAGAATGAATCAGATTTCTCAGTTTACACAGCAGGCAGTGTAAACTTTCTCTAACTCTTGGCTTTAGTATTACTACATTACCTATGCTAGTTATGTCACACCAAAAACACGGACTTTGTGTTTCAATTGAGTCTATGAAATGCCTAGCTCATTTTGTGTATGTTTTCTTCAAAAACAATGCAGTTCTGTTAATTTCATCTATAACACCTTCCCCAGACAAAAGATCAGAGGGAAAAAAAGTATTACAAAGCAGTATCCAGAGAGTGGGTTTTACAACTGGAACTTTTTGTATTTTGCTGGATTTTCCTTTTTGTTTTTAAGGAATAAATTCCATGCTTCAGTATGAAATCTTACCAGGAAATGGCTATGAGATTTTCCAGATAAACTCAGATACTGGAGAGGTGATGACAACTGCCTCACTTGACAGGGAGACCCAAGAGATTCTTAGTATAAAAGGTAACAGTATGAGATGTTTGAAGTACTACAAAAAGGGATGTGGAAAGTGTGGGTTCACTTCTCAGTATGATCGTTTCTCAATTTTATTTGACTTACTCAGATATGTGTAGCATGATCAGAAAGCAGCTATATTAGCACATGTGCTCTAATTTTCCTATATAGCTTATGGACTCTAATATTTTGCTATTTCTGATGAAGAATTGTCACTTCACTGACATCAGTAATATAACTTTGCTTTCTATGTGTTACATATCAGTGCTGGTTCGAGATGGGGGAACACCTTCTTTATCCAGCACAGCGACCATTATCTGCAGAGTACTGGACGAAAATGACTATACTCCTAAGTTTCTCCTTCCTGTTCCTGAGATTCAAATTCCAGAGAATCAAGAGCCAGCAGTAGTGCATACTACACTAGCTATAGACCTAGATGCTGGCGATAATGGAACTTTACGATATCATATAATTGGTAAGTATGGTCTTTATTCTGTATATTACTAATATAAAATGTAAGAAAATAGTTTCAACAGGCATTTCAGGTTTAAATTAATTCTGATCTCATTCAGCTAGTGAAATAAGGAGTCTTAAGACTCCTTTTAAATTGAAAACACCTTCCATGTCTTCCATTGGCATAACTTCCAACCCAACCTCTCAGACTAACCATCAGATTGGGGAGAATACAGAGGAGAGCAACAAAATGAATCCAGGGCTGGAGTGGTGAATTTAGGAAGAAAGATTAAAAGGCCAAAATAGAACTTGCTGACAGAGAGAGCATGGTAAGTGTGTGGAGGATATAATCACCAAGGAGAAGGAGACATTTTTTCCATGGTATTATAAATGGAATGAAATTATGTTGAGAGAGCTCTTTTGGATGAGGGTATTGATGTAAGGGAAGAGGTGAAAGCTCAGATGCTTGGGACATATAAAACCAGACTGCACAAAGCATTACAAAAATATACAGCAGGGATAAAATCCTGCAGTGGCAGGGGATAGACTAAATCAGTGGTTTTCAGGAAAATAATTTTCAGGGCAATAATTTTTGAAGGGAGGGCCACTTCACAAATTTCTGAAGTGAACCCAGGGCTGCCCCAGAAGAAGCGGGGTCTCAGGTGGAAGGAGCAGAGCCAGGACACTTCCTGTGCTACCCTGCCCACAGACCCTGATTGGCCTGGGTGTGGGCAAAGATTTCACATATTTCCCCCCCCCCCTCAACCTTTTGGCACGTAGAGAGACCCACCAGCTGTTTTGAACATCTGGAGGTTCCCACTAGGTGTTACGCTCCCCCCGGTCCCAGGCCAATCGTGGTCTGGGGTTATGGGAGTGTGTGAAGTCTTTGCCGCCGACCTCCACCCTGCAAGGGGAGTGCGGTGCCTAAAGTGAACTGCCAACTGTTCTGAACAGCTGGTGGTTCCCTCTGGTACTGCGTGCCCCTGGCAGGGGAGGAGACTTCATGCACTCAGCGTCCCCAGGTTTCATTGGTCTTGGGGTGGGGGAATGGCAAGGTGCAGAGTGCCAGATCAATCATCTTGCCAGGCCTGATCTGGCCCATGGAGGCTCTCTTGCCCACCCATTCTAGATTTTTCTTAGAGTGTGTTCCACTTACATACCAGTGTGTCCAGTGCACTGCAACCAGAGAATTTTGCTTAGCAGTATTTGGAGAAGGGCAGTGCTCATGCCTCATGGTCTTCGCCTCTCCATGTCTCTCCAACCCCATCAATTTCTTCTTATAGACAGTGGCTGGAGTTAGGTCTCTTTGTGGTCTTAATCTCACAGCTTTTCACTGTTTTAGTGTCTTGTTCTAGTTGTATATAGTTAGTAGTGTACCAAGTGTTCATTTTAGTGTTAGCTGTATTTATTTAAATACCCCTGTGATGTCATCACCAGGGTTTGAACATCATTCCTCGTGGGGTGGAATGATCTCAATAATAATGTTTGTTGTGTTTAGTAATAGAAATGTAGCCATGTTAGTCTGGTGTAGCTGAAGCAAAATACAGGACTATGTAGCACTTTAAAAACTAACAAGATGGTTTATTAGATGATGAGCTTTCGTGGACCAGACCCACTTCTTTAAAGTGCTACATAGTCCTGTATGTTGTGTTTAGGTGAGGCCCAAGTCAAGGAGTGGTGTTCAATCTGTAGATTGGTCAAGAAACAGAATAGGTGGCTAGGCACTGTTGGCTAAAACAGCACCCGCACAAACAATTCATTTGGCATAGTTGGACATCAAGGGTCTCATCAGATCAGAGGTCCCCCTTGAGTTCTGAGAGTGCTATTGTTTCATGCTCTGGAGAGTCAATTTCAGGTTTTGATGGCAGAGCCTCTTTACACACAGTTCTCCAAAGACAAAGTGATGTTATGGACACTTCCAAAATTTGAGTCTAAAGTGGTCTCTTAGTTCCATTTAAACCAGGTGATATATTTTACTGTAGTTTTTTCCTAAGCTGCATTTATCTCCAAAAGAACAGTGTCTTCAGACATTGGACATCAGACAATTTCAGGCCGTTTATTTGGACAGGATTGCATCTTATTTGTTTGTATCATATCCAGACTGTACAAAGGGACAAGCAGTCTCCTTGCATACAATTTAAGTGAATAACTTCCTGCGTCAAAACTGTCTATGAAACAGTTTTGGCTATGCACGTTATGGGTGTGAGATCATTCTATAACAAGAGCAAGCTATTTTAGTAGCTTTCTTCAGTGGTATCTCAATATTGTTGTTTTGCAGGGTTGCCACGTGGTCATTGATATATACGTTTATGAACCATTATGCCACTATCATGGAATCCAGATCAGATGCAGAATTTTGGAAGGCAGTCCTGCAGTCCTTATTTAAGTACACTCTGAATCCCCATCTCCTATAGGTTTGGATCCTGTGTGTGTCATCCAAGGGTGTGTCTAGACTACATGCCTCTGGCGACAGAGGCATGTAAATTAGACATACCGACATAGTCAATGAAGCGGGGATTTGAATATCCCCCGCTTCATTAGAATAAAAATGGCTGCTGCATTGTGCCGTCTCACCTGTTTGTTGGCACAAAGCGGCAGTCAAGATGGGGATCAGTCAGCAAGAAAAGCCTTTGCCGACCGATCCTTTGTGCCTCGTGCAAAGGTTTTCAGGATCGGTCGGCAAAGGCTTTCCTTGCCGACCGATCCCCGTCTTGACTGCCACTTTGTGCCAACAAACAGCTGAGCAATGCACAACGCAGCGGTCATTTTTATTCTAATGAAGTGGGGGATATTTAAATCCCCACTTCATTGACTATGTCAGTATATCTAATTTACATTAATTTATATCTGGTGAGAGAGGCATGTAGTCTAGACACACCCCAAGTGGAATACATGCTTCTACTCAAAGAAAGGACATGGCAACTGTCATTCTGTGAGATGTAATTCTAATGTGTATTCCACAACCCATCTTCCATCCCCTGTGCATCAGAGTCTGATGTCTAGGCATTAGGTGCAAAGAAAATGAGTGAGGTCAGGGCAACAACTCCTAATATAGCCAGGGGAGAGCTTATGGCCACTAAGTTTGAGCACCATACTTTTATGGGTACTGCTAGGCAAAATTCTCTGATTCCAGTGCTCCAGGTGCACATATTCCTCAGTGGGATGCATGTCTGCATCACATCTCAAAGACACACAGAGACTGTAGTAACTGTTTCATTTTAAAAAGTCTCAGAGGGGTATCTGTGTTAGTCTGTATCTTTAAAAATGAGTAGTCCTGTAGCACCTTAGAGACTCACAAAAATATTTAGGATCATGAGCTTTCATGGGTAAAATCCACTTTATCAGATGAGTTGGAATCATCTCATGAAGTTTTACCCTCAGAAGTTCATGATCTTGTATATTTTGTTAGTCTCTAAGATGCAACAGGACTACTTGTTTCATTTTAGATTAAGTAATGCCTTTTCAGTCTTGTTATTATTCTCTTTTCACACACATCACATATTGAATAAGTGCCCCTGCCTAAATCCTCTTTCACTTTCCAAATAGTGGTGGATAGATACCCAGTTCACCTTCCATCTTTCACCCATGAATGTTAAAAACTTCATCTGGTTTTCTAAGTTAGTTGCCAACACATACCTATGTACACCATGCCACGACACTCCAACACATCCCTTCTCCAACTCTTAAAAATCCTCATCTAAAAAATGACAAGAGATTGTTCACTTTGATTTCTGACCCTCAGCAGTATTACAAAGCTAACTCGATAGCAGCATGGTTAACTGTTTACTCCCTCTCTGTAGAAAGGGCTAAATATTCATCTTTTATTTTTATACTTTTCATTTGAAAATTATCTTCATCTGTTACAATATACTTATTCCAGTCACTTTAAAAAAATTGTAACTTTCTAAAATCCATTACTTCGGATATTTAATAGTAGTTTTTTAAATGAAAAAAGAAAAAGAAAAGACTTCATTACAGTTCACTTCTAAGAGACAGGTTTGTAGATGAGAGCAAGGGGCAAATAACGACATTTGTTGTCAGCAATGCTTTATGGGTTTCTGGAATTCGTAGCCAAGGTTGGAAAGAGTTCACTTTGTGCAGCAGCATAGTTGCACTAGATTTTATAAGGTGTGTTGATTTGGGAAAAAAGACATGCATCTGGCAAAATAGCTGTTCTGTAAAGGGATATGACATTCTGGATTTACTGTCACTGCCACCCACTGATTTAAATGAAGTGCAGGTTTTAATTTTTATAAAAGGAGGAAAATATGCCAAAGGCACATGAGTGCACCAGCTGTACTAGCAATAGGATCATATTATTACAATTAACACAATGGTACTAGCAATGGGTTTTTCCAAACTTAAATTGTTTTTGATAGTTTTATTTTTATTATATTTTAAAGGTGGAAATATTGGAGAATACTTCATTCTAAATGATACATCAGGAGAACTCTTGGCCACTCGTAACTTAGACAGGGAGGATGTCCCGAACTTTGTCCTCATAATTGAATGTCATGACTTGGGCAGCCCACCAAGAAGCTCCAAAACACAGCTCCAGATTACAGTCCTGGATGAAAACGACAACAGCCCTATATTTGCAAAGAAGAACTATCAGACCTCTGTGAGAGAAGACCTTAAAGAAGGATCAGTAGTTCTTGAGCTCTTTGCTTCAGATGAAGATGGTGGCCTGAATGGTGAGGTCATGTATTCACTGATTGATGACACCTTTGGAGCATTTACTGTTAACAGTACAACTGGTGTTGTTGTTACTACAAAAGCACTAGACCGGGAGACCAAATCTCAATATGCATTTAGAGCTGTGGCAAGTGACTGTAGCATCCAAGGTCCCAGAAGCTCTACAGTTAACGTTCTGGTGCACATTGATGATGCCAATGACAATAGTCCAGTTTTTCTACAGAACCCTTTCAGAATTTATGTGCCTTCTGAAATTTCTGTGAATCAAACAATAGCTACTATGAGAGCTGAGGATGTGGATCAGGGGCCAAATGGTGCAGTGGCTTTTAGTTTTGCAGTGCCTGAAACTATGTTTCATATTGACATCAATACAGGAGAGATTTCTCTTCAAGAGCCATTTCCTTCTGAAGGTTTCAGTACCCATCTGCTGGTATTGGCTTCAGATCAAGGTGTGCCAGCGAGGACAGCCACAGCTCTATTGGCCATTTCTACAAGGGAACTAGAAGACATGATGTCATTCAGCCATAGTTTGTATGCAGTAGCAGTGCCTGAAAACAGTGAAGCAGGTGGGTATCAAACTCTGACTTGTCAGAGTCCTAAGACATTGGGCATTATTGAGGATGAAGCATGTAGAGAGCCTTTTTCACAATATGGAGCATTAGGGTAAAATTGTAATTGGCATATAGGCAAACAATATGTTAAGAGGAAAAAAATCTTCCTGGCCAGTGCACCATGGCCCAACTGGGAGCATGATGTACTGTCTCAGAGGTATAGGTGGGCTTCTGTCCCCCTGCACACATACATCTGAGTGCCAATCATGGAAGGCAGGCTGCTCCTTTTTCCAAGAGAAGAAAGAGATGTTGCACTGAGTGTTCATCCCTCACCCTGGACAGCCCTTGAGCATCTATGCTCTGCATCTGTAGAATGCCTGTAATGCTCTAATGATGAATGAACAATTTTTATCCTGTGCTGTTTTCCTTGCCAACATACATCTCCTTGGAATAAAGGCAAAATTTATCGGTCTGAGTGTGTGTGCTTGTGCAGGTGTGTGTGTGTGTGTGTGTGTGTAACCAAATGAGACTGATTACGTAATATATCTCTAATAGTTCACTTAAATAGATGTAGTGAAAGCTCCGGTAGATGGGAACTCTACAAATATCTGTTGCAATGTATGTTTTTTGGCTTTAGTGAAATCCCTGGTGCACTGTAATTGCATTCAGAGATTTTCCAACATTCTCCTCACATTTCCAAACTCCCTAAAAGAATGTGTTGAAGTAGGTGGGGAATGCACAGAGGCTGCAAAACATTCTTACTTAATAAAACATTGTGAAATCAGTAGGTTTGCACAAAGGGCAAGCAGTAGATAGAAGCCCACATTGTTAAATGCCCCCCTATAGATAGAGACTGAATTCCTTCAGTTACTGATAAGTTTTTGTGATCCTGCATATGCCTAAATACAGATGCACTAATGGGGCAGGGTAGGCAACGTAACCTAAAATTATGGAAATACTCCAAGGAACAGTAGTAAGAGAACACCATAGTCAGATGATCTCCCACTAAATATATTGCAAACATAAATAAGAGTAAAATTAAATTGTTTTGATTAAAGGAAGTTTAAGGAAACTTCAAGGGAAACTGGAAGATTTCAGCCAAAAAGCTTTGCTGTGTGTAGTAAGAAAACTATAGGGTACAGAAGTGCAAATACATGTATGCATTGTTTTATGTGATGGTTTTACCAAGTAGAAGTTCTGTTTCTTTTCTAATTATTGTAATATTTTATATGATTTAAATAATTTAATTTTACTTGTTACAAAAAGTTATGACTATAATTAAACCCTTTAAGATTTGATTTGCTAGCTACAGTCCTGATTCTGGAACCGTTACTCCATATGAATAGCACTTACTCTCTCACCTAGTCCTATGAAAGTGTATACATTATAAAATTCAATATTAATGTACTCAGAATTGGCAGACACTTTTCCTATAATTTTTAGTTCCCTTTGGAATCATGCAGTCAAAACTTCATTGTAGTCAGAAAAGAATCAAAGTAATATACATAATGAAGGCCAATGGCTGATGTCCTTGCTTTGTTTTTACTCCGTATTTATGCAGACAAACTCCTCCTTAGTAAGAACCCCAGGACTTCTTCAACTAAAATATTTGTATCATTCCTCCAGTATGGTCTTACATAGTGTACAGATACTTTTAGAAGTTAACCAATATAATCAAGTCAGTGCACTCCTTCAAGTGTAAGAAACCTTTTCATTATTCACCATGTCTTCTTACAGTTGTATTGTAGTTTGTGTAGAACTGTCTGGGTGTCAGATTCACCAATAGAACATAGTCACAGCTGCTGTTTCTGCAGGATTCGCTTTTATTTATTTTTAAATACATATAAGGTATCTCGAAATTTATGTTCCTTCTTTTATTCTCTATATTCAGTGAGTCTTTTATTCATTATCACCCAAGAAATCTATCCTCAGACAGAAAGGCAAGAGAGATGCAAATTTAGAGGAAAAATGGGCATCTCTGCTTCCAATGTACAGATTACAAAAGAGAGGAAAAAAGAAAGAAAATAGTATGGGGACACAATCTGGCTTTATGAATAAACACAAGTCTCCTAACTTTAGGGTTGCCAGGTGTACGATTTTGAACACAACCGTACAGTATTTGAGCTTTCTGTTTTGTAAACAAATTGAGAAAATATAAATGTCTGGTATTTTCTAAATAAGATGTAATATAGATTGTGATGTAATGTCAAGTGTGTCCAGTATTTTTGTTGAAGCCATATGGCAACCCTAACTAACTTGGACAGTACCGGTGGATCAGTTCTGAGTTGTGCATGTGTGTCTCAAGCCAGAATATGTCTGTTTTGCCTCTTGTTCTTTAGAAAAGTCACACATACTATACAAACTGTTACATTCTAATGAATTTCAGGTACTTGGCTGTTTAATACAGATAGAGGTATTTTAACATCATAGGAGGATGCTTCTGATTTAACAGACAAAGCAGGAAGTTCTAAGTTAAGGCTCTTGCTGCAATCTTGCCTTGCCCTACTATGCTTGACTGTTTCAGACAGAAGTTGGAAATTGGGTCCTTTATCTGAGGCAGTATCTTTGCACAATGGACAGAGTCAAGTAAGTTGGATAAAGGTACTGCTTTTTGCTGTACATCTAGTTTTGCCTTATTAGGGATTTCAAGATTTGGCTTCATCAATTTAAGATACCAAAAGGTTCTATCTAATATGAAAATGAACTGTATGAAAACTGCAGCATTTTGTTGTTTAAATGCAAGCCATATTGCTACGCCAGTGTGAGCAAAACTCATCAGAAACCACAGAGATGCCATTTCTTTCCCCTCTCTCAAAAAAGGCATAAACGGTTTTAAACATTAAAAAAGGCTTCTGAGCTGAAAATTTGTAGACCCAGAACAGAAATTTATTGACCTCGCTACAGTACCCTGAAAAACCAAAGTAACAAATTGCTGAGGCTGCTGCTTCTTACTGACAGTTAGTGACTGTTGCTGGAGCTAGAGTCTCTTGCCTTGGGCAAGCGTGCTTTCACTAGTTCCTCCTGTAGTTAGTTTTTCTGAAGTGTTAAGTAGTGATTAAGATCATAATGGGGACTCCATTTTTGTTGTTCTTCTGTGGGAGGAGGGGCATATCTCACCTCCCTGGCTTCAAGTAGTGGAGACAGTGCACAAAGTATATGCCTGTGGGCAATCTTCACAACTCCTGCTTAAAGTGTTTTGGAGTGGCCCGTTTAGCAGACAAGTGATTGGCTGAGCCTTGGTAGGGAGAGGGACTTTCAGGCACGCCAGGGCTTTATAAGGCAGTGGGCAAGTGACCAAGGAGCTTGTGAACAGGTGAGTGATAACAGGGAGTTTAGAGAGGGAGTTTGGAAGGGGAGAGGGAAGGGGCCAGGTTCTCTTGCCTTTCTTTTCAGATCCCTTCTCCAGGACGGCAGCGATGGATGGTGATAGGTCTGCTGTTGTTACCTGCACGGAGTATGCCATGTTTGTCTTCCTCCCGGAAGAAAGAACGGATTTCATTTGCACTAAGTGCAAGCTGGTCGCCATTTTGGAAGAAAAAATTAGAGGACTGGAGGCCCAAGTGTCGACCCTATGCTCGATCAGAGAGGATGAAGACTTCCTCGATAGAAGGCAGCGTTTGATCCTTCAAGCATGGCAGGTGGAAGAGCCAGAGAGGGCAGTACAGGACCAGGAAGAGAACTGGCAGCATGTAACTTCTAGAAGGGGAAAAAGGCCAACACGGGAATCCCCCAGTGCTATAGAGGTAAGTAATCGCTTTCAGGCTCTTTCCACAGGCTCTGCAGCGCTGAATGCTTTGGAATGGACCTCACAAGGAAGAAACCGGAAGGGAACACCATCTGTTGGAAGGCATGGGATGCGTAGTCCTAGGGATGGGGGTTCCACGGCCACCACCCACAAAAGAAAACGACTTGTGGTGGTGGTCGTGGTCGGGGACTCCCTCCTAAGAGGGACTGAGCCATCCATCTGCCGTCCGGACCTGGACTCTCGAGCGGTGTGCTGCTTACCGGGAGCTCGCATTCAGGATGTGACTGAGACACTTACCAAATTGATCAAAAGGACTGAACAGGGATCGTTGAATTGAGGAAGTAAATGCATGGTTGTAGCAGAGAGGGCATTGGTTTCTTCGACCATGGGACTCTGTTCCAGGCACAAGGATTGTTAGGAAGAGATGGGATCCACCTAACCAAGAGAGGAAGGAGCATCTTCGTGAGCAGGCTTGCAAACCTAGTGAGGAGGGCTTTAAACTAGGTTCGTCAGGGGACGGTGACCAAAACCCTGAGGGGAGTGGGAAAATTGGATACCAGGAAGAAATGCAAAGAGGAACAAGCAACAAAGGAGGACCCCTGATTTGAATGGAAAAGATAGGACGATCAACTGGTTATCTGAGGTGTTTGTACACTAATGCGAGAAGCCTGGGCAACAAACAGGAAGAACTGGCCCAGTCTAAGAAATATGATTTAATTGAGATAACAGAGACTTGGTGGGATGACTCGCATGACTGGAGCGCTGTCATAGAAGGGTATAGACTGTTCAGGAAGAACAGGCAGGAGAGAAAAGGAGGAGTTGCACTGTATGTAAGAGAGCCCTATGATTGCTCTGAACTCCAGTATAAAGAGGGAGAAAAACCTGTTGAAAGTCTATGGGTTAAGTTTAAAGGAGCAAACAACAGCAGTGATGTTGTGGTTGGTGTCTGCTACAGAACACCGAATCAAGTGGCTGAGGTAGACGAGGCTTTCTTCGGACAACTGAGAGAAGCTTCCAGATCGCAGGCCCTGGTTCTCGTAGGGGACTTTAATCACCCTGACATCTGTTGGGAAACCAATACGGCAGTACACAGGCAATCCAGGAATTTTTTGGAGAATGTTGGGGATAACTTCTTGGCACAAGTGCTGAAGGATCCGACCAGGGGCCGCGCGCAGGTTGACCTTCTGCTCACAAACAGGGAGGAACTAATAGGGGAAGTAGAGGTGGGTGACAACCCGGGAAGCAGTGATCATGAGATGGTAGATTTCAGAATCCTGACCAAAGGAAGAAAAGAGAGTAGTAAAATACACACTTGGACTTCAAAAAGGCAGATTTTGACTCCCTCAGAGATCTGATGGGCAGAATCCCCTGGGTTGATAACATGAAGGGGAAAGGAGTCCAGGACAGCTGGCAATATTTTAAAGAAGCCTTATTGAAGGCACAGAAAGAAACCATCCCGATGCGTAACAAGAGAGGCAAACATGGTAGGAGACCGGATTGACTTATAGGGGAAATCCTTGGTGAACTTAAGCATAAAAAGGAAGCTTACAAAAAGTGGAAACTTGGACAAATGACCAGGAAGGGTTTAAATGTATAGCTCGAGAATGCCGGGGGGTTATCAGGAAGGCAAAAGCGCAAATGGAATTGCGACTGGCAAAGAATGTGAAGGATAACAAGAAAGGTTTCTACAGGCATGTTAACAAGAAGGTGATCAGAGAGGGTGTGCGGCCCCTAGTGGATGAAGGAGGTAACCTAGTGACAGATGATGTCGGGAAAGCTGAAGTACTCAATGCTTTCTTTGCCTCTGTATTCATGGACAAGGTGGGCTCCCGGACGAATGTGATAAGTGACGCAATATGGGACAAAGGTGGACAGACCTTGGTGGGTAAAGAACAGGTCAGGAACTATTTAGAAAAGCTAAACATACACAAATCCATGGATCCGGACTTAATGCATCCGAGAGTACTGAGGGAGTTGGCAAATGTCATTGAGGAGCCTTTGGCCATTATCTTTGAAAAGTTGTGGAGGTCGGGAGAAATCCCGGATGATTGGAAAAAGGCAAATGTAGTGCCCATCTTCAAAAAAGGGAAGAAGGACGATCCAGGGAAACTATAGGCCGGTCACTCTTACCTCGGTTCCTGGAAAATTCATGGAAGGAATCCTTAAGGAATCCATTTTGAGGCACTTGGAAGAGAGGAAAGTGATTAGGAATAGTCAGCATGGATTCACAAAGGGAAAGTCGTGCCTAACAAATCTGATTAGCTTCTATGATGAGGTAACTGGCTCTGTGGACATGGGAAAGTCAGTGGATGGGCTATACCTTGACTTTAGCAAGGCTTTTGATATGGTCTCCCACAATATTCTTGCCAGCAAGCTAAGGGAATGTGGATCGGATAAATGGACGGTAAGATGGATAGAAGGCCGGGCCTGGTGGGTAGTGATCAACGGCTCAATGTCGGGGTGGCGGTCGGTTTCTAGCGGAGTGCCCCAACGTTTGGTTCTAGGACCGGTTTTGTTCAATATCTTTATTAATGATCTGGATGAGGGGATGGATTGCACCCTCAGCAAGTTTGCGAATGACACTAAGCTGGGGGAGAGAGACACTCAAAGGCAGAGATAGGGTCCAGAGTGACTTAGACAAATTGGGGGATTGGGCCACAAGAAATCTGATGAGGTTCAACAAGGACAAGTGCAGAGTCCTGTACTTGGGATGGAAGAATCCCAAGCATTGTTTTACAGGCTGGGTACCAACCAGCTAAGTAGTAGTTCTGCAGAAAAGGACCTGGGGATTACAGTGGATGAGAAGCTGGATAAGAGTCAACAGTGTGCCCTTGTAGCCAAGAAGGCTAATGGCATATTAGGTTGCATTAAGAGGAACATTGCCAGCAGATCCAGAGATGTCATTATTCCCCTTTATTCAGCTCTGGTGAGGCCACATTTGGAGTATTGTGTCCAATTCTGGGCCCCCCACTACAAAAAGAATGTGGACACATTGGAGAGGGTCCAGCGGAGGGCAACCAAAATGATTAAGGGGTTGGAGCAAATGACCTGTGAGGAGAGGCTGAGGGAGTTGGGTCTGTTTAGCCTGCAGAAGCGAAGAGTGAGGGGGATTTGATAGCAGCCTTCAACTTCCTGAAGGGAGGTTCCAAAGAGGATGGAGAAAGGCTGTTCTCAGTAGTGACAGATGGCAGAACAAGGACCAATGGTCTCAAGTTGTGGTGGGAGAGGTCCAGGTTGGATATTAGGAAAAACTATTTCATTAGGAGGGTAGTGAAGCACTGGAATAGGTTACCTAGGGAAGTAGTGGAGTCTCCATCCCTAGTGGTGTTTTAAGTCTAGGCTTGACAAAGCCCTGGCTGGGTTGATTTAGTTGGGATTGGTCCTGCCTAGAGCAGGGGGCTGGACTTGATGACCTTCTGAGGTCTCTTCCAGCTTTATGTTTCTATGATTCTAAGTGAAAGATCTGTAGAGCCTTTATTTCAAGACCTAGAAAAGACAGAGTTTTGCCTCTGAAATCTGTTAATGGAGGCATCTTTGGATCCCCGTCTGGCGCCATGAGATCAGAATCTGTGGTCTCAGTGTGCAGTGCATCTTTGTCAGTGCGCTGGCTCCAAGGGAGGAGTCGGGTAAGATACCCTAGCGTTGCAAGTTGCTGAAGCCTAGCTCTCGGTACCAATCCCATTCTCTAGTGCAGAAGCATCAGCAGAGGAGGGAAAGAGGACGGTCCCGTTTCCAGCACTAAGAGGCTTAAAGGGTCACATCCAGAGTCAGAGTACCCTTCATAACTACCCACTCATAAAGCATGGTTGACTGCAATGCAAGTGGTCTCCTGGTACCACATGGTACCAGGAGAGCCACATGTCATCCACCCCTGAGACATATGAGGTTGCCCTCAACCCGATCTAGCTAATGTCTGGCCTATCAGTGCCCCCAGTGGCTCCGCCATACTGTTGCTGGTACCGGGGCCATCTTGCCACTGTCTGGACAGAGGGTTAACTGTTCTGCCCTCTGTGATAGAGGTTTCTTGTTGGTGGCTGAGGGGTTCCATTTCACCCCTCAGCCCACCCTGTCTTTGGTTACAGAGGCCTTGGACTTGGGATGGGGCACTCATCTGGACTGACTCAAGACTCAGGTTGTCTGGTCTCAGGTTGTCTGGAATGTGCAATGCACATCAATGTAAAGAAGCTCAGGGCTGTCTGGTTGGCCTGTCTGGTCTTTTTGGGTAGAATAAGGGGGAAGTATGTCTTGGTTTACATGGACAACAGCAAAGTAATGTTTTATATCAATAGACAGAGTAGTGCGTGCTCTATTCCCCTGTGCAAGGAGGCGATGTCACTGTGGGAGTTGTGCGTACGCAACGAGATGCACCTACTAATCTTGTACCTGCTGGGTTCTCAGAATATGTTGATGGACAACCTCAGCGGCACATTTCAAATGCACGAGTGGTCCTTCAAGTGTGAGGTTGTGCAGGCCCTTTTCCATATATGGGACCATCCCCATCTGGACCTCTTTGCTATGAAGGGGAACAGGAAGTGCAGGGCCTTCCTTTCCTACCAGGGCAGCAGCAAGGGCTCTTTGGATGCCACCTTCCAAATTAATTGGGAGAAGTGCTTCTTGTATGCATTTGTCCCCAAATTGCTGACCAAGGCCCGTAAGGACAGAGCAGACCTCATTGTGATAGCTCCGGCCTGCCCCAGGCAACATTGGTACACGAGGCTCCATCAGCTCTCAGTAGTACCTCTGACCTCCCTCCCTTTGTTCTCAGATTTGTCGTCCCAGAACCACGGCATATTAATGCACCCCAACTTCAGTGCTTTACACCTGACGGCCTGGAGGCCCCGTGATTGAACTCAGTGGAGCTGCAATGTTCGGCGGGAGTCAGGGAGGTGTTGTTAGGTAGTAGGAATCCTTCCATGCGGGCTACATATGCTTCCAAGTGGAAAAAGTTTACTTTGTGGGCTTTACAGAGGGACACCCAGCTGTTGCAGGCTTTGGTGGTTCCATTTATTTTGGAGTACCTTGTGGGGCTAAAACAGCAGAAGTTGGCCACGTCATCCATTAAGGTGCACCTGGCTCAGATATCAGCATTCCACCTGATGTTGGAGGACCATTTGATATTTATCGCTTGGTGAGCAGGTTCCTTAAGAGTTTGGATAGACTGTACCTTCATGTGAGGGACCCAGTATTCCAATGGAATTTAAACTTCATATTGTCAAAGTTAATGGCTCCTCTGTTCGAGCCGCTAGCTACTTGTTCTTTATTGTATCTGTCAATGAAAGTTGTATTTTTGGTGGCCTTTACTTCAGCCTGACGCATTTCTGAACTAAAAGGCTGTGTCTACACTGGCATGATTTTGCGGAAATACTTTTAACGGAAGAGTTTTTCCATGAAAAGTATTTGCGCAAGAGATCGTCTACCCTGGAATGTGCCTTTGCGCAAAAGATTTGCTTTTGCGCAAAAGCATCCATGCCAGTGTAGAGGCTCTCTTGCGCAAGAAAGCTCTGATGGCCATTTTAGCCATCGGGCTCTCTTGCGCAAGTAATTGATGTTACCTGTCTACACTGGCCTCTTGAGCAAGAACGCTTGCACAAGAGGACTTATCCCTGAGTGGGAGCATCAGAGTATTTGCGCAAGAAGCACGGATTTTGTACATTACAATGTCAGTGTTCTTGTGCAAATACTCATGGCCAGTGTAGACAGGTTGCAAGATTTTTAGCAATAGCGGCTGCTTTTGCGCAAAATCTTGCCAATGTAGATGCATCCAAAGTGTTAATGTCAGAACCTCCTTATGCTGTTTTCTTTAAAGATAAAGTTCAGCGGTGATCACGTCCATCATTCCTCCCGAAAGTTGTTTCCCAGTTTCATGTGTTGCGGGATATTTTTCTACCCATGTTTCATCCTAAGTCCCTGCCCTCTGTCAGAGTTATTTCTGGCAAGAAGGAACTGAGAGGGGGGCAGTTGGCAGGGTTTTGCCGACCTAGCAATATTGGTGCCAATCTAGGGGTCTCCCCTGCTGACCTACCATATCCAGTTATGGAAAATCTTCCCTACAACTGTGCATGTGGTATTCGCATCTAAATTGGAATGGACATGAGCAACACATCTCGAAGAACACCAGTTACGAAAGGTAACAATCTTTTTCCCATGCAAGTACTTTTTGTTTGTTGCCATGTGTAAGAGCAAATGACTAACCAATTGAGATAATAATTCCATTGTAACAAAATACTAAGTGTGTGAATTTTGTAATTAAAGGTAAATCCATACTACTGTGATGGTACAGTCCCACCCCAAATCTAGGACATTTTATATTAACAGCATGTCTCCTGTAATATAAAAAAGTAAGCTTATAATGCCATTTGGAAGAGGTCAAGTTATACAGATCCTATCACAGTTGATTGAAATTAATTTGTCCTCTGTTAAATGGCGTCATAACTGGCTTGAAAGGAACAACCATTTGGAAATTTTGATGCATTTTTTTTTAACTTTGTCTCCATTTATGCCAAGTGTGATGTTTCTGATCAGGATAACATTCAGTTTCACATTTATTTTCTATTTCTATTGCAAACATTTTTTTATGACATGGTTTTCTATGCTGTGTCAGATCACTACTGTTTTAGTTGAATTTAAGATTCTTCATGCTTAGAATACCCATACTTCCTTCAATGCTAACAACCTGCTGAATATAGCTGTGCACCCTGGTATGGCAGTAAAAGCTATTGAGAGTTGTATTCAGATTTTGTCTACTTAGAATTCATTCATTCATTCAGAATTAAATTGTCCACCAGTACAAATCTCTGAGTTATTGAAACTTAGTGAATGAACATTAAATAATCCCTTCCCAGTTGCTGAGAGATGTCACACTCTCATAAAAGTTCCTCTTCCCCCTTCTCTGCCCCAAAGGGTTGTGAAAGGAGTGTAAAATGACCAAAGATGGAGAAACTTGCATAGGATAAACTACATTAACTCTTGAATACAACCCAAGAGAGATTCCTGCAGACAGCATCAGGGAAATAAGAAAGTTTAGCCATCAAGCCAGTGAATGTATGACCTTGGAACAGAGAGTGAGGATCAGCGATTGTTGACTATTAGGGCATGCTGCAAAGCCCATTGTTTTGCCTAGGCAGCAGAAGATATTGGAGCAGAATACAGATGATTGTTGACAGGGCAAAGGAGGTTGGTGGGGAAGTTCCTGTCTCTTAGGTTATAATGCGGGTGGAGTTTTGCTGGGCAATTTTGCCTGGATTGTTACTGATCAGCATAAATCTATAAGTAAAAAATTAAGATACTATCTTACAAAGTTGACTCTGTTAAAACTATTATTGTTTCGGTAGGCACCTCTCTTTTGACTGTAGAAGCTTATGATCATGATTTAATGGAAAAACACATAAAATACAGGATATTCAGTGACACTGAAGACATTTTCTCCATACATCCTATTACAGGTAAATTTATTTATTTAAATTTGTTTAAAAAAAATTTGAATAAACATTCAATTATACACAAAGTGTTTCCTTCATGTTGGGATTGCTGTTGTTCTAAACTATTCTCAATAGTTCATGTTAGTTAAAATAAAAAACTAGTAGTGATAGGCAGTAATATGTAACAAACTTGTTGCCACAACAATCATTGTTAATGTCTTCGATATAAACATGCCTTTTCTCTACAGTTACTCTGGAATATAAGGCCTGGTTATCTTCTTATTCTGGGGTAAATCATTAGCAATATCCTTGACATCTGTGGCGTTACATACTTGTAAAACTTAGGTCAGAGGAAAATCATACCCAAGAGCATTCCTCTTTAAAATACTTCTGTTCTTCTTTGAGAACATATATTTTCACTTAGAAGTGTATGTGCCCACTGCACTGAAGCTGGAGAATTTTGCTAGGAATACCTGTAGATGGGTGGTGCTCATGCCTCATAGCCATAACCACTCCCCTCCACTGTTTTCAATCTAGGTTCTTTTTTGAGTATTATGTTTATTTAAGAAAAAGGCAATTCTTAACAAAAAAATTCATCAAGACAGACATCATATGGACCTGCTGAGTTATATGGTATATTCTTCCTTTTTGGACCACAGGTCCTTCTCATATGCACATAACAAGTGAACATTAGTGAAAAATTCAGTACTGTTCTCTAGCTGATTGCAGATACCTTCCTAGCTAGTATAGTGGAATACATCCACTGATTTGAAGGTACACAAAGATGACAAAGTAAATTTCATACAGGTGTCAAAAGCTTTCAGCAAATTATATCACCATTAGCAAATACTTCTGTATAATTGATGTTCCTTCTCACATTGCTGGGTGCAAATAATCACATTTATCTTTGATTAGTAGTGATTGTACTGCATGTCACCTATGCAGAAGGAATCCAAGATTACCAATGTGATGTTATTTCACAAGCTAATTATTTTGCATCATGTGGCTGAGAATTCCAGTTAAGTAATTGGCACATTTTTTTACTCAATAGTAATTGTATATTGCATATTGTATTTGTAATATACTGATAAAATGATGCAGTGTTAACTATTCTATTATTGCTGAAAACAAAGCTTTTTGAAGTCTTCATGCCTTCTACTGAGAAGTTCTACTGCCACAGTGTTTTGGCTACTCAGACATTTGTGTTGATATTCTTGGTAGGAATTTGACATTGTTGTAAAAAAACTTTTACAAAATTCTGATTTTGAATTTTTCATGAAATGTGCAAATAATTGAAGAGTTTTTAAAATTATATTTAATCTAGAATTTTGATAATTTAGTACTAATTACTATAGAAGCTCTAACCACCTAGTCGCTAAATGTAGGTTATAAATGCTTCAGGTTTAATATGGAAGTGCTATCTGTAGAGACTGGTGTCTCTGTATCCCAACTTGTAGTACTCCCTCATGATTTCAGCAGCTTTCATTGTTGGTTAGTGGTGGAATAATAGTTAACCTCGATGACATGTTACAACTGCATTACTAAAATGGGCTTCCTTGGATAGCAGTTTGGGATGCCGTGTCACACATTTAACCAATCTGATTCAGATGACGTCCAGGACTTTTAAGCAATTTCTCATGTGGCCATTGATTGAATGAAGTTTAGACTCCCTGGATTTGTACTGTAAGCAGGATGAGGGAATGAAATCTACACTCAGAGAAGAGGCATGATTACAGTTCTGTTGTCATTTCACAAATTATTTAATAAAAGTATCCTGAATCTGTGAGAAGTCTATCTCAATGTTTCTCTACCAGTGGTACGAGTACCCTTAGAGGTACTCGAGAGAAGTCTTTGGGGGGTACATCAACACAATTGAAATTTAGGGAAAACTGAATTTTTGTTTTAAGTTTTACAGTGCTTTATTATTTTTGTACTTTTTACACCCAAAAATGTCATCACCCACCCAGCTACGATTAAGTTGTTTAAGCAAATATGTTGCTATGGTAGAAAAAAAATTGTGTCTGGAAACTGTAGGTACTGGGGGTACTTATAATTTTGTTCTTTTGAAAAAGGAGTACTTTATAAAAAAAATTGAGAAACACTGGTCTAGCGCAGATGTATATTTATGTTCCAGTTTCCCCTTTAGTTGAACATATATTATCCTTTGTGCTTTTATTGGACATATTGAACAGCTGTTGTTTTCTTTATTGCACAGTATGCATCCTCATTTTCAAAATTTTTTCCTAAATATTAGTATAATCTGTCTTTTTCAATTCTTTTTGGAAAATAAAACAGGTGAACTCATAGTGAAAGAACCAAAATCCCTTGACCATGAAATCAAGAGTAAAGTGCATCTCGCTGTTTTGGCTGAAAATGGCTTGAATTCAGCACTCTGTGAAGTGACAGTTTGGGTACAAGATGTGAACGATAATGCACCTAAATTTGAGCAAAGCTCTTACAAAACATCGGTGTGGGAAGGCCAAATCTACAATACATACGTCATGCAGGTAACTAGGAATACATATTTACAAGCCTGATTCTGAATTTAAAATTAAGAATTAAAGCTCCAGTCCAGCATTGTATTCACTGGGCTTCCACTCTGAGCAAGATGCATACATGTTCTTTAACATTGCTATGACTTTGCCTGGAAATCTAAAATATATAATTATTTTGTCTGCATTAAAGCTCAAGATCCAGTTCAGTTTTTATCAAATTAGGCCAATGTTCTGTAACTTCTGACTGGCTGTGGGAATAGAAACTAAATTCAACTATCTTGTTGTCTCCCTCTGCTTCTAACAAAGATCAATTCTTGCTCAGAGAATGATTATTCAAGGCTAGTTCATAGTTTCAGTGTAGATAGATTCTTGCTCCCAGCAGTGTATTTAGGGTTTGCTACTTTAAATTGAATCCATTCATCTCCATTCGGGAGTAAAATCCTTTTGTCAGATCTAAGTATCTGATCTTAAATGTGCTGCTGAAAGAGTAACTTGTCTCATTGTATGTCTGAAAATGCTCTATCTGAACATTTCTCCAAAAGTATTTCCAGCTGTTCCTGGACTATGTATATGGCGGAGCAAAAGAGGGACATCATTTGAACTAGAAAGGAGAAAAATTTTCTGCATGCACGCCCTCCAATTTTCCCCTTACAAATTAGGTCAGATTGAAGTGAAGATGTTTTACCTCTGAGAATAAATAAATGGAATAAAATGACTGCTCTGGGTGTGAAGTCATTAGGGAGATGGATGAGAATACACATATTTAAAGAAACATATGTCTATGAAAGGAAAATGCCACAAGGCAATCAGTGAAGCTGGGCTAATCTGTATTCTGTACAGTATGCCTCGTGTTCAACAGCAGGAACTAGTGGGGACTCTTCAGGAAGGCTGAAGTGTTGTCTATCTTAAGAATCCTGCACTGGTATCTCTTCCTGGTGCCAAACATTGGTCATTCAGCTAGTTCTGTATTCTATTTCTGTTCCTTTTCCATTATTCTTTATTTCCTTAGATTTAAACAATAATTCATAATAGCCTAAAGAATGTCCTAACCATTAATTATTTCATTTATTTGTAATGGAACCAGGATTTAGGACTGCGTTATGGTAGTGACCGTTTACACATAACAGAGACTTAGTTTCCTAATAGTGATCGTGCAACAGCCTAAAAATAATCATATACTCATGACCAGATCAATTTAACCACAATTTTGCTCTATTATTTGAAATTCCAATGCTGCAGCAGAATGTTTTAATCCAAGAAAATTAAATTGTTTCTGTTTTACAAAACTATTTCCATTCATAGTGGGCTTGGTAACTTTCCCTGGGCTCACATACAGAATTTGGGGTCTGAATTACTTGGATGTCCCTTTTTAATCTGTGTGGCCAAAATGGAGCCAACTAGCAGAAATAGATATATGTGATATAACACTTTGCTTTTTGAAAATACAGCTTGATATCTCAGATTAAGCATGGATTTTCTTCCCAGATTTTTGCCACCGACCTTGACAGTGGGCTAAATGGAGAAATTGAGTATTCAATTTTATCTGGTAATGAAAACAAGGCATTCCTGATTGATTCAACATGGGGGATTATAGCAACTAATGCAATCCTGAATCGTGAAGACGTTTCATCATACAGGTTGTGCATAGTGTCTGCATAAAATATATATTGTTGCTAATTGTGTTTAACTCAAGTTGATATGTTCATGCCGTCTGTCTCAGACCAGGTCTACTCTACTTGAGAAAGTGAAAGAGAATGATACAACTCCAGCTATGGGAATAGCATAGCTGGAGTCAGCATAGCTTAAGGCAAATTTCTGTAGGAGGTCGACGACTTCCCTTACTCTTCGCAACCTGGTACGGTACCAGGGTCAATAAGGTACCATCAGCAATCAATTTAGTCAATTCTCAAGACATCAGAAGTAATTCTTCTGCTCTACTTCACTCCACACTAATTGGGCCTCAACTGTGTCCTGTTCTGGGCACCACATTTCCAAAAAGATGTGCACAAATTAAAGAAAAGCAACAAAAATTATTAAAAGTATAGAAAACATGACTATGAGGGAAGATTGAAAAAATTAGGTTTGTTTGGTCTGGAAATGAGAAGACTGAGGAAAGGGACATAACAGTTTTCAAGTATCTAAAAGGTTGTTACAAAGAGGAGGGTGAAACATTATTCTCCTTTAAACTGTGAGGATAGGACAAGAAACAATGGAATTAAATTACAGCCACGGAGTTTAGGTTGGACATTAGGAAAAACTTCCTAACTGCCAGTCCCCTGCTCTTACTGCATTTAAAATGCAGAGCCACAGCAGTCCTGGCTCTGACCCACCCCACCTTAAACTCTTGCAGTTTAAATGTAGTAGGAGTTGGGCTGCCTGCACACTCGGCTCCTACTGCATTTAAACTGCAGAGCCGCAGTGGTGGTGGCTCCTGGACTGGCAGAAGCTGGGACACAGTGCCTTAGTCAATTACCTGCCTCTTAGCATCCTTAATTAATCAGTAGCAGGTGTAAAACAAGCAAAAGGAAGTATTTCTTCACAGCAAATAGTCAAACTATAGAACTCCTTCCCAGAGGATGCTGTGAAGTCCAAGAATATACACAGGTTCAAAACAGAGATAAATTCATGGAGGTTAGGTTCATCAATGACTATTAGCCAGGATGAGCAGGAATGGTGTCTCTGGCCTCTCTTTGCCAGAAGCTGGGAATGAGTGACAGGAATGGACATTCTGTTCATTCCCTTTCGGGCATCTGACATTGGCTGCCTTTGAAAGACATGATACTGGGCTAGATGGACCTTTGGACCCAATATTACCTTTCTTGTGTTTTTAGAAGAGCAACAGAAACTGTTCCAATAAGTTTTCTGTCTATTTTCAAAATGATTCAATTGGTGGTTTTTTTCAAAATATGAAAAGAGTTACTTATTTCAGCTAAATCAGACATTTTCATCCCCAGAATTTTTAAGCACTTTAAAATAGGGGGTTATCATAAAAGTGTTGACAGAACTTTCCTTTTAATGTTTTGGGATGATTTTGTGAGATTTTTTTCCACTGATACTTTAGAAAATTATTATTTTTAGTAAAACATTTCCATGTGTACATTGACAATACCAAATGACTAGAAGTCTGTAATTCAAGTTTTGTGTTCTGCTGGTGTCATAAACAGCAAGCAAATTCAGAATATAGCATGCGTGGTTCACAATTGGGAATGAATCCCCAAGAATCCACAGCTTGAATTACAGCTCTAATGTTCAGTATTATCATGTGAATATTACAAAAGTTGCTATTTGTCACTTTCATCAGAAAATACTTCTCTCCATCACATCTCTCTGCGTCCTCCCTCTTTCCGCCCTCAAGCCCAACCTCACTGCTTCTCCTCACCACTCAGAATTGCTATTTTAAACCAGGCTTCTACTCCCTTTCCGCTATCCCCACCCTAAAGGGCTTTTAATGTCAAGACATGGGGCACAGTAGACAGCAGATCCCACATCACAGCCGTGACAGCCCAGGGAGAGAGTGCTGTGCTTGGGACAGCAGCCCAGGGACAGGCACTAGGAGCGGAGCTCCTACAGAGGCTTATATACCAGCAGCTGACCCTTGGGGGCTCCCCCACTACCAGGATTTTGAGGAGCCAGAGCATGGTGTGCAACTGACCTGAGGCCGGCTGCCCCCATGGAGTCTCGCCTCCTCAGTGGCTGCACTTACCATGGCTGCCAGAGCACCCCCAAGCTGCTTCAGTGAACTGCCACACCAGCCTGTCTGCTCTTTCCTTTGCCTACCCCACATGAATGTGGGGTTGGCTAGTGCAGTGAGCAGGGGGCACAGCCCCCTACTAAGATTAAGGAGCAGATTAACTCTTTAAATTCTACAAGGAAGGGAGAGAAAGTGCTGCTTGCCATTTAAATGTTTATACAATATAAAACATTTCACACTGCTAATCCCTGCAGTGTATATACTTTTTGTGCACCTTATTGAAGAATACATGGAGCTGAATTAGATTCAACTCTAAATTCCCTTTCTGGGAAATTTTTTTGATCCATCTTTGCTTCTAATATGCAATTTGTTCTTGATTGTTTCTCAGAATTAAACTTCTAAGCTACACAATATCAAGAGCAAATTTCTTATGGTTTTTTCTTTAATTGGATCATTGCTTTGTTCGTGGTACTGT
The DNA here is from genome assembly GCF_049634645.1 of Pelodiscus sinensis. Taxonomy (NCBI): domain Eukaryota; kingdom Metazoa; phylum Chordata; order Testudines; family Trionychidae; genus Pelodiscus; species Pelodiscus sinensis. The sequence goes on along the minus strand of NC_134715.1, from coordinate 56,634,370 downwards.
CCATGAAAGGAAATGAAAATGACATTATAATAATCCACAGCCATTCCCTGTGCAGATATTTAACAAAGACTTAAAAGGTAGATGCTTCTTTTTTATGCTAATGGTGAAATCCTGTCCTTGTTGAAATCAATCGGAAATTTGTCACTGACTTAAATGGCGGTAGGATTTCACTCAGGCTGTGTCTAGACTGGCAAGTTTTTCCGCAAAATCATCTGCTTTTGTGGAAAAACTTGCCAGCTGTCTACACTGGCCTTTTGAATTTCCGCAAGAACACTGACGATCTCATATAAGATTGTCAGTGTTCTTGCGGAAATACTGTGCTGCTCCCGTTCGGGCAAAAGCCCTCTTGCGCAAATCGGCCAGTGTAAACAGCACAGTACTGTTTTCTGAAAAAAGGCCCCGATTGCAAAAATGGCAATCGGGGCTTTTTTGCGGAAAACCATGTCTAGATTGCCATGGACGCTTGTCCACAAAAAGTGCTTTTGCGGAAAAGCATCCTGCCAATCTAGACGTGCTTTTCTGAAAGTGCTTTTAACGGAAAACTTTTCCGTTAAAAGCATTTTCGGAAAATCATTCCAGTGTGGACGTAGCCTCAGAGTTTTTTATTATGAAGGAAGAGCATATAGTCTAGCTAGTCCTACAACAGTTGTTAATGTTTCTTTGGGTTCAGTTTGTCTTTCACCCAGGATCTTTTGGACTTTATTTTTCAGCCTGTCAGAAAATAAAATTCCAGTCACTCATTTTTATACAGGAAATTAAAATGTAATATAGATGATGTGAAAAAATGTAATGTAGATGATGTGGGAAAAAAAGGTAAGACATAGTAGCTAATCTCATCATTTTTCATTTTTGTTTTATACATTTGAAATCACTGTTGAATAATTCTATGATTTCTGGCTGTGTGAGACAAGTGTAACTTTCTTTTAATACCAGGTTGGTTGTACAAGCTGCTGATAGAGGAACCCCCAGCTTTTCTACTACAAGCATACTAACGATACAGGTAGTTGACATTAATGACAACACCCCAACTATCCAACCACAAGGCAAAGTGGAGGTCTATGAAAGTAAGTGTGGAGGTGCAGAAAAGTGTTACTGAATCAATATCAGACAACAATACTACCTTTCATTGATTTTTTTTTTTAATCAAAATGTTCTTCGGTGGTGTCCCCGTGGGTGCTCCACTTGAAGTGTTGGGCTCGTCCCGGCGCTGCAGGTCGGAGAGTCGTCAGTCGTGATCCAGCTGGACTGCGCATGTGTGGGGTGTGTGCTGCTCGCGCTGATTGTTAGCTTGCGCTGAGTCCAGCTTCCCTCCAGTTCCTCCTTACCGTTCAATGGTTGCAGGTGGAGCAACTCCCTTCTCTTCAACTGTTAACCAAGATCTCTGTATCTCTGTAAATAGTCAGTCAGTCAGCCATTAGTAATTAGGTATTTAGTTAGTTAGTTAATTACAGTTCTCTGAATATTTCTCTGTTTAAAAAAAACAAACTGCTTTTCGTCAGTTTCAAAATGCCGGCTTCCTCCGGCTTCAAGAAGTGCTCTGAGTGCCATGACGCCATGCCAGCTTCTGATGGGCACTCACTCTGTGTCAAATGCCTGGGCGAGAGGCATGTACCCCACAAATGCCCACACTGCCAAAAACTGACTAGTAGAGCCAGGCAGGACCGCAATATGTGGCTGAAACTGCTTCTCTACAGCAAGGCTCTTCAGCCGCAGGACGGGCAATCACAGCAAATTAATCTGGCGACCCTGAAAAACCCCGACCGTGTCATCTAAGAGCAGGGACCAGAAATCGTCCAGGCACCGTCATCAGGGACAGCGGCATGCAGAGAGCGCAGTATTTCCGAGCCCAGGCCCACCTCTAGCAGAGGGGTGGACTAAGCAACGACGGTGCCTCCGAGATCTGAATCAGCACAGATCGTCCGGCACCTTCACACACCCGCGGCGGTGGGTACCACAGCCCAAGCAGTCCCGACATCGGCACCAGCAGCAGCAGCAGCAGCACCGACGCTCCCAATGTCGTCTTCGAGCGCCTCTGTGCCGGCTGTTGCGGCACCGTCTAAGACCATGCCGGCTCCATCGGCTTACGTGCTGGCTAGTGCGGCACCATCGATCCGGGCACGGGAGACTACGGCACCGGTCACCTTGGTGCGGCTGCTGCGGCACTGAGCACAGCACCGACTGCTTCAGGGCAGGCTCAGTGCCCCTTCACTCCGGCACTATCACCGGCGCTGAGCTCCTTGTCAGCAAGCTCTTCACCAGCGCCGGCTTCAGCGCATGAAATTGATAAGCGCTGGAGCGCTAGTGTCTCAGCCCCCAGGGCTGCACCATGCCAGCTCCCAGGTTATTCACCGGCACCACATCAACAGGGCTCCCCCCACAGCTCACATCAATTAGTGCTGCATGCGGGAGCTGACCATTCAGCAGGCACAGGGTTTCAGTTTTCACCAAGCCCTGAGCAATTAGCTCCCTATTCACACAGATCACCTTCTTCTGCCTTCTCTGAGCCACATAGGCATGAGACTTGTGCTGTTAATATCTCGAGAAGACGATACCAACGATACTCACCATTGCCATGTCGCTACTGCAGACGTTCTCGATCACCTTCGTACACCAGACGCAGATCTCGTTCACCTAGGTCACCAACGTGCTCATCTTCACCTCGATATCGTCACAAGTACAGAAGACGATACTCACCTGCATATTCATCGTCTCATTATCATTGTGATCATCACTGTCACCATAGCGACTATCATAATGAGCGACCGCACTCTTCTGGACGTTCTTCTTCCCAATCTCCACAACGCTATTGGTATCATTCCCACAACAGCTCCAGAGTCCCTATGCCACCAGCTGCTTCCACTCGACCCTCGACATCAGCTGGAAATGTGCCTCGCCCTCAGGTACACTTAGAGCCAGCACACCTAGTGACACCAGAACAGCAACAGCAGGAACAATCCCTACTGGACCATTCTGTTGCTTCTTCCTCTCCAGATGATGCGGTGTTCCTGGAGATACTTCTCCAGTAGATGACTCGTGTCAGTTTCAAGACCTCTTTAAAAGAGTGGCAGCATCACATGTAGCCAGAGGTCCAACAGAAACAACATAAGCTGTTGAAGAATTTTCAAAAATCCCAAAAATACAAAATGGCATAACCCTTTGATGGAGCAATCCTAGAAATTGCCGATGACATATGGCAGGCACCAGCGTCCGCTCAGCCCACTCATAAGTGGATGGACAAGAAATATTTCATTCCCCCCAAAGGGGATGGAATTTCTCTTCATGCATCCTCAGCTGAACTCGTTAGTCATGGACGCAGCCCAGCAAAAATCGAAGATACCACAATATAGGAATGCTGCAGTGGATAAAGAATCTTAAACGCTTAGATCTTTTCGGATGGAAAGTTTATTCTTCAGCCACGCTTATACTGAGAATGGCGCATCTGTCTAACCATAGCTTCAATAATTATTCGAAGATGGTAGCAGTTTTAGAGAACTTGCCTGACGAGAAACAGCATCTCTTAAAATCAGTTATCCAGGAAGGCTATACGGCCTCAACAATGGCCTTGCAAATTTCCCTGGATATTGCCGATGCAGCGGCACAGGCCACAGTGACATCAGTTGTTATGAGGCGGTCTTCGTGGCTATAAATGGCATCCATGCCTAAGGATTTACAATCTAAGGTAGAAGACCTGCCTTTTGACAGAGTCTATTTGCAGAGAAAACGGACCAAGTTCTGCACTCGGGCAAAGATTCTAGAACTACCCTGAAAACATTAGGGATGTATACACCTCCATATCATTGCAAACGACATACACCCTACTTCAGACAGATGCTTCTCGTATGGGGCACCCAGGTTCCGACAACAGGACCACCCACAACACGCCCCCCCCCCCCAGACCATGTCAACAGAAGTGAAGACCGCAAACCGGACGAAACCCTAATTCCCAAAACAAAAGACAGCAAGTTTGATGGTCCGATCGAGGGACTGAGGACCATTCCTTTAACGTACGACCCGAAAACACAGAAGTTATTCCATCACCAACTGAGACTATACTAGCACAGAGACCATACCACAGACTGCTGGGTCCGGGAGATAGTAACATCAGGATACTCCATCCCTTTTCTTTCCTGTCCCCCCACAACCCCTCCAACCCCGTCCCTTTTCAGGGACCCATCTCGAGAATCTCCTAATGCAGGAGGTTCTCCATCTCATAGAGATTGGAGCGGTGGAGGCAGTACGTGATCAATTTTGGAGCAAGGGATTCTACTCCTGCTATTTTCTCACCGAGAAGAAATCAGGAGGATGGAGACTGATCCTGGATATTCGCAATCTCAATCGGTAGCTCAGGAAGTAGAAATTCAGGATGGTAACACTAACTTCTATATTTCCAGCTCTGAACAAAGGCAATTGGTTCACGTCCCTCCATCTGCAAGATGTGTATTTCCACGTGACAATACATCCAGCACACAGATGTTTTCTGAGGTTCGTCATAGGCACGCAGCACTTTCAGTACAAAGTTCTTCCGTTTGGCCTCTCCTCCGTACCCAGAGTGTTCTCAAAGACCCTTGCGGTGGTGGCAGCATACCATCATCATCAAGGCATCATGATCTTCCCGTACCTGGACAATTGACTGGTCAAGGCTCATTGAAAGCACACTGTCGGCCACTCAGATCACACAAGACTTATTCACTGATGTGGGCCTTGTATTGAACGTTCCGAAGTCTTTGCTCATACCACAAAAATCCCTTGTGTTCATTGGGACACAATTAGATTCTACGACAGCCAAGGCATATTTTCTTACAGAAAGGTTTCACAGAATTCAAAACCTCACACAGGCACTGTCCCTCAGCCCAAGAGTGTCAATACTTACTTGCCTCTAACTCTTGGGACATGGCGGTGACAAGATACATAGTACAGCACGCCAGACTACACCTCACGTGTCTGCAACATTGGCTGCCATCCATATATTGTCCGGGCAATTGCGACATTCACAGGCTAGTAACACTGCCATGAAACAATCCCTTGCATGGTGGAATTCTCCAACCAACACGCTCTCCGGGGTTCCTTTCCACCATTTGCATCCCACTGTCCGAGTTACTTAGGACGCCTCTCTCCTAGGCTGGGGAGCCCACTGCGAGGGTGAATTCGCTCAAGGCCAGTGGAATGCTCAGGAGGCCCTGCAGCACATCAATCTTTTGGAACTCAGGACGGTGTTCAATGCATGCAAGACATTCCTTCCCAGGATTTGTGATCAGACAGTTCAGGTCTTCTCCGACAACACCACCATAGTGTACTACATCAACCGACAAGGAGGGGCCTAATCAAGATCCCTGTATGCAGAAGCCACGAAGTTATGGAATTGGTGTATCAATCACAAGATCATTCTCATAGCAACATACCTACCTGGCAAAGACATTCCATTGCAGATGCCTTGAGCAGACACTTGTTTCCTCAACACAAGTGGGAATTCAATCATAAAGTGGTCCTTTCTATATTCCAACGCTAGACACACCCCAGGATAGACTTGTTTGCCACACATCACAACACCAAATATCCCAGATACTGTTCCAGAGCCAGTCTGGGCCCCAAATCTCTGGGGGATGCATTCCTGATCAGCTGAACTCATCACTGTCTTCTCTACACTTTCCCTCCTGTTCCATTTCTCCCAAGAGTGCTGGAGAAGATAATCGACAACAGGGCGATGGTGATACTAATAGCCCCCTTCTGGCCCAGACAGACCTGGCTCCTCCTCCTATGGTGTCTCACCGACCACCATATCCGTTACCCAAACGACCGTATCTGTTCATGCATCCAGGGATGTTCATGCCACAACTGCAAATCGACCAGATGCACCTCACGGCATGGCTCCTAGCTGGTTCCATAGCACAGAAGCACTTTGTTCACAAGAGGTGAAGCATATATTACTTCATATCAGACGTGACTCCACACGAAAGACTTAACTTTGTAAGTGGCATCGGTTTCATTCCCGGTGTGTAGCCAATGGGTTTGATGCGATGTCCACGCCAATTCACTGCATTCTGGACTATGCCCTCCATCTGCACCTCTCTAAACTGGGTCTTTCATCTATTAAAGTCCATCTTTCGGCGTTTTCTGCATTTAGACAGTTAATTGAAGGCTTTTCAATTATGTCTCACCCGATGACTAAACGTTTCCTGAAGGGATTAATGAACTTACACCCTCTGCACAGGAAAGCACCTACACCTTGGGATCTTGAGTTTGTTTTGGATACTCCTACATTTCCACCCTTTGAGTCTCTAGCCACATGTGACATTCAGACTCTCACCATGAAGGTGATATTCCTTCTAGCCATAACATCGGCCAGACGAGTTGGAGAATTGGCACCTCTTTTGGCCGCTCCTCCATACACCCTGTTCACCATCCAAGGGGTAATACTATGCGCTCACCCAAAATTTCTGCCGAAGGTGAATTCAGAATTTCATATTAGTAAACCAATAATACTCTCAATTTTTTATCCCAAACCACATGCAATGACTCACAAAGCCCGTCTGCATACCTTATACATCCGCAGGCTGCTCGCTTTTTATCTGGATCGGACTCGCCCTTTTCGATGATCCCAGCGGCTTTTCCTGTGCTCTGACAGAAAATCCGTGGGCCAACCGTTGTCTTTGCAGTGGATATCTAAATTAATCATGAAATGTATTACCGCTTGCTATACTTTATGGAACAATTCCATATCAACGCCTATTATGGCTCATTCTACTAGAGCAATGTCCACTTCTCTAGCTTTTCTCAAAGGAGTCTCAATCCAAGACATTTGCCATATGGCGACATGGTCTTCGGACATGACTTTTGCTAAGCACTATGCCATCAACACAATTGCTCAAGAATCAGCACTGGCCTCTGCGGTGTTGTCCACAGCAGACAGATCTTAACTCCGATTCCGCCTCCGCAGATGAGGCTACTGCTCTGTACTCACCTCAAGTGAAGCACCCACGGGGACACCACCGAAGAAGAGGAGGAAGTTACTCACCCTGTGCAGTAATGACATTTATTCGAGGTGTATGTCCTCGTGGGTGCTCCACAACCCGCCCTCCTCCCCTCTTTGGAGTTTCTCCTTATGTCTTTCAGGAGTGATCCAGTTTGGAGGAACTGGCGGGAAGCCAGACTCAGCACAAGCTAACAATCAGTGCGAGCAGCACGCGTCCCACACATGCATGGTCCAGCTGGACCATGGCTGACGGCTCTCCAACCTGTGGCGCCGGGACGAGCCGGACACCTTAAGTGGAGCACCCACGGGGACATATACCTCAAAGAAACGTCGTTACTGCACAGGGTGAGTCCTCTTATAGTGGAAGAAATCTCAAAAACTCATGGCAATATTAACTCAGAAATATTGAATCAAATATGGTCTGCTTTTGTTTTCAAAGGAACGATTCTTAATCTTTGGACATTATATTTAGAAACAGTTTGGTGCCAAAATACATAAACTGTTAAAAAAATACAGCTGTGGTATTCTCTCTGTGGACTTCAGGCTCAGATTCTACAGATGTCTTAAATTTATCTTTTTTAAATAGAAAAAAATACTGTTAAAGCCAACACTGAGAAAAATCTTCGGAATTTTATTATTTTGAAGGAAACATTTTTCTATACTGAGACACCTTTTTTTAGAAAGATTCAGTAGCATGGCCTTGTTAGATGAGCGTGGAGACTGGAATCTCAACATCTTGAGTTGTAATTCCAGCTCAGCATCTGATTTATTGTGTGACCGTGGACCACTTAGGCGAAACTGTTCAAATTTATGTCATATCGGGCACTGTAATCCATATTTATACATCTAAACAAGTAGCTTGATTTTCAGTAGTGCCGTGCATCCATACCTCCTGTTGACAGACTCCACCATGGCATTGTATTTTTATATGGGTGAAAATTAGGTAACTTATATGTGTATATGTGAATTTGGCCTTAAACTATCTAGTCTTCATTTCCCAAAGGGCACCTTGGGTCCTCAGGATCTTGTACCAGCTCTTGCTGTTCATTATCTCATCGAGGAGAGCTGGAGAATTGCATGTCCTTATTTCACAAAAACGAAGGGATACATATGCTGTGCCCATATATTCTTACAAAAGTTGCCATGCTTGAAATCCTGTATTGTACAGCTGGGCCTCTATAGTACTACAGTGTAGATATTCACTATAGTGAAAGATGGGGTTCTCCTGTCAGTCAGCCCCAGGGCAAGCCACCTGCCCCAGGAACAGCCAGGTAACCACCACCAGCTTTCCTAGGGCTGGAGCTGCAGTTAGGGCAGGAGCAGCTGGGCAGCTGCCACACAGATCACTATTGCCATGTGCCGGAGTTGGAGCCGGGCCATGGTACAGCCCTGGAGCAGCCAGACAGCCATAATCAGCTTCCCCACAGCTGGAGCTGGCATCAGCTGAAGGTAGACAGGTGGGTCACCAGCTTCCCCAGGGCTAGAGCTGGCAAGTGTAGGGTAGGGGTCTTGCTCTGGGGATGAGCTCACAGTGCAGCCCCAGAGCAAGCCTCCTTCAGAAGTGGTTAATTTGGTCAATAGAAGAATTCTTCCATCAATCTCGCATTGTCTACTCTGAAGGTTAGGTCAGCTTAACTATGATGCTCAAGGATGTGGATTTTTCACACCCTAAATGACACAGCTGGATCAACTACACTTGCAGAATTTTTTTGCTGCCAGTTAACCAGTGAAAAAAAACACACTGGTTTGTGCAGTCTTACTTCCACAGACATCAGAGAGTGCTTACATTCGCAGCACTTCCATTGCTGATGAGAGCAGTGACCATGGACCACTTAAGCAGCAGTCCCACAGTGCAGCACTCTCCATTCTGACAATAAGTCTGGCGGGGAAGGGGGTTGATCAGCCCTGCCCAGTCCCCTCTCTTCAAACCCTGATCCACTGCAGTAGCTCAACAACCAGGGGTTAAGCCATTGTCACCTGGTAAGATAGTTGAGCATTTGCCAAGAAAATAAGAAGGGGAGTTTCAAAGGGCCTGGTGCTTTACAAGGGAAGGGGCAGACATCTGTTTACCTGGCTTCAGAGCAGCAGAAGAGCTGGTCAGAGTGGTGATCTAAGCACTGTGGCATATCATCTGGAAGCTAAAAGCTCTAAAAAGCAAGAACATGTCTTCGCTTGCACGTCACTGCGAAAGCATCACTAGTAAGAACTGTACGCCTCTTGTGGAGGTGCATTTCTTTTTGCAGTGAAATGTCAGGGTTTCACTGCAAAAAGTCATTGGCAAGTGCAGATGCTCCCACAGATTTTGCACAAAAAAAGAGGACTTTTTCTGCTTTAAATGGCAATTGTTGACATGCCCTTAAATGTTGAATGTAGACTTGGCCTCAGGCTTTCCTTTCTGTCAGTTAGTATAACCTATTTAAGCATTTCATAGGAAGTGCCATGTAGAAAATTATAGAATTTCCTGTTCCCCTTCAAGTCTTTATGGGGTACAATAGGGCTGAAAGTCAAAAATAAAATACAAGTTAGAGTTCAGATATTTGAGGAATGAAGTAGGATTATGACACCTTCTGATACTTGTTTTATATAGCATGCCAACAGATATAGTATATATCTTATTTTAAGATATACCATCAAAATATGCCAAAAATACTGTAATATATTATGCATTCAAATTTACACTATACACAAACTCTATCATATATGTACTTCAACTAATTAGATTTATTTGAACATCACTGTTTCAGATGCCCCACCTGGTTTCATAGTGACTCAGGTTTCTGCAAATGATGTGGATTTAAGTCCAGCTCTTCTCTACAGCTTTACAGACAGTGGTAATCCAGGAATGAAATTTGCTATTAATCAACACACTGGAGTGATCATAGTGGTGGACGCATTAGATTTTGAAGAAACTGCTCAGTATGAGTTGTGGATTCGAGTTTCAGATTCTGTGCATCAAACAGAAGCAGCGCTCACTATCCATATTTTGGATGTCAATGACAACCCACCAGTATTTACTCAGTATTCATATCAGGTAAGATCGTGGCAAATAGAGACACCATATATACACATGCCCTTGAAAGGTATATAATTACTTAGGAGAGGGAGATTCTCTATTTATCTACCAACCATTATAGCATCAGCCTGGGCAGTGCTTCCATTATACCTCTATCTGACCTAGAGGGGCTAGTTAAGTTTCCATGCTTATTCATTCTCTAGAGCTTCAGACGGGTAGCCGAGTTAGTCTGTAACTGGAAAAACTTTGCTGCTAGACTATTCATTGTTTTTTTAAGTTTTTTCATTCTCTAGAGTCATTGCTGAGACTATCCAGAAAAGTGGGAGTTAGTACTAATTCTTTTTATGGTGTAAATATCTACCCACAACAAATTTGATTGAGACCACCACATTCTGTTCATATAGGCCATCGAGCAGCTAGCAACTAGTATTAACTGTTGGTTAATACTCTCTTGTGCTGGATATGAACAGGGATCTTGAGAGAGCAATTTCTCTGTTCCAGTCACTTAAGCCCTCCCTATTTCACTTTTATCTTCCATGTTTGAAGAATGGTTTAGGCAAGCACTAAGCAATAAACAATATTTTTAACTGAAAGAAATAACCATTGTTTGTCTACCCCAATATAAACCAACTGAATTTCTGGCCCAAAGATTGTAATTTTTGACATGTTCCTTGAGCAGTAAAATTACACACCTCCATTGCACTAAAAGTATACAAGCATATCTCATTACCTATTCATTGCACTGAAATTTTTACCCCTTGTATTTTCAGGTTTTAATGTTCATTTTGCATATTGATTTACCTGCATATAATGCTTGTATTAAAGTGATTTTATCTAAAGATGTCTAACATCTGACAATATGAGAGAGAGCTGCTATATCATATTAATATGGGAAATTTGAATGAAAAAGTGCAGAGACATTTTGATCATAAAAATAGTGCATCTGGACTTCAAATAATGGAAATACAGGAAAGAGGAAAATGCTTCCTTATTTTCCAAAATTCTGTGAAGAAAGCAAGCAGTTTGCAAAAACAAAAATATATCTATCGATTTTTTAGAGCCCATAACATTTTTTAAGGGAACGGGACAATATGTAGTTAATTGAATAATTCAAAATTCTATTCCATGTACTTAAAAACAATATGTCCACAGAAGCACAGGAGGGAAACTAAATTGAACTGTAATTTTTTAGGAAGCCTTGCTTCCATTAGTGTTTCATTGCAGTGAAAAAAATTATACTCTAGCTCACTGAACTATTTTGGCTGAAATAATGGTTGGAATGAAATCTGAACTGGATAATTTCATTAAAAAATATAGTTCACTCCGAATCTTGGACTGGTTGTATGTATTGTTTTAGTATCTCAGTCCTGTTAAGTTTGCTGAATTTATGAAATTCAGCATGTGAAACTTTTCCCAAACCTCAGAACTGTATTTGTTTTCTGTAATCAAATCAACAAAAATGTAACTTGCTATGTCCAAGATTTTTTTATCTTACTCTTATCAATCATTTTCTTTTGGTTACACTTCAGGTGACTGTGTCTGAGCTTATTCCTGTTGGTACTTCTGTCCTGACTGTCTCTGCTACAGACAGAGATTCAGAACATAATGGAATGGTTTCTTATACAATCCTGTCATCTTATGAGGGTTTTTCAATTGATCACAAAAATGGTAAGTCTGTTGTACAGTTTATTATGAAGTAAGGTCATATAATTTAGAATGAAAATGCATAGTCCATTTCTAAATGCTATTGGTGATCATGCAGTTCTACGTGTCTTTGGTACCTGCAGTCTTCTGTTTATCCATAGGTAAAGGGTGGCTGAAAGAGTCACAGCGAACACTCCTTTAGTGTACCTTGTCCATGGCAGAGAGGAAAATCAGGTGATTGACTGACTGCTTTTGAGAGTTAAGAAACTGATTGCATCTGGGAGTATATTAGCTACTGTGAACCTCAGCCAGAATATACATGCAGCAAAGGTGATGGAAGTACAGGCAGTCCCCGAGTTACGCGGATCCGACTTATGTCAGATCCGCAGTTACGAACAGGGCTTTTCTCGCCCCGGAGGACGGGAGCAGCGGGACGCCCAGATGCACCACGGTCCGCCGCCCCCGTCCTCCGGGGCGAGAAAAGCTGCTCCCAGTCTCCCTGGTCCGCAGGGAGACGGGGAGCAAAGCCTTGGAGCACGCCTGCAGCGGGACAGCCCGGGCGCGCTTGAACTGTTCCCCTGCGGGCGTGCTCCGCGGCTTTGCTCCCCGTCTCCCGACCAGCAGACCAGGGAGATGGGGAGCAAAGCCGCGGAGCACGCCCGCAGCGGGACAGCCGCGGCGCACCTGGACTGTCCCGCTGCCCGCATGCTCTGCGCCTTTGCTCCGCGTCTCCCAGGTCAGCAGACCAGGGAGACGGAGCAAAGCCGTGGAGGACTTGGGCGGTCCCGCCACCCCCGTCTCCCTGGTCTGCTGGGGGGGGGGGGGAAGCAGCTAGTGCCCTCCCTCCCCAGCAGACCAGGCTTTTCTTGCCTACCCCTGGGGTAGAGCAGCTCGGGGCTGCCAGGTTGGTCCTGCAGCGCCGCTCCGGACCAACCCGGCAGCACCCCAGCTGCTCTGCCCCAGGCGTCCTGATTCAGCCGCTGCTGGTCAGTTTCAGCAGCGGTTGAATCAGGACGTCTGGGGCAGAGCAGCTGGGGTGCTGCTGGGTTGCTCCAGTAGCGCCGAGGAGCGGCGCTACTGGAGCAACCCAGCAGCACCCCAGCTGCTCTGCCCCAGGCGTCCCCAAGTCAGCCGCTGCTGAAACTGACCAGCGGCTGACTACAGGAAGCCCAAGGCAGTGTTGCTCTGCCCCAGGCTTCCTGGAATCAGCCGCTGATCAGTTTCAGCAGCAGCTGACTTGGGGACGCCTGGGTTTCTTAAGTTGAATCTGTATGTAAGTCAGAACTGGCGTCCAGATTCAGCCGCGGTTGAAACTGATCAGTTTCAGCAGCGGCTGACACCAGTTCCGACTTACATACAGATTCAACTTAAGAACAAACCTACAGTCCCTATCTTGTACGTAACCCGGGGACTGCCTGTAGTGGTGCTAAAAGCTAAAAAAATTGATAGTACTAAAGACTGAAGTCCCTTGTTTATGCTCAAACTAGGTAAAAAGTTACTGGTCATAGCATCCTGTAGACTGTTCCTCTACCATGATTTAAAATGAAAGCTAACTTAACTCTTGTATTATGTTTCAGCTGATTTGGTGTTCATGCTTAATCAAAACCTCTTAAATTTATAATAGGGCTTGTGTGCAGAGTTTTGCTCAAGTGCAGGGCCGGCCTGAGGTATTCTGGCACCCCAGGCACATGCGCGGGCCCACCCATGGGGAGTGGACCCGCCCCCCTAGGGTGCGCAGGCCCACCCCCGGGGTGCACAGTACATGCGTGGCCCGGATACAACTACTGGCGCGCAGCCCAGGGCCTGCCCCTAGGGCGCACGGTGCAAGCCTGGCCCAGTCTGACCCGGCTGTCACTGCTGGCACGTGTGCCGGGCCGTGTAGGGCCCCGCAACTGTGGGGGGAAGGGCAGCCGGCGCTGTGGGAGCTGGGCGCGTGGCGCCTGATGGCAGCTGTAAGGAACCCCACGCGCCCCTTACGGTTGGCGCCCTGGGCAGCTGCCTGGCTCGCCCATGCCTCCGTTTAGCTCTGTTCAAGCGTAGTATTTATGACGATTGGAACAGCTAGTATCGTACATGATTGTGTTATGTAGTAATTTTAAATAGAATTTAAAACGAAAGGCCTCTCTGAAGCATCTAATTCTCTTCAGAAATGAGCATCTACTTTTTTTGTTATGTATATCTGTTTATTTAGAAAAATTGTTGCCACTGTATATTTTAAGTGGATTTTTGAGATTTGCCATTAGAGCTGATTGTGTACTGTGAAAGCAGCATGGGGACATTTATTCAATTTGAGTGCATTCATATGACTTATTTTTCCTGCTGCATTTAAAGTGGCTCTGCATATTCTCATGCAGTACTGCAGTGCCTTGCCATAGAACCTTCTTCAAGCAGAGTCAGCTAGAGTCAGCTCTTGTGTGCCCTGCTCCTCTCCTCAATGTCACCAGTTATCTAAAAGGGAGGCTATATAAGGGTAGAGTGCCCGCACCAACCTTTCCTGGAGGGATGTGAAGCTCTCCTGTTTCTTTGGGGTCGATGGCCTCTTTTTTCCAAAGATATATAGTGTTAAGTTGTTTTAGTACTTATTCAGAATTTCCTTCCCAGTTTCAGAGTATGGCTGAATCAAAGATGCAGTAGAAGCTGGGTATTAAGAGCACATCCTGTCATCTGACAATATGCGGTGCCTCAAGTGTCTGAGAGGAAGACACTTGCCTTTTGAATATTTGATCTACCAAATCTTTCTATCAGAGGATCCAACTCTTCCAAATCCGTCAACACTACAGACAAGAATAGGGAGACACTTTTGCAGCTCCTCCTGCTTAAGAAAGCCCTCAAGGCTAGACCCCCTAGATTCATCCAGACCTCCAGTTCAAGGTCTAAGATGCCAGGCACAGTCCTTGTGGGTTCCAAATGGCTGAAGGATTCCAAGGAACTGCAGCCCCTATTAGTGCCCCAGACTTAACTTGTGCAGCTCTTTCAGTTAAGTCCTTGAGGTTATCAAATCAAGGGCCACATGGTCAGATCAGACTATGCAGCAGTTCTGGAAGAAAGGTTGAGACACAGTACAGCAACCCTCTTTGTTTTTCACAGCTGTCCAATCCCCAGAGAACCTCTATGACTGCAAAATCAGGGTTGGTTCTAACTTCCACTTTCAGATCCAAGAAAATGATATAATTCATGTGTCAGAACAAGGTCGGTCAGGCACCTTTGCTTCCACCTGTTGCGGCACTGAAGAAAAAGAGACATAGAAGTAAGAGCAACCATTGTTAACAGTGTCAGTTCCTCTGGATCAGAACTCTTAGATCTGTCCAGTTCTGCCATGAATGCCTTAATTCCAGTGCAGATAATTGTTCCACCTCCAGCTTCAATAGCCAGGGAGGTGCATCATCTGATCCCATGTTGTCCAAACCTTCAAATCAGCTGTCAAATCAAACATTCCTTCTCTGGTTCCTGAGTCAGATCTGACTGCAACCTTGGTTTTGCAGAGCTCTATGATCATTGCAAGCCAAGTTCTCCTTTAAACTCCAGTTCATATATTGCATCTAAGTGTGAAGTGCAATGCTTCTAAACAGACATATGTTGTTTCCAGTTCCAAGATCATATTTTTCATCTCATGCTAGGAAAAAGAATCCAGAAGTGGTGGCTGGTTTTCCTCTTGAATACTGTAGGCCAGTGATCGCCAACCAGTAGATCGGGATCTACTGGTAGATCTTGGAACCTTTGACAGGTGATCCTGAGAGGTTTGGCCGGGAGGCTATCAAGTGCTAGCCCTTCATCTGCCCCTCTCAGCACTGCCATGCTGCTCCTGTCCTCTGCCTTGGAGGTACCCCTCACCCCTGGGTGCCCCTTGCTTGCTATGCAGGGCATGGGAAGAAGAGGAGGGGGTGCTGATGTCAGGGTGCCCCTCCCTCCATCCTGTACCCCATCTCCACAGAGCAGCAGGTATGGAGAGAGTTTGCTGGCTGTTTTTGGGAGTGTTGCGGGGCCAGTGTAGGTAGAGGTGAGCCTGCCTTAGCCCCTTGCACCACACCCAGAAGCCATCTGTGGTAAGCAGTGCCCAGCTGGATCCTGCATTCCGAACCCCGGCCCCAGTCCCAAACCCCTCCTGCACTCAAACCCCTGCCTTCAGCCTGATAAAAGTGAATGAGGAGGGGGAGGGAGGATGGAGTAAGCAGGGGGAAGGCCTCAGAGATCCTGGATTGCACTTAAATTCAAAAAGTGATCTTATGCTTAAAAAGGTTGGAGACCACTGCTGTAGGCTCTCTCATTATAGGATACTTCCACAGAGAGCTATATCTACATGACTCCCTCTCAATAGGTTATCCCCGGTGCACTCTTTCTTTGGAAAAGGCTAGAGAGATAAAGCAGCAGCCAGTGTCTTCCTTTGTACCATCCTTTCATCTGTCTCCTGTTTCCAAACCCCCCATTGCTGGGGAGACTGGCAGTCCTGGAGCCCATGACTTTATTGTGAGCTACCCCAGGATTTTTACAGTTATCCTCCACATGGATGCAAAGGTAATGTTTCATCTACTAAGCAACTGGCAGTCCAGAGCTCTACAGATCTAATTTCTCCAGATATGTCAATACTACAGACGGTGATGCCTAAAATACTATCTGAGGAGGAAGAAAGAAGTGTAGAGTTCCTCTTTTTGACCAAGAGAATTTAGAAACAGACTATGAACCTGACTTATCAATGCATAAATACTTGGCTGTGACTTCAGCCTCCTCATCTTCTGACACTTCAGTTTTGTGGATCATATGGTATTCACCCTGACTCTCCCTATAGTGTCAGTAGAAGACACTTCTCACCTAGCATTTAATATTCTTGGTACTATTTCTAGGAGTAGAATATCCCAACCCATTTTGGATAATTTGCCACAACCGGCTAAATCTGTGTGATCTGCTTTTCTTGACAACCTGTCTCCAAAAAAACTGACAAACGGAATCAAATCCCCTCTGAGATTTTCCTGCTTTCATATAGACTTAACACATTGGCAGTGGTTTCTGCCAGTAATAGGGCATGATCTGGACAATGCCAGCCATGCTAGCTGATTGGGAGAGGAAAAAGATTGACTCCTGGAAAGAAAGGTGTTTGCTCATTGTTCTTTGGTATTAGGGTGGTGAATTATCAGGAGCTCATGGCCCACTACCAATTCTGTTTGAGGGAGATGATGACATTTTTATAGGGCTTACCTGGTGCCAGAAGGGTTCGTAAATGCCATTTTAACGGAGAGTCATATGTAGTTAAGCCCTCTTCCAGGTTCTTTGGACACTTTGGCCTCTGATAACAAAGCACTGATGTCTGCTATGTCCATCAGGAAGTAGACTTTGCTTCATCGTCCTCTTTAGTGCTAGACATTAGACTTAAACTGGAGGATCTCCCTTTTGAAAGGGATTGCTTTTGAAAGTCGCATTGCTAGAAAACTAGAGGACGTAAGATGGACAGCCCTCTCTCTGGAATTGGTTCCCTCTGCTAGGAGGAAGCCCTCTACTCCTTTCTGGTACCAGAGGGAGTCCCATTCCCAGTCTTCATTCTTGTATATCTCATCAAGTCAAGCAATTTGCAGTTTTTCAGAGTCAGCATAGAAAGAGGCCTTTCTAATCCATGTCTAAATCTAAACAGTCCTCTTCTTTGTCAGTATATTTGTTATGAAACACACAGTTCAGTTTTGACAAGACTATCAAGAGTCAGGAACTAGTTATTCAAATCCAGTGTACCCCTTCTTTAAAGACAGCTAGCCCAGCATGCTTTATCAATGATTACATTGGACCTGTAAGTCCTAGAATTTGTAAAAAGGGGGCTATGCTATCTACTTAAAACAACTGCTCCCCAATTGCCCTTACCCTTTCCTCTTCAGGGACCCTATTCACAGGGACCCTACACTGTTTGCAGAAGTAGAAAAATTGGTTCTGAGAAGAACAGTCTCCAAGTACCTTGAGGGATCAGAGATTTTATTCCTGTTACTTTTTGGTGCAGAATAAGAACAGTGGGTTTTGTCTAATACTTGATCTAAGGGACTTGAATTAACACATTTGTAAGTCTTGTTTTTCTGTATGCTGACTTTGGCATCCATAATCCCCTTTGCTAATGGTCCTGGATTGATTTATTACTCCGGATCCAAAGGACACACATTTTCATATATCAGTTCATCACACTCATTGCAAGTACCTTCTTTTCTTGGCAGCAAGACACGGTTTCAAGTATCAAGTGCTTCCATTTAGCTTCTTCACGGTGCCTACAGTTATTATAAATTGCCTCTCATAGCAGCTCATCTGAGGAATTAGGTTATTTTGGTTTACCCCTATTTAGATGATTGGCTACTGAAGGCTGTTGTGCGTAAAATAGTATTAAGCCATATTGTCTTTGCAACCAACCTCCCCTCAGACCTGGGGTTCTAAATCTCCCAGAACCACTTCTCTGCCATCTCTGTACAAGTTGTATAGTGGACTTTGTGACAAGGAAAGCTTCTCTAAAAGAGGACACATTTCTTAAATTGAACCAGTATCTACTGAAAATTAATTAGTCCCCCCCTCAGAGAGTAAAATTCTTCCTAGGTCTTACAGGATTTATGGCGCTACTATCAGTTAAGTAGGGAAGACAGCACACAGTCTAGGGGGCCTGTATCCTTCAGGTGGGGCAAACTGCAAACAAGTCATAGACTTTCCTACCTACAGGGAGTAGGCCACTGCTCAGTTGTTGGGTTGATGATAGCTGGGTAGGGAGACCCAGGCCCACCCAACTCTACCAGGTCCCATCCCAGGACCCTAACACTAGCAGGGTATCCCACCACTGAGGCAGCAGGATTCCTGCCAAAACATGCCGACTCATGTGACAACAGCACAGCCTGCCTAATGTCTGGTTACCCTGGATTACTTCTTATCACAATCTACTGGTATGGCTCCATAGTCTGTGGGGCCTCAGAATCCTTGGTGTAGGTGACAGATGGCAGTCTAAGCAGCTTCTCTCCATTCTTGGTCTCCTCCTCCAGGTTACAGCACTGAACCATTCAGGGTTTGGTCCTGAGTCCTGCAGCAGGCTACAGATAGCTGCTTCCATAACTGGCTCCAGCCCTACTGATGCTTCCTCTCCCAACCCTCTGCTTCTGGCCTGGCAACACCCACCAGAGAGAATATAGTGGTCCCTGCATTTCAGGCTCAAAGGGAGTTCCCTCTGCCTCCCTACACATTGTAATAGAGGCTCAAATAGTAAGAAGGACAAAAAACTGCCCCATGGCCAAACAGAGTCAAAAGAGGTGCTTAACGGCGAAAAAGGCATCCTTTAAAAACTGGAAGTCAGACCTGACAGAGGAAAATAGAAAAGATCATAAACTCTGGCAAGTCAAGTATAGAAGTATAATTAGGCAGACCAAAAAAGCATTTGAAGAGCAACCTACAAAAGATATAAAAACAAACTGTAAACATTTTAAAATATACATCAAGAAACAGAAAGCCAGCCTGCCAAACAATCAGCGGAGGCTATTGGATGATCAGGAGGCTAAAGGAACAATCAGGGAAGACAAAGCTGTTGCAGAGAAGTGAAATGAATTCCTTGCATTTGTCTTCTCTGCATAGGATGTGAGGAAGATCCCTCTTGTCCCTGTATGTGCCATTCTTTTTAGGTGACAAATCTGAGGAACTGTCCCAGAGAAAGGTGTTGATAGAGATGGTTTGGTAACAAACTGATAAATTAAACCGTATTAAGTCACCCGGTCCAGTTCTGGGTAGGAACCCAGAGGTTCTGAAGGATTTCAAATATGAAATTGAAGAATGACTGTGTGGTATGTAATCTGTCACTCAAATCAGATGTGCCAGATAACTGGAGAATAGCTAAAGTAATGCCAATTTTTATTTTAAAAAAAAATCCAAAGGTGATCCTTGAAACTAGAGGCAAGTAAACCTAACTTCAAAACCAGGTTTATTGATTGAAACTATAGTAAAGAACAAAATTAAAACGAATATAAACAAACATGATTTGTTGGAGAAAAGTCAACATGGCTTTTGTAAAGGGAAGTCATGCCTAGACAATCTCTTTGAATTCTTTGACAAAATTTTAACACTGTTGTTAAATGTTAATGTCAGCCTGTCTGTCTCCCTTTTATAGATTTACCAAATCAGCGTTTATTCTTAAGTGTATTGTTACATTTTATAAACTTTCATTTTCCTTTTGCAGTTGAACTCTGAATATGTATACCCAGTTATTGAAGCAGTCCTTGACTTTGCAACCTTAACAATATTCTTTTTTCTTATATATACAGGCAGTCCCCGACTTACGCGGATCCGACTTATGTCGGATCCGCAGTTACGAACGGGGCTCCCCCGGAGGACACGGACTGCGGGACCTCGCGGTCCTGCCGCCCGTATACTCCGGGGCTTTCTCCGCGTCTCCCTGGTCTGCAGACCAGGAAGACGCGGAGCAAAGCCCCGGGGGGGCTCGGGCAGCGAGGCAGCCCAGGCGCGCCTTGGCTGCTCCACTGCCGGCTTCCCCGAGGCTTTGCAAAGCCGCGGAGGGGCTCGGGCAGCGAGGCAGCCCAGGCGCGTCTGGGCTGCTCCGCTGCCGGCTTCCCTGAGGCTTTGCAAAGCCTCAGGACGCCTGGGGCAGACCAGGGAGACTGGGAGCAAAGCCGCGGAGGACCCAGGTGGCGGGACTGCGGTGCGTCTTTCTGGTCTGCTGGGGCGGGGGAGGGGGCGCAGCTAGTACGCCCCCTCCGCAGCAGACTAGGCTTTTCTCCAGACGCCTGTGGCAGAGCAGCTGGGGTGCTGCTGGTTGGTCCCGCAGCGCCACTCTGGGCGCTACTGGACCAACCCGGCAGCACCCCAGCTGCTCTGCCCCAGGCGTCCTGATTGAGCCGCTGCTGGTCAGTTTCAGCAGCGGCTGAATCAGGATGCCTGGGGCAGAGCAGATGGGGTGCTGCTGGGTTGCTCCAGTAGCGCTGAGGAGCGGCGCTATTGGAGCAACCCAGCAGCACCCCAGCTGCTCTGCCCCAGGTGTCCCCAAGTCAGCTGCTGCTGAAACTGACCAGCGCTGACTACAGGAAGCCCGAGGCAGAGTTGCTCTGCCCCGGGCTTCCTGGAATCAGCTGCTGATCAGTTTCAGCAGCAGCTGACTTGGGGACGCCTGGGGTTCTTAAGTTGATTCTGTAAGTAAGTCAGAACTGGCGGTCAGTTTCAGCAGCGGCTGAATCTGGACGCCAGTTCCGACTTACATACAGATTCAACTTAAGAACAAACCTACAGTCCCTATCTTGTACGTAACCCGGGGACTGCCTATCTAGATGGAAACTTCACATACACAGACATACCCTAAATTATATCAGAATGATTTTCAAACTTGGCTATCCATAGTTAAGATCCTAAATCCATATAGATCCCTAACTTACTGCCTTTTTGTTTGATTTTTGTTTTTTCAGGGTCAATATTTACTGCCAAACCAGTGACACACCTGGGTAAGAGGAGTTCAGTTATTCAGCTTCTTATAGAGGCCAAAGACAATGGAGACCCTAATTTGAGTGCTGTTACTTCAGTGGAGATACATATACAAGATGTAAATAACTATGCCCCTCAATTCACAATGGCACTATACAATGTGAGTGTGAGCGAAGATGCCTCAGTTGGAACGACTATCCTCATATTTTCAGCCATTGACTATGATTGGATGCCTGAAAATACATATATTGAATATTCTCTTAGCAGCAGCAGTACTACTAACCTATTCCATGTGGAAACAAGTGTCATTGAGTCAACATCATCTTACAGGCCAATTGGCAGCCTTGTTTTGAGTAGTTCACTGGATAGGGAAATTGCTTCCTCTCACCATGTGATCATTTTTGCATCTGACCATGGAACACCTTCCCTGAATTGCAGTGCTACTGTCTGGATAACTGTATTAGACATTAATGATAATCCACCAGTATTTAGCAATCTGGAGTACCGCATTCATGTCAGAGAAAGTATACAAATAGGTAGTCATATCACTATAGTTTCAGCAAATGACTGTGATGCAGGAGCCAATGCAGAAGTCACTTACACTATAATCTCTGGAAATGACAGGGGGCATTTTCGATTAGATGGGAAAACTGGCTCTATGGATTTGGTCAGAACTCTGGATTATGAGGAAACAATTAAATTCACTTTGACTATTCAAGCCTCTGATGGAGGGATCAATGAAAGAAATGTAGCATTTTCTGTTGTTTTTGTCAGTGTCCTGGATGACAATGATTATGCTCCACTGTTTTTGTTTCCTCGCCTAAACTGTGTTGTCCGTGAAAATCTGCCTGCCTTTTCTTATGTGTGCACCGTTTATGCTCTAGATTTTGATACAGGTCCCTATGGACACCTTACCTACTCAATCCAGTCATCATGTTTGTCTGATCGTGGATCTCCTCAAGATCATGACATGTTTTTCATAGATCATTTGACAGGAGATATTCAGACAAAGCAAATGCTTGATTATGAAAGTCAAAGTAAGTACTGTTTCATAGCCCAGGCAAAAGACAAAGGTGACTCAATAGCCACATTGACAGTTCATGTAGATGTTGAAGGGGCAGATGAATTTGAGCCTGTTTTTACTGAAGATCATTATTTTTTTGATCTCCCTGAGAAAAATGAAGCAGGTCAGCTGGTTGGCAAAGTGGCAGCATTAGATAACGACAGCGGATTGGATGGAGTTATTCACTACTCCCTGCTAAAACCTTCTCCTTTCTTTTCTGTAAATCAAATCAATGGAAATATCTACTTGACTAGAACTCTTCACAGAAAGAAGAGCAGTACCAAAAGAAAAGATGACTCCCTTGAATTGTTTGTAAAAGCTCATAGCCCCAAACTAGACTCTAAATCCACTACATGCACTGTTCTGGTAAATATTTCCAACTGTCTTGAGAATTATTCCATAGCGTCTGCAAACATCCTGTCTATTAGCCTTATTGTCTCTTTTGTAGTATTCCTGCTGCTTGCCATCAGCCTTATTGCACTTATTCTGAGATACAAACGAAAAGACATGATAAATTCCTGTGTGAAAAGAGAAACATCATCTTCATCAGCTGATTTGAGCTTGACCAATGAAGATAATGTTCCTAAAGACTGCCAGCAACTCCGAAGCACTGAGAGTAGTACACTTCCTATGGGCTCTGTAACAGATTGGTTTAATTTAGTCAGCATAAGGGAAAAGGCAGATATTGGTAACACCAGCAGGCACTCAGATTCTAGTGGTCATGGCTCAACAGAAGGGGAAACTGCAGAAGATGAGGAAATCAAAAGGATCAATGAGCATCCATGCAGAAAGGGTTTGGGTTCAGCTTTAAGTGAGCGAGGCTCACGAGTGCCAGACTCAGGAATTCCAAGAGACTCTGACCAGTTATCTTATCAGTCAGGAGAAACTGATGTGTTGGCTGTCACTCAAAATTTAGAGAGATTCTACACCTTCAAAGATGAAGGAGGAGGAGAAGGCTGTGACCCAATCTATGCACATAACAAAATGCTGTCCCAAGCTCTTCAAAAAATCGGGATAAGAGAGAGAGACACAATGACAGACATCACAAGAGAATTCGTCTTTGTCTCTGGCCAGAATTCCCGTTATGGATCACTTGCAACCCTTGTAGCCTCTGATGAGGATCTTAGAAGAAGTTATAACTGGGATTACTTGCTCACTTGGGAACCCAGATTTCAGCCTCTTGCCTCGGTGTTTAATGATATTGCAAAACTGAAAGATGAAAGCTTACGAATTCATAGCTTTCCTAAAGAGAAGAAATCTTTCATTTTCCCTCCTCCCTTGATAACATCAGTAGCTCAACCTGGCATAAGGACAGTGCCACCACAAATGCCGACTATAGTACCTGGACAGGCATTTAAAAAATACCCTCATTCTCCCCTTATTAATAATCTTAGATACCCTCCACCAGCCATGACTCCTAGTTTTTCTCCTTCACTGTCTCTACTTACCATGCAGACTCCTACAGCTTCTCCAGTGATGTCAGATGCAGGACTGATGAGAACATACCAAACTGGCCCAATTTGTGCAACAGAGGAAGAAGTTCATGTGCAGGTTGTTAACCACTGATAACATGTTAAAGGTACATTTGATTAAAACATACTTGTTCATTGTTTAATGAGTAAAACAGCATGCCAGAATTGACCGATATTCATTTTATGGTTTACAGAAGATAATTTAGTCTTAAACCTTCTAAACTGTCTTGTTGGTTGCAAAATACACTCTCAAACTGTGCTAGTCCCCCATTACTGACCTTTTTTCTATCTTCCATAAGTTCTGATGTCTAATGTACATCACATACCAAGATGTCTATCTGACTTACCCAAGTGACGGGCTATATTGTTTATCATTAAGGATTTTAATAACTCTTCATTGTGATTATATCACTGAGGATTTCAATTTAAAATGCTGCTTATTGATGAGGGTTTACATTTAATACCTAGCTTCTTTCAGCTACTTTTGTGGCAGCTGAAATGTTGGTTACCTGTGGAATTTTCTTGTGTGGGGCAAATCGAGCTGCAATCTCAGGAGCAAGGAAGCCTAAAGTTTGTATAAAGCCATCTGTGCCCCCCTCATCACTGGGACTATGCTGAGTACATCTCAGTTGGAGCAGAGAATCGGGCCCTGTATATAAGATATACTATGCATATAACAGCTTGTGTGTATATGCACACACAGGCACATGCATGCAGATGCTGTTTGTATGTATTGTATCAAATCAGTAAAAAACACATGCATATATTTCTATCATAATTTAAATCAGAGTAGGCATTTGGGAAACAGAACTGGGTGAAATATGGGAAATATGTCTTATAAAGAGTTAGGGCGGCTACCTTTTTGGAATCAGTGGGTATATTCTATGTGTAGTGGCTTCTAGGCAGCTTTTGTCGGATGTTTGGATTCTTTCTGGATATAAGCTGACGTTGCTCCTAAGTTATCTGTACACAACATACTGTTCCTAGGAGTATGCAGGCAATAGCTGTTTCCAAGAAAAGAATCAGAAATGAAGTTAGCCAGAAGCCTCTGCCAGTAAGAGGAAAGCAAAGGAAAGTAGTCACTCTCAATTAATATATGAGCAAAGAATTATAAGCTTATGGGCACAAGGCCACATCTAAGAATGCATTTGGGGTCGTTATATTGGCCACCTCAGGGTTACATAAACTGCCTTGAACCTTTCTCCAAAGAAGGCAGAGCATATTCTTTCCATTTTGCCTTTTTACAGGATGCATGTCTGGTTTTTGAAATGTTAAAGTTAATTTATAAACTTTCACACTAAATAGTTTTGGGTTCTTCAGAATGGACAATATTAATTTATGAACTCTGTATTGGTGGGAAATTTATGTACATAAAAATAACCAAAATGTAATGTTGTACTAACAACCTGTATAATTGTGTAGCTAAAAATATTTTTAAAATAATTTTATATACTTTTTCTACTATTAATGGTTAAAAATTATCCACATAACATACCTCCCATCTGTTAACATTTATAATGTCTGCTAATCTATAAGGTTTTTATTTTTACATGTTGAAAGAATGGAATCTGCCCACTGGTGTGGTGTGTAATTCTATACAGCTACAATTTCAGAAGGTGTTAATGGCACACAGTGCTAAATTATCTGTCTGGTCAACTCTTAATTAATATTTTCAGTATCAGTACTTGTGTTGAGGTGAGAGCTCGGTGCTCTGACAAGAGACAGTGGACAATTTTATTCACATTATGATAGAAGGTATCATATTTAATAATAATGATCAGTGGAAAAATAAATATTTTGCACAGCATTGGTGTGTTTTCTTTTTCATCACGTGAAAGCTAGGGGCACTGTTGTTGAATAAAATATTACAGCATACAGGTGTCCATATTTTTTTTAATAATATCACTTCTTAGAACCAGTGTTATCATGTTTAGAAATTAATAGTAGAGCTCTATGATTGATACTAGCAATTCAGTAATTAACCACATCAGGGTGCACTAACTGATACACTAGTTAGCTATATTAGCTGAGTCACCAAATGTAATGCACACAAAAATTCAGTAGACTCCAGGACAAGTTTGAAGACCCATAATATATCTGCTTCCTGTAACCAGAACAAATTGGGCTATAAAGATTCTCTGTTAATATTATCAACTTAACAGAAATGGGTAGACAAACTATACACATGGAAAGTAGAAAAATTAAGTCCTGAATCAAAAAGACAATGAGGCAGATCAGCTATCAAGTAGCTGATTCACAAAAGGTCTTACCATAACTGTCCTACTCTAGACATGTAAAAATGAAGTGGGATGATGTTGAGCATCACCACACCTAAGTTTCCTTGTGAATCTAGCTTAAAATGTTCAGCTGATTTGGTTGTGAATCTCTTCAGATTCCTGTGTGTGCCATTTCTCCATGATATACCCAAAGCATTATTTCTGCTCCTCTACTTAAAGCCAAGAATTGTGTTCATCTCATTGCTGCATATGCAGTTATTTTGCAGCACAGTAAATGACCAGGCCCCATATTCTTTCATTTGTATCTGATGAATCAGGAATGGATTATAATATAACCCCCATCTAATACAGATGCTACCTCAAAATAGACAGGTTCTGTGTTATGAATTTATACTGACAATATGTAGATGACAAATATGTCTTACATTACATTAACTGGTGATTAATCCCACAGTCTTCTCCAAGGACCCCAACCCTTGTTCTAATTACACAGTTTCCTTGAGTTTTAATTTGCTCTTTTAAAAATGCTTCTCACAGAAGAGATTTGTAATACAGGGTTTGGGGCTTACTTTACCATCTTGTTTTGGAAGTCCACTCCCCATTTTCCTACAGTCCACCTGAAAAGTGAGCACACCATGGCTATGTCTAAACTGGTGCGATCTTGTGCCAGAAATATGCAAATGAGGCTAAGCATGGAATATCGCTGAGCCTCATTTGCATATCTAATGAGCCACCATTTTTGCAGAAGAGGCTCTTGCACAAGAAGGAACATCTACACTGTCCCTTCTTGCGCAAGAAAAACCCTCTTGCTGATTATTTTCAGGAATAACAGCATTGTGCAAGAGGGTTTTTCTTGTGCAAGAAGGGGCAGGGTAGACACTCCTCCTTGTGCAAGAGCCTCTTCCGCAAAAATGGCAGCTCAGATATGCAAATGAGGCTCAGCAATATTCCATGCTTAGCCTCATTTGCATATTTCTGGCACAAGATCACGCCAGTTCTTTTTAAAATCACTTTTTGAAAGGATTGGATGTGACTTGAATCCTATTTGTCAACTGCATGCTGTATTCCAAAAGTGATAACTAGCCCATGGTATTTTGTTTTGCATTAAAGTTGTCCAGTAAAATTTCTTTATATATTTACTAATCCCGTGGCAGAGAATAATACTAAGCCAATGTATTGCTGCCTCGGGTGGCTGACCTTAAACATGTGAATATGCAAGGCAAGTGTCTGCAATAAATCATGTGTCAGGTCTTTCAACCTTTTTCTTTTTTCGTAAGTAAACAATATAATTTGTCTAATTTATCATGTGTTAACTTGCCTCAAACAATCTGTTACACTGTAGATCTGCATACTAATTTTAGCACTTCGGATGAGGCACAGAATTTGTTAGTGGAAAATCATATTAAGCTCAAACTGCATGAGCTACAAAATAAGACAGTTGTCTCCTCTGGAATTTTGAGTGGCTGCCATTCTGTATTTGCTTGTTGGCAGCCTCGGAACTGGTGTAAATCAGTACCAAATGGTTATCAACATTTCAAATATAGGTAGTAATAATTGAATTGGCATTTGAGCAAATTGCTATGCAAAGAAAAAAACCTCATCTTTACGGAATCCACCATTTAGGAGTTATAAATATATACTAAAAAGCACCATAACACTGCATGATTATATATTTAGTCTGAAATACATCTTGGCTACATCTAGATTGGCATGATTTTCCGGAAATGCTTTTAACAGAAAAGTTTTCCATTAAAAGCATTTTGGAACAGAGCATCTAGATTGGCATGGAAAAGCGTCTGTGCCAATCTAGACGCGCTTTTGCGCAAAAAAGCCCCGATCGCCATTTTCGCGATCGGGGCTTTTTTGCGGAAAACAAATCTGAGCTTTGCGCAAAAGGGACTTTTGCCTGAACGGGAGCAGAATAGTATTTCCGCAAGAAGCACTGATTTCTTACAGTAGGAAGTCAGTGCTTTTGCAGAAATTCAAGCGGCCAGTGTAGACAGCTGGCAAGTTTTTCTGGAAAAGCGGCTGATTTTCCAGAAAAACTGGTCAGTCTAGACACAGCCCTTCTGTAGAAGACTGCCATTATTCCCAATATATTTTTATCTAATTACAGAAGAAGATATTCCCTTGTTGCTAAGAATAACCCCCAACTTTAGTGTGCCACCAATTCCCAACTGATGTTTGTAATTTACATTTTGTTTCCATCTATTCTCTTTAATATCTATTCTGTACTGTCCTGGAGTATACTAACATTTGTTTTATTAGGATGACACTCCCTGTTAATACATACATGCCTCTGTGCTTTGAAGAGATTATAAACCAAAACCTGCAATCTTTACTTAGTCAAAACTCTCATTAAATCATGAGGCACAGGACCAAGCTACTGCCAGGTGAGCAAATACAGCTTTATATTGCTTATTGCCAACCACTATACTAGCAGGGAAGAAAGGAGTCTCATGTAGGACAATATAGGTTCAAACTTCCCTAGAAAGTTTGGCTTAAAGTACACTGGCTTTGCATATTTAAGATTGTTCAGGAGACCACTCTGATTAGCTAGACAGCATTTTTAGTGTCCCCCCAAATATGAGTACAGTTCTTTGCAAAGGCAATATGCAGGACTGGAATGATATCTGTATAATAGGGGAGTTGGCATTGTTTGGTAAATGAGGAAGAATTTTGTGGCCATCCACAATACTCTTGGGAGCAGAAAGGTATAAATGGCACAACCAGTGAAAACACTTCTGTTTCACTGCTTTAAATTGCTGGTTTTATTTTCGAAAGCATCACAAATGAAATTAATTTGGCAGTGACCTAGATAATAAAACCTGAATGTTGGGGGAACAAGTGACCTGATTATTTATGATCAGACGTGCCCAGGATTGGAACAACAAAAAATGTTGGTTTAAAGCCAGGCTGTGATGTATTTGTAGAACTTCCAGAAATCATTGCAGGTGCCAATTTGATTAGTTATTCACTTTCTCCTGCACTCAGGCTGGCTAGGGATGTAGATAAAATGAAAATGAAGTGGAATCTGGCATAAATCTCTTAGGTGAGTTTGAAATTCCCAACCTAAATTCACACTACATTTTAAAAATACATTGAAAAATATAGCTGTCCAGGAACGATGCATTGTAGAAAGGAAAATCTTAGTCCCATGCTTAGGTGCCCTAATAAAACCTTATAATTATTTTAGACTCACACTTTACATTGCTACTGAGTCCAGTCTTCAAAATTATGAACATTTAAATGCTTCCTCTTCTGCCCACTTTAAAATATAGGCTACAGATTAGAAATGGATGTACAGCTACATAGCCAAGGGTGAAAGAGTGAATATATTCTTTTTCTTAATACCTGCATTGTAAACTAAGAGCTAATAGTCTTGAGAAGGATTTACTGCCATGCCACTGCTTGGGTGAATCCAAAAACTCTTGGTTTCTGAGGCAGCATTAAGCTATTGTGCCTGAAAATACAGGTGCCATGATAAAAAGCTGCAGTGATTTAGCAGATCATTCAAAACTTCAATTAAAAATATCACTGTAATTACAGCAGCTCTGATTCACTGACTATTAAAAGAAAAATCAGAGCAGCATCACTAACAAATATTTTAAAATCAGGCATTAATGTCAGTCTTGCCATAATTTCTTACACACCATATCACTTTGAAACTTAGAATATTCAGATATAATTGCATGTGGTTATTAAGATGTTGGCATCTGAACAGATGTCAGTGATCTTAGGAAACTGAACTTGCCTTGTAGTTCTGGGCAGCTAATAGATCTATAAAGAGCTACAGCTGAGAAACAGTGGGACTGGATTCTACCCTCCTCACAGTGTAAACCTGAGGACTGTTCCCCTGGTATTAATGAAGTTACTTAGCTTTACATTGCTATGAGAGCAGAGTCTAGTCCAACTGCATTTTTTAAACTCAGATGTTGAGACAAAGTCTAAAATAGCTTTGCTGATGCCATTTCCAAGAGAGTTTAATAACAAGTAAAGGCAGAATAAGCTTGATACTGTTTGTATTTTACTACTCAAACTCCTGTTTCATGCTATGCACAACAGGGAATGGACTGGTTTTCTCCTGCTTCTTCCATATGAGAAGCTCCAGGGCTCATTAAATTTTGAAAAGTCTAAAAACTCTTGGGCTCTTATCCCACCCCATGGACTTTCATTACTTAACAGGGCTTGGATTGGTATGGGACTGCACCTGGAAGAACTGAGCAACATGCTTCTTGCTGGAACTGTGGTAAGTATCATTGGCAGCAGAGAACTGGTTCCCTGAAGTGCAGGGGATATAAACCAGCAGGGGAGGAGCTGAGAAAGCAAGAGCCTGGAATAGAGAATGGAACAAGAGTAGAGTTTTCCCTTATAATTCATGATGATTGACACTAGCCTTGTCTTAGGTACGTAGTTTGGACTACAGGGCCTTAAAGGGGCAACACGCTTCTACTGTTTTATTCTAAATTTAAATAAATTCTGTGGCTTCAAAAGCCATTGAACTTACCAGTCATCCACAGAGAGAATCATAACTAAAACTGAAACTTCTCAGTGCGTCTTCATCCTACACTGTTTTTTCTGGAAATCACATAGGGCCAGTCTTCAGAATGAAAAACAAACCAATCCACCACCAATAGGAAATGTGATTGAAGAATGGTTTCAACCATATTCAAAATTCATTCAGCTCTTGATTCAAAGGGTTAGCCATGTTAGTCTGTTTCAGCAGAAACAAAGAGGTGTCTGGTGGCACCTTTGAAGACTACACATGTAATCAGTCATAAGTAGAACCCTACCAAATTCAGTGTCTATTTTATTTAAGTTCACAGTCAGTTTAAATCATAAATGTCATGATTTCTGATGTATAACTCTGAAATTTCAGTGTTGTAGTTCTAGGAATCTTGATCCAAAAAGGAGTTGTGGAGGAAGTCTGCAAGGTTATTGTACAGGGGGTTGTAGTACTCCTTGCTTCTGTGCAGTGCTGTCTTCAGAGCTGAGTGGCCAAAGAGTGGTAGCTGTTGGCCACAGGACTTAGCTCTGATAGCATAGCTGCCGTCACAGCAGCACAGAAGTTAAGTTGGCCTGGTGTGGTATTACCACCCTTTCTTCCACACTGCTGCCTGGTGAGCTCTGCCCTTAGTCAGCAAATGCCACTTTCTGGCCACCCTGCTCTGCAGGCAGAGACATGGTATTGCCACTCTAACTTCTGCCCTGTTGCTATGGAGCGCCGCCTTCAGAGTTGGGTGCCTTGCTAACAGTCTCCACCCTTCAGCCACCCAGCTTTGTAGGTAGTACAGAAATAAGGGTGGCAATACCACAACCCCCCTACAATAACCTTACAACCTCCCATGTCCCCTCTGTTTAGGTCAGGGGCCCCCAGTTTGAGAAAAGTTCATCTCTCCTGTTCGCAGATCTGTACAAAGCACACAAAAGACCAGATTTCATGGTCCATGATGTTTTTCATGACCATTAATTTGGTAGGGCTCTAGGCACTAGCTTTCATGGACTGGAATCCACTTTGTCAGATACATGCAGTGGAGAATTCAGTTTGACTGGGATATATACATGTGCAAAGAGGGGTGTGTTACATTGCTCTTTGGAGGACCAAGGTCAATTTAGCTAACAAGGTCAATTTAGTCAGAGTATATGTGGCCAAGACCCAACAGTTGCTGAGAAGATGTGGATACCAAAAGAAGAAAAATTAGTTTTGTAGCGAGCTAGCCATTCCCAGCCTCTATTCAGACCATCTAATAATGTCATGTTTGCATATGATCAGTGAAACCACGGACCTTTAGCTCAGAGCTAGGAAAGAACTGTCCCTGGGTATTAGTAGTAATACCCTGAAACCTGTTCAAAGGACATCCATTCCCTTTTTGGAGTATGAGCAAACATCTCTTTTGGAACAGTTTTTTGGACGGATTCCCTCCTCCAAGGACTCTTAGCAAATTCTTTTCTTTCAGTAAGGTTTGTTAACGTGTGTATAATCATTGTCTCAGGACAGCTTAGCCTTCTTTGGTTTAAATTTTGTCTGTCTGCACAATCTTTTAAAACAATAGTCATGTAATATTATATTTTATAGAGAATTTTTCAAGGATGGCTCATCAGTGAATTTTTGTATGGTCTGTCATTTTTAATTGAATACCATAGGAATATCTCACAGATTAATCCAAAATTTTGTTTAGCTTATGATTTGAAGCAAACAATGTATCATCCCACTATAAAACTCTTCACATGTAAACTTCCCATATAAAACACTCTCGACATACAATGTTTTATAGCCCATTTATTTAAGTTTCTGTGTGGTATCCTAGAAAGATTATCCATATTTTGGGCCTGACTGCAAGCCAAGCAACAATGAACACCAACCATAATCAGGACTTCGTTATTCCTGCCTCCTCCATTCAGATGGTAAGACCAGCCCTTGTTAACTTTCCACATAAACCACTTCAGTAGCTTGTTCCATGTGGTCTTTTATGTGAGAAGTAAACCATAAGGCCATTTTCTCCTCATCTCAGTATTTTTAATCATTATTTCAGATAATGTGCCAACTATTATCTGAAATAATGATTAAAAATACTTTTGTAAAGGATGTCTACTTCTTAATATAAAAAGTGTACATTGCTGTGTCCTTGGTCCACCTATTGAATTCCCATCATCTGCAGAGCCCTCCTTCAATGTAAGCGGAGGAGTGACTAAAATGGGGCCAAATTAATCTAGGGGACAACTAATAAGAAAACAGGACAGGAGTGAGGTAACGGGCACAAGCAGGGAACTGAAGGGGGACTCTGAGAAGAGCCCCCCCAGACTACATACACTTCTTGATGGTGTCTAGGGAGCCAGAAGACATAGCCCAGAAGAGCTCGGCCTAGATGAATGGTTGCAGGGAGGAGCAAAGATAGGCTAAACAGTCACTGAGCACCTGCCCATACAGCATCTTCCTCCTAGTTTTATAGATGATCACTGTCAGGAAGACACTGATGAGAAGGTCTTGGGACTTTGTGGAGCAATGAACAGGGTATGCAGAAATTAGGTGTGAGGAAAAGTGCAGCAAGAACCTTAATATAAGGTTCTGGAGGAACTGGAAAAGGGCCTGGAACCTAGCACACTGCAGGTCACACTGAAGAAGGGGCACGTATCAGGGGGAGGGTGAACTGTGCCAAGTACACGCCTGTTATCACAGGTCCATGAAGGAGCTGCCAGATGATGTTCTGGTAGGCTGTGGAACCAAGGTGGAATGTATGCTAGTCCAAGGGAGCTTCTCACCCTCAGCTGGTAGCAGGAAGTCTGCCACTTGGTATCAGGGCAAGACACAAGGGTGAAGAAATGAAAAATGTGTATTTAGCATGGTTCAGAAACAAACCAGCTGCAGGTCATGCTGCCAGCTCAGGTTATGGGATAGTCCCAGGACACAGCTATATAAAATTTGTAATGTTTATATTTATTATGAAGGAGAGTTAATACCTTCTCTAGTTAATGTAGGAAGGTAGATACTGCTACAAAAATATTTTAATAGTTATTTCAGATAAAAAGCCATCTAGCCTTCGGCTCTGTGACCAATTTTAGTATACAAAGAAATCATTTAATCAACACTTCCTTATTTCTGTCGTGGGACTCATCCCATGAATGTTGCCTTCTGCATATTGGTGTTGAGTGAAATCTATCTAGACTGTAAGGACATAGCAGTGAAAATACATGTTCAATGTGAAAGATTTTGAGTCCTATATTGAATAAAGATATATTGCTGGTATAAACTGGATTGGGGGGGGGGGAGGTGAATCTATATAATTTTAAATGAAGAAGAATAAAATGTAAAGATATTTTTGTTTAAATGGATCCATCAATAAAACCTACAGTGTAGGCCACTTTGGTCAGGAATTCTGTGCTGTTAATTTCAAGGACTCTGTGTAGTATAGCATGAATAGGTACATGATCTTTACTTAAGAATTTCTTCCTTCCATTCATCAAAAAGGTTAAATTAATATCTTCTAAAATTTTCTGACTCCATTCAATAGAAGGGAAACTCTGTGGAAGTAGGGCGTAATCCAGAGCCCTCTGAATTCATTGGGTTTTTTGTTTGTTTGTTTCCCCATTGACTTCAATAGGCTTTGGCTCCTGTCCTTAATGAGGAATATATTATTTAATAAGAGCTTGAATATTCTCTATGGTATCCCTTATAGAATATCTCATGGTATGTTAACTTACAAAATTGATGTTTCTTCTCTCTTATATTTCAACTGCTGGGGCATGAGCTTGCTAGGTTTATTATCCTATTCTTACAACTGCACTTTATGCAAACTAGATTAGGCTTCTATATAACGAGAAGATTACATTTGTCTCTTAATTACAGTCACTTGATCTCGTCTTCTTGATCATTAGTCATTGCTTATTTTGTTTCCAATCCCTTCATTTCCTTTTCTGTCTCTTCTAATTTATCATTTACCTTCCTCTTCAGCTGATGTAACAGCAGTAACCCCTTACAATAATCTTTAAATGAGTCCCATACCCTCAAAGCACAGGAGGCTGAACTATGAATGCTTCATGTTTTCTCACTGTATTTACTGAAAAGCTCATAAATCCTGAATTAATTACATGTTTCTTGACATTGTGGTGCCATTCTCTTAGATAAGGGTAAAGAGTGTATAACCAAATAAATATATATATATATATAATATAACTGCTATATTTAAGTGGGACCAGTACTGGCTGCTAGAATTAAGGTAAAGAATCATCAGAGATTGTAACTTTGACTCGCCTCACATCCAAATTTTCCATTTGCCAATAACTTTTTCAAATACATTTTTTTTAAATTAAGATTTTGGAATGCCACATTCCAAATTGTGTCCACTCCCAGAGGCAAATTTATTTTGGATCGTTTCAGCCCTTCAGCCACTTTTGAATTCCACACTTATAAAACTGTATGTGCATTTATCCCAAGAAGTATGTCCTAAGCAGAAATTTTGTTATGTGTTTCTCAGGAATGATCTTAATATTTGGCTTGCTTGTGGCTCTCAGTACTATGTAAACAACACACCAAACAAAGGAATTTGAGAGTTTGGGAGATGAGCATTGAAAGGGCTTGTTTGTTTTTCAGAGTTCAGAAAGAACAGTATGCTGCTATTTTAAAATTATTACTCCTCAGAGTAATTCAAAGTAATAACTCCCCAGTGTTTCCTGGGACTCTGAGTCAAGGTAGCATGTCCACCTTAACAGGGCCTCCCTCGGACTAACATCGAGGCTTCTCCATAGTGTGGACACGCTATTTCAAAATTATTATTTTAGGCATTATTATTTCTAAATAAGTTATTGTGAAATAATTTCCTAGTGTAGACATGCCCTTAGAGGCCAATATCTCAAGGTCAGCCAGGGATGGAAATAAAAGATCTTGTCCCACAGAAAATGGGAAGAAAGGAGAAAATGATCTTTTAACGGGAATGAAACTCCTGTTTATAACCTGGGAGGGTCATGAGATGGTAGGGTTAACATTGATCAGTTGTGTCAATATTTCCCATCGTGTGACTTAGAATGGCAATGCGGGGCAGGGGAGGAGAGGGAAGAGACTATGTTTGGGGGAAAGAAGGGGAGGAGAAGCAAATGTTTCGCTGACAAGGCTTTCTGTGTCTCATCCCAACATAGTTGTTCGAAACTACTCAGAAGTTTGGAATTTTAGAAATAATCCCAGTAGGGAATGTTTAATGAGCAGAATGTAGGTGAAAAATCAAAGGGACATGTAAAAGACCATTTATTAGATTAGTAAATATATTTGTTCAAAGAAAAATGTTCGGACTCTTCTAGGTACTGCCAAACTGCATGCATTGAAAACATTAGAATTTTATATCGGAATGCAGGCCTACCCTTAAATTAACACCAATGGGTAGAGTTTCTATAAATGAGCTGTCCTCCATGTTGGCTACTTCTTGGATTAAATACACATAGATACCATTGTAGAGAAACAGTTGAAAAGAGGACTTTTATGGGGAAAGGACGGGGAAGAGAGAAAGTAGGTAACAAGGGGAGTAGATAGAGAAAATGCTGGGATATGAGCATGGACTGCCTTCCCATCCTACTTGCTCTTAAACTATAAGCCTATGTCTACACTACAAGGTTTTTGTGCAAAAAAAGTGGAGTGTCCACACCTCAAGCAGGTTTTTGCACAAGAAAAATCGACAGAAGAGGGGGCTTTTGCCAATAGAGTTATTACTCTCCCCCGAGGAATAACGCCTTTTTGCACTACAGCTCTTGCGCAAAAAGGCAGGTGTGTATGCTCTGGACGGGGGGTTGCACAAGAAACCCCTATCAGAAAAAGCACAGGTGCTCTGATGGCCATTCTGCAAATGGCCATCAGAGCTTTCTTGCGTAAGAGGGTCCATGCAGCGTGGACGCTCTCTTGTGCAAAAGTGCATTGCTTTTGCAATGCGCTTTGAGGTCTGGATGTGCTTTTGCGCAAGAAGTTTGCGCGCAAGACCTCTTAGGCAAAAGGCTTCTTGTGCAAAAACCCTGCAGTATAGACAAAGCCTAAGGGAAAATAACAAAATATATCCTGGAATTCTATGGGACAGTGGCTATCGTAGCATTCCTTGGCAAAATGGCAACTTCATCTCAAACATTTAGCACGCACACCACTGCACTGTTTATGCAGGGAAACTCTCAGGTCCAAATTTCCTCCAGTCTTCCAAGATTATCTCTGATATAGTCTAGACCTTAATTAATAGTTGTAGTGCTTGTATATAAGGACTAGTATTATTTTCCATGTTCCCTTTAAATGGTTTGGGGGAAAAAAACTACAAGTAGCTGCTTATAGAGAGATCCTGTTTTGGGGAGGCTTTTTCCTGGGAGAAGGAGAAGGTAGCATACTCATATTCTAGTCACATTCAGAGCTGCCAGTCAGAATCAGAGCTTTGTGGTGCTGGTTGCTACGTGCGCCTCCTCCCCTCCCACACGCACCCAGACAAATGCTCTCTGCTCTGAACAGCTTTCAATCCAAGGGCTGCGATGGCTTGTAGATGCCCATGGAGCTCCACTGTCTCCCTAAGCTATAGCCTGGTCCCAGATCTCTATCCAAGATAGGCAGCACAGATAAGTGCTGCCTCTCATTCAAGTTTGTAAGGAAACTACAGGCTAGTCCTCTGAATAGTTAAATTGATTTCAATTCACCCTTAACAGTCGCATGGCAGTTCTCATGAAAGTGGTACTTAACATGTGAGAGAATCTGACCCATACAATTAAACACATGGGCTACATCTACATTGGCAAGATTTTGCGCAAAACCAGTGCTTTTCCACAAAATCTTGCCACCTGTCTACAGTGGCCGCGAGCACTTGCGCAAGAATACTGACGTTCTAATGTATAAAATCAGTGCTTCTTGTGCAAATACTCTGACATTCCCGCTCAGGGATAAGTCCTCTTGCGCAACTGTTCTTGTGCAAGAGGCCAGTGTAGACAGGCAAGATCAATTTCTTGTGCAAGAAAGCCCAATGTTTAAAATGGTCATCAGAGCTTTCTTGTGCAAGAGAGCATCTACACTGGCACAGATGCTCTTGCGCAAAAGCACATCTTTTGCGCAAAGGCACATGCCAGTGTAGATTCTCTCTTACTCAAATACTCTAACGCAAAAACTCTTGCGTTAAAGAGTATTTGCGCAAAATCTTGCCAATATAGATGTAGCCATGTAGTTTTATACTTTCCCATCTACAAGAAATTCATACTTTTAGGGGTCTTCACATAACTTGCTCATTAACTTTAAAGGAGATGCTCTAGCGGATCCAGATAAGGATCAAGGGAAAAATACTGCCAAGTGAGCAGAAATAATTTGAAATGTAAGCAAAGGTTAGATTTCAATCCCAAATGGTATCATATTTTAATTTAAAAAGCTTAGCTAGATGAACTTTAGAGAATTTTCAAATATTCCCTGTTAGCTATAACCAGAGGAAAAATAAAACCCTAGCTTTTTTCTCTTTTCATAATAGACACAGAGTCCTTTTCTCATGTTTTGCTCTGCCAATTCCTCAGTTTTCAACATTTCAGCACTAAGTAGGAAACTTTGCTTAGCCTGCACTAAAATGTGGAGGCTCATACTCTGCTCTCAGCTGCACCCCTGTGAATTTGAAGTAATTTCATCCATGTGTGGACAAAGCAAAATCTGGCTCAAGCTATAAAATATGGTACAACATTTAAATCTTATGAAACAAACAGGGTGACAAAAAAAGGAAGGCTGAAGGTAGCACCAGAGAAAACAGTAGGTATGCCAATTTCTCCCTTGAAAATCTTCCGTGTTTCAGATGGCTTGGCATAATTGATTGTTTTACTCTGTGAAATCCTCAAATAATCACTTTCATGTCTTAGAAAAGTTCCTTCTTTTCTAGTGTTGAGTCACAATTTGTTCTCTGGTCTGTTCCTGGGCAGGTGCAGTTACAGACCACACTTTACTTTGAGTAGATTGTAAAGTCATAAACCAACACATTTGGGGACTGAACTGAAACAATAAGAGCTCAGAAGATAAATTCCTTAAAGAGTTTGCTACTTCTTATAATCTTACTTAACTGCTATAAAAGAATTCAACATACAATTGAAACCTTTTTATGAGAAGGGAAAAGACCAAAAGCTTATAAAACAAAAGGTGGCTTAAGGCTCCTAAACACAAAAGAATTATTTTATATTGCAAATGGGTTTCAGAACTGGCTCTCTTTCTTGTATCTATTGAGTCTCTGCTTCTATCTGGATCCAGTTAGAAGAACTACCAAAAAAACATACCTATCCATTCCAGTTCTGCCTAGATGAACCAGTGCTAAATTACTTAACCCAAAGTTAAAGTATTGTAACTATTTGGGGAAGAGCATTAGCTGCTCAATGTTGTACCAGAAGTAACCCATTATGTTTCAATCTGGAACAATGCTCAAATTAATTATTTGAGAATGGGAATGGGAACAGCTGTTTTATCGTTTGCATTTTATAAACATTATATAAACAGTAATATACTAAGCCACACAAGAAAGCAAGGATCATAGAATCATAAGAGATCAAAAGGGCCATCTAGTCCAGTCACCTGCCAAAATGCAAGATTTGTTGGGTCTAAACTATCCAAGACAGATGGCTATCCTGCCTCCATTTGAAAACCTATAGAGAAGGGGCTTCCAGGACCACCATAGGCGCACTGTTCCATTGTCCTACTATTCCATTATCCTATTTTCCTGAGATTTAATCTAAATCTGCCATGTTGTAGTTTGAACCCATTGCCTCTTGGCCTCCCCCATGTCACAAGAGACAACTTTTCTCCATTTCTTATTATGGCAGCCTTTCAAGTATTTAAAGACCAGTATCTCATCTTTTCCAAACTAACCATAACCCATTTCTCCAGCCTTTGCTCACACAGCTTGGATTTCATCCCTTTGATCATCTTTGTTGCTTATCTCTGGATCCTTTCCAGGTTTGCTACATCCTTTCTATACCTTAGTGACCAAAATGGGACACACTGCTCCAGCTGAGATCTGAGTAGAACTATACTAGCACTGGCCATGATTTGTACATGATGATACTGTTAATGTAATCTAAAATTGCTTTTTTTTGGTCACAGCATTACATTATGGACGCATGTTGACGTTGTGATCTACCTCAACTCCCAGATCCTTCTCAGCAGTGCTACTGCCAAGCTAGTTATCCCCCAATTCTGTATTGGTGCATTTGGTTTTTCTTCCCTAAGTGTAGATATTATATCTGTCCTTGTTGAATTTCATTTTGTCATCTACATCCCAGGTCTCCAATTTATCAAAATCCCTCTGAATTTTAGCTCTATCCTCCAAAGTGTTTGCAACAACTTAGTTTTGTGTTGTCTGCAAATTTGATCAGTATGCTCTCTATTGCTATACCTAGGTCATTAATAAAGGTGACCGAACCCAGAACAGTTCTCTGTGGAACCTCATTTGAGACTTCCATCCAATCTGACATCATTCCATTAATAGCTACTCTTTGTTTGCAATTGTTTAACCAATTATGTATCCACTTAATGGTTATTCCTCCAAGCCTGCCATTTCTCCAGCTTATTTATCAAAATACAACATGGGACTGTGTCAAAAGCCTTGTTAAAGGCTGGGTCTCTTATGTCCACTGCATTCCCTTTATCCACCAAACCAGTTAATTTGTCAAAGGAGGAAATCGGACTGCTTAGGCATGATTTGTTCCTGGTAAATCCATACTGGTTGCTAGTGATTGCCACTTCATCCTTCAGGTATTCACAAATAGAATATTTCATAGATTGCTGTAGTAGATTCCCAGGTATCAAAATCAGGCTGACTGATCTATAGTTCCCCAGCTCCTCCCTCTTCCACTTTCTAAAGATGTGTACTATGCCAACCCTTCTCCAGTTTTCCGAGACCTCGCGTCATCCATAAGTTTGAAAGCATTATTGCTAGAGGAGTCAAGATTTCTTCATGCATTTTTTCAGTACCCTGAGGTGAATGACATCAGGTTCCACTCGCTTGAATTCATCCAAACTAGTCAGAAGATCTATTCTGTGTCCTTTACTTATATTGACCTGCATCGCTGCCCCTTTATTGTCTATGGCAAATTTGCTACTCATCTGGTCAATCTTATTTTTTTGTGGGAAGACTGAAGAAAAGCAGGCATTGAGCAGCTCTGCCTTCCTATCATCTTCTGTTACCAACTCTTCTCCACTGAGCAACGGACCCACAGCATCCCCGATCCTTCTTTATTTTTTTTTGTCTGACAGTTGTAGAAACCATTCTTGGTGTGTGTAACATTTCTTGCTAGTTGTAACTCATTCTTTGCCTTGGCCTTCCTGATTTTGTCCCTACACATTCACATGGGTATTCCTTTGGCAACCAGATCCTCCTTCCATTACCTATATGTATCTCTTTTGCTTTTTAGATAGGTGAAAAGCTCCTTATGCAGCCCCCTTAGCCTCCTACTGCTCTTAGCTTTCAGGAACTGCCACCCCTCTTTGACACATTTGCTTTCTAATTTGTCTTTCTCCTATTTCTCTGAATTGATTGAAATCTGCCTTTCTGAAAGTCCAGTGTTCTTGTTTTGCAGTTTTCATGTCCTCCTTTTCTTGGGATATTGAATTCTATCAGCTCGTGATCACTTTCTCCTATGAGGACACATGAAAATCAGCTTTTAATGGGATCCATTTGGTATATTGGACTATGGCCGTCCTTCTCCAAATACCAATCTAAGACTCTCTTCTCCAGTGATGTGCAGACTCTTCTACGGTGAAACATACACAGAAACTCTATTCAGCTTTCCAGATAGGAAGTACAAGTGAACCAAATGCCAAATGAAGTGATGGGAGATTTTAGGAAAGTATACTATAATGACGCAGATTGGAACTTAGTCAGAACATCTGGTTAACAGCCCTGTTATTGCAAGAGGGACATGGGAATTTAAATGAAGGCAGGATCCTGCTATCATCGACTTGATCACAAGTGGACTGAGTTGTGGGAGAAAAAGCAAGCTTTTAGGGCTAGATCCACAAAAGAATTTAGGTGCTTAACCGCCACTTTAGGCACACAAGTAAGTCCAAAAGTTAGATCTTCAACATGCTTTCTCAGCTGCCATCTAACTCTCTACTTGTCTTGGGACAGAGATTTGAATACAGATCACCTGGGAGGCATGAGACCTTAGTTCAAGTCTCTGCTTCTTATTTTGCAGAGTATGGCTTAAAACCTGTCTCATCTACCTCTGGGATGAATACTCTAACCGCTGGCCTGTAGAGTATTCTGGGATGAGTCTCTCACAATCACTCTGGTTGAAGCTCTTGCACATGTACAACGTAGTTAAATATTCATTGGACCAGTAAGGCAGTGTGACTCAATAGCCTGGTGGCTAACACTCTTCCCTGGCTACCCCAGGGTCCACTCTCTGCTTCAATGACTGTTTAAGATACTTAAGGATATAATGCAAAGTAAATAATGAAGAGGCCAGATCTGTTAGAGAGCAATCAGAATCAAAGGATTACCTGTATGCAATCAGACAATATTGTTTCAATACAGCCAAACAGAAGGCCATCTATCTAGGAACAGAGACTGTAAGGCATACTTAGAGTGTGGGGGCCTCCATCCTGGACATTGACTTAGGCTTCATGGTGGCTGATCAGGTGAATGAGATCTCCCAGAGCAATACAGTGGCAGGAAGGGCTACAGCAGTCATTGGAAGTGTAAACAGAATACTACTGAGTAGGACTGAGGAGAGTATTTTAGCTTTTTATTTGGCACTGGTGAGACCATAGTTGGAACACTATGTCCAATTCCGCTGTCCACAATTCAAGAAGGATATTGGTAACTTGAAGAGGGGAATCAGAGAAGAGCCACGAGAAGGACTGAAAAATACTCAAAAAGTGTAGTCCATTTATCTCAACAACAAGTAGATGAAAGGTGATGTAATCAATCTAAAGTACTTACATTGGTAACAAAGATTTGATAATAGACTCTTCAGTTTAGCAGGCAAAGACATAACACAGTCCAATACTTGAAACTGATGCTAGACAAATTTGAACTAGAAATAAGGAATGCATTTTTAAAGAGCGTGGCTAATTAACCATTGGAATAATTTACCAAAGGTTGGGGCATTCTCAATCACTAGAAATCTTTGAATCCAGTTTGGACATTTCTCTGAAAGAGATGTTAGAACTCAAACAGAAATTATTTTGGGAAAATCTAATGGCCTGTGTTATGCAGTCGGCCAAACTAGATGATCACATCTGGTCCCTGCTGGCCTTATAGTCTATGAACTCCTATCATTAGGTTTCAGAGTTATACCCACTGAGATGAACAAGGCAATTCACATAATTCTTAGAGCAACTGATTATATCGCTGCAGACTCAAGAGGAGACACTGCAACATTACATATTTTAAAGTCCCTCTCTATAAGTAGGAAGAAAAGAAAATAATAGTAAAGGTGCTAGGTGCGTATTTTAAGAAACTCCCATTATTGGGTACTTTCTGTTCAGTATCAGTTAGAGCCTCATTGAAAGAGAGCTTGATAAAAATGAATAGAAATTAGTATGTTTCAACATGGTGATCTCAGACGTACAAAGATACCATTAACCAATAATATTTCACGTTTGTTATACTTATATGTGAGCCTTTGTCATGCATACATACGTATGCTTTTAGTGTGAATTAATGTGTGTGTCTTTCATGTCTCCCAAAATACAACTGCTCTACTATCCAAAGCTTAACATTTGTCTTTTTGCTGTCTGCATAAGTATTTATAAATCATG
This sequence comes from Pelodiscus sinensis, assembly GCF_049634645.1. Taxonomy (NCBI): domain Eukaryota; kingdom Metazoa; phylum Chordata; order Testudines; family Trionychidae; genus Pelodiscus; species Pelodiscus sinensis. The sequence goes on along the minus strand of NC_134715.1, from coordinate 56,591,324 downwards.
GAAAAAATAGCAAGATTCTTGCTTAAGATCTAGTTTTCTTTATTTGATGTAAGCTTGCCAATTTGCCAGATGGTTCTTTTAAAAAAATTTGTTAACTGTCCTAGGCATTTTTTTAATGAAATATTTTTCTAACTAACCAGGCATCTTTTTTTATTTTTCCCTGGATATTTGTAAAGCTTCCAAAAATATTGTGAATTCACCCAAGTTATGACCAAAGTTAATGTAGGCAGCGTTTCATTGACTGCACCGGCACATAGGTGTGTGCACCAATGAAATGATATGAGTATCTAGCACCCATCAACTTCATAGCAAGTGGCTTCAAAACTAATAGCAATTCTAACAAACAGAAATTATGGGCATGTCTACTCTAGGAAATTTTGAAATAACTATCGAAATAACTATTTTAAAATAGTGTGTCCACATTACAAGGAAGCCTCAAAATTAGTCAAAGGCAGACTCCCATAGAGTACATCTAAAGCTACATCCCTTTTTTGATAAAGGGATGTAAAATTAGACATACCGAAATTGTAATTTAAGCTGGGATTAGAATTTCCCACGCTTCATTTACATAATGGCAGCCATGGCTTTTTTTTCTAAAAGCCACTTTTCAGAAGAAAAAAAAAATGCAGTCAAGACATGGATCATTTGACAGAAATGCCCCATTTTGAAAGATCCTGTAACCCTCAAAAAATGAGAGTTACAGGATCTTTCAAAGCGGGGCATTTCTGTCGAACGATTCCCATCTCGACAGCATTTTTTTTCTGAACAGCAGCTTTTCGAAAAATAGCTGCAGCTGCCATTATGTAAATTAAGCATGGGAAATTCAAATCCCGGCTTCATTTACAATTCAATACATCTAATTTACATCCCTTTATCAAAAAAGGGATGTAGTTTAGATGTACCCTTAATGTGGATGCTCTACCTCTACTTAGAGCCCCAGGAACATTGGGGAGTAGTTACTTTGAATGACTCTGAGGCATAATTATTTTAAATAAACAGTGGAGCATTCACACTACCGCTGTTTTGAATTAAGCGTAATTCCTCATGGAAAGCAGGAGTAGTTATTCTGAAATAACCAGCCCATTACTTCTAAATAACAGGCTTGAGGGTGTAGATACTCCACTTGTTATTTCGAAATAAGGGGAGTTATTTTGAAATAATTCCCTTGTGTAGACCAAAGCTATGTTAGGGTACATCTACACTGCAACACTATTTCAGGATAACTAGCGCCATTTCGAAAAAACTTTGTCTACACAGCAGGCAGTTATTTTGAAACAGTATCAAAATACTGTCAAGCTGGACAACTTCTTACTCCGACTCCTGTAGCTCTCATTATACGAGGAATAAGGGAAGTCAGAGGAAGAGTGCTCTATTTCGAAATAAGTGTTGTGTAGACACTCTTTATTTCAAAATAAGCTATTTTGAAATAAGATACGCAATTGACGTAGCTCAGTTTGCATAGTTTATTTCAAGTTAAGCCCTGCGGTGTAAGCACACCCTTACATGATTTCATTAACTTAATTATATGGCTTGTGTTTTTGCCCAATGCTTATTTATACTAAATGGCACAAAAATCATGTACCCTTTCACAGAGCTACAAAACTTGCTTAAATAGGGGGTTAGTTCCACAAATACACACAGAGAGTAGCTTTGTTCATGTAAGAGGTCCTTTACTGGTTCATCACAGTAGGATTAGCTACATGTCAGTAACTTTGCTCATGTAAGAGTTTGCTGCATCAAGCCTTGATTGTGTTTCTTGCATCATTCTAGTCATACAGTGACCTTTTCTTGCTGGGTATCTCTGTTTATATTTGTGGCAAATAACTGGAATGTGCATTAATAAAAGCAGTTATGGATTCATGTTAATCAGACCCCCTAGATGGGAACGCTCTGCAATACTGTGGCAAGAAGGACCAATATTGTAATGTTCCATTGACAAGAAGACAAGCAAAATTATTAGACTATCACACAAGAGCAGGGGTCTCCAAACTACGGCCCGGGGGCCGGATGCGGCCCGCGAGGCCCTCTCATCCGGCCCGTGGAGACCTTTTTGGATTCAAAGGCAGAAGAAGTGAGATTGTTTCAAAACCCATTTGAAGCAGATGTGGCCAGTTGCCCAGATGAACTGCAGCTGGAAGTCATTGAGTTGCAAGCAAATGACCTCCTTAGGGACAAGTTCAAAATAGGACTGGTGGGTTTTTACCAGTTTTTGCCCAAGGAAGACTTTCATAATGTCAAAACTTTTGCATCAAGGTACCTTTCAATCTTTGGAACAACATACCTGTGTGAACAAACATTTTCAAGAATGAAATACGTGAAGAACAATTTGAGAACAAACTTGTCCGATGATAATCTCAGGTCACTGTTGATGTTAGGGACAACAAATCTAAAGCCAGAAATGTCTGCTATTTTGGCATCCAGGAAACAATTTCACCATTCACACTAATACAGGTGTTCATGTGTAGTGTATGAATGTGTTATTAAATAATAACTGAATAAAATAATATTAAATAAATAATTAAAAACAACATCCATGTTTTGATTGTTTTTTATTTGGACCTCAAGTGTGTAGTCGGCCCCCGAACTGCTGTTTGATAGTTAATGCGGCCCTCGGGCTGAAAAGTTTGGAGACCCCTGCACAAGAGCATGATGAGGCCCCACCAGAGAACAGCATTTGCTCTTGAACACTTTATTTCCATAAGAAGTACTAATTCACATGAAGGCCTAGAGAAGAGCTGTCAAGCTGATCTTGATCCTGGAGGGTATTTTCTATGAGGATAAATTGAAGCATTTAAAACCACCATTTTAAAAGTGTGATTAAAGTTAGGCACCTAATCAGTATTTCAGTAGCTAAAGGAAAGAGGTCTGATTCTCAAAGGTCCTGAGCACTACCTTGAGTTGAATGGGAGTTGAAAAGTCTCTGAAGTTTTGCTTTGTGTTAGATTCAGTTAGCCTGGAGTTTGACTATGTAAGTGTATGACTATTTGACAGGCTACAGAGTGCAGCTACCTACCTTCTCCATGGTTTAGACCTTCATCAGCTCATTGAACCTGTGCTTAAGTCCTTCAGCTGGTTCCTAGTCCTAGTTTCCAATGAAAGTTTTAGGCTTTAGTTCTAATCTTCAGAGCAACTAATGGATCAAGCCCCAGTTACATTAAAGACTGATTTTTCAGACTGAAACAGTGAAGATCACAGAACTCGGTGACTTTCAGAGGAAATGAGATGAATACCAAGGCTGACTGGCTAAATAATGGAAAACCTTTAAAAACAATGAATAGTCTTGCAGCACCTTAGGGTATGTCTAGACTGCATTTTAAAATCGAAATAAGATATGCAATTTGCACTACACATCTTATTTCGATTTGATTTCAAAATAGGCTATTTCTAAATTTGGCGTGTCTACATGGCACCAAATTTCAAAATAAAGCACTATTTCGAGACATCCCTTATTCCTCGTGGAACGAGGTTTACAGGGATGCTGAAATAGCACGCCCATTATTTCAAAAATTATTTTGAAACAGTGGACGTGGGGTTTCACGAGGCATAAGGGATCGGTCAGCAAAGGTTTCCCCAACTGACAGATCCGCTTCTAGACTGTCGCGCTATGCTGGATCAGCTGATCATCAGCACAGCGCGGTGGCCATGTTTATTCTAATGAAGCGGGGATTATTTAAATCCTCGCTTCATGGACTATGCCGGGTAAACTAGTTTACATGGCTCCGTCGATGAAGCCATGTAGTCTAGACACATCCTTGGGTACTACACAAGGAGAAAGTAGAAAGGTTAAGAGTTACCACAATAAGTTCATGTGTGGGGCTTTTTGTTTTTGTTTCTGTTTCGTGATTCACACATCTCCTCCCTTGCTCCCCTCTAGCTCTGTTGGGGAGGAGTTACAGCAGCTCTGGCAACGATGCCATTTATTTCCTCAGCTGCACTTAGCTGCCTCCTCCATGCCTTCCATGTTGACTTGTTCACAGACAGGAGTATCCAGACAGCAGTGTTTCTGCTGAACCTACCCCTAATAGCATGAGCAAATGAGTGGAATGTCCTTACTTCCCCTTAGTCAGTGACCAAAATAACCTTCACTGTAACTTACAATAGCTCCCAGGGTTACCTAAGTTATGGCAGCCTCCCTGGTGCTGCCTGTGTGCAGCTTCACAATGTAGAGTGCCCCTGGGATTTCCATAGCGCACTGTGGTTTCACCACCAACATGCCCTTTGCTGTCACCAGCATCTCCACTGCATCAGGTCTTGCAAGGGCAATTGGTAGGGAGCTGCACAGGAAAGCCAAGGGTTGTCTAACAGTGTCTGCCCCAGGGGGTGGGCTTATATAGCTTCTGTATGTTCCTACTATGCCATATAAGGTTTGCAGGTATAGGGAGAATCCCTCCATGTGCCTCGTCTGTTCAGAACCAGGCACATTTTTGGTGCTACCTAACTAGCAATTTGTATCAATTGTTAGATGAGAAAATGGTACAGGAATTGCATTCACTTACATTTTCACACATAAATACTATTGGAATAGCTGGGATGAAAAATGTCCTGCCAACTTCAGGGCTGACTGTCAAGACGCAGGGCACAGACCCTGAACTGGTTGTGTTTTCTGTAATTAGATTTCACCAACCAGATATCAAGTGTGAGCTCCTCAAACAATATCGCAAGCCAAACATGGAGTCACAGATAGTCTTCTTGGGCACGTGAGTCTATCTTGCCGCCCACAGAAGCGGGCCTTTGGGATAGATGGCCCCTTATATAAAAAAGGCATAATATTCAGGTTAGTTCTAAAGGATCACTCACTCACCCCAAGTCAATTGCACCTCAGATCTCAAATCAAAGCCAACACTTGTAGCCAATCCTATAATAAATTAACCACAGATAAATTACCTAGGGAAATAAATGAGTTATTTTCCAGAAAAAGCAGATAACATACACAAATGAAGCAAAAATGCAGGACAATGTAGCACTTTAAAGACTAACAAGATGGTTTATTAGATGATGAGCTTTCGTGGGCCAGACCCACTTCCTCAGATCAAATAGTGATCACTATTTGATCTGAGGAAGTGGGTCTGGCCCACGAAAGCTCATCATCTAATAAACCATCTTGTTAGTCTTTAAAGTGCTACATTGTCCTGCATTTTGCTTCAGCTACCCCAGACTAACACGGCTACATTTCTATCACTATACACAAAAGAGGCAGTCTTAGGTTTCAAAACGTAACAGATGCTGCTGTAATATGCAAGCTCTATATGTTCTTATGGGCTCACACACACACAAAAGCTTTGCGATCCATTCCTTATGCTTTGAAATATTGCCCTTAAATTGCAAACAGCATAGTGTTAATTTTTCTTAACAAGGCTTATTTTCTAGCTGTGTATTTGTCAATGTTCAGTGAGGCCTGGGGGCCTTGGCATGAGCTGTCTCCTGGTTTGCCAGCATCACAATGTGTCTATTGTCTTCATAGTTTTCTTTCTCTAAGTGGTGAAATATCTAAATCTAAATAAATCAGGAGGAAGCATCCTGGTCTTCAGTTCAGTCAGAAAGTTCTCATTCTTATTTCTCAGACAAAATTTCTACCCTGAATAGTATTCACTGGCCTTGGAAGGAATCTGAACCCCTGGCAATAACAGCAAATTTAGGGAGCTAGGAATAATACACCTGCCAGTAGAGATGGATGCCATAAAGTGAACATCCTGTGGGCTAATATGTTACCACTCGTAAGATATGTCTATACTGCATGCTTATTTCAAAATAAGCTATTCCAGAATAGTTATTCCGAAATAGCTTATTTCGAAATAGCATGTCTACGCTGCAGGGAATCCTCAAAATTAGTCTGAGGCAGGCTTCCCTAATGTAGATGTGCTAGCTCAATTTAGAGCCCCAGGAGGCACTGGGGAGGAATAACTTAGAATGATCCTGGTGAGGGTTTTTTTCGAAATAGCAGCAATGAAGTGTTTACACATGCCTTATTTCAAAACAGCTATTTTGGAATAGGCGTTATTCCTCATAGAATGAGGTTTACAGATTTTGGAATAAGCTGTCCATTATTCCAAAGTTATTTTGAAATTATGGAATGGCTGTGTAGGCACTCATTGTTATTTTGAAATAGTGCAGTGTAGGCGCACCCTTAGAGTCTCTTTCTTTTACTGATATTTAAGTAAAACAAATATGTTTTCTATTCTTTATATTTCTGGCTTTATTTACTTCTCATCATTTGCTCTTCTCTTTTCCCTTTTTTTCCAATCTGTTCTCAGTTCTCTCTTGTTTCTTTGAATGCACCCTCCCATCCCCTCTCTCCTTCCTAAGCTCAATAGTTACGCTTTAATACACCTTTTTTTTTTTTTTAATGCTAGCTTCATCATCTCTCAGTTTACTTCTTATGGAACATTTTTATAGTCCTTTACTTTTCTTGCTCTCACTTTACTAATATAATTTCTATCTTGGATCAGCTAGTACTTCACTCTCTGCCCTTTTTAAGGATTTATTATTTGTATTGCAGTAGTGACTGGATGCACTAGCCAAATTTGGTGTCCTATTGTTCCAGATACCCCACAGGTGTAAAGAAAACACCCCTGACTCAGGGAACTTGCAGTCAGAGTTACACTCTCAGAGCACATGTACACTACCCCGAAGATCAAAGCACTAGAGGTCGATCTTCTGGCATTTGATGTAGTGAGTATACTATAGCTCCGTAAATCAAATGGTGAAGACAGCTCTGGCCGGCACCAGTATTCCTGCACCTCACGAGAAGTAAGGGAAGCTGATGGGAGTGTTTGCTCCCATCGGCCACCTGCTGTGTGTGGACTGCACAGAAACACAATGTAAGATATGTCGACTCCAACTATGTAATTTACATAGCTAGAGTTAAGTATCTTACTTCAGCCTTCCAATGTAGTGTACATCAGGCCTTGGTCTACAATAGAAAAGGGCTGGCAAGGAAAACAAAACCGAAGTGACTGGTCAGAAGCCACACAAAGGCTCAGTCACAAAGCCAGGAATAGCACCCAGATAACCCAATCCAGTGTCTACATATTCACGACACTCCCTCATTTGATTTTCCTTCCTTCCTTGGCTCCTGCTTCTCTTAATTATGTGGTAAAAATAATATAACATAATATTTCTTTTCCTGCCTTACCCTAAGAACTTTGATTATACTTTTTTTATACTTGAGAAGGTTCCAAAGACGATGAGGTGCCAATAAACTAACTTCTTGGTGTCTGATAGCACAATTCAGTTTAGTCTGTGTCCTTCAGACACCTTCAGATCTTGGGCCTGGATATGGAGAAGCACATCTTCAAAGAGAGCTCATCACCTAAACTAAATTGATGCAGATGGTTTTTAAAAGTATTTGTTTTTAAATAAAACTTAAATAGCAAGTATGGGCTACAATCTGTTGTCTACCATTTTCCTTACATCAATCACTCTCCTCAGCCAAGGCTTGAAAAACAAACAACACAAAAAATTAATCTGATCTCTCTCATATTTTCCATAGTCATTGTTAATTAACAGTAAGAAAGGTGGAGTCTGTGCCAGCCATAAACCCTTCAAATAGCAAAATCAAGTTACTCCCTGTTAGTGAGACACTTCAGGAAAGTCAGAAGTATGAAGAAAAATAAGTCTTCAGTGTTACTGAAAATAAACTCAGGGTTTTGAGACAATGAAAACATTTTATTCACTGAAATAAAACAGAATGTAAGCGGCCTGTTTCTAATTCATGCTGTCCATGAAATTGAAGCAATGTATTCATCTTGATTTTTCATGCTCATTGTCCCTATTAAAAATGATCTACATCAATTGCTCAATATTCACGTTAGTTGTTTACTTTTAAGTTTGTACAGGACTACAGATTAAATGGGAACATTGAAACATCATGCTATAACACAGGTCTGGAAAGGTCTGTTTTTCTCACTGAGCATAGTATAGTTTCCTTGACATTGAGACAGGGTTGTGTTTCAAACCTCCTTTTGGTCACAAAATTTCATATTAATGGAAATGAGTGTGGCCTAGCAGCTGGAGTCAGTAATAAACAAGTGCTGGGCCCCCAGCTCAGGAACTGAGCAGATGGATAGAGGGATCCACACCCTCCCTACTCCACCAAGTCCCAGCCCAGGGCCCTATCAGCAGTTGCAAAGTCCATTGCTCTCTCAGTTGGGAATCCCACCACAAGACTCTGAGAGTCATAGGCCACAATATCCCACCCTGGGCTACTTCCTACTAGTCTCCATTGGCCTCTTCCCAGGGTCCTGCCTCCATATCTGCTGCTAAGGCATTGGTGTCTTGCCAGCAGGTTTCCAGGGCCGGTTCTTCTGGTGGTTCACCTGCAGGAGCTCAGACAATGCCTCCTTCCTCCTCAACAGCCCACCCAGACTGAGCCTCTCTCCAGGATTTTATACCTGGGCTGCAGTCTGGGTATGCTGACAGGGCCACAGGACCAGAGCTTCTTCAGCCAGGTGAGCCTGGTCAAACCCAGCTTTCCCAGTGCCGGGCTGGTACTGTCTCAGTGTACAATAACTCATAAAAGAAAATGATACAGTGAGAGGAACCCTACGTGCCCTGATTCAATCAACAGAAATAAATCTCCAAGCTAGTAAGAAGTAAATGCAAGGTGCTGAGTACCTCTGGGAAGTGATAGACCTTATGTGTGCATCTCCACTGCACCGTTCTTTCAAGATAACTTGCGTTATTTCAGAATAACAATGTGACTGTCTACACAGTCATTCCATTATTTCGAAAAAATGGACAGCTTATTCTGATATCTGTAAACCTCATTCTACAAGGAATAACACCTATTCGGAAATAGTTATTTCAAAATAAGGTATGTGTAGATGCTCCACTGCTGCTGTTTCAAAATAGAATGGCCCTGGTGTGGGGCTAAATTATTCCTCCCCAGTGCCTTATGGGGCTCAAAATTGAGATAGCAGGTCTACATTATGGAAGCCTGCCTCTGACTCATTTTGAGTTTTCCCTGCAGTGTGGATGCTCTATTTCGAAATAACCTATATCGGAATAACTGTTCCAGAATAGCTTATTTCAAAATAGCCATGTAGTGTAGACATACCCTATAAGACAGGAATCAAACATACCTTACAGGACTGACTCTTCAATGTGGACAGAAGCAGCATAACCGTGGAAAGACTGCATGGAGTGTGGCTGTCTGCAGAAGGTGAAAAGGCCAGTACCTGAATTGTGGGCATTGCTATTTTTATCTTTTCAAGGGGCTAACAAAAGAGCATTGTAATTTCTGTCCTGGAATCCGACTTATCACTGCTCACACAATAACAGGATAATGGCACACAAAAATTAGGACTTGAAGATGTATCTGTACCTTTTCTTGCATTTCAAAGTGTCCTAATAACAATGGACTTGACTCAAAAGCACCCTACTTGAAAACATCGATCCTAGACTTATAGTACGGGATGAATATCTGTACTTTCTGCTTATTCTTAATTTTCCTAAGAATAGGCATGTCAAAATGTTAATTCTTGTGACAGAAATATGAAGCAAAACCTCAGGCTGAGGTCTTTTGTAAGAGAATCTTTCAGGTTATTCGTTTACTGGTTTATCTGATTTTACCTGTATATTGTCCCAACTTTGTTTATTCCCATATAGGAGACTAGAGAGACTGAGTTCTCACTTGTTCAGAAGTTAATGGTTGTGTCTCTCCAATACGTTCCAGAGAATAATGTATTAGGTGCTCGAGATCTCTGTTATTTTGATAATATATTTATAAATGGGAATAACACAGAGGAACACATTAAGGATTTGGGGAAAGATTGCAGAAGTAGATATTTAGAGTTTTAAAAGTCTCTAAGTAAGTAATTTTAACAAAGAGAAATGAAGGGCGAGGGCAGAACTGTCCCTTGTCCTTAAAGGAGACTATGTGCAAAAGTTCTGATGTAAGAGTCTCTGAGACCCTCCTGGCAAAGGTAATTGCTGCCAGAGAAACCACCTTCCAGGGAAGTTACCACAGGGGCATGATGCCAAGGGCTTGAAGGAGGCCTGTTATGTAGAACATGGCTGCCATGTTGTCTTGTAAGTACTGTCATGTCCTTGTTTGCAATGTGGAGCAAGAACACTTGATACATTTCATGGAACACTCTGAGCTCTTGGATATTTACATGTAATGAGAGCTCTTTTGGAGATCACAGACCCAAAGTCCTGAAGTGCCCTAGTTAAGCTGCTTTCCCCTCCTCCCCCAGTATCTAAGAGTAGGGATGTTGAGTGCTGGAGCCTGGCAAAGGGAGCATCTGAGCCCCCTAACCGAGGGTCTCTACACCAGTTGAAGAAAGCAAGGACTGAGTGGGTACCGTAAGCACCAAGTCCAAAGGCTGGCAGAACCGTTGCACGCAGTCTCCTTTAAGGACAAGGGCCAGTTCTGCCCTCACCCTGCATCTCTCCCAAAGGTAATTGTGCAATTTCCTGTAATCAGCCTAATTTCCTGCCAGTTTTCTTCCTGAAACTGCACTCATATAGGAAGAAGCAGCACCTCAATACATTGGATGTTAGGCATGTCCTAGCATTCTATGGAGAAAGCCAAAACCATTCCATAGCTCTAAGGAGCTCTTTGTGGTGATAGCAGATGGAATGGAAGGACTATCCATTTTTGCTCAGCAAATGTCATCCAGGGTTACATTGTGCATTCGCAAGCATTCTGTCTACTGCATGAGGACACAGGCTTCCTCAGTGACATTTCTGGCTCCAAAACCAATCCAGGACACTTGCAGAGAAGCAACCTAGTTGTTGGCACATACATTTTCTTCCCCCTATGCCATCATCCAGCAAGGTAGTGATTATGCTGTTTTTGTAATCCACATATCCATGGACTCTGAGCTCACTTACTTAACCTTTTTTTCTCTCTTCCCCCAACAGGCTATAAAACTCCATGGTTTTCTGCATAGAACAACCAGGGCCTGGATTAGATAGCAAGGGGAGCTTACTAAGACAAGCTGGGCCTTGAGCAGATTTCAAGGGTCCCAATGAGTCTAATGCTAGCCCTGTTTGGAGTACCCCTGAAACCTGCTCATGGCCCATTGGAGAGGCCTCAAACCTATAGATCAAAAGTGTTGTTCTACAGAATGGCTTTGGAGTCACCTAAGATAGAATGCAAGCACTCAAAGAATAGAAAACAGTTACCAAGCTTTCTGTATCTGTTCTTCTTTAAGATGCTCATTCTCATTCCATGACCCACGCTTCTACCACACTGTTGTTGCTGGCTTTAGAGAGTGCAGAATTGACCAGACCCTCTATGCTTCTTCATAAGCACACAGCACCAGAGGGCGCTAGCGCCAACTTGATAGGTACCACTTAAGGGAAAGTTTCTGGAGATTGTACATAAGGCATGCACACACCTTACATCATAGGAGTTAAAGAAAGACATTAGGCCCAGCTAGCTCTACCCTGCTTTACCTGTAGCCAATGCCAGGCCTGGAGGGAGAAAAAAAGGAAGGAACCTGGCTCAATTTGGGGTAGACTAGCAAGGAGACGGAAGCCTGGTTCAGCACAAACTAGAAGCTATCTAAGCAGCAGCCAGAGAAGCAAGGAAGCCCCACCCCCACCTGTTTGGGAAAAGGGGAAAACTATTGAGACGCCCCAGCTAAGGGCAATATGATCTCTTGGAGCCATGCTCCAAACTTAGGGACCTGGATAAAGAGTAGTTCAGAGTTCCTGGGTCAGGAACACAAGCGGGATGGGGGGGACAGTGCCCCCCTTTTGCCTGGTTACTCAGCAGCCTAACCACTAGGCTACACAGCTGCTAGAGACCCAGCCCTAATAGAATAATGAAAGGCTCTTTAGCTCCTCTCAAAGGAAATTTGAGCCTTCTAATTAAAATATGAAAGTCTAATATGTAAACTGATATAACACATAATTATTGTTACTCAGCTCATAAATAAAAAGTTCCACCATGTAAGCTGAATAGCAACAAATTGCCAACCCTTTAGCTTCTGGAAAGCGAGCTTTCATTGTTCTCTGAATCACATTTGATATTCTGATAGTGGGAACTACAGGTGATGATCTGTCATTTCTGTAAGTTCTTAGTGAACCTTCCTTTCAAATACTAGTATAGGATTCCACTTAAGATCTACAGGAAGGGAGCTTTGCTTACACAGGGGATGAAAACTCTTCAAGATCAAGGCTATAAACTCAATAATTCAGCAAACACTTACATTTTTCTTTAGCAACGTCCAATTTTGTGTCAGTCAGCTTAGACACTGAATATTTCAAGTAAACTACAGATGTTGAGTGAATAATCAGATCTATATACAAATCAGGTTTGCAAGAACTAGCTCTGTTTAAATAAGCCTTGTGTTATGTTGTGATATAGGAAAATGTATGCTTGAGATGAACATTTTAGTGCCAGATGGCAAATATTTGAGCATGGAATCTCACCTTTGAATAAAAAAAGAACAGCTGAGCACAGGAACCCAACTTTGACTAACAAAATAAATGAATTTAAGGATTCATGAAAGGATAATTCATAGCTGTGTTCATTAATAGATACAAATGCACCAATTACACTGTCAAAGGTAAACTCTATAATAAATTACAGCTGAGGAGAAGGCAGTAATGTGAGGAACACAGCCACATAAAAGATCAAGACACAGCACCAAGGCAGCCAGCACAATTGTTGGAAGAGTTTGCCAAAGAGCTAGACGCTGCTGAAGGAAAAAGTTAGCCTCAGTACATTGGCATCTGGAACCTGTGACTGCCATCCAAAAAAGAAGTGACTGGTGCAGTGGAATTGGGTAACTGCACTCCAGCAGCCTACCACAAGTCTGCTGTGGCTTTGTCATTAAAAAAAATTAAGTGTTTTTAATTTTTTAAAAAAATCATTCTTTGAATGTACATGAAAATATGAGGTTGCAGGGCAGGCAGGAAAGAATGCAGGATTATCCTGATAAAAGGAATAATGACCTTCAAATATATAGAAATTTTTTTTGTGTTTCTGAGTATTTGTTTCTGTGCTAACTCTGTGCCCATTTCACAAAGAATTATACACTCCATTTGCTTGAGATTCCAATGTATATTACTTGGAAAAAAAGCAATTTCTGAGCACAGCCCATGTTTTTACAATTATATTCTTTTTTTGTCAGATGTAAGTGATCACCCCCTCTTGCGTTCCCCAGGGTGGGGCCATAGCTCAAACAATGGGGGTGGAGTTGCCAATAAAGATAAATTACCAGCTCTAATGCTGAAAATGTGCTTATTCATAAAGGAAATTTACAAAAATGAGGCAATGTTATCTCAGATTTTTCAGAGAACTTTCATGGGTTGATCTTCCTCTGATATACAGTGTTATAGCACTAGTAACACTATACTTATGGTCACGATGGAGAAGTCTTCCTATTTTCCTTAGTTTATAGTCCACCACAACAAAATTATGAAAATACTTGTTCTGAACTCATAAGTGAATTTTTAAAAATCTTTGAACAAACTCCATTTAAGCATTTTTGAATTATCCAGACAAGGGGAAAAATTCCATATATTTTTTGCAGATGAGTGGCTAAAAGATGGTTTGGATTTAGATCATCAAATTAAGCAAGTATATTGTTCCCAGTGAGGAATATATGAATTGCTAAATTAAATCATTTTATGCAATCAAGAAGTTATTGAATAACAATAACAACGCATGTACATAATATAATTTTTTAATGATATATAGGAGGATCTTCATGTACGCTGTAGGTATCTAAAACTCAGCTTTTACTTCCCAAGTAGGTGCAAAGTCAATAGGACAAAGCGTTTTGACATCAAAGTCAATGTGGTTAATCACATGCTTATAGTTATGCAAGTGCCTAAATGCTTTATTGTGTGGATCATATCCACTGCACTACAAAAGCATGAAAGAGATTAGTTAAAGATCCAGGGCAAATATCATTTAACACAGACTTTCTGGACTTCTTTCTGGCCCTCAATGTTATTTCTCTTTTTTGATACCAAACAAGACTGCACATTCTATAAACAAGATGACAAATCACATCCAAACAATAAGCAGGTATAGAGGAAAAGAAAACAAATTTACAGTGCAAAAGTCTCTACTTCAAAGAACATTATCTGAACCACAGTGTTAGAATTTCTGAGTTTATATAGAAAATGCTACAAGAACTGATTTATTTATTAGAAACAACTGCCTGTGATAAATGGTAGATACAATATTTGTTAAAGCTGACATTTTAGCTTTTAGTCACTGCTTAAAATGAGTATAAAGTTAAAATAAAGACATGGTGAGTATATTAAAAGATGTCTTCAAAGGAACAAGCTCAAACTGATGGTTATTATAATGATAACAACAAAGACTCTGTTTTAAGAAAATTCTTAAGTACTTTCCTGAATAGGGACAGACTTAAGACAGTGCATAACTTTAAGCAGTTTAAGTCCTTGTGTGCTTAAGTGCTTTCTGAAGTTAAAGCCAGAATTACAGATTATTTTATCCATTATGATTTATGTTTATAAGAAACCTATTTTCTGTCTCAAAAAATTCTACTAATCTGTCATAAGACATGAACAACTCAACTCCACAGTTAAGGTATCAAATCATATTTTTTGTAATAATCATAATTTCTTCTCTCTTTGCCCGCAGTCCATCAACAACCTTTAAAATGTCATTTTCAATTTCAAAGTCAAATCTTTGGCTGGAAGACAGTGTTTTGTCCAAATTTGATGTGATCTGGACAAATATTTTAAAATATTTATCACTGATAAAATAGGAGTTAAATAATCAGATTTTGAATTTTTTTTTCTGGTCATATCTTATAACAAGAATGGCCTGCACTTTTACTCAGGAGAGAGCTGGAGTGTATTAAAAAGAACCTGGTGCATCACACCAATTCTAAGATGGGGTAAGAGATATTCAAGAAGTTATTCACTTGAAAATTAGAAATGTCAGAAGACACACTTTTAAAAGCACTATGGAATTGTTAATGCCCAAAGTTTACATTTAAAAAAAATGTAAATCTCTAGCTCTTTTACATGTGGATACGTTTTTCACGATGGAAAATGATTGCTAGAAAATCTCTGTGTGTCATTTGCTTACAAAAGTAATTAGGAAAAATAATTGCTGTCTTCCACCCTTTAATTCCTTTATCTAATATCATGCTTCTCTGTGGACCTTTTTTGAGGTCTAAAACTGCTGCAGTGTCTCTTAGTAATTTCACCGGAAACATGGGCCCAACGAAGACTTTATTCTTGGCCCCATACCAAGGGCTGCACCTGGTCCTGTGGACTTCAGAAGATTGGTATGAAGACAAAACTGGAATGGTGGGAAATAATCAAGGAACGGAGCACACAAGGTTGAAAGGAGGTGGAGAACTGACTCAGAGTCCACCTGAGGAACAAAGAACTGTTCCGAATTCCTAATCCCACAGGGTTCCCTATTCCCCCCTTCTCCCTGGCTCTTGGTGTCCTACAGAGATCCTGGTTCTCCAGCTCCACCAGGTTTCTAATGGCTGTTTATTGAATGCTACAATATTCTTGTAAGTATTTTTTAACTCTTAAGTTACTGATATGTTCTCTCAACCTAAACGGAATTTAGCTTTAATAAAGAATGAACAGCTGGAATAAAGATGAAGAAAAATTGTTTTCAGCCTTATAGTGAAGAAAAGACACATTATATACTCAATATATAACAAGAAACCAGACTAAGTGTATTTAAAATTACATGTGGAAACCTCCCTTGGTAGCAAAACAAGTAAAGGAAATCAGATATCAATGAGTGTCCAGGCACTCATCTTTAAAACTGACTGAATGGCAAATCATACAACACAAGCCTCTTTCTAAGTTCACTTTTGTCTGCTGGCAAAGACTCAGTAAATGGAAATTGTCAAAACCAAATAAAAAACAATCTAATTATTTAATAGTGCAACCACTTTAATAAATGGCAAAAGACTCAGTACAGGCTACTTTAACTAAGTGAGTCATGCATCTCCATCTGGGCATTGAAGAATGCACTTCTCCAGCACCAGAAAATGATTCCTGTCAATAGTAAGATGGTACTTAAGCACTAAACTCAGAGGTGGGTTAGGTTACTAGTACAATTAATCATTCCAAGAGATTTGTCAGATTTGTTTTCCCAAAACCCACAATCCTAAAATAAATCCAAAAGCAATGAATCAGTTTTTACTTCTGTTTCTATCTGATGCTTCTAATTTTCATCATTCAGGGCTGGATTAAGACATAGACCATTGAAACCTGTACCTTGGATCCTAGTCATACCATTGTTACAATTCTAGCTTTCCTTTAAAAAAATGAATTTCTAGTCTTTGTGATTGTGAAGAAAAGTTTTAAAATGTGACTGGAGTGTACTCAATACAGAAAGGTACATCTGAGTATACAGACAGCCTAGAGCAATAGATCTTAAAAAAAAGAGGAACTTCCCCATTCCTGTTGTTTCCAAGACCTGCTGCTCCAGGTCTGCTGCATCAAGACCACCCAGATAGAATGCTGCATGTGGTAGAATACCACCATAGCTAGCCTGGGTCACCCATCTTCACAGATACACCTTTGGCTGCTTGGGCACGTACTGTAGCCCTTACTGTAGCCTCTCCCTTTCTTGGAGGGGCACAAGGAAAGAAAACAGGGGAAAAAGAAAGAGGTCTCATGCGGCACCCCTACCTCTGAGAGGGTAGGACAGTCCCCTCCCACTACAACTCCAGTTGGAGGCAGGATTATGGCAAAAGGGTGGGGCCACAGGGGATTCCTAAATTACTAATATGACCCCTCTCCATTTATTGTGTTGGCTTCTGTGTGGACCAGTCACTCTACCCTTAAGTGACTGCAGTCCTGTGTACCTAAGAATACAGGGACTGCTCCTTCCATGTACTTCTTCAGGAGATAGGCTTCCCCACTTCTAGCTCCAGCTGCCCCATGGAGAATGCCCTGTTCAGAGGCAGTAGCAAGCCATGCTCACTGGAGATATGTAGCAGAGGGCATGTTACCCACCAGGCCAGGCAGCTCTGGGAGGAATTCCACCTCTGACACAGACTTCTTTGTAGAGCTCCTTCTGAGCTAGTGCACCTCCTCAACTCCCCTTACCACTAGTTCAGTGCTATCTCATAATACAGTTCAAGGTGCCTAGTTCTACTAACCCCAACAGTGATGTAGCTGCCCTTCAAAAAATTTCAGTGTAGGCATATTGTAGTAAATGCACTTTAGCCACCAGCACAATGTCCTGGTGTAAGTTTGAAGGAACTCCATATAATAGATTGAGAATACATTTCACCCTTTTGAACCTCCTCCTCCCTTTAGCCTTCACAAGTTTTTTACTAATCCCTCAAACCTACACAGCTCATCTTGAGTGATTTTCTGCTTTAAATTTTAAAGGATGTTTAAAATAGTCTGTAAATTTAGGGGCCCAGTCTTCATCTCTGTCATGTTGAATGTTATAGTCCAATAAAAGTTAATGGGATATCTGGAGGGAGTAATTCCTACTCAACATAAGGGATGCAGAATCTGGGCCTTAACAAATAATGGCATTAATATATAGAGATGGAGTAAACTGATAGACTAAGGTCTTTTGTTACTATTTTCAGCACAGTTTTATTTGTAACCCATTTATCATGTTTGGCACATAGCACAAAAGTCTGCAGCTGCACTAATTTTCTAAATGTTTTTGGTTTTTGTTGATGGAAGAGCGCCTAAAGCGAGAGCTGGGCTCTGACAAAGAAAGAATACCTTCCTTAACAGTTATTTTGTACTATGTCTGAAATAACTTGCATAACTCATTGTTTTTCTTTATTGACTCCAAGTAAGGAAGTATGTTATCTAATGTTTTATGAAGTAATACACACATGCTATTAATATGAGGAGCAACAGCATGAGTGGGTTGGGCTTTTTTTTTAATTTTGGGGAAACTTTATCAGTTTTCACCCCTGGAGTGTTTGAAAGGTGAGTAACTAAAAACAACTCTAATAGTTTATTGGGTATACATTTTTACCCTACCATACACCCATTTTTGGTAGCATTTAATAGTGGATGTCTGAAAACGAAGGGCATTTAAAAGATTCAGTAGTGGTAGATTACAAACCCTTTTTTCTAAACATGCCATTACAATTTCCCATTATATTGTTGCAGTGGACTGAACATCTCAGCATACCAAATCCTAAATCCATAAAAGCAGAAAATTAAACGTGGCTCCAGTGGTTTTGGAGTTTGACCAACAAGTTATCTTTATTAATGCATTCAGGGAAAAAGTCATTTTATTACATTATTTTCTTAATGATAAAGGCAGTAATGGAATCTCAACAGAACACACTAAAGGAATCTCAGTTTGCTGGCAATCAGGTCATATTTGTGTATGTATTTGGTACAGGGTTAAGACTTGGCACTATCTAACTTACTGATTTCTGTCTTTAAAAAACAGCAGATTTTTTTGCTTCATTTCTGTACTTGCTAGTTGACATTTTCTTGGCTTTAAATGAAATTTTGACACATAAATCCCACATGTCAAATGATATTGTAAAACAAGCATCCAAGTGTCAGCACATAGCCCAATAGTCTGGGGAGTACAGAATAGAATAAGGAACACCTTTCTGGAGTCTTTCATCTACCTCCAGCCATCTGCAAGTAATTGGAAACCAGTTTCAAATGAAGCTAGGTTATTTGGCCTACTAATGCACATAAAGCCAGAGCATAAGGTGGACTTCATCATAGCTTTTACTGACTTACTAATGAGTAGACAAAGGTTTTATTTATTTATTTTTACCTGATGGACCATGCATACAGAAATGTTCAGAATTTTTTTCAGAATGTTATAAATTCCATATCAAATAAACTAGTTATTTGGTGACACCACCATAATTTGGTTGGTTGACTTTGTGGAAGTCACAGAGCCTCACAGACCAACAAATTATTTTTATGAATGCAGTCAGAGATAAAAGCTCATTTTAGTATATTATTTTTGCAGTCAAAGACAGTAATGACATTTCAACCAAGCACACCAAACTAATTTCACTTTGCTGATAGTCAAATTTGGTTTCAATTCAATTTTTTGGATATTGGATTAGATCTGAGTTTCAGATAAAATGTGTGGATACTCAAGGTTCAGAAAACCAAGATTCATCTGTATTTTTGGAGGCAGTAAACAACCTATAGGGCCTTGTTTTAGGACAGCTCCCCCCATCACAAAGGACTGGTGCAGCCATGATAATGAACTAATTTCTGCTTGAGTGAACATATTGTTTCATTTCTGCCATGTGGTAATTGATTTATGAATCAGTCATGCAGAACTCAATAAGCTTCTCATCTGATGTCAATCTTATCAATTTGCAAGAACAGCATGAGCTGGGAAATAGCTCTTGTTTATGAATTTAGCTCAGAAGGTCATTTCAGTTCTTAAACATTGGAAAAACAGCAGTTGCTTTATCTTTGTAAGTAATACAGCCCTTTATTTCAGAACACCAGTGATTCCCAAATGTTTAAGAAATACAAGCCCCGAGTCTTCTCTCAGTTATATCAATGTAAGTTAGGAGTAATGCACACATACAGGGCCTGGATTCTCTAGTTTGCACCTTGTGTAGTCATTTGCATCTTTGCAAAATGGGTACAAAATAGGAGTAAAAATACTATGGGGATAGAATGACAGTGCTTTACACCCACTTACCACAAGGGTACAAGAGTGGACAATGAGGCCAGTGCAAGACTAATGTACCTCAGAGGACAATCAGACCCACCACCTCAAAGAGTGCGCTTGCTCTTCATTTTATTTAAAATATCCTGGAAATATGTCTGTTTCTTATAAACATTAAAAACAGGTGCAAAATGTTAATTTCACAAATTTCTGTGGTAATGGCAGAGTTCAATACTGGGGAAATGGAAGGACAGAAAAGAGCACCAAATATAGAAAAGTAAGAGTACTGAAAGTTAAAGCATGTAATTTAATGTTGCAATTTATTTCATGAATTGTCCATTATCAGAACATACACCCGTCCCCATGCATGTGTGAGTGTATATCTTCCACTTGGTTGCCTTCACACTTAGACTAATTTATTTTTAACAAACACATTACCTGATATACTGTATTGGATATTCTTAATATAATCTATATTTTAATGTAATTGAATCACCCAAATTGAGGGGGAAATTGGTACTAACCAAATAACACCTTTTTAAAACCCAGATTTTTTTTGTGGTAAAAATCAATAAAAACCCCAAATGAAAAGTGCTAACTATAGACAGTCTGGGGAAAAACAATTATGAAATGGTGCTACTGGAACTCAAAAGGTACTGATAACTAAATAAGGATCCTTTTGCTCCAGTCAGTGGTAGCTAGAAATCATGACCATCTGTATATGGCTTGTTGGCTTGTGTCAAAGAAGTGGCTGATATAAGGTCTCATTCCATTTCTTAATGGACAGGAATTCACACCATTAGCAAAATGGCATCTTAGTTGCCATCTCATCCAAGGGACCATACACTAGACTGGCACAGAGACTGATCTGTCTGGAAGTAGTGCTTTGTGGTCATCTTCACCCCCCCCCCCCCGCCCCCCGCCCACAAGTAGTCTCTCCTGTGGTAGAACAGTAGTGTGTAAAGGAGGAGCTTGAATTATCAGTGATGTTCCTACTATGTGGACAGAGATGCTGTCACTCTCTCAAGATAGTGAGACTGTCCCATTTTCCTCAAAATATAAGAAAAATTCCTCCAAGTCCAAGAAATAGAATTTATGGAGCATGTCTTGTCACTTGTCCCTACTTCAGAGTTATGCTGCTAACATAACACCTGGATTCACAAATTATTTTAAAGTGCAACTTTTAAATACACCGGGTGGATCCTCAGGACACCAGACCACTACTTGATGCAGACCTCAGTGGAGACAGGAACAAAGATGGGCTTTTTGCTTTCTGATTCTGGGGCTTGCCAAGAGCTGCTTTGGTTAGGCAGCGGTTCATTCCAATAAACAGGCAGCCAACAAAGTGCAAATATGTTCCAGTTGTATGCGCTGCATTGAGGGGACTGGCAGAGGATTGCATCATGCCATCAGTGCTGGGTCTGTGTTAAGGGATTCTCATATGTTCAGAAATCCTTAGGTAGGCAGCCAAGATGCTTCTGTAGCACCCTGCACCAGTGGAATGATGTGAAGTGGTCATAGTGAAGCCCCAAGGTTTGGCCCATTTTGTCATAATTATTTCATAAGAGTGGGGTAGGTACGTGAAGGGTTAGTGGATAGAGCAAAGCCTTGGACTGCTTTAATTTTGGCTGAGTCAGTAACTCACTGCAGTGTATTCATATAAACCCACTTACACAAATGGGTGAAAAAGCTGGGACTTGTTGAAAACCACATGCTGTATTTCAATGCAGCTGGGCAAATGAATCACATGCAGAAAATGAGTAATCTAGACAAATATATTCCATTAGCTAAGTTGGTAAATATGTAACAAAGTCTTTGTACATATCCAGCCTCTGTCTAGATACACACTTTTATTGAAATGAATTACCATCTACAGAGATCAGCAAGACAATTGTATGGCAACTATAGTGTAAAGGAATGGAATGGTGTCCCTTTAAATAATTTGTGAGCTCTCTAGTGGCACTCACTGTATTCTGTAGTTTAGAAGTGTAACAAACCCAAACAGAACAACAGGGTGCATACGTACCTAGGCACTGCATGCTGTGTCTATTGAGTAAGCATGTTTATTTTGACCTCACCATTCTGATGTGGTTTCTTCATATTACTCTAGTTATATTTCAAAGGCAAAAGACAAAACAGCAAATTTATAAAACTGTTTAAAATGGATATTGATTTTGAGAAGCATGAAATAATTAGGCTAGTCTGAAATCAATGGTGCTTCTAAGAATGAGGTCTATTCATGTAAGGATCTTCAGGATCCCAAACAACTGGGTCTTATTCTCTCGTCTATTTGGTTTGACACTAATGTAATTCCCTTGACTTCAGTGGTATTATTCCAATTAATGCCTGTATAATAGGAAGTGGGAAATTAGAATTTTATTAAAATTAAAATAAAAAAATGTTTATTAAAATGTAGAATTAGTGACCTGAAGAAGAGCTCTGTGTAAGCTCGAAAGCTTGTCTCTCTCACTAACAGAAGTTGGTTCAATAAAGGATATTATCACACACCCAGCTTGTGTTTCAGCTAGAATTCAACCTAGTTATTAAAATCAGTGGGAGTTTGGTCTCCTATGGGTCTGGCCCTTAGTTTTTAAATACTTTAATGCAAAGAACTTGGGCTGTATTCTAGGTATGTATCACCTACTTTGTGCTTTTCTGGCAGTACACAGGATGGCAAATAGTTTACCCAGTTACCTGGGAATTCCCCAAAGAAAGAAGAACCCTGGGGATAATCCCTGAATTTGTGTTGCCAGCATGATACTAAATGTGGCTAAAAGAGCCATTTCAATCCTTGCATGTATAAACTGGGAAAGTTGCATAGAAATAGGAAGGTTACTACAATTACGTATGGTATTTATTAAATCATTACTGCAATAGTGTGTCCAGTTCTGTCCAAACATTTCCAGAAGGATGTTGAAAAATTGCTAGAAAAAAGCAACAAGAATGATTTGAGATCTGGAAGTGTAAGACTAAAGAAGGCCAATCTATGTAATCAATCCAAGAGACTGTTAAGGAGATGACTTGATGGGTGGTCTATAATTACCTAGTTGGGGAGTAGATTTGGGATAATAGACTGATTTGTAATCTAGCACAGGGTTTCTCAGCCTGTAAATCAGGACCAAAAATTGGGTTGTCAGGATGGTTCAAAGGGCCACGTGGCAGTTCCCATCACTCTAGGGTTTGCCGACCTACTGTATGCATGGCAGCCCTGGAGTCCTAGCCCGGCCCTCATCATGACAGCAAGGCCGATTTGAGTGGGTGACACTGCAATTCCATGAGCCAAGTCACCACTCCGCTCACAAACTTTTGTTCCAATTGGGGAGGGGGTAGAGCCAAACCTGGGCAGCACGGGAAGCCCAGAGGTTGTAATGTCCAGAGCAGACACACAAGCCGACAGACAGACCCATGGCGCAGGAGCCAGGATTGTGGGGTGAGTTCCAAGCAGGACCCAAACCTTCTGGCGTGGGCACAAGAGCCCCAGGGCAGGGCCTTAACCACAGTGGAGAAAGCGGGACAGCAGCCCAGAGCACAAATGTCAGGAGGCTAAGGCATATCAGGTTGTGCCATTTTAGCCCTTTGATTCACCTCAGTGGGCCACCCAGCCTGTCTAGTTTTGGGGGCAGGGAGGAAGAGGGGCAGCCAAAAAAATCTGGGGGGTTATGTCAATCCCTGCATTCTTCCCCCATCTCATCTCATGCTTGCTCACTAGAGTGCTAAAATGCCTAGTGACAGCTCTGCCCCCCCAGACTACTTACTGGGTCTTGACAGGCCAATGCAAAAATTAGTTCATGTAACCCCCTGGCCTATATTATACCAGAAGTCAGATTAGATTATCATAATGGTCACTTCTGGGCTTAAGAACTATAGCCATATGTATTCTTATCATGCAGGAGATCGATCTTCTGACATTCAATTTAATGGGTCTCATTAAGACCCACTAAGTCAAACACCAATGCCAGCGCCGGTACTCCTGGCAGTCACAAGGAGTAAGGGAAACCAACCAGAGTGTTTGCTCCCATTGGCCTTCCTCTGTGAAGGTGGCACCAAACTCATCTTAAGGTAAGCCGACTCCAGCTATGTAAAATACCTTAACCCAGTGGTCACCAATCAGATGATCAGGATCTACCAGTAGATCTTGGAGTCTCTGACAGGTGATCCTGACTGGTTTGGCCTGCAAGCTATCAAGCACTGGCACTTCAGTTGCCCCTCCACCCACTGTCATGCTGCTCCTGCCCTCTGCCTTGCCCTCCTGGAAGCCTCCTGCTCGCTGTACAGAGTGTGGGAGGACACTGATGTCTCACTCCTGAACCCTATTTCCACAGAGAGAAAGGGATGGAGGGAGCTTGGCAATGAAAATCTCTGTCATTCTCACACACACACACAATTCTTCACTCTCATCTCTTGACCCAGCACATACGTGGGGGTGGGGGTTAGTTCTTTTACCTCTTGCAAAGGGGGTTATTTTAGGTTTTTGACTGGTCTGTGAATTTCATAATTTTCATTTCTCTCTTATGCTTAAATGTAATTCTTTGAGTAGCGAGTTCTAAAATGCCTGACCTGACATGACTGGAGTCATTATCTCTATGGTTATTGCTGCTCCTGGAAGTGGCTGGCATGGCCCTTCAGCCCCTGAGATTGGCAGAGCAGGGGGTCTCCACATGCTGTCCTTGCCTGAAGATACCACTCCTGCAGCTCCCATTCATCAATAATGGGTAACTGTGGCCAGTAGAATCTGTGGGCTCAGTGCCTGTGGATGAAGGGTAGCACATGGTGCCATGGAGCAATCGCTGTACATGCCAGCTGCTTTCAGAAATGGGGCAGGGCCAGAGTAAGCCTGACTTAACCCCGCTGCTCCACCACCTAGAAGCTGTCTCAGTTAGACAGTGAGCAGCCAGAACCTCCATCCTGAACCTCCTCCTGCACTCAACCCTCCTGCCTCAGATGTGAGTCCCTCTACATCCACACTCCTTCTCAGAACTCCCTCTCCCCCACCCCCACATCTCTGGGACCTCAATCCCCTGCCCTGGGCTAAGCCCAGAGACCTTCCCACACTCCACACCCCTTAGCCTAAGATATGAGCATGTATCCCAGTCCCCTATCCCAGCCTGATGAAAGTGAGTGAGGATGACGAAGGACGGGAGGGTGGAGTGAGCAGGGTGAGGCCTTGAGAAAGGGGTAGAGCAGGGGTGGGACCTCAAAGAAAAGGCAGGAAAGAAGTGGGACAATGGTATTTAGGTATGAGAGAGATCTTATATTGCACTTAAATTGAAAAAGTTATTTCGTGGATAAAAAGGTTGGAGACCACTGTCTTAACTCAACCTTCCAGGTCTAATGTAAACCTGGCGTATGTTTCCTTCACAGTGCCATGTATACCTAACTAGCAATAATTATAATAGTAAAGTTTGTGATTTGGAGATTTGACAGAAAAATCTCTCCCCTTTCTGGCCTGCTTTTAAATACTTTAATGTAGTTAAATCCCCACATTTCTTAAAACTATTACATTAAAGTTTCCTTGCCTTAGCTTTCCTAGTACTTATCCTCAAATCTGATTTCAGAGCCATTAAAACTTAGTTAAATTAAAAAATAATTAATAATGACTTTGCTTTGTGCCTCTTCCATGCACCTTAGATCTTGATCTGCCAATATATAGCACAATGCAGTGCATTTCCCATTGTTTAATGGTGCCATTTAAAATATGGCAAAATAGATGTTCCTGTGAAAGTTCATGTAAATACCTAAACATACAATGTGGGTTGTTTTATGAGTTACTTTATTTAGCACACAGTGCTTGTTAATCCAGAATAAAGGGCCACATTTATTCTTAGTGTAATTCCACTGAAATCCACGCAGTTATGTTAAAGAGGAATTTGATCCAACATATTTATTTTCATGAAATTACAATTGACAATTATGGTACATCTGAATCCCGGGTCTCTGATGAACTTTTCCATTGTGAGTCATCTAGAAACAGATCATATCACAAAAATATTTTTAAACATATTGTAGGGCTTGAAATTTAAGACCTTCTGGTCAAAGTCTTTCTTGGTGTAAATAGCTCCAATAATGTCTATGGACTTATACCAGCTAGAAATCTGGCCTAACTTTTGTGCACAAACTGGGAAATTGTGTTTGGCACTAAAAGAGTATGTTGCTTTTTGATAGCTCTAAGAGGGAAATTTCATTACTCCCCACTAAGAGTATATGGGCTACTCACATTGCATGCAATTCTTCTAGTGCATAAATTGTATACTAGAAACAATATTGATTTTATATGTAGGCACAATCAACAAACCATACTAAGCACTTAAAACAATGTATTAATACTGGCAATTATCAACATGACAAAGCCAATTCTTCTTTGAGTGCTTGCTCATCTCTATTCCAATTGAGGTATGTGCACCATGGGCACAGCAGACAGAAAGTTTTTACCCCATCTGCTACCTTTTGGGTTGACTGTGGAAACCCTGGATTGGTGCTGGCGTGATGCCCTATATCCCAACAGCCCCTCAAGTCCCTTCTTATCCGTGACAACTGTTAGAACTTGAGGCACTTGCAAAGCAAGAGAGCCACAACTCCCTAGCACTTTCAGCTCTTTGTTAGATTAGCAGTTAAGATTAGTGTTAGAGAGTTAGCAGCAGGATGTGAAGGGGGGTTCCCTTCCCAGCCCGTGTTCTCTTCGGGGCCTGGGGCATGTCAGACTCTCAGGACTTCAAACCCTGTAGGTGTTCCCTTAAATCTATGCCTACGAATGAACCCCACAACCAGTACACTCCAGCCCCACTCCTGTGGAGCCCCGATGGCAGCAGCACAGGGTGCCAGAAGGGAGCTGGTCCACGAGGGGATCTAGTTTAAAAACCAGCTCACCTAGTGGATTGGCTGCCTCTGATACAGAGCAGCAGCACAGTGGCAGGATCCGCTGCCCAGGGGTGGGGAGGTAGAAATCAGAGCTCCCGGACCCAGCGCAAGCCAGAACTGAGCTGGACTGTCTGCCTGCCTGGCTCTTAATACGCTTTAAATGCAATGGGGGGTAGGTCCCAGACCCGGCGCAAGCCAGGACTGAGCCAGGCTGCTGGCCAGCCTGCTAAAGTTTTACTGAGGGAGGGGGAGGAGAACGCGTGTAGTCTATAGCATTAACCTATACGCTTTTGCTTATCGGTTAATTGATGAATCAACTTTAGCAAGGCTTTTGATACGGTCTCCCACAATATTCTTGCCAGCAAGTTAAGGGATTGTGGATTGGATAAATGGACGGTAAGATGGATAGAAAGATGGCTAGAAGGCCGGGCCCAGCGGGTAGCGATCATTGGCTCGATGTCAGGATGGCGGTCGGTTTCTAGCGGAGTGCCCCAAGGTTCGGTTCTAGGACCGGTTTTGTTCAATATCTTTATTAATGACCTGGATGAGGGGATGGATTGCACCCTCAGCAAGTTTGAGGATGACACTAAGCTGGGGGGAGAGGTAGATATGCTTAAGGGCAGAGATAGGGTACAGAATGACTTAGACAAATTGGAGGATTGGGACACAAGAAATCTGATGAGGTTCAACAAGGACAAGTGTAGAGTCCTGCACTTGGGACGGAAGAATCCCAAGCATAGTTACAAGCTGGGGACCAACCGGTTAAGTAGTAGTTCTGCAGAAAAGGACCTGGGGGTTACAGTGGATGAGAAGCTAGATGTGAGTCAACAGTGTGCCCTTGTAGCCAAGAAGGCTAATGGCATATTAGGTTGCATTAAGAGGAGCATTGCCAGCAGATCCAGAGATGTCATCATTCCCCTTTATTCGGCTTTGGTGAGGCCTCATCTGGAGTATTGTGTCCAATTCTGGGCCCCCCACTACAAAAAGGATGTGGACGCATTGGAGAGGGTCCAGCGGAGGGCAACCAAAATGATTAGGGGGCTGGAGCATATGACTTATGAGGAGAGGCTGAGGGACTTGGGTCTGTTTAGTCTGCAGAAGCGGAGAGTGAGGGGGGATTTGATAGCAGCCTTCAACTTCCTAAAAGGAGGTTCCAAAGAGGATGGAGAGAGGCTGTTCTCAGTAGTGACAGATGGCAGAACAAGGACCAATGGTCTCAAGTTGTGGTGGGAGAGGTCCAGGTTGGATATTAGGAAAAACTATTTCACTAGGAGGGTGGTGAAGCACTGGAATGGGTTACCTAGGGAAGTAGTGGAGTCTCCATCCCTAGTGGTGTTTAAGTCTCAGCTTGACCAAAGCCCTGGCTGGGTTGATTTAGTTGGAATTGGTCCTGTCTAGAGCAGGGGGCTGGACTTGATGACTGTCTGAGGTCTCTTCCAGTTCTATGATTCTATGAACTATACTATTACATGCCACTGTACATAATCTTCGGTGCCTGGGAAAGGCCACCACACTGACAAATGCAAGATCTGCAAGGCCTTTAAACCACATACAAGAAAGAAGTGGGACTTTTGCTGAAAGCAGCTGCTTGTGGAATCTGCTCTGCGACCTCAGATGCAAGATCTAGCACCGAATACTTTGGTGTGGAGCGCACCTCCTTTGGTTCTGGGACCAGCACCGAAAAAGGGGACCTACTGGCACCTTTGTTCCCCTGCAAAGTCCAACTGGCACCACTCTCATTCCCCAGCATGGCCTTCCAAAGTGGCCAAGTCTTCAGTGTCAGCACACCCAGCACTACTGGCCCCTTCCACACCTCTGAAGCTGGCGGCCCCTCAAGGTTCCCAGACTCACAGCACTGACCTGGAATGCCACACGCTCCTGGACTTGGGTGCCATGGAATAGCTTCCTCAGGATTTCAGAGGCAAGTGCTTCTACTCTCATTATTTCCTTGTTCCCAAAGCAAAGCAGGGCTTTCAACCTGTCCTTGACCTTCGGGAGCGCCACAAATTTGTGATCAGCCATAAATTTTGGATGGCCACCTTGGACTCCATCAGTTCTTCACTGAATCTGGTGAATTGGTATGCCACCCTCAACTTAAAGGATTTTTTTTTCATGTTGCAATTAAATTGTCCCACAGACGGTATCTATGGTTTCTGGTGAGACAGTTGCACTTCCAGTTCATGGCCCTCCCAGTTCATGGCCCTCCCCTTTGGGCTCTCCACAGTGTGCAGAGTGCTTATCAAGTGCACGGCAGTGGTGGCAGACTTCCTCTGGCATTGTAGGGTCCAGGTTTACCTGGAAGAGCTTCTATGGTGGAGGCTCTTGCCTCAGTTGACAGGCTGGGGCTGCTGCTCAGCTCCGGGAAGTCAACCCTCATTCCCACACAGAGGATCGAGTTTATTGGAGCTGTGCTTGACTCCACCAGAACCTGAGCCTTCTTACTGAGCTACTAAAGGTCTCTTTCTGACTTTCTTGTCACCACTGCTCACATGTGCCTCAAGCTCCTGAGGCACATGGCGGTTTACACATACGGAGTACCATTCGCCAGGCTCTGCTTGAGGCCACTCCAGTCTTGGCTGGCACCAGCATATTGACTGGAGTGGGACAGTATGGACAGTGCCTTGCCACACTACTCACACCCTCATTTGAGGCCCAATCCCTGCTTGGTACCGGTCGGTGTTCCACACTCCTCATCCCACAATGTCTCTGACCATTGATGCATCCACTCTGGGCTGAGACGCTCACCTTAGGGAGCTCCCCACTCAAGAGATGTGGTCAGAGGAGGAATTGTCTCTCCATATCAACATACGTGATCTTCAGGCAGTCAGCCTTGCATGTCTGGCCTTCCTCCATCACTTTTAGGGTCAATGTGTGGCAGTCATGATGTACATCAAACAGGGGGGAGCCAAGTCATCCCCTCTTTACATCATCAGTCCTTCATCTGTTGAACTTTTGCCTAGCCCACTCTTTTCACCTAGAGGTGTCTTACTTTCTGAGAATCCAAATCAGCTGGCAGACTGCCTCAACCGGTGCTTCCTAACTCACAAGTGGTTGCTTCAGCAGGATGTCCTCCACACGGTTTTCTGAGTGTGGGGGTTTCCCCAGACCTCTTTGCCATTTGGAACAATCAGAAATGTTCACAGTTCTTTTGCTCAGGGGCCTGAGCCCAGCGTCCCTAGCAGATGCATTTCTGATCCCACACCGGACTGAATGGCTGGTCCACATGGTGTTACTTGAACTCCACAGGGACAGGGCAAACATCATTCTGACAGACCTGGCCCGGATGCACCGACATTGGTATCCTTCCCTCATGGACCTGTCAGTTCAACTGCCAATTCTGCTTCTCCTGATCCCAGACCTCATCACTCAGGACCACGGTTGCCTCCACTACCCGGACCTATGCTCTCTGTGTCTCACAGTGTGATGACTCCATGGCTGAACCATGTCAAGATGGTCTGCTCCGAGCAGGTCCATCAGGTCCTCCATAGCAGTAGGAAACTTCCAGTAGGCATACGTACCTGGTGAAGTGGAAATGATTTTCCTGTTGGTGCCTCCAGCGTAACCTGGAACCATTATTGCTATTCCTCAGGTTTTGGAATACTTAGTCTTTTGAAACACCAGGGCCTGGCTACTCGTCAATAAAGGTTCACCTGGCAGCTATTTTGGTCTTTCACTTGGGAGAGGCTGGTCACTCCATCATCACTAGCCCCCAGTCAGGCCTTTCCTCAAGGAAATAGATAGGCTCCACCCCCTGGTCTGGCCTCTGGTCCCTGCTTGGGTTCTCTATCTGGACCTCTAGGCACTCACAAGTCCTTCCTTTGAGCCTCTAGAGACTTGTTCATTACTTTACCTTTCATGGAAGGTGGCTTTTCTTGTCATTACCTCTGCCAAATGGGTGTTGGAACTACATACCCGCATGTCAGACACTCCGTGTACTGTGTTCCATAAGGACACCCAGGCCAGGACATTTTCCTCCTTCAGCAAAACCTGTGAGCAGCAGCTGAGCTCTCTGGATGGCAGGTGAGCTCTCTCAGTCTACATTGACAGGACTATGCTACACATTGACTCCGATCCCTTAAGGCTTATGAATCACCTCAGCTGGAATACATATGAGCAAGCAGATGAAGAAAAAAAAATGGTTACTCACCTTTGTAACTGTTGTTCTTCGAAATGTGTCGCTCATATCTGTTCCATACCCACTCTCCTTCCTCACTGTCAGAGTAGCCAGCAAGAAGGAACTGAGGGGCAGTTGGGTTGGCAGGATCATATATAGGGTGTCACACTATCTCTGCTCCAGAAGGTTCCACAGCCAACACAACGGGTAGCAGCTAGGGTAAGATATTTCCAGCAGTCATGCATGCGGTGTGTGCACACCTCAGCTGGAATAGGCTATGTCTAGACTGCAGAATTTTTTCTGGGATACCAGGGGTATCCTAGAAAAACTCTGCTGCGTCCCAGGGAATGTGTCTGCTTTTTCAGAAAAGTTTCTGAAAAAGCAGGCACGTTCTTTTGGCATCTCTAAGGGATCTTCTGAAAGAGGAGGTGTTTTCCACATTTGACTCCGTGTAGATGGGCCAAATGTCAGAAAAGCCTCTTCTGAAAAAACAAAGTGGAAAAAGATTTGCAAATTGCAGTTTGCATATCTTTTTCCAAAAAACACCACCACCAACCCCACAGTGTAGACATAGCCTGATTAACACATCTTGAAGAACAAGTTACAAAGGTGAGCAACTGTTTTTTATGCAAACTGTGTATTGTGGAGTTCTCAACTTTCATGTCCCTTGCCCCCTTTTTAAAGCAGTATTCTACAGAAGAAAATGTGTCAAATAAATGGAAAATAGCTAACAGTAAGGTATGATTCTGCACTCAAGTTTGTGTCCAGCCAACATCAAGTGATAGATTTTCAAGTTTAGCCAGTTTCATTCATTTTGCAATTAGAAGTTTCTTCATACCAGGAGAAAAAATTTGCATTTTTTACCTCCCAAGATCTTGGCTTGTTTTCTGTAACATTGCTGAAGCGGTGCTGACAAAAAAATAGCTTTAAAACCACCAATGAGTTTTAAGACATTAACTTCTGTGGCAAATTTTATTCCCTACCTACTTCTCACATCATAGATCAAATACTCTGCTGCAAACGGTACATATTTATAATATATAGAGTGACATTTACAAAACTTAGTTTCATTCCACAGAAATGCGTAACAACAAACCAGATGTGCTTTCAACAAATTATCAATCATCATTGACCCTTTTTGTCAAGAAAAGCAGAACAAATATGAGACGAATGAAAGAGACAATACATTGTCTGAAGACATAACAAGAGAACATTCTTACTAGATCTTGCAGATTATTACATTTATACGCAAGGCAGAATATTAGTTATACACACAGAGGCACTATATATATTTTAAAATTAATTTTCTATCATCCATAAGAAAAATGTTTGAGGTGGTATTATCCAGATAAGTTATATTATCTTGCATCTAGGAGCACCTCACCTGCATTCTGCCCAATAATTTATCTCCACCAGAACTTCTGTTTCTTGTGGCACACTTCAGAGCAAATTTCAAATGGCTGCATTTTTTAAAGCCAGTGGTTTAAACGGTGCTTCCTTCATTCCCCCGAATGCATATTTTACTATCAAATTTACGTGTTTGGGGGGATTTTTGCACAGGGTGGATAATATGTAGTCTTGGATCAGTGACAGAGGAGAATTCATACACAAGTTTGTTTAGAGCAATACGTACAACAAACAAGAATATGCTCCTCACAACTGAGACACTTTATATTCATTTGATGACAAAAAATAAAATAAAAATGGAACTCTGCAGGCAGCCAATAGACTTTACAGCAACCTAATTTTTCTTGCAATGATGCCTCAGACAAGATCCATGTGATACAGAAATGAAAAGATTTGAAATTTTCAACAATCCCCTCATACTATCTGCTACCTCTGCTGAGGCTGCTAGCTAAGAAATTCAAAGAACAGCAGCTTCTTTCACAGTCCACACAGTGTGAAGCGGCGGTCAAAAAGGCAAATAGGATGCTAGGAATTATTAAGAAAGGGATAGAAGATAAGACACAGAATATCTTACTGCCCCTGTATAAAACTATGGTACGCCCACATCTTGAATACTGTGTACAGATATTGTCTCCTCACCTCAAAAAAGATATTTTGGCCTTGGAAAGGGTTCAGAAAAGGGCAACTAAAATCATTAGGGGTTTGAAACGGGTCCCACATGAAGAGAGGTTAAAATGGCTGGGACTTTTCAGTTTAGAAAAGAGGAGACTGAGGGGGGATATGATAGAAGTATATAAAATCATGAGTGGTGTGGAGAGGGGGAATAAAGAAAAGTTATTTATTAGTTTCCATTATAGAAGAACTAGAGGACACCAAATGAAATTAATGGGTAGCAGGTTTAGAACTAATAAAAGAAAGTTCTTCTTCACACAGCGTGTAGTCAACCTGTGGAATTCCTCGCCAGAGGAGGCTGTGAAGGCTAGCACTATAACAGAGTTTGAAGAGAAGCTAGATAATTTCATGGAGGTTAGGTCCATGAAAGGCTATTAGCCAGGGGATAGAAGTAGTGTCCCTGGCCTCTGTTTGTCAGAGGCTGGAGAAGGATGGCAGGAGACAAATCACTTGATCATTGTCTTCGGTTCACCTTCTCTGGGGCACCTGGTGCTTGCCACTGTCAGCAGACAGGCTACAGGGCTAGATGGACCTTTGGTCTGACCCAGTACGGCCGTTCTTATGTTCTTCAAGACTCCTAATTCTAACAGACATCATGCTCATCCAATCAGAGAATGCAAGCTTTGTGTTACAAGAGTGCTTGACAGAAGAGAGGGCTGCATATATGTAGACGGCTATGACACAGTGTGCCAATGGATGTCACTAAAGAATATACATAGTTGTGCTTAGGTGTTCTAGGAGCCATGAAGTTGTGCACTGCAACTGACTTCCACCTGGCAGCTTCTTACATAGTGCTCTAAATGCCAGGTGACGTATGTGAGCAGTAAATGAATAGCAAATGTCAAAAAATGGAGCAAATTGCTAGTGATCTAACCATAAAATAAAACTAAACTCATAAAGATTGTAGAGAGTACACTGGAATAAAGAATAATCTGAGGACATCACAATCTGCTTGTGGTCATACTCTGAGCAGCAAATAAGGCTAAATTAATCAAATAAAGTTATTCATTGTGAATTATTCCCCCAGTTCAAACTAGACCTTGGTCATTCCCAGTTCTCAACTGTATGCTCTCTTCTACATCACTATGCTATAACTATTGTTAGAAACTGAGATTAAATCATACATTACCCACAAGCAAAGCACAACTATAAATTCTATCCTATAAATTAACCAAGTCACATTAATTTGCATGCTTTATATCCAGCATAACTGTGCTGTCCATGTAGCTTTAATACAGTATTTCTTTCATCAAATCCAGTGGTCCTCAGTGGTTTCACTTAAGGCCAAGGAACTCAAATTTAGAGGCTATAAGTACTGGAAACAAAAAGATATTGCATGCTTAACTTCCTGTGACTGAAATATGGTTCAACCCTGATTTTTACCCGAATAAAGGAAATAAGTAATCTTTTACTTCTTTTATAACAAAACTCTAAAAACTAAAGGAACAGCCATAGCAGTCTACAGTATAAATCAAGTTAATCAACAAAGTTTAGTTACAGACATAAGGCAAACACTATTCAGATTTTTTTAACTTCTATTGTTACTATTTCAGTTGTATTTTGTAATATAATATATCTTATGCTGTGTCTACACCAGATGAAAGTTACTCCACCAGTTTTAATATTTTTTCTTCACCAATCTACTCCAGATTTGAGAGAGTTTGTCCATGTGTCTGTCTGTCTGATCAGGAACTCCTCTTAATCAGTAAGGGTATGTCTACACTACCACCCTAGTTCGAACTAGGGTGGTAATGTAGGCAAGCGGAGTTGCAAATGAAGCCCGGGATTTGAATTTCCCGGGCTTCATTTGCATAAAGCCGGGCGCCGCCATTTTTAAATGTCCACTAGTGCGGACTCCGTGCCTAGTGGACATTTACAAATGGCGGCGCCTGGCTTTATGCAAATGAAGCCCGGGAAATTCAAATCCCGGACTTCATTTGCAACTCCACTTGCCTACATTACCACCCTAGTTCGAACTAGGGTGGTAGTGTAGACATACCCTAAGAGATAGGACCACCAAAGTTGGTATGCAGCTGTCTCTTATCATAACTTAAAGCAAGGTCAGGGTTTGGTTGTGCCTGGAATGGGATTGCTTCTCAGAAAACCATACAGAAGAGAGACAGAATCACTGGCAGGTGAAAAGGGCTGATATCTTGCCCCTTCCAGGACTGTCCCAGCTCAGAGCCTTCCCCCCCACTTCACAGCCCTTTAGAGAGAGTAGGACAGCTGAAGCTCCATTTCATTCATATGGGGACATTGCTGACTGTTTCCCCATGTCAGGGAGAGAGGGGAAAAGGCACAATTTTCTCATTCCTCACTTTGGATGGGGAGTGTAGGAGACAGATGAACCGGGACCTGCCCCAGCTGGGGGTACATGCAGCCTTCCCTCAGCTATTCCTGCTAGAGCTGCAGTAGCCATGAATAGGTGCTTTTCACCTGGCCCCAAATTGCTGTGATGAGCTGGGGCAGTTCTCGCTCCCCAGGGCAGCTTGCATAATGAACCCCTCATCTCCAGACACATCCCAGAGCAATGATTTAAATGAAAGTATGTACATTTTCATTTTATTTTCCCAAAAGCAAACATTAATTCAGTTAAGGAATTCAGCAACGTCAGGTAAATCTTATAATGTCACTTAAAACAAAAGACACCACACTAAAGCTATACCCAAAACTGGATTTGAACTGACCCTCATTTGGGCTCAATGAAATTTGGTTAATGTTTAGCCCCATTATTTTTAGAGAGGGGATCAGACTCCAGAATTTGATTCTTGACCCTAATTTTGAACATTCAAAAATTATGGACTTTCAGATTTGAAGCTTTAATTTGGTCTGTAAAAAAAATGGCAACATTTGGATCTGGATTTTGATAATCTAGGGTGGTTCAGATTTAATTTAGTCTTTTAACATAGATGTATTCTATTTGTAAAATCACATCTTTGAGTCCAGACCCAAAGACCAAAGCAATAATGCTGACTAGTGATGGGAAAGCCCAAATCTACAGATTTAAGACAATATTGTTAGGTCTTTGTACTTCTGGGTGCTCACTAGTGTACAATGGAAACTGTGCCCTTGTGCAACCACTCAGGAGATATTCAGATTCCACCCTGCTGATTAACAGGTTTTTGTTTCTCTGGGTGGTACACATAAAATTTATTCCACACATGGAGGAATAAATTAGCAGAAACATTGATGCTCACCTAAATTTAACCACCTGAGTTTGCCTATCCTTTTTCTAAGAGACATGTAGTGAGATAACGTGTTCCCATACAGTAGAGTGGATAATATATGGTACAGCTGCCAGGTTTTGTGGACTATAATTTATGCACATTATTCACTGGGCTACTTTGCATATATGGACTAAATTTGCATAAAGTTCAATTTATGGGCAACACCCCTCATTCCAAGCAGTGCTAGAGGTAGAACAGAGAAATGTATTAAAACTGGCTGTCGTGGCAGGCCCATGTGCTTTATAATGGATCAGAGTCTAGAGCTGGGTGGTGTCTTACTATCTGGGGGAACCTCAGCCCAGTATCGATTTCCTCACCTTCTGTTCTTACTGCCATCTTTTCTGCTTGCCACTGTCCCTGCTGCCACCATCATTGGTTTGTCCTACCTGCTCCTGTGATGCTCAGGCAAAGCAGCAAAGAGACAGCCCAAGAGACCACTTGGCTGCTTGCTCAACAGGCACTAAAGCAGCCATTGATAGCCAGCAGCTGCAAGCCCAGATTATTTCTGAAATCCAGCTGGATGAATGAGATTTCAGATGGGTGCTACAGGAGTGTGACACAAGACTACAAAATTAAACATTGGAATGAATAAATAAATAAGTTGTGGAATCTCTGTCACTGGAGATATTTCAGAGCAGGTTGGATAGACATCTATCAGGGATGATCTAGATCAGGGCTAGGCAAAATACAGCCTGGGGCCTGGATCCAGCCTGCCAAGCCTCTGGATCCATTAGGCAGGCAGCTGCATGGTTTACAGCACAGTCTGTGCAGCTCTCTGCTCTGCAGAGTGGGGGAAGCTTTGTGAGATCTCTCTACCTCCAGCCCAATCCTCAGCTCCTATTGGCTAGAAACAGCTAATATCTCAGCTCCTATTGACTAGAAACAACCAGCCAAACGGAGCTGAGAAATTGGCCTGGGGGTTGGGAGCAGCGCAAATCTCTTTCCCCTCCCAGATCCGAGAGCCATGTGGAAGGAGCAGCCTGCAGTTTCAAGTGGGGCTGCAGCAGGCAGGGAGCCCAGCCTGGCTTGGGGTGCTGCAGGCTTAAGTAAGGACCTTCCAACCACAGCCTGCCTCTGGCACCCTTGCCCCTCCCACATCCCAACTCCCTCCCCCAGGTCACCATCCAAACCCTCTGTACCCCCTTGCCCCAGGACACAACTCCCTCCTAGGTTCTGCACCCTCTTCTACAGCCTTCCCCCAGGCCAGAATCCTCTCCTGCACCCAAACACCTTCACAGACCCTGCACCCCATTCCGCTGCCCAAGTCACCACCCACACCCTCTGCAGTCTGCACCCCCCCTTTCCCCCTTCTTCCAGATCACAGCTCCCTCCCAGACTTTGCACCCCCTCCAAGTGCCTCTCCCCCAGGTCAGAATCCTCCTCTGCACCCATACCCACTCCCTGACCCTACACCTCAATCCCCTGACCCAGGTCACAACCCCCTCTTTTCCCCAAACAGCCTCTCAGACCTCACACCACATCCTGCATCCCACTCTTACCCTTCTGCACCCAACCTCCATCTTAGACCCCACACTCTCTCCACAGAAAAGTGCAGCCTTTGACCACTTTCCAAAATCTTGGAGTGGCCTCTCACCAAAAATTTTAAAACTCAGTGAATTAGTTGACAGCTTCTTTACAGCAAAAGTAAAAATCTACTTTAAAAGTTCATTTTCTTGACTGACTGCATAATCTATAAAATGGCTCCATTAGTCATGTGCTTTGGTCTATTCTTTCTCTTTATAATCCCCTTCACTACATCCTCCCCAGGAAAAAGCTTGCCCTCTGACTGCGGCTGTTTAAGGAGGGAACGTGTGGAGTTGGTGAGCTGTGCCCTTATGGGGAAGTTGGACAAGATTGTTCAGGGTGGCAGAAGGGGAATGTGGGTGGTGTATTCTGTGGTGTCCTTTATTGGTTCTCCAGAAGAGAGCTGTGGGCATGTGAACAGGAATTGGGCACATGCTTACACTGCCAGATCATGCCCCTTTGGAGCTATCATGTCAAGTTGTTGAGACTATTAACTGCAGGATACCAGGCTGTCCTTTTGTCAATCCTTGTCTCATGGAGTGCTATTTGAATGGTTAGCCAGAGATAGGATAAAAATAAAACCAGAGATGGAAACAGTCTGTCCTACCTATTTATCGGTCTACCTCTTACCGTAAGTATTTGTAAAGTGACCCACACCAGTATCATCTAGACATCACTCAAGTTCCTTCTTCCTCAAAAGAATGTAACAGTTGTCATTCTGCATTGCTAAATTCCTGTACCATTTCCCCTCAGAAGTACCCTACACTTCATTTATGAGAAAGATACAAACTATTTCATATATAAAAAGTATAACCAGATTGTAAAGCTTGCTCTGGGACCCATCTGGCTGAGAGGAGCCAATATAATGTAAGATCATTATCATTAATACATACAGCTTGAATGCGAACCAGTTCCATCAGGAAAATGTGAACCTATACAGTCACTTTTTAGCATCAATTCATTCTGTTAAACCACTCTGGTAACATTTATTATTATTTATTATTTGTATTATGAGAGCACACTAGGGGCCCTATCAAGGATTAGGCCTTCATTGTGATGGACTTTATATGAACAAATAATAAACACAGCTCTTGTCCCTCAGAGCTCAGCATTTTTAACATGTCAGGATGTATTGTGTATGAAATAATTCAGGCCCATTTTTAATGTTTGCAAAAAATTGAACTGTTGCATGAACATGAGCTAATTAGATACCTAGTTTCTATGCATAAACACTTGGATATAGTGCAAAACTGCATCCACAATTTTAGAGGCCACTTTTGAAAATGTGTCCCATGATATTTATTCAGATTTAAAAGTCACATCATGCAACACTGCTATAATACATTTCCTCTAGTAAAGATATTCATGTGGAAGTAACAAAAATGTTGGGTGCTAAGAGAAGTAAAACCAGCTGTGTAATATATATATATATATATATATATATATATATAATTATCCTCATTGCACTGGAAAAAATAATTCAAATATAATCCATTACATAAATCTTACACTGTAAATTATTTACATAAAAACAGATGTTAGAAAGGTCTTACCACAAGGGTGATACTTTAGCAAAGTGTGTCTTCCTCACAACAATAGTAACAAAGGCTGCATGTTCCCTCTAAGCTCTGTGGCAGCGTAGCTTCACTGGTGATAATCAGCCCCACCCAGTCAGTCAGCTCCAGGCCGGGAGCCCTGAGCCTCTGACTTGGCCAGGCTGATTAATCACCTGTGAAGCTGTGCTGCCACCCAGCTTAGAGGAAGCACTGTATGGTACCCTGCTTTCATTACTAATGTAAATCCAATATAGCCCTCACTTCAGTAGAGTCTCAGGGACGAGTGAGAGAAATGTCTGTCCCAATATATTTTAAAATCATTTTTAAGCAATTTTGTGTAATTTGAATGTCCTTTAAGCATAGCAGGGAAAGGTTTGCAGAATTTCTGGTTTATATATTAATACAGTTCTTACATGTTTGCCCTGCCTTACACTGCCAGGCATGCTGTTGACTTTCAAAATATGTGGTAACTCCAGAAACAATGTTGTTTTCTGATTGCTGTTGAATTTGTTACTAATTATCTAATCTTTTATTTTTTGGACCAATGGAATCACTGTAACTTAGGTCTTCTTCTCTCTGTTGTCTGCCATCTTGCATCTTTATATATGAATTCTCTTTTGTGGAAGGATAAGTCTTCTCCTTCAGATACAGAAAACCCTGCTTAGTTTCCATCTGCAAGGGACATGGATTCCATGTCTCCTTGTGAAACTCCATCTTCTTCTTGGCAAAAGCACTGCACTACCAGCCCATGATACCTCTTGTTAACAATGGATTACTAAGTGACTCTGCTAATGGGCATGCATTTTCTTCACCTTTTTAAAGATGTGTTTATCCGTTGCTCATCATGAACAACATTTTAAAACTGCAAAACATGTTGGGAGAGTCATGTACAAATTTAATTTATGAAAACCTGTTCAGGAAAAAAAAAGTACCCATGGCATGGGGAAACACAGCTATTTAATTCCAGTTGTGTTTACATAATGATCACTTTGGCCTTGATTCTGCAAGTTATTACCCAATGCATAGCACAGAATGTAAAGTTGTTGCACTTCGCCACTGTGTAAGAAGTTACTCTGTGTGAAGGCAAATGACATTAAGCATTAGGCAGGGGCCTTTGCATTGAGAACAAGAGCTTCAAGCCCCTTGCACGCCCACTTCTTTACTTTCAAAAGTGCAGAGTAAATGATGGGTGAGTTATGGGCCTGAGCAGCCATGAACTTGAGTGCCATCACAACATGGCTATTAGAAGCTTAACTATATGCCCCCCTCTCAGTTATACTCCTGCTGCTAGGTTTCAATTAGGGACTTTTTCATGTGGTTGCCATGCCTCTGTGGTCTCATGAGTTGATGCTTGTTTTCCTTTGTACATCATGTCTTTGTCATCAGTTTTTAGTGGTGCTTATTTGTGAAATATTCTACACCTCTGTTGTTCAGGATGTAGCTCTTTGTGGAAAAGGAGGGGCTGGGGACCCCAGAGCCAGGGCAGAAGCACAGGATAATACATTCTTAGCTAGTGTGAATGGTGCTATGATAACTTACACCACTTTAGGATTTGTCCCAGCATACCAAGAGAGAGATACTCCCCTATATATATATATATATATATATAGGGGAGTATCTCTCTCTTGGTATGCTGGGACAAATCCTAAAGTG
Source organism: Pelodiscus sinensis (assembly GCF_049634645.1). Lineage (NCBI taxonomy): Eukaryota > Metazoa > Chordata > Testudines > Trionychidae > Pelodiscus > Pelodiscus sinensis. The sequence goes on along the minus strand of NC_134715.1, from coordinate 56,550,758 downwards.
GTGTAAGTTATCATAGCACTTTAGGCTATGAATGTATTATCTATGAAAGTATTACTAGCTAAGAATGTATTATCCTGTGCTTCTGCCCTGGCTCTGGGGTCTATATATATATATATCTCTCCAAGGGTGTGTTCCTCCCTCTCCATTCATTCTTCAGGGACCAAAACCTGCCTTTTTACCAAAGACCACAAGTGTGGGGAAATCTACAAGGGTTGCCTCACAGAGTTTTCCTTCTCCCAGGAAACCTATCTGTTGATGTGCTTCAAAGGGAAAACAGAATGTATATTATTCTAGATGTAGCTGCCATTTTGTTTCTTCACATAGTTGCACAGATATGTTGTATGAGAAAGTCCTAAACTTACATATCTAGCACTTCTTGATGACAATTTCACCACTTCTGCACTTTTTGTGCTGGAAGTTAGCAAAATTAAACATGCCTATTGGTGCCTGTGACGGGGAAGACCATCCCCGCACTCTCAGCCCTGACACGGAGGGCCCGGGGGGCTGGAGGCGGGCGGAGAGCTCGGGGGACACCAGCCGCCCGGCGGCCCGGATGCAGGGCGAACCCGCAGCCCAGCAGGGGACCAGGGCATAGGACGCGCCCTCCAGAGCGGGCCCTAGGACCGCGGAAGCCACTGACGGCTGTGGCGGCACGGCCGGAAGTGGCGCGCCGGTTCAAAAGAGCGCCGTGGGGCCGGGAAGAGGGGAGGAAGTGGGGGCGAGGGCTGGCGGAGTTCTCCCTCTCCCCACAGGCAGCTCATGGGGAGCAGCGACCAGCAGGCGTGGACCCGAACCAGGGAGGACCGCGGACCGGCCCCGAGATCGGCGGGCCCAAGACGGCGGAGCGGACCTAGCGGGCAGGCGTGAGCCCGGCCAGACTGGACACCCAAGGGCCGGGGAAGGCCAAGTGCGGGGGAGGGCGTTCCGAGCCCGACGGCCGGGGAGCGCAAACAGAGCGCAGGGGACCCAGAGACCAAAAGAACCGGGGGTGCCCCCCCCCCCGGCGGACTCAAAGGGACTGAGACTGGGGCAGGCGAAAGGCGAGGGGTGAGCTGGGGAGCTCCTCCCACCACAGTGCCTAATACCAATCACATACACATATCCCTTGTTGAATAAAGCATGCTCAGAAAAAAAAACCTCCTCCTTGGCCCCTACAAGGATAGTTGGCTACTTTTGTGCTTAGAGGTGACTAATATCCCTTTAAGTTATTAAATTCTATAGTCTCCTTCCCACTTGCTATAGCATGGTAGGAAAATGTGGTCTTGTGTAACTAAATAATAATGGAAATTTAATTTTATGGTACTTTATAAAATTTTTGGAAGGTTTATTTTTAAAAAAGTTTTCTACAAATGACATGTTAGTTTCAGATATTAAGTTTGCTAGGCACTAAGTTTACTTAGTCTCAGACGGGTATTTGTGTTAGTCTGCATCTGCAAAAAACAAAACACCCCAGCCAATAACAACAACAACAACAAGGATGGTATAGGATGGTGTTTATGTAACCATCATTTATTTGTACTGTAGTGTCAAATTTCTGTGCCAAAAGATACATAGACCTTTCAGTAACATTTGCAGCCATCCTTTTCCTCTCCCCTTCCACTCCTCACTTCTTTGTTCTTAAAGAAATCCAGAGATCACCACAATTCTCACCTCAATTCATGGTGCAAGCCTGACATTTTTGCATTACTTCTTGCTGAATAACATAAAAAGAATTAATTTCAAAGCTTTGGCATTACATTTCGTGGCTCAACGAGCCTGATTTCCTTAGCTGGGTGTAAAAAATTGCTTCATGTTAGAACCGTAAGAGTCACGGCAAAATAATAGTGCTCATTTCTTCCACTTGATGAAAATCTATGCTGTACCTTTAAAAAATGTATCATAAAAATGAACATTCATAAAATACGAGTCAAGTTTACTTATACCTTAATCAAATTCTAGAGGGTCTCAGAGGAACGGTACTTTCACTGCAGCTGTGCAATGTGAAGTTTGTTCCAATGCTGATTGAAAATATTTTTGTGCTTCCTTCATTTTAGCCAATCAAAACCCCAAGGTATTCGCTCCTGGCTGAACATTTCCATTATGCAGGGTGACAGTGATAGGTCACAGAGATGGTGCTGAGAACTAACTAACAGATTCGAAACAACCAGAATCCCACAACTTATCACCAGCCCTGTGCTGAAATCCTTTAAAGTAAAATGTATCTGTCTTTCTCATTGTCCATTTTTATCCCTCCAGGGCTTAGACAGTACCATGTTTGCATGCAAATGCATTTTGGATATTTTTTATAAAAGCAATGATATGACTGGGTGTTGGATTTTTCAACTCTTTGTTGGAGATACAATATGGTTGCTGGACTGAATGCCATTTTTGCCTTCTTTATTGTCTGTCACCTTTGCCATTATGGCTGCTTTTGAAGTCTGTGCAGAAACTTCACCTGTTTTCAGACCAGGACATCCTGCTGAATAAGTGACATTTTTCACCAGAAACACAATATACCCATATGCTGTCTACATCTCCACTTGTTTTCGAAATAATCTATGCAGAATGATAGTTCTGAGCCCTAAAGTGTTTGGTTTCTGGTTACTCTGGAAAACATCTCTCTCTCCTTCTGTGATGCCATGGCAGTGCAATCTGCTTGCAGTGAATGGTCCTTTGGTACCTCTAGTACCTAAGACTGAGCCCAGATTTGGTTGTCATGCAGCCATGCTATAAGGTCCATTTATCGTACCATGTTTTCCCTTAGGAAATGGGTTGAAATGGGGGAATGGTTATATTCAACTGTCTGAGTTAATTATGCTGGGGGATATGGGTTTCCTGTGAAACATAGTAATCCAATATAATGTTTTGTCTAGGCTTTTATGAATAATGTACAAGTCCTTGACTTTTTGATAAATTAAAAAGGAAAACAAATAAAAGCATGCTCCTGCTTCCATTGAAATCAGTGGCCAATCTCCTCTTGGTTCCAAAAGAAGAATGGAGCAGTTCCACATTTTTAAAGGATGACGTTATGATATTCTACTAGAATTAATATGAACATACCCAGTTTTTCATATTTGTGTGACACGACCAGCTGATCGGTATATCTTCAGTTTACTGAAATCTATATAGTTCCAATTCAGCAAGGGTCTTGAGCACATGCCTAGTTTTAAGCATGTGAATGGGACTATTCCTCTATCTAAATGTTAGGCACGTGCTTAAGAACCATACTGAACTGCGGCCAGTGTGCACACACAATCATTTTTAGGTGTTACTGGTCTAATATGCTGCAGTCTTGGAATCCAGACTCAGCATATTAGTCTTCAACAATCCATTACTCTCAAGATGGTATCATTGGTGACTTCTCATAGAATCATAGAAATCAGCAGTGGAAAATACCTACTCCATAATCTAGTGCATCTCCCTGCTAATACAGGATTGTGCCTCATTCACGGTACATTTTCCAGTGCTTTGTCCAGTTCAGTTTTAAATTACTCAAACAATTAGTCTACCCTTGGGAGGATATTGCACAGACTAAATAGATCTCACCAGTAGGACATTTTTCCTAATCTTCTGCCTAAATTTTCTTTTATTATTTTGCTGCCTCAGGCAAACATTTTGCTTGTATGTCACTGTCAAATGAAATGAAAAGTCAGCATTTTCAGTATCCAGGACTCCCCACTTCCTAGTACTTCATTTGGTTTTTGCGTAGTCCTTTGGAAGATTTGTTATGCTGCTCTACCATTTCTAGCCAGAATAGACATTCTTCTTAGGAGCTCCAAAACCCATTAGATTGTTATTACTGGCAATAAGTTAGCTCCATCCATTGCTGAAGACATGTGAAGTGATCCAATTCTAGACATCACCTGAACAAAGGCACTTAATAAAGTAATGGAAATTGAGATGACACTTCTTCACTTTTTTTTCCTCAAAAGCTGCCGGATATTTGTAAGATGAGAAATAATATAAAAAATTGATTCCACTGCAATGTCAAGTTGTTACAATTACATTTGCATGGGTTGATAAGATCGTTTTTCTTGGCTCCATTTCTACTCATGGCCTCTAAACTTTCTCCCAGAAAAACCATGCATGTAAGTTGTGCAAGAAAACAGACATTTGCCCATGCACGTGTGTACACAAATGCTCACTGTGTAGACTGGAATCTACCCTCCAAATCTGCCTATTCACAAGCTGTTCAGATGCCAGCAGAAAATTTAACCCTCCGTCTCTGTATTAAGCGGTGCACCCCAATTAAAATGCATCACTTGCCTAGAGTGAACATTGAATCAAAAGCAAAAGCAGGGCATTGTTCCCATGTATTGCCTAGTTTGTAAGAGTGGGAATTTTCTTTTTAATAGCTTACATTTTTTATTAAGTACTGTGAATCTCAGTTACTCAAAATCCAGTTTGATTTAAAAATGGAAACCTAATCTCTGGATTCTAGGGATGATCACTTGTGAGATTTGAATTTTCCATAGTCTATGAATTAAACAGTCTTAGAAGAAGTTGAAAAAGCACTTGAAACATTACATTCTTCCCCAGAAAAAGGAATTATATCCAGTGAGAATAAAAAAATGCTACTAAAATTTATCTGTGTACACCAAACCATTAGCAACTGTGTAACAGATAGACAATTCTGAGCATAGTATCCCATCTTTTGAATTTTTTAAATGTTTTCAGCTAAAATACTTTACCTGTCCTTTTACAACCAACAGCTCTTAAGAACAAACAGAAAAAGAGAGAAAGAAAAAGAGAGAAAATCATACCTGCAAAATACATCTGGATTTCCCTCTTAATTCTACTCTCAGAAGCCTTTTGGCAGTTTAGAAAGCCAGCAGCGAATATGTTTTACAAGATTTATAGCCAAAGGCTTAAAGAGGCAGTTCAGTTTTTTAGCATTTAATAGCCATTTCTGAAGAAAGCAGAATGCTCTGGTACATGCTGTGTTACAAGACAATATTTTTCATTTTATAGAGCTACATAATGATCCACCAATTGTGCACAGCAGATAAAGCAAAGTATGGACCAAATCCTTTAATCCTTACTTAGGCAAAACTCCCATTAACTTGTAGGGCGTTCTTTCTGATAGAAGACTGTAGGAGTTATCCCACTGAGTTGGAATTTGAAAGTAGTTAGTGCTTTTCACTTTACAAGTGAACAGAAAAACTGGCTTGGTTTAGAGGTCCTTCTCAGGTGTTTTCTCTGAGACATCACTTGACACAACTCAGTTATTAGTTTATTGATCTATTTGTTGTCATTTCTGTGGTCCACATTTTAAGGAGAGCAGGGAGAAGCTATTGGAAAGAGATTAACAATCTCCTCCAGTTTGTGCCACCTGGTACACCCATTGTGGCATCACTACCACTTGGGAGTAAGGAAATATAAATCTGGGTTTTGTTGAGTGATTCTTTCGGACAGGAATTATGTAAGGTACAGGACAGTTAAGTGGTTTGTTGACCGGAAAATAGGAAGGTGAAGTGTTATGTGTATGTAGAGGGAATTGTACTGTTGGGATATTGGGCAGGAAGGAGAGAGGGCATATTATTTAGTTGTCTCGAGAGTGAATCTTGGGGAACTTTTCTTTGGCTCTTCCTACACTACTTCCCAACCATCTTCATCTCAGGGGTAGTAGGGACTGGGTGTTTGGAAGCCCTCTATCTTTGCAAGTGTGAATTTAGGAAAAAGGTTGTGGGTATAATTCAAAGGATCTTTGATCATATTCTGCAGGGAAGTGGCAGTTCTTTATTTCTGTGTTATTAGTAATGTCCTATTAGAGACAGCTAATAGATTTAAGGAAGAAGGAAAAGAGATTTTTGTAGTCTCCCTCCTCCTCCTCCTCCTCCTCCTCCTCCTCATTGGGATTGAGGGCAGAGGGATTAGGATAGGTGTAACATGGTGACAAGATAATTTTTAATGATGGTCTTATTGGGACTTTCTGAAAGTTTCTGAAAAGTGTCTCAGTTGGGAACATTTCCATTACTAAGAGATTTAAGATGTTCTTGTTACTTACTCTGTAAATTATTACTTGGGTAATACCGTGTGATACTTTGGACACTATGCCCTGGTCTACACTAGGGAATTATTTCAAAATAACTCCCCTTATTGTGAAATAATAACTCCTGCTTTCCATGAGGAATAATGCTGATTTTGAAATAATTACTTTGAAATAGCAGTAGCATAGATGCTCCACTGCTGCTATTTCAAAATAACTACTCCCCAGAGTCATTCAAAGTAATTACTCCCCAGTGCTTTCTGGGACTCTAAGTCGAGGTAGCACATCCACATTAAGGGAACCTGCCTTGGAGTAATTTCAAGGCTTTCCTGTAATGTGGACACACTAATTCGAAATAACTTATTTCAAAATAATAACTCCCAAAATAACTATTTTGAAATAATTTCCTAGTGTAGACTTGCCCTATATGGCATCTAATCAGGTTAAGCATTGTTGCTATACTGTGGAGATATATCAGGGTTTGCTTTTGGACTTGTCTTCAAGAGTGGAAGATGATAAAAAATATAATTCTTCATGATGTCATCATGGATTGAGGTCCCTGATTTTTAGATAAAACTGAATCCTGACTAGATGCTGCAGCAAGGTCTTTGTTAACCTCTCTCTAGTCTGGTACTCAGTGCAACATGGAAGTACCCATCTCCTTGCGAGATTTTTGAATGTTTCCGAAACATTAAGAGATGCATTATTATTTTTTTACTTTTACTATTTAACTTTTGTAATGAGGTAGCGCCTCAAGGCCACAGCCAGGTTTGGGCCCTATTGTGCTGGTACAGTAAAAATACATAATGAAATACAGACTCTGCAAAGAATTCACTGTCTGAAAATGGATTTGTCTGAGTTTATTTGATGAGATATATTTGGGAAGAGTTTTGATAATGTTCCTCCCTTCCACCTTATACTCCCAACTGACTGAGTTTTATCCAGTCTGGTATTGGATTACTCAGGCCTACTTTCATGGATGATATCAATATTTCTGTACATAAAAGCCTTTCTGGATAGATTTAATTTCTCATAACCACCAGGATAAACATTTCCATATCCCAGGTGGCTTTTAGACATACAGCATGAATCTAAGCACATTTTAATCTTGTTTCTAGATTGAAATGAGCGAGGATGAGGATGATACCTCTGCCTGCTGAACTCTGTTTCTGGTTTTGAAGTAAGAGCTCATCTTAGGTACAATCAGTAGAGGGCCTATTTAATTCCCTCCTAAAAGAATGGACCCAGGATATCTTCAGATATCTTTTGGAGAGAGTGCTAGTGAACTATTCTGTAGATTGCTCGGTGCTACAATGTGATCATCTGTTTCTACAACTCTCAGTAATGCTCCATGGATGTCCTCTTCCTACATGTCATTTTCAGGGGTCAGATTGGTAGAGAGGTGATTATATCAAGGATTGGTTTGCAGGTCACAATTGTCCTTCTCTAAGACCAATGGATTTTGGCAAATAGAATATATAAAGCCCTACGACATGAAGGTTTTGTTCTGACTCTTAATAGCATCCACAAAGCTTTATCCAGTGGAACTCTTCTGTTTGTGGATAGCTGGGTGCTTCCAGGATGTCAACACTTTCGAAACTATGGTTTGAACTTTTTAATTTTTTAAAGATAAGGCTGCTTTTGTTTGGACAGAATGACCAGGTTGATATGAACAGATTAATGCCTGAAGAGGATGAACCTCACATCAGGTCTGGCTGACATTTAGTGAGTTTTGGGCATCTGAAGTTACAAATGGGTGGTTGGACTTTTCAGCTACTGTGTGTGAGGAGGACTCATGCCTCTCATGGGAATGATAATGAAATCAAGTAGATGCTTGGTCCATGGCTATTGAAGATAGTTAGGGAAGGATATACCGATGCTGACATCCTTCAAATGACCTGGCTCAACAAACCATCTCTTGATAAACACTGATTAATGCCTCAGTGTAAGGATGACTTCTCTGAAGGGAGACAGAGGTTATGTCTAATCTACGTCCCTTTTCTCGAAAAAGGGATGTAAATTAGACACTTTGATATTGCAATTGAAGCCCGGATTTAAATTTCCTGTGCTTCATTTGCATAATGGCAGCCATGGTTTTTTTCGAAATGGGGCTTTTCGAAAGAAAAACAGCAGTTTAGACAGGGATCGATCGAAAATAAATCCCTTTTTCGAAAGATTCTGTACTGCTCAAAAAAAATTTTGACAAAAGGGATGTAGTTTAGACACAGCCAGAGTGTCCTTTTTTTGAAATGTAGTGCCAGCACAGTGGTGATATCTGCTTTTTCCATTTGATCACGCTGGTGTGGTGACTGCTTTCCTGGTCTCCTTCATGAGAATACTATTTGGATAGGAATGAGCTGGAGGAGGCCCAGTCCGGATACCAGGAGGAAGTTGTGTTTGCTGATTGGGAAGAATCATCTAGAGAATATGGTGGGGTGGTGGTGTCTCATCCATCATTTTTCATATGTTTGTCTACCCTTCCTCAAGAGGTCCATGTTGTAGCAGTATTTTTGATTGTTCTGGAGATTCATAGAGTTTGACAGCCAAGATTGTGTATTTCACCTGTGCTTAGTAGGATAATCAAGACGTTTTGTTCTCAGATGTGGAACTTGGCACCATTATCCAGACCTTTGTCGCCTCCAGTTTATGTTACTATAGTACACTTTATATGGTGCTAAACTATAGGGCCATAGCAGCAGCAGCAGCTTGACTTGTTGGCTGCTGGAAACGTTGCAGTGGTGCTGCAGCTTCCTCAATTCAAGCCAGGTCAGTATCAACTACATTATTTTAATCTTACTTAGGGTGAGGTCTTTTCTTCATTGAAATTTTAGACTTTGTTGTAGCTGCACTAGTTCAAACACCTCGTGTTGATGCTTTATTCCAATCTAAAAGGAGACATGCATTGGAAGTGTAGATCAGGATAAAGCATGTTGGTGCAGGGCACTTCTTACCTTGTGCAATACATCAACAGCAAGAGTTTGTACGGGTATAGCACTCCTGCAGCTATACCAATGGTTAAAACCCCAATATAGCCTTGAGAGACTACCTCCCTTCCCATATACCACTGTAAATTAGTGCACTCTTGCTAGATGTTCTAAGATTTGAAAATTTGAGGGCTTACAGGCAAGTTGTTTCCAACAGTGGACCTGGAATTTACTTTCCCTGTTAGTTTAAAAAAAAAAAAAAAAAAAAAAAGAAGACGAACCCATAACCCAGATTTACTTAATCTAAAACAAGGTGCTCAATTCCTCCATTTGCTCAAGTTTTAGATTGGGAGTAGTTTAGATATGCGTATACTCTAGTTTTACAATTTATATATATTCCTAGAGATATAATGGACTGATTCTGATCTTTCCCTGCCATAAGTCATGACTTCATGGAAGTCAGTAGAATGAAACACAGTGTAAATGAAAACAGAATTAGGCCCATAGTCGCAAGTAGGTTTTAAACAAATAGAAGTGGTACAAAATAAAATGTGGTATATATTTAGGGCCCGACCCTGCAAACCTCAAGCAGGTAAAGCTTTGGGTAACTTCAGGATTGGAGACTATCGCTTCCTTGGCCTTATGTTATTTTAAACAGTTTTTTAGGTCTGTGTCATGGAACAAGGTGATAAAGATATGGAAATAATAAATCTGCTTAAGTGGTTTATTTTTGAGCATGCCAAGCTAACCACTGCAAATCTACTAAATAGTGAGCTCATTTAATTGAGAAGAACAATTTGTGCTGTTGAACTTTATTATCTACTGTCAACGGACATTTCAGTCTTTGCATTGCAAGGAAGGTTTCTGGTCCCTGTATTAAAATGGGGTTTTGATCATATTTCAAAGCTGTCAAGGCCATTTGATGAGGGAAAGTGTGGTTTTAGGATTTAATATTTTTGCAGTTAAAGAATCATTTGGAACAGTGTTTGAGAGAAATATGGGGAGGGACGTAGCTGGGAACTGGGCTACAGCTGTCTACTGGATTCTGGTGTGCATTGTCTGTAAATTATTTGCTTCATTTTGTTTTTGCCATCTAGCATTCTGGTTCAGAAATGTTACATATATCTAAATAAATTAAACTAGGACATAATGTCTTCTATCTGTCTTAACTCATGTTTCTCAATATTCCCCACTCCTAGCATTCAGACCTTACTGGCTATTTGGAAGATGTGACGATAATATTTGAAACCAGCATTAACCGTTTTCAGACAGACAACAAAAGATGAATACTTTTATGCAAAGCTGTGTGTTACATGTGAATTGTTAATGTCCTATGAAGCACAGAAACTATTCCTTTGATATACTACAGTAGTACTCTCAAAAAGCCCTCAGTGCCAGCCTACCTCGACTTCCTCTGAAATCGATGTTGACTTTCAGTTGTGTAAAAATGCAGTGGACGCTTCCAGTAACAATAGCTAACAAAATGTATATGTACTCCTCCTTGGTTAACTTATTTGTATTTCTCAAATTACATTTAGAAATTTTTATCTTTGTGGGGTGAAAGCCTAACCCCACAGAAATCAATGATAAAACTCCCACTGACTCCAATAATGGTAGGATTTTATCCACCAAGTATAATATTTGGTTCATATATTGTGTGTGATTATGCTAAAAACAAGTGCTTCTAAGAGAGAATTGTGCCGTGTGTTACAAAGAGATATGCCTACTCTTAATTTCTTCTTCATGGGCAAGATCAGCTCAGGCTCCCTGGTGATGGCTATGATATGTCTGGCAAATTGTAAGTCTGCAAAGTGCTGCATCACGGGTTCTGAGGCTGTTTCAGTTGTGATTGAATTTGTGGCTCACTTTCAATTAATACTAATGTCTCATAGACTTCTCAGACTTATGCTGGACTGAAATTACATTGCTCAAAATAAACATATTCAATTAATTACAGGCAGTCCCCGGGTTACATGGATCCGACTTACATCGGATCCCTACTTACAAACGGGGTGAGGCAACCCCGCACTAGCTGCTTCCCCCCAGCAGACCAGGGAGACATGGAGCAGCTTTTCTCAGCAGACACCTCAGCTTGAGAATAAAGGACTAGGGAAGTGAGGTGTGGGAGAATAAAACTGAGCTCTGGAGAAATGTTTGGCTAGAGTTTCCCCTACAATATGTACCAGTTCCGACTTACATACAAATTCAACTTAAGAACAAACCTACAGTCCCTATCTTCTACGTAACCCGGGGACTGCCTGTACAGTGAATTAGACACTGCTCCCTAGTGGTTTGAGGCCTGCTAACAGGCTGCTAAGGTAGCTACTAGAGATTTTCCCTTTACCTGTTGCTTTTTAGATTCAGGTTTTCTTGCTTGTTTATTTTGAACAGAGATGGATTTTTTTCCCTTGATCGAGAAGGTAGTTATTACTAGATTAAAGAGACTGATATAACACTATTACATGGACTAATAAATGTGCCCTATTGGTAGGGTTGCCAATTTTCTAATTGTAGAAAACCAAACATCTTTGCCCCACCTCTTCTCTATGGGTATGTCTACACTGCATTCCTCTTTTGAGAGAGGAATGCAAATGCAGCTGAGCAAAATTGCAAATGAAGCGCGAATTTAAATTTCCTGTGCTTCATTTGCATAATTGCATCCGGCCACTATTTTGAAATACTCTATTTTGAGATAAAAAAAAACCCTTTCTTTCAAAATAATCGCGTCTACACAGCATTTTTTATCGCGAAATAGGGTATTTCAAAATAGCGGCCGGACACGATTATGCAAATGAAGCGCAGGAAATTCAAATCCGTGCTTCATTTGCAATTTTGCTCGGCTGCATTTGCATTCTTCTCTCAATAGACACACTCTATCACTCCATCCCCTTCCCTCTGTTGCTCACTCTCCTTCACCCTCACTCACATGCTCATTTTCACTAGGCTAGGGCAGGGAGTGGGGTGAGAGCAGGCTCTGAGGTAGGGATGAAGAATTTGGGATGTAGGAGGGGGCTCCGGGTTAGCACTGAGGGGCTCAGAGATGGGGCAGCGATTTGGGGCATGAGGGTGGGGTTGGGGTCTAGACAGCTTTGACCTCAGGTAGCCCCAGAATTTACCAGGAACAGAGGAAGTCCATGCAGCTCCCAGGAAGTGGTGGTTTGTTCCAGCTGCTTCTGGGCAAAACGGTAGCCAGGGGGCTCCATGCACCACCACAGGGACACCTCTGCAACTCCTATTGGCTATGGTTCCCAACCAACAGGAGCTGTGGAACTGGCACTTGAGGCAGCACCTGTGGTGGGACAGCATACCTATGAGCTGAAGGGACATGCCATTTGCTCCCTTGGAGCCATGTGGAGCCAGACTTGGAGCCTGCCTGCCAGGCTGCAGCCAAACAGACTTCTAAGTGCCCATTCAGTTATGCTGACTAGAGCTGCCAGGGTCCCTGTTTAAAAAACAGGAAACCTGGCAACCCTAAGTGAGGACCCAGAATTACTTTCTGGAGTCTTGATGTACTGCTAAGGGCATACAGCTGTAATAGGACTGGACTTTCAGGGAGGCTTTGCAATGTGGATTCTGCTAGGAGCTTCATTAACACAACTGGAAATAGGATTGTCTAGTAGCACTGCTCAAGTTGTTTTTATAAGAGGTGCAGTATATGCTATTCCCCTTGCAGCCCCCTTGCATTCTGGCAGTTCCCCAGTGCTGGAGGGGAATTGCAAATGATAAGTATGAGGGGTTGGATCACAGAGGTCCCCTTGAGACTGTCACCTGATGGGCTGATCATACCACTGATCCTGCCTGCCTGTTCTCTGGGACACCCCATTACCCTGTCCTGCAGGGCCAGACACTCTGGTCTCCTCCCAGCAAAGGCACAGAATTGGGATAACTCTGTACAGTAACACAGATGCTGATAACAGCTCAGCTCTGGGAGGGCTCAGCTACCGGGACTTGTCATTACTCAGAAGCACAGCTCCACATAGGACCAAAACCCCAAATAAATTTGTCTTAATTTTACACAGAGAAGGCTCATATGTTCGTTCTTTTTATCAATGAAAGAGAAATATGCACAGCTGTTGCTCTTGTCCTCTCTCCAGGTAACAATTATTTATACTGGATTTGATCATAAACAAAAAAGTAGGATTTAAGTGATTGCAAGTGATAAGACAGATCAAAGTAAGTTACTAAGCAAAAATAAAACAAAACACACCAGCTAAGCCTAATACACTAAGACCGCATCTATACTTACTGTACTGGAGATCTATCTTTTAGTGCTTGCTTTAGTGGGTCTACTTAAGACCCACTAAATCAAATGTTGAAGTGACCCCCAATCAGCACTGGTACTCCTTGCAGTCACAAGGATTAAGGGAAGCAGATGGGAGCATTTGCTTCTGTCAGCCTCCCAATGTGAAGACAGCACCAAGCTCAGCTTAAGGTATGTCGATTCCAGCTACATTATTTACGTAGCTGAAGTTGCATACCGTAAGCCAATCTTCTGGGTCTAGTATAGACCTGGCCTAAGAGAAGTTGGTACAAATCATATTTCTCACCCTAATTCTTATTTCATGTGCACTTCTTTACAAGGCAAAGCTCATCTTTTTCTCTGTCTTGGGCCCAGCAATGCTTCTCCACCCCTCTTGTTACAATTCTCTCTTTTTTCCAGGTGTTCCTATGAGTCCTCTTAGAGTGGAGAGGCAGTTTCAAAAGCCAACTGAAGACACCTATTGTTTGCTACCCACCCCTTAAATAGAATTTCCCCAGGGTGGGAAATCTTTGTTCTATCCTCCCCATCCCAATGGAAACATAGCAAAGTCAAGATGGATTCCAATACCAGGTGGCACGATAACCTGTCTTTGTAGGACCAACCACAGTTAGGCTTACAGCAAAAAACAAAACTATTCACAGAACATTGCTTGGAGCACATTCTTAAATACCACAAATGGGCAGGGGTGGCAGGTTTGCAGAAATTTTGGTAGTGCCCAGAATGCTTAGAGCCCATATCCCTCCCCTACTTAAACTTCCACAGAAACACTTGCCTATGGCTCTGAGAGGGAGTTTGGGTGGGGGGAGGGTTTCTGGCTGTGGGCTGGAGCAGGAGACAGGGGACAGGAAGGGGCAGGCTCTGGGAGAGAGTCTGGGATGCAGTCATGGTGCTGGCTCTGGCATGAGGGGGGAGGCTCCTGAGTATGAGCTCTGGGTGGACGTGTGGGGGCAGGGCAGAGGCCAGGAAGAGGGTGCATGGGACTACAGTAGGGATCTGCTCTCTCCCATACTCACCATGCCAGCCCCCCAGAATCCTCTGGCTCGCATTGCTCAGGGGAGAGGGCTATGGCAAGTGGGCAAAGCAGGGGCAGGGCTGTGTGAAGCAGGATCAGTGGAGGGTGGTTTCAGTGGGCTCTTTGCCATGGGCACTGGGGTGGGTTGCCATAGGCCTTGCGTTTCCATAGGAATGGCCCTGTTCCTGGTGCCAGAGCACCACGGGCCCATGTAACTCACTGCCTGTGCTCATGGGCACTTGAACACATCACAAAAATCCACTGATAACTGAACAGATGTATCGGAGTGGCAAAGACCCACTTCATCAGATGCAATGGAAATTCCAGAGGCAGGTATAAATATACACCAGTGCCCACGGCACAGGACCCACTGAAACCCCCTCTCCACCGCTCCTGTTCCACACAGCCCTGCCCCTGATTTGCCCACTTGCCATAGCCCTCTCCCCTGAGCAATGCGAGCCAGAGGATTATGGGGGGCTGGCATGGTGAGTATGGGAGAGAGCAGATCCCTACTGTAGTCCCATGCACCCTCTTCCTGGCCTCTGTCCTGCCCCCAAACTCCCTCCCAGATATATATACATATATATTTATACCTGCCTCTGGAATATCCACTACATGCATCTGACGAAGTGGGTCTATGCCCACGAAAGCTTATGCTCCAATATATCTATTAGTCTATAAGGTGCCACAGGATTTCTCGTTGTTCTTGCAGATTCAGACTAACACAGCTAACCCTCTGATACTGATAACTGAGAGGTACTGCACAGAAGCCAAGGAATAAATTGTTATGTCGAGGTTGAGTTACCATCTCAGTTTTGGGAAGGTGTAAAGTTGAGGAAACACATAAATTCTGCACTTCTGTTGCAACTGTCTGAGCTGCCAAACTGTCCTGTGTACTGATAGAAGGCTTCATTGTCAAAGGCTGTCTGATTTTGGCACTTTTCATGAGTCCTGTGTTTACATCAAAAGAATAGTGAGAAGGTTTATTTATTTAATGGGCTCTTCAAAAACATGGAAATTTAAATAAGCAAGCCTCAGCTCAGAACTGAAAAAAAGGCTGCACTGGAAGAAGTTCTATGTATGGTTTATATATCTTGGCAACTACTTTCATGCCAACACAGCACTGCTAAGTGGTGACTCATTCTTGTCTGGTTTACTTAAGAGTAGGGGGCTAAGAGGAAAAAGAAAATTAACACAGCATAATAATTTATTTTTTATTTTAGAAATAAGAGTCCCAGTGTTTTCTGTTGATTAGTATTAAGCACAAGGCCAAATGAAGAGATCTGATTACAAAATGATTGGGATGAAGTATTGCTAGCTTAGTGAAAATTGTAAGAATATTGCTGCAAAGTGAGCCTTACATTTTATTTTATAAGATGATGACACAGGTATTAGTTTTATTCCCCAAAGACTTCTGCTAAAAAAAACGAAAAGTGCTAGATTAATGTACCTGTCCTTAGAGATTTCCTGAAACAAGACCTAAAGAGGTAGTTTAATGGAACATTTTACTCCTGAACTCCAGGATTTTTTTTATTAACCTTAAAAATATAAGTCAGCTGTTTCCATTTATAAATACTGTATTGAAAACTCATTATGAGAAACTTTTTAACCCATTCTCAAACCACATAATATCACATTTACCATATCCTGATTGTGTGAAACCTTCGATGTTTATCATTGCATGTTTAATATAGAAATATAGCTCTGGTCAGTGATGTAAACTTAGGGCACCATTGAACCGAGACTTACGGATTGAAGTATTTCTCCTGAACCATTATAGTAGTTATACATGGAAATGGGACTGTGGTCATAAAAGACCTCTATAGTTTTGAAAAACTACATTGCAGCTCTTGGGATAAATAGGACCCTGCAGGTAATGCTCTTCGCAGCCAGCATTCAGCTTCATAATTAGCAAAAATAAGCAGACAGATGCCTCCTGCAACTGACAGTGGCTTGGTTCACGGACAGCACTCAAAGCAGAACATACTCAGATGTATTTTGTGTTTCTTCTAGTTACCTCATTCTTCCTTATCAATGCCTTTTCATCTCCATGTTCTTTCTAGGACCTTAATTCAGAATTGCTCATTAGGCACTTTTTTATGTTGGTGATGCTGATTAACGTCGACAATCCACCCCTCCTCCCCCGGCCACACATACACTCCTTTATATTAATTACTTACAGGGAATGTAAAGGCTCTTATGGAAATTGAATAAGATCCTGAACAATTCCAATAGGTCATTTATATTTAGGCATCATACACTGGGTGATACATTTAAATGTGCTACTATGTGTTATAATTTCTCCTCAAAACACCTTCTCCCACCCTTTTTGTTTTTTAAGAGCTCAGTTCAGATTCTTGGGTATGAAAACTGAAACAAGTCTCTCACTCAATAGCATCTAAAAGTGCCAAAATAATGCAAATTTTAAAACAGACCTCAGGGATTGTGATATTTCAGTTTTTCTTGTATTATTTTAAGAACATGTTATATATTTTTAGTCATTTAAGAGTTTAATATTGCATTTGAATTTCTTTGTTCTGTTTGTTTTTTAATTTCTGAATGCTTGCAATAATTCTAGCTTCCTTTTGTTTCTCATTAAATAATGATATGTATAATAGGAAATATAAATAAAATCTTATAACAGAGATCTGCTTTCATGCAGAAGGAAAGATCATCTAGAACAGATCACAAAAAGTGAACACCGAGACAGCCAATAACAATTTGAGGTCATGGTACAATGTACTTTATTCTTTGAGTGTATTTCTTTGTGAAACATGTAGGAGTTTTGGTTAAGAAGAAAAGACTACTTTCTGGTATATTTTCTTATAACCTCACTAAAGAGAGAGAGTAAAACAAACACTTGTTTCACTTAGCACCCTTCCTTTGCTCACTCTAAAATGTTATAGTTTTAGCAGATGAGTGTGTAACTCATGTTAATCTATTATACATAGGTACAGTGAAAAGCTAATTTTAAGAGGTTTCCTTGCAATCTTAATGTATAAACTGTGCAGTTTAAAAAACAAAACAAAAAATCATGTAACTGAACTGCACCAACCATTTGCTCTCTCTCCCCTACAGATCTGTTTGTGTCTTTCAGCCTGTAAGAACTCTAAGTTTTTAGACAACCCTTAGTATAATGTGGACCTAATTCTTGTTGAGTCATAAGCTTTGGGCAGTACTATTGTATAAACATTTACATTCTGCATGCATATGCACACGTATGTATTATATGCATGATACTTTGTGATAGGTTGTTGCTTTTAGATATTACTCCAATATAAATGTTGATTAATAATAATAATTGGAACTGAAAATTAAGTTGCCCCACATCCACCAAATAGCAGCTGACCTAATCAACATACACAGCCATATCTTTTGTCTAAAACACTCTGCAACGTAAAAGGTTTCTGATCTCCATTCTTCACAGGACTTAGTAGAGTTGCTAGCATGTGAAGGCACCTTTAATTTATTTACAGTGGAGTCAGAGAAAATGACCTGGGCTGTGGGAAGGCCCATCTGTGAGAGAAACGAACGTAAATGGGCTTGGTGAGTCTGCCAATATCCTTCTCTGCAGAGAGGCCCTTGGATTCAGAAGCTTTAGTATTGTGTTTAAATACTTTTCATAAAAGGGAGGGGACAGTGAAGTATGTTTGTAGTTACGTGGTTTCCCCTGCTCCTTTCAAGAATTGAGCTCTACACTTGTACTACGATAGGACCTGAGGTTCAACCCTTGCAAGGGAGCTGCACTCCAGAATCTCAGTACTCATTCCTAAACAAATGGATGCTTCTCTGAGTCTGCAGTCAGCTTGAAACAAAATTGGAAAGGGGGCAGATATAGTGCCTATCTATAAAAAAGGCAAATAGGAACAACCCAGGAAACTACAGACAGCTTAACTTCTGTGCCAGGAAAGATAATAGAGCAAATAAGTAAGGAACCTATCTGCAAACATCTAGAAGATAATAAGGTGATAGGTAACAGCCAGCATGGACTTGTAAAGAACAAAACATGTCAAACCAACCTGATAGCTTTCTTTGCTAGGATAACAAGTCTTGTATTTAAGGAGGAAGCAGTAGATGTGGTCTACCTAGATTTTAGTAAAGCATTTGATACAGTCTCAATTAACCTCCTTATAAACAAGCTCAGAAAATACATCCTAGATGGGGCTACTCTAAAGTAGGTGCATCACTGTCTTGATAACCATTCCCAGAGATAGGGTATGTCTACACTACAGAGTTAGTTCGAACTAGCTAGTTCGAATTAAGGGGTGTGTAGCCCCTTAATTCGAACTAGTGGGAGGCTAGCCCTCCCCAGCTTTCCTTGGTGGCCACTCTGGCCAACACCAGGGAAACTCTATTGCTCCCCTCCCGGCCCCAGACCCCTTAAAGGGGCACGGGCTGGCTACGATGCCCGTGCCAGGTGCAAGCCTGCCAGCACCCAGCTAGCAGACCCTGCACCTGGCACAGATTGAGCCAGCCACCCGATGCCCCCCAGCCCTCCCCCTCTTCCCGGGACCAGGCTGGCGGCTCCCGGGAGCTTGCCCGGGACCGCAAGAGGCGGGCACCCGCCTGGGCTAGTGCGGACATCGTGGACTTCGTCCACGATCTCCGCACTAGGCACAGGAAAGTGGCCATCTAGGGCAGGAGAGCTGCCAGCCTGGCCACCCAGGAGCAGGTGTGCATGAAAATCAAGGTGGTCCACTGAGACACCCGACCCTGAGCCCTGAGCTTACAATGGCCGTACTGGGTCAGACCAAAAGGTCCATCTAGCCCAGTAGCCTGTCTGCCAACAGCGGCCAACGCTGGGGACCCTGGAGGGGATGGATTGAAGACAGTGCCCAAGCCATTTGTCTCGTGCCATCCCTCTCCAGCCTTCCACAAACCTTGGCCAGGGACACCACTCCTACCCCCTGGCTAATACCACTCCATGGACCCAACCTCCATGACTTTATCTCACTTCTCTTTAAACTCTGTTCTAGTTCTAGCCTCCACAGCCTCCTGCAGCAAGGAGTTCCACAGGTTGACTCTTTGCTTTGTGAAGAACAACTTTCTGTTACTAGTTTGAAGCCTGCTACCCATTCCTTTCCTTTGGTGTCCTCTAGTCCTTCTATTATGGGAACTAATGAAGAACTGTTCTTGATGCACCCTCTCCACCCCACTCATGCTTTTATAGACCTCTATCCTATCCCCCCTCAGTCTCCTCTTTTCTAAACTGAAAAGTCCCAGTCTCTTTAGCCTCTCTTCATATGGGACCTCTTCCAAACCTCTGATCATTTTAGTTGCCCTCCCCTGTCCCACCCTCTCTCTTCCCCTCTCCCACCTCCTTTTCCCAGTCTCCCCGAGTTTTGTTCAATAAAGACATTCTATTTTTGACCACACGTGTCCTTTATTTTGTACATCAGGAAGGGGGGCTAGGGAAGGGTAAGTGGAAGGAGGTGAGGGAGGAATGGGGTACGAGCCCCCGATGGGGAGGACTGGGCTGGCTCTGCAGGCTTCTGGGGGTGGAAGCTCTCCTGCAGTCCCCCAATTGCCCCCTCTCCCCAGATAGCAGCCTGCAGCAAGTGCAGCCGGTCTGATGGCCGAGTGCTGTGATGTGCCCAGTGTGAGCACTCAGGGCACTCCAAGACAGGACTGCTTTGCAAGCGGGGCACCCCTGAGAACTGTCTGTCCGGGGTGGGGGTCGGGTCCCTTTAAGCACAGCCCTCGACTAGCCTGAGGCAGCATCTCCACGCTCTAAGTCCTCATCTGATGCCCTGCCGGCACTGCTTCCGGCCATCCTTAACCCCGGTTCAGGGTCCACTTAATGTGGACATGCTAGTTCGAATTAGCAAAATGCTAATTCGAACTAGTTTTTTTGTCTGGATGTGTTAGTTCGAATTAGCTTAGTTAGTTCGAATTAGCGCTGTAGTGTAGACATACCCTAGGAGTCATAGTGCTAAATATGAGTCAATAGTATGACACTGTTGCAAAAAAAACAAACATCATTCTGGGATGTAGTAACAGGAGTGTTATAAGCAAGACATGAGAAGTAATTTTTCCACTCTATTCTGTGCTGATTAGAGCACAACTAGAGAATTTGTGTCCAGTTTTGGGTGCCACATTTCAGGAAGGATGTGGAGAAATTGGAGAAGATCTAGAAAAGAGCAACAAAAATGATTACAGTTCTAGAAAACATGGCCAATGAGGGAAGATTGAAAGAACTGTGTCTGTTTAATTTGGAAAAGAGAAGACTAAGACCCTCTCAGTGATGAAAGCAGCTTTCAGGTACCTAAAAGGTTTTTACAAGGAGGAGGGAATAAAATTATTTTCTTTAACCTCTGATTATAGGACAAGAAGCCATGAACTTAAATTGCAACAAGGGAAATTTAGGTGGGATATTAGGAAAAACTTCCTACCTGTGAGGGTAAGCATTGGAATAATTTGCCTTGTAAAATCTCCATAATTGGAGATATTTAAGTGCAGGTTAGACAAATATCTGTCAGGAATGATCTAGATGGTGTTTGGTCCTTCTGTGAGGGCAGGGAACTGGTCTTGACCTCTGAATGTCATTTCCAGTTCTAGTATTCTGGAATTCTCTGATAATAGCTCTAAGGCCTGTGAACTTCTCCATTTCAACTCAGCTGAGGTCTGGGTACCCGTGTGCTTAAAAAACATATACCTTCCCCTCAAAAAATCATCTCCAAGGAATTTTGTGGCAAGGGGTATTTCCAGATATGAACTGTACCTGAGTGACTCTCTAAAAATAAATATAATGGGATATACAACCCCCATACTGGGCCTGGAAAAGTTAAAATGCAATACTGGGCCCAGATAGCCCCATCCCTTCAGGACTGCTGAGCATGCTCCAACTGGAGGCACAATTACAAAGAGCTCAGAAGCTAGGCACCATGGTGGTGGACGAGCTGCAGGAGAAATGAACCCTGTTCTGGGAAGCCAGACTGAATGTTGAACCTAAGAGAGAGAGGGACAGAGCAGGTAAACACATAGGCAGTGTCTTTTCCAACCACAATCTCCTTTGAGAGCCAGAAGGTATGGTAGAACCCTGCTCATTTGGATTCTTTTGTTAAGTGATGTGCTGTAGGGGCCACACCTCAGGGTGAGTCTAAACTACATGGCTCCATCGATGGAGCCATGTAGATTAGGCTGATCGGCAAAGGGAAATGAAGCCTTGATTTAAATAATCGCGGCTTCATTAAAATTTAAATGGCTGCCGCACTGAGCCGACAAACAGCTGATCAGCTGTTTGTCGGCTTAGCGCGCTAGTCTGGATGCTCCCGCGCTGACCTGAAAACCCTTTATCGACCTCCCCGTTATGCCTCATAGGATGAGGTTTACCGGGGAGGTCAATAAAGGGCTTTCGGGTCAGCTAGTCCAGACTAGCACGCTGAGCCGACAAACAGCTAATCAGCTGTTTGTCGGCTCAGTGCAGCAGCCATTTCAATTTAAACTAAGCCGCGATTATTTAAATTGAGGCTTCATTTTCCTTTGCCAAACAAACAAATGTACATGGCTCCGTCAACGGAGCCATGTACTTTAGACATACCCTCAGATTGAAGAAGCACAGAAGTAGGAAGTAGCTCACGGCAGCAGACTTAGATTTTCTGCAGTGAAGACCCTGCCAATGTTGCTTCCCACAAGCCCTGTGCTGGGATCTGGTGAAAAGGGAGGTCCTGGGGCTCCCTGCTATAACTTCCTTAAGTGCAAAGGCCCTGATGTGGTTGGAGGCTAAATCACTCTTGGCTTAAGGTCAGAAAGAAGGCATTTCTACTATCCCCCCAGCAGAGAGAGGGCTGGAGGTTAGGTGCACTAACTGCTAAGCAGCCTGGCCTTCTGAGCCACTGTCTCCCCCCACCAATTATAATATGTTTGCACAGCAGCTGGAAGGGTGCTTCCCAGCACAGTAATAGATAGACATCTAGTAACCCTGCATGAGCCTGCTACAAATTGCAATATAGTAATAGCAGTGCAGTTGGTGGTGCAAGCTAGCTACCCAAGTAGAGCTCCCTGGGAATGCATTCATGGAGGGCAAGCCTGACAAGCTAAGTATATATTTAAGAGTTTTTCTGAATTGGGGACTGGATGACAAGCACAATATGCTTCAAAATGGCTGCCCTCTAATATATGCACAGTGGAAAACTGGCACCCTGGACTTTTTCTGACAAAGTCCCATAGGTCATACTGTTGGTTTCTGCAACAGATGCAAACTATATAAGTGATTTTCAAGGGTAGTTCCAAAGGTGGTTTGTTCCAGTCACCAATCCAGCACAGAGGTCATGAATGCATGAATCACCATGACAAGGTCAGCATTTGGAAACCAAAAAAAGTCGCAACTTTCAAATAGTTTGGAGATTGAAAAAGATACTGCTGAAATCCAGTCTTGTATATACAACCTATGATCTTGAATCTTTAGTGCTTAAAACTAATTAAAACAAAAGTGAATTAAATTGATCTAATAAACATAGCCTTAAACTAGTAAAATAAAATGACATGCTGGCTGACCTGGTGATGATCATGTAGTTTAAGTGGCATTCAATTTTCTGGAACATCAAGTTATTTCTTAGTCTGATGTTAACAGGAAAATATTTTACAGACTTCTCTCAGCAGGTTACATTGGATTTGATTCCAGTGTCTCCTTGGGCAATAATGCTAATGGAAAAAGAAATGCACATCTATGTTGTTTTAGCTGCTTTAGAATAACAGGGAACACAAACCTACAGTACACGCTATCATCTCGTCAGCTAGTAAATTAATACATAGGATTTTATGAAACTACTTAATTAATGTTTGTGCAGATGTCTTCCAGGAAAAGGACTTTTGTGTCTGTTTAACCCCTTTGTATAACAGATGGCTAATACCAGTCATTTCATTTCCACTAGCCACATATTTACATTTTAACACATTTTGCTTTGAGCAATTATTTGGCCTTGTAATCTATCTAGTAAAATTGTCTGAACGTATTTTCTCTTTTGATAAAATTAACTTTAATGCAATGTTCTATTATTTTTACCTATGAAAAAAGAAACATATAACAGGCATGTAGGATTCATTAATTTGTATTTCAATTTAGTTTGTAGAGCTAAAATAAAAACCATCTGCTATTGTAATTTATTTTTATTGTGATTCTGTAATGAACACTAGATTGGTCTAGGTCAGCTGTTGCTTCTGACTGGGGGGGAAAGAGTTAAAATTAAGATATTGGTCATATTTTTGACAGCCTGTTTTTTTTTATTTTAAAGAAAGTGACTTCGAGTTAGAATTGTGTGAATAATTAATATTTTTGGTTCAGTAACTGAACTGACATATTGCAGGGGTGAATTGTTTTGGGACAATTCCCAATTAATGTTTTTCAGCTTTTCTGGCAAAATAAAGAATTGAGGAAAATCTGATTGCTGCTCTATGCTCCATTTCACTTGAAGTAAAATTTCCATTTTTGAGATTTTTTTAGTTTTAAAAAAAGTTAAAATAAATTTCAAACAGCAGAAAAGTTGTTTCAAATAAAAAATGAAATATTTTGTTTAAAAAATGTCAAGAATGTCAGTATTGGGGAGGATTAGAATCCTTTTTTCCCCTCAATCAAAACAATTCAGAAAATTTGATATGGATTGGTGAAATGTTGATATGAATTGGTGACAATCTGCATTTGTCAACTAAAAGAAGTTTTCTGAAAAATGTTACCTAACTCTACTTTGGGTTCAGCACATTAAAGTCAGTGGAGGGGGTCCCTAAAACACTAGCTCAGATACCATGATTGCCACATAACAAAGATACATGAGTTAGAACTAAATTGGTTTAATCTTTTCTTCCCTGACCCCCTCCCCCATATTTTATTCTAATCTCAGTTCTTTATAATCTATCATAGCACCCCAAGCAAATCTCTTCATCCAAGAATATCTGCTGATTTTAACACATTGTGCCAAGGCTGCAATGTAATAAAGCGCTAGTGAAATTTTATGGAAAGGTAGAAGAATCTAGTACGTGACCAATAGTCACACTTGTTCACCACATCAAGCTTAGTTATTTACAGGCCTGGTGCCAAAATGCACGTGTAGTGGCTGGCCTGGGACTTAAAAAGTATTTTATTTCTTTGACCTGAAACATTTACAAAATGCTCTTCTCTCACTTTTAACTCACATGAGCTTTACTTCTCATCCCTCCTTCCTTACTTTACCACTTCTCAGATCAACATGCTAGTTACAGGTTAGATTTTTATACACAGGAATTTTAATTTCTATGTAGTTAAACATAGAAGTCTGTTTCTGAAATATGTTGACCTGTCTTGCCCTTGTTTTTGTCTCTAACTTTCAAATCAACTTTAAGTTCATAAGCAAGAGAGAGAATAAACAAAGCAACATATTTCAGAAAGGAATGACAACCAATGCATTGTGTAAAATTTCACCACAATACCCCTGGACACTGCATTTTCATATGATATAGCGCATTCTTAAGTAGTATTTTCTATCTGAGACTGAAAGATTGTTCTTATTTTCTTCCTAATTATCCTAATTAATTTTCCTTATTTAAAATCACTCATTAAAAAAGCTAAGGTCCATGTGGCACTAATGCAATTTGCCCCGGATTAAGATTTGGCTCTAAATGTAGTCCAGTATTATATATGGAAATACATTATTTGGTTCTATATTGTTCTTGAGAGCAATAATTAAATAATATGTAGTGAAACCATGTCAGTTTAGTACACACCATTGATTCTACTGTACATGTGTAGAGACTACCCCCACCCATCAGTTGAGGTGGAGTCGATGTGTAGAGTTAACGTGGCTGTCCACCTTATGGAAATGTTTAGCCTATTGTATGTTGGCATGATTGACATTATGAAAGAACTCCTGTGCCATGGACAGTAAATGAAAAGATTGCGTAAGTGCATGAGCAGATGTTTCTTGTGATCCCATAGTGGTGGAGTTGTGTCTCAGAATCATACAGTTAAGCTTGTGTATTTGGGTCTCTATTTTGTGGGTCTATAGATATGTGGGATACATGTAAGAGTGTATAGATGAGCTATCAAAGATAGGAGACAGACCACACTTCCTCTCATCAGTATGTGTAGTGCTGGTAACTGGAAGAAGACTTGGGGTTAATATAAAGCAGTGGTTTTCAACCAAGAGTATGTGTATTCTTGAGGGTATGCAGATGTCTTTCAGGGGATATATCAACTCATCTAGGTATTTGCCTAATTTTACAGAAGGCTAAATAAAAAGCACTAGTGAAGTCAATACAAACTAAATTTCATACTTGTTTATACTGATATATATTGTGACAGTCAGGTCAGAGGGAAACAAAAAGTAATGGAAGGGAGGTACATCTTTGTTCATCTCTGTTCCCAGGGTAATTGGGAGGGGCTAGTCTAGAATTAGCAGTATCAATTGGGGTAGTTAAGCACCTACGGCTAATTGAGTAGCCTGGCAGAGTCAAGTGAGCCTGAGTTAATTAGAATTAAAGAAACTAGTTGAGACTGGTTATAAAAGGACAGTCCCTGCAGTTGGTGGGGCAAGTGAGTAGCTAAGAGGATGGAGGCAAGTACTGCTGGGAGTATGAGGAAAACAAGAACCAAGTGGACACCTCAAGGGCGAGCCTGAGAGAAGGAAGGTGTGGGGAAGTAGCCCTGGGATCTTGTAACTGTCTCATAGCAGGTGTTGGAGACTCTCATAGGGAGCGCCTATCACCTGGCCCTGGGCTGGAACTCGGAGTAGAGGGTGGGCCTGGGTTCCCCCAACACCCATTTCCACTTAAGGAAAAGACTGTGGAGCTTATTCTTCCTCTGTACCTTACACTGGCCAATGATGAGAGGAGCTCAACAAACAGCAAGCTAATGCCCTAAGTGAGGTGCCCAACACTGAGGGCTGCTGTAAGCTTCTGAGGCAAGCAGCTCTGCCTGAAAGCACAGGACTCACCAAATTCAACAGGAGCATTGTCACTATATATAATATACACTGAAATGTAAGTACAAGATTTAGATTTCAGTTGATTTATTTTATAAAAATGAGATAGTAAGCCATTTTCAGTTGTAGTGGCTGTGACCAGTAATGTATTTCAATGTCTGATTTTTTGTAAGCTAGTATTTTTTAAGTGAGGTGAAATTTGGGGATACACAAGACAATTCAGAATCTTCAAAGGAGTACAACAATCCGGAAAGGTTGAGAGCCACTTGTATAGGGAACAAAATAAAGGCTGGAGGAACAGAGGGAGGAAAAAAGAAAGGAAAAGGGTGTAAGGAAAGAGACATTTTGAACAAAGGGAGGGGAACTCAGTGAGGAAATGAGGGAGAAAGGGAGATAGAGCAGTAGAATGCTGTTTGAATAAGGTTGATTTATCCTTGTCAAATCTAATATTTTCTGTCACTCTACAGCAAATGGCTCAATGGCACTGCTTTACTTAATAAAGTAATTGAGTCAAATTCTGAAGTTTTTGCTAAGTCTTTACTCAGGCAATACTTTTATATATGCACTTATTAACAAACATGCCTGCACACTAGAAAATTTACCCAGTGTTGCTTGGATCCTTAACTTAAATAAGTTTTTGTTTTTCTTCATTTAAATAATTGTTCTGGGGTGGGATTGGGGATGAAGGGTTCAGTATGCAGGTTGCCCTGGGGAGATAGGACAGCTCCAGCCCTCTCACCACAGCTTTTTGGAGCTAGAACAGAAGTTCATATCCATGGCTGCTACAGTTGCTCTGGGCACAGTCGAGGGAGGGGTGCATGTCCCCTGATTGGGAGACAGACAGACATACAGACAAACTCTATGAAATATATAATAGATAGCTGTCCCTTTCTTCACCCCACCTTGGTCCAATGGGGTTATTGCTGTCCCAGTCCCCCTTTCTGGCCTCTTGCTGCCCTCTTGTGGTCATTCTCAGTATAACTGTCCCTTCCACCATATCCCTCCCTTTACATTTTATAAGAAACAATAATATTCCAGGCACATCCCATTATCCTGGCACAACCAAACCTATATCTTGTTTTAAGTTGTTATAAGAGGAAGCTGCATGCTAAATTTGGTAGTCCTAATTCTTACGGTTTAGGAGGAGTTCTTTAATAGATGCAGATTTCTAAAATACATAGTGGCTATGTCTAGACTGGCCAGTTTTTCTGGAAAATCAGCCGCTTTTCCAGAAAAACTTGCCAGCTGTCTACACTGGCCGCTTGAATTTTCGCAAAAGCATTGACTTCCTGCTGTAAGAAACCAGTGCTTCTTGCGGAAATACTATTCTGCTCCCATTCAGGCAAAAGTCCCTTTTGCGCAAAGCTTTTGCGCAAAAGGGCCAGTGTAGATAGCTCAGATTTGTTTTCCGCAAAAAAGCCCTGATCGCAAAAATGGCGATCGGGGCTTTTTTGCAGAAAAGCGTGTCTAGATTGGCACAGACGCTTTTCCGCAAAAAGTGCTTTTGCGGAAAAGCGTCCGTGCCAGTCTAGACGCTCTGTTCCAAAAATGCTTTTAACGGAAAACTTTTCCATTAAAAGCATTTCCGGAAAATCATGCCAATCTGGATGCAGCCAGTAAGATTGGAGTAAAAATGGTAAGACTAGCCTAATAAAGGCATAAAAACATCAGTGTCCTACATGTAATATTTAATAAATTAAATGATCAATTTAAAAACTTGACTAGAAGAACTCTGTGTGGCTCAAAAGCCTGTTGCTCTCACAGCAGAAGTTGATCCAGTAAAATGTTATCTCTCCAATTTTAAAATAATCATTATTTAGCCACATTGCTGATGACCAGTACATGTACTAGTGTTTGAAACACTACATAAATGCAATGAAAATTAATTAATCTTATTGGTGGTTGACATAGTGGTGACGCAACTACTGTAATACACTAGTTGCGTCACCACTATGTCAACCACCAATAAGATTAATTAATTTTCATTGCATTTATGTAGTGTTTCAAACACTAGTACATGTACTGGTCATCAGCAATGTGGCTAAATAATGATTATTTTAAAATTGGAGAGATAACATTTTACTGGATCAACTTCTGCTGTGAGAGCAACAGGCTTTTGAGCCACACAGAGTTCTTCTAGTCAAGTTTTTAAATTGATCATTTAATTTATTAAATATTACATGTAGGACACTGATGTTTTTATGCCTTTATTAGGCTAGTCTTACCATTTTTACTCCAATCTTACTGGCTGCATCCAGATTGGCATGATTTTCCGGAAATGCTTTTAATGGAAAAGTTTTCCGTTAAAAGCATTTTTGGAACAGAGCGTCTAGACTGGCACGGACGCTTTTCCGCAAAAGCACTTTTTGCGGAAAAGCGTCTGTGCCAATCTAGACACGCTTTTCTGCAAAAAAGCCCCGATCGCCATTTTTGCGATCAGGGCTTTTTTGCGGAAAACAAATCTGAGCTATCTACAACAACTCTTATCTCATATGTTATCTTAGGCCCCTGAAGTTTACTTTATCACATTTTTAGTACTTTAACTTAGACATCAAAATCCTGCCATACAAATCCCTTAGGTAACTTTTTCAGTCAAATATTGTAAAACAGCTTTGTTTTTTCATTTTGTCACAAGGCAACTTTTAATTAGAGATGAATGAACAAAAATGTTTGAAAAATTTAACTCACAATTTGATTCATGCCTTGGCTTTTTTTCCATTAATGTTGAGGCAACTGGTCATTTTCATATGGCTGTTTGTTGAGGTGCTTTTTGTGAAAATTTGTGTACTAAGAACAGTATTTGTCATTCTTTGTTGTTCATTATTCCTTTTTTTGTCACTTGCTATTCTATTATTTTAAAAAGTTCAGTCTTCCAGTCGGAACAGAAACAGCATCACGTGACTTAGGTGACAATCTCTCACAATAGATAGTTACATATTTGTGGGTAATCCACAGGATGTAATTTATCTGGGCAAATGATTTGATGAACATGTACAAAAACAACTGGGAAAATGATGATGGTTCACAAATAGGACAAAGGAAAATTTGTCAAGTACACTATCATGAACAGTACTCCTAACTCCATTTTTAATCGATATAAATAATGTCGCCCTCCTTATTGGCACAACCAGATGTTCTAGAGGTTTTTTTCTTCTTCTTCCCATTTTGCAGTCAGGACATGATCCAAGGAACATTGAAATCAACTGCAGATTCACTACTGGATAAGTCCCTAACCTGAATGTGAGCTAATCGCATGCATCATTGAGGTTTATTGCCAATAGTGACACATTAAATATGTACATACACTTTCTGGTGCCCTTCTGGAAATGATTCTGGTGTGGCTTTGCTTTATGACCATGAATTGCTAGTTAAAAACATTTATTATATGGCATTAATAGTTAATATACATTAAGAAGTATAATTAAAACTCAGTATAGCTGCTTTTTTCAGTTACTGTAACCTCATGAAATTTAAATGAGTAAAGAACTTGCCTTGAAGGAATGGATTGTTGCCTATTCCACTCAGAGTTGTATTTTGTTGTTTGAGCCAAGAGCAATAAGTGCTTTTGAGGTATTATTGAAATTGTATAGAGAGGTGACTGATACTTGGTTGAGCGAATTACTCCTGGGGCAATTCTGCACCATTGCATGCATGTGTGCATAATTCATGTCCCCCACAGGTTTTCCTTGCTGCACTGCAGAAAATGATGAGGAAGCAAAGGGAAGCTGCAAGAACTGTCAAATGTCCCTCCTCAGCAGTGCAGGAGGGTGTGTTTCACATGCCTGGAGCCAACTCACAATTTGATTAATTCCTTGGCTTTTCTCAGCAGAGGTATACGATAGGGGGGCTATTACACCATTGCCAATAGCTCCTACCCTGAGGTGGCTCAGCTGGGCTAATCCTAGCTGGACTTAAGTTCCTTTTCCCCTGCAAGAAGTGGCCAAGCCCGGGTTAGACCCATCCCTAGGAACTTCCCCAACTACAGGAAGCTCCATGCACCCCCTGCTTCTTGCCCCCATCATTCCCACAGCTGTGGGGATGGGTCATTGTAAGGGGAGCTGCTGCCCCATCTGCTCAATCCCTGTGCAGGTGGACTCCCCTCTGCAATCACATCCCCTGCAGATACCTGGCCCTCTGCATCTGTACCCCCTCCATGCTGACAAGGCCTCCCCCGCCTTGGTCTGGCCCACGAAAGCTTATCACCTAATAAACCATCTTGTTAGTCTTTAAAGTGCTGCATAGTCCTGTCTTTTGTTCACTCGCACTCAGATTTCCTTCCCACCAACCCTACTCCCCCAGCACTTTGACCTTCCCACTAAGCCCTTCACTGGCACCCTAATCCCCCCACCCCATGCTAGATCCAAGCACCTTCACTTCCTGGAAACCCATCCCCCCTGCACCTTGAAGCCCCCACCAAACCCCTGTGCATCCAGTCTCCCCCGTCCTGCACCCACAAAGATGCCCACACACAGACTGTCCCACCCCCCAAAATCCTCTCACTCTATATCTGGTTCTCCACATACTAAGCCCCCCCTCTCTCTCTCTCTCTCTCTCTCACACACACACACACACACACACACACACACACACACACACACACACACGCTTGGATTCTGCTGGGCTGAGCTTACTTGCCCCAGACCTAGATGACAGTCCAGGGCAGTGTGTGTATGTGAAACACTGTCCCTCTTGCTTACATCTGATGTGAAGGGATAGGACCAGCCTTTGCACTGTGTCAGGCTCAGGTGTAGCCTCCCCACTGTCCTAGGAGGAGGGGAAGGAGCTGCAGGGTGATCATCCACACCCAAGCAGTCAGTGGCTGTGCTCCCCACTGCCATGCCAGACCTTCCACATTTATTTATTGACGAATAAAATATGCAGAATTTTTGTTTTCTTGGCACACAATTCCCTCATGAGTTGTTACTGTATTACTCAGAAGATTTGATTTTTTTTTTAAAAGTGAATTCCAGGCTGCTGGTTCATAGGTAAACTCCAGAAAGCAATGCATGATTGGAATTAAAAAACTGCAACAATTTTCTGTTCTGAATGATGCACTTTGTATCACCAGTCTAATACTCTTCTTCTGTCTATCCCAATTTTGCCAATCGCCAGGACACGCTTTGTACGCCACATTAAATCTGTGCAAAGAACTTCACAGAAAACAATCTGTGTTTGGTTACATTCATGAACAATTGAGAGAGAGAGGTTCTTTTGGGCAGTAAAAGTTTACAAGTAATTGCTAACCAAAGATTTTGCTGCTTTTGGAAAATGAAGAATTTTCAAAAACAGATAGTTTGGCCAAGATATTGCAAAATCCTGAATCAGAGGGGTAGCCGTTTTAGTCTGAATCTGCAAAAGTAGCGAGGAGTCCTGTGGCACCTTATAGACTAACCGAAATGTTGGAGCATAAGCTTTCGTGGGCAAAGATCCCCTTCATCAGATGTATCTTTGCCCATGAAAGCTTAGGCTCCAACACTTCGGTTAGTCTATAAGGTGCCACAGGACTCCTCGCCGCTTTTGTAAAATCCTGAAGTATTTCATTGGTACCACAGTAAATGATTTATTAAGTTGCTTCCCCATATTTGGGTCAGTATATCTACTCCCTATCGTTAATGAGGAGGCAAGCTAAGACCAAGAGGAAGGTTCTCAGCTCATGTCATAGCTCCATTAATGTCAATCACTCTCCTCCAAATCCTCATTGGTTTCCTCTTTCCTTTCCTTTTCCCCATTGGACAACCAGGTCTTTTATCAAATCCTACAGCACTTTTTTTCATAAGGTTGAAATTGAATTCTATAACAGTTGCTCCAAAACACTCTATAACTCAGCGTTTCCCAAACTGTGGTCTGCGGCCCAGTACCAGTGCTTAGGAAAAAAATACCAGGCCTCAGAAAAATTTTTGCAAGATCTCGGCTCGCTGCCCGCAACACCCAAGATGAACGCGGAGCTCAACTCCCAGTTTCAACGGAGGTAGTGTAGACTTCCTACAGCGTCGGGGGGCAGTTCTGCAGCCGCGTGCCAGGTTCTGGAAGTGTGCGGGCTGCTCTCCCACCTGCCTCAACAGCCGGTGTGGTACCTAAAATGCCAGTCCATCGCACTCTGGGGACTTTGTTCCCCTGCTGTCTTCCTGCGCGCAGCGGAGTGGGTGGGGATCTGGGACTGCACTGACTCCAGCTGCTCGGGTGGCACGTGCTGCCGTGAGGAGCAAGGTACATGCTGCCCAAGCGGTTGGGGCTGGCGCAGTCCAGGACTCCCTCTCCTCCTGCACAGGAAGGCATCAGGCGTGCAATGGACCAGCATGTCAGGTACCGCGCTGCTGTTTGGGGGACAGAGGAGCAGCCCGCGAACTTCCTGAGCCTTGGCAGCTATAGGATCCCCAGGTATTAGTCCCTGTCCCTTCCCCCCCTCCCAACTCCCACAAGTACCCTGCCCCAGCACCCAAGACAAGGCAAGAATCAGGCTAGAGATAAATTCAATCAGGGAGGGTGAGGCCCACTTCTAGCAGCTGAACTGCAGCTCAGCAGTTTCTCTCTGAAGTCTGGTCCTGAAGTTTTTTTGCTGCAGGATGGCTACCTTTAAATCTGCTATTGTGTGTCCAGAGAGATTGAAGTGTTCTCCTACAGGTTTTTGTATATTGCCATTCCTAATATCTGATTTGTGTCCATTTATTCTTTTGCATAGGGACTGTCCAGTTTGGCCGATGTATATAGCAGAGGGGCATTGCTGGCACATGATGGCATATGTTACATTGGTAGATGTGCAGGTGAATGAGCCAGTGATGGTGTGGCTGATCTGGTTAGGTCCTGTGATGGTGTTGCTGGTGTAGATATGTGGGCAGAGTTGGCACTGAGGTTTGTTTCAGGGATTGGTTCTTGAGTTAAAGTTACTGTGGTGCGGTGTATAGTTGCTGGTGAGAATATGCTTCAGGTTGGCGGGTTGTCTGTGGACAAGGACTGGCCTGCCTCCCAAGGCCTGTGAAATTGAGGGATCGTTGTCCAGGATGGGTTGTATTTCACTGATGATGCGTTGGAGAGGTTTTAGCTGAGGACTATAGGTGATGGCCAGTGGTGTTCTGTTGGTTTCTTTTTGGGGCTTGTCCCGCAGCAGGAGGCTTCTGGGTACACGTCTGGCTCTATTGATCTGTTTCCTTACTTCCTCGTACGGCTATTGTAGTTTCAAGAATGCTTGTTGAAGATCTTTGAGGGGTTGGAGCAAATGCGGTTGTACCTCAGTGCTTGGCTGTAGACAATGGATCGTGTGGTGTGTCCGGGATGGAAGCTGGAGGCATGAAGGTAGGCATTGTAATTGTTGTTCTTTGTGATGTGTTGCTCATATCTGTTCCATACTCACCCTCCTTCCCTACTGTCAGAGTAGCCAGCAAAAAGGAACTGAAGGGTAGTTGGGTCAGCAGAGTGGGATATAGGGTGTGACATCAGCACCACCCCAGAGGTCTCCATGGCTGACCTGACAGGTAGCAGCTAGGGTAAAACTTTCCAGCAGCCATGCACACGGTGTGTGCAAACCTGATTGGAACAGATATGAGCAACACATCTTGAAGAATAACACTTACAAAGCTGAGTAATTGGTTTTTTGCTTAGCATAAGGCAATTAGAATCAGATTCTGTTCTTTCACTTCTTTTTTTCACAACCAAGTGTCATTGAAAGGAAAGTATTTTTGGGTACCTACCTGCTGCTTTGTACCATCTACAAACAATGTAATGTATGTTTGAAAAAAACATACATTCATGCAGTTTGCAAATACTACTAAGAAAAGGCTTTTATAATAGCACTCAATACATTTTACACAATCCCAAAATTGGGGTTTAAATATTTATTGTCTATTTAAAAATATATTTCCTCAAGTTCCAAAATCTGTCTAAACAAATGGAAGTGAATACCTTTTTAGAAAATGACCTGTTTCAGCAACAAATCAACTATTTTCCTCTTTAGTTGTAATTTAGGGAATAATTGAGCCTTGTAGGAACATTCCATACTAAGTGGCAACGTGAAACAGTCCTACTCCAGATAGGGACGTGAAAGTGTAACAGGTTAACAGATGAGCCTGGGCAGCTGTGAAGTTATAAAATCTTTATGGACCTATTCATTTAGTACCAGCAATCTGAACATTTTATTTAACTCTTAATTCTTCATCCAATTCATGTAACGTATTATTAAACTTGGTTTAAAAGCCAATTAGGTTCAAACTCAAGTATTAAAATAACATCTCCATTCCTGTAGAGGTTTTTAAGACCTGGCTTGACAAAGCCCTGGCTGGGATGATTTAGTTGGGATTGGTCCTGCTTTGGGCTGGAGGTTGGACTTGATGACCTCTTGAGGTCTCTTCCAGCCCTATGGTTCTATGAACATAGACAGTTTCGCTTCCAAACAAAGCAAGAATGCTATTGCAGTGGCACAATGCAAAAATCTAGTCAGAAGACCTTTATTTTCACATGTGCTGAAACCTGAATTTAAAATGTTGCTGTACGCAAGCTGGGAATTTTTTTGCTCATTTAGGGAAAGTGTATGGCCTTTTGTGCCACCAGAAGGAATATATCTTGTGGCTTAGCTCTAAGGAGTGGAAGAATGACATGCCTTCAGGTTCCTCATTCGATCATTCTAAGGAGAGTTCAAAGCCTAATGGCTAGTGTGTATGTGTTCTGCTGCTCAGAGTCATTGGATGAAACACGAGAAGATCTTGACTTCTGTTTCTCTTATCAATGTTTATTAAAACAATGACTTTGAAATCTGTATGTACGTTATAAATTACGGAGCCAATTTGAGTTGGGGAGCTTTGAAGTGGCTTCAAAAAACAAATGCTTTCATCTTAGCATCTAAGTCTTCACTCTTCTCTCTGACTGTACACAGGTGGAAACCCACTCTCACCCACAACACCTAGCCAGTATTCATAGTGATTAATGTCTGTGTATACATTGTTAATATGCATGTATTATTTTTACTGAGGCTTAGAGGAAATATGTGCCAAATTACACACAAACTATGAGTTATGATTCACTGCAGTACATTTTATAAGAGTTTAAAATGAGATAAATGAGAACAACATGTTTCCTTTAATTAATGTGGTATATTGCAGAACATTTGTTTAAACTGTCCCTTTAATGCATTTTGGAAAAGGAGAGACCTCCCCCTCCTTGGTGCCTGTAAGACACTTCCTCTTTCCTAAACTTTCAGTCTTAGGATTTGTTTCTAGGCTGAAAAATCTGTCTCAGTTTAACGAGGCTACATAGAATGGAGATGTGTGTATTCTCCTAGAAATGTTGCATTGCACACTCCTCAGATGGGCAGTTACTACATCTTCATTGATCTTTCAGCCTCTTAAGTTCAAATCGACATATTACTCCCAGTGAATTTTTACAAGTTCCCTTCCACCTTTCAGGAAACCTGCACATATGTTTCCAATGACTGAGTAAAGCTGTCAGAGTTTGTCACTGAAAACAATATGCAGTATCTTCAATGTTACTGAATGTTTCTATAATGTAAATGTTATGGATAATAGTTCTAATCTTTGAAAATATATCTGACACCTATGTCCCCTGGCCCAGACAAATGACCATATGCATGAATACATTTTATGGCCAACACGCTGTGCCTCACTTTGCTGCCACTGAAATCAATGACAACTTGCCATTCACTTCACCCCAAGCAATATGAAGTCCTTATGAATGTATTTCTCATTTGTAAGGCATGTAGGATGACATAATTCTGCATTGCACTGGGAAATGAAAAGGATCAGGCATTGATCTTAAATTGTGGTGCAGTGATCTGAAACAGTCTTCTGGTAATTCATATTAACTCTGCCCATCGAAACCAGAAAGTACATGTGGTGTAAATACAACAGGTACGATAGCTTTGGGAATGAAATATTGGTGGTGGAGGAGTAGTGATATTCTCCCGAGCTCGGCTCACAAACAAAATTCTCCCTAAAGTTAAAGGTCCAGCAAAACGAGACCACAATATTAGGTGTGTATCTTCATAACGATTGCCATTCTTTGCATAGTCTGTATGCAGTGACATCAGATGCTCATGGTCCATTTTTTTTGTATTACATGATTTGTCTTTCTATTATAATGCTTGAGAGTTACATACCAGCACTTCTCACAAACAAGGGCTATTGTTTCAAGCTGTGTGCAGATTCAGACAACATTGCATCACTTTACATTCCATGGTCTGAAGATTTTCTTTTCAATGACAAAGACTAGACTTTTTAGAGGATAGTTTCAGCACAAGATGGCATCAGATGATGTCATCCTACTTTTAAAAAGCCATCTTGTACCATGTGTGAGCCATTGTCACAAGGAGATACATTTTCTTAGGTTCCAAACTTTAAAAAGAGGTTAAGAAAGCTCATTGTATTTTGACATGGATTATTGTACCTCACATAGAATTGACTGGAATCCACAATTTCTGTTGAGTGGGAAATTTTGAAAAGTACAATTCTTTTTTTCAGTCCAAACAGGATGAAAGTTTGAACTATAAAATTTTTTGTCTGAATGAAAAGTTCAGAAAAGTTGTATTAGCCTGTGATGCTGTTGGGAAAAGAAGGCTGGATTTTCTGACTCTTAAGCCCATCACTTAACTATGGGACCATCCATCTTCTCCAATTGTATTGAAAGTCAAAACAGCTTTAAATAAAAATATTAAGGTTTAAGTACTTAAAATGTTAAGTTTTTTTTATTATTTCTAAGTGTTCACTTTGAACACTAAGACCAAAATAAAATAGGTTTCAATTGTTCTTGATGTGCCTAGCTTTGCCCTCACTCCTGCAACTCTCATTGATTTATTTGAGATGCAAGATTGTTCCCTCTACTTCCAAAGCAGGAGAGTTTTCAGACCAGGTGGACCTGGCACGGCACAGTCAGGAGCCTTCATGGCATCATATGCTCTTTTTCTTGATGACACACAGAAGTGCTGCTAAGGAGCTGGACTTTATTTCCTGGCTCCAGTTAGGGATGTAAAAAAAAAAAAGGTTTAAAAATATTAACTGTCTAACCAATCAAAATTCCATTGGTTGCAGCATTATACACATCCAGAACCACTGGCCCCTGTGAGCTTCTGGTGCTACCAGCCCCACAGACTGCCAGCTCCACAAGCTCCCAGCAGCACTAGCAGTCCATGAACAGGAACCAATAAGTTTATGCTTATCAGTTAACCAGTTAAACTCTTACATCCCTAGCTCTAGTCTCATAATATGGGCAGGGGCTGGACTCAGTGACCTCTCCAGATGTTATACCAAATAAAAGCAAGCAAGATCTTATGAGGGGGATAAGGCAAAAAGCCACATTTATTGTAAAAATAATAAAGAATAAAGAAAAGATAGAAGCAAACAACATTGTTTAACTACTTATTCCTATCACTACTTAACCCTTATACACTTATATATATATATATATATCCATTCATTCAAGTTCTGTGTATAGTTACCAGCCTGGAAGTTGCTTCTGACAGAATACTGGCCAGGTATTCTGTACACAAGCGATGGTAGTGGGGAGCGAAGTCCTGATCAGATGCGCATCTGAAGCTCCTGGTGGGCTGGCAGCAGAACCTTGGACTCTAATTCCATAGTCTTGTAGTCCAGTTCTTATAGGAATTTCTTCCTATGCCAGTCTATGGAAATTGCTGCATCATGCTGATGTCTTCAGGGTGGCTGCCAGGTGCTTGTCAGTGATCTCATCGTGTGGACCTCCAGTACTTGGTTTTCTCCACTTGACACCTTTTGGTTGCACTGGCACCTGACGCTTTCTTCAGCCCTTTGTTGCTGTATTCTCAGGCTGGCACCTCTCAGAACCATTCATTCATCGTCCAAGCACTCTCTCTCTCTCTTACTTACATTCCCTAATAAATGTTTCCCATACGGTATTTTGTATAATAATAAAAGTTGTAGTTACAAAAGTTTCTGGGTGATACTGCTTAAAATATTCTCTTGAGTGCTGAGTAAAGTTACAATGTTTTGAAGAGAACAGGCGTCAATTGTGTAACAATGCCCTTAGTCAATTACAGGGCTTGGCTCCAATAGCAGAGTTAGTGGCTTGACAATGCATTGTTACAATGTATCTCTGCAATGTCAATTTCAAGCAGCCCCCTTGCACAATCTTGAGCATGCCCTGGGACACAGAGGGGGGCTGTTTCTGGCTACATAGGATTATATTCTTAACAGTTGTAAGTTACATGACCTAATACATTATATTCTAAAGGGGCAATAATAATAATAAATCTAAACATTTAACAATCTTAACTAATAATAATAAGAAGAATTAATAATAAATCTAAACACTTTAAGTTGTGGGGAACAAATTATGGGGAGTCACTTCCATTTGGGGGAATCATTTTCAATACATTAATGTTATCCCTACACAGACACCTTGCCACCCTATGTTTTTATGATTCTACAACAGAGGTCAACAGCTACCAACCCCAGCAGCTAGCGTTATAACCAACACCACAGCAGCCAGAATATGAGATGTAAGATGGACTGGGTAGAATTGTCCAACAAAATATTTCTTTCCTATCTGCTAAGAGAGCATGGGATTCAGAAATACAAGTTGAAGTATATAGGTCAGCTTTCTTCTATGGCAGTCCAAATTATTTCATTTCTTTATATTAATGTCTGGGAATTACATCAGTAAGCTAGGGAAAAATAATAAATGGGACCCATGAAAGGTAAATGCAGAAAATAATTACTAGTTTTGGCATGGAAAATACAATTTAATCAACATTTTTTTTCTTATTGAAAACAAATGTTACAGTAAGAAGTCTGAATCAGAACTGATTAGAAGAGGAGTTGCAAAATTAATGGGGAGAGAATGTAAATTAGGTACAACTGAATGTACAAAATCTCGCAAATTTTCTATATGAAAGATAGCTCTTTCTAAACAGTTTGACAACAGTACTGGAGGGACTGAAATGAGGAAAGAAAAAATAGGACTTTTAAGTCCATGACAAGATGCAGTTTGCTGAAAGATACCGTAACTATCCTTTCTGTTCTACTTTGTAGAAAGTGGGTTATGACGATAGACTTTTTAAAAAAAATGTTTTTTTCCATACATTGTGATATGTTACAAATCTTTTCTGAGCAAGGTTCACCAGGTAAACAGTTTGGTCTCAGATAACAGGCATAAAAGAGCAGTAGAAGGATGTTCTGTTTGGAGACCATTTTTCTGATGAAGCTCATACTTCCAGCATATGTCTTCCCTGGGATTTTTGGTTTTGCAATTAGTAAAGTTACTAGCATAGATCTTTGCTCAGAATTGTGCCTCTAAGTCTATGTAAAGCCTTCACAGACCATTTGCATCCACTGGCAGGTATAAGGGTGGACCAGAGATTCTCAGTTAATCTCCAAAAGGAATCTTGTTGACTATAGCTACATTCCACACAGACAGCCAAGAAGGACATACCAGTAAATGCAGTTTGCTAATCCCTTTAAGCAGAGTGAAAGGCAAGCTTTCTTTCTTCTGATACTATTTTCACTCAATATGCTCCAGATATTTCCATTTATATTGAACACCAGAGAGCCAGGTTTTCAATGGTATTTATGTGCCTGACAGTGCATATAGGAACCAAGTGGGATTTCAAAATCACCTGTCAGTGGCCCAACTCAAACTAATGGGATTTAATTGCCTGATCTGCATAGATGCTTTTGAAAATGCCACTAGGTTCTAGCAGCATATTTTATTATCTTTGAAAATTTGGCTCTATGATCCTGCAGGAGGTGGTATACGTGCCAGTACATTAACTAGACACAACTGTCAATGTTTTTTTGAGGGATGTGGAGAGATTTTGTGCTGCCTTCTTCACAAAGTTGATGGAATGAGTCTTTTTATACAATCTTCTCCTAGTTGTATACCAGTGTATTGGGGAAATGGTATTTATATACTATGGTATGCTTAAGACATAGGAACACAAACCTCCAAAATTACTCTTTTTCTCTAATTGTGTACCTGATGTCCTGAATTTTATTCTATATATCACTGTACATGAGACACAAACTCAGTTCAGAGGTAGACACAAACATTAAACATATGAAATGGGCAATTTTCTTTAATCGCCCGTGCGTGGAATCTGTGCCTTAAGTTAACTATGCTGCTCAACTATGTATGTGGATTTTGTTTTAATGAACAGGCGTCTTTGAAATATATCCTAATACTGGGAACTTCTTTTCATACCATCTTTCTGTATATGCTGCAGCAAATTTTCACACAACATCTGCTATAATGAAAACTGTCTGGATGGATAAAAAAAAAGTTAGGCAGAGGATTTATGGCCCATGTTGTTCTTGTCTGACATAAGGAATCTTGTGTGTATGTGTGTGTGTGTTAGCTGTATAACTTGTGGTTCAGACAGCCACACTGTTTCTCTTTCAAATACATTTTTTTTCCAGAGAATGACTAATGTTCATGACCAAGAAGCTCAGGAAGAGATAAATGATGCCAAGTGGCTCTGATAGAGATACTGACTACTGTATACAATTAGCTGCTGGGCAATGAAGAAGCCTTGTCACCCTTTTTTAATCATCTAATAATAAGTTGCCTGAAAAGGCTCCACAGTTTGGACCAGATTTCCCTCACTATAGGCAATTAGGAAAGAAAAATAAACCGAGGCAGGAATCCTCTGGCTGTAAAGGAGCTTTGTGCTGAACACGCTCTTCAGTCCCTTTTTGTATGAAACCAGAGGGAATTGCTAACACCACTGACAGTTTGCGTGAGTGATTTATGAGGCTTTTCTTTTGTGAAGAGTTGGCACCTAGACAAATTCTGCCCTCTTTGCTGCTTGCTTACACCTCTGGTGAATATAAAACCTTTAGAATATTCTATAAAAGGATCATTATGCCCAGGGAGTGCTTTTTAAAAACCCCATTAGAAATCAAAACAACTTGATGCTCTTTAGTGTAAAAAGATATTGTAGCCCTCCAAAATAAGTGAAAACCAAGAAATCTCAAGGTACATATAATGATACCTGGTGCAACATGGTGATATTCATATTCCCAATAACAAGGCAGAAATTCTCTCTTGACAACCACATACTGTTAAATTAATCCTTTCTGTTATGTTTGATTGCATTTATGTTCTTAAAAGTATACCACTGAAGACAAAAAAGTAACAGCAGATTTGTATGTAAATGAAGAATCTTCCCAGAAGTAAAGGCCAATTTTAATGGTCACTTCTGTGAGCGTATCTGAGCTGTTCTGCAATTTTGATAACAGCAAAATTGTGTAAATATGCACAAAATTGAAATTTATATTAATTGGTTTAAAAGTTAGTAACTTTTCTCCCATACCAAAACTAAACAAAACATATAGATAGCTATAATTGTGTGTTATACCATTAGATAAATAACTGAAGTTAGAACTTGCCTTATTTGTATGCAACAGTTACACTGACTTCTGATATTATGCCAGCTTTATACAGATACAACTCCACTGATTTCAGCAGAGCAGCAAAACCTGGGTATGTGAGTTTAGAATCTATCCTCAAATTATTTTGGAAGAAAGAATAAAATTATATCAATCCATGACACAGAGGATTATGTCAATCCAAAGCTGTTATTTGAGAAACATCAACTGTATAGTATAAAGAGAGTGCATGTTACATGAGAGTTATCTCAAAATCTCTCTCTTTTAGAAATGTGCATTTGTCTTTCTATTTGAGTCTATTTGTTCAAAAATTCCTCCTAAATGGGAAGAGCTAGGCCCACCAAATTTGGTATACAGCTTCCTCTTATCCTATCTTAAAGTCGAGGTTTGGTTGTTCCAGGAAAATGGGAAGTGCTGGGAATGGAACTGTTCCATAACATGGAAAGGGAGGGGGCAAATGCTCACTTTTTTTATTTAACCCATTTACAGATTGGCCTTCATGACACTGATTAGCAAGGAGTGGCACATCCTGACTGTGCCTTGCAGGAGGACATACCAGCTTTGGTTTGGTTTAAGCTTACTCCCTATTCATGGCCTTGGGTCACCCTGACTCTTGTGTTATGTTAAGGGTGAATAACACGTCCTTATTCACTTCTCCACATGTTGTATGGCACTCTACCATACTCCACCTTTGCAATGGTTCTTCCATGCTGAAATGGAAGCTGTCCTCCCCTCCCCTACAGTCACAGGTGAAGCCCCTAACTACTAAGATAAAGGTTGTATGGTAGACTTCAGCTTCCTTCCCTCTCTCATCACTGTTGTGGGGAGAAGGGCTTCAAAGGTATCCCACAAGAAATTACTCACAGATCCAGTCAAAGATGTATTTTAGTCATTTCCGGTTTAAATTGAGATCCCTTCCCTTTATAATTCACTTATCTGCCGCCATTTGCAAGTCAAGGGTTGTATATACTGACCCAATAGCATATCTTGAAAACTAGAGCCAATCAACAATTTTAAGCATCATTTTCATTCTCAGTGACCCAGAATTAGTAAAGTTTGACTACATTTATTTCAGACACATTTTGGCTGTAGAGCAGTGAAATCCCTGTGAAAAACCCCTGCTGAATGAGCAGCTGGGGAATT
This sequence comes from Pelodiscus sinensis, assembly GCF_049634645.1. Taxonomy (NCBI): domain Eukaryota; kingdom Metazoa; phylum Chordata; order Testudines; family Trionychidae; genus Pelodiscus; species Pelodiscus sinensis. Next base: position 56,508,197 of record NC_134715.1, on the reverse strand, counting down.
TGAACCAGGCTCTCTTACAACCCATGAGAGTATCCTGGACTGGAGAATGTGAGGATCATGAGTGGTGAGCAAGCTTCCCAGCCTGTGGCCCCCGCACCCTGCTCTGCCCCAATCCCTCTCCCTCACCATTGTTTCCCTCTTTTCTTTGAACATAAATGTAGCAAATTACATTTGCAAAAAAACCACTCTTCTGAAATGTCTTGCTAAAGCAAATGGAGCATGTTTTCAACTGCATGCCAGATTGTTAAAACTGGACATGCTGAAGGTACCTAATTAAAAGCACTAAATCTGGAAATAAAAAATGTCAGTCACAGTTTTTTGATATATCCTGAAGTTTGTCAGAGGTTTATTTGCAAAAGCTTCAGTGAGGGCAAATCAGTTATTCCGCTGAATGCAACATTAAATATTATGGAATACATGATGCAGCCCGTCTCTGTTTTACATTTTCAATTTTAAATATATGCTAAGCCTTCATAAAGTAATCATGCCAGATTAGTACATATTAAAATTCATTGAAAGAAAGACATGATTTTAAATTAATCAGTCAGAGCAGTTTATTGTGTTCATAACAAAGTTCATTGCTTTTAGAAAAAGGGAACACTTGTTATGAAAATCACACAAAATAAATCAGACATATGAATGAAACTTCACTATGGGTTTATGTTAAAATATGTTTCTAAAGATTTTAGGGATAACAAAGGATTTTATATCTTAGTAAGGTACTGCTGTTGATGAAGAGTTCATCAAATCGTCAGAAGTAAAATAACATTGAGCCTGTGAAAGAGCCATTAAGTGGAAATGGAACCATTTAACGGGCAAGTGCCAACCCTGAATTCACTGACAAAAACAGTTGTGCAGGTGAAATGTGGCCAACAAATTATTCATCAAAGATTATTCATCCAGTTGCCTGGGCAGTGGGTATAAGGGGCAAGGGGAGGCAATGTACTCAACCTGTCTACTGGACCTTACTTTAAAATGTGCTTTAAATAATTCATAAGAACGGCTATACTGGATCAGACCAACAATCCATCTAGCCCAGTATCCTGTCTGCTGATAGTGGCCAAATACCCCAGAGGGAGGGATCATAACAAGCAATTCCCATGTGATCCTCCCCTGTCACCCACTTCCAGACAAACAGAAGCTAGCAATACCATTCCTACCTCCCACCCCTTGCTTATAGCCATTGATGGGCCTAACATCCATGAATCTAGCTAGCTCTTTTTTTGAACCCTGTTAAAGTTCTAGCCTTCACTGCATCACTTCATTAGTTTGTTGCAGAAGAGTATAAAATCACGTCTAAAAAATCCTTGCATAGCTATTTAGATGCATAATCTGAGAAATCAGCTTTTAGCTTTAATGCTTGGCTCTTCAGACATATAGTTTTTAAAATAAATTCTTCAAAATATCAGCCTAATATATACATCTTAATTTGAATTAATATAGTATAAAAAACTTGCTTCCAAAAATCATCCAGTCCTGTCAATCCCTACTCCCCTCTTCCTCCCTCTTCCCCACTGAGAGCTCTTAAAAGGACAACATTCCTTTTTGTCGAGAGAGCTGCTAATAGGTCTGGCAAACTGGAAGAAAGACTTTTCACTGTTTAAGTTAACAAATGCACTTTGGGGTTAGAGTCACCTGTCTGCAAGCAGCTATAGCCTGCTGTGGAAGCCTTCACGAATGGTCAGAATAGGAATAGGAAGGGGGAACAGGTTGAGCACTAAGACCCAGGGAAAGCATTGCCTCCCCTAGCCTCTTATACCCTCTGCCCAGGCAGCTGGATGAATAATCTGTAATGAATAATTTGTTGGCCACATTTCACCTTTTACTGTTTCTGAATTGGTGCAGATAAAGTAATTTTTCTCTTTCATTTTTAATTTTAAATGATTTATTAAATGATTTGGCTAAGAATTCTTGCACTAAAGCTTATTGGCAAGTAGTTGGTTGTGAGATTTCAATATTACTCATGTCAACTGTTTTGACTGGATGCCCAGGTTACGCGGTATGTGTCTGTTTCCTGATTAGATAAGTGTAACTCTTAGAATCAGACTTCTGGTGAAAATAAATATGTGCAAATCCAAACCCTTGCTTAAAAATTGATCTTTCAGGATGAAATGTAATCCATATACACAGGGCCAGCAACTGCCAAAGCACCACTTAAGTCCCCTGTCCCTACTCTTTTTAAGATATCAGCAGAAGCCCTTGACATGTCTATTCATACGGGGTAGCTTTCATTTGACAGAACATTTGCAACAAACACACAGTAGGGTTGTAAACACAAAAAAAGGGAATTTGTTTTTAAAATTCAAATGAATAAACATTCAAAATGAAATAGGAAGCATTTGTCTAGCACTATTACTTAGATGTTTCTTTATACACAGAGCTTTGTTTTCACTGTAGTCAGATGAAATGAACAACTGAAAACAAACCAATTTTTTAAAAGTGGATGCCTCATGATAGTTTCCCATGGTTTTATTTAGAGCTTTAAAGTGGCCTGGTTTTCAAAAGTGCAGGACACTCAGCAGCTTCCACTAAAGTCAATGAGAACTTAAAGGTGCAGATCAATTTTGAATCTCAGGCTACTTTAGGTCTCTAAATATAGGTTTGAGAGCAGAACTTTAGGGAGCTATTGTGAAAATCGTGTCTTGATGACACTTTTAAGCTAACTCCAGCAGCAGTGCATTTAGGCAAATCCAATGATTTCTTGTTGGTTTGAGAGGCACTTTCAGATTCCTAGACAGCCATACAAGTGTGGTTAGGATTCCTTCTAGTATTTTAAATCAACATTGGACAATGCACGTTCATGCTAATGGACTGGATTTTATTCAAACTTCATGCATTTGTCATCCATGACAAAAAAGTTGTACAATATAGAAAAAATGAAGAAAACTGAGACCTAGCTGCCACTCTTAAACAAAGACCACATTCTATATGAAAAACTCTCCAGCAAACCACTTAAACTAGGATACGTTTCCTATAAACAAGGACTTAAAATCATATCATATGTTACTCATTTACATATCATGCTAACTAGTGAAGCCCACAGAAAGCTAAATTTACTCCTTGTCCAGTTAAGAAGTTTTCTGCATCTTGCTATTCATTTTTTATGCAATTTTACTTCTGCAGTTAAGTATACCAACAGCGTATGCAGTCATTGTCATGGCTTTTTATATTTTTTATTTCTCTTCCATTAAAAACAGGTTTTTAAAAAGAAAGTATTAATTGAATTAAGGTCTAGCTAAATAACAAAAGAATGAGGCTTAAAATTTTCTTCAGGAGAGGCTCTGAACTGATGGGTGTTCATAACAGCAGTGGAGATCTAAGTACTATAACCCATGAACAGCTGAATGATTAGGGCAGCAAGAGTGCAAGGTTCTCCACATTGGCCTTCCAATATCCCTGCTGAACATAGTATAGGCTTTGTGTTCATTCATTTCTTGAACAGTCTGCTGAAACTGCCAACAAAAACACCAGTGTGCATCAAGAAGATTATTTTATTCCCTAAAATTATGTCTTCAATGAACAGGTAGCCCACATTCTAATTAGGGTTGCCAGGCGTGCGGTTTTGAACCAGCCAGTCAGTATTTGAGCTTTCTGTTCGGGGAAACAAATTGAGAAAATATAAATGAAAAAATATAAATGTCCGGTATTTTCTAAATGAGATGCAATGTAGATTGTGATGTAATGTCAAGTGTGTCCGGTATTTTTTTTAAACCATCTGGCAACCCTAATTCTAATCATGTGTTACCCCAAATGTCCAACTGTTTATGTGCAACCCACACACCTAGTGGGTGTGATTCCCTGTCCCATGTAGTCAAGTATCAGAGGGGTAGCTGTGTTAGTTTGAATCTGCAAAAGTGGCGAGGAGTCTTTGCATCTGACGAAGTGGGTCTTTGCCCATGAAAACTTATGCTCCAACACTTTGGTTAGTCTATAAGGTGCCACAGGACTCCTCGCCCCTGTCCCATGTAGTGGCCCTTAGGCCATTTAGAGCAAGAGATAAGAATGAGTAAGCTCAACAGCCTAAGCTGAGTGCTAGCTGGCTTTACAGCTCTCACTGTAGCGGCTGCTGCACTGAAGCTCCAGGGGCCCCAGGTTTGAATCTGTCCTGTATGTGGTTACAGGTGCAAAAAAGCCTCTCCCATGGGCTTAAGGCTCTTTTAACCCATGGCAGCAAATACAACTGAGGGCGTAGGCTTGACTGTGGGTTTTGATTCAGCCCACTTAATTTATAGTGAGAATGAAGGCTATACAAGGCAGGGTGCTATGAATCCTTCAGCACTATCCCACTCCCTCAGCTCCACCTCAGTAGTACTTGGTCTACCTTCTCCTTTCTTCTGCACTGACAGTAACCTACATTGGTTCAGCAGTTTATCCTCATGTTTGGCTGCTCTATTTCTGCTCTGCTTCCACAAGAGAAGCTGGCATCAGCCTTCCGGTGAAGCTATGATATGATACTAGTAAATTGGGGAAACAGAGCCGAAATGCTATCTTTCTGCTTAGTGGACAGTAAAGAAACAGAGGCAGAGCAGTCAGTAGGCTGAGATATGAATCATTTTGTGGTTTGTCTGAATTCTTTAATGACATTCTCATAAAAAAGTTCTTGCTGCCAAATGCTGTTTGCTTTCACTCTCAGAACTGTCCGCATTAATGAGTAATTCCACTTGGAATCTATCTGCATATTGTTCTCATATCACTGCTACAGACAGCAGCTCCATGATAGACAAAAGAAAGGACCCTGCAAATAAATTCATAGAGCATGCCAGGTTTAAAAACCAGGACTGTGGCATAACCCATAACTCCAAAACATGTAGAATTCAGATTCTATTGTGTCAACCAATTCTATGATTTCCCAGCTCAAAAAAAAGGTAGAAGGGAGTTTTTATTCGTCTTTATAGGTAAGTGTATTGACTGAAGAAGTGATTTCTAATGTTCGTGAAAGAAGTGTGGCTCAGAATTTGTTCTGTTTGTGTTAAGAGAGGGAGGGACATTAATAGCTCTGCTAATGCAAGTTTGGAGCTGAAATAGCTTGGTTGGTTGATTACACCAACATGTGACTTCTGGAGACCTCACTTCAAATGCTGCTTTAGGGCCCAGTTCTTCAAACGTGAAGGTAAGTGAGTAGACCTATTGGAGTCTGCTACTCAGACGAGTAAAGTTATTCATATACCTAACTCTTAGAGGATCAGGTCTTAAAATTGTAATTGAAGAGGAGTTGGTGATATTATCCTTATTTCCAGATCACAAAACACTACGAGGTTGCATGAGAATTTGTCTGCTCGTATGAGGATAACTGCATTAGTAAAGGGCATTACAGGAAATGAAGAGCTTCTGAAACACCTTTTAAAGAAGTTTAAACACACTGTCCCTAAATTATCCCTGGTTAAAGTCCACTATAATTAGCCTCTTATTTTAATGAGCAAATGATTACAAATCACTGGTAAAACTTGGAAACCTGAACTTTGCTGAAAAAAACATTGGCATTTCTAATTACTCAGCATTTAGTCTTGTAGTATTTCTCTTTGGGACTGAATTCATGTCACATAAAACAATAAGGTAATCATCATTTCTTAGGGTGCGTCTACACTGCACTGTTTCTCTGGAATAACGGTTGTTATTCCAGAAAAACAATACTAGTGTCCACACAGCAATTGCGTTATTTCAAAAGAAAATTGAAATAATGGAGGGATTTTTCTGATGATGGTAAACCTCATTCCATGAGGAATAATGCCTCTTCCAAAAAAGCTCTTTCTGAAGAAGGGGTGTGTGGATGCTCCACTGCTGCTACGTCAAAATAGCGCCTCACCAGAGCCATTCTAAAATTATTCCTCCTGGGGCTCTACATCGAGATAGCGCATCCACATTAGGGGAGCCTGCCTCAGACCAATTTTCAGGCTTTCCTGTAGTGTGGACACTGTATTTCGAAATAAGCTATTAGCTTTTTCCGAAATAAGCTTGCAGTGTAGACAGACCCTTAGATTATAAAAGCATCAGAGAAAAACATATGAATGAAAGACCTGCATGTCACTCTTAGTCTGCTGATGAGAGACATCAGGTCCTGTAGTACAGTGGTTCCCAACCACCAGGCCGCAGGTGGGTGGCGGGCCGCAAACCCCTGCCTGCCGGGCCATGGGACTCTGCCGGGCCATGACCCTAGCTGCTAGGGAGCCCCACCCATGGAGGAGGTCCGTTCCCTATAAGGTGCGCACCAGCATGCGCACTAAAAATTCTCCTGCCTTTCCATGGTGAGTGGCACTGCAGAATGCTTGAGTGTGCTGCGGCTGGAGCCAGGCCATGGTGAGGCTGTTCCCTCTTGGGCAGCCTCACCATTGCTCTGGTTCCAAGTTCTGGTGGCAGCCATGTACCCAACTGGCAGGGCTGCATGGCAGGTGGCTGCCCCGTGTCATTTCTGTTGCGGGTGGCATGTTTGGGACCAGTGAGCAGAGCCTTCGCAGCCATGAGTATCCCAGCCTTTATCGAGGAGGATCAGGTTAGAGGCCCCAGGAAGCCTCACTGGGGGTATGTCTACACTACAGAGTTTTGTTGGAAAAACAGCTCTTTTTCTGACAAATCCTGAGTTACATCCACACTGCAGTTGTGTTCTTCTGAAAGTAAATCAAAAGAACAGAGGGATTTTTCCAGCATTGGTGTGGAAGCAAGGACTGTGTTAGCCATTTTAGAATTGTTAGGAATGGACCTAACCCTAATCTCGCGAGAACTGTAATGTCACCTTTGCTCTCGCCTTGCTTTAGGAGATAATGATGGAATGCTGACTCTAGTGAGAATCCCGAGATAAGGTGGCGTCTGAAGGGAATTATTATGGAAAGGAGAATAATTGTTTATTGTTATTATATGTAACGGGAAAGTATCTATATTGGTTTTAATTGTTTTGGTTTTTGAAGGTCTGCCTCGCAGTCCCTTCCCTTGCAATTGCTCGTAAAATAAACTGCCTCTGGCTACTTGTTGCTAACAAACTCAGAGTGAGGATCTGTTTTCTTCCACATTGGTAATCCTCTTTCTACGAGGAAGAAGCCTTTCTACGAGAAGAGCTCTTTCAGAAAAAGGCATGTGTGGCCAGGGAAGAGGGAGTTCTTTCAAAAAAAGAGGAAATTGGAAAAAGCACAAGTGCCCTGGTGGCCACTCCATCCAGTAATCACAGTGACATTAAGTGTGGACGCTATCTTTTCAAAAAGCAGATCACTTTTTTGATGCACTTGTGTGTGTGGTTCTTCCGAAAAAATCCTGCAGTCTAGACATAGCCTGGGTGTCTGCGATTGCTACCCCTCCTCTGGCAGGGCCTGGCTTCCCCCACAGATCTCCCCTGCCAGCTCTGGCCTGCACCACCTGTCTGGCCGTTTCCCAATATCCCAGGGTGCCACAGCCAGCAACTGCGGGGCTCCCTGACTCAAACCAGTGGGTGCTGCGGGGGCTTATCCTGCCTGGCAGTTGGGTGTGTGCCGTGAGCCCAAGACACGCACAGGCTGAGTGACCCTGTGCCTCTAGGGCCAACTGTTAATGGCCTGGGGAGGAACTCTCAAGCCACCAGAAACATGCATCCACCCCTGTCATTTGTGCTACAGACACTGCTGATCCCATGCATGTGTCAAGTCTTGGCTCTCGCCAAGCCTGGCAGGGCAGGGATGGGGTCTCTTCTTGGCCATGGAAGAGCAGTTTGCGGCGTGGTGGCAGGGACGTGCAGAGTCCAGCATGGTAGCTTTAGAGCAGCCACGACCCAGGCAGCTGGGAGGCAATGCAGGGCTAGGTGAGGAGGGAAGGGCAGGCACTGGGGGCTCCAGGGCAGGGTTAGTGGAGGTGGAGCTAGTAGTGGGGGGAATTTGGGGACAGGGCTGGCACTGGAGGGCTCTGGGGATAGGGCTAATGGGGGATAGGGCTCCATCGATGGAGCCATGTAGATTAGGCTGATCGGCAAAGGGAAATGAATCCGCGATTTAAATAATCGTGGCTTCATTTAAATGTAAATGGCTGCCATGCTGAGCCGACAATCAGCTGTTTGTCGGCTCAGCACGCTAGTCTGGATGTTCCCACGCCAACCTGAAAACCCTTTATCGACCTCCCCGTTATGCCTCGTAGGAAGGTTTACCGGGGAGGTCGATAAAAGGCTTTCATGTCGACAGGGGAGCGTCCAGACTAGCGCACTGAGCCGACAAACAGCTGATCAGCTGTTTGTCGGCTCAGCGTGGCAGCCATGTAATTTTAAATGAAGCCGCGATTATTTAAATCGCAGCTTCATTTCCCTTTGCCAAACAAACAAATTTACATGGCTCCATCGATGGAGCCATGTAGTTTAGACGTACCCTCAGATACTACAGAAGTACTCAGCTACTATGATAAGAATGTAACACAAGAATGGTCTTACTGGGTCAGAACAGTGGTCCATCTAGCCCAGTATCCTGGGTTCTGACAGTTACAGAGTTAAATGCTTCAGGGGGAATGAACCAAACAGGGTAATTATGGATTGAGTGTTATCCTCCCTACTGCCAGCTTCTGGCATGATGAAATTCTATTCTGTTTTAAATTCTCTAGATAGACTTACTTGACTGTCACATAAAATATATAGAACGCCTACTTCAAGATTTGCTAATGGATTTCTTTATAATGATATTGAGATTTTTTAACTATACCAGTTTAAATCCAGAGTAAATCTGATATAGCTAACATCAGAATCTGGTCACTATTTTCAAGATAATATATCTAATCTGTTGAAGTGGGTGGGACTTTTAGGGTATGTCCGCATTGCACACTTATTTCAAAATAAGCTATTCCGGAATAGTTATTCCAAAGTAGCTTATTTCAATATAGCACATCTACACTGCAGGGAAATCTCAAAATTAGTCCAAGGCAGGCTTCCCTAATGTAGATGTGTTATCTCAATTTAGAGTCCCATGAGGCACTGGGGAGGAATAACCTAGAATGGCCCTGGTGAATGGCTATTTTGAAATAGCAGCAGTAGAGCATACACATATGCCTGATTTCGAAATAGCTATTTCGGAATAGGCGTTATTCCTCATAGAATGAGGTTTACAAACTCGGAATAAGCTGTCCATTATTTCGAAATTATTTTGAAATAACAGAATGGCTGTGTAGACGCTTGCTTAGTTATTTCAGAATAACGGTCGTTATTCCGAAATAACTTTGCTGTGGAGACATACCCTTAAATATATAACTATGGCAGCGTACATTTATGATTCCATTAAAGCATTTCCCATTTTATAACAAAACGCCTCCAAGCCATTTTTCATAAGCTCTCTTTAAATGTTTGGTTTTTTTAAAAAAAAAAAACTTACAAAGGCAGAGTATGAGAGGTCTGAAAGACCCAAAACATAGCTCTAGTTTCACATATAAAGGCTAGAATAATAACTATTTTAAGAAAAAAAATAAGCAAAATATGATACACAATACTTTATTGTCATGACCAAGAAGTCTGTTTGGAAGGAGACAGTCTCTGATCAACAGAGGAGATGGTATCCTACAACGACAGAATAGGTATAACCCAATTCTGAGTGTAAGCATATTTCTACAATGCATAGAGGCTAGACTGCTTTGAGTGTTCTCTCTTTAAAGACAGCCTGACAGGAGAAAGGTCTTTGGATCACACACAGACCCAGTCATATGCATACCAAGGAAAACGCACATAATCAAATTGAGACCGTTTGTTTTTATATCTGTAGAATTTATAGTGATATAAAGTTGACAGTTTCTAGGCTCAGGTCTATCCTCCATATTTTTCCTGGAAGTAACCCATTGTTTTCTCAGCCAGAAAACAGCACTATGGAGACTCTTGGGATATTGAGCAGTGCCCCAAGCCATCTTCCTTGGTAACGAGTAGAGGTGGTATCTGGTCTTCAAATGTGTCTCTATCTAAATAAAATAATCAAGAGTGCCTTCTCTAACCAAAGCCAGTCAAACAAAAGTATGTGGCGTGCAAAGCTGTGCTATCTGATACCTAAGTGCATGCCAGTTTTAATGCATTTCAAATATGATAAAACATTTAATTGAACTATAAACTAAATGTTACATTTGGATGGTGTACTTCCTGCATCCTGAATCTCACCAAAAAGGACATTTTTAACATTTAGCAGCCTTGGTGTAGGCATGAGCAATTTTGTGCATGCAAACACTTGCACATATAGGAAACATTGTCACTCTACAAGAAATTATTCTTACCTTTAAGTTTACTGCCACCATTTTTTGAATCTCTATGCTTAAAGCTACAGTATTGCAGGGGAGGAGGCATGTTTTGTATCTATCCTCAAGAAAACATTTTTGATTTCCTAAATAAAACAGCATCCAACCTGCAGCTCTTGGGGCTCTTAATTGTGGGAAGAGTTTTGTGTTACGTAAGAAAGTTACAGTTGTATCCAATTGCAGACAGAAACTGTACTGAGGAGGAATACTGATAAAGATTGAACTTTTCTAGTCCAGCACCCTTGGGACCTGACCAGTGCTGAAACAGAGAATTTGCCAAACCACAGGAGGTTAATATTGTCTAGTAGCATTACTAACACTTCCACTGCGTATTGGGCTCTTTGAAGACATTTAGGGGTAAACTGGAGCTAAATAACAGCACAGTGAGAGCTAAGACTCTCAGCTGTAAGTAAACTTCATGGGACCATGGGAATCTTGGCCACATCCATGATAAGTGGACATCCAGCTAACTAAAATCATGCTGGACCACGGATGTTGCCAGACCAGAGACTGCTGAACTAGAGAGGTTCAACCTGTAGCTTTATTTCTCTGGAGGAAAGCATGAATAAGCAGCTTAGAAGGTGCTGTGCCGATAAGGGGAGGGAATGAAAGAGTGTAGATCTGGAGCCACAAAATAGGGTGGGAAAGGGCAACAGTCAAACAGCACAGCAATACTTCAGGAGGAGTTAAGGTGCCCACAAAATGCATCTCTAAGAAGAAAGGCAACAACAAAGGTTTGGACCTATGCCAAATGATTTTACTGGGGCATGTGTGAATACTGCAATTCATTTTTAGCATATATGTAGAGCAGCGTTTCCCAAACTATGGGCCATGGGGGAAAAGAATACCGGGCCTCAGTGTGCCTGGTGGTTGCCGGCAGGGCCAGCCTTAGGCCGATTCAACCGATTCAGTCGCATCGGGCCCTGTGCCCCTGAATCCAGAAGTGCCGGCAAGTTACAGAGCCGGGGCCCCTGCTCCACCAATATGTGGAGCTGGGTCTCTCCCCCGGCTCTGCCTGGACTGGGCCCTGGACCCTTCTGCACTTTCAATACATCTAATTTATATCCCTCTGCCAACGGAGGGGTGTAGTTTAGATGTACCCTTAGAGTGCGTTTACACAGCAAGGCTTAATTCGAAATAAGCTATACAAATTGAGCTATGTCAATGGCTTATTTCGAAATAGGGAACATGTACACAGCACTTATTTCGAAATAGAGCATTCTTCCTCCAACTTCCCTTACTTCTCGTACAATGAGGGTTACAGGAGTTGGAGTAAGAAGTCCTCCATCTTGACAGTGTTTCGACATTATTTTGAAATAACTGCCTGCTCTGTAGATGAGGACTAAATTATTTCAAAATAATACTGCTGTGTAGACGTAACCTAAGGTGCCACAGGACAACTTGAGAGTGTAAACTATATAGCTCTCTCTTAAGTAATAAATAGGGGAAGGGGGAGAAATGAGTTGTCTCAGTCCTTGATGCTAGATAGATGCACAATTAGCTCTCTACACTCAGAATTTTCTGGAATTTGGTGTGGTAATTTTGGGCTCGATATATTTCTTGTTGCAGGTCTCAGACTTCATGAGGGCAAGCAGTCAGTGCATGCCATGTGTCCTTTTGGGCTAGGAGAAGCTGAGCCAAGGAGCATAAAGAAGACTGTTTTCACTACTTCTGAAGCATTTTGAAGCAGGTTAGTAATACTGTTAACCTGGCAGTGTTAATTATAGACAGAATAATTTTTTTAATGTAACTGTATACTTTGCATGTTGCTTGATTTTATCCAAGCTGTTTTAGTTAAACTGTCTCAACTTTTATTTAAATGTGATAATGGAGAAAGAGTCAATTATTTTGCTAGTCTCAGTTTTGTATTTTTCTTTTAAGAGTTTTTTTTAAATCTATATACTAAACTGAGCGGGTAATTGGTTAACTGATGTAGCTAACAGCTATTTCAGTAGAGGAGGAAGAGTCTGCATGAATTCTAACTAAAATTTTTCAATAGGCACATGAAGGGAAAATGTTACTTTTAACTCAGTAAACTAGAGAGTATTTGATCATTAAATCTAACAGACTCAGGTGAACTATGGTTAAGACTCTTGAATTTCTTCTTTTTCTGTGGGGACTAGCCTGTTTAGATTTAATTTGTTTATAAATAGTTGAGAATATATGTAACTTATACAGTAGCCATGTTGTCAAATTTAAATTATTTTTCTTATCATAAGATTTTATAGTGTTTGTACTGAAGAATTAAGTTCATTCCTTTTGGGGGGGTTTGGCTTCAGTTGACTCTGCGCAAAGCTTGCTGAAAATCATTAGAATCTGAATTCTGGATCTCCAGTACTTTTCTAAGGGAGCTGGGTTTTTATTAAGACCCTGGAGTAGGGGAATGAAGTAAACTCTAGCCCACCCGAAGGTTATAGTAGCTTGAACACTCACCTCTGAAAACACCCCAAGTTCCTGGTATCCTTTAGGGGAAATAGCTTAATAAATCTCTGAAATAAAACATTCAGAACCTCCACAGCAATCCTTGTTTACACAATCCTAGCAATCCTAGTTTAGTTCCTCAGAACTTATGAACAAACAGGTAGCCTCCTCCCACATGCCCACTTGTGGCCTCAGAAGTCCTGTAAGTGACCCTGTGTCTCAGTTTCCTTTTTGAGTCTCCAAATATACTCGAAAGCAGTGGTCCACAACATTTCAGTGTGCCTGCCAAGTGATCATGGCTGGCCCCACCTCCGGGCGTGCAGAGTGTGGTCAGCCCCACCCCTGGATGCGCAGAGCACGGGTGGCCCCCCCAGCTGAGTGTGCAGCACAGGGGCGGCACCAGGTCCTGGTGTGCAGTGCATGGGTGGCCCTGCCTCATGGTACACGGCACAAGAGTGGCGTCAGCCCCAGGCACGCAGCTCATGGGCGGTGACAGCCCTGCCCCTGGGCGTGCGGCACATGGGATGTTCCAGACCCGGGTGCACGGCATATGGGCAGCCCCCTGCCCTGGGCGCGCAGCGCAGGAGCTGCGCTGGCCCCGGGTGCACCGCACATGGGTGCTGCCAGCTCCTGGGCACGTGTTGTAAGAGTGGTGCTGGCCCCAGGCATGCGGCATATGGGTGGCCCCGCTTCTGGGCACGCGGCGCAGGAGTGGCGCCAGCCCCGGGTGCGTAGTGCATGGGTGGCCCTGGCCCCATGCATGTGTGCGTCCCCGCCCCTGTGTGCCCGGCACATAAGCGGCCTGGCCCCCAGGCGCCTGGCAACCCCAAAAGGTTGGGGACCACTGCTCTAAAGGCTGTACCGAGTTTCAGTAGCCCATCAACATAAACCAGAGCCCCCAGCACGCTTCAGAAAGCACATTCATGGCAGCCACCTAGGAACCATGGATGTTGCCGAACCAGAGAGTCCTGGATAACAGAGGTTCAGCCTGTATTTACATTTCAGCATGAAAGCATTACATTGTTTATGGTATTTCTATTCTCAGTGCTAACATCTTTTGGGTAAAGTCAAAGAAAACTTGAGGCAGATATCAAGCCATATTCATTTTTCTGTCTAATGTTTTATAGTTCCCTCCTTTCTTAATAGTCACCAGTCCTCATTCAATGCTTCTAAATGTACTGTATAGAATTTTTCTATTGATCTGTGTGATATAGATGTTGCAATTCCTTTCCTTTTCCTTATCATGAGAATTAAAACATTCTGCAAGGCATTGCTTCATGGTAAGGTTGACTGTTTTTGTTTTGGGAAAAAAATTATCTTCGGGAAGGCATGTTTGAAAAAGAAAATTAGGTGATACCCACTTTGTAATCTGACAAAGAAAAGGAAATTCATAAACTAAACCAGTTTGGAATGCCAACATTTATATTCTCTTCTCTGTCACAAATTACCAACACTAACAGCTTCCAGATAAAATCACAACAGATGAATTAAGTTCCCTTTTGACATCCAGTGGAGTGTTTGTGAGTATTGAATGTCTAGGTTCTCTATATTACAGGACTAGGCACATATATTCATAAAGTAATCATTTTGGAGAAGACTATGCAATTACAGTCACCAGTTAATATTAACCCACTCTCTGCAATTGGAGCCATGTGTGCATGGGAAATCCCTCCTCCATGCAACAGATTTACCTGCATGTTAGAAGTTAGGGTCATGATGATACAGATTTAGGAATGTGCTTTATTTTCAACTGTCCTGCTTCCTTGAGAGGTTTACAAAGGAACCAAAGGGAGGGCCCAACCCAGGGAGCATAAGAGCAGTTTGGGCACCAGTTCAGACATACAAGCCCTCTGTAATAGAAGACCCAATATTCCCTGAGATTCATGGGTTGTGTGGTCTTAACTATCTACACCCAAAAGCAAGCATTGACAGGGACATTCTACAAGAAGAGTATCCATGGGGTTTCTATTGCTGGTTGTGGCTAATTCCTGTGGAGAGGACAATCTGCCTTAAAGTCTTTAAAATAAAAAAGGCTAAGTGAGGTACAGCTGTAAAAGGTGAGTACGTTTGGTTGCACACTGCAAAAGGCTGCAAAAAGCTCCACACACTTCTTGACAACAAGGATCCTGAATGTAGATTCTGCCTTGTGTGTAATAAGGTACTGTTTCACTTCTTCCACAACACTTAGGTCCTCAGATTTTAATTCTTTATGGGCTTTTATTAATAATTTAAATGGGAAGTAGGCTCCATATGGGAGTGTGTAGTTGTTCACTGCTGGTTATTACAACTATTTTCTCTTTTGACTGCATGATACCCATTAACTTACCCAGCTCAGTTTTATAGTGAAGTCTTACTACAATGGGCCACAAGTCAGCAAAACACGTAAGCATGGGATTAACTCCATTATGGTACAGCATAGCACTTAAGCAGATGCTTCACAAAAAGCATGTTGTTATGGCCCTAAAGTCCATGGGAATTAGAATTTAAAGTTAATAAGGTGGTTAAGGGGCTTGCTGCACACAGAAGACTTGCTGAATTGTAACCATGAGAAGTATTTGAACTCTGTAGCTTGTAATGTTATGATTTTCAAATGGTTTTTGTCCAAAAAGTTCAATAGACAATTGTATAGTGTTTTCAGTATGATATAGTCATTTTGTCATGAATATATAAATGGGAAAGTGTTGTACCAAATAATGCTGGGGAAATTATTCAGAAGTCATTTTAAAGGGCTATGTAACAGAATAGATTAGCATAAACTCTTTAAAGGAGAAATTTGCTGGGTTTTGTGTTTATCTAGTGACTAGCACATTATGGATTCTAGAATTAAACAGTTATTACTAAAAGATAACTTTTTGCTAACACTGCTGACAGCGTAAATGCTGGTTTTAGTATCAACTTCATGTGTCAGTAAAATATAAACCTACTCAAGTTTACACATGGGCCTTAGAGTTAGTGATTAAAAAATAGATAGGTAGGACCAGTTTCACTTTATAGCACTTTTTCAGTTCCTGCCTCCTTTTTGGCTTGAATTCTTTTCCATCAAATATAGAACAAGCAAAATAGTTCTCTGTGAATCAAGCAAGATTACTACACCACTAATTTCTATACTCTTTCTGTGAACTAATATAAAACAAGCATACATACATGTCAGAGCAGAAGTTGTTGACAATTAAGAGTTTGAAGAATGGCATCTGATTTTTTTTGTACAAAATCCCTAAACCTTACTTTGTCATAGTTAAAAATAGCCTGCTTCATGTTCAATTAACTGTTTTTATGCAGTTTTATCCCATTAATAATATATTATTAAAAGCAGACACCTAGCTACTTATATTTTATGATTTTTACATTTCAGTTACTGCTTCTTCAAACACAAGCCATCTGTTGCCCTCCATGTAGCCTTCAGTTAAAAGGAACAAGAACAGGGAGTGCACTAATGAAAGAAATATACACATTGTAGAACCTGTCACTTTGAGGCCATGCCCTCAGTGTTGGCAGAATGAAAACTTTACCATCTTTGTAAATTAATGAGATTTATGAGGGAAAAATGGTGATTTCCTACAGATTGTAACTGCCAAGTTCATGCAAATCCATGAAATCCATGATTGCCAGGAAACAAGAATTATCCCCAAAACCAGTATAAGCCAACGTTCAAAATCTACCATTGGTGGATTCATCATTGTCTCTAAAGACAACCCCTTTCCCATCATTAAAATACCACCATTACTCTGCAAACTTTTATTCATGAAAGTAGTCTCGCATGAATAGCCCAGTGAAATGCTTACGTAAGGAGAATAAGCCAGTAAGCATCACCATAGTCTGATAAGTAAGGCACTGGACTGAGAATCAGGAGCCTATGCTTTTTCCTCTCTCTTCCCTTCCATAAAATGGCAATAACAGTGGTGCCAAGCCCTAGCATTCAAAAATCATGAGGCAGTCTTAAAATAATTGGACTTCAAAGAATAGATTTGGTGGGGGATTTTAAAAATGTTTGCCTTCTTGTACTTAGGCCTTTAAGCTATCCTAACTTCATAGTTTTTCAAGCTTTTTACTTGTAGTCAGAAAAATCTAGAATCTTGCTTTAAAAAACCCGGAGATTCCTCTCTAATCAAACACTTTCAGGAGTAGAGAAATCAGAGATCTTGAGTTGACCACAGTCCCCTTAGTTATATTATTAACCTGTGTGTTGGAGATAGGCCACCCACCTCCAGCAGTCTGGTAGTGGGCCCTAGCTACTGGGAGGTTGGAGGCATTTAGTCATTCTGCACTGATCTGGCTTTAGCACAAGGTAGGTTCCAAAAAAACCACACATAGCCCAGAAGATGCTGCTATTGAGGGCTGCAAAAATGTTCCAATGCCCTAGGTACAATGACTGTACTGTCTACAAAACATGAGCCACACACTTCCCAACCCCCATCCCAAAGGGCAGTGGTATAAGGAGTCAGGATGGGATGACTCTGCCAGCAATAGGGTGTATGTCTCTCTCTCTCTCTTTCCCTCCCTCTGTCAGGCAAACAGTCTCAGCTCTTGAGCTAATTACTGCACAGCCTTCCCGTGACAGCACCTACAAAACTGCTGCCTCCATTCTCCTGCTGTTTCTGCTCCCAAGGTTTGTACCTTCTGACCTTAGCACTCTGCTTCCTTTTTTCCATGTTTTTGGCATTGTGGAGCTCTCTAGTGGGTGGATGCTTTCCTTCCCCCTCAGATGAGCTGGAGAGGAGAAACCCAGTAATGAGGCTGTGAGTTCATTACAGCAATACTGAAATTCCTTTGTAAAGCCTTTGCGATTTCCAGCTGAAAAGCATTTATTTAAGGGCAAAGTAGTATTAAAGGGGTTGTGGAACTGGATCACATTGTTCGATCAGGCAGTGTTTTCCCTAACATTATTGTAATCCTTATACTTTTAAAAAACAGTTTCACATAAGGGTTTCATTACTCACTATTCATCATACTTAAGGAGGCATTTTTCCATCAAATTAAGCCAGAGAGAATGAACAGGTAGAAACGAGGTCAGGAACAATATTGTCTAAAACCATCAGGCTCCATTCATTCTTGGTGTAATTCTTTTGAAGTCAGAATACCTCTACAGATGCATTTAACTCATTGTGCTTTACATTATACCATTTGGAATACACATTGCCTATAAAAGCTTTTTACAAATAAACATGTTAGCATGTGGAAAGTTATCCTTAATAGAGTGTGTAAAGGGTCTTGGCACAGAAAAGGTGTCTGATAAAGTGCATTCCAAACCAAAGCTCCAAATTAAGTATTTAAGAATGTCTTCCAATGGGGGGGCGGGAGGGGGGGGAGAGAAAAAACCAAACAGTTGGCAAAAGCACAGATGAAACGTGAAACAGTACATTGGGCTGCCAAAGTCTCCAAGAATCCTCTCATGTACAATATACTAAACCCACAAAATAAAAGGCAATCATAAATTATAGTTGCAGATGTTGGTGGACTCCGGGGTTAATTTTAAGCCTGTTAAAACTTTGAAGACTATGTGCCTGATTATCAACATTCTTTAAGTGGTGTTGCAGTTTGTCAGGGCTTCAAAACTCTTGTCAGCTGAGCACTTTCCAACTTCAGCCTATGAACTTGTTGCCCTTTGCCCATTACACTTTCATGGCTCTGTCAACGGAGCTATGTAAACTAGTTTACTCGACATAGTCAATGAAGCAGGGATTTAAATAATCCCCGCTTCATTAAAATAAAAATGGCCGCCGCGCTGTGCCAACAATCAGCTGATCCGGCACAGCGCAGCAGTCTAGACACGGATCGGTCAACAAGGGAAGCCTTTGTTGACCGCTCCTGAAAACCACATTTCACGAGGCATAAGGGAGCGGTTGACAAAGGCTTCCCTTGTCGACTGATCCGCATCTACACTGCCGCGCTGTGCCGGATCAGCTGATTGTCGGCACAGCGTGGCGGCCATTTTTATTTTAATGAAGAGGGGATTATTTAAATCCCTGCTTCATTGACTATGTTAGGTAAACTAGTTTACATGGCTCTGTCGAAGGAGTCATGTAGTCTAGACATACCCTCAGTGAAAAAATTCCATACCAAAACCACAAATCAGACCAGACCAGGGAGCCAACAGATGAATCCAGACTAGTTCAAAAGCAAAAATGGAGGGTCTGACAGAGTTATTGAGACCATAAAGTATCACAGATTTGAGAACAACATCAATGCCTCAAGATCTCATATTTTCATTAAGATTGTTTGAGCATAGATACAATGCCAACTTATTTCCCAGAGGTAGAACTTCCCCAAAAGGGCCAAGGTTCTGGTAGGGATGGCAGCATAGGGAATGTACATTGCTCTTGCTCTGTGTATTTAAAGAATTCTTATCTCCAGAGCTGTCAACATGGCACCTAACCCAATGCTGTGATATGGTGTGCCATGATACTTCAACTCTTAGGCTATGTCTTCAGTAAACAGAAGATAGACGCTGCTGTGATCAATCTTTCAGAATTCAATTTAGCGAGTCATAACTAGACTCACTAAATTGAACTCAGAGGGTGCCCCACCAACATCCTGTATTTCTGCTTCTCCAAGGAGTAAGGGAAGCCAATGGGAGCGTTTGCTCCTGTTGACCTGCCTCTATGGGGACGGAGGGAAACTCAAAACAAAGTACATTGACTCTAGCTACATAATTAACATAGCTGTAGTTGTGTATCTTTATTCAGTGTTCCCTTTTAGTGTAGACCTGAACTTAGCCTCCTTTTTCAGTGTTGAGCAGTCACCTCTCTGTACAATTGGGACTTCAGAGTCTCTAGAGAGAAACTTTGAAGAGGGAAAATGACCAAAACTCTTTATTATTACACGTTTACATTCTGAAAAAATGATATAGATGGGGGAGGGAGGAAATCATGTGAGGGTCCACAAATAGATCCTTCCTGGTCACAATTATGTATTTTACTAAATGAAATTCTTTGCCCTGTTTTATGCAGGAGGTCACACTACTTCATTAATGGACCTTTCTGACCATCTATGGAAGTTAGTAGCGCTTTTAGTAGTAGATATAGTCAACCAGATTCTCGGCATATGTACCTTTATGTAGTTCAGTTGAGCTATGCTGATTCATACGAGTTGAGACTCTACCTCACTATAACTTGATGGCTGACTGAAGGTCCATACCCCAATCCTGGAGAAAAGGACTATTTTGTAATAGAAATACGGTTTTTCTAAAATCTACCCACACAGTTGGAAAAGGATAAGACAAATCTATTTCCCTTGCTGGTCCTAGTTCTTGGAATACTTTGCTGTTTGAATATGTTAATCTTTTATATGCATCTAAAATAGTCTGTGATACATGGGGTGACTTGTTTAAAGCCAAGATGATAAAGGAAAGAGTGTGTCTGTCAAGAGATTCTTAAATATTGAATGGAAATTTCCTGATAAAATCCTGAAGCATGACAGTATGGTCCAACATACTCTAAACTATGCTAAATCCAATAAATCAGATTATATTGTCTCTAGTGGCTTCTACTCTGTCTTTAAATATATTACCTACTCCTCATGAATCCATTCCACTCAATAACTAGCTCAATCGTCTGTCCCTAGGCCCGTTTTAATTTGAACAATATATTGCCTTTGCAGTATAAAGAGAAGCTGTAGGAGAGAAAAACTGTAGGAAGAAGTTAGGCCTGTTTACAAATGAATCTCCTGTGGCAGCTAACTCAGACGTGCAGGATAGATGCTTATTCTGAACAGCCAGCATCCCAAACACAACCAGGATTGTAAATCCTTTCAAAATTCAATGTGCTGGGGGTAGACTTGTTCCCCAAAATGTTAAAGGTTTGTGATATAGCCTGTTCCATCTAAGCCATTTAGATAGCTTATTTATTTTCAATCACTGCAGACTAGTAAAAAGTCTTGAATTTCAAATTACAAAGGAAAGATTATGCCCCTGAAGAGCCTTGCTTTGAGACGTTAATATCTGGTACAGCCTGCATACTGCTTACTGACCCCAGCCCTGTAATCCTCACATAGTCAGAACACTGATGGGCCTTCATTGGAGTTCTGGGTGTAAACACAT
This sequence comes from Pelodiscus sinensis, assembly GCF_049634645.1. Classification (NCBI taxonomy): domain Eukaryota; kingdom Metazoa; phylum Chordata; order Testudines; family Trionychidae; genus Pelodiscus; species Pelodiscus sinensis. The sequence goes on along the minus strand of NC_134715.1, from coordinate 56,487,538 downwards.
TATAGTATGTGATCCAAGATGAGATTAACTGTCATCCTCTTGTTAACTCTTCTAGTAGGATCAGGAGAGCTGGACAAAAAGAAGGCACCAGAGAAATAATCTGGGGCTGTTTTTGATATTTTATAGTGTGGAGACTGCAAATAGACCATCCCCCTCACTAAGTGAAGGCTGGTTTATAAAGTATCTTAGATATAGATTCACAAGCTGAAGGATCAGAGTCTGAGCCAACGCTGCTGCTTTCCCCCAGAGAAAACAGCAAATGGCTCTGTGTCTAGCATTATAAAACATCTGGTAATGCTATCGTGAGGGAGACTGCGAAGGATACAATTTAACAGAGCTGCTGGGATTTTCTTTTTTATTACATTCATTTTCATGAATCATAATAATAAAAAGTTGGAGTTTATGCAGTTTAGTTAATGCTTTTGGAATTTTATTAATCAATGTCTCACCATTCATACAGAAGTGACACCTTTTAAAACCAGTGGAGAGGAACATTTCCAATCAAACGAAAATCTTTAAAACTCACATTACATGTATTTTTAAACAAATCCCTCAGGGAGATAGGTGTGAACTCTGAATTATCCTAATTATCTTTAAGCCAGAGATCAAGGCCAAAATGCAAAGTCAGCCTAGGCTCCTGCAGCTGATTGTTGAAGGTGCTAGAACAGCAATAAAACAGTGACTGTGTGCAGCAGACCTTTTTAGTGTCCTATGTCTAGGTCAGTCTTAAGTGCCACAAACAAGCATGTCAATGTAATAGCAAACAGAAGTGGGAAAATGTCACAGGGCTTTTTAGATACTGGACTAAACAAAAACTGTTTTGGTGAAAAGAGAATAGAAACCAAGCACTTTCAAATTTGACCAAGTTTAGTGTCCAGCAAGTGCATTTTCTTTATTTGAGACTAAAGCACTATCCATTTCAATGTAGTAGCCTCTGTGCAGAACTCAAGCCCTGCATTAATATGTGACTCCCTATCCCAGTCCCTAGGTCAAATAGCTGGGATGAACACTAGCATTTCAGTAGAGAGCTAGGGACACCTGAGAAGGCAGCACGTTGAATGAGAAAGCTTGCTCTGTTGTCTCCCCAATTCCAATAGCAATAAATGAATACTAGTACTTGAGATGCTGGGAAATAGGCCACTATTCCCCCCATTCTAAAAAGGGAAACTGAAGCACAGGGAGATCCCAGGTCATATGCTGAGTCAATGGCAGAGACTGGAAAGCACGCCAGGAATCCTGGTCAAGGAACCTGTGAGAAAGGGAAGAGAATGGAGGAGAAAGGCTTGTCTAGCCACTCAGATGCTCGGCAAGTAGTATTAACTAGCTGAGAAGAAATGCAGAAGGGAACCCTATTCTTGCCCTTCGGATGCATGGTATTTCAGCTATCAGGAATGAGAGTGTGAGGGCAGAGGCTCCCTCTCTAGACAAAAGAAGCTTTGCAGCTATGTTAATTATGGTTATTGCACTTTTGCACATGAAATTAATTCACAAACATATTACAAAAAATCAGTCCCCATGGTTTCTAATTCATCCCCTGCTCATCTCCTTCCAAGATGGCAAAGGCATTTACTTACCAGTTTCTTTGTTTCTATTTTTTGCTGTTCCTGCCGCCTGCTAAGGTAGGCTCATGGATCAGGAGAAAGCACCGCTTCTGATTGCTGATGGTTGGAGTTGGGTGGTTCTTGAGGGGTGATGTGTTCTTAGTGTTTGTTGGAGATTAACACTGCTGCTGTCTGCCCTTTCAACCTGCACAGGGATTTTAGGTTATGAGAAAACTCCGTGAAATTACCAGAGTTAGCATATGACCCTTTCAAAAAAAGGGCAATGCATAAGGGCACTAAGTGGAGTTTAAAAAGATGGTCTATGGGTGTTGGGTGGGAAGGGAAGCAAAGTTTAATGATCCTTCACTCGTCAAAAGGAGCTGAACTGTCCCAGAAAACGCTAAAGTTATGGGGGTCCTTACTCTTTGGTGCACAATGGTGGCTAAATAACTCAAGGTCCTTGTTAGATCAGACCACCACATTGAACACACTTTTCAACCACAGAGCTTACAAAGGAACCATTAAGATGGAGTGAGCGTGAACGCAACAACACTACAGCTAGAGGCAGTTGTATAAAAGTACTTACAAATACATACATTTCATGATAGATGGGGAAAGTTGTTGTCACCAAAATCTGCTGAAATCAACTCTAGAGCTAGTCATAATGGAAAAACAATATTTGCAGATAAATTTACAAATAGGTTTGAAGAGAGATGTCAGATAAATAACTTGCAGTGAATAGTTTAACCCTGCCATCATAAATAAAAAATAGATAGCTCCTGATCCCAGCTGTTTTCCTTGCTGCCTCACTGAAATTCACATAAGGCTTTTCAAAAAGCTCCAGGATGCTGATGCTACTGCAACAACAACAACAACAACATTTACTGTGTGATTCACAGCCCTTTCCATCTTAGGATCCCAACTTACTCACCACCAGCTGAGTTAGCGTCTCAACACTTGGCTCTGGTGTACACTAGGGAGTTATTTCGAAATAAGCCCCCTTATATCAAACTTATAAGTGGAGTGTCTACTTTACTATGCCCATTATTTCAAAATAACAGGCTAATTATTTCACAATCTGCACTCCTGTTTTCCTTCAGGAATAACGCTAATTTTGAAATAGTGAAAGTGTGGACACTCCGGTGCTGATAATTTGTAATAGTTGGCCTCAGGAGGCCTCTCACAGCTGCAGCTCTGACCACTCTGACCACACATGGCATCTCCACTGCTCCCCTCCTGTGAAGCTTAAAACTCCCAGCAGCAGGAGAAGGGCTTCTTGTATGTGGCCAGCTTTGCAAGCCCAGTGCGAGACAGCAGTCAACGAGGGAGCCATGAGCGACTCCAAAACTCCCTCAGAACCTCCCGTGGCTGCCAGCACTCCTGCTGCTCCCTCGGCTGCCACTGGCCAGGAATGCAGGAGAGCTCTGGCCTGGACTGGTGCAGAGATACTGGACCGCATTGAGATCTAGGGGAGGAGACCAACCTCCAGGGTACCAGATGGAGGAATGTGAAGGTCTACAGCTGGATCACTGCCATCCTGGGAAACAAAGATCACACCTGGACACTGCACAAGATCCACATGAAAATAAAAAAGCTCCGACACAGGGGCCAGGGAGCAGAGTGGATGCTCTGGGGTGGCACCACACACCTGCCAGTACTTCAACCTGCTGGATGCCATTGTGAGGGGGGAGCGGTCACCTCTCCCCTTCCCTCTCTCATTGTGGAGTCCAGTCAGGACACGCCCAGCATCAGCCTCCAGTAGGGCAGGGTGGTGGAGGACGAGGAGGAATAGGAAAAGGCCAGCCAGGTGACCATGGCTGCCAGCCAGGACCTACTCATCATCTTGGAACCAGTCTCCCTCTCCCAGGATGTCTCCCAGGCTTTGGAAAAACCTGGGGGAAGGCTCTTCAGGCAAGTTCTATAACTTTTCTTATCTACACGCGGGGGAGCAGGTGACAGGCTGCAAGTGGCTGCACATTCGTCTCTCTGTCTACTCAGCCAGGGGTTCACACAACAGCTTGTTCATGTGTCTACACATAGAGTGCCAGTCCAAAGCACTCAGCTCCATGAAACCCCTCAATTCTTCTCACAAGATTCCTGGAGAGGCCTTACTCTGGACTCCGTAGTAGGACACCTTCCCATGACAAGCCACCACTAAGTAGTCATGGAACCACACAGCAGTGCCGCACACGGCACAGGGTCATGCCCATACTCAGGCAGCATCCACTTCTGGTCAAGCGCAGTGATGCGGAGGAGACCGATCCTGTGAATGGGAACCTGATGGGGGTAGGAAGAGGAGGGGAACCCAGTAGCACTGTCTCCAGCAAGTGGCATCTGTCACTCACATACATCTCCCCCAACACCTCTCTCGCATCCTCCAACGGGCAGGGATAGACATTTTCTGTCTGTGAGACATTGCCAGTGTCAGATCCGGTGTGTGCAGGATACAGAAGAAAGCCAGGCCAGCCCATCCACTCTGCCTGCCCACAGGGTCCTGGCCTGGCCAGCACCTTCCCATGCCTGCTTGTTCCCAGGACGTGGATGTTGCGATGCTCCCCTGGGATGACTGTATCCCTGCTGAAAAGTGCCCACTCTGTAGGCAACATATGGCTTTGCTCAAAGCACACTGAGACCTTCGGTGTCGACTCAGAGATTGGGGCTAGGCTTCATACACAGTGGGTATGTCTAGACTACATGGCTCCATCGATAGAGCCATGTAGATGAGTTTACTAGACATAGGAAAATGAAGTGGCAATTTAAATAATTGCCGCTTCATTTACAACAAAATGGTCACCGCGCTGTGCCAATCAGCTGTTTGGCGGCACAGTGGGGGAATCTGGACGCGCCGCGGTCGACTAGGGAAGCCTTCATCAACCGCTCTGGTAAACCTCATTTCACGAGGCATACCAGAACGGTCGACAAAGGCTTCCCTTGTTGACTGCGGCACATCCAGACTGCCCCGCTGTGCCGCCAAACAGCTGATTGGCACAACGCGGCGGCTATTTTGATGTAAATGAAGCAGCGATTATTTAAATCACTGCTTCATTTTCCTATGTCTAGTAAACTCATCTACATGGCTCATCTACGTTGACAGAGCCATGTAGTCTAGACATACCCAGTGTCTCCTGGGGATGACTGCCCTTGTTGCTTTTCTTCACAGCTGGGCCAGCTGCGAGCTTGGCGTATCCTCCACCTCCTATGCCATCTGCACAATTTCATGGGAGGAAACATACCTGCAAAGACCTGATGTGGGAGCAGATGGCTGCAGTCCCTTGTCCAGGGACTTGAGGAAGAATGCCAGGAGCCTGCTGCCAACTGGGAGGAGCACTGAGTTGACCAGGAACAATGGAAGGCTGCCTGGGACCAGCTGGTAAGCTAGCCTGACACCTTGTGCTTCTCCCTAATCTTCTCATTCATCCCGCAAGTGTGCTCCATGCTGCATCAGCATACAAGGTTGGTGCAACTGATGACATAGGTCCCCTGATCATCATAGTAAATTAGAAACACCTTCCTTGATCTTTTGTATTAATGTTTATGCATGGAATTTCAGCAGTGAACACCTGAATTACTAGTATACAAGCACATGGGCCATTCTGCAGTCCACACTGTGAAAACACCTGTAGGGGTTTTCTATGGATGCCAGTTAAATCCACTTGGACCTAGCCTCCACTGCCAAAGTGTCTCCATCAGGCATTCTGAGGTAGATGTTGGGAATGCACACTCCTCAGTGGGCACAGAGCTGCTGTAGTCTTTGTCATTCATTTTTCCCACTCCATGATGACCAATTCACACTGGCCACACTTCATGATCTGAACCAACTCTAGCATTGGAGGAGTCTCTCAGCAGATAGAGTCACTCTCCTGATGGTGGTTTACTGATTATGTTATAGAGTTGTTTATAGAACAAATTCTCCTCTTCAGAAATGGAGGAGTGTTAGAGCATCGATACTGATGACATTGGCCTGCAGTAGATATTCTTGGTGATATAAACACATGCTGATGTTGAACAGGACAGTTGACCTTTGATGCTAATTGTTTTTAAACTGCAAAAGCTCTGCTCTTGTTTCCGTTGTCCACAACAAACAACAACAACAAATGTAGAGAGCCTCTGTTAGCTAGTCTGGTTCCAGAACAAATGGACATGTCTGTGTTAGACTTCTCCAGCTCTCTGTAAATCATAGCAGACGTTCTAGTCATTGATTTCCTCTTCGGCCATTTAATGCAGGAATGTTGTCCTCACATTCGAAACATGTTTAAAGAGAGCATATTCAACTGGGCAATGAAAATAAGAAGGCAAATGCCTGCCTTAGGATCAAAGCACCCCTCTCTCAGTAATACTTATCAGATTCAAAGGCCGAGATACCAAGTTATTTGGAACACAGAACAGTTGCAGGCGCTGCCTGGAGAAAGAGCAGAGTTCGCTGCCAGCCAATTAATATTTTCAGACTGGGTTCAGGGTTTTCTTCCCTAGTCTTTGTTCAGCAATGAACTAGCTGCAGCAGAACCACACTCAGATTACTCCTTTGTGGATTTTTTTAAATTTCAATGGGTATTTGGAAAACCTCATGTACAATACCCTATGTGAGCTGTAAATTCGGTACAGTAACAAGAACCACACAAGAAGACCAGGTCACCTATGGAATACATATTAACTTTGCAGGTATAGACAAGCACACAGTTATTTTAATGAGAACTCTTTTGGGACAATGGTAATGGAACATGCAGTCTTTCACTTCTAGGTTACTGCTAGTCCTGTCCAGGTTACTAGGGCAGTTTACAAGGTATTGGCCAATGACAATTTGATTCTGGAGGAAAGGAGTTTGTGGTCTCCATCCAGTTTCCTCTTCACTTGGGAAAAAACTAGTCAGAACTGGCATCCATCACATAAATGAATCAGGTCCAGCTCTCTTGTGCCGGAACACAAGTGTGGGGCAGCATCCTGGGGCCATAAAAGATCAGGGAGAATGAGAGGGAGGAGACCTAGTGAGGTGCAGTCTGTGGATGTTGGGGCATATGAGAGCTGCCTGGGGGTCAGGCAACTGGAGATTGTCTTCTGGGGAAAGCTGCAGAGAGCAGAAGGAAGGTGGTAGCATGCTTCAAGAGCCATAGCCAGTACCAGAAGGGTAAAGAGGCGTTTCCTGCCAAAGAACCGAGAGCCGAAAAAATGAGAAAGGATTGAAGGCTGATAATAGCAGAGAGTTGACACCAAAAATCCAGAGAGGGCTGGATCCAGCTGGAGCATGGTATGGGATGCTAGGTTGGTTGTTGACAGATCACTGGGACTTCTGTTTTTAAGGCTTAGGTGCACACAATTCATAATAAGTGAAACCCCAAGGGCTATTGTTGTATTCAAAGATGGTTACAACTATTTTGGAGATTTCTGAATGGGGAAACTGAGGCAGGACACGTGCTGCAGTCTGCTGCAGGGGGGCATTCCTGACAGGGTCCCTACAAGACAGCACCCTTATTGACAGTCAATAAAAGAAGTGATTTAGGATAAAATAGGCTTGACGTCTAAAATATTTTCTGATCTTTTGATATTGTGGGCCCCATTCTAAGATGAGGCACATTCAAAAGATGCTGTCTAATTGAGAATCAGTATCTCTGTTTTGTAAAAGTTATGTGAATGCATAAACAGGGACTTCCTACAGCCTAATAAACCAGAACTGCTTGCGCCTTGACTGGCCAAAAGGCTAATAACAGATGCTAATAAATTACCTCTAAACTGTTTAAATTCTCCGCCCCCTCTTTCTAATGGCATCAACTATGGCTGTCTTTATGCCAGTTTCAGAAGCAGACTGCACTCTTACTCAGAGGCCTCATGCAGAAGCATAATTAGGAGAGGCCTCACTCTCTCATACACAACAGCCCAGCTATTCTTTTTTGAATGCTGGCCGCAGGCCAGCCCATGGGGTGGTGGCAGGGGGCTGACAGGCATGCACATGAGAGCAAAGATACACAGTTGGCATCTTCTTCACATTTCACTGAAGCCAAATCAGAACTTCCAATGGGATTAATTTACACTGGTAGTGTCGCTTATTGCATAATTAACTCTCACATTTCCAGACCTGCGACTACTTCTCTAACCTTCAGGTGAAGCCATAGAGCTAAAGCATTTACTATGTTACCAAGGAAGAATGGATGTCCAAAAAGTAAATGCAGAGGGCTTTTTTAGATTCCTGAACATGGTAAGATCATGTCTTCAATCCTTAAGAAAGGAAACACCATTTTCTAAAGGGGATATGATCTCTGGAAGTCCATTTTGCTTATTGTTTGCTACAAACTTATCAACAATCATTCATTTAACTCCATAGGACACCTCCTCCATGAGAGTTAATGTACTGGAGCTAGCCCAGCTTACATCAGATGAAGACCTGGCACTAGGTTTTTAACTAAATTACTTGAGAAACTAACTTTAAAGTCAAAAAGCACAAGTATCTCCCCCTCACGCGCACACACACAAGGATGAGAGCCTAAGAAAGCATGTCAAATATGCCAGTTGTCTTGCAACATACCCAGACATGTAAACAGAATAGATCCTTTAATGACTCTGTAAATTTTTCTTTATACAAAACCAAAGCATGATATGAAAGAAGGTCTTGAAGAGTTTCATTGTTCCTGAATGATTAGTTTTAAGATACAGATTAGCTTTACTAGTCAATAACTTTTTTCCCCTATTAATAGGCAGCAATTGTTTCCTAGACAAGGGGCAAATCTTCAGGTGTGTTAAAAGCTGCCAACACACCTGAAGTACAATCACAGCATATCTGAGAATAAAGACCACGTTCTCCCATTTTTTGTACTAAGAAGAGATTGCAGGCATGAAATGTCCCTTTTCTCCCATGCAGCAGGATTTTCAGAATAGATGGAGATAATTTAGAGAGACGTGCCTTTTTTTCTTTGTTTGGATTTAAATATCACATTTTCTTTATGTCCTCTGAAATAACAATTTATTCCATGGATTCCATACAGACTTGTAGCAGAAACCACCACCACCACTTGATCAGGACTCAGTGTATGTTCGCATGGATTTAGCCTAAACTTACACTTCATACTTCTGCAAACAGCCAAGACTGCTGTAGATAACTGGATGGTAGTTTCATGTCTGTAAAAGCTGCCATTTAAAGCAATATATATTTTGATGACTTTCTGACAGCTCAATTTTTTTAAAAAAATATAATAAACCAAAGAAAATTCTTCGCGTCCAACAGCAAGATATTGGATCTCAAACTTGCTGGCATCTGCTTTTGAATGGGACAGAGAAATATCTTCTCCTTTAACATTTCCATTGATCTATAAAGCAGAAACAGCTGCTGGATGTGTCACAGGCTGTCTCTTGACTATTTACAGCAGGAGGGGAGCCTGTGATTAATAAGCTCTATTCCTCCTCTACCATAGATGTCACTGCGATTAATGCAAAGAACAATGAGAAAATTCACAGGACACATACTAATTCAGCCAGAAAATAAAAAACAAACATGGGAAAAAGTGTCTTTGAAAAGATTGTCAACAACTTTCAGAGTAGTAATAGGTTCCTGTTCGTGCAGCAATAAAGCCATTGGACGAACTATTCAGGACAACCCTTGGCCTTACTCACAAATATCATAAGAACCATTTTAACCATTCTGTGGTTATGTGCGTACTTGACAGTAGGATTGGGACCTTGTTTTGTAATTGTCTATCCAGAGGACAATGATTGGATTTTTAGTTGCTTTCAAGTTACGGTAATTTATATTGGATTTTATATGCTCAATATATCTGTATCAGGAGTTTCACTTTCCTCCTTTTGAAGTATGGTATGGTGGCAAGGCACTCTTATCTTGCAGCTCCAGTGATAAGTCTAATCACAGGTGGCAGAGGAAGGCAACTATTCGTGACTGATATGAGCAACAATTGACCATAGGCTGAGATATTAAAGGACCCCACCAATTAAATCTGGTATCCCCCATGTTCTTAAAGACACAAGCAGTATTGTTTTGATATTCAGACAACTTTTAATAAGAAATGTTGATGAAATTTCAAAGGGAAAAATCTAGCTTCCCATCACTCTCAAAATGCTCCTGTTAATAACTGTCAATTCAGATGATATTGTCTACTCCATTACAAGACTGGAAACAAATCCTTTAACAAGTCTAATCACAAATACTATTTCATGCATATCAAAGACATCCAATTAAATAATGTATATTAGCTTCCTTCTGAGAGGCCCAAAGTGTCCTGACAGTGCTAACCAATTGAGACTCATCACATACTTATTTGATAAGTAGCTCATCTTCCCTCATTTCTAAAATGGGAAAACAGAGGAGTCTAAGATGGTATGACCTTTATAACATACAGTAGTTGCCATTTAAGACAAGGTAACTAAACTGGAATCGAAGGCGCTACACCATCTGAGGACCTAACCCAGTCTGTCTCTCTTTTCCTATGACCTGATCCTTCCCATTTCTTAAGGCAATGGCTACTACAAACATGAAGAAATATTGCAGTACAGATTCAACCTCTGTTGTCCAACTTCCATAATCCAGCAACATGTATGGTCCAGCATTCCTATGACTGCTCCCAGGCTGGAGCACTCATAGGGGAAAGCTAGGGGCCCCATGCTCAGCAACTCCTCCCCCGTTCTCCTAGAGCACCACTAATGGCACATGTGTGTTGTTCAAGCTCCGGAGAAAGAGGAATAGGGATGAGGGATGCTTGGGGAAAGAGTTAGGACGGTCGGGGCTCAAGAGCACAGCCCTGTGGCTGGCAGTGGAGGGGAGAGGCAGGAGCTTAGCCCGGCTACTGCAGGGCTCCGTGCATTCTTGGTGTTCAACAGCCATCCTCCCTCTTCCCCTGAACACTCCCCCTCCCAGTCCCTGCTCGGTCAATGCTGGCCCTTCTGCAGCTGCTAGAGTAGAGCCCTGTAGCCAGCGGCAGAGAGGGCCTGGCATTGACCTCCCCAATAGAACTTTCTTTAATAGAAAGGACAAGAGCCCCAAAACATGTCTCTCTGATTAAACAATATTGGTTACTGCCTCTCAACCTGTATCTTCACATTATCGTTGTTTTGCTACATGTGCTATTGTTCTAACTTTAATAGTGTTAATATTTAGAAGAGTTACAATTAAACATTATGTTTATTGTGTTTTTTAGGCTCCAGGACATGTAAACACACAATTACACAGTTCATAAAATGTAAGAATATTGTACTGCTGCATAAAAAAACCCATACTCAATGTACTAACAAATTAAACTGTAAACAAATGACAGATTTTGTGCAAAAATATTGGTACTGATTTGCAGAAATTATTAGCATCACTTATGAGATTTACTAAAATTGCTATGTCCCTCTTTGGCAAATATGTAGACTTGCAAATGAACATTGTTAGCTTACTGCCAAAAAAGCAAAGGCGTAATACAAAAAAATAAACCCTAGTAAGAATATTGTTTCTCAATTCTTTCATGTTAAAATGTTTGTAAATATTCAGTCTTGTATTTTACTTTCTTAAAAGCTTTATTTTTGTATTTATGAGTATTTACATAACCAGTAAAAAAAGAAGTCAAGTTAGACCATGCGCACAAAAAAAGTGTCAGAATACAAAACTTCAACAGTATTAGTATTTAACTAATAAACAGTGAAATAACAAATTCCTAGACACATATCAAAGAGCAGTTTTAAATCACGATTATAAAGGAAGAGTGGGATCTTTGTTTTAGCTGCACCCTCACTTGAATCTTAAATACTAATTGTTGGCCAGATAGCAAAATACTGTACAGCTACGGCTACATTGCAAGTTTTTGTGGTAGAAAATATGCTAATGATGGACTCATTAGCATAAGTCATGATCTCATTAGCATATTGTCTGCCATTTCTTTTTGCACAAAAAAAAGCAGTGTAGCTGCTTCTGTTTTGCACAAAAACGCCGTTTTGCGCAAGATCCTTATTCTTCTCTCCCTTATGCCTGCAGAGGCATAAGAATCTTGTGCAAAATGGGGGTTTTGTGCAAAATGGAAGTGGCTACACTGTTTCTTTTTGCGCAAAGACCCCTTGCGCAAAAAGAAATGTAAGATAATATTCTAATGAGATTGTGACTTATGCTAATGAGTCCCTCATTAGCATATTTTCTGCTGCAAAAATTTGCAGTGTAGACAAAGCCTACATGTTTTATATTTTATGCTCATGAGGTCCTTTATAGCAAATACATCATGTTTTGTTGACCTGTGATTTAGAATGAATGCTGAATGGTTATCAACATTTAACAAGAGAATCTTGCTCTGTCCCATTTTCATAAGTATTTGCAGGGAGACAGTGTGGTGATAGAGAATTTGATTTGGGGTTGAACAGATGGACATTTGGAAGTTACCTCACCACACTTGCTCCCACATATGCGCATCTATCAGTTTCTGCTCTCAGTAGGCATATCATACTTCTGCTCACATAAAAGATACAGCTCTGGCTGCATTAATTTTTTTCACCCCAACATCCCATGCTGCAGTCCTGGGGAAGACCTTTGTAACACAGCTCCAAATGGAGCTATGATAATAAGGTAGGACTTGGAGAGGGAAAAGGACAGAGGCTTAGGGGCAGATTTTCCTCCTTCTGGTGGGAGAATGAGGAGAGGCTCTATGAGAAATTTCTCTTCTTTGCAAAGTGTCCCTTCTCACAGATTTTCCAATGAGAGGGGATAATCTGGAACAGAGAGATTGATACAATTTCAAATGATATTTCAGATGCATACTCTGTCTATCTTACACTTAGTGCCAACCAGAAACAAGAGTCTACTTTCTGGAAGTGGTAGAATACAAATACAAGTACTTTTACTAAAAAGTTTCTTTTTTAATTAAAACCCCCCTAAAACTAATTTTGTTTCCAGTTCAGTTCACTAGCAATTTTATCTTGTGCCGAACAGGAATATAGTTAGGAATAAATGATGTTTTTGGAGAGGCATGAAGCATAAAAAGTATGCACTCATGCTAAATTACTTACAGTAAACTGCTCTCAGGGTTACTTGTGCTGTACAGAATCCAAGGATCCATCAAAAATTATGGGCTCATGAGTATCAGGCATAGAAAAGATTAGAACTTTTTTCTTTCTCATCTCTCTCATAGGAAGACTTTTTAAAACAAAACAAAAATCTCCGCTCTCAAACACATTCATATAAGAGCTTTGTCTCACTAGTGTTGACTGGTAACATTTTTCTCGTTTATTACTCTTTCCAAGATATTCCCATTTCTGTGTATAGGGAGTTTGATGCATGTATCCATAACCATTAAAATGAAAATATATCCCACACATGAGGAAAGAGGGTGATGATTCAATTCTCTATTTGGATGCAATCTCCTTAATTTCTCTTTTCAGCCTCTTACATCCAGGACCAAGCACTATGTTAGTCTGTACGTTCAAAACAATTCCCCAGTATTAGCAAGCTACCCTTTCATGCATGCTTGTATATGTGCACAGAGACTAAATCCTGCTCACTTGACACAGATGAGGAGACACATTCAAGCATGAAGACAAATTCTGCTTCCCTTATATGGGAGATGTCTCACTGAAATGTAAACATACCCATATGAACAACAAAATCAGGATTTAAGCATTTTAGGGTTTGAGCAAACTTCAGATCTGAGATTCAAAATCATTTTAAATACCCTTTGCATACTTTTACGAGATTTGCCAAGATTTTCAAGAGTGACTAGTGTGGGGAATCATGTTTGGTTCTTTGTGTATTCAGTAATAAATGTAGACTCATAGACTTTAAGGTCAGAAGGGACCATTATGATCATCTAGTCTGACCCCCTGCACAGTGCAGGCCACAGAATCTCACCCACTCCTCCCAGAATAATCCTCTCACCTATATCTCAGATATTGAAGCCTTCAAATACTTTGAAGACCCCAAGATGCAGAGAATCCTCTAGCTGTGATTTGTACCCCATGCTACAGAGGAAGGCGAAAAACCTCCAGGGCCTCTGCCAATCTACCCTGGAGGAAAATTCCTTCCCGACCCCAAATATGGCGATCAGCTAAACCCTGAGCATGTGGGCAAGACTCATCAGCCAGACACCCAGAAAGTTCTCTAGTAATTCCTATCATCCCTCCATTGACCTATTTCCCACTGATAATGAATGGTCAATTAGTTACCAAGAACATGTTATCTCATCAAACCCTCCCCTTCATAAACCCATCTAGTTTAATCTTGAAGCCAGATAGATCTTTTGCCCCCACTACTTCCCTTGGAAGGCCGTTCCAGAACCTCACTCCTCTAATGGTTAGAAACCTTTGTCTAATCTCAAGTCTAAACTTCTTACTAGCCAGCTTATATCCATTTGTTCTTGTGTCCACATTGGTATTAAGCTTAAATAATTCCTCCCCCTCCCTGGTATTTATCCCTCTAATATATTTAAAAAGTGCAATCATGTCCCCCCTCAGCCTTCTTTTGGTTAAGGTAAACAAGTCAAGCTCCTTGAGTCTCCTTTCATAAGACAGGTTTTCCATTCCTCGGATCATCCTAGTGGCCCTTCTTTGTACCTGTTCCAGTTTGAATTCATCCTTCTTGAACATGGGAGACCAGAACTGCACACAGTATTCCAAATGGGGTCTCACCAATGCCTTGTATAATGGCACTAACACCTTCTTATCACTACTGGAAATACCTCGCCTAATCCATCCCAAGATTGTATTAGCCTTTTTCACGGCCATGTCACAATGACGGCTCATAGTCATTCTATAATCAACCAGGGCTCCGAGGTCCTTCTCCCCCTCCGTTACTTCCAACTGATGTGTCCCCAGCTTATAACTAAAATTCTTGTTATTAATCCCTAAATGCATAACCTTACACTTCTCACTATTAAATTTCATCCTATTGCTATCACTCCAATTTACAAGATCATCCAGATCTTCCTGTATGATATCCCGATCCTTTTCTGAATTGGCAATTGCTCCCAACTTTGTGTCATCCACAAATTTTATTAGGACACTTCCACTTTTGGTGCCAAGATCAGCAATAAAAAAATTCAATAAAATTGGCCCCAAAACTGATCCCTGAGGAACTCCGCTAGTAACCTTCCTCCAACCTGACAGCTCACCTTTCAATATGACCCACTGTAGTCTCCCCTTTAACCAGTTGCTTATCCACCTCTCAACTTTCATATTAATCCCTATCATTTCCAATTTAACCAATAATTCCCCATGTGGTACTGTATCAAATGCCTTACTAAAATCGAGGTAGGTTAGATCCACTGCATTTCCTTTATCTAAAAAATCTGTTACTGTCTCAAAAAAGGAGATCAGGTTGGTTTGGCACGATCTACCTTTCATAAAACCATGTTGTAATTTGTCCCAATTGCCATTAGCCTCAATGTCTCTAACTACTTTCTCCTTCAAAATTTTTTCCAGGATCTTACATACTACAGATGTCAAACTAACAGGCCTATAGTTACCCGGGTCGCTTTTTTTCCCTTTCTTAAAAATCGGAACTATATTAGCAATTCTCCAGTCAAATGGTACAACCCCATTCATGTACTTTATTAACTATGTTTTATCCCAGATCTCTAGGAAGAAATCACAAACAGTATGGGCCAGCCTGTCCAACACTGTCTGTGATTTGGGGGGCATGTGATGGATAGGAGGAGTGCTGGCCAGCATCCAGGGACTAAAGGGTTAAACTCAAGTAGAGAGTGCTGAACTTTGAATTGTATAAGAGACCTTGCCTGTTTTCTTTGTGTGGGAGAGTTAAGATAGGAGTTGAGAAACACAGAATGATTTAAACGTAGGCAGGACTACCATGCCTCCAAGGAATTCAGGACATGTAAGTGGACTGAACCAGGAAGGGATTATGAGTAAATAAAGGGAAAAAAGTGTATCTAGTCACGATCAGAGTATTTTTCTTTATTTTTGTGGTTTGGTTTGAACTGCTCTGTGTGAATCTATGCCTCCTCTGCCCCCCCTTTCTCCATCTAAGATTTGATCTCAGATATTTTCTGTGTTTTAATTTGTTTTACTTAGTTGCTCTGTAACACCTAGCAATCAAGTATGTTTTATCAAGCATGTCTTCTGTTTTGTAATAAAAATCACCTGTGTCCTGGAAAGTAACAGGAGTGTCTCTGTGTGTCTGCCCGCCCGGAATGAGAAGTCAGCTACCAGAGACTGCAGCTTGTTTTTCTTTTCTTTTTTGTTTCAAGATCTTTTGAGGCAAAAGAGCGTGGGGTACCTTTGGAGGGATTCAAGTGTTCCCCCTGTTCTTTAGGGTAAATCACTTGATGGTGGCAGCTACTCCCGCCCCCCCCCAGTCCCCAACAAAAAAGTCAGTAAATCCGTGACTCTGGGGAGTTTTTGTAAGCAGAGCCTGTAGAGGCAAGATATTTTAAAGTCTCTTGTGGACCCCCACCTTCTGCACTTGGAGTGCCAAAGTGCGGATCAGCCCTGACCTACCCTATGTGCATCTGCTTGGGCAACCAAAAGCAAAGGCGTTCAAAATCACTGGTCTCTTTTTAAAATCCTTCATATGTAATGTTTCTAAAAGAAGAAAGCTGCTTTGATTGGGTTTTCTATCAAGAGTACACATATGTCCTTCCCATAATCCTGTGTTTGGTAAATTCTATGGCTGAATAATTTTTGTTGCTTATTATATGAGAACATTAAAAAAACCCAGGGATAAACAATGAAGAAATACTTAAATATATTAGAAGATAAAAGATTGAATATTGCTCAACTCCTTTAAACTAACAATAGGGATGGTGGGGGGACAATGCATTTGGATGAAGTCAAATGAATGTTCAATTGATTTTTTTGTGTCATTCTTTCCTATAGAAAATTACAGGATTGGAGTGAAGAATTGCTATTATAGAGGAAATCAGATCCTTACTTTAAGGGTTTGAAGACTATGGATGAAGTTACAGAGTCTCTTGTAAGTTTCAAAATCAGTAAATCCCCTGAACAGGAGGGCATTCTACCTAGGGCACAGAATGAAATAATAGCCATACTTAATTCTAATACAAGCCTTTTCAGATGTACTTTCCAAAAATGTTTAAGTGATTCCCTCAAGGACATATAGCAAGTCAGTAGGGGTATGTCTACACTTGCTCCCTAGTCCGAACTAGGGATGCAAATATAACATACCGAAGTTGCTAATGAAGCACGGGATTTAAATATCCTGCTCTTGATTAGCATATTCGCGTCCGGTCACCATTTTAAAAATCCACTAGTCCAAATAGTGGGGGAGACAGGTATGGCATTTTGAGGTAATAAGGCATAAAGAAGGATCAATATTCTGTAGTTTGAGTTCATTATGTGTGAGAAAAATGAATAGGGAATGTTTGGGACATCTTGGAGTGATTGGTGGATGTATATAGCTGTGGGTGAGTTAAAAGCTGTGAAACTATAATGTTACAGGAAATGTAGGTCATACACTTCCCGTGATCCAAAAGTAGTAACTTGATAAGCTGGGATGCAGCTGTGGTAATGACACTTGGGTACTAGCTGGAAGAAATAGAACCCCATAGAATTTGAGGAAATAGGACTACAGAGGTGATTCCCTAAGCTAAATGATGGAGTAATTGCTTATAGCAACTAGACAGTGACAGCAATTTCAATTTAGTGCTTCCTTATGTAAAAGAGGAGTTAGCTCAAATGGTTTGATGTGGTGTTACAAATGAGATTTCAGAACCCACTGAATGGTGTACCAATGCTTATGGACATTAAAAAATGGAACAGTCAGCAAACATGTTGACCTGAATCTGCTGAACAGAACAGTGTGTAGAGAAATATGTCCTACCCGCATTGGATGACATCTTTCCAAGATGAATGCCCAAGTATTTTCCCTTTTAGATTCCGCAAGTGGTTTCTGGCAGATTGCTTTACACCCAAATGGCGCCAGGTTAATTATTTTCAATATGCCTTTTGGATGGTAATATTTCCGCAGACTTCCTTTTGGCATAGCTACGGCACCTAATGGCTTCCAAAGGAAATGATAGAACTACTCCACCACCTGGAAAGAAGCAGTTGCTTATAGGGACAATCTCCTGGTATATTCCCATAAAACAGAATAGAAGGTTGTTTTCGTAAATCTAGACAACCAAGTCTTTAGGTCTAAAGCTCAATAAACATAAATAGCCATTGTGTCAGAAATAGGTAGGCTTCTTGGGACATAGTATAAGCAATCTAGGCATAAAACCAGATTCAGTGAGGAAATAAGTTCATGCAATAATCCTAAATTACCGTAAAGCATAATACATCCTTGGAATGAACACCTAGAAAGTGGAAGCACCCACTGTTAGAACACAATACAAGAAAAAATAATAAGCAAAATGAAACTCTTATAAACTGTGATGTACTTCCTTTCTCCTAGGTTTATCAGCCAACTGTTGTAACTGTGGATTCCAAGTAGCCATAGGTTAACAAAGCGCTGAAGCATAGACATGGGAGTCAGACAGTTGCAAACTGCTCCATGACACTGTCTGGTGCTATGAATCATCCTGCTCAGACTGAGGAGCCTCTCACTGTAATAGAGGCATGTGAAAAATGTACAGAATAATTCTTCCATCGATTCGTTTCAACTTTTGACTGACCACAAACCACTCAACCCCCCTGATAAATAGCAAAGACTTGGATTATGTGCCAGTGAGTTGTCAAACACTACTTAGCACCTAATGAGGTACAATCCACAGACATAATACAGTGGTTGTGCCTGGAAAGTCCCAGGAAGCTGGTCTAGCTAGCTTTTGAATGTGATAGATGTATGAACAATGCAAATGGTTGAGAAAACTGATTATCATTATGAAAGAGGTCTGTAACACTTAAAAGCAATGTCTAATTCATAATTATTATTGCACTGGATGCTACCAAAGAATTTGAAAAGGGTAAGTGACTAATTTAGGTATAATGAAAATATAAACAATAATACATGGATTTCTGTTACAGAAAGAAGTATCACTATCAAATGTAATGGAGATTCCATAGTTAATCCAGAAAAATATTCTTATGGAATTTCAAGACTGTAGACATTATGGATTATGCTGAAGGAGCAAACATGTCCATTTGGTGGCTTCATGTAGAGGAAAGAATCCAAATCATTTCAGCTCTGTGTTGCTGACTGATCTATACACTCAGATTACCTCCCTTTCATATCAATAGCTTTGGCATATACCTCCCATCTGCAAGTTGGGAAAACCTGACCCACAAAATTGACCTTTTGACCCTACCCTAGTTAAAAAATTATATTAGGTATAACAGCATTACAGAATATGATGTTGGGGAACAGCAATTTCTTCATTTGTTTAAGATCCTCTTGGCAGAGCCTTGCAAATCTGCAGCTATCCACTTTATTTCTGTGGGTATCTGCATCCATGGATATCAATGAGGATATCTGTGGTTCATTTTTTGTGGATATGGCTGCAGAGGCAAATTTTGTATCTAGAAACCTGCAAATTTGCAGATATCCACATCCATGGATGTCAAAATGGATATCCGCTTTTGTGGATACAGGTATAGATGTGGATACAAGTTTTGTATCCATGAGAGCTCTACCTCTCAAGTGGATTTTTACCCTGCACTTACTATCCTTAATACAATGACTTGTAAATTGTAATTTATTTACTGAGTTGTCCAAAGGCTCAAACTTTTCAATACTGCCTTGCATATCTTTATTTACTAAACTCCTCCTGCTTCTCTTCTCTGGAAATCTAGCTTGCAGCAACTTCATCCTCAGTTTGGGATTCCTGGATAAATCTTTCTTCTTCCTGGTGCCTTGTGGAGTCATTAACATTTACATGCCAACATCTTCCCACTGAAATGTTGTTGGTCCTTCTGGCACCTCTTCCCTCCACATGTGCTTTTTAAAAAGCCATCTTGAACCCTGTAATCCTTTTGCCCATATCTCACACAGCAATTTGTTTCCTTCCCAAACTAATGACACCTTTGCAACATAAATCATATTTAGCCCATGAGAACATCCAATTATCTATAAGCTCTACATTTTTAGCAAGCCTCATTGCTAACAGTCAAAATAGGACTTTAAAGAGTAATAAAATTAATGACCAGAGTGTAATATACACAATACATGATTGGAAAGCAATTAGAAAACTCTCTTTCACTTAGCCACTCCT
This sequence comes from Pelodiscus sinensis, assembly GCF_049634645.1. Taxonomy (NCBI): domain Eukaryota; kingdom Metazoa; phylum Chordata; order Testudines; family Trionychidae; genus Pelodiscus; species Pelodiscus sinensis. The sequence continues at coordinate 56,467,920 of NC_134715.1, read as the reverse complement.
CATCTAAAATGTGACACAATTTCCTGAATCTTTATGTGGTTTACAACCAATGGGGGGGGGCGGGGGGAGAACTAAGCCACAGGGAGTGTGGGTTACTGTTGCACAAATCAAAGTAACATCATGTTTTCTTTCGTGATTTGTGTCTGCAGTGAGATAGTTCAAGGCTCAGATACCCAGATTTTTCAGTTCAAATGTGAATGGCAAAGTTATAGGTACAAATGCTCTGAGGAGTATCTCTCCACAAAATGGAAGCTGCTCTTTAGGAAATTTGCCTTTGATGTACACGTGGGTAACGACGTTATGATTTTTTCTGTTTCACATTATAAACCGCCTGTGCTGATAGACTGGTCACTGCCCACTTAACACTCCCTTGATGTCCCAAATACATTGTTTAGTCCCAACTACATCCGAAAGAATGTGAGGTCCCAAATACAATTATTTAGTTTCATACAGCACATCTCAATATTCTGCAGGAGACAACATTATGAGCCAGACTATGATGGCCTCCCTAATGCTGAGTAAAACTTCTGTCTACCATTGCCCCATTGACTTCAGTGGGACTAGTTTGTTGTAAGATATTATTTAAGAAGAGTGAAATGTCACAATCTAGACATTAGTGATAATTGCCTTCTCCCTAAAAAGCAATATCTTTTCAACAGAGAGGACATTAACTGAAATGTAATGATGTTAAACATGCTTCAACTAACTTCTCTATTATCAATTTGTGTTTGAGACAATTCAATGTTACAGAGGCCATCATTTGATAAAAGATCATTTCTTTACAGCTTTTGCAATTACAGTATTTGCAAACTACAGTGAAATGCTGACCTTTGAATGGTGAACACTGTCTCTTGCCTTGGGATGATACAACTTACTTCATACAGCATAGGATATATATATAGAGAGAGAGGCCTCGAGCCACACCAAATTCTACTTAAAGGCTGGTGATCTAAAAATGGGTAGGCAAAACTGTTACATAAAGAAATGTTCAAAATCTGCTTACAGCAGCTGGTAAGTACAGTATGTGATTCAAAGTAGAAAAGAAAAGCCTTTTCTAAAGAACCACTATTGGGTTGAGTTTTATTTTTCTTTGAAGAAGGAAACAGTACTGTCTCAACTGGATAACAAATGATTAACCAGCTCCTGTTCATGTTTAAGTTGCAGGAATTTTCACTGTTACAATATTGTAAAAACACCATGTTGGATACACAGAACCACTCATCTTGGCCATCTTTGTATTACACTACAATATACACATGCACAGCAGTAAACAACAACATTCTACATATGAGAAATGAGAATAGTACATTATTTCCCAGGGAGACAAAACTCCCAACAAGCAACCTAATGCTTCAAGGGGTTGGTCCTAAATGGTCAGGAGGTAAGTGGGAACAAAGAGGAGCAACAGGAGAACCCTGTAGTAGAATGTTCACTACTCTGCATCTCTCCATGCTTAGTTCTCTGCTGCTTTCCCAGTCTGCTGGCTCTCTCCATTCTCCATTATTCCCACTTCCCTTCTGTACTGTTCCTTGCATCACACACAACTCTGGGAGGAGGCTAGCCCCCAGCACTCCCCAGGCCGAGCAAAGCTCCTGGCAGGGTAGCTCTGAACCCTGCCCCTTCCGCTTAAGGTCCCGTCCCTTCCAGGTTGGCCCATGGCCACTTCTGAAATTTGTGAAGCGGCCCCAATTCCAAAATTATTGCCCATCCCTGCTCTGTTTACAGATCTACTGCTCTCCCAGCCCCTTGTCAAATCACCTGCAGACCATGAGAAGTGAGCACCTTAGGAGACTTTCTGGGCATTAAGGGGTACTGCAGGCTATTGGAGAATTTCTAGTGGCAGCAGAACTGGGACCAATTCCTTCTCTGGACTAAATGAATCCAATAAAACTTTTAACTGATTCCCATTTTCGATTTTCCAACTAGGGTCTAGCCCAAAAACACTAGAGTGATATTATAACTGTACTGCGCGCCTCTTGATTTAATGTGTCTTAATTTACAAACAGCTGGTTTTATTATTTTGTATTTCTTTATATTAGTGGTGCCCAAAAGTTGTTAGATGGTGTACGGAGAGAGAAGTGAATGCAAAACTGATTATTCACATCCCAATGCTCTTTCCAGACCAAAATAGCCCCATTTTACTGACCTCCAGGACATGCTGTAAAATCCATTTATTGTTTACAGCTTTCACAAAGGGGCAGCTGGGGATGCCTCAACCAGTGGCTTCTAGTCTGTGTCAGGTTCGGCTGGGCTGGGGGCACAGGACTTGCTCTTACCCTGAAAAGAGCAACCTGGGCCAGGTCAGACCCACCCCCAGAAACCTCCCCTGGATGCAGGAAATACTGAACATTTCCCCCTACCCCTATTGTTCCTCAGCTATGGAGTAAGGGCAGGGGTGGTCCGTGAGTATAGGCCGACTTGGCGGTCGCCTAGGGCGTCGCCTTCAATGGGCGCCCGATGATGACGTCATGCCATTGACAGCTATGCAGGCGGGGGTGCCGATCGCATGTTCCGCCTGGAGCACCAGCTGCCGCAGTCAGCCTCAGGCCGCTCCTGGGTAAGGGCTCACCATATGAGGAACTGCTCTGCCGTCTGCCTAGTCCCCATGCTTCTGGTTCCCTGCATGCCCAGAACCTCCCAACCAATCCTACTGCAAATGAATCTCCACCTTGCTGAGCTTCAACTCCTCCAGTCAGATCCTCCCACTCAGGGGCGGATATAGGGCAGGGTGAACGGGGCAGCCGCCCCAGACCCCGCGCTTTAAAAAGCCACTGCGCATGTGCATGGCGTCAGTGTGCATGCGCCATGGCAAAGGGGGGGCCCTGCGGAATTCTGCTGCCCGGGCCCCGCAAAATGGTCATCTGCCCCTGCTCCCACTGACTCTACCATCTTCACCCAGACCACCCCATCCTGTGATTCCCTACACACCCCACCCCCACCTTGATGAGCCCCCTACAGAATCCCTCCCTCCCCCACCTAACTGTACCTGCTAAATACCCCACACCTAGGCCCCCTGTGCTGAGCCTTCACCTGGACTCCCTCTTCTGAGCCCCATTGCTTCTGTACTTAGAACCTACACACACACACAAGCCCATATGCATCGGGATCCACCTCCAGGCTTTCCCAGTGAGCCACCCAGACTGTTTCACAGAGAATGCCCTTGCCTCAAACCTGAATCCCCCCACACTTGAATCCTGCCAAGCTGAGCCTGCCTACCCACACCGGGTATGCCTGGCAGGGAGGGGCAGGGCACTGGGGTGTTTCTGGAGCAGGCCCAGTCCTTGCAATGTGTCAGGCTAGAGGGAGGGTGGCCGTAGGGGGGTTTCAGAGTCATCTCCCATGTCTGTGCTGCTAGCAGCCTGTGCTCCCCACTGCCATACTGGTGCCTCCGCATTTATTGACAATAATTTTAAAATTCTGCACATTCTATTTGAGTGCAGAGTTTTTAATTTTTGGTGCAAAATTCCCTCAGGAGTAATGTAGGAGACAACAGAGCTTACTATCTAAATAGACTATCTATCAAAGCAAGCATTGTTATCCCAATTACCAATAGAGGAACTGAGGCTGAGAGATTTAGGGCTTGAGTCTGCCTCATGGTAAATCAGTTTTTGTCATCCATTTCAGTAAGAGTTGGAGCAGGGTCAAAGTGGCTTCTTTAACCACACAAGAAAAACAGCAGAAGAAACGGGAACTGAACCCAGTCCTCCTAAATTCCAGTCACTTGCCAAAGCCACAAGATCATCCTTCCTCTCTAAAGCATTCTTGAGTTTAGACAGTGACATCTGAAGTTGTCACAAAGGAAATCATTCTGGAAATGAGGATAAAGAGAAGTGCCCCAAATGTTTTGCTTTGCCTATTTCATGGGTGGCCATAATTCCTTGCAGTCTGAAATGTCATTTTGAATGTGATCATCAGTTTACAGTAATGTGGAAACAATCCAACAATATTTCTTAACAATTCAGTATTGTTAAGTCAAAAAGTATGGCTATGGTTCTCCAGCAGGTCCACTGCATTTTAACCCTTTTATATACTCTCCTTTGATTGGATGCATTCATGACCCTGGAATTCACTCCAGGGATCTTGTAAGATGTGCAAGAGCTTGTACTACCCATATCACAGCCCTGAGTCGAGAGAGAGAGAGACGTTCAGTCCTCTGAGCTGTCATTTCAGTAGCTTATATAAGCATGATGGGTCTAATCCAAAGCCTATTGAGGTCGGTGAGATCCTTTCCATTGACTTCAGTGGGCTTTGAATTGCTCCTGACATCACTAAAATAAAATGGAATTGAACAAGCATTATCAGTGGGGCAAGAAATCAGACATACAGGCTTGACAGATTATCTCATTGAGATAATCATCGAGAGCTCATTTCATTTATTTATTTCAATATCAGGAATAAAACTCTCACATTATTCAACGATTAGTTTATACTTTCTGTATTTTCTGTGTGTTTGGAGATACAGGCAATACAAGGATTACTAGCATTCGTTGCTCTTTTTTCCCCTCCCAATACACCTTTAAGGGCTTGGAACATTGTTTTTCCTCCTTAAACTTTAGGAAAGCCAGTTTTTAAGGGATTCCTTATGTGTTGGAGTGGCAGAAGGAGATTGACTGCAGGACTCCACATGGAAGCATACAAATTACGAGGGCCATGGACAGCAGTCTAAGTTAAACTGACAAAAGTCACGCATCCAATTCTGGCACCAGACACTCAGTGCTGACACAGCCAGACAGAAATAACCTGATCAATGTGCCAAATCTCTCTTCATTTTCCTGTTTCTTCACCTATTATCCCGCTCCAAATACCCTGTCATATAGACTGCAATAGTCTCAGCTTGCATGTGGTTCCCTCCAGGCAGTATTAACTTTCAAACACTTATTGATTTATGTGAACATTATTATTTAAATTAAAGCCTTGTTGCAGTTCCTAATATTCTTAAATGTTACCTTTTTCAACAACAGCACTGACAGATGCCGCATACAAGACACTCTCCCTCTGAATGGAAGGACACTTTGAAGACACAGAGGTTACATAAAGAGCTAGCTGGTTAGCTTTCTGCTGTGTTCTGCACATACCAAATGTAGATCAACCAACATACTGACCAAATGTCTGTCTTCAGTCAGTTTCTACTCAGCTGTTATGCATATTTCAATGAGGATTTGCTTGAGTAAGAGCTGAGTAAGGACTTAGGGTAATCAGGATTTGACCTCCTGCTTGTAACCATATCTACATTTATCAGTGCCCACACCATCACCCAGGGGTAGTGCCTGATCCCAGGGCTGAGAGAGGCAAGCTCCCACTCTTTCAACCTGAGATCCCACTCCTTCCAACCAGGACTCCATGGGAGCCAAGTGCACCCCCACTGTATGGACAGGCTACCCTCTCCTTGTAGATGGCATAGGCCAGAAGATTCATCAGAAGCATGGGAAGGGGGCCAGTGTATGGCTCCAGCATTCCCTGGCCCCAGTTGCAGCACATGGGGAGGGAGAGAGAGAGTGGGAAGCCCCAGCCTTCCCTGGTGTCAGCAGGAGCATGGGGAGAGCAGGCAGGGCATGTCCACAGCCTTCCCCGGAACATGAGGAGGGCAGGCCCCAATCCTGGAGGGCATGTGATGGGCAGCCCCCTCCAACCCCAGCTTTCCCATCCATAAGTCACGGTGGAGCTGAAGCCCAGACAGCCCTGGGAGACTGATATGGAGATACTCTGAAGAGGAGCACAAGCTTGGGGTGGAGGTTGGCTGTTTGGGAAGGCATTGTCTTCCCCTGCATCTTATAATGTTGCTCTTACTACTTACCATCTCTTAAGTGCTTCACAATCATTGGTGTATGTTTCCTCACAACCCTCATGTGAGGGCAGGGAAGTACAATTATTGTGAGAAACTGAGCACAGAGACCTGAACAGAGAGACGCAAAAGCAAGATGGCAGACACAAACTTAGCTCCCAGTGAGACTTTTGCTCAACTACCATTGCTTTAAAATTAAACACAAGAAATCTGGAAGAACATGAAATCCTGATGCCTTAACTACAAGGCCATGCTTTCCCTCTGTTTTTCTGGCCCTTTTAATGGGCCCATGTGATGACTGTTGCTCATGCTTTTCTCACTGTAAAAAGACAAAATTAATACAATGTAATTGAAAAGAAAATATTACCCTTTCCAAGGGTACGTCTAAACTACATGCCTCCGTCGACGGAGGCATGTAGATTAGCCAGATTGGCAGAGGGAAATGAAGCCGCGATTAAAATAATCGCGGCTTCATTTAAATTTAAATGGCTGCCCCGCTCTGCCGAACAGCTGTTTGTCGGCAGATCGGGGCAGTCTGGACGCGCCGCGCCGACAAAGAAGCCTTTCTTGATCGGCACAGGTATGCCTCGTAAAATCAGGTTTACCTGTGCCGATCAAGAAAGGCTTCTTTGTCGGCGCGGCGCGTCCAGACTGCCCCGATCTGCCGACAAACAGCTGATCGGCAGAGCGGGGCAGCCATTTAAATTTAAATGAAGCCGCGATTATTTTAATCGCGGCTTCATTTCCCTCTGCCGATCTGGCTAATCTACATGCCTCCGTCGACGGAGGCATGTAGTCTAGACACACCCCAAGAGTGAGAGCTGGTTAGATTGGGGAAGGGAAGAGAAGGGCACGTAAAGATTTTTCTCATATTCTTTGAGTGCATTTTGAGCATTCAATTGTTCTCATTACATGAGTTAGGAATCTAAGGCTATGTTTACACTGCAGGATTTTTCCCGGATACCAGAGGTATTCGGGAAAACCCCCACCACATCCAGTGAATGCATTTGCTCTTCCCTTTTTTTTTTCGCGGAAGAGCAAACACACTCTTTCGGGGAGCCCTGTATTCCTTGTTCTACGAGGAATAAGGGTTCCTCCGAAAGAGGAGGCTTTTCTGCCATTTGGCCCCACCTAGACTAGGCCAAATGGTGGAAAAGCCTCTTCTGGAAAAGCAATCAGAAAAAGCTACCCAAATTGCGTCGTGCAATTTGCATAGCTTTTTCTGATAAAATCCTATAGTGTAGACCTAGCCTGAAAGGCAGGCTTGTAACATGGATGCAGTTGCCAGAGGTATGCAGGAAGGTGAGCCCTGAGGGAGGTTTATATGCTCAAAGTGGAGTGGCGACTTAGTAATCTGATAAAAATTAGTAGTGCTGTTCTACCTGCAAGCGGAGCTGTTAATACACTTGCATTTTTGGGCTGCATAGCTGAAAAGTCAGTGGATTTGGCTACATGACCTTGACATGAGCAGTGCTTGATGAAATTTGAGCCCTGAGAAGAAAACATTTCTGTGGGTTTGCGTCTCTATTTTGTGGTTGGTTCCCTGCAAGGCTTGTTAGTCAGCTTGAGCCATTGCACTTGCTCTGCGAAAAAAATGTAAGGGCTTTATTACCAATTATGAGCTAGCTGGTGGCAGTTAGCCAGAGCTTGGATTAGATATTGTGCAAAGCCTTAGCAGCCCACAAGAGCTTGGAAACTATTGTGACCCAGGAGGCACAACTATTCTTGGAGGGTACGTCTACACTACAGCGCTAATTCGAACTAACTTAGTTCGAATTAGTTAATTAGCTAATTAGAACTAACGCGTCTAGAACTAAAAACTAGTTCGAATTAGCGTTTTGCTAATTCGAACTAGCGCGTCCACATTAAGCGGACCCTGAACTGGGGTTAAGGATGGCCGGAAGCAGTGCTGGCAGGGCATCAGAGGAGGACTTAGAGCGTGGAGATGCTGTCTCAGGCTAGCCGAGGGCTGTGCTTAAAGGGTCCCGACCCCCACCCCGGACAGACAGTTCTCAGGGTGCCCCGCTTGCAAAGCAGTCCTGGCTTGGAATGCCCGGAGTACCCACACTGGGCACATCACAGCACTCGGCCATCAGGCCGGCTGCACTTGCTGCAGGCTGCCATCTGGGGAGAGGGGGCAATTGGGGGGCTGCAGGAGAGCTTCCACCCCCAGAAGCCCACAGAGCCAGCCCAGTCCTCCCCATCGGGGGTGCGTACCCCATTCCTCCCTCACCTCCTTCCACTTACCCTTTCCTAGCCCCTCTTCTTGATGTACAAAATAAAGGTCAATTGTGTTCAAAAATGGAATCTGTCTTTATTGAACAAAACTGGGGGAGACTGGGAAAAGGAGGTGGGAGAGGGGAAGAGAGAGGCTGGGAGAGGGGAGGGCAACTAAAATGATTAGGGGTTGGGAACAGGTCGCATATGAAGAGAGGCTAAAGAGACTGGGACTTTTCAGCTTAGAAAAGAGGAGACGGAGGGGGGACAGGATAGAGGTCTCTAAAAGCAGGAGTTGGGTGGAGAGGGTGCATACAGAAAAGTTCTTCATTAGTTCCCATAAAGAAGGACTAGAGGACACCAAAGGAAAGGAATGGGTAGCAGGCTTCAAACTAGTAACAGAAAGTTGTTCTTCATAAAGCAAAGAGTCAACCTGTGGAACTCCTTGCTGCAGGAGGCTGTGAAGGCTAGAACTAGAACAGAGTTTAAAGGGACGTGAGATCAAGTCATGGAGGTTGGGTCCATGAAGTGGTATTAGCCAGGGGGTAGGAGTGGTGTCCCTGCCCAAGGTTTGTGGAAGGCTGAAGAGGGATGGCACGAGACAAATGGCTTGGTCACTGTCTTCGGACCATCCCCTCCAGGGTCCCTAGGGTTGGCCGCTGTCGGCAGACAGGCTACTGGGCTAGATGGACCTTTGGTCTGACCCAGGACGGCCATTGTAAGCTCAGGGCTCAGGGTCGGGGGTCTCAGTGGACCACCTTGATTTTCATGCACACCTGCTCCTGGGTGGCCAGGCTGGCAGCTCTCCTGCCCTAGCCAGCCAATTCCCTGTGCCTAGTGCGGAGGTCGTGGACGAGGTCCACGATGTCCGCACTAGCCCAGGAAGGTGCCCGCCTCTTGCGGTCCCGGGCAAGCTCCCGCGAGCCACCAGCCTGGTCCCGGGAAGAGGGGGATGGCTGGGGGGCATCGGGTGGGTGGCTCGATCCGTGCCAGGTGCAGGGTCTGCTGGCTGGGTGCTGGCAGGCTTGCACCTGGCACGGGCACCGTAGCCAGCCCGTGCCCCTTTAAGGGGTCCGGGGCAGGGAGGGGAGCAGACGAGTTTCCCTAGTGTTGGCCAGAGTGGCCACCAGGGAAACCTGGGGAGGGCTAGCCTCCCACTAGTTCGAATTAAGGGTCTACACAGCCCTTAATTCGAACTAGTAAGTTCAAACTAGGCTTAATCCTCGTGGAATGAGGAGTATCTAGTTCGAACTAAGCGCTCCGTTAGTTCAAATTAAGTTTGAACTTACGGAGCGCTAGTGTAGCGCCTATGAAAGTTAGTTCGAACTAACATCCGTAGTAGTTCAGTGTAGACATACCCGGAGATACTTGTGCCCAGGGGAGTGACTATGCTGTACCCTCTGTACCAGCCAAAGGATGGTACAGCTCAGTTTGACTAACAGCCTTATGGCAGCAGTATGTACTTGCAGATACATGTGGCTGGAGTAGTCTCTGTGGTCCCCTGAATTGAGGGACTGCAATTATCTGTTACACAGAGCATCCAAGAGGCAGGTGTGAAAAAACAGTCTGAAGGTCCCTTAATGCAAATGAGATTCCTCTGTTTGTCTCATTCTCACTAGAGCTAAATCCTTCTGCAATACCTACTGATGCTCTGAGCAAGTATTGTCTTATTTAGTTCTTAATGGTAGTTAATTATAGTTATTTGCATTTTAAAATCTTTATTCTCTGGGTAAAAATGCCTCAGTGATAAAAAGGAAGCTGCCTAACTCTACTCACACAGCACTTCCATAAGCTTTATGGCAAACCAAGAATGGTAACTGTAACATACAGTATGCCAATTATTGCATTCCAGAAATAATTCTCCAAGAATTTTGAAGTGGAATGGCTGCATTATATAAACAAATAATCCCTTTTGGTCTCGGTTCTTAAAAATAGTTGTACCTCAACTGTTTTCTCCCCTTCAAATTCATCATATCATCTGGCTCTGATGCTGCAACTATTGGACAGATAATAGTCAAACAATTTCCTCTGGAGCGGCTTTGAGCCATTATTTTGATTCCAGCTTGGCAGTCACTCTTGTTGATTCCTTAACTTTAAAAGTGTAGTCATCAGTATGTTCCAGATAGGTGTAAAAGGAAATCTCAGAAAAGAAAACACGGAAGCATAGGACTGGAAGGGACTTCAAGAGGTCATCTAGGCTAGTCTCCTGCACCTGTGGCAGGACTAAATATTATCTAGACCATCCCTGACAAGTGTTTCTCTAACCTGTTCTTTAAAATCTCCCATAATGGAGATAACACACTTTCCCTGGCCAATTCATTCCAGTACTCCACCATTCTATAAATTAGGAGATTTTTCTTGACATCCAACCTAAACTGACTTTGCTGCAATTTAAGCCCATTGTTTCTTGTGCTATCATCAGAGATTAACAAAAACAATTTTTCTCCCCTCTCCTTGTAACAATCTTATGTCCCTCCACCCCCAGTCTTCTCTTCTCCATACTAAACAAACCCAGTTTTTTCAATCTTCCCTCATAGGCCATGTTTTCTAGACCTTTACTCATTTTTTTGCCCTTCTCTGAATTTATTTCAGTTTGTCCAGATCTTGTCCAGATCTTTCCTGAAATCTAGCACCCTGAACTGAACACAGTACTCCAACTGAGACCTAAACAATGAGGAGTAGAACAGAAGAATTACATCTTGTATCTTGCTTACAACATGCCTGCTAATTTCACCCCGAATGATGTTTGCTTTTTTGCAATAGTATCACAGTGTTATAGTATGTGATCCACTATGGTCCCCAGATCCCTTTCTGCACTACTCCTCCGTAGGCAGTCATTTCCCATTTTGAATGTTTGCCATTGATAGTTCCTTCCTTTGGAGGAGTGCTTTGCATTTGTCCTTTTTTAATTTCATCCTTTTTCACTTCAGATCATTTCTCCAGTTTGTCCAGATTATTTTGAATTATAACCCTATCCTCCATAGTCCTTGCAACCTCTACCAGCTTGATATCATCTGCAAACTTTGTAAGAGTGCTTTCTTTCTCATCTTATACAATTATTTTTTAAAAGGTATGATAGTTTAATAGTACCCTAGCAGTCTAGGCAAACACAATATGCTTCCACAGAGAGGAAGGCATACACACAACTAACTTGAGACACATGGGCCCTATGCAATCCATAACAGGTTGCTTTATGCTGACAGATATGGCTGACTATCTACCAGCAGCCTCTTCAAACAGTTTGCAGTATTGGGACCTCTATTAGCTTGAAGACGTAAGCAGGTTTATATGACACTGTTCCAAATGTGTCCGTGGCCATCTGGAGTCTTGTCTACTCTGGTGCTTCTATCATTGTTACCACTAGTGAAGCTTTACCTTTATTAGCAATAGCAGGAACTTTTTTTTTCCAGAAAAGAAGCTAGTGCAGAGATGGCTCTAGCATGGAGCCAGGTCTACATGAAGGGAGAAAGTCAACAGAAAGATATGCAACTCCCACTACATGAATAGCTTAGCTGGAGTTGACTTATGTTAGGTAGAGTTTCCATGCTAGGTCGAGGGGAGAGTTCCCTTATTCCTGGTGACCCTGTGGAGTATCAGAGTGAGTTGATAAGGCAGGCCTGCACAACATACGGCCCACAGGCCATATGCGGCCTGAAGGGGCTCACTGTGCGGCCTGTGATGACTTTCGGAAATAACTTTCACTCTCCTGTGCCTCCCTCCTCTCTTCCACTCTCCTCTACTCCCCTTTTGAATGCGGCGCTCTCTTGTGTTGGCGCCTCTCCCCCTGACGTCAGGGATGCACGCATGCTCTGGCCCCGCCCTATCCCCGCATGCGGCCCCACCCCCACTTCCGGCTCCCGTCCCAGGACTCAGCCCCCCTGCACGCTGCTTGGCTGGGCGGCTGCTTGCACGGCGCAGACCACTGTCAGAACGCTGCGCTCCCCATGCGGCACGGGAATCGGCGCTGTTGGAGTGCAGGGCGGGTCCGGCTGGGCACTGGACGGAAGCCTGGTGGCACCGCCTCCTGTGGTTGCATGCTGAAGCCGGACAGTGTGGGCTTTGTTTGTATGCCCGACATGTATGGTTATTTTGTTTGTTTGTTTGTTGTTTGCCCGCATATTCGGTATTTTTTGGGAGAGCATCTGGCAACCCTACTTGCGGGCCACAGCTGTTTTCTTTGGAGTAATATGGCCCTCACCACTTTCCGAGTTATGCAGGCCTGTGATAAGGGCACCATCAAAGGTTTATTTAGCAGGTCTTTACTAAATCCACTAAATTGAAGCCCGGGAGATCAAACTCCTCACTGCTGATCTCCCAGTAAGTGGAGACAAACCCTGGATTAAAATATTTACACCAAGTGACTCCTTTGGCTAATTTCAAGAACAGAACTGCGAAACTCAAGAAGCTACATCCAGAGCCAGAGTGAGGGCTCCCGAGGTGCAAGAGGGGATTGTCCCTGAACAACAACAACAAAAAAATCTGTATAATACATGAGGCTGGCCTTGTAGTCCAAAGGTTCATATTCTACACTATCATAAGAGCCATTTTTCCATCTCAACACCAGCGTCATTCATTCCCTTCACTTTCAGAGATGAGAATGCTGCAGAAGCACCATCCATCAACCAATTTCTCAAGAGCAGCACTGAGGAAAAAAAGTTGTCCTAAAATTATTCAGAATTTTTCTACTCCTCTAGGATAAAAATGGCATGAGGGGGGAAAAAACTCAGTGAATAGCTGAGTATCAGTTACTTTTTTTCACCCAGAGACCACCACTTAGTCTATTTTTTCTCACTTAGGTAGTAAAGAGAAATAACTCTAGCCACAATAGTGGCAAAGTTGTTTTAGAGCTTCTCTGGTATTAAGGGATGGGAAAAGGGAAAGTAGTAAGTAAAAAATTGTTACTCTTGCTTTGCATGTGTTTATTTTGGACCAACTGGACTAGACTGCAACTAAAACTTTATGGACCTAATAAAATTCCCAACATTCTCAGACATGGATCGTGATGTTTATACATATTAGGCAAAATACAAAGGTGTATTTATGAGGCAAATGGAAGTACTTTGAGATACTTGCGCTCAGACAAGGCATAAGGCACATGTAAGAGGTTTATTAAAAATCTAATACAGGTACAGTTAGGCTGATCAGAGCTCTTCCTATCTAGGGAACATGAAGGCATACCTCATATTCCAAAAATTATGCATAAATCACCTTATGGCCATGTAATTCCCTTACAGGAACAGAGGTGGACAGCAGTTTTCATTAACAAGGAAAGGGAACACCAATAAGCAGCTTTTGTGTCTAACTGCCACCATCAAATATATAGCATCCCTTGGTTCAATCAGCAAATTATACTGTTTCCCAGAAGAGGAATGATGGCTCTTAGTATGGATGAACAGGGCCTTACCCGCCAGCATTTTCTTATTTAGGAATGTGGTGGAATTGATTATTGCCGGGAGCAAACACACTTCTGTCAATATGCAGATAATCCTACCTCCCAGGCCCATCCCCCAAGAAGAAAATAAACCTTGTTTGTGAAATCTCCTTCTGTCATGCATGACTTTTTTACTGATGTCAAAATTAAGTTTTTTGGATACTTCCTATTACTGAAAGACCACTCCTCTCCTGCTCCCTCCTTCCCCCACTCTACTCAAATTCAGCATATGTTTCTAATTTAGATTATGTTTCCAGCAGATGTTGCAGGACTTGAAGGCCCTGCTTTCTCTTTCATTAAGAAGGTACTTGTAATATTTCTTTTATTGGGTTGGATAGAAAAAGCATGTAATATGATGTTTAAAAGAAAATAAGTCAGTGTTATTTCATAATCTCTTGCCTCTTTTTCCTGGTTAAAAAGGGAGATTCAAAGAGCAAAGTGTGATGGACCGGGCCGGATCTGGGCACCGCTGTAGGCATCAGCTTAGGGTAAATTGCTCACAAGCAGGGCTACTTATAGCCCTCAACTGGAGATCTTTCCCAAATAGGTCACAAACCAGTCACACAGAGCACTTCAGCTGCCAATCTGGCCAGCAGGAAGCCTCACAAGCAAAACCCATCAGACAATCCAGCTTTCTCTGTGCCACAATCAGCCCCGGACCTTATACACAGGTGACCGGTTATAAAACCCGATCTCACCAACTCTGAACAGTCCAAAAGAACCAGCTATGTTCCCAGGACAATTTACTCTTTAGATCTTACCCACAAGAGCATGCTGGACCAATTCTTGAGAATCTAAAATCTAGAGGTTTATTAATAAAAGAAAGAAAAGGTTGAGAGTAAGATTGTTAAGGAGAATACATGACATACATCAATCACCAAGTTCTTGATGCAGGCTCCTAGTAGAGATGTTACAAACTGCTAGCTTAGAAGTCTCTAGTGTACATCCTATATCAGGATGAGTGAGCAGTTATTCCCAGCTCTCTATCTCTAACAAGGATGCATCTGGAATCAGGAGCAAGACTAAAGACAAGATGGAGACAGCCTCATGGGATTTTTATATTCCTGCTGCCTTCCAAACTAGAGCTGGTCACATGATCAAGTGACCTGTCTGTGTTTCACATGCAAGTAGCTATTATGCACTGGTTATTCTGCAGGCTTCCAGACACATTCCTCAGGTGTGTATTGGCCACTGAGAGCCATTGTCCATGGAGCAGTGCTAATTAGCAGAGCTATTCACTGAACAATCCTTCCTCACAATCAGCAGTCCAAGCCCATTGCTCCCTCTCAGAGGGTATGTCTACACTACCCTCCTAGTTCGAACTAGGAGGGTAATGTAGGCATACCGCACTTGCAAATGAAGCCCGGGATTTGAATTTCCCGGGCTTCATTTGCATAAGCGGGGAGCCGCCATTTTTAAAACCCCGCTGGTTCGAACCCCGTGCAGCGCGGCTACATGGGGCTCGAACTAGGTAGTTCGAACTAGGATTCCTATTCCGAACTACCGGTACACCTCGTGGAATAGGAATCCTAGTCCGAACTACCTAGTTCGAGCCCCGTGTAGCCGCGCTGCACGGGGTTCGAACCAGCGGGGTTTTAAAAATGGCGGCTCCCCGCTTATGCAAATGAAGCCCGGGAAATTCAAATCCCGGGCTTTATTTGCAAATGCGGTATGCCTACATTACCCCGCTAATTCGAACTAGTGGGGTAGTGTAGACATACCCAGAATGATCATGGGTACATTTGGTTCTAATATGAAGTTCTATGCTGATCATCTGCTGTTTTAGTAGAACAGATCATTTTGGTTCTTATGACAATGCATTCATATTTCCAAAGGATCTGAAGGTCTCAAATCACCCAACCTTTTCTTTCCTTGCAGTACATATTATATTCCACCAGGTGCATCACGGTATAGGCAACTCTTAGCCCTGAGAGATGGTGTGCCTAGTTATTCATCTGTATTGAAGCATTGTACCAGTACTTGCTACTGTTTATACAATCCTTCATGTTGTCTGCCAGCTGATAAAAGTTATGACTGGATACATCATAACCCAAGTTTGGTATGTTAGTTTTAATAGGCTTATTGTCTTCCTATTGTGTGATTGCATCCAGAGAAGACCTACATGGGGATTAATAGGCAATTGTACCTGCAATAATTGACAGGGTCAGGTATCTTAGATTTTTCTCATTTCCCTCTTAGAGCAAACAAAGCATTGCTAGGCAAAGGCTGCAGATGTCAGTAGAAATGAGGCCTAGCAAAGTATTGACTGCTATCTTTATTTTGACCAAGTAGGGGATATTAAGGGTACATGATTAGCACCGTCTCTGTTGTGCTACAAGACAGCACAGTGCAGCAAGAATACTCCTTTTAATAGGTTAACAGATTTTCATGAATATAGGAAAATCCTTGGATGGCAGAAAGCCCACACAATCAGTTGTATGCAACCACCTCCATTTCCTCTCTTCCTCCAGGTAGGAGGCATGTTTGTGAGAGGCAGGTGGTGTACCAAATGGGGACAGAGAGAGAGAAGGGCAGAGATCCCTAGCTAGTGTGGTATCTGGCTGCAGTAGGGGTAATTTAGAATGGCTCTAATTTATGCCAGCGGCCATTGTGGCTACAGCTAGCCTAGGATAATAGGAGAGGAAAGATGGCTTAAATCTACCTTCCCTCCCCATACTTTTCTCCTTAACTATCCTGAATATAAATTCTGACTCATTGAAGCTTAAGTCCTAACTACCCACAGAGGAAAAATGAAATCTCTTTAGAACAGATTGTAATATCATTGATGTTACCATGCCATGAAAGCACCCGACTACATGATATTTATTCCACTATATTTTCATAAAGTCCTGACCCTAAAGAGAATAAATCTTGTAGCCCTGAACATCAAAGATGATAGTACAAAACATTTAAGCTCCTGAGGAGAGGGGGCATTTGTTCTGTGTACTGGATAAAAATTGTATGTAAAAATAGGGTTTTATTAAAAAATGAAAATCCAACTGGAAAAACCACACACAAGAAAGCAAACATCATAGAATCATAGAATACTAGGACTGGAAGGGACCTTGAAAGGTCATTGAATCCAGTCCTCTGCCCTCTCGGCAGGACGAAGTACTGTCTGACCATCCCTGATAGACATTTATCTAACCTACTCTTAAATATCTCCAGAGATGGAGATTCCACAACCTCCCTGGGCAATTTATTCCAGTGTTTATCCACCCTGACAGTTAGGAACTTTTTCCTAACTTCCAACATAAACCTCCCTTGCTGCAGTTTAAGCCCATTGCTTCTTGTTCTATCCTCAGAGGCCAAGATGAACAAGTTTTCTCCCTCCTCCTTATGACACCCTTTTAGATACCTGAAAACTGCTATCATGTCCCCCCTCAATCTTCTCTTTTCCAAACTAAACAAACCCAATTCTTTCAGCCTTCCTTCATAGGTCATGTTCTCTAGACCTTTAATCATTCTTCTTGTTCTTCTCTGGACCTTCTCCAATTCTCCACATCTTTTTTGAAATGCAGTGCCCAGAACTGGACACAATGCTCCAACTGAGGCCTAACCAGCGCAGAGTAGAGTGGAAGAATGTGTCTTACTCACAACACACTTGTTAATGCATCCCGGAATCAGGTTTGCTTTTTTTGCAACAGCATCACACTGTTGACTCATATTTAGCTTGTGGTCCACTATAACCCCTAGATCCCTTTCTGCCATACTCCTTTCTAGACAGTCGCTTCCCATTCTGTATGTGTGAAACTGATTGTTCCTTCCTAAGTGGAGCACTTTGCATTTGTCCTTATTAAACTTCATCCTGTTTACCTCAGACCATTTCTCCAATTTGTCCAGATCATTTTGAATTACGACCCTATTCTCCAGAGCAGTTACAACCCCTCCGAACTTGATATCATCTGCAAACTTAATAAGTGTACTTTCAATGACAATATCTAAATCGTTGATGAAGACATTAAACAGAGCCGGTCTCAAAACAGACCCCTGAGGAACCCCACTAGTTATACCTTTCCAGCAGGATTGAGAACCATTAATAACTACCCTCTGAGTATGGTTATCCAGCCAGTTATGCAACCACCTTTAGTAGCCCCATCTAAGTTGTATTTGCCTAGTTTATTGATAAGAATATCATGCGAGACTGTATCAAACTCCTTACTAAAGTCTAGGTATACCACATCCACCACTTCTCCTTTATCCACAAGACTCGTTATCCTATCAAAGAAAGCTATCAGATTGGTTTAACATGATTTGCTTTTTACAAATCCATGCTGGCTGTTCCCTATCACCTTGCCACCTTCCATGTGTTTGCAGATGATTTCCTTAATTACTTGTTCCATTATCTTTCCTGGCACAGAAGTTAAACTAACTGGTCTGTAGTTTCCTGGGTTGTTCTTAGCTCCCCTTTTATAGATAGGCACTATATTTGCCCTTTTCCAATCTTCTGGAATCTCTCCTGTCTCCCATGATTTTCCAAAGATGATAGCTAGAGACTCCTCTATCAGCTCCTTGAGTATTCTAGGATGCATTTCATCAGGCCCTGGTGACTTGCAGGCATCTAACTTTTCTAAGTGATTTTTAACTTGTTCTTTTTTTATTTTATCTTCTAAACCTACTTCCTTCCCACTAGCATTCACTATGTTAGGCATTCCTTCATCAGACTTTTCTCTCAGGTGAAAATCAAAACAAAGAAGTCATTAAGCATCTCTGCCAGTTCCAAGTTTCCTGTTACTGTTTCTCCCTCCTCACTAAACAGTGGGCCTATCCTGTCCTTGGTCTTCCTCTTGCTTCTAATGTATTTATAAAAAGTCTTCTTGTTTCCCTTTATTCCTGTAGGTAGTTTGAGCTCATTTTGTGCCTTTGCCTTTCTAATCTTGCCCCTGCATTCCTGTGTTGTTTGCCTATATTCATCCTTTGTAATTTATCCTAGTTTCCATTTTTTATAGGACTTTTATTTTTAGATCATGCAGGATCTCATGGTTAAGCCAAGGCAGTCTTTTGCCATATTTTCTATCTTTCCTACACATCGAATAGCTTGCTTTTGGGCCCTTAACAATGTCCCTTTGAA
Organism: Pelodiscus sinensis; assembly: GCF_049634645.1. Classification (NCBI taxonomy): domain Eukaryota; kingdom Metazoa; phylum Chordata; order Testudines; family Trionychidae; genus Pelodiscus; species Pelodiscus sinensis. The sequence goes on along the minus strand of NC_134715.1, from coordinate 56,449,419 downwards.
AAACTGCCAACTCTCCTCAGTTGTTTTTCCCCTCAGTCTTGATTCCCGTGGGACCTTACTTATCAGCTCTCTGAGCTTACCAAAATCCACCTTCCTGAAATCCATTGTCTCTATTTTGCTGTTCTCCCTTCGACCCTTCCTTAGAATTGTGAACTCTATGATTTCATGATAACTGTCACCAAGGCTGCCTTCCACTTTCTCAACCAGTTCCTCCCTATTCGTTAAAATCAAATCTAGAACAGCTTCCCCCCGGTAGCTTTTTCAACCTTCTGAAACAAAAAGTTGTCACCAATGCAGTCCAAGAACTTATTGAATAGTCTGTGCCCCGCTGTGTTGTTTTCCCAACATATATCGGATAGTTGAAGTCCCCCATCACCACCAAATCTTGGGATTTGGATGATTTTGTTAGTTGTTTAAAAAAAGCCTCATCCACCTCTTCCACCTGGGTAGGTGGCCTGTAGTAGACACCTAGCATAACATCAATCTTGGTTTTTTACCCCTTTTAGCTTAATCCAGAGACTCTCAACACTTCCGTGTCCTACGTCCATCTCCAGCTCAGTCCAAGTATGTACATTTTTAATATATAAGGCAACACCTCCTCCCTTTTTTCCCTGTCTATCCTTCCTGAGCAAGCTGTACCCTTCCATCCCAACATTCCAATCATGTGTATTATTCCACCAAGTTTCTGTGATGCCAACAATGTCATAGTTGTACTTATTTATTAGCACTTCCAGTTCTTCCTGCTTATTACCCATACTTCTTGTACTTGTATTTAGGCATCTAAGATACTGATTTGATCTTGCCTCCCAGTTTTGCCCTGACCCTCCTCTCTCTCTGCCATTATAGCCCACGCTCCCTCCCATTTCCAACCCATCTCTCAGGTTTCCATGTTCTTCACTTACCTGTGGGCTTTGCTCACCTGTCCCTGTTGAACCTATTTTAAAGCCCTCCACATTAGGTTAGCCATTCTGTATCCAAATAGGATCTTTCCCCTCCTCGAAAGGTGGACGCAATCCCTGCTTAGCAGTCCTTCCTGGAATAGCATCCCATGGTCGAGGAAGCCAAAGCCCTCCTGGCGACACCATCTTCACAGCCAGGCATTCACCTCTAGGATGCACCTGTCTCTGCCCGGGCCCCTACTTTTGACAGGAAGGATCGAAGAGAATACCATCTGCTCTCCAAACTCCTTCACCTGTACTCCCAGAGCTCTGAAGTCACTCTTGATCCACTCAGTGTCACACCTCGCAGTATCATTTGTGCCCACATGGATGAGTAGCATGTGGTAGTAGTCAGAGGGCTGGATAATGCCTCCGTAACATCCCGGATACAGGCCCCGAGCAGACAGCATACCTCCCAAGATGAAATGTCAGGGCGACAGATGGGCACCTCCGTCCCCCTCAGAAGAGAGTCTCCGACCACCACTAGCTACGTTTCCTATTCACGGTGGTGGCAGCAGACCTCCCAGCCTTGGGGGTACGGGGCTTCTCCTCCTCTGTTGTACGGGGTGATTCCTTATCTCCTGTATCAAGAAAAGCATAACGGTTTCCTAGTACCATGGCAGGAGGGCTCAGAGCAGGGGTGGAACACTGCCTGCTGCCAGAAGTAACCAGCTGCCAGTGTCCACCCTGGGCCATCTCCTCCTCCACCAGTGATGTGTCAGCAGTCCTGTGGACTGGGACAGTTACCTCAGCTGTCTCCACATGCACACTGTCCAGGAATTGCTCATGGATTTGGATGCTCCTCAACCAAGCAACCTCCTCCTGTAGCTCTCCCACCTGCTGCCTGAGAGATTCCATCAGCAGGCACCTTTCACATTGGATGGTCCCCCGAGCCTGGATATCAATAAGTGGGAATTGCAAGCCACAGTCCCTGCAAAACCACACCAGGATCTGGGTAGAGGCATACATGCTCAGGCGCTCTGTCTGGTTACAGGCGCAGGTGGAGGAGACAGAAGCAGTGCTGGCACAGGTGTTGCGGGTCTTCCTAACCATCGTAGGCCTCCCTCTGTCAAACTCCCTCTTAAACTCCCCTGTCTGCAGCCCTCTGTCCGCTTTCACTCCCCTGGTCGCTCTACCTCTGGCTTTTAAAGCCTGCTCGCCTAGGTCATCAGAAGGATGACATTCCCCTTTGAGAGCACATTTGATTAAACTGTCCAAACTAGTGCACCCCATAAATTTGTTGGCATTTTACATGTTGCTCATAGCATCATTTCATGGATCACACAAACAGTTACTACTGGGACTACAACGGGGTCTAATTTGCACCTGTAAGGATCTAGTTTCACAGTGGGTACAAAATGAAACCTATTTTCTCCCCACTCATTCTCTGGCTAGAAAACACAAATCTTGATTTTGACATCATGATTGGATCTGTAACAAGAGGAGGATGGACACCTCCCCTCATGGAACAACCAGAGATGCCAAAAACCAACACTGAAGCAAAAAGACTAAGCCTAACAAAATTTACAGAAAACCACATTTTGCACATATAGAGAATGTTTCCACTACAATTAGATTTTACCATTTTATTGTCTTTAATACGGGAAGAAAAAAATATTTGCACTTAAAAAATAGGTATGTCCAGAGTCAGAAACTATTGGTCCATCTATACTTACAACACCAAGAAAAAAGATAAATCTGTATTTCAACAAGTCCTAACTCCATGAATTCAGCCTCTGAATTTCCTAATTTTCCATAACTTTGTCTCTCACTCTTGAAATGATATGCATTGCTTTTTTTTACTGACTTGGGCAATTTGTTCCATACTGGAAAAATTCATGTAAGAAAATTCAGCCTGAATTAAAACAAAAAATTGGGTCAATCTGCACAATAACAATGCATGTTTAAAAATAAAACAAAAACACTCCCTTTTTCTTCCCCGTCAATATACAGATGTTGCATGGGCTATGTGTGGCTATTAGTGAACAACAATTTGCATCTTCTGTGGAAAACCTCTGTTCAAATTTGTCGTTGAAGGTTTAGATCAAAAGTTTTCAGGGTTGCTTAAGGACCAACATTTTCAGTTTACATTTGGGCAATTAGAAATCAGGCTTCTCTACTGGAACTTCTCTCACCTAGGGACATAAGTGACTAATCTACTAGTTGACTATGTGATAAGCAAAAGCTTATCAGATAGTGGAGTACTGACTTGATTAGTTGCTTCTCCCTCCGCCCCCCGCTGCCTCTATCAGAGGCAGCAAGGGGGGAGCAAGAGCTGGTGCCAGAGGTAGCCATCTTAAAAGCCCAATCCCCCCAGCACCATCTCCACGGGGCAGGAGAAGCAGAGGCACAGTCGGGAAACGGTGTGAGTGGGGACTGGTTCCCACTGTGACGCTTCGGCCTTTGAAATGTAGCAAGAGCCCCGCAGGGAACTCCAGTAGAGAAATCTGTGTTCTAATTGCCCACATGTAAATTGAAAATGTTAGTCATTAAAGTGTTGGTCTCAGATGCTGTGCCTCTGCATTTTAAATGTAGCAAGAGCCGTAGCATGGGTGGCTCCCGGAGCTGGCACAAGCGGGGACTGCTCAGTCCTGGCTTGAGCCAGCTCCTGGAGCTATCCCTGCTGCAGCCCTGCAGAGTGATCCTATTGACTAATCGTGTAGTCGATACAAATTGTATCGACAATATGATAAGTTAGGTAACCGCAATTTAACATCCTTAATCTCACCACAGGGACTAATGAAGGGAGGATATTTGGAGACTTACTTTGTGCTGCTTTTATCCTGTGCTGGCCAGGGTAGCTTTGCCCCCCTCCCCCCCCCCCCCCCCCCCCCCCCCATTGCCTGAAGGCTATTCTTAAATTATGGCCCTTTTGAGCCCAATTTGATAGCCAGGAAGCGAAGGAAAGTGAGCAACAATAATGTAGGGACATCCCAAGGGCTCTAACAACACTCCTAGCACACTCCCTATATTCTGATCATGCCATGTGGCCCACTACATCAGACACTCCCCAGGGAACAAATCTACGTAAATGGGATGATTAAACCCTAGCATCACCCATGGATGAACTTCTAAGTGAGGCATGAAACAAATTTCCCCACACATCACTTGGTTAAAAAAGAACACTACTTAAAATTGAAAGCTCCCATTATATTACAGTTAGAGCTGGTTGGAAAAATTCTAATGAAACATATTTTAAGAATCCGCCAGTTTGTTGAAATCAAGATGTTTCATGGAAGTCTGTTTGATTTCAACAGAGCTCTGTTATAAAGCCTGTCTGGCTTCCTGCCATCTCACCAGTCCAGCAATTTGGCAACAGACACCGATGGGGAAACAGTGAGTGTTGAAGCCCTGGCTCACAGTTCTTCACAGCCTGAGTTTCCAGGGTCCCTAGATTCCAGGAAGCCCACTAAGACAACAGCCCTGAAGCCTACACTTCATTCCCTTTTGTCGCGAGAATCACAGATCCGATGATAAATACCCAAGGGGGGAAGGACAGAACCAGGTGGACAGTTTTATCAAATAAAAAATATTTATTTATGACAATGGTGAATTTATAGTATTTATTCTAAGATTTTTAATAGACCGTGTTAATAATGGATTTACAGTATTTATTATATTTATTCTATGGCTTCTAGTAAAACGTGTCAGAGATATAAGGATGGGAATGGCAAGGGGAATAGTCTCTAATCTGAAAATATCCAGCTACACTAATTAAATAACAGTGATAACTACAAACTCTTATGTACTACCCAAAAACAACTACAACACTAAGCTTATACAACAGGAAAAAATCAAATCATACATACCAACTTACACAGCACACGGAACATTTCACAGATATCGGCTCGGTTGGGAAGGCCTTGGTTATGCCCGAGAGTCGGGGGAGGTGGCTGGTCGGTTGATCAGGCCGGCAGGGCTTTGAAGTATACGAGAAGGCACACGCACGGTGGTACGTGTGTTGCGAAGACCTGCTAGAGCAAACTGTGCCATGGGTATTTATCCCCAAATCTGCACATCGCTTTCCCGCGCTTGCATATTACCATATATGGCCCAATGGTCACCAAGTGGGGGGTCTGTGTCCCAGGGGTTGGGCCGAAACTGTGCAGGTTTCATGCGACCAGGTAAGCCCCGCAGTTCTCACGCCAAGGTGACGGGTGGGAGAGTCTGAGGCTATTTTCCCCTTTTCACACCTTTCCTTTGTCTAAAGGCAATGGTATGCAGGAAGGGTGCGGCCGGTTTCTCTCAAGGAGTACTGCAGAACAAGAGCCGCCTGGCCAAACTTTTTTACTGGGGGGGACAGTTTCTTTTCTCTAACACCTTTCACAGGGAAATTGGAGTGTCCCACATTTTAAAATCCTCCATTAAATGGAACATCTCTCTCTTCACTCTCTGGATATTGTATTTGTTCTGTGGCATCAGAGCCCCATCCCCCCCCCCCCCCCCAGATCAGGGTCCCACTCTACTAAACAGAGTATGAAATTTTAGACAAAATGGCACCTGCACAAGAGTAAACTGGCTCTTGCTCAGACTGGCAGTTGAGCCTGCTTCCACATTTCTGAAATCTTCTGGACTGTAACCGATTCAGTTACATCATTAAACATAAGCTTAAAAATAGCCATACTGAATTAAATCAAAGGTCTATCTAACCCAGGGTTCTGTTTTTCAACTCTGGCCAATGCCAGTTGCTTCAGAGAGATAAGCAGACAGGTAATCAAGTGATCCATCGCTTGTGAGCCATGCCCAGCTTCTGGCAACTGAAGGCATGGGTCACTATCCCTCCCAATAGCCACTGATGGACATATCCCCTATGAATTTATCTAGTTCTATTTTCAACCCCATTATATTCCTGGCCTTCACAACATTTTCTGGCAAAGAGTTCCACAGGTTGACTGAGCATTGCGTGAAGATATACACCCCTTTGTTTTAAACCTGCTGCCTATTAATTTGAATTGATGACCCCTCGTTCTTGCATTATGAGAAGGCATAAGTCACACTTCCTTATTTGCTTTCTCCGCACTTGTCATGATTTTACAGATCGGTCACATCCCTCCTTAGTCATCTCTGTTCCAAGCTGAAGAGTCCCAGTCTCATTAATCGCTCTTCATATGGAAGCTGTTCTATAACCCTAATAATTGTTGTTGCCCTTTTCTTTATCTTTTCCAATAGATCTTTGAGAGCAGGCAATCACATTTGAGAGCCAAGAGTAACCTCCTTTCAGGAGAAAGGAGGGGGAGACCCATACACACAATAAAATTTAACTGGCATACCACCAGTGTAAGAGAGATCAGTCAGATCTGGAGGCATTTGATATGGGAGGGAAGGAATGGACTGAATTTAAGCACACGAAAGTAAGTGATTAATAGGCAAGAACCAGGAACAATGCTGGGTCCAATTCACCATTTAGCTCTACCAATGCACCTCAGGCTCAGAGTCAGAGACCACAGGCAGTGTGATGAGTTGTTGCAAAAGAACATCATAAGTTAAAATATTGTGTGTGATGTTTCTACTTATAACTTTGATTTATAATAAATCATCAGCCTGCATACTAAGATCTTCCCTGCTGTAAGGAAATTTAAAAAGAACCAAAAATATTCCTTTAATGCATAAAAGCTGCGCAATACTTTTGAAATGAACTGGACATCAGTATTTTCATCTCAAGGACTCTTTAACACGTATTTTCAGGCTGTGTGGATACTCCAATACTTTTAGCTATCATTCCCACCTCCCTTTTCCTCTTCAGCCCTTAGAATAGACGTATAATAACTGTTTCTTCCATACATTGAACTGCTTCTGCAAATTCAGATGATAGCCCAAACTAATTGTCATTACACAGTCCCTCCATTCTGGGTAGACTGCAGCCAAAGGAGGACATGTGGAGTAGACAGCCAGTACAATTGGAAAAGTTAGGGCAGAAAAGATGAGAGAACTTTCCAGGGCCTTAGAAATACGGACACTTCCTTCAACTGGCCTGAAATACAACCTGAAGGAGGGTTGCCAAGCATAATGAATGGGATAGTAAGAAGGTAAAAGGTTATCCTGGGGATACCACATCTCCTCTCAGATAGAACATTTGAATGAACAATCAAAATATTCAATGGTTCCCAGATTCAATGGTTCAATTAAAATAAAGCCTTTTGTAACACAGCCAGAGATCAAGCTAAATAATGGCTTTATACTCTAAAGCATCCAAGAATTCACTCAATTACCACATGCACATTTATTTTAAAAATGTCCATATTAGGAAGATTTTTGTACCATTTGCATCTTTCATTTTTCAAAATAAAGTTACATTTTATTCCAAGAAGCTTAATGAATAGAGAGATCAGGAACTTGCTCAAATCAACAAGCACTTCATAAAGTGATTGTCTTTTTAAAATATTCTGGATCCTCCAAATTTTTATTTGCTGTTTTGTCAGTTCCAATGAGGATGTCTGCTAAGGGGGGGGGGGGCATATTGTGAGATTTTTCAAAGACACTTAGTAAACTAGTTTGGGTAAAACAAGCAGCAGAAAGCTAAAAATATCATTAGAAAAACTACAGAATAGTGCAGCAGTGATTCAGCATCATGAATCAATAAAGCACAGACCCTCTATCACCGTTCTGGAGAAATGAAAGTGAAAAGCACTAATTATACTATTTAAATAAGTGGATTTTGTACATCCAGGAGGTTTGGATTATTTGGATAAGTATTTGGCAGTCTGGGTGCTTATGTATACATACATTGAGCCATTAGAAACTTTTTTACTATTCACCTGAGCTGCATAACAAGGGTGGTACCCTGAAGAAACATTTGTTGCCATGTAATCAAGTTGCATATTTCACAACATTCCAAGTAAACATCTAATGGGCTAGCGTCCAACATATTCTCACATATATTTGAAATTCCTTCTTGTCAAATTTGGCACTGGCTCTTCAAGTAGCCAACACTAGACGTAGTAGCTTGTTCTTGGGAACAGGCCCAAGATGTCTGGATTTTTTACCACTAAGGAGATAGTGGGCAATACTGCCTGTTCCCATTGAGCTTTTTGAAAATACTATAATCCTGTACTCACTTTTGGTAATTCACCCTTTACATTTTATGATTGGCTGGAGGAATCCACAAGAGAGTCATGTGACTCATTCTGATACAAATCCTTCTGTAAAATGACATGGGGGACTTAATGGTAATATGCACAGAAATTCTAACAAGGATAGTTCACTGTACTAAGCTGACATTTAGGAAACATGAGCTCCATTCTGAAGTCGCCCACAGGACTTCTGTGTGCTCTCGGGCAAGTCACTTAGCATCACATTATTAACAGGTTTAGGCACTACTTCACTCAATGTTCTAAGTCCCAGATCTTCAAAGATAATTAGGACTAAAAAGAGGTCACTCTGTTCCTCATCTGGAATGGGGAAATAATTGTACATCTTTCCTCACCGGGCTCCTCTGAGAATGAATATATTCAAAATAGTGAGGTTTCCGTAGACTATGGTGATGCAAGCCACATTACTATCTTAGAATTAGACAAATATATGAAGAATAAAAAAGGGCTCTACTAGGATGATTATCTTAAACTCCACAAGTAGTTGAGGCACACGGAAATACCTTTGCTTACAACAAGCTAAACACCTACAGTATGAATTTTACTAATGTAAGAAATCAACAGAAGTTTTCCAAGTTTACAGGGACCTCAGGATTAGGTCCTAAATTAGTCAGCATGAAATTCATGGTAGTGAGGCTTATTCCTAATAGAGCTTCTATTTAGAAGTTTGGGGAGGAGGAGAGAGAAATTGTGTAAAACCTTTGTAACAGGAGTCATGAAAGTAAAAAAATCCATATAAAAAAATCCACTTGTAAAAGCCATACATAATGGAAGACTATAGAAATATACCTATAAACATACCCTATGCTTAGGCCATTGGTGCTAAACCTGACATGCCAACCATGTAACATTCTAGGCAATATGTAAAACCTAGTGTGTTGTAATGGTACCAGCAACCTTGTTTCATCTGCTTTACTGACTGCTGCAGCAGAAAAACCATACATGATCATTTATGCTTAGTAACAAAAAGTGTACTAAATAAAATAATTACTTCAGCCAATTGTCAGAGAGACTAGAAGTGATCAGACTACCAGATATATCTGCTTTTAGACACCTCAATTGTTTAGGTACTTGATTTACTGTATTTTTAAACAGTTTAATTTCTGACTTTTTTAATTCTGCTATTTCTTCATTCTTCTATTTTCTGTTTGCATTAGAATATTTGATACTATATCTAGATCTGATTTGTACTGTTTCTTCAAGCAAAAAAATTAAGCCCTTATTCCAAGACACTGGCACAAAAGATAAAGGGGTGTGTGTGTGTGTGTGTGTGTGTGATCATTCAGCATATGACATAGTTACTCAAAACAGGGCCAGTATGATTCTCAACTGTTGCATGAGGTTGATGTATTTTTCTAATGCTATGATATACAAGACCCTTCTACTTTTATGAGGAGGAATAAATAGCTTCATGTAGCTTTTGCTGGCAATGAATACACTGGCTTGAACTAAAAAAGCTTTTCTGCTGTGAAAGGCTCCAAGTCTGCTTCACTGTAGACATTCAAAGAAAGCATAAATGATGCTAGTGTCTCCCCCATTCTTCCATCAAAAAAAAATCTTATGAACCCAATTTTTAGCTTGTCCATTCTGCTTTTCCTCTTATTAGGAAACTGCCATCACCTCACAACAGAATTTCCTCCTTAGAGATGAATAAATCAGATGGTTTTGTTGCGCTCCTCTTTTTCGTAGTTTCATACTTTTTGTTTCCTTAGAACCTTCCTCCATTGGATCCTCAGTAAACCATGGATTAGCTGTACTTGTAAACAGATTCAGTGGCTGGCAAGGAAGAGCACCAAACCTACAAGGTTTGATAGATCCCACAGGTCTCAAATATAACTTTTGTGAAACACTACTCTGGCAACTGTTCTATAGGACTGTTCTAATGAGCTCAATTTTCCATGGCAAAACACTTCAAAGAGTTTTTTTAAGGCCAAGATATCATTCAATTATAGCTGCACTAATTTTACATTACAGATGAGATTGGTAGCCCCATGTCTGGAGCAGGGAATTGAATTTGGGCAAAAGGTGGCTTGTGACGGGGGAAATGTCCTTTAGCCATTCTTGTAAAAATTTGCTCGAATTTGGCCAAACTATAAGCCTCTGGAAAAAAATGTGCATGTGCCCAGAGACTAGAGTATGATAGTATACTGGGAATGTCCTTAGTGGGAATACTGTAGCTTGAGACTGAAAAGGATTTTCTTTGTAATGGCTTCTCTCAGATGCAGCCTGCCAGGGCAGACAGGTTCTGGAGAGCAAGGAGGCTCTCTCTCCTGTCATCTCAATACTACAAACACTGCACCTAGACAGCATGGAGGGAAGAGTTCTCCAATTCAAATCCAGAGCTGGACCTGTAGAATGGGCAGGGCAGCATAGAATGGGACAAGAATCCTCAGTGGGATGGAGTAAACTGGGGCTAGAAAACAAAGGAAAAAATTATACACAAAAGCTACATTAAAAAGAACATTAAGATTACTAAGTCAAGCACCCAAAAGTTAGGAAATGACAGAAGTAGCTTGCGCAACTTGAATTCATCTTCCTTATAAATATGGCTTATGATACAGTTTCACAAGGCATAAAGGAACTGCCGACAAAGGATTCTGGGGTCGGCAGATCCCCGTCTAGACTGCCGCTCTGTGCCAACAAACAGCTGATTGGCACAGCGCGGCGGCCATTTTGATTTAAATGAAGCGGCGATTATTTAAATCACCGCTTCATTTCCCTTTGTCGTCCTGCCTCATCTACATGGCTCCGTCAACGGAGCCATGTAGTCTAGACGTACCCCTGGTGAGTTCACATCTTTTATCTTACTAAAAATGGGTTAAGGCAATCGGGTGTGATCTCCTTGTTCTGGCAGATCTCGGATATGTTCTGAACATGCTCCAGCATTAGGTGCACCAAGGCTAACATCTTCATCATAGAGGTTTGATGATGAACAATATCCACTATGGGGTTCATGCTCATGCTGGCATTTGCGCAGATAACCAGCAAAGGGAAAAAGGGCATGAATGGACTGCTTGCCATTGCAGGGAGTGGAGGAAGGAAATAAATGCATTACGGGCCGCTGATGACATGAACCCAAAATCGCCTGCTGTAAAATTTTGGTCTCAGTGTGCCCTGAGAGCATAACCCAGAATGCAAAGGGGAGCAAGCACTGTAGGATAGCTACCCACAGTACATTGCTCTCAAAGTTGATTAGCCACCATACTGGGGACACGCTACTTCGAACTACGTCAAATTCTTGCATACAATGGGGACCTGCACCTTCAATTTTACAAAATCAAGTGCTAAAAATAGACTTTAAATTAGACCTTATTTTGCAGTGTAGACATTACTAAAGTGTCACAGGCTACATCTCAACTCCAGCTGCTGATTCAGATACCCTAGTTTGTCAATAATTTGTTTTATTTTTTTTAAGCAGTGCCTACTTTAAAGTATAAAAGTTAGCCAACATTTTTGTACTTTTCTTGTTAAATGCATTTTTATTATGCATTGATTTCATCCTCCCATTATACTTTCTGCCTGAAATCTTTTCCCTTCTGATAATAAGAATAAGGAATTTTCACAAATTACCCTCTTTGAGTAGCTTTAACTCATTATGGGTACATCTACACAGCACCCTTAGCTCAAAATAAGCTATGCAATTTGTGCTATACAAATTGCATAGCTTATTTTGAGTTAATTTCAAAATAGCATATTTCATAATTTGGTGCAATCTACACAGCGCCAAATTTCAAAATAACTCACTATTCTGAAATGCCCCTTAACCCTCATTGAATGAGGGTTACTGGGATGTCAGAATAAGCTGCCTGTTATTTTGAAATCTATTTTGAAATAATGGGCTGCTTCAATAGATGCAGAATAGCTATTTCGGGATTCTAAAAGTAACCCGAAATAGCCCCGCAATGTGGATGGACCTTATGGGTGTTTTTACTTCTTATGTCCTATGAGCCTTAACATACCGAATGTTCTAGCCTCTCTCTTTTCCATTTCCAGAATAGCTCATTTGTTAACCTCAGATTTTTGAGCCGTCCCTTGTGAAGCCACTTTGGCTGTTTCTTGTTCTTTGCATATCTTCTCAGAAGAATTTTAATCTGTTGCACCCTAATTTATTATTTCTTTTAGGATTCTGCAGCTTTGTTTCAGACTGAGAACTTATGCTCATTGTATACTGCTTTCTAGGGCCCAGAATTAAGCACATACTTAACTTTAAGAATATGAATAATCCCATTGCTATTCAACAAAACACTTACACATTTGGTACTTGTGTCCCAATGGGATTTAAGCACATGCTTAAAATTTACACTCTTTCCAAGACATGCTTCTTGAAAATTAAAATGCTTTTACTACTGCATTTTATTCACATGGTCAGTTCTTCTCAAGCAAAAAAGGGTTTTTTTGGATACTTCTCCTCTGATTGAATTCTTTCCTTCCTGAATCACATATCTGTCTTTTATGCAGTCACAGTAACCCCTTACTCACTGGTCTGTTAGCTTACTGTATTCATGCTATATTCAGGTCTCCCATTAAGACATACACCTTTCTCAATCAGCAACTGCAGTTTCTCTTACCTGTTTCAAACAAGAAGGCAAAAACTTGTGGTCTTGAAAACCAATAGCACCTTCACTAATAAGCAAAATATAGCTGATATTTTAGGCTTACATTGTTCTGACTGCTGGTGCTTAAATTACATGTCTTTGGCTGTGGGGGCTTCCATTTTGGTGAGGAACCCACATAATTAAATATGATTGAGTCTACTCTGCTCCTCCCCTTCCTCCAACACTCCCCCCAACTAGATATTTCCCCAAAACCTGTTTTTTGGGTGTGACATTGTAAAGGGCCAATATTCTACCTTACCCTCAGCCCTGGCTGATAACTAGTCCACGCTTTCCCTACTTGAGGAAATGAATCCCTACAATGCATTCAAAAGTTTGTCTCCATAGGATCAGGGAGATAGAGAAGGCCATATATACAGTATCACAAAACTCATACTCTGTACTTTCATGACCTCAGCAGCCCAGACAACATCCCCACTCAGATATATTCTTTGCTCGCCTTGCCTTCTGGAAGGAGAACGGGGTGTTTGGCAGAAAGAACTTTTGTTGATGTAGTTCTGTCTTTGCAACGTCTTATTTTCAACCAAGACATCTCAAAACATTTGAGCTAGTATTAGTTACTCAATCTAAACTGAATGAAATCGAAATAAAATGGAAATCAGTTCATGAAAACACACAAAGGGTTGCAGCAGTAAATCTTGATTTGATGTGAGACAGTGAACTTTGCATTACAAATGAATGTTAATAAGTTAAAGATTACCTGGAGGTGTAAAATCTTAGTTATCAAGTAATTCTCAGTCAATCAGCTGCAGCACATACAGTCTTAGGAGATAATGACTGGGAAATATTTTGTTTTGGTTGCTAGCTAAATTGTTGACTTGGACGGGAATATAATTTGCAGGCAAAAAGCAAAATAAAACACAGACGTGTTTGATTTCCGGCATAACATCCAGCCTTTGGCTTAAACAAAAACTTCAATTATTTTGATTTTTTTGTTACCGTGCCTCATACATCAGCATTATCTGTTAAATACTTCTTGCAGCTTTATCCTATCAGCAGCACCCCAACTAAGTCATTCTGAACAATATATTGCCCTCCAGAAGAGGAATTTTTAGGTTGTTAATGGCAACACATTCAAGAGATAAATATAGCCCCTTTTAATAAAAAAGTAGGCATATGCCACGGATGGAAGTTACTCCAAATCAGTTTGCAAACAAAATAAAAGCTTTTCTTTATTATGTGAACTGATTCAGGTCAGCGGTGTGTGCAAACTATAGAACTGAATAATTACCACATAAGTGTTATGGTTACCTAAACATCTGGATAAACTAAGCGTACCATAGAATTACTAACAAGCCAAAATGACATTCCAAAACTAATAATAATGTAGGAAGATACTATAGGTATCTGTTGCTTTTCCGCTAAATCATGTGTTAAAAGGGCAAATGCTCAAGTCATCAGCCAAATCTGGATAATGTACAACTTAATAAATTAGATAAAGATGTTTGACATTTCTTCCCTATAATAAAGTAAAGTGGTCATAAAACACAAAGTATTGCATCCCATGTGTACCACAATTTTACAGACTTGATACTGGCAAAGGAATGGATTCTGTTTCATTCTCATTCTTTTTATAACTTTTAACTAATAAGAACCTCTAAGTCTCATGCACTTGACTTTGTGCATGGAGGGCACAAAAATATGGTTTAAACAAAATGAAGCAACCAAAACCAGATACCACAAAGCTGCCCTAGCCATTTGGAAAAGGAAGAGCAGGGAATCCTGACCTCTAGATCTATTGTACAAGAAACAGCTATTAACTTTAAATATAAACACAACGACTTTTCATAGTTGACACTACCCCTTTATGCTTGTTCACTTTTCCTATTAAAACTTCACTACAGAGCGAGCTGGTGACTGAGTTGTTCTGCTTCACATGCTATGCAAGTACACTATGATATGCTGTTTCCAAATCTTTGGAATTTTTTTGAAGGATGGGCTAATACAAATACTTTTACTACTTTTCTTCTGCCCCCATAAACTACTGGAGTTGCTTTAAAACAGAAAAAAGGAAAAAATGGATAACTAGAATCAGTCAGAATTGTTAGAGCTAAAGAAAATAGCAAGTTTTAATATATTAAATTTGGCTGTTACTTTGTGCCTGTGACGGTTCAGCAGGCGCGAGCACCTGTCCCCGCTAGGGGACAAGGCCCAGCGAGCCCTCTGCCTTCAAATTCAGCAGAGTGGAGGATTTACGGGTGCAAGCGATGGCCCCTACTAGGGGGCAGGACCCTGAAAGCCCATCGTCCGGGGTGTTTGAGGATCTAACAGGGTCCCTTCTCCCCTTTACAGGATGGCCCCTCTGTCTGGGCCCAAACTATCTCTGAGGCAAACCCTTGGAGGAGTTTAAACACACGGACAAGGCAAATACCAAGGTGGCAGTGCAAGAAGGGGGAGGGTTAGGGGGACCCGGGCCGCCCTCTCCACCAGGTCCCAGCCCGGGGCCCTAAGGGATCGGGCGTTAAACCCCTACCCAACTGACGGGGCTCCTCCCTGAATCACGTCAGCCCACGGGTACCAGAAGCGCTCTGCCCCAGGCTGCTTCCTATCCCCCTCCCGCTTGGCGGGCCTTCCAGCGGGGTCCACCAGGCTTATCACTCCGTCGTGTCTCCCTGGTCCCGGCTCGGTGTACTGTCCCTCCAGGCGGCTCCCTAGGCTCCTCCACCTGGGAGGAGTAAAACACTTCCCCCGGTGTACCTGGTGGCACCAGCTGGGTGAGCCACCCCCGTTGCTTCCTCCTTTTCAACTGGTCCTTTTCAACTGGTCCACCATGACCCGGCATGGGACGTTGCCCCCCCCTCGGTGTCCCCCCGTTTGGGGACGCTGGGTCCAGGGTTGGAACCCCCCCCCCCCCATGACGTGGTGGGACACCAGTGGTCCGGCCCCAGCGGCTGACAGCTGCTCTTTCCCAGCGCGGCCTGGGCCCACTCCTGGAACAGCGGGGCTGTCCGAGCACCGCCAGGATCGGTGTTGGCACTGGCCACCTCAGTTTCAATTAAACCTTTCACAAATAGTCAATGGATTTTATAAAGTGAATTAGAAAAATATGAGATTGATATTTTCACTTTGTCTGTAGACGATTACTGATTAGTGCTATAGAGGAGTTACTGACGTAAGAGTTTTGGAAACCATAAAGTGATATGAAATATTTGGAAATACCCATTTGTAACTAATTTTATACTCAGTCTTTGCTCTGGCCAAGTCACAACTGATTCAAACCCAGCAAGAGTTTTACCTTAATATAAGAAAAGCAAAAAAGTCAGGATTTGACCCATTGATGGGAAATTACAAATAAAGATCTTGCATCTTTGGCTCTCTATGGGTACTCCTACACTTGCTCCCTAGTTAAACCTAGGGATGCAAATGTAGCAGACCGAAATTGCTAAGGAAGCGGGGATTTAAATATCCCGCACTTCGTTAGCATAATCTCGCCTGTGCGTTATTCCGCTCAACAGCTGATACGAACGAGGAAGTGCATTCCAGGACACATTAGTTTGAATCAAACCCCTTGGTTTGAACTAACGTTACTCATTTTTTGAAGAGTAACATTAGTGCGAACCAAGGGGTTTGATTCGAACTAATGCGTCCCAGAGCGCACTTCCTGGTTCGAATCAGATGTTGAGCGGAATAACGCGCAGGTGAGATTATGCTAATGAAATGCAGGATATTTAAATCCCCACTTCATTCGCACTTTCGGTTGGCTACATTTGCATCGCTAGCTCGAACTAGGGAGCAAGTGTAGACGTACCCTAAGATCTTCCCAAGTATAAGGAATTATCTCCATTGCATAGTGAGGAAACAGAGACAAGAAACTTAAAATAATATTTTCAATGTTAGATCCCCATATCTACTTTTGGACACTTCTGTATTGGACTGCTAAACCAGCACGAGAAAGTGGCTGCTCAGTGCCTCTGAAATTTTGCCACTTAATTAGGTACTTAAATATGGGGTTATGGGCTTACTTTTACTCATCCAAGTTTGAAAATGTTGCCATAAGTGATTTGTCAGGTCTTGGACAGAGTCCATGGTATAGCTAACGCTAATACCCAAATGTCAATTCCTATGCCGTATTTTAAAACAGTTTTCCCCCGCCTCCAACCATCCATAAACGCTATCCTCTTGAATTCTATTATTTATGGAAATACATGACTCAGACGAATATTTCTGGAAATGCCATTTCAGTGTAAGACAACCAGCATATGTAATTCAGCACTTATGGCAACCTGACAGCAACAATCAGTGCATGATCGTGAAGGAAAACAAAGTTGATTTCAAACATTTAAAAACTGAATACACTTTTTTAATTAAAGTTACACAGAAACATTGTACATTAATTTAGTTCAGGCCACATCTGGAGTATTGCATACAGTTCTGGGTCCCGTATTACAGAAAGGATGTGGATGCCCTGGAGAGAGTCCAGCGGAGGGCCACAAAACAATTAGGGCACATGACTTATGGGGAGAGGCTGAAGAAACTGGGCTTATTTAGTCTACAGAAGAGAAGATTGAGGGTGGATTTGATAGCAGCCTTCAACTTCCTGAAGCGGGGGGTTCCAAAGAAGATGGAGAGAGGCTGTTGTCAGGGGTGACAAATGAGGAGCAATGATCTCAAGTTGCAGTGGGGAAGATCTAGGATGGATATTAGGAAAAACTATTTCACTAGGAGGAAGAGGCAGCACAGGAATTGGTTACCTGGGGGGGGAGGTGGAATCTCCATCCCTAGAAGTTTTTAAGTCCATGCTTGGCAAAGGCCTGGCTGGGATGGTTTAGTTGAGATTGATCCTGCTTTTAGCAGGGGGTTGGACTCGATGACCTCTTGAGGTTTCTTCCAATGTTATGATTCCACAAAAATAGCTAAAATTAGTACTTCGGTATTTTAAACAATAAGAATAGAATGTTGGTAAGATAACATAGAACATGTAATACTATAGCTGAAGGAAATTGTGCTAATGTTAAAATGTTGACAAAAAGGGTCAACAATTCAATTTAATTAAGTATCTCCTTTCAAAAAGGTGAACAAAATTTTTCAGCAGGTTTTCAGAAGAGGAAAGAATTAAACAGTTCAATTTCAAAATATTGTTGCTGAAAATAAAAATATTTTTGAAAGAATCCTTTTAATATTTAGTGCTTTTTAAACATCTCTAGTACAAATACTAAACATGATTTAATTGTAACTCTAATATAAATTTTGTAGCAGTATCTTATATATGCTATTTCATTAATCATAGATGTGTTGTTTTCTTTATCTCTACAAAGAAAAAAACCAGTATATAAATGGCCCAAGAAAAAAAAATTTCAAAGATATACTGTACACTAACTTCACTTTCTAAACCTTTTAAAGTGTTTTAATTTCCCATGGATAGATTTTCTTTTATCTGCACCAGTACAAAGGATGAACTGCCTCTGTGCAAATTCTGGAGAGCCTGGTTTGCAGTGTACATTGTGAATATCACAATTATAGTTCCTTTTGAAGGAGTTTGGAAGTAAGCTAACCATTTGGAGGTTTGACTTCAATGACCACCAATCTTCTAGTGGAACCTCTACCACTCTCCTTCTATGCAGGTGGTCACCAACCAGTAGATCGGGATCTACTGGTAGAGTTTGGAGTCTCTGACAGGTGATCCTGACTGGTTTGGCCAAGAGACTATCATCAAATGCTGGCACTTCAGCTGCACCTCCCCCCAACTGCTGCACATCTGCCCTTTGCCTTGCAGCTGTCCC
This sequence comes from Pelodiscus sinensis, assembly GCF_049634645.1. Classification (NCBI taxonomy): domain Eukaryota; kingdom Metazoa; phylum Chordata; order Testudines; family Trionychidae; genus Pelodiscus; species Pelodiscus sinensis. The sequence continues at coordinate 56,431,060 of NC_134715.1, read as the reverse complement.
CTCAGGAGCCTCCTGCTTGCTGTGCAGGGCAGAGGAGGGAGAGGAAGGTGCTGATGTCAAGGTGCCTCCTTTCCCACTTTGTATCCTTTCTCTACAGAGCAGAGAGGGGGCACAACAGGACTTGGGATGGAGTTTGCTGGCTGCTTTTGGGAGTGGTGCAGGGTCAGGGTGGGGGTGAGCCTGCCTTAGCTCCACTGCACCACCACCCAGGAGCCACCTGAGGTAAGTAGCGCCCAGCTGGAGCCCACATCTTGAACCCCTACCCCAGTCATAAACCCCCTCCTGTACCCCTAGCACCCCTGCACCCAAAGGCCCTCCTAGAGCCTGCACCTAGAACCCCTTCCAACATCTCAGTTGCCTGCAGCTCAGAGCCCCTCTCACACTCCAAATCCCTTAATCCAAGGCCAGAGCCTGTATTCCAGCCCTCTGCCCCATCCTAGTGAAAGGGAGGGAGGATGGGGTGAGCGGGGCGGGATCTTGAAGAAAGGGCACAAAGAGGTGGGACAAGGATATTCGGGTTACAGGTAGATATTGGATTGCACTTAAATTCAAAAAGTGATCTCAAGCATAAAAAGGTTCAAGACCATGACGGAGTTCCACCTCTCCCCACCAAAGAGTCTGATGAAACCAGTTATAAAGATCAATTGGAAAATATTGATACTTCCTTGACACTTCCTCCTTTTTCTATGAGCCTAAAAATTTTAATCCTGATCTTTGTTATAGTAAGTGACAGTTACAAAATCCATATATTTTCTTTTATAACAGACTTTGTAGATTTTAAACAGATCATATATGGCAAAGATAGGAGGGACTCGATAGTGTCCACAAGGAGACAAATATTATAAGGATTTATCTTTCAGGCTGTACATGGCTAAACATTTCTCAAATATAATGAAGATTTTGAACATGAAAGCTCAGGATTAAAAGTGGATTTGGTTTTCCAGCTACTTATATGGTGTACAACTAGCACAAATAAACCAATCTACTTACCAGGCTGGCAGTGTCTTTACTTTGCACAGCTCATCTGGGCAGAAGTTTATATAGCAAAACTACTGATGGTGGTGTATTTAGAAATAAGATTTTTTTTGGTAGAGAGGCCATTAGACTTTCTAACGGTTGCTATGAGAACAACTCCAAGTCAGCCCAGTGAAGGTAGAAAGATGGGAGGAAAGGGGGGAGGGAGGAGGAAACACATACCCTAGCCATTCAAAGTTAAAAAAAAAAGAGGACTTGACTTGGAGAAGAACTACAAATGCAAAGTCTTTATTTTACAAAGATTTCTGAACAGCCATCAGATTTGAAAAATGTTGGGCTACTTTGTATGTTGATGTTGGTTTTGAAAATCAATACATTGTTCACTATATAGGCAATCATTGTGCTAGGTACATAGTTCAATCCTGAAAAGGCTTAAAGAGGGATAGGTTCTCCAAATTCTATTTGCAGTAAAGAGGAAATTTGACAGTTTATATATTATTTAGTAGTGATAGAAATGTAGCCGTGTTAGTCTGGTGTACAGTAAGCTCTCGCTACTTCGCGGTTCGACCATCGCGGATTCACGACTTCGCGGAGGGGCTCCGGCGGGGGAGCAGCCCAGGCGCGCCTGGGATGCCCCCCCGCCGGCTTCCCCCGAGGCTTTGAAAGCCGCGGAGGGGCTCCGGCGGGGGAGCAGCCCAGGCGCGCCTGGGATGCCCCCCCGCCGGCTTCCCCCGAGGCTTTGAAAGCCGCGGAGGGGCTCCGGCGGGGGAGCAGCCCAGGCGCGCCTGGGATGCCCCCCCGCCGGAGCCCCTCCGCGGCTTTCAAAGCCTACTTCGCGGATTTTCAGCTATCGCGGTCAGGTTTGGAACCTATCTACCGCGATAAACGAGGGTTCACTGTAGCTGAAACAAAATACAGGACTATGTAGCACTTTAAAGACTAACAAGATGGTTTATTCTAATAAACCATCTTGTTAGTCTTTAAAGTGCTACATAGTCCTGTATATTATTTAAATAGCACTTTTGATTCCAGATGCCAATGTTTCTAACCTAGGACCATGCAATTATAGCAACAACTGCAATCACCTGCTTGACCCTCTACATTAGATGCCCTGTGTTTTTTCAGGATAGTCTCTAGTTTCTCTACAAAGGAAAATCATAATTCTCACCCCCACCCCAATTTCACTACTTCCTTCAACTTTTCCCTGTATGCTGACCTCTGTGAAGAGACTGAAATCTCATTTCCTGGCTCTGACAGAAATTCTCCAAGAGTAAGACACTTGACCAACCTAGATAGTTATTACTGTCAGCCCTTCAGTCCTTCCCTTCCCTCCCACATACCAATCTCAACCCCCCACATCAGGTTCAAATTTGGAACAGGAAAGGAGAAACATCTTTTGATGTTCTTTCAGATAAGAGAAAACTCAGGAAGATAACTGAAGGACTTTCCCCAGGGTAATATACATTTGTTGACACCTCAGCTCATTTCATACTAGAAGCAGTGACACTCATGCTCTGACACTTTCCAGTCTAGTAAGGATAATAGAAAACAAAAAGCTGAAATCCATATTTAGAGCAACAAGTCTACAGGGAATACTGTGAGAATGTCAGACAATAGAACAAATATAATAAAAGCTACTGAGAATAAGTGACCTTCCACTTATAACCTCATCCCCAGCCCAAATAGCTTTATTTCAAAAATATAAATAGGGAGGAGGTAAAGCAGCTCATATACAGTGGACTAGCTTCAAAAAATGAGATTCAGGCAAACCCACAGCAGGCTAGCTTATGGCTACAGCACTCACTTGCGGGAAAGACGACGTGTTTAAGTCTCTGCTTGCCATCAGGCAGAGTGGGGATTTGAACCTAGGTAATTTACAGTTCTGCGAATCCCGTTTTTATTTTTGACACCTCATTCTCCTCATCACGGAGGCCAACAGACTTACCTCTGGGCAAGGTGGCAGGGATGGCTCTGTGCTCTTGAAAGGAGTGGAGCCTCAGGCAGCAGATGCCACCCAGACCACACCACGCTTTCCCCTCCCCCCCCCCTCCCCCCAGCTCTCAGAGCTGCCTGATAATGCCATGTAGTGCTTCAGCAGTAACATGAAGGGCCTGGGGTTCTAGTCTAGCTGCAACCACAGTATCAGGAGTATCCAGGAGCCCTAGGCCCCTTTGAATACCCCCTTTGCAGCTCTACCCCCTCCTCAGCAGACCTGCTCCTCAAGTACTCAGGCTTCCTGTAGAATGCATGTCAGGATTGTAAATTCCACTATCTGGCAGAGCACGTAAGAGATAGACACTGCAAATCTAAATTCTCTTTGTGAATTTAATCCCAGGAATTTGAACCCTTGTAAACAACTTCAGGTCACTTGTGCCTATGCTCACAAGGCAAACAGGGGGAAGAGATGCATCTTCCTTTATCACAACTTGCTCCAAATATCTGAGGTGCCAAAACTCCATCTGAAATCTCATGCCTCCCCAGGCATCAAAAACCCCATTACTCAGCTGTCAAAACATCCCCGAAAAATTTTATAATGGGCAGTCAATATAAAAAAAATTGTGGTACATTAAATAGAAATTTAACCTGATATCAAAATAAAGGAACACAAGGTGCATTGAACTGAAGTTAATGTTTGTTTTTGGAAAAACCTCAGCTGCTCAATAAATTCCTCTGCTTTTGAATTTATACAAAGTTGCTATATACTTCCAGTCTGGTACAGGAATCTGCAATGGCCTGGCAAAGAAACCAGAGGCTCTTGCCACAGAAGTTAGGTCCAGCTTGTCACAGAGTACACACGGTTTTACTTGTATGGAAACTGGAAACAGGCCTGTGTCTTTGCTTTCAGACAGTAATCACAGAGAGTGCAGACTAGCATTCCCGCATAAAATACTAGGCAAAAGCTTCACAAATGGCTAATAGCAAAAGCCTGTGCAAAACTGATTGATCACATGGTGCTGTCTCCACTTCTTATTCCCAAATATTAAATTTAATCAGAAAAATATATTGTCCTTTAATATTTTCCATGTAAGCAGCTGTCGTAGTTGCAACATGGGGTTTTATGTAATTATGACAAGCTGGCGTCTACATGATAAATGGTGTTAGATCATGCTTCATGGTATGAAAAATAGAGTTAAGTAAAGATCTTGGGCTAAATCCCTAGCACTCTAGCTGGCAGTACTATGCTACTTTCATGCAAGCCAAAGTCACTGTAAGTGGACAAGTACTGATTCTCTTGAACATATTTTGCTGGCCCACTGGAGAAGAGAGTGGACTTTATAACAGAGACAACCTGTTCAACCCCTATCCTTGACCACAAGCAAATGAGATAGTTGAGAATCCTAAAATATCTTACATGACGGGAGGGCAAAGTGCAAGCCTGAACCCCTCCACTACAATTTATACCTCCAAAAATTGGCACTCCCTGGTCGAGTAAGAACTGTCATCCAGCGGGACCATGGTTGCTCCTGGACCAGAGAGCATGGGAGCTTAAGAGCAGAATGACCAGCTGGGCGGGGCATCAGGGTCAGCAGCCTATCTGGGGGCAGTGTAGGACTGGGACTGGAACCCTGCAGCAGGCTCCAGCAGCCCCCCAGGAGTGTAGAGCTGAGATCGGAGCCCCATGGCAGTGTGGGGCCAGAGTCCCCATGGCAACCCTCAGGAGCATGGGGTTAGGGCCAGAATTCCACAGCTGCCCCTGGCAGTGTGGTGCTGGGGCTGAGGCCGGAACCCTGTGGCAGCATAGGGCTAGAGTCCCTGCACCAACCCCCAGGAGCATGGGGCCAGAATCCCAGGCCTGTGGTTGTCCCCAGCCTGCATGGGGCCAGAGCCTTGCGGCAGGAGCCAGAACCTGTGCTGCCCAAGGAGCCAGCAGTAGCTGGGCAAGCAGCCCAGACAGGTTGGAGGGTGGGGGCAAGGTAGGGCTGCCTGCTGGGTGGTGTGTTTGGGGGCCAGTTTTAGGAGACCTCCCCTGTCTGGCAAATTCTCTCATAGGTCCTGATGATGCCGGACCAGGGAGGTCCAACCTGTACTTCTCTAGCTCATCACCACATATTTGAAGCTAACTGCACTCAGTGCTGGTCAGAAAACAGGCAGTGTTCCCACGCAGAAAAGGGCTGTCGTAAATTTAATTTTAATCAAGTTTTTCCCAAGGAAAATTGAAAATTTCAATGTTCTAAACAGACCTCATCTATTATATATTTGAGAAAGTTTGTGTGCCTGTTCAAGAGTTCCTCATAAATGGTAAGAGCTAGGATCACCAGATTTGGTATAATTTTCCTCCTAACATAACTTAAAGCAAGGTACGGGTTTGGTTATTCCAGGCACATCCTATTTTCTTTGCATGGGATTGCTTCTCAGAAAACCATACAGAAAAGAGAGGTGAAAGGGGCTGGCGGGGCATCCAACTCCCCTCTCCCCATCTGGGACTGCCCTAGCTAAGAACACCACCACCCCTAGGATGGACAGGGGACTGAAACTCCTCCCCCTCCAATTTCTACAGAAACATTGCTGGCTGTTCCCTTTCATCCCAGAACGAGGGGAAGTTCACAGTTTGCTGCATTTCTCACTCTAGCTGGGGAACATAGGGGGCAGACAAACCTGGACTTGCCCCAACCAGGGAACATGCACCCCTCTCCCAGCTGGGGCTGTCTGAATACTGAACCATTCATTCATATCCCCATCTCTACCCCCACCCCAGAGCAATGATTTACATGAAGCATGTACGTTTTCATTATGTTTTTTGGAAAATAAAAATTGAGTTAAGGACCCAAGGTATATAAATGTACCAGGTTCATTTATATAAACTAGAAGATTTACCCAGTGTTGTTCGGGTCCTTCAGGGCAGGCGGCTGAAGACATCTGTGGGATGAGGAAGGGCTCAGAGCTGGGGGGTGAGGATGTGGGATATACAGGGGATGGCGCTGCCCAGACAGCAACTTCCTGGTGCTTGCCATGACGGGTGAGAAGCTTACTTCCACCTCTGTCCCCTACTGCCCAAATGAGGTTATAGTTGTCCAGGTCCCCGTCTCTGGCCACTTGTTGCCCCCCCTCCTCCCGTGGTCATTACTCAGTATAACTGTACCTGATAGCATTCCCCTCCCTTTCTCTATTATGAAAAAACAAACAATCACATTCCAGGCACAACCAGACCCTGACAGTGCTTTAAGTTATGATAAGAGGAAGCTGTAAACCAAATTTGGTGGTCCTAGCTCTTACCATTTAGGAAGCATTCTTGATCAAACAGACAAACTCTCTAAAATATAATAGATTATATGAGAATCAAAATATTTTTATAACCAAACTTTTTTGGTTCAGACATCTGCTTCAGTGACTCACGTTCTCTTTTTTTTCCTGGAGGCAAGACTCCCTGCAAAGACTACATCTCCTATGAAACCCAACAGTCTCCCCTCTTGGATTGGGAAAGCAGTGCAAAATGGAAGTCCCTGGCTGTGCTGCATCAGGGGAGATATAATCCAGATGGGGAGCCCAGCTATAGAAGAAGTTGGGAGCATTAGGCATGAGATACCATCATAGCAAACCCAGATCAAAATATTTGAGTATTCAGCTAACATATTTCATTTTCAAGCATTCAGTCCTTTGATGAAACTCAGTTTTCTGCAGAGAAACATTTCATGAAAAAAGTTTGTTATTTGAAAACGACATTTTTGCCCAGCCCTATTTCTAATACCCTGTCGTAGAAAAGCACCTCAGAACAGATAGATATTTTCTGGCCTCTGGTCCCCTGCTCATTGCCAGTGGTGCTACACAACCCAACCAGTTGCAATTGGGAGAGGGCTACTTACTTTCTGTTCAGCCTTCCAGCTTCTGCCCCACAAAGAGAGAAAGAGATGGAACATCTAGAAAGGATTGGGTCTACTAATCAGAAAAAAATAAAAGCGAAGGCAGGCGCGTGCAACTCAAACACAACAATGATGTTGTCTAATCCCAATATTCCTAAACTATTCACCACAGCACAACTGGTGGTGGTGCTTTGTGAAGAAATGGCTGGTCACACCAGTCGACAGCTCCTCCTTATTTCACGCTATTGAAGAGAGCAAGAAATGCAAAAAAAAAAAAAACTTTCCTAACTTTACATTTCCATGTAGGCAGCAGCTGTAGTTGCCATAGGGATGTTATGCAATCATAGATGGGACAGGGGGCTGTATTAAAAAAAACCACACTATTAAAATGTGATCCAGGCTCTGAAAAAAGAAAAAGTTTGAGAACCCAGGGTCTGACCTAATTGCAGAATAATTTAAAGTGACAATAAGACTTCTATGATAAATTTGTTAAGTATGGAATACATGTGGAAGCAATTTAATACATACACAGAGAGAAGGAAATATATTAATTTCAAATGTGATGCAATGTGACTTTGTTGTCCAGAAGCAACTGAATGAGGTTAATTTAGCCTGAAATTTTATTATTGTACAATATAACTTTAGGGAAATGTATAAACTTTCTCTAATACTTCTGATTTTACGTTGAACCCAGATGGACAACATCCACTTCCTAAATTTCACATGAGACGCCACTCTACCACATGCAGACAACGCTTTGGCAGCTAGCTGCCAACCAAGACTCAAAGACATATTGAAACAATGCTCCTAGTCTTCTAAATTAGAGCACCACCAGGTACAATCCTTACAATTAGCACCCACTGTCACTACACATATGATTTAAATCAGAGGGCAAATTTGTAGTAGGGGGTGTTCAATTATACTACAAACTGTAACCATGTTATGTTTTAAGTATCTAATAACTGTATGCAGGTTATTTGCCCTTACTTTATATTTAATTTGAAATTTTATGTAACACATTCATGATTTTGCATAGCTGCTAATCCTTTACATATGATTCTAGCAAGAAACATAGCTTAATTAAAATGAAATGTTCTATGTATTAGTATATTCACCTATTTCCCCTTAATAAAATTCTGATAATTTTAGTGTGACCAGAGATATACATCTATTTATCATGCATAATAATAAAATTATGCAGTATTTGTACTGGTTTATGAAGCTACTTTCCAAAATAAGTTGGCAGAAGATATTGGTTCAGAAATGGGTTGTTGTGGCCCTCAGGCACCCACAAATATCCCTTTGTGATCTTAGATGACGCAAGCTACATATATGTTAGTATATTAGTATGAATTGTGGTGTGTATTCTGAGAAAAGTGCCTGTTTGTACCATATGTGCACTTAGTACAGGGGTGGGCAATAAGGCAGTGGCGGTTCACCACGGCTAGTCCCTGGCCGAGCACTGCTGCTTTATTTACCTGAGCTTCCGCAGGTATGGGCACTTGCAGCTTCTGTTGGCCATAGATCATCCTTGCTGGCCTCTGGGAGCTATGGAAGCGGTGCAGAATGGCATACTGCTTCCTACTCCTCCTATTGGCCAGGAACAGCAATCCGCAGCCAAAGGGAGCTGCAAGAACTCTTACCTGTGGGGGCACAGGTAAATACAGAAGCAGTGGCCTGCCAAGAGATAACCCTGGCAAACTGTGTCTTCCTCCCCCTCCCCCCACCCCGGCTGGTTATTGAGAAAGTCTCACACTTCAGTAAGTGCACAAATTTTGCTGAAAGTAAATTAAAGAGATTCACAGTTTTACACGGAAGAGTGATTGTGTAATAACAGGAACCTTTTTACTTAGCAGACCTGCCCTGTCATCCAGATCCTAATTTTATTGGGGGAAAAAAATAGAAATTTTGCCACTGATTTAAATGGCAGAGTTACCTCTGTTCACTTCAGTGTTTAGAACTAAATGATTTTACTGGTGCTTGTCAAACATGGGTTGTAAGTTATTCCAGAAAAAGTTTAGGCAATGAATTTAAAGCAGAAAAGCCTTCATCTATGGATACCTTTTTTCCAGTATAAGAGTGCCTTTTTCTGAATCTACTTCCAAAGCTAGATAAGTTAGTTCGTAAAAAGACACTCTTATAATGGAATAAAGGTACCCACACATGGAGCTCTTCTTTAATTGCTATTCTGGAATAACTCCATGTGCAGATAAATCCTTAGTGGATAAAGTAACGTATTGCTTTTTCCTCATGTCAGTTCTTCAGTGACAGAAAGTTGGATACTATTCCTTACTACGCATCAACAGAATTCTTTACTATCAGACAGACTGTCGCTGGCCCTGCTGTAGTACATGGGAGAGAGGCTCAGGAGCATTTCCCTCTTGTAGGTGCCTTGCCAAAACCAGGACCGATTATAGCTGCTACTCTTAAGGTGGCCTCTATTCTTGTGGACATTCTGCAGTAACAGGTCTCCTCTTCATCAGCCATAGGACCATTTAAAAACACTCAAGGAAATTCTCACTCAAAACTTCATTAGAAGAAGATAAAGCTTCAGGTAATCATCACTGTTGGAGACATCTGCATTTCAAACATTGAAATAGAATAAACAGTATTAAACTTGGCATGTTAAATGATGTACTCTGATCACAGGACCAGCACATGGCCTATGTAGCATTTTAGTCCCATTTAAGCTATGAGGGCCTACGCAGAACTTGAATAGCACAGACTAGTGGCTTTGTGCAAAGGGTCAATTTCATTCATTAGGTAGCACTTTTCATCTGTGTATTTAAAAACATGTAACAAGAGCAGTGGAGCAAGCACAGCTATCCATGTTTTACAGAAGAAGGAACTGAGACTTACAGCAATAAAAGGTTTAATTGAGTGATGGCCATAAATTTTTCATTGACTTCGTCAGGTGTTGGATGAGCTATTTAGGATCTCATTGAAGGACACACAGCAAATCAGTAGCAGAGGTCGGAGGAAGACAACCTAGTTTCAGATTCCTAAGGGTCAGTTCACAGTTGCCACCTACAATGGCGTTACACCAATTATTTTCTGGAATAACGGCATTGCACAAGAGGGTTTTTCTTGTGCAAGAAGGAGCAGTGTAGACAGCTCCTTCTGGCGCAAGAGCATCTTCTCCAAATATGGTGGCTCATTAGGTATGCAAATGAGGCTCAGCGATATTCCATGCTTAGCCTCATTTGCATATTTCTCACGCAAGAAGCCGCAAGTGTAGACGTAGCCTTTGAGTCCCACCCCTGCTGGGATCCCACATTCCTTTAATAAAGAACAAATATTGAGAACAACTGCATCTTCAGCCCAATCAGGCTCAGCAGCATGCTTCTTTCTTGTAGGTACTCCTTGATGCTCAACAATTTGCCCCATCCACTTACTCCCAAGTTCCTGTGTCTCAGAACACATCCCTGACCAGAGGCTGATATACTCCTCTGCTTACCCAGAGATGCAGACAGGCTCATCACAGCTCCTGGCTTCTAGCTCAGCTTGGGAGTAACTAGCCTGCTCCTTTTTCATCTTTACAGCCTTCCTTCAGATTATTTTGGAGAAAACACTTCTCATCTCCTCCTCCAAATAGGCTCATGCAGCTCTTTCTGAGAATCTGCAGCTGGATCTAATAACTAAACCACCTGATCTCCAGCCAACTAGGATCAGCTAAGGTCCATCACAGATGGACCCCTTAAGAGCCAGCAAGTCTGTGACACTCTCTGCTGGGATTTGAATCAGCATCAGACCCAAATCAGGCCAAACCCAATCTTCTGGGTTTTCCTTCATATTCTTAGCATATGCTAGATGATTGTTTTCTTCCATCCCAGGCATTGTGGAGTCCCTGAAATTATTACACCATAAAAAAGCCAAGCATTTGGATTTTGTTCAGTAAAACAAAACCTGCTGAGAACAGTTTTCTGTTTATTGATTTGTCATGCCCCTTTCTAAGCACTACTCTTTTTCTGTCCCTAGCACAGAATGTAGTTCTCAATAGGCTGGAATTCAGCGCTAGAAGGCCAGGCGAGCACTGATTTGTATGTTTATGGACAAGGAACACATATTGGTCATCTATCACTACATGAGAGGTCCTAGGTCTTACCAAATGTACGATCAACCAGAGGCCACAACATGAGAAGGAAAGTTCAGTTTTCTAAATGTATAGGTGCATTTTGGGAATGATTTTTGCCTAGCTGGATCCACATGACGAGGACTAGAGAAGCCAGAAGCACAGGTTACATTGAAATCTCTCTCTCTGCTAGACTATCCAAAAGCAATGAAGAGATTTTCATCCTACTAAAAGTCAAGTGACTCATGATTCCAACTCCAAAATGTGTCTATTGGGAGACTATTTTCCTTGAACTCCTCCTTATTCACCTTTTGTCAGACTACTACACAACACATAAATCTGAAACCCCAAACCACATTCTGATATGGTCTTAACTGTAGTACATGAGACCATCTAATTTCAAAAAATTATAACAGTCTTTCTTTTCACTTTATGAATGCAGTATTAAAGATTTATCATATAAGTATTGGTAAATATCAATGACAACATTTTTAAGTACAACCACTCTAAGTGGATGGTTCCACCTTTATTATGGGCAACATGCATGACATATGTGCAATGGTATGCTAAGCCACTACTCAGACAGTCCCATCTGTTTCTTCAACATTTAAATCTGTCCATTAAAAAAAAGAAATAAGTTTTTAAGTCTTTATGGTCACAAACAAAACTTTCAAAGTAAGCCAATATGGTGATGACTAGCGAAGACAAGCAATGGATCTAAGTCTCATTTATTCCAAGGTCCTTTTACACTGAATGGGCAGTGTAAAGGTCCTTAATGAGGACATTAATTTCCATCTCTACAGTGCAAGAAGAGTATAATGAGGCCCTATTGTAAGTGAGCCCCAGGCACAACATCTTTAAATGAGGCATAGGCTGCCTTAATTGTTCATCTATTGACAGAAATGAAGTTAACACTGAAGTTTATTGGTAAGTCCAAATTTTATAACATGAGACTGTCAATAGGATTCCTTCCCAAGGGCTGGGCCCCAGCATTCCACTCAGCAACATCTAGGTGTTTCCCCCACTAAATTCCAGTCACAAGAGGCTCAGCCTACAGCTAAGCCCCAGATAGTCCCCTCACCACTTTCCAGGCTGGCAATGACCAGAGGAAGGGTAAACACGAACCAATCACCTTCAGAGAGAGCCTGTCAATTTGTGAATCAGTGCTTTCATAACCAAAGTACAGAGGACTGGTCCTCTCAAAAGAGCAGCCAGCCTGCCCATACACCCATTCATCTTTCTTCCCTCAAGAGTTACCAAGGTAGCAGGCAACCAGCCAACTGAAGGGCTCCTACCTTCTATTAACCCCCTTTACCTACACACTAAGGTGGAGAGGAAAGATATGCTCTACCACCAAATGGCCTTGGACTTCCTTTTTAAGTTTCTCTCTTCTGGTCTGACAGATGTGGCAGGGTGGGGCCATCTGAGTCCAGATTAGTTCATTAACTTGTATTTAAGTGGAGGAAAAAGCACTATAAAGAAAGCAAAGTAGAAAGTTTCCTATAGCCCAACGATTGTGGTATACTTAACTTCTTAAAATTAGCAAATAAGCAACCATGATATAAGAACATACAGAATCTTACCCATAATGTAATTACTCAGAAAGAATTTAAATAGATTAAACTAATAGGGCTCTATGGGTACTACTCTAATTACTTTTAGATTATAATAGAGAGTCATGTGCTTCTCCATGGAACTTTTAAATCAAGCTCTGTGAGAGAACAGTATAGAGTCACTCCACTCCAGAAAAAAGTATAAAGGAAACAGCTTGTATGAAGCACCGTTTCTGTCTCTGCCAATGCCAATGAGAAGTGTATGTTTTACACCTGCCTCTCCTGCAGCCTTTTCTAATCACTTCTGTCTACGTTGCTCCCAGGAGGAGCTCAGGAGAGCAGGAGTAAAATTTTTGTGTATTCTCGATTGTGAAATTCACCACTGTTCAGAGAGCCAACACCGGGTTTTTCTACCACACATCTCACTTTAAAATAAATGAAATCTTAGCAGTGGTAGAGAGCAGTACAACTCCATACTAGTAAAGCTTTGCTTAAAACTGGGGGTAAGCTTTGAAAATTACTAAATGTTTGCACTAAAAAAGCCAGAAAGTCAGTGATCAAAGGTCCACTGAAGTCAATTGTTATCTACCCATTGACTTCAATAGGCTTTCAAATAGGCCCAAAAATCAGTTCTTACTGCAGCATTAAACACTGTATGTCATAGCTATGGCTATGTGCAAATGTTCTGACAAGGGACCACACTCAGATTTAGATATACACATGCTGGTCTGATCAGTGGATTTATGTGCACAAGACCCATTAACCCTGAAGGGCCCAGATCCTCAAAGGGTATTTATATGCTTACTGGACATTAATTTCACATGGGCACACAACTAATTACACTTCAGGATAGAGTTTGCTAGTGAACATGTGCCCAGACTTACTCAGCATTCTAATTCAGCTGTTCAATAGTTTCCTCATACCAAGTACTATCTTTTGAAAATGTTAAAGTACAGTCATTTACCTAGCTGGACACATGACTGCAGATTCTAAAAATGCAACCCAAGTATGTCTTCTTGACAATTAGCCTAGAATTATTCCTGAAGACATATTCTTGCTCATCACTGGAAGGTTAAAAATATCACACAAAAATCTTATGAATTTCAAGTGGGCGAGTTATTTTCATGATACATATTTTAAAGTTTATAGGGGGAAACCTCTAGGATTTAATAATGAAAGGTCATGTAACAAACATGAACTCAAACTTACAAGTGTAAAGAATAAAAACAAATGTTTTACTCAGAGAAGTATGGTTTTCTTTTAAACACTTCTTCACATATGATACTAACAAGTTGAACTGATTTTTAAAGTTATTTTATTTTTTAAACAAAATGTTCTTTCCACTCCTTCCCAGATGGCAAAATGTTCACTCAATACAAGGAACTTGGGAGGTTATACAAACAAGAACTTAGTCTGACAATTCTTATAAATTGGCTAATATCCCTCTGCTGCCAATAATCAAGGCTCTACTAGCATTTTAGTTTTCTCCTTTTCCTTTCTCTGAGTAGGTTTCATTCTGCTCAGCTAAATCAGCAGGTTCTCTTTTCTTTCTTTTATTTTAATAGAGCCCTTTCTTCCCTACCTTTTAAAGGAAAGCTTTTCTTTTTCAAATAAAGAGCTTAGAGAGTTTTTTTTTCTCTTGCAGGTGGATTTAGGGATGTGCTTATTTGTTCTCTCTCCTCCCCCAGTATTCTGTCACTTCTCTTCTAAGTAATAATGCACATAGAACGCATCAGCATTAGAACCAAAAAAAGTTGAACAACAGTATGGTATCTAACATGGGGAGATAAATAATTAACACACATGCAAATGTTTATGTTTTTCCCCAGGTTACATTTGATCTAAAGTCTTAAACCCAGGTTTGATATCAGAGATGCCAGAATTCTAGTGTCTGCCACATTCAGAGTTTCTTGACTGTAGTGGAAAGCATCCAAATAAAACAATTCCGCTAATTCAAGCTTCCTCATAGGCTTCTTTATAGGACCTAAAATTACACTGTAAATATTAAAGAGAAAAATTTTTGCAGGGGGACCTCAGGCACCAATGTGTTGGCTCTGCCTCATCCACCATCCTAATTAAAACCATCCTGAGGGGCTAGTTCGTATCTCAGAAGTCTCTCTAGAAACCAAATCTTTGCAAGGCAGTGCAGAGGGTTAACAGGTGAACCAGTGAAAGTGCTTAACTTGTGCCAGGGCTGATATCTGGCACCTCTAGGTGTGGCACTTCATAGCCCCAGAACTTCTAGGCTTGCTGTGTTGGTGGTGAATGTTAAAAAATAATGCTTGAGCCCTGGCACCTCCTTCATTACAAATGAATCATGACCATTGACTTGCTTGGTTATTTTAGTCTGAGAAGAAGACATCACTATATAAAACCATCTGTTTACTTGCTGGTAAGTCATTTTAAATAAATCTACTAAGTTTAATTACTGATGCATTTTTATTACTGCATGCTTCAGCTCAGATCCAAAGGAAAACATTGTTATAAACACATGAGATCTGAATAAATTTAACTTCTGAGATTTCTAGACAAGATTTAAACATAGACGATGAGATTAATTTATGCAGAAGACCAGCATAGATCCTTTGTAGCAATAATTCCCACTTCAGCCCTCAGCATAGGCCTTAAGTGGGGACTTCTGTAATGCATAGGTGTTGTGAGGGCTCTCATTTGAGAGGTGAGTAACACCCAAAGAGAATTGATAACCAGTGAAAACCAGGCTCTGTGAACACCTCCAAAACAAACTTTTTTATATGTACTGTAGAACAGTCCATGTGCTGCACTCTATACAGAATCCCTCTAGCATGCATAGGGAGTAGTCTTAATACAGTCTCTCCCCTTCCCCCCCCCCCCAAAAAAAAATTTTTTTTCACTCCCTTCAATATTTTAGTTAGGGTTGCCAGGTGTCCAGTTTTGAACTGGATAGTCCAGTATTTGAGCTTTCTGTTCAGGAAACAAACTGAGAAAATATAAATGTCTGGTATTTTCTAAATAAGATGTTATGTAGATTGTGATGTAATGTCAAGTGTGTTCGGTATTTTTGTTGAAACCATCTAGCAACCCTAATTTTAGTGACTGTCGTTAATTATAGTTTATGGTAATTTGTACTTTGGTATCAGGCATTTTTCACTCTTCCTAAACTACTGTGAGAACTCCATGGTGTATACACACACACACACACACTTCAAATAGTGGTCCTTTAGCACAACTGCCTGCACTTTATGATCAATATAGTTTTTGTATCAGAAGCCACATGTAGGGAGTGTGGAGTACCAGTTCCGATAACTAGCACATTACCACAACCAATCCCAATAGTTTCCTCAGACCAGTGTACAGACCAATGTGCAGCATACTGCCTATGGAATGTAGCACATAGGAAGTTTTTACCTCCCTGCAGAGCGTAGCCACTGCACAAAGGAGTAAATCAAAATTACACACCACACATGGACCTTAGCCCTTTGACATTTCCCAGTTGGAGTCAGTTTGCTTCATCAAAGTAAGACTGAATTATTTAACTTCCTCTTTTCAGCAGCAGTGACAGAGAGTTTTGAAAGGTCTTGTAATGTCAAGTTCTACAGTGCCTAAGTGACTTAGAAGCCTCATTCCCATTCAACGTTAATGAGACTTAGAGTAGCAAATCATATGGAGGGGGTTAAAATTTCCACCCACAATGAGAGTAATTAATCTGAACGGTGTTTAACCAGCTATTCAGTTAATCTACAATTCTTAAAAATAAATTAAAAAACATTAAAACAGCTTTGAAACTTCCCATTTGTTAGCATTGTCCAACAGGAAAGGGACTCTGTCACTTTACAAATAAGTGTCAATATTAATATATATTAAACAAATACAACCAGATTATTGAATTATGGATTTGAAAAAAGCTAATGTGAACAACCGAAGACATATCCTTGAACCTAGATGAAAAGACAACACTGAAAATGCAAGTTTCAAGTATCTGGATTCCAGAATCCAGGACAAAGAAGGACAAAATTAGTGAGGATAATAAAATCGTCTGGATCAAATGGTGATACGTAAATGGTATGTGACTAGAAGATACTGGTAGAATTGAAACGGAATGTCTTTTAAATGATTAATAGTTAAGTTTATGGCACTGAGCATTATTGGGCAACAAAAAAGAAACATATGCAAAATGATCTGTCCCACAAAAATGTGAACATTGATATGAATGAGTGGTGTAAGGAAGAAAGACTGCAAAAGGAATACAAACTCAGATGGTTTGTCAAGTAACATACAGTCCTGACAACTGTGTGGTTAAGAGTGCAACAAATCAAGATTGAAAGGAAAAAAAGATTGACCTACGTGGTGGGATGTCCTAAAGTAAGGGGTGTGATAGAGTGCATGGCATTGATGACTGCATTTTGGAAGGAGGAGATCTGGACAGCTGACCCGATTTGATGGGATTAATGGAAGGAAGAAGAGAGAGTTACTCACCTTGTGCAGTAACATCTGTTCTTCGAGATGTGTCCCCCTATGGGTGAGCCACTCAAGGTGCTGGGCTCATCCTGGTGCTGCAAAACTGGAGAATCTTCATCAGCAGTAGCCCTGCTGGACCGCGCATGCGTGCCTGCTGCCTCGCGCCGCTCAGCTGAGTGCAGTCCAGCCCCGTCAGTTTCCTCACAACCGGGAGCATCTGAAAAAGAGAAAACAGAAGCTCTGGAGCAGGGAGGAGGGAGGGACATGGAGCACCCACGGGGATACACATCTCGAAGAACAAACGTTACCGCACAAAGTAAGTAATTCTCTCTTCTTTGTCAAGTAGTGTCCCTGAGGAAGCTCCACTCAAGGTGAGACTTAGAGTAGTAAGTGGTCCAATGCTATACATGTGCTCCGGACTTATGGCCTCTACGCTATGGACAGAAGAGTGTGGGCCACCTCTGAGTCGCTCGTCAATATTTTTGTGAGGGCATAGTGTCTGGCGAAGGTAAGAGCAGATGCCCAAGTTTCTGCACGGCATATGTCCTGCAGGGATACCCCCTTAAGGCTATCAAAATTACTGTTGCACCCTCCAATGTTATCTTCTCCAGCAACTTCAGAATGAGAGGGATACGAGGAAAGGCGTAGAGCAGGTGGTGATGACTCCTGTCGAGCAGGAAGGCATCCCCCATGGAATCTGTGCCAACGTCAGCTCGGGAGCAATAATGATGGCACTTTCTGTTGTGACGGGTGGCGAAGAGGTCTATACTGGGGAACCCCCAGAGTTGGAAGGGATCGTGTACGACTTCATTATGTAACTCCCATTCATGCTGGGGAAAGAAGTGCCTGCTGAGGGTATTGACAATGACATTGTCCTTGCCGGGAAGGTATGATGCGGTAAGGGTGATACCATGCCGAATTGCCCAGTTCCACAAACGTATGGCCTCCGTGCAGAGGGGGCGTGAGCGCGCGCTGCCTTGCAGGTTGATATAATAAACTGTGAATATGTTGTTGGTGAGAATCTGGATCGTAAGACCTCGGATTATGTGGAGGAAATACCTGCAGGCGTTAAATACTGCTCGTAATTCAAGGAAGTTTATGTGCTGCAGGGATTCTTGGGGCATCCAGAGTCCCTGAGTCCAATGCTCCTGCAAATGGGCACCCAGCCGAGCAAGGAAACATCCGTTGTGATCTGCAGTGAGGGCTTCTGTCCATGAAAGGGGACCCCTGTTAGCATATTCTCAGGATTGTCCCACCATGTTAGTGAGGTCCTGATGTGTTTGGGAATAGAGACTGTTCTGTTTTTGCTGTGTACACCCAGCATGTAAATAGTGAATAGGCAATGCTGGAGGGTGCGGATGTGGAGCTTTGCGTATGGCACCACGTGTGGTGGCAGCCATATGCCCCAGCAGCTGTATACAGGTAAGTATGCGGGATCTGAGAAAAATTGATACAGTCTAGACCAAGTCCTGGATCAATTGGAACCTCTTAGTGGGTAAGTATGCCCTTGTGGTCAGTGAATCGAGTCTTGCACCAATGAATTCTAGGCCGTGACTCAGCATCAGAGAGGACTCTTCTAAATTGATTATGAGTCCCAGAGCTTTGAACACTGTCGTGGTAGTGGCAACCGCCCATGTAGCCTCGTCGAGGGTGAGAGCCTTTAATAGACAATCATCTAGATATGGGAAAATCATGATGTCTAGGCGTCGAAGGTAAGCCGCCACCACCGCCAGGGTCTTGGAAAAAACTCGTGGCACTGCTGAAAGTCCGAAAGATAACACTCGATATTGGTAATGGTCTGTGCCCACCATGAACCGAAGGAATTGTCTGTGGGCCAGATGTATTGTTATATGAAAATAGGCATCCTGTAGATCGAGGGACGCGAACCAATCCCCTTCGTCGAGAGCTGGGATGATAGAGGCTAACATAACTATTCTGAATTTTTGTTTCAGCAGGTGACGGTTGAGCCGGCGTAGGTCCAGGATAGGTCTCCAACCCCCTGACTTCTTCTGGGTGAGGAAGTACCAAGAGTAAAACCCCTTCCCGCAAAACTGAGTTGGCACCCTCTCCACTGCTTCTATGGTAAGCAGACGAGAGACCTCTTGCTGTAGAAGAGTCTCATGAGAGGGGTCCCTGAAAAGGGACAGGGAAGGTGGAGAGTGGGGAGAGATTGAGTTGAAAGGGATGACGTATCCTGAAGTGACTATGTCGTGGACCCAACGGTTGGTGGATATAAGAGACCAATGCTGTTGATAAGGCCTCAACCGATGATGGAATAAACCTTGCACATTGTGTAGAGCCTCCGTCAAAGGGGTCATGCACATTCCCTCAATCAACACGTCAAACTTGCTGCCGGCCCTGCTGGTGGATGGGCACTTCGTTAAATTGTTGCCGTCATTTTTGCAGACGTTGTCTCAGCCTCTGCTGCTCGTATGGTCTAGCACAAGGTGTCGCATAAGAGAAGGGCCTCTGTTTGTTGTAGGGCATGTATCTCTTGCATCTGTACAGAGGCGTGTACATCCCCAGCATTCTCACGGTCGTGCGGGAGTCTTTGCCCGAGTGAAATACCTGATTGGTGTATTGAACAAAGAGCGACTGGCGGTCAAAAGGTAAGTCTTCGACCTTGGTTTGTAGGGTTTTGGGACAGCAGCTTGATGCAACCAAGATGCACGACACATGACTACAGCTGTAGCAGTGTTTCGAGCTGCTGCGTCGGCCGTGTCAAGCATGATCTGCAATGCTGTTCAAGCTGCTGTGTAGCCCTCCTGTATTACCATCTTTAGAATTTAGAGTCCGGCAAATGTTCTAAAAGAGGGACTCATTTTGAATAGTTGTCGAAATCGTGATTCGTCACATAATTACACATTCTGAGGGCTGAGGTGGCGGAAGAATATACTTTTCTGCCTAAAATGTCTAGACCCTTAGCCTCTTTGTCATTTGAGGTGTTTTTGGTTTGTGTCGTCTTTGACCTCTGTTGTGCGGTGTCCATGATGAGGGAATTGGGCTGGGGGTGGGTAAACAAGAACTCCAGACCCTTCTGGCTTATGAAATACTTCTTATCCGATCATTTATTGGTTGGTAAAGAAGTAGCTGGAGTCTTCCAGATGTCATCAGCAATCTCCTGAATGGCGTCATCAAAAGGAAGTGCCAGCTTTGATTTCTGAGAAGATTGTAAATTCTTCAGGAAATGGTGCTGTTTTTGCTGCACATCTGTAGTTTGAATGTCCTGAGATTGAGCAACTCTCTTAAAAAACTCCTGAAACTGCTTATGATCTTCTGTCGGAGACAATTCCCTGGGAAAACTGCATCGTCTAGCAACGAAGATGAGCGGTTGACAGGGGAATCGGGGCTCTGTTGTTCCTGGCATGGAGTGTGGTTGTCCTCTTGTTTCTCGTGGCTAGGGACTGAGGTACTGTTCTTCGCAGGAGTTGGTGGAACTGCAGAAGGGGGTGGGAAATCTAATGGTGCACAAGGTGGAGACACCAGCCGACTGGAACGTGGAGATCATGAACGCGGGTACTGTCTGCTGACTGAGGAAGGGTGGTCGTCATAATAATGGTCATAATATCGTCTGTGATGGTATGACCCCAGAGAGTATCTTGGAGAATACCCTCTTGGTGCTCCGTATTGGTGTGAGTATGTTGAGGGTCTTGAGGACCTTGGTAAAATAGATCTCATGGAGTAGCGAGATGGAGATCGAGAATAGTGAGCTCGATAATGCCGTCATGATGGTGAGTGACGAGGTGACCTGTCTCTGGTGGATGTATAACGTTCCAAACCCCTAATCATTTTAGTTGTCCTTTTCTGAACCCTTTCCAAGGCCAAAATATCTTTTTTGAGGTGAGGAGACCACATCTGTACACAGTATTCACACAGTAGTCACACACTGGCTACCTTCCAGTCATTAGCTATGGAAGCCAATTTAAAGGATAGGTTACAAACCACAGATAATAGCTCAGCAATTTCCCATTTGAGTTCTTTTAGAACCCTTGGATGAATGCCATCCGGTCCTGGAGATTTGTTAACATTAAGTTTTTCTATTTGTTCCAAAACCTCCTCTAATGACACTTCAATCCGGGACAGTTCCTCAGATTCATCACCCACAAAGGACGGTGCAGATTTGGGAATCTCCCTAACGTCCTCAGCCATGAAGACTGAAGCAAAGAAATCATTTAGTTTCTCCACAATGGCTTTATCGTCCTTGATTGCTCCTTTTATAGCTCGATCATCTAGGGGACCCACAGGTTTTTTAGCAGGCTTCCTGCTTCTAATGTACTTAAAAACATTTTGTTATTTCTTTTTGAGTTTTTGGCTAGCTGTTCCTCAAAATCTTTTTTTGCTTTTCTTATTACATTTTTACACTTGATTTGACAGTGTTTATGTTCCTTTCTATTTCTCTCACTAGGATTGGACTTCCACTTCTTAAAAGATGCCTTTTTGTCCCTCACTGCTTCTTTTTCATAGTGGTTAAGCCACAGTGACTCTTTTTTAGGTCTCTTGCTACGTTTTTTAATTTGGGGTATACATTTAAGTTGGGCCTGTATTATGGTGTCTTTAAAAAGTTTCCATGCAGCTTGCAGGGATTTGGCTCTAGTCATTGTGCCTTTTAATTTCCGTTTAACTAACCTCCTCATTTTTGTGTAATTCCCCTTTTTGAAATTAAATGCCAGAGTGCTGGATTGCTGAGGTGTTTTTCCCACCACAGGAATGTTAAATGTTATTATATTATGGTCACTATTCCCAAGCAGTCCTGTAACGGTTATCTCCTGGACCTGATCCTGCACTCCACTCAGGACTAAATTGAGAATTGCCTCTCCCCTTGTAGGTCCCTGTACCAGCTGCTCCAAGAAGCAGTCATTTAAGCCATTGAGAAATTTTATCTCTGCTTCTCTTCCTGAGGTGACATGTATCCAGTCAATATGGGGATAATTAAAGTCCCCCATTATTATAGAGTTCTTTATTTTGGTAGCCTCTCTAATCTCCCTCAGCATTTCAATGTCAGTATCTCTGTCCTGGTCAGGTGGTCGGTAATATATCCCTACTGCTAATTTCATATTATTGGAGCATGGAATTACTATCCATAGCGATTCTATTGAACATGTTGATTCTCTTAATATTTTTATTTCATTTTATTCTACATTATCTTTCACATACAGTGCCACTCTGCCACCCACCCGGCCTGCTCTATCCTTTTGATATATTTTATATCCCGGTATGATTATGTCCCACAGATTTTCCTCATTCCAGTGATGCCTATTATGTCAATCTCCTCCTTTAATACGAGGTACTCTAGTTCACCCATCTTACTAGTCAGACTCCTAGCATTTGTGTAAAAGAACTTTAAAAATTTGCCACTGCTTATTTGTCTGCCCTTCCCTGATGCATTGGATTCCTTTATATGCGGTTGTTTGTCTGCTCTCGCCCATGGTTTTTCCTCTTCCCTCCTCTCTTTTTGACTACAGCTTAGAGACTCTCTATCAATGGATTCTCCTCTAAGAGAAGTCTCCATCTGATTTATGTGCATCTCCGCACCAATTGGCTTTCCCCCATCTCTTAGTTTAAAAACTGCTCTATGGCCTTTTTAATGTTTAGTGCCAGCAGTCTGGTTCCACCCTGGTTTAGGTGGAGCCCATCCTTCCTGTATAGGCTCCCCCTCTCCCAAAAGTGTCCCCAGTTCCTAATAAAGCCAAACCCCTCTTCCCTACACCATCATCTCATCCATGCATTGAGGCTCTGAAGCTCTGCCTGCCTACCTGGCCCTGCACGTGGAACTGGAAGCATTTCCAAGAATGCCACCATAGAGGTCCTGGATTTCAGTCTCTTTGGGTATGTCTACACTACCCCGCTAGTTCGAACTAGCGGGGGTAATGTAGTCAACCGCAGTTGCAAATGAAGCCCGGGATTTGAATTTCCCGGGCTTCATTTGCATGAAGCCGGCCGGCGCCATTTTTAAATGCCGGCTAATTCGGACCCCGTGCCGCATGGCTACATGCAGCACGGACTAGCTAGTTCGGATTAGGCTTCTGTACACCTAGGCGTACAGCTAGTTCGGTACTGGTATTGGGTTCTTGGAGCGGGCAAGATTTGGGGCCAAGACGCTGCACCCTTGCCTGTCTTCTCAATGGGATGCCTTGGCAGGACGCCAGAGGTATGTAAATGAGCCCAATCGAAAGTGCAAATGAAGCGGAGATTTAAATATCCCACGCTTCGTTTGCATATTCGCATCCGAGCGCTGTTTTGATAAAGGGTGTTTCGAAAGTGAAACTGCAGTCTAGAAATGGTTTTTTCGAAAAAAAAACAACCCTTTTTTGAAAGATCCCATACTCCTGAAAAAATGAGTACGGGATCTTTTGAAAAAGGGTTAATTTTTTTTTTTTTTTTAGGAAGAACTGCATCTAGACTGCAGTTTCACTTTCGAAATACCCTTTTTCAAAACACCGCTTGGATGTGAATATGCAAATGAAGTGCAGGATATTTAAATCCACGCTTCATTTGCACTTTTGATTGGGCTCATTTACATCCCTCTTTCGAAAGAGGGATATAGTCTAGACATAGCCTGAGTGATCACTGTACACCTTGAGTGCAGAATCCAGTCACAGTACAATCTTGCATAAGTTACCAGGAATGATTCCTTGCACTCTTGGATCCTTCCTTCCCCTCCCGACAAGAACATTATGTACCTTGCACACTGTGTCTGTGCATTTGGGGCTAATCCTGCAATGCTTATTGTTTTGAGTTGTCCTATATCGCTTTCCTAATTCCACTGAATTCAGGGGGGAATAGATTCCTGAGTAAAGATTAATCAAATGAGTAAAGGCTGCAGAATCAGTCCCATATTAATATATACTTCTGCAAGGGTGCTAGGTGCTTCACAAAAGTGAGTCCCTGCTCAAAAGAATTTATCCACAAACTGTACCATGTGAGTGAACTCTGGGTTAAGCCTCACTGACTGTAATGGGATTCTGCACTGGTGTAGGGCCTAAGTGTGCAGTCACAAGGCTTGTCCAGAGTGCCTGCAGCTTTAAGAGCTGACAGGAGACAGGAACTATAGAGTTCTGATTACTTTGGACGGAGTATCCACCAGAGTACCTGTTATTTCCTGAAGGGCCTCTTCTTTCGAAAAAAAAAGCCTCTGCTGTGTCCCCACACACTTTTTTCCGAAAGAACTCTTTCAGAAAAAGGTGTTCTTCCTCATAGAAAGAGGTTCACCACTGTCAGGAAAACCTCCCCATTCTTTCGACTTTCTGTCAAAAGAACGCAATAGCAGTGTGGACGTAAGAGAAGTTTTTCCAGAAAAACAGCTGTTTTTCTGGGAAAAACCCTGCAGTGTAGACATACCACTAGTGGGTGCTGGCAGAGTCCATGCAGCCAGGTGTTGCATGACAGGCTAGAGTGACATAGATTTACACCTCAGCTTGCTCTGCACTAAATTGAGGGCTTGTTTATATGGTAATCAGGCAGAGCTGGAACCTGAAACCCAAGCTAGTGCCCTAACCATCAGGCTCTAGAGTGTTTCTTTCATTGATGCTGATATGACTCCTGGTATAATGAAATAAAAGTGTACCAGTCAGTTGTAATTACAACTTTCTGAAAAACATTTTCCATATGCTATAATGTGCAGTGTAGCATGCTGCATGAAAAAAATACTTGCCCACTAAAGTCTGAATGTTTGTGTTTTTATGGTTTAAGGATGGCATTTCATTCTTATCCCTCTATATAAGGCAGACATGTTGTCTGGGCTCTAAAACCATTGGGATATCTTACAGAAAGATCATACATAATAAAATAGTACCAAGGCACAAGAGTGAGCAAAATATGAAGCTTTAGCCTTAAGTCTCAGTTTCCATTCTTTCATGCCTTAATGTTATTTGAACTGTATATATTTGAGATTTAATATGTAGCAGTATTTCTTCACCTGACCCAGATCTTCGTATTTATGCTTATAAAGTTTCCCTTATTGTCTAATCAGTTTAGTTATTTTTGCTAAATTTATGTGCAGGTGATAGAGCCAATTTGTTACATAGTCATTTAACAATAAAAATTATGCCTAGTTTGAGTTGTCCCAAGCGTGCACTAATTCCATCCTTTTGAGACATTCTTTACAAAGTGAATACTATGTTATTAAGCATTTGATTAGTATTATAAAAGCTAGAGATGTGGATTAGTGAACTATCTAATTGTGTGACCTATTTTAATTTTTTTAAGCATATGAGGGATTTCGTTTTCAGTCTGGACATGGGGAAAGAAAAGTTAAACCCCTGAGGCACTCTGATCTGCCAAAAATTTAAGCTGTTTAGTTCTGATCAAGCTTTAAAATTCTGTGGCTGGCCACACTCTGTGCAAAGACACAGCGAGCAGCTCAGTGACCAGCTTCCATTTGGGGCAAAAGTGGCCAAGCAAAATACTCAGTTTGTTATTGTTTCATAAATAATCACCATCAATGTTTAGAATATAATCAGAAAGGAATGTTGATATACAAGAATCAGGACACATGGCTTATGTTAGAGGTTCCTGCTGTCAAAAATGCAGTGGAAGTCTAATATTGAAGAATATGCAATTTCCATAAAATTACAAGTTCAATAGGGCCTTAATTATAAATGTATCATATACATACTCATTACTTGTGCACATCACATATGCATTCATCTATGTGATAGTAGTTCAGCAATTGATCTTCACTGAAAGCAGATGCAAGTCCATATTATATATTCATACTAGAAAATTAACCTGGTGTTGCTCAGATCCACAACTCAATGTCTTGTTTTTTGGAAAACATGAATATGTGCATGAGTGTTTCAGTCTGCAGGCTGCCCCAGGGAGAGAGGATGACTCCAGCCCTCTGTCACTGCGGCAGCTTGGGGGCCAGGTGAGAAGAGCCTCTCCATGGCTCCTGCAGCTCCAGTAGACTCAGCCAGGGGAGAGGTGAATGTCCTCCAATGGGGGCAGGTCCATCTGCCCCCAGTGCTCTCCAGATAGAGTGAGGAATGGAGTGAAGAATGTAGCAAACTGTGCACTTGCCCCTTGCTCCCTGATGAAGAGGAACAGCCAGCAATGTCCTTGGATGAATCGGGGGCAAGTGGGAGCTTCACACACACCCCCCCACAAACATATACATACCCTGCCTAAAGGATGCTTTAGGGGTAGGATATTCTAGGCTGAGGCAGTCCCAGGCAGGGGAGACTCACTCAACCAGCACCTTTCACCTACCTGGTAATTGTCTCTTTTCTGTGTAGTTTCACATTCGGTGATCCTAGGTCTTACCATTTAGAAGTTCTTGAACAAAAAGGCAGACCCACAGACAGAAACTCTATTATACCGTAAATATACACATTCACTAAACGGAATAGGAGGCAGCATAGTCCAGTGGCTAGGGTACTGGACTAGGAGTCAAGAGACTTGAAATTTGGCTCTATTACTGATCTCCTGTACAAATCCCTTCACCTCACTGCTTTAGTTTCCCTTTTAAGGGTGGCGCCAACAATACCTATTTTCCTATATAAATTGCTTTAAGATCTATGGATTTACATGAAAGCTAATTATTAACATTCAAATGCAAAATATTATTTATAATCATAACTAAATATAATCGTAACACTAAACAGTATGTATACTGCAGATACATCTACATTAATTGTTATGCTTCTGTGAAATCGTAAGAAAGGTGTAAGTGGGGAAGCAGTATATTTTTGTACTGCTTGACAAGAACCCCCAACACAGCCTGCTGCACAAGAAATGGAAGGAGCATTCATCATGAACCAAATGAACATTAATCTTGTATTTCATTCAACTTATAGCCGGCAACACTTGCCAACTTTTTCAGGGTGCTATCTTTCTCTAAGTGAATTCTAAACTAGAAGTGTTTTTGTCAGGTGAAAAATCTTGGATAGCGTCTGTTTGTCTAGTCTGCCAGAGTGAGTTATAACATCCTGCAGTATATTCTGGTTATTTATTTAACTCTACATTAATCTGTTTTATGAACAAACAAAAATGTTTCAATCGTATTTCAATGGAAATGACATTAATTATAATTGCATACTCCCCCACCCCGCTCAGGCACAGTAATTCATAGATAAGTGATTAAGGCCAGGAGTACCTTCAGAAATAGCTCCTTTAGGAAGAGAAAAAAAAACAGTTGGTAACCCATCCTTTCATCTCTTTCATAGAATACTAGAACTCTAAACCTCTAGAGGTCCTCAAGTTCAGTCCTCTGCCCTCATAGCAGGACCAAGCACCATACAGCGGGAGTGGCCGAGCCGCATGCAGCTCTTTGCTTAATGAAATGTGGCTCTTGGTAGTTCTGAGCCACGTGCCGAGAAGGCTCATGGCCAGCCGCTCTGCACACATGCTCCAACGCCTTTATTTAAATGTGAAATAGAAGTGTATGTCTGATTTTCAGTGGTCTTAGTATCTATTGTCTAAGTCTATTGTCTTAGAATCGGATACAAAACCCACTCAAATCAAGGGGAATCTTTCCATTTTCTTCAATAGGTGTTGACAGTCCTTTGTGAGCTATCATTTTAGTAAAATGCACAGCACTAAATTCTGGATTTGGTGAATTAAATCTATATACCTAACCATTTTTGATGATAGACTAGAAATTGTATCAGACACTTGAAATGTGATGTAGTTATTCCTTCTTTGGAGGGTTGGGGGAGTCTTTTGGAGAATGTGCAAAGAAAAGAGAAAGCTGGTTCTCAGGATGAATAGAACAATTCAAAATAAGCAGACAATTAAACCAGATGATTTATTAATTGTAATGTATTTTCATAGCTGTATAATTTCTGTTACATTAACTTTTCTGGTTCAACATACGCTCCTGTCATAACATTTTGATTATTCAACAACTCAAAGAGAATATCATTGCAGTAATTTTGGTTTATGTTCCATGACTGTTTTCTGACGCTATACTCTTGAAGATTGTGTATGACTATATTATTGAGTTATTACCTACCAATGCCATTAATCACTGTGACAGACAAGAAGCAGCTCTGTTCACATGCTCTGAACTGGAACATCAAATAGTCCCATTGCTAATGAGGATCATGACAACCAGAAATTAAATTTAAAAGCCTCTGTTTATTCCCCTCTTTTAAAATTCTTTTTCTTTGCCCTGTCTTTTCCTTGTCACCAAATGTGGTAGTTAAACATTAGGCAGCTCCTTGTGGAATTCTGTTAAAGAGTTTCTTGTTGACAGACATATTATAATGATGATAAATGATGGACAAGAAAGTGGCCATTAAACTGTTATTACCCAACTGTAGAACTATAAAGTACATACAGGTTTTCTGTAGATGTAGCTTTTCATAGGCAAGGAAGAGGCAGTGATTCAGAACACAAAACGTAAATCATTTATGATGTAATACTGACCTGTATGATGCCTTGGAAGTGCTAAAGGAGCATTAACTTTCTTTAAGAAAAAAGCTTTGTTCTCACTTGCCATATGAAAGCCTGGCTTACTTTCTCCATGTTTTTTCTGAATAAATTAACTCCCATATTACTTGATACCACAAAGCAACCCGTCAAAAAGATGCATGCCTATTTTCTTTAATTTGGCCATGTAGCCAACCATTTGAATTCATTAATGGTCTGGTCCTGAACCTTTGAGGTCAACAGTGGTTTTGACTCCAAGGAAGGTAAGATCATACTCCAAACACTCTTTTAAATTACAGCTTTAAGCACCACATTTAAGGATTAAACTGAATCCTATCTGCTTGTTGCAAGAAGTGTGCAGATAAATAAGAATGTCATAAATGTATAACCAACATTTGCAGTCCATATGCATATACAGCTTCCATGTGGGGGGAGAGAGTTGAGTACTTAGCAAGACCAGAAATGAAGACATTCCTCTAATAAACAAACTTTACATATAAGTGATTAAATAATGTATTTTTAAGAAATAGCAAAAAGCGAAACTCTTTAACAGAGACTTCTCTTTGCCTGTCCTATTTATTAGATTCGAATATTTTATAAGCAGAGCTGGTATATTTTAAAAAGTTTGTAAAAGATATGAAATTTTGGGTTTTTTTCTGATTTTCAGGGTTTCATCAAAACAATTATCAAAGTGTTTTACTATAAATGAGATACCTTACACTTTTGATAACAGTTCTGGTTATGTTTTCAATAAAAAAAACTAGTAGGTGTCATGAGCATTTTCACAGTTCTGGGGGTCAAATTTTTCTCAAACTTTTATTTTAAAAAGTCATTTTTCCCCACAATCAAAGTTGTCTACCAGGTCTACAGTATTATATTGAAACATGCAGGTTTCCCTCTCATTTAGTCATGCTATTATCTTGTAATTCACTTTCTGCCTCATTCCACAATCATTTCAAAGAGCTGCACTTCAGCAGCAGATATTTTAAATGTTATTTCTGCAGATGTTAGCACTCAGACAAAACAAGTTTAGAGAAAGATAACAGAAGTATTTCTCTACCTTAAACTGAGTGTTTATTCAACTGCAGTAACACAGGGAGAAGAAAAGGATGTTTTATGGCAGTGAAAATATTTCAGTAATAGTAATTTTCATTCACCTATCATTTTCTATATGGAGATAAACGTGTCTTCCAGATATTGATTCAACCCATGCTATTTACCCAAAGGTGGACTGGATAATGGACTCTGCTAGGACACTAATAAAAAGAGCCAATTCAGAAAGAACCACATGGAGGAAAAAGTGAACAGTTGCTGATATCTTCCATACCCATAAAACCTGCACGTGTTTGGAAGACAAAACATAGAGAAAAAAACTGAAGCTTAATTTTAATAAAAAAATTACAACAATCCAACTGTGTTGTGCAATTGTGGTGGACTGAAGTCTTTATGGTACCATATGTTCAGAATGTTAAAGAGTATGTAATTTTTGACTGGATATTAGAAAAATGCCTTAAAACAATGGCCAAAATAAGGATGTTTTCATCCAGAGTTTGACTAATCAATGCATTACATCTAACTCTGCCTGCCAAGGGCCTAATCCTACACTAAATCATTGAACATATTCCCACTGATTTCAATGGGCACTGGATCAGTCCCTAAATTTGACATCAGAGAGGGGTTCAGAACTCCATCTGCACGGTATCACCCATCATTGCTCTGCCCTCTCTCCACACTCACACCACCCCCAACTCACTCCCGGGACCGGTATCCTCTTTGGGACACTGCCCTCCAGCAATGCC
Source organism: Pelodiscus sinensis (assembly GCF_049634645.1). Lineage (NCBI taxonomy): Eukaryota > Metazoa > Chordata > Testudines > Trionychidae > Pelodiscus > Pelodiscus sinensis. Next base: position 56,401,056 of record NC_134715.1, on the reverse strand, counting down.
CACCACACTGGAGTCTCACCCCCTTCCAGGGGTATCAGCAGTCTGTATCCCCACATCTGCCACTGGCCAACTTCAGTGTCAGTTGAGCCCCTCAGCTCTGGGACAAGTCACAGCCCATAAAGGCCACTTCTCAGGGTTGATTATTGCAGTGCAAAGCAGGCCCAGGCCCACTCACTGCTCTGGGTCCCAGACCAGGGACCTTCTGGCCTGCCCTCCTCCTCTACTGCCTTTGGTTCCCTTGGCCACTTTCCCTATGATTCTTGCACCTTCCTGACTTGCATCAAGACCATCAGCCTGGCAGTTGTCAGGCTGGAGCCTTACTCTCTCTAGCTCCCCTGAACCTGCCCAGCACTGCTTTCCCTAAGGCAGGGGTAGGGAATGTCAGGCCTGGGAGCCGGAGCCCAGGGTCTGGCCCCCGAGGCTCAGCATTGGGGAGCCTATGCTGGTGTTCCAGCCCTCTAGGCCCTCACCTGCAGGGCTGGAGCACACAAAATCTATTAGCCTGGGCCCCCTAGGCTGTGGTGTGGAAGGGGAATGTGGGGAGTGTCTTTCTCCTTCTCATTCAGAGGCTTCTCACTTTGCTTTTCAGTTGTGTGCAGCCTCCGACTGATTTTTCTGTGGGTCAGCGGCCCCCCAAATCAAAAAAGGTTCCCCACCGCTGTTCCAAGGTGCCTCTCTGGGAACCAGTCTGCTGTCTGGACCTAACTGCTCTCTGCTCTGCTAAGCATCACCTTATATACAGGGCTGCCCCCAGCAAGCTGCTCTATGATAAGCTTCTTCTAAGCCCATTTCCTGGTTAGCTGGGGCTCTGCACAGACTCCCTCCAACCTGTTTTAACCCTTCCCTGCTGGAGTGAGGCAGGCACTCCCCTTCAAATACTCATTAGTTACTTAACAAGAAGCTATGTAATTATCAAGAGCTAGAACCATCAAATTTACTATGCAGCTTCCTCTCACCCTAACTTAAAGCCAGGTCATGGTTTGGTTGTGCCAGGAAAATGGGAAGTACCTGAAATGGGATTATATTCCATAACATGGAAAGTGAGGGCACTGATTGGAGGGAGAGCTATACAACAGAGAGACCACTGGGAGCAGCACTACCAGCAGGGGAATGGACAGCTAGGGATGGGCCTTGCCACATTACTGGCCACTGGATGAAGTTAGTTGCCACCTTGTCCCAAACAATGCCAGGAAATGGGAGGGAGGCCCCCCCAAAGGCCCATCATCGTAGACCCACACCAGGACCACCCCGGCCCCCACTAAGTAGATGCTCCCCAAAGAGAAGCCAGTGCCAGAAAACATGGCCACCTCCCCCAGAGGAGAGGCTGGGAAATGCCCCTCTGAGGAGAGCCCTTCCCAAGGACATGCCGGGGCTAAGGCCCAACCCTGAACCAGCTGTAGGTGGGGAGGCAGCTGCAGGCTAGGGCCAGTCCCTAGAGCCCAGTCTCCTGCAGGGTGGGGGGAGGCAGCCAGAGTCCAGAGCCACCTCTGGAACGTCCCCTCCCTCCCTCCCTCCCTCCCTCCGCCCCCCCGACCAGCTGCAAGGGGACTGAGCTGCCCACCCCCTGCCTTGACTCCAACATCCTCCACCCCATGCCCTGAATCCTTCATACACCTCCCTGCCCCCTGCCTTGGCTCCTGCATTCCCACCCTGTACTGTGATTCCCCCCAAACCCTGCCTTGACTCCTCCACCCATTGCCCTGTGCTCCCCCACCTTCTATCCCCTGCCCTGATTCCTGCACCCTCCCACCCCCTGCCCTGAGCCCCATCATTTAAATAAAGCATGTACATTTTCCTTTTAACTTCCAAAAAAACAAGCCATTACTCCAGTTAAGGACCTGGATAACGCTTGGTAAATCTGCTAGTTTGTTTATAGGGAAAAGAAGGTGCATGAATCAAGAACATACCAGTTCAAAAATATTTGGGAAAGTACAAAAACATTTTGTTTATAGGAACTGAGTAGCAAAGTGAAGACTTAACTGGATAATCTATTCAAAAAATCACAATGCTATTTAACTAGAACAGAGTGTTACTGAGTCACTCAATCTTGTGCTGTTTGTCTAAATAGCAATGCAGTGACTGCTAGATCGCAGTTGTTCAGAAGTTGCTCTTGAGCCCAGAGCAATCCCTGCTGAAACCAGACACAAGCCCTTCATTTCACTCAAAATTCAGAAGTTTAATTATGGATAGCACAATGATGAGAATGAATAGCTGAGGCACCAGCCAAACTGTTCACTGCATGAGATTTATAAACATGTCCTGTGTTCAATTAACATTCTTCCTTGAGCTTATGCAACAAGTTTGTTTGAATTTGAAGACAGACTGAAGTAATTCACAAGCACTAGAGTATGTGTGTCCTATTCAATTTATTTTGTTGTTGAACTGAAGGACTAATTAGTTACACTATTGTACAACTTTTAGCATATAATGGTTGTTCCTTTTTAAAAAATGGTTTATATAAAAACTCTCAAGTTTGAGCTTACAGGGCCTAAAGTAAACAAGAGGTATTTTTCTTGCTTCTAAGAAACTCATGTTCTCATTAAGTTGTTCATTTTTATGGCCAGCTACTAAGTTGGAAAAAAATTCTTTAAGATTTGCCAAAATAAGTTATAATTTTTCTGAAAAGTCAAAATCAAATCCACTGTCAGTTCATTTGATTTGTTACTGTAGCACACACTCTTCTCCAATCAGATGATCAGTGCTTATTTGATCTTTTGCTAATGCTGAAGTCTTAAGCTAAATACAAACAAATGCCATTGCTTTAAAAGTAACAAAGGACCAAATCACCTGTGATGGCAATGATTGTATAACACTAGCACCCAAAAGGTGCTGATGGCTGTAGACAGGTCTCCCTTAGCTTCCACTCTCAGAGGATGACAACACATGCAAAAGGTGAGAACACACAAGCAAAATGTTCCATGTGTTTTTTGGAGGGGCAGGAGGAAAAGGAAAGTTGTATTATATTACATACTTAAGATTCGACCACCACTAGCAACTAATTTCTTCTTTGCACTTTCAGAATTCAAAGTTCTATTAATACAAAGATCTGCACCTGCACTACACCAGCTCCACTTGTGTCCATGTCCTGGCCTTCATGGTCCCTTGCAGTAAAGTGCTGGGAGGTCAAAATGGATGGACAGAGCATGCTATTCTAACAAGCTGATTCACAAGATACTCAAATTCATGAATAGTTCACTAATTGTATTACCTGATTTCACTAAAGGAACAATTTTAAAAATAATATTTTGTATTTTAGCAATATGTGTTGTTATAGATCCTAGCACCTTCTTACAGATGGATAAAGCAAGTCAGTGAGGGTATGTCTACACTACAGCGCTAATTCGAACTAACTTAGTTCGAATTAGTTAATTCGAACTAAGCTAATTAGAACTAATGCATCCAGACTAAAAAACTAGTTCGAATTAGCGTTTTGCTAATTCGAACTAGCTTGTCCACACAGAGTGGACCCTGAACCGGGGTTAAGGATGGCCGGAAGCAGTGCCGGCAGGGCATCAGATGAGGACTTAGAGTGTGGAGATGCTGTCTCAGGCTAGCCGAGGGCTGTGCTTAAAGGGACCCGACCCCTACTCCAGACAGACAGTTCTCAGGGATGCCCCACTTGCAAAGCAGTCCTGGCTTGGATTGCCCGGGGTACCCACACTGGGCACATCACAGCACTCGGCCATCAGACGGGCTGCACTTGCCGCAGGCTGCCATCTGGGGAGAGGGGGCAATCAGGGGTCTGCAGGAGAGGTTCCACCCCCAGAAGCCCGCAGAGCCAGCCCAGTCCTCCCCATCGGGAGCTCGTACCCCATTCCTCCCTCACCTCTTTCCACTTACCCCTACCTAGCCCCCCTTCCTGATGTACAAAATAAAGGACAATTGTGTTCAAAAATAGAATCTCTCTTTATTGAACAAAACTGGGGGAGACTGGGAAAAGGAGGTGGGAGAGGGGAAGAGAGAGGGTGGGAGAGGGGAGGGCAACTACAATGATGAGGGGTTTGGAACAGGTCCCATATGAAGAGAGGCTAAAGAGACTGGGACTTTTCAGCTTAGAAAAGAGGAGATGGGGGGATATGATAGAGGTCTATAAAAGCATGAGTGGGGTGGAGAGGGTGCATACAGAAAAGTTCTCCATTAGTTCCCATAATAGAAGGACTAGAGGACACCAAAGGAAAGGAATGGGTAGCAGGCTTCAAACTAGTAACAGAAAGTTGTTCTTCACAAAGCAAAGAGTCAACCTGTAGAACTCCTTGCTGCAGGAGGCTGTGAAGGCTACAACTAGAACAGAGTTTAAAAGGAAGTGAGATCAAGTCATGGAGGTTGGGTCCATGGAGTGGTATTAGCCAGGGGGTAGGAGTGGTGTCCCTGCCCAAAGTTTGTGGAAGGCTGGAGAGGGATGGCACGAGACAAATGGCTTGGTCACTGTCTTTGGTCCATCTCCTCCAGGGTCCCTAGGGTTGGCCGCTGTAGGCAGACAGGCTACTGGGCTAGCTGGACCTTTGGTCTGACCCAGTACGGCCATTGTAAGCTCAGGGCTCAGGGTCGGGGGTCTCAGTGGACCACCTTGATTTTCATGCACACCTGCTCCTGGGTGGCCAGGCTGGCAGCTCTTCTGCCCTAGACGGACACTTTCCTGTGCCTAGTGTGGAGGTCGTGGACGAGGTCCACGATGTCCCCACTAGCCCAGGCGGGTGCCCGCCTCTTGCGGTCCCGGGCAAGCTCCCGGGAGCCGCCAGCCTGGTCCCGGGAAGAGGGGGAGGGCTGGGGGGCATCGGGTGGCTGGCTCGAGCCGTGCCAGGTGCAGGGTCTGCTAGCTTGGTGCTGGCAGGCTTGCACCTGGCACGGGCATCGTAGCCAGCCCATGCCCCTTTAAGGGGTCCGGGGCCGGGAGGGGGGCATACGAGTTTCCCTGGTGTTGGCCAGAGTGGCCACCAGGGAAAGCTGGGGAGGGCTAGCCTCCCACTAGTTCGAATTAAGGGGCTACACGCCCCTTAATTCGAACTAGTAACTTTGAACTAGGCTCAGTTCTCATAAAATGAGGTTTACCTAGTTCGAACTAAGCGCTCCGCTAGTTCGAATTAAGTTCGAACTAGCGGAGTGCTTGTGTAGCGCCTATCAAAGTTAATTCGAACTAAAGTCCATTAGTTCGAATTAACTTTGTAGTGTAGACATACCCTGACAGATTAACTGCCTCACCCATAGAAAAGGAATAGAAGAGCCAGGAATAGAACCTACCAATTCTAATTCATCAATCCTCAGAACTATTTGACAGCATGACTTTTTTGAACATTTAACATAATTTGATTATTTTCAAGATGGAAAGAGCATAGATAATTTTTGCTTTAGGCAGGAATTTACAGATAAATAGTTCATAATCCAAAAGAAGCCAAAATGACCTAGTAGAATAATCTAAACATCTGAATTAATCAGATTACATGACTGCACACTCTAAGAGTATGTCTACACTACAGAGTTTTGTTGGAAAAATGGCTGTTTTTCCAACAAAACCTGAATTATGTCCACACTACAGTTGTGTTCTTCTAAAAGTAAACCAAAGGAACAGAGGGGGTTTTCCAGCGTTGGTACTGCTTTTTCTATAAGGAAGAAGCCTTTTTCCAAAAGAGCTCTTGCAGAAAAAGGCATGTGTGGACAGGGAAGAGGGAGTTCTTTCGAAAGAAGAGGAAAGAGGAAAACGCACAGGTGCCCTGGTGGCCATTCCGTCCATAATAATCACCGCTTAAATGCGAGATAGCATCTATTCAGTGTGGATGCGATCTTTCGAAAAAGCAGATCGCTTTTTTGATGCACTTGTATGTGTGGACATTCTCCTTCGGAAGAAGTTTTTCTGGAAGATCTCTTCTGAAAAAAGGTTCTTCCGAAAGAAGCCTGTAGTCTAGACATAGCGCCCCCCCCCCCCCACACACACACAATCTGACTGATTTATAGATAAACAGAATAAGAATTCTGTGTGGAGTTTATGTTTACACCTAAATAATAATGTAAATTAGCAAGAACATTTGAAAAAGTGCTTTAAATATTTTAAAAAAGAAAAGAAATCTTTTTGAAAAAGACAAGTCATTTAAAAACTAGTTTTAGGCTGAAAAACTTGCAACAGAGAACACATTTCTTTAGACAATGGTTATCTTCTTTTATTATCTGTGCATGAAATATAAATGCGTTTTGGGGATCTGTTTAAAAAAATCTGTTTCTTATAAACAACTTAGCATTTTGCATTTACTAGCTACAACCATGGTGTCCAACCAGTTCTGAAGCGAACTAGCCATACTCAATTGGCCAAAAAGCCACATGTGAGTAGTGGCAAGCGTGTTGGACACCATGGACAACATTCACAGATAAAATGCCATATTATCAAAATGGATCATTATTACTTTCACTTTATTACGTGTGGCAATTAAGTTTAGATGACTAGAAGCTAACTGAAAGGAACTAAAAGGAAGGTGGGAGGATAGCAGAGGTTAAATTAGTGTGCATCAAAGTACTCAAATCAGGGACTCAAAGGAGCTGAGTTCCAGAAGGTTTAGTGAATTTAAAAAACAAAAAATCTTGTATTGTTTTGTAAAAAGGAGAAGCAGCAATACAAGGCTTTAAGAATAGAGGAACAAAAGAAACCGTCTGAAAAAAGGAGATGGGGCACAGTGGGAAAAGAGAAGGAGGGGAGAACATAGTCAGTATGAGGGCTGGTTTGCATCTATTTTGCTAGGCTCACCCCCTATTTTACAGGACATCCTCTGTGCTCCCCCACCTCAGAGCTGAACTGCTGCAATATGAATTTCCCTCCTTTCTTCTTCCCATTTAAAAGATGAGTTGATATCAAGTAGTAATCCACAAGTAATCAAGCAGTAATCAAGTCACAGTAGTTCTTAATAATCCCACCCACAATATATAAATATATGTACATGAGGCCTTGTTCTGTTCACACTGGTGTAAATCAGGAGTAATTCCATTGACACCAATCGAATTATACCAGTGTGAAAGTGATGGGAGATCTGAATACAGTCCTCATTGTTTCACCATGTAGTTGAGATTGTACCTAGGTAATATCTCTGTTACTTAAAATGCCAGAAGACAAGCTATGCAGCACAGGAGAAGTGAAAAAATAAACAGCCCTGGCCATGATATTATGGGAGGGCAATAGATACATATTCAATATTAGACTAAACTTTCCCCCCACAAAATCGGTAAGTATGCACAGAGTAATGCATATGCTGGTTAGTAAAAGTTTCCCATGTAGACCTGTCCGTTAGTTGCATCTTCCTATTGTTTTGAAGAGGGTTCTCATATGCACGGACATTGATGTCCATTATTAGTTGTGTATAATGGAATCAGTCCTACTCCTACTGAGGTCAATTGCAGAATTCCCATAGAGAGCTTCCCAAATGTTACTGAAGTTAGTGTATTTAAGTGTCTTGTATTAACATTTAAATTTACATGCACAGATATGTATTATCTTCCTAACCATCACTCTAAACTCTTTTAAGGTGATATTTTATTGTTGCCACCTTTCAAGTGGGACTTGTGTCTGTGAGACAGACTTCAGCAGTGCAGAAGCCAGTAGTGTTTTTGAAGGGATAAAGCACTAAGAATATTGATCATGCCACTGAAAACAGAAAATCTGAATATATTCATGCAAGTTGGGTGTCTACCTGGGTTATTTGTACAGAGAAAAAGAGCTAGAGCAAGAGCTTCAAAGAAGTGAACATGAATGTTAAACTGTATCAGCTTTTGCCAGCTCTGTCATCTCTGTTTTCTTACTTCCTGTTTAACAGGTCCAGAGATTTATGTTGAGGTGTGCAAGAAAATTACTTATATGACTCATATCAGTGTAATAATATTTGTTCAATAATACTTTTTATACGGAATTTTTGGTTGCAATTATCCCTTGCAACTAATAAAAAAACTTAAGTATAGCTATATTATTGGTAGTGTCTTTACATTTAATTTCAGATGTCTGTTGTTGTTTGTTTTGGTTCTAAGAGCCATAAACTGTACTTTCTAGGATAACAATAGACGTTCTGTTAACAAATCTAGGGCAATGACTAGTCCCCAAAATGAGATTGGCCCCTAAATCATGCTTTTTAAAGGGGTTTGGGTCTGTCTTTTGATTTTTTAATTCCTTTCCCCTCTGTGTGTGTGACAATTAATGTAGCCATATCTTGTGCGAACCACAGAAGCCAAAATGAAAGCTATCAGCAAACAAAAACAAATCTTAAAAATTCAGGATCAAGTTTGCAGTCGTGGTGCATCTCTATTCGATTTAGAGACGATAAATCAAGGATGAATTAAGCTCCAGGTCTTATACTTATTTTCAAAATAAATTATTAGATAGTTAAGGCCCAATCCTTTAAGGTGCCATAACAGTGGGATTTGAAGGCCCTCTGCGTCAGTTAAGGCAGGGGTCTCCAAACTTTTCAGCCCGAGGGCCGCATTAACTATCAAACAGCAGTTCGGGGGCCGACTACACACTTGAGGTCCAAATAAAAACAATCAAAACATGGATGTTGTTTTTAATTATTTATTTAATATTATTTTATTCAGTTATTATTTAATAACACATTCATACACTACACATGAACACCTGTATTAGTGTGAATGGTGAAATTGTTTCCTGGATGCCAAAATAGCAGACATTTCTGATGTCCCTAACATCAACAGTGACCTGAGATTATCATCGGACAAGTTTGTTCTCAAATTGTTCTTCACGTATTTCATTCTTGAAAATGTTTGTTCACACAGGTATGTTGTTCCAAAGATTGAAAGGTACCTTGATGCAAAAGTTTTGACATTAGGAAAGTCTTCCTTGGGCAAAAACTGGTAAAAACCCACCAGTCCTATTTTGAACTTGTCCCTAAGGAGGTCATTTGCTTGCAACTCAATGACTTCCAGCTGCAGTTCATCTGGGCAACTGGCCGCATCTGCTTCAAATGGGTTTTGAAACAATCTCACTTCTTCTGCCTTTGAATCCAAAAAGGTCTCCACGGGCCGGATGAGAGGGCCTCGCGGGCCGCATCAGGCCCCCGGGCCGTAGTTTGGAGACCCCTGAGTTAAGGCACCACTCAACAATTTCCATGATTGGTCTTGAGGTGTTTAGCTCTTGGCTCCTCAGGTGCCAGACTGTGGGAGGACGGGCGCCACTAGGACCCAAAGTGTAGAAAATTGTGTCTGCTACTGGTGCATATGTATTCTCTCTCTGAGCCGGCCCAAGGTACAGGCCAACCTGGGCCGAGGGCACGCAAATGGCTTGGGCCGGCCCTGTTCTCTTTGCTCTAGATGCACGGAGATGGTGGAGTGCTGTGCTGGAGGAAGGAGGGCGGGCAGGAGAAAAAGTGAGAGGCTATGTCTAGACTGCAAGCCTCTTTCGAAAGAGCATGTCTAGACTGCACGCAGAACTTTCGAAAAAGCAAGCCGCTTTTTCGAAAGAAAGCACCCAGTGAGTCTGGATGCTCTCTGTCTAAAAAGCCTGTGTGCTTTCAAGAACGCCTTCTTTCGAAAGAGCACTTTCGAAAGAAGGCGTTCTTCCTCATGGAATTAGGTTTACCACCGTCGAAAGAAAAGCCGCATTCTTTCGATTTAATTTCGAAAGAACACGGCTGCAGTCTAGATGCAGGTGAATTTTTTTCGAAAAAAGGCTACTTTTTTCGAAAAAAACCCTGAGTCTGGACACAGCCAGAGGGAATAACAGAAAGCAGCAGGAGCTGCAGGGAGAGAGAGGAGGAGAAGCCTCTTATGTACCTCTCTAGCACCCCCAGGAGCCTGGACTGATTAACACCAGCTTCTCAGGGAGCTTCCTGTTTTCTGCTGCTTCTGTGAACCCATTTGAGGAGAACAGGCAGTCAGCTGAAGTAGTAGGAGCCAGTTAGGTCCTTAAGACACTGATATCTTCCCTCACTTAGGCCCTGCTACCAGCCTGCTTATTTGTCCCCTTATTTGTTGAGCCACGATAGCTACACAGAACAGCAGTCATGAGTGAAAGAAGAAAACGCCCCTCTGGGGCAGCATTCAGAAAAAGAGAGAAAGCAAAAGAAGCTTTTCTATCTAAGCAGTAAGGAGCTCTCCTGAGATACATAGACACAAATGTTCACAGTGAGCCTTCTGGCCCCAGTGAGGATGTAAGTGGTGAGGAGATCACTGATCTTCCAGTTAGTCAAAGTGCAGGTGACCTGGCAGCTACTGCAGCATCCATATCTCCATCTCAAATGGATGTAGCCATGCACATTCCTGAAGAAAAGTGTAGATCAGAGAAGAGTGTGGTGGAGGTGCAAGAAACAACTGCAGCTGTGTTTAGTTCCTTAAGTCTAGATGATCCTGGATTGTGGAACCCACTTGAGCAGTAGCCTGAGGGACTTCCTTGTACTTCATGGGCCACAGCAAGTGAAAAACTTCATGTTCCCCAAAGACAATGAAAATAGAAGTTTCCATCCAACACATTACTGGCATGAAATCCCCAATGGTGAAAAAGTGGAGAGGCCATGGCTTATGTACTCAAAAACCCAGAATTCTCATACTGTTTTGTTGCAAACTCTTCCAGTCTAATGTTCCAGCCACATTGGGTTCTACAGGAAGAAAAGACTGGAAAAATCTGGCTAGAAATCTGGTAAGCCATGAGAAGGCAGCAAATCACCAGAGAGCATTCCATAGGTGGAAAGAGCTTGAGATGAGACTAAGGTTAAAGGCCACCATAGATGATCAGCATCAAAAGAAAATTGCATTAGAGTCTGTTTACTGGCAAAATGTTCTGAAAAGGCTCATTGCCACTGTGAAAATGCTTGCTACCCAAAACCTAGCATAGCATGGCACTTCAGATCAGCTGTATGTGCCAAACAATGGAAACTTCCTTAAAATTGTGGAGCTGATGGCTGAGTTTGATGCTGTATTCCAGGAGCATCTAAGAAGAGTCACCACCCAAGAAATGTAACACACCACTACCTTGGAAAAACAATTCAAAATGAGATCATACAATTACTGGCAACAAAAGTCAAACAGAAAATTGTGGCAGATCTGAAGCCAGCAAGATTTTACTCTGTTATTCTGAACTGAACACCTGACATCAGCCATACGGAACAAATGACTTTAATGGTACTTTTTGTAACAACAACAGAAGCTAGTGAAAATGTCCCTGCAATGGTGACTGTCAGAGAGCATCTTCTAGAATTTATTGACATTGATGATACTACAGGAGCTGATATCACAAATGTGCTTCTTAAAAACATCCTCTCTGAGAACATCCTCCCTGACACTGAAACCACTGAGTGCTACACGATGGGAAAGTCGAGTGGAGGTGATAAAGCCTATCTAACACCAAATTGGGAAGATAGATGATGCCATAGTTGCCATTATGGAGGATAATGCTATGACAGGAACTGTTCATGGGAGGGAAATGGAATCACCAAAAACATACAGAACTTCAAATTTCTGTGTGGCTTAGTGTTGTGGCATGACATACTGTTTAAAATAAATGTTGTAAGCAAGAGACTCCAAGGTGTTGACCTTGATATATCTGGAGCAATGGAACAACTGGACAAAGCAAAGTCATACCTACAGCCTTACCGGTCAGATGAGGGATTTCAAAATGTTCTGAAGAGTGCACAGAACTTCACATCGAAGCTATTTTTCCACCCATTCAAGAATACAAGAGTCACCAAAGAAGACAACATTTTGATTACGAGGCACGGGATAATCCCATAAGAGACCCCAAACAACAATTCAATGTTGAATTCTTTAACCAGGTGCTAGATTGTGCAATACAGTCAGTTGAAGAATGTTTCATGCAGCTCAGGGAACACAGCAGTATATTTGGAATGTTGTATGATATTCCAAAAATCCTCACTATACCCGAAGAAGACCTAAACCAGCAATGCAGGGCACTAGAGACAATGTTGACACATGATGACATGCGCGATATTGATGCGAGTGATTCAAGTGATGAACTGAAAGCCCTTTCAAGATACATTTCAGCAGGATCAACTCCAAAGGCTGTTCTGGAATATATGTGTACAACTAAGATGACCACCCTCTTTCCAAATGCTTTTGTTGCTCTGCGCATACTTCTAACACTTTCTGTAACAGTTGCCAGTGGAAAACGCAGGTTCTCCAAGCTGAAGTTAATAAAAACACAATGACACAGGAGAGGCTGGTCGGCCTTACAACCATCTCAATAGAGCATGAGCTGCCCCAGACTGTGGACCTTCAGGAAGCAGTTCAAATCTTTGCAACCAAAAAGGCACGGAAAGCACCACTTTGATTATTCAAACAGATAAAAATGCCAGTATTTACTATGCAGACAAGAAAAGTTACGTTTGCAGTTCAGACATTTGACAGTTAAGTGTTACTTAAAATTTTTGAACAAGGCATTTTAAGTTGTTAGTTCTCCTTTATTGGGGTAGGTAGCAGAGCAGTACCATGAGAGGAGTAGAACAGGAAGAAGGCAGAATTGAGACCTTTCAAAGTTTTGGCCCAAGCGAGGAGGCATGGCGATGTCATTTGAGCTCCCCGCCTCAGGTGCCAAAATGTTGTGGGACAGCCCTGCTGAATACCACTGAACCTTGTGGAAATCTGGATCCGGATTCTGACACCAGTTTGCAAGTGGCTCTTATCTTTATAATTGGGTAGAGAAGTCCTCCAGATCTGAACACCTCAAACCAAGCAAAAGTTCATATCCAGATTGAAATTGTGCAGCTGCTGCTACTCTTCAAATACAGAGAATCCTCTTTCAGCGAAATCATTCTCTTTTTGGAAAGAACAACTTACTATAAATAGAGATTAAACTAGTCAGGTTGAAATCAGCATATTACAATGTATTGAAAGAAACGTGTACTTTCATTTCACTTCAGAAACAGCACCACTACATCCATTAGCACCAAGTACTCATAAACAGATTGTGTTATATATCCATGCTAAAGTATGTCCGAGGCTTTAAGAACCATATATGGTTACTGTACCTTTCCAGTCTGAAATATTTTGAGTGGTAGAGTTCAAAAGACTTTTCAGATGGAAAGAAGCTGTTGGTTGGAGACAATGTAGCAATGAATAAGTCTAACTGTTCTGTATAAATTGAGGTTTGTGAGATTTGTGCAAAAACCATGGTCAACTGTGTGGAGCCACCCTTCTCCAAGAGGAAGAACTGAAGACATTTTGCTTCACAGAGGGAGCATGCCCTGTGAGTATACAGGTATACAGAGGCTGTGTGCCACCTATAGGGGATGCAGCTATTTTCCTTTGGTTGGTCAGTACAAAGCTGGATGGAGCCAGGGCCCCATTTACTCCCCCTTTGAGGCATTGTGTGGTCCTAGGGGAGTAAGGCTGAGATAGTTCTTGTGCTGCATGGAGCTCAACAACTGTAATTTTGCTGGCTCCTTCCCTGGATCTGGCAAAAAGTGGGGGATGGAAGACTCAGTCTGAACTTCCCTACACACTGCATAATAGGGTAGGGCCAGGAAAATTCTGACCCTTGATTTTTTTTCTTCTTGTTGCTATGATCCTATTGATGTCACAGTTAAAAGGCATGACTTGCCAATCTGATTTTGGGAAACATAATGGATAGAGGTGAAGATACATCTGCAGAAATGCAAGTCATCTTTTTTAGAGAATCCAAGGATATAAAGTAGCATTACAATCATGTAGATTATGTAACACAGATGATGGAATGCCCTTAAAATAATTCCTTTTGAACTAGAGCATATCTTTTAAAAAAGCATCCAAGCTTCATTGAAATATTGCCAGTGATGGAGAATCTATCATAATCTTTAATAAAATGTTCTCCTAATTCTTCACATAGATTTATTTTAAAGTGATTAAAATATTCAAAACACCAACCTTCTTTCTGGAACTTTTTGTAAAAGATGCTGTACAAACTGGCTGTTGGCAAATTAAAAAATAACATTTTGAACACACTTGAACAATGTACCAGTTATATACAGGGGGTCACTGTATATTCATCTTTGGAGTGAAAGAAGTTGTTTTAACATTTCATGATAACACTAGAAAGTAATTAAATGTGTAGAGTGAATAATATCTTTTTCCCATTCAGACTGCAATAGGAATCTAGAAATGAAGAATGCATTTATCTGAATTTGAATTAGGTCAGGATGCTGAGATGTGTAATTAACACCACAGTTCTTGGAAAAATTGTTATGGGATCTTCAATAATGACAAAAGATCAAGAGCTTAGTTTTAAATCTTATCCTAAATATAGTACCACCAATTTCTCTTGTAAGGTATTAGGCCAATGCAAGCTCAGGAGGAAGATTGCCAAATAATAAATTTCAACCACTTCTAAATGCAGCACTTGAATATTACTTGAAGGTCCTTCATTCAAACATAGGCTCATCCTAACTCCTTATAGATTTTCAACTGAAGAGGACCATTCAGCCAGGCTGCATAGCTATAAAAGAGATTAATCAATAAAATGGAGAGAGGTGACAGTGTTATATTGCATAAATATTCAATGTAAACCTGTTTCTAAGAAGCACATTTACAAGATAAGATAGTTGTGCTGAATATCAGCCTATCTGAAAAATCATCAGACATTACCTGACATTTTGTTTCCTTTATTCTGTTCTGCAGGATTGTTAAACATTTTTCCAAGAACAGATTATATTCAAAAGCTATTGTGAAAATTTCTGATTGATTTTTACACATTGCAAAGGACTTCTGGGACCAGGAATGCTTTATGAATAGCATATGACTCAGCAAAATGTATTGCTAAGGTAATTCAATGAGAGAATACTCTTCCTCCAGCTAACTATGGACTATAGTACTCATCAAGAATAATATGCGTCAAAGCATTCTTACATAAAATGTGCAAATAGAAGGTGCCTCCTAACATTTAAAATACATTAATCCTGTGATTTGTTTTTGGATGTGGTGAGGTTCAAATAGAGCCTCTGGATGCAGCTGGCACAGCATCAGAAGTCATCTCCTCTGGGACCTTCCTTTTCTTTCACCTAGCCTAGTCCTTGCTGCATTGCCAGTTGCCATATAAATCTGCCACTTCCTTGATCGATGGGGAATCTTCCATTAAGTAGCCTGAATTTTTAACATTTGTTCTTCATTCAGTCTGCTTCCATGTGGTACTTGTAGAGTTAGTCTGCTTATTTGATATCTTGCTTTCCAGATTGTCTTTGATAATGTATGTGAGTCAGTGATGGATTTCCAGATCATTCTACTACTCAAGAAGTCACTGTTGTAAAGTGTCTAACATTAGGCTCCATATTTCCTAGACCCCTACAAATGTTCCCAATTTCCCTTCTCAGGAGCTCTATGCAAATTTATGCCTTCTTTTGTGTGAAAATGTTTTGCAAATGACCAAACTCTTTAGCAAGCTAAACCTAACAACCTGATTTTCACTTAAATTAGTGAGAGTGTATGCACTAGTTCCTGTGAGGAGAGCTCCCAGGAAGAGAAACGGGAAGTGAGACACAAGAGATAAAAGCTCCGCCCCCCCCCCCCCCCCAGGAGAAAGGATGGGGTGAACCCTCAGGGAATAAGCATGTATAAAAAAAAGGGACTATCAACTTCCATCAGAAAAAGAGAACAGAGACCAGACAAGCCCCCAAAGGGAGCATTAAGTGGGTAGTGTAGGCGATGGGGGCAACCAGCAATAGATGGAAGTATATGTGAGGGTAATAAAGGAAGAAAGGGCAGCTACCAGGAATAAGGGGAGGGGGGGGCGAAGAGCTACAATTGATGCCTAATCCATACCTGTAGTTGAAGTGTGGGTACAACTTGAATTTTTCTGTAGGGATTCAGTAACTAATCATACTTTGGGGGGGGGGGTGTTATTGTAAAGCTTTATTAGAAGCTCATCAGCATGGTACTTGTGTGTAAGTTAGCTCACCAAAATGCCCTGAAAAAAATGCACTATTGTCACCTCTGCAGAGGAAATTGATTGGTTTTGCTTCAACCTATGCATAACATATTTAACAACTTTGCCAGGAGCACATAACAATATGCCAAAGAAAGAGTTAGTGCATGGTATTGGAAAAGCATACATGCAGAAACCCGGAAAAGCAAAAAGGAAAGCCTCAGGAAAGCCAAATAAAAGTGATAGGTCTTGCACTGCACCCAAGAGGTGGCCAGACAGGCTCAGTGAAGCTCCCAAACAGCATGACTTCCAGAGTCCAGAATTTTCCACTGTGAACACCCTGCCACCAACTCTTATAGATTCATCAGTCCTAAGAACTGACAGACCCTACAAGTCAGTTCTAACTGCTGTAACTTTTTCAGTAAGATCTCCCATTACAATAACATATTTAACAGCTTTGCCAGGAGCACTTAACAATATGCCAAAGAAAGAGTTAGTGCATGGTATTGGAAAAGCAGACCTGCTGAGGAATCTCACTTGAAATTCAATTCTTAGCAAACCTGAATTGGTAGATTCCCAGTCCAGCATAGATTTGGATTGTTCTCTCAGGGGAAAAGGTAAGGTCTACTTCTTTGTTGTGCTTGTCATCACTGCTTCCTAATAAGATCATACGGTTTTCCATCAGTAAATCTGGACTAAGCAGCATCTGGGCACCTGCTGTCGGTAATGTTCAAGACATCTGTGTTCTAAATGGTCATTTCTTTTGGCGCTTGGACCACATTGAAGACAGTTTCTTCCCTCGGACAATTATATAAATAGGCATTCTATTTTTGTCTTGCCTTTATTAGCAGCACGCCAGAAAGTCAGCTCACAACGTGGGGCTTTTACCAGGTCTTATCATTACTAAACTGAAAGGCCATATTCAGATTGTGTGGTGTGGAGCTCAAAGGAGCAGTAAAGTTTCTCTGATCTCTGCTGCCATAGAACCTTACCTTTCAGACCACAAACAGAAACACACACCTTCTGTCCTCAGACAAATGCATAACCTGTTCCCAGGGGAGGAGAGATGTGGCATTTGGTCACTGGGGATTCACATCAGGGAAAGCACTCTGATTTCTCCCTAGCTAAACAACAGTCCCCGGTGGAAACTATAAAGTGTCTGTGTGAGACCAAATCAGCATCCATATGGTGAAAGAAGAGTAACCAGATAAGATAAAGAGACCCTCCTCCTTCTAAAATAATAATGTTTTCATGTATAAAGAAAGAGACTCCACTCCTGTCTATCTTCCCTGGGAGGTGAAGAGACCTGCAGAACAGTTAATGCAACTATAAAACTGGAGCAATTCATGCAGCTCCAAGAGGAATGTGTATCTTTGAGAAAGAAGTCAAGATATGATGCCTTTCAAGAAGATATGTTTTAGCAAGCCACAAGTTTGGGGGCTCATTAAGGGAGTAACTGAATGAAATTCTTTGACCTGTGTTACACAGCAAGACTGGATGATCTAATGGGAAGAGCAGGGACCAGGATTTGCATAAATGTATTTAGGGCTCAGAGAGCTCATTTAGATGAGCTCTGAAACTTCTGCTCATAGGGAAGATACAATTCCAGTCTGTACCCTCCCTAATAATCAGGCCAGCCACCCCAGGACAAATTAGCCCTATGAACAAGCAGTTTATGTGGCAATTACTGGCTCCTGCATCCTATACAGCCACTTAGTCTGGGCCTGGTATTTGGTGCGAACATCTTCATGTTCTTTTAATGTGAACTCATTTCTAAAATTAGATTTGTGCTTTTCAATGGTGAGGAAACTTACTTTTGTGAAGGGATTACTTCGTCTTTTAAAAATTACATTTAATTTAATTGTTTCTCATTGGTTTTACCTCCCAATTTGGGGATAGCATTTAAAGAATATGAGTTTGAGGCAGAGATTCATGGTGTTGTAAGACAGTCAAAATATTTTGTTATTTAGGAGCAGTTTTATTTTGTTGCCATTATCATGAGAATCTATTTCCCATATTGTATCCTTTACCCAAATCACCTTTTTCTGGCTAAAAGAGTTTCTGATGAACATACTGAGTTGATCGTATGAATCATCTTACTTCCAAGACTATATCTTGCAAGATGCTTTTGATTAATAGTTTGAAATAATCTTGGACTTGTTTGCCCACTCTTCAGAGCCAACTGAATGACTTCTATCTGGCTAAAACTTCCCCCTTTGATATTGCACAGAGACCAGCATGCTGAAGAGCTATTCTTCTCTAACTTTTATATCCATATTCCTTACTTTAAACACATTGTGTTTTTATTTAATGCAGAGCTCTGCATCCAGAGCTTTGCAGATGGAATGCATAATTGAACTTTACATTCAACCTTTGAGAAACACTCCGTAAAATTAATATTTAAGCCATATTCCTACACTAACATACAAAGAGAGGGAGCAAAATAATAGAACATTTTTTCCAATGCAATTACTGGCCTATCTATATCATACTCCAACCATTACATCAGGAAGAAGGAAGACTTAATATTAGGAAAAAGTGACTTTTAGTTCACAGACAATGCTATCCTCCATTGATTTGCTGTCCTCCACTGGGTCAGTCTTGGTGACCAGTGACCAGAATGAATAGGAGCAGAGGGAAAAACAGAAAGAAAAAGAGAAACAGTGTGCAATGATAAAACTAGAAATCCTGTAATGCTTCTTGCCTCAGGTATGCACAATTGAATGAATGAGGGGCAGTATTTCCTTTCTAAGCAGAACAAATGACTGTTTGATATGAAACTGCATAGCAAGTGGGACCACACTGAGGCCATAAGTTCCCTATATGGAAGGAGCCATAGGGACCCACATGTATGTGAAATGCCCAGAAAGGAAGATTCAGGGTAATACCTGACTGACACTATCCTGCATTGAACTTCCAGATGCTTAAACAAAAGAATGGTGGCAAGTCACATTCAAGAGTGATTCAATCAAGAGGGTTAATCTTGACACCTAACACTGTCCAAAAATGTCTCAAACTGTATTGCACAAATCATGTCATGTGGACTGCATCTGACCCATTTTATGCAAAAATTTAAACTTTCATTTTTTAAAATTAGGCTTCTAATATTTATGATAGCAAAGAAATAAGGGAGCAAACCCAAACCTGACATTCATCATTTGAACAGATGTAGTTCTATCTTTCTAAGTCAATAGATGTACAACATGAAAGGACAGATTTGAGAAAGAGTTCCACTGCCTTGAGTCATCTAAATGTGATGTTAATGCTGATGCCTAATGATGGCAATTTAAATAACATGGTAAATTATTTTACTGATAATCATTTTAACATGATGTCCAACTAACGTGTATTCATGGCATCTCTAGGTATGCTATCTCTAGCAATGAAAAAGACCTTGTCAGCAGATAAATCTATGATATTGCATCCAAAGCTCATACGCTTATTTTCTATGTATAAAGAGCTCTTGAACGGCAGTGATTTAGCCCACCTGACTCCAGGAGGGTTGTAGTAGAAAGAACAACAGCCACAACAGCACTGAGGCATAAATCTTTCCCACATATATGTTAATGTATTACTTAATGCCACTTACTCCATCTTGCATTATCCCCAAGTTGGGCAATTATTAAAGACAGCTCTGCATTGACTGCCGTGGTGCCGTTTTAGAGACAAGCCTTACATAAAAGCAGAAGACTGTCGCGATTTCCCTTGTTTTTTGTGTTTATTGTTGTTCTCCTAGTCCCTGCTTGTTGCTGGTCATCATCACTACAATCTAACCCATCTGGTTGAATACAAGCATTCATGCAGAATCTCACTGAAGCCAATGCAGATTCTCCCAGCAAATAACAAAGGTCAATCTGTACAGATATAGCTGGAGGATTAGGGATGCAGATTTTGCTCTCTGTTAAAGTGTGAGTCTTTTTTTATGTCTTTGATGAAGTTACTGGCATGCATTATAAAAACAATAAATTGCAAACATAATTGAAGAATAGGCAATTGTATGTGTGAAATTACCTTCACGCATATTTCAAAATATGGCTTCACGAACAGCACATGAAGGAAAACAATGAGCAAAGAAGTGATATATATTTGCCAATGTTGAGAAAGGAAAAGATGACCATCAAATCAATGGCAATCTAATTCTTTCCCTGCTGACGTAACGGTAAACCTTCTACTGACATCAATGGAAGCACAATTGGGACTCAAATGAGTTACTAAGGATTAATGAGAAGAGAACTTAGCTAATATTTCTAAAGGCCCTTGATCTTACAGCTTAGTATTTCAAGAAATGGAAAATAAGCAAGGGGAGGAGCACAACATTTTATATCACCCATTGTGATCAATGAACTGCCCTCAGATGCAGAGTTGTTTCACTCAAACCTGTTGAGACTTTATTTAAAGAATTTCATTTGCTTTTAGGAAAGTAAATAAGAATTGGACTTCACCCTGAAATCAGATTTTACTTCTGTATTGCTAGATATTGGAAGCATATATGTGCAATAGCCAGGTTCTATTTCAGCTTGTATTTTTGTGTGGAATAGCAAATTGTCCAGTATTTTTCATGTTAGAATAAATTAGCTTAAGTATGCGTGGAAGGTAGGTGTACATATGACTCAAATGAAAAGTAAGGCTAAAAATAGCACTATGCCAATTGCTTTATTCATAGTCAGGGAAAGGAAACCTGGGGGTGGAGGGCTGGGAGGGAAGAAATATATTTAACAGCTGTCTCAACATAATGTCAGATTTATTCAAGATTTCTAAAATGGTCTTTGACAAGCCTTGACTTATTGGGTAGGACTGGAAATGGTATGAGAGTGAACTATTTCTCATGATTTATAAGAGACCACTGTGACTAGTTTGAAAAACCTGCACACAAGTGCAATAAATTAAAACAGAAGCCTACATAAGACATTTGCCTTGTAGACAAAAGGTTTACAGCATTCTTCAGTCTGAATCACCAGTGTGGTTTACAAAGGGAAAATCACATTCAAGATATTTTGTTAGCAAAATACAAATGGCCTAATACTATAGTAGCTGAGGTACATTTTACAAGGTTTAGCACATTTTTTAAATAAAAGCCACATACATGTAGCCATGCCATAATGTTTCCAATGGCATTTTATTTAGACTCTGTACATCGAAAGTTGTAGTACATGTTTTCACTGATTCATCAAAAATAGATTATTTATTTTATTTATTGAAAAACTTGTATGGCCCCTAAAGCAAGGTCTAAGCCATTACAACTTTGAAAGCATAGAGCTTGCCTGTGCAGAAAAGTGGAAAATAGGACCATGTGTATTTGATCAAAGGCAGACAGGCTGGCCTTTCTTTTAGCTTTAGAAGATAATTAGACAAATTTTCATGTAAAATTTTCACATTACCTAATTCATCAACAGAACAGAATTCATCAGCCATAATGTATCAGAAAGAAAACATTCCAGCCAGCCATTCCAGTGAAAGCAACTGGAAAGTGAAAACACTGCAGAGATACATTTATTTTGCAGAAGATTATTAATACAGATAGCATAGAACTCAGAGACTGATCCTCCTTCATCTACAACTTCCCATTTCCTTTCATGGGGATATTTTCTCACATTCCATTGAAGAGTCCAACAAATGACTGAATTTAGATTAACTCACAATCCCACAGATATTCACAGACTGGATAGGAAGTCAAGGACTCCAACCCCTGAAATCAACTTCCATGGATTTAAGACAAATTTGCATGGACAATCCCCACCAGAAAGATTGATTCCATGCCACTGAGTAAAAAAAGAATGTTTACATTTTTTTATAATTTGATTATTCATGAAGTTACTGTTGTTAGTGTATATTCTCCACAGTGCACACATTCCAAACCTCCCTCCCCAAACACACCCACAAAGCACACTCACATTAAACCTTGTGGAGAGGAAGATTCCTATTCAGAATCTAAATCAATTCTGTCCTGCTGTTTATAGTTTACATCATTCTTTTATTTTTTTTCAATTTGGTAACAAATTATCCATAATTCTTACCATACACCACATAAACTAAACTAAATATCAGACTAGGGTTGGAGAATATGTAATTCTCAAGGTACTGCACCTTTTCCCCATATTTTGCATTAACTAACATTAAACAGCCTCTATATGAACCCACTTACAAATGCATGAAAGAATCAGGACTGAAATAGTGGTATTTCACTGGTGTAATATTGTTATAGAAATTACAGTCAGAGCTAAAATATTTTTTTGTTTGCTGAAAAGGCTAAATATTACTCTGAAATGATGGACCAATTATCTCAGTTATACATTCTTCCTGGTTTGGATGAAGATAATAAGTCTAGATCTCATAAATTATTCCAACATATGGTACTTGCAGTGAGAATTGTTATAGCAGCAGAATGGTGAAACTCAGATTTACAGTAACTGAACAGATGGATTACAGAAGTCTGGGATGGTCTTGCAATGGAAAAGCTGATGAATTACAGGAGAAACACATATGCCAGTTATTTAACCTACTGGTTGCCTTTCACTAATTATTAGGACAAGAAACAAAAACTTAAAAGAAAACCCAAACAAACAGAAATGTGGTAATCTTTTATATACTCTACTAGCTGTAGAACTTCCTTTAGCAATTTTAATGATGGGTAATTCATCAGTATTCAAAATGATATAACATTGTGATTTTATTGTGAAAATGGCTTTTTATGTTGTGTCCCAGATGTCTACTGTCCTTGATCTTTCTGATTTTATATTTGTCTGCATGCCTTTGTGTTCAGAACTAAAACAAATATAATTAAAAAATAAAACATTCACACTCAGACAAGATCGTCCTACTGTGATAAGCGATGTACTTTTTCCTATCGCTGTCTAAATCCAAAGCAGAAGACCTTTTAAAATTCCTATAGCTAACCTTTCCTCTGTCTAAATATGCCCATTCAGAGACACGCTCACATACACATACACTCTGCCCTAAATTTTAAGGAAAACTCCAGTGATTCACTGTAATAACTCAGGCCCCAATTCAACAAAGCATATAAGCACAAACCTAACTTTAAACCAATGGCAGCATATCTCCAAAGGACATGATGCTCTGAGAGAGGGGAGGGAGTGGGCTGGGGATTGTGCATATAAATAGGCATGCCACATGGCTGGCCCCAGATTTGCAAGGTTGGAGATTGGATTCAGCACCAGCTGGAAGGTTTCATCTCTTCTGAAACCCAATATACCTCATCCCTAGAGTGGGGGAAATTGCAGAATTTTTCTGTGGTTTAAAAGCTATTTGTTTTATTAGAGGAATCAAATTTCTCAAAACTGTGGTATCCTCCCAATATTTTTAGGGTCAAATTCTGCTCTAAGATACACTGGTATAAATCTAAAACAACAACTTGCATTTTTATTATTACACTATCCTCTGGTATAATAACAGCAGAAAAAACATAATCAGAGACATCTACAGCTTACAGCTCTAAAATGCACAATAGGTATAAAAGATGAATCTGATATTGGCTACCCTCCTGGAAATCATCCTTGCATTACAACTTATTCTGAAGAAAACATCTCATATTTACAGCATATTTTCTATTTTGAGTGTTCAGAATGCCTCCTTGGGGTTTATGCACCATTTTTCTCTCCAACCCTGACCTCTCTCTATTTTCAGACCCTTTCTGATTATAGAGTGGCAAAGTGACTCATAGAACATTGGAATTCAATTAAAAGACTATTTCATACTTCATCGTGTTATTGTTTTGAGACATGCATTTTAAAAGTTTGATTGCTTTATTGTTACCAGAGGATGCTCAGCACTACATTTTGCGTGCCCTAGGAGTCAGACTCCATGTAACTCATTATATTCAAAAACCTCAAAAACCACAATACATTATGTTACTCCAGAATGGTGAGACCAGATTTTTCTGATACTCAGTTTCTCCTGAGATACTGCTGGCTCTGTTTGTGTCATGTACCCATCCTCCACAAATTTTTCTGTTGCCTTAAAAGCTTAACCCTAAAATATTTTTATTTACTTCATCCCTCTTTACTCTTTGCAATATTTCAGTTAATGTTTCTGGGCTGACAGCTTTTGGCAGTAGCCTGCAAGGTAAGAGAGTCTAGGAAGTACATTACACATTTATGCATATGCCCAAGCTTGATTCCTTTTATCCATACTCATTCATTTATGGAACTAATAGCTCCAGGAGGATCAAATGATGGTTCAGTAGGGCAGCAATTAAGAATGTATAATGCTGGACCCATTTTCAAAAGAATAATAGATGAGGATGGCCATACATCTATATTCAAGGGTGGTAACTGATTAAAGGTACCCAGCTGGCGATGTGTTGAGCTTGATTTGCAGAGCTCTTGATTTGAAGAGATATCTGCAACTTCCCTTGGCTGCTGGGACACTTTGGCTGTGTCTAGACTGGCCAGTTTTTCCGGAAAATCAGCCGCTTTTCCGGAAAAACTTGCCAGCTGTCTACACTGGCCGCTTGAATTTCCACAAAAGCACTGAGTTCCTACTGTAAGAAATCAGTGCTTTTTGCAGAAATACTATGCTGCTCCCGTTTGGGCAAAAGTCCCTTTTGCGCAAAAGTTTTGCGCAAAAGGGCCAGTGTAGACAGCTGAGATTTGTTTTCCGCAAAAAAGCCCCGATCGCGAAAATGGCGATCGGGGCTTTTTTGCACAAAAGCGCATCTAGATTGGCACGGACGCTTTTCTGCAAAAAGTGTTTTTGCAGAAAAGCGTCCATGCCAATCTAGACGCTCTGTTCCGAAAATGCTTTTAACGGAAAACTTTTCCGTTAAAAGCATTTCCAGAAAATCATGCCAATCTAGATGTAGCCTTTGTGATTGGAGATCTTTTGAAAAATCAGGTCTGTAATATCTCAGTTCTGGCCCTCCAAAACAATGAATCACCCAAAATCAATGGCTACTTTGGAAAACTTAGGTATTAGGGGTCACTTGAAATCAGCCCCGTCTGGCTTTGCAGAAGG
The DNA here is from genome assembly GCF_049634645.1 of Pelodiscus sinensis. Classification (NCBI taxonomy): domain Eukaryota; kingdom Metazoa; phylum Chordata; order Testudines; family Trionychidae; genus Pelodiscus; species Pelodiscus sinensis. The sequence continues at coordinate 56,376,263 of NC_134715.1, read as the reverse complement.
GGTTCCTTGAGCAAGCACAAAGACTGCTCCAATCTAGTGCAGCTGCTAGCAGTAGCTTCCCCAGATGGGAGAAGTAATTTAAATAATTTGCTTTTTTTTTTCCAATTAAAATACCGCCATAACAAAACATAATTTTGGTTTTTCTAACTCCATCAGAAAAGTATAACCTTTACAGTGAACTCTGAGCACAATGGTAACATTCATAAGCTTCAAGGAAATAATGGATAAATTGCTCTTCTTATCAGCTGCAGTACTAATGTTATTGGTGTTATCAATGGCTCTCTAGAGTCTCACCATGAAGTATATCAAATACACAGTCTGATGCAAACACACATCATTACTCCTAAAGTGTCGACTGCTGAGGGGCCTTTTGTTAGAGCCTTAGGATCCATCCCTTGCTTGTGAAGTACCAAAAAAGACAGGAAAGACAAAACACAAACTGCTTTTCTGTATTTAAATTACATGCTCTGGGATTTCTTGCCAGTTCCTTACATGTTTCATACTCAATCATTGGAAGCCCATGAAATCCACCTTCCATTTGGTAGCAAAAGGAGCAAACATACTTAGAAGAGGTAGCAAACATTCTTGGGGATGCTATCCCTCCTGCTTGTGTTCACATCACCAAAACAATCTGATCTGGCTCAGGCTGATAGCAGGCTTTGAAATCTCAGCTTGAGTGTCCTCAGCTTGTGCTAAATAACTAAGGGATTTGTTACATGGTTGGGTTATGTGCACTACTGGGTTATGATTTCTTAAGAGCATGAATGTGATTTCTTAAGAGCATTATTTGGTCCATCCAGATCAACCCTAATGCACTGCAATAAAGTGATCTTTGAAACTAGAGAACCTTTAAGATACATCTACACAGGAATAAAAACTCACAGCGTGGCCTTGGCTGGGTCTGGATCAGCTGATTTGGAATCATGGGGCTCAGGCTGCGGGGCTACAAATTGTTGCACTGGAATCTGAGCTCTGGGATCCTCCATCCTCTCAGGATCCCAGAATTCAGGTTCCAAGCCAAGCCCAAATGTCTACACAGTGAATTTTAAGTGTCAGAGCCCAAGCCCTGTGAACCAGCTATGGGGTTTTTATCCCTGGCTACGTCTACATTGGCATGATCTTGCGCAAACACTCTTTAATGCAAGAGTTCTTGCATTAAAGTATTTGCGCAAGAGAGCGTCTACACTGGCATGTGCCTTTGCGCAAGAGATGTGCTTCTGCGGAAGAGCATCCGTGCCAGTGTAGACACTCTCTTGCGCAAGAAAGCTCCGATGGCCATTTTAACCATCGGGCTTTCTTGCACAAGAAATTCACGTTGCCTGTCTACATTGACCTCTTGCGCAAGAACAGTTGCGCAAGAGGGCTTATTCCTGAGCGGGAGCATCATAGTTCTCGCGCAAGAATCACTGATTTCACACATTAGAACATCAGTGTTCTTGCGCAAGAACTCCCCACAGTGTAGATGGGTAGCATGTTTTTGCACAAAAGTGGCCGCTTTGGCGCAAGATCGCGCCAATGTAGACACAGCCCCTGTGTATATGTATATTTAGTGAGCACAGGCATAGTCTGAATGGAGAAATTAATGTGTTAACACGAGTCCCCATTAGAACTCACACCTTAATAGTATGCATTACTCCACTGTGTAGATAAGTTCCAAGGCCCTTGACTAAAAATTTAGCACATTTATAAATATTTTATGTGGATCAACTGCTAAAGGGAGACAACAATCAACTTTCTCCTAGAGTGGTTTTTCAGCCAGTATGAACTGGCATCACTATATTGACTCTGGTGGAACTACGGAAGATTTATACTAGTTGGGGATCCAGTCTAGATATTAATTATAATGCATTGCACTTGGATACTGTTTCCATCCAAACTAGGGAGGTGAACAAGTAAGCAGTAACTTTACTGGGTGATACTTACCAGGTACCAGTTAACCGGTGCCAAGGAGCAGTCCCTGACCAGGAGCCAGGCCTGGCCAAAGAGTTTGCAGAGCCTAAGGAGGCATGTTGTGGTTGGTTACACCACATGGCCGGGTGGCTCCCCGCCAGGGCAGCAAGTGAGTAGTCGGGCAGGCAGGGGCAGTGTGGAGCTCTGGAGATGCGGCGCACCTAAGGCAACCACCTTGCTCACCTTCCCCTACTGCCGGGCCTGCTGGGAGCTGATGGCAGCAGCAGCCTCAGCACTGAAGCTGGGAACCTGTTGGAAGTAGACACAGCTCCAGTACTGGGATTCCACTTAGTTGGTTAACTGGCTAAACATTAGGTTAACCTAACATTTAACCGGTTAACTGATTTCATTGGGATTTTACATCTCTAACCAACATTTCAAAGTGTTTCTCAAAGAGGGTTGCTAGATGGTTTCAACAAAAATACCGGACACACTTGACATTACATCACAATCTACATTACATCTTATTTAGAAAATACTGGACATTTATATTTTCTCATTTATATTCCAAACAGAAAGCTCAAATACTGGACTGTCCAGTTCAAAACCGGACACCTGGCAACCCTATTCTCAAATATTAGTGAATGTAGACTAATAACATCCCACTGAGATGAGCATGTAATGGTATCTTCTTTTAATAAAAAGGTAATTGATACACAGAGAGATAAAGAGATTTGTTCAGAGACATAGAAGAAGCCTATAGCAGAGATGGAAATAGAAGCCAGATTGCTTGACTCCCAGTCCTATGCCTTAAACACAAAGCCCTCCTTTCCCTTTCCCAGAACAAAGCATGAGAAAGGAAATCTACACAAGCATTAAACCATCAAGGAAAAATAACTGGCTTTCTACAGAACCAAGTCAATGAGATCTTGTTTGCTTAAAGCACAAGACCATGCTAGAAAGGAAACTTGAGAAATTGGTCAATATAATCCTTTCTTGGTCAGGGTGTCAAGGAGAATTGCCCTAATAACCACAGAATTAGTATGCATGTTCATATTGTAAGTTAAATATTATCCACAAATAGATTAGATTAAAGGTGCTTATATGGTTTCACATCTCTTTAGAGGAGCAGGAAAAAAAATCTAATACAAGCACCCTAAAAGTAAACAGGAAGGATTATGAAAACATGGATGTAGGAACAGTCAAATACTTCACAGCATCATAGCATTAAAACTAGTACCTGGTGCATACATTCTAAATGCACAGCCAGCGGGCCATCTAGGAAGGATTAAGGATTAGTTATCATTTCAATCCAATGAAAGAATATCTATATTTTTCTTTTAGACATGTAATTCTCAGGAGAATAGTGCTTGCCAGCACTCTGAAAAAATAATCTTTCAGAATTCCTGCAAGCCCACTGTGTTATGATTTCATCTCATGAAATATGACACCTTTACATTAAACCTCATAAAACTAAATCCTACTGGATCTCTTCCAGGTTCAGAGAATAAACAGATATATTGGTGATGTCTAGAACACTAAAACTTAGCACACTCCCATACTTAATGGCATCTTCCCACAGAGAGCTGCAGGTCTGCAAGTAGCTAATTCACTTTGTTATTACAAAATATTTACATATAATGAATTTCTCACATAACTGATCTAACAAATACTTCACAAATAAGAACAGTTCACAAAACTACTGTGGAGATCTATTTCTGTTGATATCTTCCCACTTCCCCTCCCTGAAATACATGCAAACCTATCCTGCTTCTTAGTTTGGAGGAATTAATTTGGTTGCACCTGGAATTCAGGTAATTAGAAGGGATGATACCAAAGGTTATTAATCTAACCATTTGGAGCTACTCCTAGCAACATTCAGTGACACTGTTTGTCTTTTTGTAAATCTGATTACTTCTACTATACAGTCTGAAAAGTAAAACAGATTACTGTATATCCAACCTTGTCATTTATGTCAGGGTTGAACGATGAGGGTATAATGGTACCCAATATAGGCACAAGTACACTGTGCAATACAAACATGATGCAAAACCCACCTTCAAATCATTCCAATGGGAAATTATTAGTAGTTTTCATTGCTTGCAGCACATAGCCTAAGTGCAAATAATATTCAATTAGAAATAACCCTCTTCCCCCCCCCCCCCCCCCCATATACATAATGGTCTTGTAGCCCTAGAATCTGGACCAGTTCTGGCACAACTTAGTGTGAAATATGCAGCTATAGATACAGAAATGCACACATCGCACATTCCTGAATTATTTCAGCTTAGTTAGTGAGCTGATTCCATCTCAGACAAACCACAAGATAATTGAGAGACAAAGTGGGTGAGAGAATATTTTTTGTGGCCCTATGCCATCTGTTGGTGAGAGAGACTAGCTTTCAGGATGACACACAGCTCTTTGGCTCCATGTACACCTGAAAGCTTGTCTCTCTTATCAACAGAAATCGGACCATTAAAAGACATTACCTCACTCACCTTGTCTCTCTCATATCCTGAGACCAATGTGGCTACAACAATACTGAATGCACAAGCTAATCTTCAATTTTGAAGCACAATCTGTTCAAGCTTATGAGCTAACACTAATGTGATCAGATAGTGCACTTCATCATGTTCAGAAGTCTCTTAAGATTCCCTTCCTATGTTTCTACTTTGATCAGAGCAGACTCATATTTAGTAGCCAACATGGGAAGAAGATATCGCTACAAGAAAGAACTCCCAGGCTCTGCAGAGTTCTCCCCCCCCCCCCCCACTTCTTTCTCCTCTTTTTCGGTAAGCACGGCCTCCCAGGGCTTTCCCCTTGGAGGTCTTTCTTCCTCCCAGGTTCCCACTGCTTTGCTTCCTGTAGACCCCATCTCATGGCCCTCACACAGCAGCCTAATCTTCTTCTTGTAGGCTTCCCATAACCGGTAGTCAATTATGGCACACTGGGACAACATGAATAGGTCTGGCAGGCCCAAGGCTCCTAGCTGCTAAAGGGGCAGGCTGCTATGTTATACTTATGTTTCAGTGTGGTCTATCTTTTCAGCCTAAGCACCTTCATTTCATATCTAAGTGTAATCAGTAAAAAACACACATGTGTATAAACCAAGGTACCAATGTTTTCAGTCTGTTTGGGAGGTATTGCCAATTCAGTAAAGGATCGGGATATCATACAGGAAGATCTGGATGATCTTGTAAATTGGAGTAATAGCAATAGGATGAAATTTAATAGTGAGAAGTATAAGGTTTAGGGATTAATAACAAGAATTTTAGTTATAAGGTGGGACACATCAGTTGGAAGTGACGGAAGAGGAGAAGGACCTCGGAGTCCTGGTTGATCACCGGATGACTATGAGCCATCAATGTGACATGGCCATGAAAAAGGCTAATACTGTCTTGGGATGCATTAGGCGAGGTATTTCCAGTAGAGACAAGGAAGTGTTAGTGCCGTTATACAAGGCATTGGTGAGACCCCATTTGGAATACTATGTGCAGTTCTGGTCTCTCATGTTTAAGAAGGATGAATTCAAACTGGAACAGGTACAAAGAAGGGCCACTAGGATGATTCGAGGAATGGAAAACCTGTCTTATGAAAGGAGACTCAAGGAGCTTGGCTTGTTTACCTTAACCAAAAGAAGGCTGAGGGGAGACATGATTGCTCTCTTTAAATATATTAGAGGGATAAATACCAGGGAGGGAGAGGAATTATTTAAGCTCAATATCAATGTGGACACAAGAACAAATGGATAAATTGGCTATCAGGAAGTTTAGACTCGAAATTAGACGAAGGTTTCTAACCATTAGAGGAGTGAAATTCTGGAACAACCTTCCAAGGGAAGTAGTGGGAGCAAAAGACCTATATGGCTTCAAGATTAAGCTAGCTGGGTTTATGAAGGGTATGGTTTGATAGGATAACATGATCTTGGCAACTAATTGACCTTTCACTATCGGTGATAAATAGGCCAATGGTGGGATGATAGGAGTTACTATAGGGAACTTTTTCCTGGGTGTCTGGCTGGTGAGTCTTGCCTACATGCTCAGGGTTTAGCTGATCGCCATATTTGGGCCCAGGAAGGAATTTTCCTCCAGGGTATATTGGCTGAGGCTCTGGAGATTTTTCACCTTCCTCTGTAGCATGGGGTACAGATCACTTGATGCAGGATTTTCTGCATCTTTGGGTCTTTAAACCATCATTTGAGGACTTCAATATCTGAGATATAGGTGAGAGGATTATTTCAGGAGTGGGTGGGTGAGATTCTGTGGCCTGCATTGTGCAGGGGGTCAGACTAGATGATCATAATAGTACCTTCTGACCTTAAAGTCTATGGCTACGTCTACACTGGCACCCTTTTCCGGAAATGCTTAAAACAGAACAGTTTTCCGTTATAAGTGTTTCCAGAAAAAGTGCGTCTACATTGGCAGGATGCTTTTCCGGAAAAGCACTTTTTCCGGAAAAGTGTCTGTGGCCAATGTAGACGCGCTTTTCTTGAAAAAAGCCCCGACTGTCATTTTCGCGATCAGGGCTTTTTTGCGGAAAAGACTACTATGCTGTCTACACTGGCCCTTTTCCGGAACAGTTTTTCCGGAAAAGGACTTTTGCCCGAACGGAAGCAGCATAGTTTTTCCGGAAAAACACTGACAATTTTACAGTAGATCGTCATTGCTTTTCCGAAAAAGCAAGCGGCCAGTGTAGACAGCTCGCAGCTTATTCCGGAAAAGCGGCTGCTTTTCTGGAATAAGTGGCCCAGTGTAGAGACAGCCTATGAGTCTATATCACAGAGCTAAACAACGTAATTTCCCCAATTCACTTGTTAAAGTAAATATTAATTCTACCACAACAATAACACTAGTTAATACAACTTAACTTAGTGGGAAGACAGTGATTTACAATCCTGTGTAAATTTCATGCACCCTTAAACCTGCAAAGTGTTAAGTTATGCATCTAAGTATTATGAGCACAGTGGAGAATTATATTGCCACCATTTTTAAACATAAATACATTTAATTTTTCATACAGTAAGAGCCTATCAAGACTGCACCATGCATTGAATGGGGATGTGGTTTACTGAACAGCAATGCACTCCCTGCCCTGGGAACTAATACGCCACCAACCAGCGCAGGAAAGCAAAAGTAATTTAGACCTTAAGCATGATGGCACAAATCATGGTCATGTTTCTTCCTGAAGCATTTTCATGTGACAAATAATCATATTTCAACCTTACAATAAAGAATAACAACAAAATTGGCAACCCTTACCTTTTGCAGTGTTCTGCCATTCCATCATATTACAACATGATCTTGCAAGAAATAAGCTAAAGTAGAGATAGGAGAAAAACATATCATGCTTGCACTTTTTATAGATTACATCTGGGAAACATATAGGTCATCAAAGAAAGTCTAAGAGAGCTGTGAATGTCTGTGGATATGTGCACTCACTCCCAGAACAAGGTCTTCCAAAGTAACGCTTCAGCTTTCTAAAATTTGTACATGCTGGCTTGACATGTCAAAAGAGAAACACTTAAAATAAAACAGAGAAAGTCACACTGGAAAATTCATGACAAGTATCCTAAAAACTAAAGAGTTTCTGGAAGTGCATGTTCATCTTTTCACAATACATTTGTTTAGATCACCTTCTGGAAATCTTGTCAAGGTTTACTGATCTTATTAGCTTCCGCAATTCTTTCCCCATTTCTTAGGCCCGGGTCCTACATGTATTTATGCATTTTAATAATTTAGATGAACAAACACACTCTTCATTAATAGAAAGCTCATTAGTGAAATCCTGATCCTAGTTAGCTCAGTAGGAGTTTTTCCCATTGTCTTGTCCTGTCCTCAGTGGATAAAGGAGAACAATTTATCACACACTTTCTTTAAGCAACTTTTTACATATTTGGAAGATCATTATCATGCCCCCCTCAGTCTCCTCTTCTCCAGACTAAACAAATCCAATTTTTTCAGTCTTTCCTCATAGGTCATGTTTTCAAGAATCTTTGTTGCTCTCCTCTGGACCTTCTCCAATTTGTCCACATCTTTCCTGGTGTGGTGCCCAGAACTGGACACAGCATTCTAACCAAGGCCTTATCAGTGTTGAGTAATATGGGAGAATTACTTGTGTCTTGATTATGGCACTCCTACTAATACATCCCAGAATTAGCTTTACTTTTTTCGCAACAGTATTACATTGTTGACCATAGTTAGCTTGTGATGTACTATAACCCCAGATACTTTCTGCAATACTCCTTCTTAGGCAGTTATTTTCCATTTTGTATTTGTGTAATTGATTATTCCTTCTTAAGTGTAGTACTTTGCATTTATCCTTATTGAATAATATCCCACTTATTTCAGACCATTTCTCCAGTTTCTCAAGAGCATTTTGAATTCTAATTCTGTCCTCCAAAGTCCTTGCAACCCTTCCAGCTTGGTATTCTCCACAGCATGTTTGCAACCCTTCCCAAGCTGCCTTTAAGGCAAGCAGAAGGAGGTTCCAAACCCACAGCATCACTAAACAGAGTAGGTAGTTTAACCTCTGGACTACAAAGTTCAGAACTGCGGCTGTCTCAATAATATTTAACTAAAGTGAAACAGCTTCAACAGGCACGCTCAAGGGGTCCCCAGCCTCCATCGCCATCGCTAGCTGTAGAACTCAGGCACACACATGGGCTGCAGCACATCCCTCTGCCCACATTCCCTTTTCAGGGAGCAGAAAGGAGATTTGACCCAGCAAAGAAAGTCTCACCATTGGCATAAAGAGGGAGGGAGCCTCATGCTCCACCTCAGCCTAGTACTATAATTAATTAAAGTGGAACAGCTTCAACAGGTAACATTGTTGGAGCCTTCATCACTGTAGTCGTGACCCAGTGATTAGGGCATTCACCTGGGAAGCAGGTGAGCCCTCTTCAACTCCCTTCTCAAGAGGCAAGGGGCGGGGGGGAGGAGGCAGTGGCAAGAGAGCTAGAAATGACCTTCCCTGGTCCAGCAAAATCCCTCATCTGGGACCAGTCAGGTCCCAAGGGTGCCAGACCAGGGAGGTCCAACCTGTATTAATTAAAACCATTAAAATTGGAAATAAAAAATGTCAAAAAAACCCCACCAGTAACTATGTACCCTGAAGTTTGTCAGAGATTTATTTCCAAAAAAGGTGTAGTAAGGGCAAGTCAGTTGTCCTACTGAGTACAACATTAAATATTATGGAATACATGATGCAGCCCTTCCCTGTTTTACATTTTCTATTTTAAATGTCCTCTTAATACATATTAAAACTCACTGAAAGAAAGACATTATTTTAAGATAAATCAGTCAGAGCAGTTTAATGTGTTTATAACAAAGTTCATTGCTTTTAGAAAAAGGGAAAACTTGTTATGAAAAAAATCACACTAAATAAATTAGACATGTTAATGACATTTCACTACATGTTTATGTTAAAATAAGATTCTAAAAATGTTAGGAATAACAAAGGGTTTTATCTTAGTAAAATATTGAGGATGGTAGAGGAATTCATCAAATAGTCAGAAGTAAAAGGGAAATTCATTTGTCTAGCTATCGGGAAGAAAAGGAATGCTGTCCCTTTAAGGCAGGGATAGGCAATCATTTTGATGGGGGAGCCACTTCAAGAATTTGTTAAGTAGTCAAGTGATAGAGGTTGGGTACAGAAGGGAGCTTAGGATATGGGACTGGGGTGTGGGATGTGGGAGGGAGTTTGGGTGAAGGAAGGGGTTGTGATCTGGGTTGGGGGACTGTGGTGCAGGAGAGAGTGCAGGGTCTGAGAGGGGGTTGTGACATTGGGCAGAAGTGCAGGAGAGGGTGCAGGAATTTGTGTTGTGACTGGGAATAGGGGTGGGGTGTAATGTCTGTGAGTGGGTGTAAGAGAGGATGCCAGGTATGGGAGAGGTTATGGGTGTAGGAGCAGGGATGCAGAGTGTTTGGTTTACATGGGGTTGGAATGCAGGAGGGGGGCAGCTGGTTAGAGGGAGGGAGGGGCTGAGGTGCCAGAGGCAGGCTCTGGCCAGGAGACTCTTACTTGGGTGGCTCCTGGCCAACACCCCAGCAAATTCCTCAGCCAGGCTCCCTGCCTTCCATCCCCCTGCACTAACTGCAGAGGCCATGTGTGTCTGATTCTGAATACAATAAGCCCGGAGGGGGGGGTGTTCTTTGTTTGCTGCTTGTCCTGCAAACAGGCAGCTCCCATTAGCCAAAAACCAGCTGATGGGAGCTGCAAACTGTTGCTGGCGGGGTGGGGGAAGCATGTTTGCAGAATTTAGAGAGCTTTCCCCATGTTTGCAGTATTTAGAGAACTTCTTTGAGCACAGAGCAGGGGCAGGGAAGGCCGCATATGAAACCTCTCTCCTCCTCCCCCCAGGTTTGTAGTATTCAGAGAGATGTTCTGAGCACAGAACGGGGGCGAAAAAGGCAGGGAGCCTAATGGAGGCTCCTGTCAGCTGAATCCAGCCCACAGGCCATATTTTGTCAACCCCTGCTTTAGGGGCTCTCTTCAAAGTGAAGAGGAGTGAAAGGGAAGTCGGCATAGATAGAAAGGACAGGATGGTTTTGAAAGCAAGTTTTTATACTATAATAATTAAAAATTGAAATGGATATTTTAGAGAAGGGATGTGATTTTATAATCTTCAGAAACAACTAATGAAATATTTAAAGCAAATTTTAAACTAAGATCCTGTAGATGTAGTAATGCTCAACTGTTTGTGTCAGTAAAATGAGGATTGGCACATGCCTGTTAAATAGTTTCATTGCCACTTAATGGCTCTTTCACAGGTTCAATGTTATGGCATCCATCCTTTAATTTGGAACACCAATTATTTGAGAGAGGACACCAAAGGCAAGAAATCATATCATCATCTGCATGTAATTTGAATGGCTTCAGATTGAGAATATGAATATTCTCTTTTCCTGTAGTCCTTGTCCCACTAAAGTCAATGGAACTATCGGCATTGACCTGAAACGGAGCAGTGTTGAGCTATAAAGTGAGGAAAACGGTATAACTTAGAATACTGGGTGCATAAAGCTCTTTTTTTGGACATTTTAAAATTGTATTTTCAAGCCTAGATTAGGAATAAAGCCAAAAAAATCGGAAAGTCAGACTAAAAAAGCACAGCAGCAAATGGAAAGAAAGAAAGAAAATGTGATCTAGCAAGACAGTGGGATACTACAACTAGTTCTGCCCAGGATAAGATTCCTCAGAAGAGGAGGCAAATCATTGTATCAGGCTACGTAACACTTTGCCACAGAATATTACAGTAAGCATGTTCAGGCTGCATGTAAAAATCAACCTTTTCTCTACACATTTTTCCACTATAGCTACAGTGGCAGTAGCCCACAGGACCAACCCCCATAATTATGAACAAGTAAAAGGCAAGAAGAGAAGATGAATGATCTTGTTGTTAGGTCACTAGACTAGGCCTCAGGAGATTTGGGATTGGTTTCCAAATCTGCCATGGTCTTTTTATATGACTTTGGTCATGACATTTAATCTCTTCGAATGAAATTCTGTCCGTAAATTAAATCAATGGCAAAACACTCCCCTGAAGTTCAATGGGTCATGATTTCACCCTTATGCTTCCATTCCACATCTACAAAATGGTGACAACAATATTTCTTTTCTCCCACTCCTGTCAGTCCTGTCTATTTATATTACAAAGGACAGGTATTACCCCTTACTATGTGTTTGTATGGTGCCCATCATAATGGGACTCCAATCTAAGTTTGGGCCTCTAAATGCAACCATCATAAAAATAAGAAATAATAAGGAAAAGTAGACACTATATGGAGACAGAAGGAAGGAGAGGTACATTAAATCATTAATAACATGAAATATACTACGAAATGCTCTGTGTGAACTTTTGTTGTGGTCCAAAACTTACAGTAGATGTGATTAGTACTCCAATTATATCCAAACAGGAATACTGCATTAAGCAGAAATCCATACAATGGCAAGAACAACAGCCAAATATAGCTATACCACAGATAAATGAATAAGATCACTACTGACAAAAAACACTGAAGTGAAAATAGTGTAGATTTTATAAAAATGTGTATCCAGCTGTTTTCATGTGTCATTAAATATAAATGTGGAAAAATCATAAAGTGTAATGTGACATTAAATATAAATTACCTAAAATAAAATGTAATGATCTTCCTGAGGATAATAAATAAAACTACTATAATTTGCTTAGCAGTAGCAAATAAAGGGAAATTGTTGAACCAAAGTGAATTACCATCTCCAGTGTGGTAAAAGTTTTATTCTGTGCCATTTGAAAACAATCAAGGTTCTTCTCAGCCTATGCAGCACAAAATGTTCCTGAGCATAGAACTTCTGTTATGTTGAAAACCAATGAAACTAGTCTTAAGGACTCAATCCCAAAATCTGTCTTCCTAAAGAAGATAAGGATGCCAAAGTAATTTGAACAGTAGTAAAGTACACTGAAAATGTTACTGGTTGTAGCAAAAAATTACATTATGTGCACAAGCGCCACCAAGAGGTTCTTCCTTCATATTTCATTTATTACTTTTTTTTCCATTTTCACAGCACATTGGTACTAACTGAGGGCACTGTTTAGCACTTAAACCATCTATCTCTACAGTATTCAATTAACAGCATTGTAAATATACAACAGAAACTAGAATATTTTCATCTAAAGCAAAAATAATTTCCATGCAACTTTTGATTTTTTTGAAACTAAGACTATAAAATATTGTGATAATACAGACATGCAGTTCATTGTCTATCTCTAACCTTGGTTAAATTTGCCTCTTATCAGCCTCCAAAGTCCAGCCAGCAACCATCTTACAATTAGAAAACAAAATCGTGCCTTTGGTTAGAACCTGTAAAATCCCATTTTCTTCAATGAACATGAAGAAATGCATGTCTGATTTTCTGTAGAAACTGTACTATAAACAAAGCATGAGTGTGAGTTTCACATCATGATACATGCAACACTCTTCCCCTGATATTCCTGTCAGTGCTAAATGTAGTTTTTAAAGGTAAAGCAGCATTTTCTGTCACCAGGAGAGGCCATTTTTAGGTCTATCAGCTTCCCCATAAGCACCTTATTGGTTATACTCAGTGAACTTGTTAAATGTGCTTAACATTTGGAAAGCTACAGCTTTTTTTTAACCTTGTGCAAGCAGTGAGTGACCAACCTTCATTTCTCTTTCTGTTCAGGTAGCTCATCTGGACACATGGGTGGTTCTTGAAATACCTGTCTCACTTTTAACAAGTTCTATAAGCTCAACCATATTTACCAGAGGGTTAGGAAGACTGGCATTAATTTTCATCTCATTTTTACTGGTAAAAAATCAGGAATCATTCCATTGTCAATGGAGTTACAGTATTTCAGGGAGCTCAGAAACAAGCCCATATGTTCTTCTTTTGACTAGCACAACTTTCCATTTCTGAGGTGCTCTCCTTATTTGCTGAGACTCAAATTATTAGGTATGGCTCTTTTCCTAGCACTATTGTTTACATGAACCAATTCCCATTCCCCCTACAATATTTTAATCTTGATGGTAGAATACTTATATTCGTCAAACACTTGGCTCTCTCATGCCTTGAGAATAGATGGCCACATCGAATAAGTCAGCATAATAGTATAAAAGATGTACGCTCATCTTTGCATATATCATATAGTTCAGAGTTTTGCAGGATTAGAGACAAGTCCATGCGGTACAATTTAAATACATGCTATCCAAATTTGAAATTAAAATGTTTAGAATTCAAACTGAGGTAATAAATGTGGAGCAAACTACATTCCAGAACCTATTGTTGTATTTTAGTGAGATGATTCAAATCTGCAGATGAGTAGAGCAAAAAAAGTATTTATTTTTCCCCATTGCAATGTAACATTAAAATCCGGCAGTCTATCCAAAAAGGGTTTATTTCCTTTATGGCCATTAAATCAAAAAGATCAACTCAAGCAAGAAAGGCTATCAGTGAAGCAAAGCTTAATGCCCATAGGATTCATCAAGGCATTGCTGCTTACTTTTCTGTACACACTATCTCTGTAACCACTGGTATTGCAGTTTTAACTGTTTGGCTTTTGTTTAAATTGGAGATGACAGCATTTTTTAAAATGTAACCATCAAATTTAAATCTATTCAGTTTCAAAATAAGTTAGGAGTCTCAAGCACTACACCTGCCATTATGCGGAAGAGGATTCCTAATTTTATAAATGATTTTCTCTTGCCCATTGCCATGTGGAAGAGCACCACAAATAAAAAGGCAAATTTACCTTGACGGGCGGAATAATGGAACAACCCACACTACAAGCACAGTCAAATAAATAAAGTAGTTTTGCAAAATGGTTAATTGATTGGTCAGATAATCTCAACTAATCCTATTATTTAACAGGTTGACAAATATTCCAGCAAGAACCCCCTGACGTAGGTGACAGGCTAGCTTTCTAATTTCATCATGTAGGCCTGGATTAAAGAGCAGTGGGGTCCTATGCACTAAAGAAATTGAGGCTCCCCACCTTCCTTAAAGCACCTCAAACCCGATACATACCCCACCTCAGAATAATTCTCTCTCTGCACCCCAATTAATTTACTTGTCTTCTGTGTTAGGAACCAGGTTACTGGATAGCTCCTTACATCAAGGCATTGAGACTCTATTTTGAGGTACCACATAATGTGAGTTTTATTGACTGTGGCTACACTTTACACATATCATTAGCCCTCAATGCCCAGCCCAACTAGCTGGATCCAGCACAGGGGATATGCACTGGGAAAAGAGAAAAAGCTTTGTGATGCTAAGAATACAGAGCTGAGTCAGAGAAGATTTCAATCAAAGACAGATGCAAACTAGGTTTCCAACAGAATTCAAATTGAAAAAAAAAAAGAAAGATCTGTTTTTCGAATCAGAAATTAACAATTTTATGGCCTAAAGAAAAATAGAGTTTGATATATTGTGACCATTTAAGGAATAATTTAGTATTAAGTGAAGAAATGCATATTTTTACCAGCAGCAGTGACTGAAGAAAATCTCCCTAAAATGCACAACAGTTATCTAGGCATTGAGAAAATGTAAGTAAAAGGCAAGGAATATTTTGTTCTGGCATGATATGACTGCTCAGATAAAAGATATGATAGCTTCTTGTAATCTGTGTGGTCACTTCAGAAAAGCATAAACAAACCGAATCAAAGCTGGATCATGAAATCCTAGAGAGACCATGGCAAAGGCTAGGAGAAGATGTATTTCATTTGGCAATGAAGCCTATTTCTCAAACCCTGAGACTGAGAATAGCTATATAACAGGTGTTACCCATACACAGTGACAAAACACCCTAGATAGCTGGCTAATGAATATGCAAATTCAGATGATATTTTAAAGCAAAATCTCAGATCAGTTCAGGTCAGTTGTTGATCTTCCAATAGCTCACTGTGAATTATCAGTGAGATTCTTAAAGATGATCAGCCTTGGCCTCACTTTGCTCCCTTTTAAGTCAATGTAAGTTTCAGTGAGAACAGAGAGAGGCCAGCAGTGAATGCATTAAAAAATCCCACCCTACATTTCACCATGAGCAAGATCCTTTGGTGAGGGGAGGAAAAAATTGAAAGCCTCTGTTTCCCTGAGCAAAAGTAGAAGAATCTTTAGAGACCCTTCCTGAGTGTAACTAAAAAAGCCTTAACTAAGCCTTTTCCGTGCTACCTGAACTGAAAGAAACATTCACAGTCATTTTTAAAAATTATGTTCTATAGTGTGGTGCTTTGACTTCTCAATCAAGGATGGAAACCCCTTGTGGTAGATCTTGCACAAGTAATAGTAGGAGACTGTCACTATGCCTATGAATTTAGAGATGATTCACCAAATGAGATGACCAAACAAGAGGAGGGAACAATGGTGGGAAATTTATCTAGGTTCTGACGTAGCGCTTGAACAATCTGATGGTTCCTGAAAAAAGGCAATAATTTATTGGGACAGGATATATTATAGCTATGCATATTTCCCACACCTACAACATAAGACTCTTAAAACAAAAACCACACTACTAGGCAGCGCAAATCAGTACAGTATTTGCTCACTCTTTGTATTAAGCAGTATTTGCTCACTTTTTGTATTAAGCATCAGTACAGTTCCTCACTCTTTGTATTAAGCATGTTCAAGGCAGCCAATTTGTATTAGTAAAAATGTGCAAAAGCTAAATAAATATAGTTGCTATTTATTATAGTATGTTTCAGCAAACTGCTGCCCATTTTTACCTGTTAGTACATCTAATGCACACACTAGTATAGCCTTCAATCTTCTTTTCCTTGTTCATTGCTCAACCCTCAGAGTTGTCCTTGAAAAAGTTAGTGGTAGTGTTCCTTTGACAATCTGAGATTATATAAAATTTAGATGGGGGAACATAAGGAGAGAAATGGGTTTATAAAGATTGACATATATAGACACACACAATATAATAGTCACCGTGTTCTGTTGCTGCCTCTTAATCTAGACCTTTGTACCCTGAGATCAATTTTTCAGATCCCTTATTCCCTCTCTCCACTCTCAAGTCTTACTGTGATTTAAGCACTTTATTGCCTTAAGGATTTAAGGCATTTTAACGGCACACATTGCCTTAGGATCTGAAGTGGCTTAACTGCTTGTGCTACTTTAAGGATTTCATGTGGTTTAACTGTCTATGCCACATTATACATTTATGGAAGCTTAAAATCTTATGCTCCCTTTTAAAAAAACTATAAAGTGGCTTAAAAGATTATGACATTTTAAGGATGCTTTCCTCTTTTTCTTCCTGCCTGTCTTAAAAAAAAAAAATCGGGAAATGAAATAGAACAATCTGTTAATGTAACAGGAGGGTTGTAAATTTAAAATAAAAATCACTCAGAGTCCTAAAACATCAGGCACTTATCCACATTGTAGCTACAGAGGATTTTTCTAGTCCTCATTTTGTTTGTTAAAAAAACAATGTACCCTTTTTATCCATTACTATTTATTTCATAGAATATTCAGAGTATACTATACAACAAAACTGACCATGCTACTGTATGAGGCCATTTCCTGGTTATTTTTGTCTGAAACGTGCAACCTCTGAATTATATTATCCTATTAAACAGATTGATCCATCCTCTGATAAATTGATCGATGGATTTGGGTTTTAACAAAATGCTTTCCAAGCAACACATTTCATTTTGGGGGCCAGAGCAGCAGCGAGGGCCCACTTTTTATGCTGAGGATGTCCTCTAGAGTTACACTCCAAAGCTTTTCCCGGAGAAACTCAAATTCCATCTGTTGCCTCTGCCACAAATCGCCTTTATAATATTGACTTTAGTCTCTTTACCCTCTTATCTGATGGAGATAAATTCCCACGAGTGTGGAACACCAAAGTTAGCCAGTGACCCCAGACGGACAATAGAGCAGGTCCTTGCAGACACTCTCAACTGCTTGCTGAGCTGCTCGGCCTCCTTCTTTTTTCCTCAATTGCTGCGTTTGTGCCAGGTTTTATTCAAAAGTTCCGACTGTGTGCAATTAGGAGATGCTTCGTTTAAAGGGACCTCGTGGCGGCCTCAACAGATCAGTGGAGCAATAAATTACTGAATCTTCAGAAGCAGAAAGGGACTGGAAGAAACGGGGGTGGGGTGGGGAGGTGAAAGGGTAAATGCAATCGCCTGGAGTCTCCCAATCTGACTCCAGGGTAAAGAAATCAGCAGCTGTAAATCTCAGCGCTTGGGTAATGATGGGTCTAACAGAAGCTGCTAAATATACACATTAACTGGGGGATGCTCGAACCAAGAGGTGCCCGGTGGAATAATCGGCATCCTCGTAAAAAGACAATAGGGAAAGACCCGCCAACCATTCTGCTTGAGTTTGAGCAGTAAAAAGCAGCGACCCGCAGTTTTACGAAGCAGCTGTTCTAATGTCCCGGGCCGGGAGGACTTCTTGGTGCCCGGGGCTGCGCACGTTTGCAGCGCGCAGCGCAGCCCGGCCAGCTCAGAGCCCCCGGAAGGCGGGGGGCGCCCGTGTGCTTGGAACACAGTCTCGGAGCTGCTGAATTGGTTAACAGCGTTGAAAGGCCGAGCCTGCAGCGAGGAGGCCAATGAGCCACAGCCTGCAAAATGGACCCGCGAGCAGGTTCCACTCGGTCGCGTCTGGCTTCTGCAGTAAATTATCCCCTTTAACGGGAACAGGATGGAAGTGGGGTTTAAGCAGAGTTCAGACGCCGCGATACACATCTGAACCTTTTAACAAGGGGCCAACGCTGCCCCCTAAATACACTCGCCTAATATCCCCCATCAACCACACGCTAATTGTTCGCCCCGGGCGCTTTGCCAGGGCTACCTTGCCCAGGGGATGGACGGTCGCCAAGGCTCCTTGTTTGCGCGTGGAGCGCGTCCTGTAGCTTGCTTCAAGTTCGGGGGTGTTGCAGGCTTACAAGAGTCTCCCAACACAGCCCCCACCCAGCCTTTCCGTGAGGCTGCGCTGCCCCAGCCCCAGCCCCAGCCCCGGGCTGTTTCCAGGCGGCGTTGGAAGAGGCAGGTCCCAGCCCTGCGAAAACTCCCCTCCCTCGGGAGAAAGAAGGGCGAAATCACAGCGTTGGCTCCTTGTTCAAAGAAGGACTGAGATTTACTCGTGTGTGTGTGTGTGGGGGGGGGGGGTGCTAATGTGTGAAGTACGTGGGAAAATGCAGCCAAGGGCCATAAATAGCTCATTAGTTTCATTCCCAATTAAGCGTGAAACTGCGGTTGTTTATTGGAGTGCACGCGTGCAGCGGGGGGATCCGAGCGCTGGGTCCCCTCGGGCCAAGCAGGGATGAGGCAGTCAGAGAAGGACACCGCTGGCTGTAGCTACAGCACCGCCGCTTCCCTTCCCTTCCCTTCTAGCACCTTCCCTTCCTCTGGATGCCCTCTGCGCTCTCCTCCACTTCCCTTCCCGCACCAACCATTCCCTCGCGCGGTACCTTCAGGAATTAAGTCCTCCCTGCCTTTCCTCCGCCTCTTATTTACATCCAAATACTGCACGACTGAGAAAGCAAACCAAAGCAGGGAGCTGGTTACCAGAGGATGCGAAGCTTTTAAAAGACTGACAGCAGCTTTTCTGCCTTTGCACTCTGTGTGCCAATAGATGCCCCTGGCGTAAATGAACCAAGGAAGGATTTTTTCCCTAGGAATGTTTAATACAAAGAGTTTATGTGGTTAATAATAAATCTGGAGAGTGGGTGAAACTGAGCTACCCCCTCCCTTCAAAAAAGTTGTACTCAAAAGCCTGCAAACTTTTGCATTTTCACTTTCTGCAAAGCCAGTAAATTCAACTTCTCTGGAACAGGCAAGCACAACTAGGTTAATCTTCCATTCCACCCTTTCAGAAAAGGAGTTTTGCTATGGACTTTAGAGGAAAACTAATCTTCCAATCTAAGGACAAAAAAAAAATCCAGTTTTTAAAACTGAATGAAGTATCAAACAACACACTCAAGAGCTCCTCACAGATCTGTACTCAGTCCAGTTTCTGTACCATTTGACATGTGGCAAATACACATTCCTTTTATGGACATGCAGCTCTTTTACAGCTCTTTCTTGAGCTTTTGGATTTCATTACAGAGATATTCAGAAATTCTGTTTTTCTTAGGGAAATAATACTATTAACATTGGGAAAATTTTATTGCATTAAGGCTGCAGCCATTTGGCTTCACTTCAAATTCTGTGATGATCAATTTTGGTAACACCTCCTCGCCAAGCATGCCTGACAGCTTAGTCATACAACTGCAATAATGCATTCATAGCCTAAATTTTCAAAAAGTGACTAAGAATTTAGGGTGCTCAAATTGAGACCCCTGTAGAGTCTCATTTTCAGAAAGTGCTAAATACCTGCCTTCTGAAAATCAGGCTCCTTAAATAGGTCTCTAGGCACTCAAGGTGGCTAGTCACTTTTGAAAATGTAGGCCACAGTGTTTTATTTGACAGTATGCTTTACTTAAACACAAGCATTGCCAGAGCTTTGGTGTGAACAGTGTAGATTAAATTTAATACAATTAGTTTCCTTGTAGTCTACAAAAGTATTAAGATGCAATCAACAGTAGCTGGAAAGCTATATCACTACTATTGTTTTGCACAAGGCTGTAATGCCTTCCAGTACTATACTAAAATCTTACATGCTAATCCAGGTGGTACATGTCAGTAGTGTGTTTAAGCTATAAAATGTATGCACTGACAGTTCTGGAGCATAACTTCACTTAGGAAACACAATACCAATTTTAAACAGTTAAGAGTCCCATTCCAAATCCAATCCTGGTCTTAACCCAAAACATTTCATGAAAATCAACCAGAGCCAGGCTGATAAAGAAGAGGTTGAGAAGTGTCTTTACCAGAAGCTGTAATTTGAGATGTCAAATTTCCTAAGTATCCCTCCAAAAGGGACAAGCATCTCCCCACCACACACACACACATTTAACCCTTAGTCAGCCTATTTCTAAAGTTCTCTTTCTCCTCAACTATTTTAAACAGCAACTTCTCTCTGTCTCGCTCTCTCACATACACACAGACACACCTGTAAAACTGATCTTGCAAGTTGTGTGCCACTGATATAAAAATATCTTGACCTAAAATATCACTGATATCAAAATATCTTGATGCAGAGCTAATTCACCAGTCTCTTGTAAATCAGAAAGCTTGGATGAAACTAGAGTAATGACGTGAATCTATCAAAATACTGGTATTCAAGCCTGCAGTTTAGGGAAGTGATACCAGAGTTCACAATCACAAGGATCAACCTCAACCTTCTGAAGCACCCAACAATTTCCATAAAAAAGATCAGAATGAGAAACAAATATTGCTTGGGGCAGGGTTTTTTCAATATATTCCAGTCATCTCACTTTTTCAGGAGACTGGTTCTCAAAATCTGGTTTTGAAATGCTGTTCTATTATCAAGTCTCATCTAACACCTAATACTTGAAAAGCACAGTGTGGTCTCCATCCTTCTACTACTGAAGCCAATGGCAAAAATCTTATTGATTTCAATGACTGGAGGATCCTCTCCTAAAATTGTATCCTTTTTGTTAGGAAATTGCTCCTCCTCTTGACCTATAGATGGTCTGAGCTTCATCCCCATTGTTTTGCACATGACTACACAGCCTTATCTATGAAAAGTGGGTATAAAAGACTTCTACCAGTTTATAATAGAAGGCTACGTCTAGACTGGCATGATTTTCCGGAAATGCTTTTAATGGAAAAGTTTTCCGTTAAAAGCATTTTCGGAAAAGAGAATCTAGATTGGCATGGACGCTTTTCCGCAAAAGCACTTTTTGCGGAAAAGCGTCCGTGGCCAATGTAGACGCGCTTTTCCACAAAAAAGCCCCGATCGCCATTTTCGCGATTGGGGCTTTCTTGCGCAAAACAAATCTCAGCTGTCTACACTGGCCCTTTTGCACAAAAGTTTTGAGCAAAAGGGACTTTTGCCCAAACGGGAGCAGCATAGTATTTCCGCAAAAAGCACTGATTTCTTACAGTAGGAAGTCAGTGCTTTTGCAGAAATTCAAGTGGCCTGTGTTAGACAGCTAGCAAGTTTTTCCAGAAAAGCAGCTGATTTTCCGGAAAAACTGCCAGTCTAGACACAGTCGAGAAGAATTGTGGTTTGGTCATGTTCCAAACCCACTTTGCACAAGAGTAAATGACTACTCAAGATGGAAGCCAGTGGCAAATGAAGCCCTCTAAATTATAAAACTACACAAAACAGAGGTTAGAGTCAAATGTAGGGTTAGACCCTATTCCCCCAATGAGCTCACTATGGGCACGTCTACACTATGGGGAAGATCGATGCTGCCATGGTCAATCTTTCGGGGTTCGATTTAGTGAGTTTAGTGAAGATGCAGTAAATCGAACTCAGAAGGTGCCCCCATCAGCACCAGTACTTCTGCTCCTCCGAAGGAGTAAGAGAAGCCAATAGGAGCATTTGCTCCCATCAACATTCCTGCTATGTGGATAGCAATTTAAGATAAATCAACTACAGCTACCTTAGTTAACCTTGCATATCTTAGGTTAACCTTCCACTTCAGTGTAGAGCAAGCCTAAGAGTTTTTCTGTTGACTCCACTGGGAGCAGAACAGGGCCCTGAAATCCCGTATCTTGTGGAAACAAAAGTATCTGAAATACCTTATATTGCTCTCTAAACCATGGTCTACACTAGAACTTTATTTCAAAATAACCCTTCCAAGGTCTAATTTATAAGCAGCACATCCATACTACCAAGCCTGCTATTTTGAAATAATGGGCCTCGGAATTTGAAATCTGTACTCCTGCTTTTCATCAGGAGTAACGCTAATTCAGAAATATTTATATCAAAATAATAGTAATGTAGATGCTCTGGTGACGCTATTTGGAAATAATTACTCCCTAGAGTAATCTGAACTAATTACTCCCCAGTGCTTTCTGGGGCTGTAAGTCCAAGGTAATGTGTCCCACATTAACGGAGCCTGCCCCAGACTAATTTTGAGGTTTCTCTCTAGTGTGGACATGCTAGTTCAAATGTGTTAACTTAAGAGAGAAGACGCATTTAGTCATTTTGAAATACTTTCCTAATGTAGACTAGATGAACCAGAGGTCGGACCCAGTATGGCAACTCCTATGGGGAAGGGGGGGCAGAGAGAAATATAATAGTGAGAAACTCTAGGTTTATGGCCTAGCCTGCAGTCTGAGCAACCAGAACTCCCAGAAACTTCTACAGATGAACTGGTGCTCTGAAAATTCTGTTTTATCATCAAGAAGGTCAGATCATGTACACAAAAGGGTGACTGATGCACAATGGCCTAATACACCCTTACAGATACTCTGCTTACATTCTGCTTAACAAAATATGAAGAAAATGGCACCCAATATTTCTGAAGTTAGCTAATGTATATATGGATTACAGGCTATATTAATAATTTGCCACAATCATTATTTCCAAGTTAAGCATCTTGTACCATACATTTAAGAAAATATTTGACAGTACCTTCAGATAGCAATATTGTAAATGACAGAGAAGCTGTGATGTGAATGGGATCCCAAAGCCTCCTCGGTTGGTTTTTGCCAATGCAAATCCAGTCAATATTCAATCCCATATATTTCTAGATGAAGACAGATGGTTAGAAACCGGTGTATGTGGGTTGTTGTTCTTTTCTCCCGATAGAAAAACTCATTGTTTAGAGACACTATTTCAAAGACAGTCTAATTCTTGCAATGGGGCAAAAGTCTGAGGTCTCAGTTTTTCATTGGTGAAATGCAACAATGAGGTGGGGACAGAAAATGAAAAAAACCTTGAAAAAAAAAAAAAGTTCCAGAAACCTTGTTGGGAGGAGAAACCACCAGCCATGCAATACTATATCACACCACCAGAGGCACTGCTCCTGGTGCCTTTCTCGGAACTGAGCGGCATGCACTTTACACCCACTTAGGGGAACACCGTATTGTCCAATTATTTCTTCCGTTTGAACACTAAGTATTCAGATTTCCATCGTTTGTTTTCTTCGGTACTTTCTCTTGAGAAATGGGTTTCTTTTTCTTACTATACGACGGTAACGGGTATAATGGGGTTAGTTTGTGTCCCCCGAATCCAACAACTATTATTGAGCCAACGTTTTACTTTAAGTGTACAGTATTTGTGCGTTTCCTTGATTAGATTGGATGAGGATTAGAGGCGCTTTGGACTCATAAATACATAAGCATGTGCAATAAATAATGATTACTAAAATGCCAAAGTCTTTTCCGTGATACTAATAAGTAAAGATTGATCCTTGCGATTACAAGATTGAAATCCTAGAGAACCAGTTAATTCGAGGCAATCAAACTGCTGAACTACGGCAGTTTCTACCTAGTTCGCTCTGAGAATTGGAGACTGATTAGCCATTGATTAGTCTACGAGCTATTATTTTTCATTGATTTGCATGCGCCAGATTTAATAAAGAGAAAATCAGCTTTAATTGTGTAGCAGCCGCCAGGAAAAAAATCCTCAGGATTAAAATGAACATGTATATGGCGTGTCCTAATCGCTAAATAGACCTCTTGAAATAAGGTGCTTGCGGAAAGTAAAGACTATGAAATAGCTACACTACTGCGAATCCTGTCCTAGAGTCAGTTTCAAAAATAAACCTCTTGCAACAAATTCGAATGAATTAGAAACAGGGCAGAGGTGAAGAGACACCGCAGGGGTCAAACTTAGAAAAGAAACACGTCTCTCCTGAAACATTCAGCTAGAGCAACAGCCCAGAGTGGTAACTGAGTAGAGGAGACTTAACCTGAAACGGACCAGCGTTTTCAATGGGAAGGGAAGAGAAAGGGTGTTTTACAATAGCTTTATTAGCTGCAAAGCTCACCTTTAAAAGTAAGCCCCAGCCTTAAAGCAGCCCTCTCCATTTGCCTGAACAATGAGCTCCTATCTCTTTTGTGGCTCTTTGTTCAGAGGGGTGTTTTCTAACATGCACTGTAACATTTCTTTTAAGGACTGCCTGCCAAAGAGAATCCCCTAAGGGAAACCAGACCAAGAAAGTAGTGACCAATCCTTTTCGAATTATTGTCAGAAGGCTCCTCCCAGCCCCTTCGATTTGCATAAAAAAATCCAGAAAACTCTTGTTTGCCCAGCATCTTGATCAGTCTGTCCACCCTTGTCTCACAGTCAGAGCTTGAACCTCCTCCTGAAAAGCTGCATGTAGCCTAAGGGGAGCGGAGAGTTTCTTTCTCTCTCTCTCTCTCTCTCTCTCTCTGTGCTAGAGAGTCTCTTGCCTTTGTAAGAAACTGGAAGCCCCGCTAGGGCCGGTTTTTTTTACCTCCCCCGGTTTAGAGCGTGAGTCACCAGCCATGTACCAGGGATACTGGTCTCTGTTCCTGGTCGTTATCGCCTCCCACTGCATAGGGTCAGTCAAAGGGCTCTTTCTCTTTGGCCAGCCCGAGTTCTCCTACAAGAGGTCCAACTGCAAGCCTATCCCCGCCTCCTTGTTGCTGTGCCGTGGGATCGAGTACCCAAACATGAGGCTGCCCAACTTGCTGGGGCATGAAACGATCCAGGAGGTCCTGGAGCAGGCTGGAGCCTGGATCCCGCTAGTGCAGAAGCAGTGCCACCCGGACACCAGGAAGTTCCTGTGCTCGCTCTTTGCGCCCGTCTGCATCGACGACCTGGATGAGACCATTCAGCCTTGCCATTCGCTCTGCGAGCAAGTGAAGGACAGTTGCGCCCCGGTCATGTCC
This sequence comes from Pelodiscus sinensis, assembly GCF_049634645.1. Classification (NCBI taxonomy): domain Eukaryota; kingdom Metazoa; phylum Chordata; order Testudines; family Trionychidae; genus Pelodiscus; species Pelodiscus sinensis. The sequence continues at coordinate 56,351,217 of NC_134715.1, read as the reverse complement.
GCCTTCGGCTTCCCCTGGCCGGAGATGCTGGACTGCAGCCGCTTCCCCCAGGACAACGACCTGTGCATCCCCCCGGCCAGCAGCGACCACGTCCTCTCTACCACCAGAGAAGGTAAGAACGACTTGGGGGGGGGGGGGCTAATAGGTTTCCCTGCCTCAGTGACTCCACCAGGACCAGAACACCTAGTCTAGGGACTTCGCAGCACATGGACGTGGCTAGAGGCGCGTCCGCTACAGAGGCATCGTGGTTGCAGCTGGACATGAGCGAACTTTTAAAGCCGCCGAAACGGAATTGTTCGCTGCGGTGAACAGATGTGAGGGACCAGCCTTCAAAGTCTCTTGTGCACCTTTATTTGCCATTCTAATTCGCTGTAGCATTGCAAAAGGGAGTGCACAGATAGCGGGGGGGAGGGAGGAGCTGAAAAAATGCTCAGATTTATCAGCAAAACCAGTGGATCGATAGTTAATACGAACGACGGACTCCTCTTCTAGTGGTACCTGCATTTTATTTGAGGCCTGGTTTTAATTAGGTGGAGAAGATCAAGCGAAAGGAGACTGTCCCTAGTGTTAAAAGGAATGGGAGGGGGAGTTGCTATAGAAAGCCCATCAGGGGAACCTCGTGCGTTTGATACTCTTTCACAAAAACCCACAGTGTGCCTGTCTTGATTTTTGTTCCTCGTGGGAGGGAAAGGAGCCTCCTTAATCCTTTTCATGGGATTCAACAGGAACTCCTTTTCAAGCCCCTGCTTCATTCTCGGCAGATCTTAAATCAATTGCAAAGTTGCTTAGCAATCTTTTCTTACATGATGCAGCGTGACTTTCCAATCCGCTTGAGGTTAGATGGCTAATTCTCTGGAAATGTTTTGCATTTTTTGAACATTTTCCCATCCCGAGCAATAAACAAATGAACACAGTAGAAAACCTATAGCATTTAGGAGGGACTTGGTAGCTTGGTCATTTTACTTTGAAGCCCTGGCTCTTTGCAGTTGTTCATTTCACAGATCATCTTTTTTTTCTGCAAAAGGAAGAATTTTGAGCAGAACGTGATCTATATTATTTCCATAGTTGAAAGAGTAGGCACACATCAACAATTCGTTCTTACTTTAATGAAAATCCATCCTGTCTGAGAATTAAAAGAAAAACCAGTCCATTCAGAGATGGTACGTTAACAAAATAATCTCTGTCTGATGAGTTCTGGTGTCTTCTAGGAACAGAGAGGAAAGTCAGAAGTTAAAGGCAGCTGTGAGAATTCTATAAGGGCATATATCAGTTGGTATACAAATCTCAATTCACTTCAATGTTCCCAAACGCCACCTGCTGTTCTTTTTTAACCAAACTTGCTGAAAGCTGTTCCTCACATTTTCCAGCACCAAAGGTCTGCGATGCCTGCAAAAACAAGAACGAAGATGACAACGACATTGTGGAAAACCTTTGCAAAAATGACTTTGGTAAGTGAAAAAGAACCCCCTAGTTAGAATTCCAGTGGTTCACTTCTGGGATGATCAGGTGATACTCTGATTTAAAAAAAACTCCTAAGAACTACTGTCAGGATTTATCCTTGTCTGCAAATTAAACTGAATTCAGTCCTAGTAATATACTGCTTCAGAAGGATTCAGTTATGCAATGTACATTCCTGATCCACAGAGTGAAAAAAGTGTTTGTAAATCCTTATAAAGTCAGATTTCTGTTTGCCATTTCCTACTCTTATCTCAAAAACCAACAAACTTACCAACAATAATCTGTCTAGATGTTTACGACTGTTACAGTGAACTTGAGCAGGTGGAATAATACAATGAACAAGAATAACCTGTGGTCTAAAGTACTGGCCATTGGGAAAAAATGGAAGGATTTCATATAGGCTTGTGAGAGAGAGACGATCCACTTGCCTGGACTGTCTCAAAAATTTGTAAATATTTATTTTACAGATTCTAATTGAGCCTCCCCCAGTCAATTTAACCGGGAAGGTGGTTTATATTTATATACAACATGCTCTAAGATTCTAGATTAGAACAGGAAAGCTTCTTTAACCGAGAATAAGGGAAATTAAAAAACCGGAGTATGTACATTCTAAAAGAAGAAAACAATGATTGTAATAGGTCAGTATTTATAATTGCAGTAAGTGGATGTGTACTGTAAAGTAATTCAAATGTGATTAAGACAACATAGTCATAGACCCTGTATTTATCCTTGCTTTGGACTGACAAACAATGCCTGAGGATTTCAGATAAAACCTTTCTAGAGGAAACATGTTTTGTAAGTTTTTAAAGAGCCTTGTATTTCCGTCGCCTAGTTATTTTACCAAATCAAATGCAGCTGTTAGGTCATTTCTCCTTCCATGCAATCTATTCTTTCAAACAAAAATACATGTGAAATATAATTTCCTCACAGGTTTACCTAAAAATCCTCTCCAGTCTAATAAATTGAGTTTAAAGTTTTCAGCCACAGAAGCGATCAGATTTCAAATTAGCTTTAGATTCTTCCCCCTCACTCCTTTTCAAATTCTAGGGTTTCAGTAAAAATGTCTAGTGCTAGGTTAAAACCTGATATATATTTAGTATATAAAATGTGCCTGCTCTGTGTTTGCAAACGTTAGGAAAAATAGAGAAAAGATTCATTTAGAAAAGAAGAAAAAAAACTTAAGGTTGATTCAAACTGAGATGACTTGCATGCACTTAGTAGCTTTAGAAAATGAGCCACCTGCTGCCCATTCTGTCAGCCCCTGACAGTTTAATTAGCAATAGAAGACCTCCCTCCCCAGGTCTCCTTTATGTGCACTAATGGGAAAAAAAAAACTCTCTCAATCTCTCTCATCCCACTTCTCACTCCCTCCTCCCCTCTTTCCCTATTAGCCCTGAAGATAAAAGTGAAGGAGATCACATACATCAACGGGGACACCAAGATCACTCCTGAAACAAAGAGCAAAACCATCTACAAGCTGAATGGGGTGACGGACAGGGATCTGAGGAAGACAGTGCTGTGGCTCAAAGGTGGCCTGCAGTGTACCTGTGATGAGATGAATGACATAAATGCACCTTATTTAGTGATGGGACAAAGGCAGGCCGGGGAGCTAGTGATCACATCTGTGAAGCGGTGGCAGAAAGGACAGCGGGCATTCAAACGATTCTCCCGCAGCATCCGCAAACTGCAGTGCTAGTCACTTCCATGCTAGTCACTTTTACCCTAGTCACTTACATCAGCTGCCCCAGTTCTGAGCTCTTCAAGCCTCTTGCACCTTCTTGTTTCAGCCTTTCTGAACCACAAGATATAGCAGGCATGGGAGACGATAGCTGTTTAAAAGAGGAGGACAAAACCCTCCTCTTCACATTTTGTAAATATATTAAAAGTGTAATAAAAATCATGAATATTTTGTGAAGTATTAAAATATCTTGCTTAAAGCTAGGCTGGTTTGGTTAAATGTGACTTTGGTCTGACTTTTTCCTTTTCCTTCACGTTGGGACAACTCGTCAATTGAGGACATCATCCTTCTCTACACATGCATGTGTGCTTGTGTGTATTTTTCTCTGACCCACTCAGAGATGATAACAAACATTTTCCCCTTTTCTTGGCCTTGTACATTGAGTTGAATTGTGTCCATGTGTGAAATGGCATAACATCTATTTTAACACTATACAGGAGACCATTACAACAGCTGCATGAGGTACATATGCATTGATAACAATAAGCTAACCATATGCACATTTTTTTTTTTTTTACAAATCTGATCCTCTACTCAAAAAAGAACAGCTTTGTAGAGTGATCTGAATACAGCTTTTAACTTTTCTAAATATGGCAAATTAACCCATTCATAGCCTAACTGTAAAATACCTAATGGTTAACCTAAAAAAGTTGTAAAATATTGTTTTAACCAATCTTGTAAATATTCCAGATAAACATTATATTCTTGTATATAAACATTACAATCACAGCTTACTCATTGTCTTCCTTTTGGGGGTTTGGAGATGGAGGTATTTCAATGAGTTTTGAAAATGAGAGAATTGAGAACCACCACCACAAACTGGTTTTTTGGCATAATACAGCAAAGCTGGTCCCCTCCTCCCCCAATTCCAATAGTCAATAACACTTTAGAGATCCTACTCCTGTTATTAGAGCCAAGTGGGTGGACTCTGACTTGAATGAATAGGACTTCCACGCAAATTTAAATATCTATACAAAGATACAGACAGTTTAATCCATATTGGTTCCGAGATATTTCTGTGGGGCTTTTAAATGCCTAATATCTTAAAGATTAACAGTTTCTTTGCGGGTCCTTTGGGGGGCCACTTATGGTTTCACCATGTCTCCTAGGAAGATTTTTGCTATCTTGCTCTTTTTTTTTTTTTTTTTTTACCTCCGCAAAATAAGAGAACAAGGACAAAAAGAACAAAAAAGGAAAAGAAAGGAAAAAGGGTAGAGAAGGAGAAAAGTAGCATGTCAGGTCTAGGCTGCACCCAGACCTATTTTGATACAACTGTTATTCAGGGGTATGAAAAGCCTCACCCCTGAATGACACATACCGATCACCAACCCCTCCCCCCCATATAGTCAGCACTATGTCATGGAGAGAGCTTCTCCCACTTGCATACCTATCACTTCTCAGGGAGAAAGATTAACTACACTCAGGGAGAGAAGCTCTCCCATCCACATAGATCATTTTCATTAAATGGTACAGCAGCACAGCTGCAAAGGCAGCATTTTAAGTGTAGACGTGCCCTCACATTCCACACACCAGGAATCAGTCAAAGATTTCAAAAAATTTGGACCAACTCTTTTCAAATTTGTCTGAGGGGAAGACTTTGCTCTTTACCAATGTAGAGTTACAATGGTTTTTCTATTTTTAAATGATCAGAATAAGGTCAATTTTGATACATATACATTCCAATTAAAGAAAGTATAAAAAGAACAAAAAGGCCTACCCGATAATCTCTGTTAGAACAATGCAATAGTGCAAAATAATTAAGGCCCTTGATTGTAGGGGATTTATTTTATTTAACGTTTCCCAGGAATTTGTGTATATCACTAAAACTTAAAAACTGGTGCAAAAATTAACTTCATTTTTGGGGGGTAAATATTGGGATTAATACTGGGGACTTTGTCCAGCAGGAGAAGCAGACTGAGCTCTGTGACCTGCATCTTCTCTCCAGGTACATCTTGTGTCCCTCCCTCAGACAGCATTGAAGGGCCTAGCTATCCAGAAGGGCTATCACTAGGGCCAATATTTGTAAGGGGCCACGATAGGTAGGGCCTAGAAAACACCTGGTGTGGTGAGGTGCTCAATATTTCGGGGGCAGAGTGGCGGAGTTCCTGCTGGGAGACGGGGTGGTGGGTGCCCATACTTACAGGCTATTTCTACACTGCCCCCGTTTTGTGCAAAAAAACGGGGGCAGTGTAGACATAGCCACAGGGTATAGCTGTTGCTGTACTGATTGGCAATGGTCTTAGTGTTGCCACTCTACATAATCCTGATAGAGCAGCTGAGGAAGTTCAGGTCCATGCCAAGCACCAATATGGCAGTTTCTGGTGCCTTCTACTACCTGGAGGCTGATGCGCAACCTTGACTTCTTGGGCCCAGAGCCCTGCCAGTCTCATTCTCCCACTACAGTATAACAGCCACCTACTAGGGCTACGTCTAGACTGGCCCCTTCTTCGGAAGAGGCATGCTAATTTCTAAATTTGGAATAGGGAAATCCGCGGGGGATTTAAATATCCCCCACGGGATTTAAATAAACATGGCCGCCGCTTATTTTCCGGCTTGGGGAAAAGCCGGAAAAGAGCGTCCAGACTGGCGCGATCCTCCGGAATAAAGCCCTATTCCGGAGGATCTCTTATTCCTACTTTTAAGAGATCCTCCGGAATAGGGCTTTATTCCGGAGGATCGCGCCAGTCTGGACGCTCTTTTCCGGCTTTTCCCCAAGCCGGAAAAAAAGCAGCGGCCATGTTTATTTAAATCCCGCGGGGTATATTTAAATCCCCCGCGGATTTCCCTATTCCAAAGTTCAAAATTAGCATGCCTATTCCGGAGAAGGGGCCAGTGTAGACGTAGCCTAGCAGTTACTCTCTTGGGGGCGAAATCAGTAAAAAAACAACGGGTTTTGTAAAACCCAAGACATGTTCAGTAAAAATTAGTAAAAACAAAAAGGGCCATAGAAATAATTGGTAAAATAACAAACAAACTAAAAAAACCCACCAAACTCTGGTACTTCTATTTCACATATTAATATTTAGGGAAGAAATATCAAACATAATACAATTTTTTTTAAACAAAACATCAGTGGAGTTACATAAGAGCTTAACAAGGAGACTATCTTAGCAGCACCTATTCTTCCAAACAGTTACAGAGGGATGGGATTACACAGTCGTATTTGATCATATACTTTGACATAATATAAATACGGGTGCATTCCTCAAAGATGCTGAACACTCAGTAGTCCTACTGACTGCAGTGAGAATATTAGACTCTCAGGATCAAAGTCCTCTGACACACTGCAACATGTCATACCACATAATCAGTTTTTCAATGTCAAAACTAGAAACTGAAGTCCATTATGTTGATGCATTCAGAGTGAATTTTAACTTGCAGGAAACAAAGTTAAACCTTTTATTTTCTATTGCATAGAGCTTCTTTTGAACAGGATATGATCCCAAGGCCTCATCCTGTATTCTTTACATGCTCAATATTTTCCCTGAGGTCAACAAAGTAGGGCTGGCCTTTCACAGGACTCTCTGAAAACAAACTTAAAAATTAAGTGGCTAACACGTTGCAGAACTGTTCTTAAGGCTTTTCCTCTCAATTTATAGGGCTTCTCATGAAATATGTTGGATCCCTTTTGTGCCTGGACATTATTACTTGAGTACCAACAGTGAATTCAGCACTGTCCAAGCCCAACAATAAGAGGATGCCACACAGCTCTACCTGTCCTTCGCAACACATTACAGGATCACTGTCACTAAACTGATCCAGTGCTTGGACCAGATCAGCTCATGGATGAAAAAGAGCTGAATGAAGAGAAGCACGGTGGAAATTATGATGTTTAGCAGAGAAAAGCACTTAAAGAAGTTTGCTACTATGGTGAAGTCTCCATTGACTGAAGATGCACAAGCACAAATAGTCAATTCAGTCCACAGTTTGGGAATACTCCTGGTTTTCTGACTGATAGTAAGCTCTCACGTGCTAGCCATAAGATAGGGACAATCATTGTTGCCCCTTTGAAAACAACAGCTTTAACTTCAATGGGAGCACAAGCGAGTACCAAGTCACTTGCACAGAGTCCCACTGAATCAGTGGGACTGTTTGCTCAGGGTTACATTGATATTAGTGGGATTATATCACGTGTGAAGTATGAAGGGTTTAGACCAGTGTCAAGAATAGCACCAAATCACTTAATGCCTATTTATTCCCCTGATTTAACTATGTTTCTGACCACTTTAATGACAACTTGTTGTTATAACAATAATCATTCATTTTACCAAAAAAGGAAAGGTTCAGAGATTGTTTTATAAAATCCATTATCAGAGGTGTATAAACCAACTATTGAAAATCCAGCTGAGTTGAAAACTAGCATTATAAGAGCTCAACCTGGGATCAATCTTCTCAATAGAGAAGATTCTGTGACAGAAAAATATCCACTTAATCATTTCACCATTTTTACATTTTAGGAGATCCTTTTGCCTGCCTATAACTGGAATTCTTTGGTTCTATGAAGTAAAAAGAGATTCAAGTAAGTAGCTAAAAGCCATGCAGATCAATAACTTTTGATGAGCGCTGAATAATGTATGTTTGTTTAGAATCATATACAGGCAGTCCCCGAGTTACGCGGATCCGACTTATATCGGATCCGCAGTTACGAACGGAGCCCTCCCTCTCCCTGGTCTCCAGCAGACCAGGGAGAGGAAGCAAAGCGGCGGAACATGCGGGCAGCAGACAGCCCAGACACGTCTGGGCTGTCAGCTGGCTGCGTGCTCCACGGCTTTGCTCTGGGGACTGCCTGTATGTAGATTATATCTTAGTGGCACTCTCTTCAAAAGTGAAGCAATTTCCTATTTGCAGCTGTGCTTGTTATTGTGTCTATAATTAAGCAGTTATTTTTGTTCTGAGATATCTAGGTGTCTCTACATAGCATTTAGTTCTGCATTCTCTTTCACTCATTCCTACCCCTCTCCCCATTAGTTTGCCAGTATTCTCTGGCCATTTTGCTAGGTCACTTAAAATATAAACATAGAAGAATGTAACATATTGGGAATATTTGTTACCAGTATACCCAAAACTAAATTAGCATGAACATCATAAAAAAACACCACATTCAGAAGAGGAAAGGGAATTTAACACTGTGTAATGTAATTTATATTCACGTGTTCAAAATCTTTTTAATGGACTCTTAAATTGAAATGAAAAGCAATTTGATCCATATGTATTTAGGAAAATCATTCAGAAATAAAGTTGGCCCATTGCTTGTGCCAAACTTGAATCTTCTTTTTCTACTTCACTATAATTTCTTGTCATCTTAAGCAAGTGGGATGGGAGTGAGGGAAAGGGATTTAAATTACTGAAGTGGAAATTTGCCTAGGGATCACCAGGGGGCATTGCTCAGAGATGTATTTCCAAAGTAACATTTCAGTGTTTTGTTGTATCTTTAGAACCACAAGCTGTGATCATAGACTTCCTCAGTTTCCCAATTCTGTTTTATATTGACCCATGGCTTCCAAAGTATCACAAACATCAGACAATTTTATCAGAACGATATGCCAATGTCTCTCACCTCTACACTACGTGGTGTCTTTGTATCATAGACCAGCATGCATTCTTCCTTTCTGCTTTTCTATAGAAGAGTGAATCTCCTCTGAAGTAAACATGCCCCTGCCCCGGGCTTCCTAGAATCAGCTGCTGATCAATTTCAGCAGCAGCTGACTTGGGGATGCCTGGGGTTCTTAAGTTGAATCTGTATGTAAGTCAGAACTGGCCTCCAGATTCAGCCGCTGTTGAAACTGATCAGTTTCAGCAGCGGCTGAATCTGGACGCCAGTTCCGACTTACATACAGATTCAACTTAAGAACAAACCTACAGTCCCTATCTTGTACGTAAGCCGGGGACTGCCTGTATGTTTGTTTAACTTTCTCACTTGATTTTTTAAGTTTCTAGGTTAGATAACTGAGTTATTTGCTAGCAAAGTAAAACAGGGATTCACTTTTATATTTTTAAGAGGAAAAGTACTATCTAGGCACTCTTATCCTCTTTAATTAAAAAGAGTATTGTTAGGCAATCAAATACAGCGATCACATTGTTATTGCTTCCATAAAATATACATAAAATGCCCATCGACTACAATGGACTAATATATGGAAAATAATACTTGACATTTATTAAACAGTTTTCATCCAAGTTTCTCAATGTGCTTTACAATTTCCCTAATTTTACTGATCAGGAAAATCAGATCTAGATGTGCTAAATAACTTGCTCAGTCACACAGCAGACATTTATAGAGTTCTGGAGCAAATCTAATTCCTTGCTTCCAATTGTTGTGCTCTAACCACTAGACTAGGGATGTTAAAATAAGGTTAATTTACTAATCAAGGAGCTAATAGAATTTTTATCGACTACTCAATTAGTCGATAGGGGAAGGCAGCCCAGCTCAGTGATGTCTCATGCCGGGTCCGGGACCAAACCCCTCTATGACTCTGCAATTTAAAAGGCAGTCAGAGCCAGGGGACAGGTTACTCAGATCCTACTGTCTTTTAAATTGCAGGGCCGCAGCGGAGTTTGGCCCCAGACCCAGCACAAGACAGGACTGAGCCAGGCTGCCTACCTGGCTGGAGTAGCCCCTGTCTGCAGCAGCCCAGGCCGCTGTGGACAGGGGCTGCTTCACTGCAGTAGCCTCTGCCTGGGACCAGCCCAGGCCATTGCAGACAGGAGCTGCTCCAGCCAGGCAGGCAGCCTGGTTCAGGGTCTGGAGCCAAATCCTGCTGCAGGCCTACAATTATAACCTGCTCTGCTTCATGGCAGCTTCCCTTAGCTTCCCCCTACCCCCTGCACTGCATAGAGGTAGCAACAAGAGGAGTCAGGCAGCACTGCGGAGATGGTGCTGGGAGGAACCAGTTTTTAAGCTGGCTCCCGCTTCCCCCCCTTGCTGCTTCTGATAGAGGCAGCAAGTGGGGGTAAGAGAGAATGCGAGTAGTTGACTCAACTTCTCACTTACATCCTTACACTAGACCAGGCATGTCAAACAGGCCTTTGGAGGGCCGCATGCAGCCCGATCGAAATTTTTTGCGGCCCACCACTACATTTTTATAAAAGAATAAAGTGCGGCCCGCTGGCTGCTCGGAGTATGTGGCCGAGAGCAGATCACAGCCAGCTGACCGGCTGCTCTGGGCACAGCACCGCAATGACTGCTCAGGGCTAGCTGAGCCACTTGGTGCTCCAGTGACAGCTCACAGCTGGGCGGGCCGCTCTGCAGTGGGTGCTCCAGCATGTGCTCACAGCCGGCCAGCCGCTCTGCACAGGTATCAAGCACCTGCTCACAGCTGGCCACTGTACTCACGCCACCCCAGCGCCCGAGGAAGAAATGTGTGGCGGCGGCAGCTCTGGGACCTAGGCATTAGGTTGGGAGCGGTCTGGGAGTCCCTGGCGCTGGGGGTGGGAGGAGGCATTAGCTTGGGGGTGCCTGGCTCTGGGGGAGGCATTGGTTAGGGAGGCCTGGGGGGTTCTTGGCTCTGGGGGAGGCATTAGTTTGGGGGGGCTGGGAGTGCCTGGCTCTGGAGGAGGGATGAGGCATTGGGTTAGAGCAGGGAGAGGTCTGGGGTAGCAGAGGAGGATTGGGTTAGAATGGGGGGAATGGGAGTGCCTGGCTCTGGGGAAGAGGAGGAGGACATTTTGTTAACATTTTGTTATTTATTCATTCATTCTCAAATAAAACCACAAAATGTATATTAATTTTATGTCAATAAATATGTCACTTTTTTGCAATAGCATGATTATATGTTTATGCAAAATCTCAAACTTATAAAGTATCTGAAATTTTCACAGAAGCCTGTTCTATTGATTAACCACGGTCTATACTGGTTTTTATTTCAACAAAACAAGTTATGTATCATATAAAAAATTAAAAAGTACCTTAAATTTATATTTAAATTAAAAATTGTTTTATATGGGAAAATAATATTACACATCAAATTATTGTATTATATTAAAACAAGGCCTGAAAAATTATAAAATATACCTAAACAATCTGTAAAAGAGGGAGGAAGGAGGCACGCAACCAAAACATCTTTCTCCTAGAGTAGTGGAGGGAGCATCCTCTCCACTAGACTGATCTTCCTGGAGCCCCTGCTTCCTCCACCCTGCTCCTTACTTTGCCCTTCCTGCTTGCCCAGCTCACTGGCATGGAAAGAAGCTGCCTCTGCCAGCTCTACAAGTTGTGCTGCCCTACACAGACTAGCTAGATGGTCTTTAACCAGCTTGCAATCATCCACATAAAGCATTACCAAGCATTTTGCTGTTCTTGCTGCCTGTATGATACAGCCAATCTTTTTCGTAACATTCAGAAGTACATGAGTCTTCCATATCCAAAACAGTATGGTTAAGAATAGCTTGGCTGCACAACAAACTTGGAATCCTTTAGCAATGGAAAAAGTGACCCAATGGGACCCTCGGTAGTAGAATAGATAACAGTAAAATGTATTGCAACATCATATGAAAAAATCCCAAATTGGGCTAGCAATGAAATACAATAGTTGGCTATTTATATAAGAAATGTAATATGAAATTCCCCTTCACTCCCAGCAAAAATCACAGAATAATCCACCAGTGCATGTATACAACGCATAACCCAAAACAACAACAAAACCCAACACCCAAGTCCTGAAGATGAGTGCTGTGTTAGCGGTGTAAGCTTGTCTCTTTCATCAAATTAGGTGCCAGCTCCAGGGGTGCTTGGGAGCTAAAGCATCCATGAGGAAAAAAAAACCATCACTGGGTGCTGGCAGTCAAACCACCCCCCCCCCCCCCCCCCCCACACACACACCTCTCACCCACCGGCAGCCCATCTCCTCCCCTTTCCTTCTAGCACCTCCCACTGCAAACAAGTGTTTTGCAGCACTTGGGACTCTGGTGGAGTGGGGAGGGGAGCAGGAATGTGGTGCACTTGAGAGAAGGTGGGGCAGGAGTGAGGGACTGGGGGGAAAGGTTGGAATGGAGGCGGGAAGAGGCAGGGTAGGGGTCTGGGCTTGGAGGAAAGAGTGCAGTGCAGATGGGATGGGGCAGAGGAAGGGGTGAGAACTCTCTCAGAGGGGAAGTTAGCACCCAAGCTCACAAAACAGAAGTTGGTCCAATAAAAGTTATTACCTCACCCACCTTTTTTCTGTAATATCCCAGGAGCATATCAGCTCTATCAACACTGTAAAAAGACAAAAAAGGCAAGGCAATGTTTTTGGGTGAGAGGAAGATACAAACTAGGTTATATGTAAATATATGCATGTACATGTTGGACCCCATCCTGCACAACCACCATTCATGTTCTGCAGTGTTCACAGACAATTACAGTGTAACATCCCTCACACTCTTACACACCTCTTCTTCTACCTCCTTGTTGCACCCAGCAAGACCATGCTGCATTGAGTCATGCTTCAACTGTCATGCTGATTTTTCTCTTTAATTTCTGAGGAAACAGAGTAACAACAAAAATTCTGGGACATGGAAACATTTGCTTGTTGTCCCTCTGAGGCCTCTAGGCATAGCAGCACAATTCCTTTCTGCACTCCTAGGGTATGTCTACACTACGGGACAAAGTCGAATTAAGGTACGCAACTTCAACTACATTAATTGCGTAGCTGAAGTCAAAGTACCTTACCTTGGCTTTTGGCACTGTCTACACTGCAGGAAGTTGAAGGAAGAACACTCTTACTTCAACTTCCCTTACTCCTCATGAAAGCAGGGTTACCAGCATCGACCGGAGTGCTCCTTTTCATTTCAAATTAGCTGTCTTAACTAGATCACTAATTTGAACCCTGGAAGATCGACAGTAGCAGCTTTGATCTTCCTCTGCAGTGTAGATGTATCTTTACAAAGTAGAAGCAAACAGCATGATAAACCCTTGTTCCTTTTGCCTGCTTCTTGCACCTGGTAGCATCACATTGTTTATGTGAGGTAGGAGTGATGTTGCCTTCTTTTGGCAGCTCCACCAAAAGAATAGAGATGTATTGCTAGCAGAGCAACGAGAGTTCCTTCCTAGCTCAAGTATTCTTAGAACTTAAGAATTGTATTCTGCCAGAGGAAGAGAGAATGAGGCCACAAGCCAGTTGTTATGGTGCTCATCTATGATATGGGAGATCCATTTTCAAGTCCTTGTTCCAATAACTTGTGGAAAAGCTTCAACAGGAGAAACTGAGACTCTTCTCAGGACAGAGCAGTTAAGGTACTCCCTTTGGTATAAATCTCTGCTGCACATCTGGGGGAATGAGAAAGGGATTGAACCTTAGTCTTCTACATCTTGGCTGAGTACTCTAAGGCTATGTCTAGACTGGCATGATTTTCCGCAAATGCTTTTAAGGGAAAAGTTTTCTGTTAAAAGCATTTGCGGAAAAGAGCGTCTAGATTGGCACGGACGCTTTTCCACAAAAGCACTTTTTGTGGAAAAGCGTCCGTGCCAATCGAGACGCGCTTTTGCGCAAAAAAGCCCTGATCGCCATTTTCGTGATCGGGGCTTTTTTGCAGAAAACAAATCTGAGCTATCTACACTGGCCTTTTTGCGCAAAAGCTTTGTGCAAAAGGGACTTTTGCCTGAACCGGAGCAGAATAGTATTTCCGCAAGAAGCACTGATTTCTTACAGTAGGAAATCAGTGCTTTTGCGGAAATTCAAGTGGCCAGTGTAGACAGCTGGCAAATTTTTCCAGAAAAGCAGCTGATTTTCCGGAAAAATTGGCCTGTCTAGACACAGCCTAACTGTTGGGCAAAAGCGGGCACCTATTCCTCATACCTTGTCTATACTTACCCTGTCTTCCAGGGTTCAATTTAATGGGTCAAGTAAGGACCTGCTAAATCAACTGCTGATGGCACCCCCAACAACCCTGGTACTCCACAGGGTCATATAAGGAAGTCAACGGGAGAGTTTCTCCTGTAGACCTTCCACAACATAGATACTGCAGAAATTCAGCTTAACATACATGGACTCCAGCTACACTATTCTCGTAACTGGAGTGGTATATTTTGAGCTGACTTTCTCCCCCCAGTGTAGACCTGGCCTCAGTTATGGGACAGTGTTAGGTATTCCAAAGATTGGGGGGATTCATGGCTGTGAATCTCAAGCTGAGGCAGACACCTACCTCCAGTCGAGAGCTAGGCACTTCAATGGCTTTGAGGGCACAACTTAGGCCAGATATCCCTCCTTGACATTTCCTATTGGCTAGTTAAGGCCACGTCTTCACTTGTCATGCCGGAGATTGATCTTCTGGCATTCGATTTAGCAGGTCTAACTAAGACCCGCTAAATTGACCACTGAGGGGACTCCAGCCATCGTCGATACTCCTCACAGTTGCAAGGAGTAAGGAAAGCCAATGGGAGCATTTGCTCTTGTTGGCCACCCTTTGTGAAGATGGCACCAAGCTCAGCATAAGGTAAGCTTACTCCAGTTACAGTGAACCCTCGTTTATCGCGGTAGATAGGTTCCAAACCCGACCGCGATAGTTGAAAATCCGCGAAGTAGGGACATGTATATTTAACATGTATACAGCGAGCCCTCGCTACTTCGCGGTTCGACCATCGCGGATTCACGTATATACATAATGTAATGAAAAAAGTCCGCGAAGTCGTGAATCCGCGATGGTCGAACCGCGAAGTAGCGAGGGTTCACTGTACATATTTTACATAACTGGCGTTGCGTACCTTACCCCGACCAATCAGGTCTAGTGTAGACCTGGCCTATGGCAGCTCCCGGCTCAATATTCTTGTTTTTGTGGATCCCGTTCTAAGAAGCAGGGTGCCAAAATACTAGGCATTGCAACACTGAGACCAAGTCTCCATTGTGGATCTAGTGCTAGAAGCTTAAGCTCCATTTTCAAAAGTGACTTTAGCCACATTTTACTCATTACTGATTACCCAAGGCACAGAGTAAGGCACTTGATTAAGGTCAGAAAGTAAGTCTGTCAGAGAGCCAGGAAGAAATGCTGAGCAATTGGACAAAGAGTTCTAACCACTAGAGTTGGAATAAGAGAATATCCTGATACAATAAGCTCTAAAAATCAACTATTGTACATAGAAAAGTTGTTCCATAAGTGCAAATGCACAACTGCACTTCCAAAAAGTTTACTGTATTAACAACACCTTTTTAAAAATGGAGATGATTCAAGGTTTCACCAAACATTCATTTTTGGAGTCATTTAAACTCACATTTTTTAAGCAAAAACACTAGAGTATGTTCTTCTTGTAGTCAATGGAAGCAACATGTACACAGCAATATATACAGAGATACAGCTCATCAATGCAAAATGAGGGTAGGCCAACACAATTTTTGCCTATGTAGGAGTTAAATTCTGAAACCAAAACTCAAAAGCCACAAAACTCATAGTTAAGCATTAAGCCTCTCATACTAAGCCACTATGGGGTGCCACTTTAATGTTCTCCAACACCGGTTATAGTCAGGTAGGAGAAGATTAATCCTTCACTGACAATTTCCTTGCTTTTGTGAGTTTGCTTCAGATACTTAACGTTATCTAAAGGCTTTTTTGTTATGTTGAGTTTGAACCACATATGAGGATAAACCCATTTGACTATGTAGTTATGTAGGTGCTCTGTTGGATACAGAACTATCAATCACTTCAGTTTACTTTCAGACACAAAAGTGAATTTACTTAATGATGTTATACTATTTATCAGGACTTTATACAGTACAAGACAAAACTTGTTTAAAACATATTACTCAAGAGGTGATAAATAAAAAAAGGTTTTATGTGTGAACTGTAGATCTTCATGGATCTAGAGGAATCAGACATTCATACAAAGCATGAAGACAAAAGATCAGTTAGAAGTTAGGGACTTTTTAAAAAGTAAGAGTGCAATTTTGATAAAAATTGGCAGTCCTGCCCATTATCTCTGATCCCTTTATATACTCACTAGATTTACTTGGTGTTGCTTGGGTCCTTCAGGACAGGGGATAGGGATTCAGGAGTCAGGGCAGGGAGAGCTCAGGGTAGAGGGCTTGAAGTATGGCGGGGGGGGGAGAGCGGGGCCTCAGGTCAGGGGGTTGCAGGATTCAGGGCAGGGAGTGGGGAGTTCAGTGCCCAGCCCTGGCTCCAGCAGGATTCCTTAGGGAAGGGCTGAGGTGCCCAGCCCTAGCTGCCGGCTCCTCTACCAGGAGGGCAGGGGCTGGATTAGGGCTCCTCCAGGGAAGAGGGGCCAGGGCTGCACAGCTCTACCTCAGCCTCTTGCAGGGTTTCTCAGGGGTGGGAGCGGGAAGTCTGGGGAGGCATTTCGGGGGGGGGGAAGGCTGCCCTGGCCCCAGCTGGCCACTCTCTTCCTGGTGTGGCCGCCCTCCAATGGTCACTCTGAAGTATAACTATCCTTCCTATCATGTATTTGGCTATCATGGAACGAGGTACAGTGTTAAAAAAAAAAAAAACATTTTTCTTTGCGTTATTTGAAGCCAGCCTCTCTCCTGCTATATATGAAGTGCTAATTCGATAAGTTCTAAAAAGCAAGAAATCATGAAATCAAGATATGAATATGCCAGTTATTTAATTTCAATCACGATTCAAATACAATAACTTCTGTGTTGCTATTGTTTACACAGATATATTATTGGGTTAATACTCTATTAATAGAGCTATCAAGGTAAGGTTAATTCTTATCTCTTCTGCTAACTAACAAGTGTCAAACAATCATTATAATGGTAATCAGAGGGCACTGATCTTGTGAAAACTGAGACCACAGCAACACACAGCTGAGGAATCCAAAACAACAATGTAACCAGTATAGTAGATAATCCTGCAAAGCAATTAATCTGCATAAGATACTACTATCAAGTAATAAATAAAATTGCAATTTATATCTGAACATCAGATCAGGTATGTAACTCGGATATGGGGTAGCAGCCAGATGATTATAAACTCTTTTCAGGTTACAATTTAGTTACAGTTACAGGGTTAAACAATGTACTCTCATTTAGTCTTCCAACTGGACAGATTAACCATTATTAGTTACTACACTAGGCATATGCACCCTGCTGATTGCAGCTCTCCAGTGCCAAGTCATCTATTTCCCTGCTACTGCTATGCAGCAGTTGTTCCATTCACACTCCAGACAGCTTCCTTTCATGTAAGCATTACAAGCTCAACAACAGACCTCATTGTGGGGATTTCTATTTACACCATTTTTTGTTACTGAGACTGTGAAAAGAAACCACAAAAGATGGAGAATAGATGGACCGCTAACACACTAGACTAGAAGTCATCAACCCACAGCTCTTTGAGGTTATCTTCAGGTAAACTTGAAAAAATATACAAATATGTGAAATAATTTGGTGGTCTTAGTTACCACTGAACATATCAATATTACCAAGATCATCATCACAAGCAACAATAACTACCTTGCTCTATGCTTGAAAAGGCTTGCAGTGCATTTATGCGCTCAATTCCTATTGATTTTAATAGGATTTGGCTGCATAAATCCCCAAGTAACTCTTAAAAATATAGGGACTTGTAGGTGTCTCAGCACAAAGATGAAAAATTAAACAAATGTTAGGATAGAATATGATCCCTTCAGGCCAAAGGTAAAATGCCTCAGCAGCTCTCTGGGCTCCCAGCTGGGACCGTGTGGCCTCTGCAGCCCCGCTGCTGCAGGGTGTTCCCCAGAAGGGGCTACCCAGCTACCCCACGCCTCTGTTAGGGCTGGCCCCAATGCAGCCAGTGATTCCCTGGGATGTTCTTGGCCAGCGCTGCCCAGTAATTCCAGCCCTGCTGCTACCAGGGGTTTCCCGGGGTTCTGGCAGGGGCCACCTGGCTGCTGCCAGCCTTGCTTCTGCCAGAGGTTCCCTGGATGGGCCACCGGCAGCCATCTGCAGCAGGGGTTTCCTTGGCTGGGTCTGGGACTCCCCAGCCTCCTGGCCCACCTGACGCCGAGAATACCCCTACCGGGGCAGTGGCTCTCCAGCCATGCCTGGCCCCTTTAACTTCAGTGGTTCCCAGGCCAGGTAAGGGGCTCCCCAGCTGCTGGTCCAGCCTGAGCTCCCTGCCTATCATGTTGACTCCCACTGCTGCATCTGGTGCTCTTTAGTCAAGCAACATCTGTGGCCCTGCCGGACCACAGATGTTGCTGGACCAGAGAGTCCCAGACTTGGAAGGTTCAACTTGAATTACTGAATGTATTTATTACTGTTCCAAATGGAATGTCAGTTCAGCCATTCAACTTGTTATCCACTTTGCTTCTCTATCATTTTCCAATTACTTTAAAAAGTGGTGGTAGAAGAAATGGTAAGTGCAAAATACAGTTTTTGGCTTGTGCCTTCTGCTTTATTTGGTGGTCAGCTCGGCATTCACCCCTCTCTGATATGGGACACCGTGACAGTGAAATATTTGAAGGGACAGTGAGATATTTGTACTGGAGAAACAAATATAAATCATCTGTACTTAGTCAATGTTACCAATACTACTGAAGAAACAAGAAACTGGCTTGGGAAATTGCAATCTGTAACTGGAGAGCTGGTGTCCCTCACCAACAAGTTGGTCTAATAAAAGGTCATTTACCTCACTCGCTCCCTCATTCAGAACACCAAGGTCCTGGAAAAGTCCTTGGCGCCAAGTATTCCACATGTATTCCTGGGGAATCAAGCGTTAGCAGTAGCAACACCAAACGCGCCTTTGTTTTCAAGTCAGTGCATTTATCTCTTGGAGAGCCAGCTTGCTCCCCTAAAACACACTCATACTAAATACTCTGTGAAGGCGGGGGAGGGAGACAACTTTCTCCACGGGGCCACTTTTTAGTCACTGGCTGTATTTGCACACGACACACAAAGGACACGGGCATATACTTGTTTTGCTCACAGGCACTAAACTGGCTTGCCCACGCCAAAGAGGACAGCCCAAGCCAACCCGCCTCAGGAAAGGGCAGTTACCCAATTTGCATATGCAGCACAACCCGCACCGCGCTGCACCACACGCCGCCAGCCACCTGGCTCGTGCACGCAGGTTGCGCTGCTAGCTGGGCTGTTACCCGGCTCCACGCAACTCGCCACCCCCCATCCCGGCCAACTGGGGGGGGGAGCCGGGCCAAAGCCAGGCCTTGATTCGAGCTCCCCTCAGCCAAGGCTCCAGGCCTTCCAGCCATTTCCGAAAGTGGAACCCCCCCCGGCTGCCACTTCCCTTGAGGCTCCGCCTTGCTCCCCCCGCATCCAGGCGCCCTCGCTCGGTGCCACCGGGCTCCCCTGCAGCACTAGAGCGCTGGCCGGCCGGGAAGAGCAAGGCACTGGCCGCGGGGCACACTCGTGGCTCCCTGCCCAGCATGAGCCGGTAGCGGCGGCTCTGGAGCAGCAGCAGCTCAGGGAGCTCCAATCCCGCCCCATCCACGAAGCACTGCGGGGAGGTGTCCGCGCGGCTGGACCCGAGCCCGCCCCTACCGACAGCAATGGGAACAGAGCCAGGATTTTCAGCGTGGTTATTGATCATGGGGCGTCCGTTGTATAAATGGGAGCTGCGTTTGTATCAGCTGCGGGGGGGAGGAGTTTCACAGCATGTGGAAGTTGTACGAATAAGGGGAAATATCGTGGCTCTTAGTCTGGGGATCTGGGTCAATTCGCTGTAATGTTATCAATATTAATCCCACTTTTTAGCATTTCAGAGTTATGCAAAAAGAATAGAAACCGATCTCTCCCAGAGAGTTGCTGATTGATTGTCAGTTTCACCTCTCTGCTGTCTCTCCATAGATGTAAGCCAGATCTGCAACCCATTCTTGAGTAGTACTGACTCACCCAAGTAATATTGTATGCCTTACTCTGCATCTATGTACATCACAACCCTTTTCTAAATAAAAATCAGAAGCAAAAAGGAAAAACTACAGTGTAAGAAGAAAACTAGTGAATAATTCCTTATGCTCCAGGGGTATCACAAATTGATAAGCTGACTGAGGAAGATTGGAACAACTACATGTTATGGGTTTGAATGATCCTGAAAACCTTTACTAACCTGAAGAAAGGTTTGGCAAATCAAGCCTGTTTTTCTTAACTAGTATATTCCATCTCAAAGTTCTTTACAAATAGTAATTAATGGAGTTCTAAATGGCTTAGGTACATGCAGCACATCTTTTGTTACAAAGGGAGAGACTTAAAATGTGGTCAAAACAAACCACAAAATATAAGATTTTTCCCTTCCCCCTGCTTGCAGAAACCCTTAGATTTTGGGTTTGTGAACTGCCAGCCCATGCAGCAGGATTTTCTATCCCCCCCCCCCCCAACCTCCTTCCCAGGAGTATGTGCGTACATATGTACACACGCTGTAACACACACACATACACAGGTCCTTAGAACAGTGGTATTAGGTCTCCATGTAGGAGAACTGTTATATTAATTATAAGTATTATTCATTTGTATTGTGGTAATATCCAAAGACCCCAATCAGCAGCAAGGATTTTTTTGTGTAAAGTGCTGTACAAGTGCATAAGAACACATAGTGTCTGCCTGGATGGTCTTACAGTTAAATTTAAGACAAGATAATGGGTAAGACAAGATAATGGGTATTTTGAAAAAGATTTTTTGAAAAATGGGTTCAAAATTGTGTAGTATATGTTTACATCAATGTGATAATTATCTCAGAAGATGCAGTTAGCCACATGGCTTTGTTGAAGAGCATGTTAAAGAGAAAAAGAAGGCTGTCACTTACCCAAACAAAAGATTAATCCAGGAAGTAGGAAATTGTACAACATATTATCTACTTGTCTACAACCATATTTCCAGTCTGTATATTTTGCCTCAATGTAATTAGCTAGTCAAAAAAGGGGTGGGGGGTTACTTGTGGCTGTGTTTCATAGTTATGCAAATTTACAGATTGGAAAACCTCTTAGTAGTCTGTTTTCCAGTGCTGTACATTTTTTTTAAATGGATGCTACTGTTTTACACTTCATTAGAGAGTACTTTTCAACTGACAGACACTCTGAACTTGAGCTTTTTTGCTGTGTAAATAAATTCTAGTCTCTGCATTATCTGTCAAAGCTGTTGATGGCAAACAACTACTTTTGGAAGATAATCTTTATGGCAAGGATTTTGCGTATACAGCACTTTTTTGTTTTTCTCATCGTTCTTCATTATTAAGGAAATATGGATGATAAGAGGTGAACCCGTGGCAGAGCTTTTTATATAATGTTATGCTGAGCATGCTTTTCTATATTGCTATTAAGGTCTACAGCCTTCTAAAATGGACAATTTTTTAAAATCTTGATTTACTGACTTGGGTTAAAAGTGTCCCAATATTACTGCCACATTTCTTTGCCTTCCATGTGTTGGTGCACATATACAGAGACCATGGTTCAATACCATCAAATGAGTTACTTTTTTTCAAGTTTAAGTTATTTTTAGTTCAAGCACTCTTCTTGCTAGAGACCAGACCAACACGGAGACAGAATGTGTGTGCATTTGACATCTGAATAAAGGACCTACTGACTCCTGATTACATTGCCAACCTTTTGTACACAGACAGCACAAATAAGACTGATGAGTATGGAAACATTTTAACATAGAAAGTTATCAGTTCTGTAAGATGACTGGATACTTTAGTAGAATGCTTTTACCTAGCTACAAGTGCCATTTCAAATGAATTTTCAATTCCTGCTTTTCAGCATAACTGTGGCCATTTTAACTTGTTTTCAACTGACTTCTAGAGAGCTGTTTGCAATGTGCAGTTCCAGTACTGAGTAAGTTTATATAAAGTCATATGAATTAATACATATATACAGAGTAAAATAAAGTTCATGTTGTGTAACCCTTGCTGATTAGACTCATAGACCCAATATCTCTGCTGTCCAAGGAAAACTTTCCCTCCACTTTCTGTCCCCTTACTCCAAGAGAAAGTGAACAGGAGCTACTTGCTTAAGAGTCCCTCCTGCAACAAGCAGAGGTCAGTGGATGGGAAGGAGGAGAGCGTGGGATCATGGCAGGTAGAAGTCCAAAATACTTTTGAAACTCCTATTTGCATCTTTAGGCACAAAAATCTTTACTAATCTGGCTTTTACTCCCTCCCCAAAGTAAATGAGTATTTAGATGCAATTCTTCCTGCGGAACAGTACAGCTATATACCACCCATTATTCAGGGCAGATTAAAAAGTTACAGTCTAGCTCTAGATGGTCCTTTGTGCTAGCATTTTGCTGTAAATCCTGCTGGTAGGATTTCTATAGCAAACAGCACCATAGAAATGCCTCTAAATAAATAAAATGAATGTAAGAGTTATGCACACATGAGTAGTCCCATTGTAGTCAATATGTTCTCAGAATTTAGCTAAAATGTATTAACAAGATTTTAAATATATATAACTGACTGGGAAATGACAAATATTTTGTGAACACTTAAATAAAAATGAGTTTTTTGTAAAAAGGTTTAAAAATGTAGGTTTTAATGGGAGAAAACAGAATAGAAATTGGTTTTTAGTATTTCCCCTTTGTTTGTCTTTCCTTTTTTTTAAGACCTCTTTTTCCACTTGTCACTGAAAAGAAGAATGCATTTTCAGTTTTGATTTTTTTTTAAATTGCAGATCTTCACTTTTCAAATGTTAAAAATCAGAATATTTTGAAGAAAAACAAATATTAATGTAAAATGTTCTTCAAAACTAACCTGTTTTTTAAAGTTTTAAAAAGGTTTTTAAGTTTTAAAAAGGTCTCATATGCAATGCTAGATGTTTCACTCTCTGGGATTGATCCTTCAAGGCCTTACTTATGTCAGCAATTCTGTGGGTTTAGATGACTTCAGTAGAACAAATCACACCAGCAGCAACTGCTGAGGTAGGCTACATATTGGCAAACTCAACCTGATAATTTCATGTAATTTTATCCATGGATTTAAGGAAAAAAGTTAAAAGAAATTTACAAAATATTCAGCATTTTACTATACCATCCTAGAACAAGCAAAATTGCAATAGATATAAATTGTACTTCATGGTCTTCCCTTCTAAATAATAGCAGTTTCAGTTTTGAGGTCTTGATCCTGCTCAGACTGAAATTAATGGTAGAATTCCCCCCTTATTTTGGGGGAAATGAGATGAAGAGGGAGTCCATAGTTTACTTCAGGGAACTGTGGCATATGTATCCCATTGGTACAGAGGAAAGATGATTTTGACAAGGAAATCCATCTGACTACTCTAGATTATTAAACTATAATTAATGTCTGTTTTAGGCAGATGAGTTAAGATTATCAACAGATGCACAATGGACATGAGTAAGTTTGCATTTTAGTATCAGATATCAAACTGTTTTTTCAATACAGCAGTTCTAGCGATTTCCAGAGCCGTTCTCTGAAATGCTTTTTTAGATTTAGAAAGCCTAATCTTTTTTCTTCATTTTCTATATTAAGCATGAAGATGATTTACATGTCCTCTAGCATTTATCCATAGTAGAAAAGTTACAAAATACTGCATAAGTACTTCTTATTTGACACATTAAGTCAATTTAACAGTAGAACAAAATAATTATCTTCCCTATTACTAATTAAAGCAGTATAGTATTCTACTTGATAAGTTAGAGGTTATCTATATAGTAAAGTTAGTGCTTCCTATCTCCTTTCATAAGTCAAATATAATATAAAGGCATGTCCCTTAATTACAGGTTGTTTGGTTTTTTTTAATAAAAGACCAGCAAGACTAAGATGCAGAGAATGGGATCACATTATGCGATCAATTCACTTTTTCCCCTCCATCACAAAAGATTTTAACATACCCAAATATATAAGCTAGATGTCTCCCCATTCCTGCAATTTTAGGCCATCATTCCAGTATGCTCCACATGAAACAGAATGAGCATCTTCCTCTGTTAGTATATCATGTAAATCCAGTAGGGAGCGCTCTAAGAGCAATGTACTTTATTTCTAGGCGGAAGATGCTAAGTGCATCACTTTGAGCACTTTAAAATATTTATATTGAATGTGGTGTCAATAAAATAGCAGAAGTGATGATTTTATTATATCAGAACATCCACATTTCATGTGTCAGAAACATATACGTAAACATTCTCCCCATCTGCAGTTCAAAGTGTGGTCTGACTATGAGTCATTCAGCAAAACTCTACAGTGCTATTTGACACACACTCCTCATATCTGTGATAGAGCTCTCATATCATCTTTATTAAAGTGATATACTGCATTCTATGTGAAAGTCTAGAAAGATATTTTGATTTTGGAGATTGCCAGAAAAATCTGAGATATATTTATAGGAATGTATGCTTATTTTATTTATGACTAGATAGCCTTTTAACTTTGTGGAAAACAATGTAATTAAGGTAAATTTTTCAATATTCTCTAAAATAGTGGTTTTCAAACTTTTTTTTCTTGTGATCCACTTGAAGAAAATTGTTGATGCCCGCAACCCAACAATTTATAATTTGACTAGAGTGCTTTGGAGTTTAAGGAGGGGGCTTTCAGCTTTACGGGTGTCAAGGCTGAGGCAGGAGGGGCTTACCTTGAACAGCTCCTGGTGAGTGGTACAGTAGGGAGCTAAGGCAGGCTTCCTGCCTTTCCTGGCACTGCAGACCATTCTATACCTCAGAAACAGCAGGTTCCCAGCCAGTGGGAGTGCAGAGCTAGTGCTCAGGACAGGGGCAGTGTGCAGAGCCCTATGCACTCTCTCCTCCCCTACCTAGGAGCCAGGACTGTTGCTGGCTGCTTTTGGGGTGCAGCGCAGTCTGTGGTGCCAGGACAGGCAGGTAGCCTGCCTTAGCACTCCCACTGGTCACCTGATCATCCTGCAGCAACGAGACACGGTGCACAACTCAGTTCTTGGTCACTACCCACTGTTTGAAAACCACTGCTCTAAAATAAGCGTAATAGGGACACTTCGAAAAAGCTTCATTTTTAAGGAGAAAGTGTCTGAGATGGATAGCTATACTGCACTCATCTGTGACCTTGGAATAGACCTAACTAGTCATTGGGTTTAGAATGGAAAAATCAATATGACAAGTCTGAGAGAAGTGGTGCATCCTGATCCATTCCCTCTCAACCACTACTTCTATTTTAAACGAGAAAAGAGGAAGCTAACATCTCTTTTCTGAGAAGCAGAGCCACAACAAAAAGATCTGGATCCAAATTTCCTCAGGGTACAACTACACAGCAACATTATTTCAAAATAACTAGTGTTGTATCAAAATAACTTAGTCCACACAGCAAGCAGTTATTTTGAAATAATGTCAAAATACTGGCATGCTAGAAGACTTCTTACTCTGACTTCTGTAACTCTCATTGTACAAGGAGTAAGGATAGTCAGAGGAAGAGTGCTCTATTTCTAAATAAGTTCGGTGTAGGCACTCCCAATTTCAAAATAAGCTACACAATTGACGTAGCTCGATTTGTGTAGCTTAGGGTGCATCTACACAGCAGGGCTAAGTCACCATCCTTACCTAACCGAAGGGATGATATAGAGAAGGATCCACTGAGAGTGTGAGGCTTTGATTGCACAGGGTACGTCTGCAAGTGACTAACTATAAAGTAAAGGTAAACCAGCCTAGCGCTCAGAATACTTGGGGTCCATCACAGACTGTTGTGTGTCCTTGGGCAATTCACTTAGCCTGGATCCTCAATCCATGGAAAATAGGAAGCTAAATATCTTTGAGGCTCTGGGCCTTAGGCTCTCTGCACCTCAGTTCCCCAAACTATTAAAATAAACATAATATCCTAGTCATGAGTTATGTGAGTATAACTGCATTAAAGACTGTAAAGTGCTCAAATATTATGGAAATGGGGGCCCAATAAATACCTTAGACCAGTGGTTCCCAACTTTTTTGAGCATATGGATCCCTTTTCAATCTATTAAAATTTCACGGACTCCCCCAAACAGTCCATTTTTGCTAGCCAAACTGAACCCTTCCCGCCACTCTAATAGCTTTTGAATGGTTAGACTGGGGTGATGTATTCAAAAAAGAGAAAAAAATGGTAAAAAGTGACTGATCCATTTATAAGCCAACTCCAGAGAACAATCGCAGCTTGTCAGCATCAGCATGGGCTGAGGGACATGCAGACTGCAGGGCACAGAGCTTCACAGGTTCCATTGGCTGCTGTTCGCCTGCACTGCTTCCTCAGCTCCTGTTCCCTCCGTCCGCTGCCCATCCATGGAGTGAGGGGCTCTCATGGCCAAAGGGAGCTGTGGAACTGTCAGCTCAAGGGTGGAATTTCGGGAGGATAGGGGGCAAGGGCGGAACTTCGGGAGTTCAGGGCAGGGAGGAGCAGCTGTGTGTGCCAGGACACAGCTGGCTTTTGATCCCATTCCCCAGATGCTAAGGGAATGAGGGGAAAGTGTTTGTATCCTGTGCATGCCTCTTACACACCAGCCAGGCATGAGGGGCACGAACAGCATACAAACACTTTCCCTTTAGCTTCTGGAGAACAAGATTAAAAGCAAGCCGCATCCCAGCACACACTGCTGCTTCCCCCACATGGTCCAGGGGAGGGATGGGGAGAAGAAAAGGAAAAGAAAAGCGGTGAGCCAGATCTTATTTTAAAAACCTGATCCTTATTTTAAAAACTTTGAGGACCCCAGGGAGTCCATGGTCCACAGGTTGGGAACTATGTACTGCCTTAAACAGAACTTTAAGCATAAGAGCAAGTTGACCAAAGCCAATAAATTGTTTGTAAGTAGCTCGTTTCCATTATGGCTTTGTCCTTGGAAATGAACAATCTAGGCCAAAGTCAAGAGGCCAATTCAGTACTGCCATACTTCAGTCTCATGCCGGAGTAGTTCTGCTGGTTTCAGTGGAATTACAATACAAACATTGGAATAGTGAAGTGGTGAATTAGTCCCTAACCGTGAAGGTTACAAAATAAACAAACTTTCAGTAATAAATAAACTTTCAGCTGTCAAAATAAAAAGCATTTAATGGGCTTACCATGGGTGTAAGCCATTGATGAATTTGGCTTCATGTCAATAAAAACTCCACAACACTGAGCATTCATACCAGTATTATCTGTTGAAATCACTTTCTGAGAGGGGGCAAAACTGCTGTCCCACCTGGACATACACAGAGTTGCGTACTTAATATATATTGAGTGTTGAGCTTTTGTAATGACCCCTCCTAGCATGTGCAAATCTCTGGTAGTTCTCAGGAACATGCATCCTGGGTTATCCTTTCACAATTCTCCCTTACAGTACTGCATAGATAATCAGTTGTTCTGGGTCACTCTCTTGGTGTCTAAAAAGGCCAGTAGTATACTAGCCCCTGTTCCATATCTTATGTTGCTTACTTAGGTCTGCTTTTTTAACCTTTAGCCTCAATCATTAGTTAATCACATTTATAACTATATGTGGTTGCAGGGTGTTTATTTTATTGGACTCATTCATGAGAAGGCTTATATTCACTTTATAGAAGACCCATTTTAGATACAAGCATTAATCGGTTTTTAATAAGAAGGGCAGGTTTTTTAAATGTACTACAAAATTAATCTCTGGTTTAGCAGAAGTTGAAGCTAATTTTGCACTTGTTTGTGGCAGTTCTGCTTTATGCACTGTTTAGCTGAGAGAATAACTTAATTTCACATCTGTGCTCCTCTACTTTTACAACATTAGATTCAGTACAAGTAACATTAACTAATACTGGAGAGTGCAGAACATGGATTCCATAACAGTGTTCCCTGTAAGCTGTATGCTTGTGTGGCCACTCAGGAGAGATTCAAATGCTGCAGATTAGCAGAGCAACCACATCCAGGTTAGTGTTTCTCCTGGTGGTGCATATTTGCATATGCCTCAATGCATGTAACACAATTTATTCCATTTCTGGGTGGAAAAAATCTGCACATGAATGGAAAAATTAGAGGGAACACTGTTCCATATCAGATAACTTCAGATAATTTTTCATGAATATATCTTATAGGTTGTGAAAAAGAATAGCTCTACACCCATATGGAAATTCCAGGAACATATTATCTAATTTTTAAATTGACACAGACATCCTTTTAGGGTATTTTCTGAGAGTCAAGAGAATCTGTCAGCTAACTTGAGCACAGCATTTTAAAATGCTTGTGTATTAGACAGCTACAGAAAGAAGAGAATTCAATCACACGACTAGTAAAGTCTTTTAATATCTTTACTTTAAAGGATTCACTTCCTCTTTAACTATAACTTTGCAAGAATATTGAAATCAAAGCAGTCATTCTAAGTTTATACCAGTGTAATGGATAACAGACGCTTAGCCACTTTATGTAGCACAGTAATACCAAGGACAAGAATCAGGACAGAAAAGTTTACTTAGAGTCTTACACAAAATAATCTGAATGTAGCATTTGAAAACAACCAACACACAGATTTATCAGATCAGAAAAATTTCATTTAGAAGCAGAGGGTGTGAATGTACCTGCATTAATAAACTTAATTAACTTGATTAACACATACAGGGAACTTGCACATTTGGAGTTAAAAAACAAACTAAATACGGGCAGATTTAGGCTTCTTCATCACTACAGATACTGCCAGGTGGATATCATTATGGTTATATGGTGTGTACAGACTGATATCACTGTAATCTCAGCAAATCAAAGAAATTTAACAAAGTCCTAGTTTAACAAACAAAAAAACCCAAATCCAACTCTCATTATTAAAAAGAGAAAACTTCTCTCTGCTCTTGTTGCTTATGTATTTCTCTTGTTTGCTACCCAGCTTTTTGTCATCCAGATTGTATCTGAGTAGTTTACTTATATTCTGTATGTGTGTCAGACAGGGTGGATTTGATTTAAACAATGGTTAGTCAGGAAGACTCAATTTAATCACGGTTTTCTACATAAAAGTGTATTCTAGTGAGAGAATGGCATGGTAGATCTCAAATCAATGAAAGCTACACTCGGAAAGATCTCAAGATTTCTGAAATATGCTGTGCAAGCAGTTTTACTTTTGTTTCTACTTCCTGTCCCTCCCTTCTCACATTGATCTCCAGACTTCTTCTCCTTGTTCAGAACGATTCTGCCCTCAAAAAAATGTTCTAACATTGAACTTTTTGAAACTTTGCACTTTTAGAGAGAGGTAAGGGATTGACTCTGTGACATAATTTGCAGAGGGACAATAGGGTTGAGGTCTGTTATTTCTCTCTCTGTTATTTATTTAGAAACATTTTTGCGGTTTACAAATATGTTATCTCTGGAGACACAAATCCACAGTTTAAGAACTGTAAAACTAAGCATCTCTGATGTATTTTCTAGACTGAGCACTGAGTCCATTTGGGTAGATAGAAAGATTAACCTCAACAATCTACGCAGAAGCCTCTGGAATCCTAGAAAATTTGGTCCCTAATCCATGAACTATTGGAACTCATTTAAAAAACTTTTCTTAAACATTACATGACTGTATGTTCTAATTCTATAGTATGAGACAATATAGTCCATATTCCATGATGAGATAGCTTTGAGCTATAATGTATCTTAATTAAAACTATTTTTAGTTAAAATGCATTTTGAAGAAACTTATAAAAAACAGATTAAAATAAAAAAATAATTGATTTTCACTCTGGTGTCAGATTCTAAGGACAGATGTAAGAGAAATTAACATTCTTATATCTGATGCTTGAGACAAAATACTAATCTCTTTGGGAGTAAGAGAGATGGGGGAGGACTGTGCGGCCCCTTCCCAGTAGAATAACTGTATAGCTGAAATATAGTTGGAATTTTAGTCTGCTGATAGAAAGTACATGCAGATGGTTACAATCATGGGGGAAGGGGAGAGTGGAAACTGCCTTCTTCTATGTTCCCTTTCCCTAGGAGATTAAGGAAACAGATTACCATCACATGTTGTGGCTTGGTTTGGCACTAGTGGCAATCTTATTGCTAGTGCTATGAAGGCACTCTTCTTATTCCTTCAAAGGTTCTTGCAAATGCTTTCTATTTTCTTTATTTTGAGTTGGATGTGTGTGTGTGTCCCCTGTGGGGTGCCTGTTTTATTGACTCATTAGTGAGATCTTTGCATGACTGTAGCAGGTAGGAGTCAGAGTGTGTGTGTTGGGTGGGGGAGAGGTTACAACCAAACTAGGGAGAGGGGCAAAATAGGCTACAGGAAGCATAAAATCAAACCTAGAAGTAAATGGTATTAGTATGTCTAAAAAGAAAAATATCCAAATACTTACTGAATGCAAGGGAAGTATGGTTTCAGCCTACAGCTTCTAAAATGGGCTATGTAGGTTTACAAGGCGTCCCCACTATAAGTCACCCTAGTATAGATCCATTCCGCAATAAAGTTGATGCTTGTAGGAACTGATGCATTATAAGTTCTCCCATCCCCTGTTCTTAAGTTGTGCAAAAAAAAACCCCAATTTGCATAAATGAAAGTCAGCTGCAGGGAAAAAAATTCCCTGATTTAAGTTGTTTCACTATAATTCCAAGTTTTTTGGAACATATCTTGGACTTATAGTGAGGATGGCCTGTATTCAGAATCTGGAAGGCTAGCAACTTGAAAAGGTACATACTGGGAAAAGCTCCTGTTGTCAAAAGAGGGAGAGCATTTGTTGCAACAAACCAGCCAAAATTCATCTGTGGATAATTCTGGCATGAGGGAAGAATTTGCTAGCCACCAGATGGTCAGATGTAAAATAGGCTGGGTGTAAGCCTGGAAAAAAGAATTGTGGTTTTGCTGATGTTGGAATAGATCTTAGTAGACCTAGTGACTGCAGTACTTGTAGTTGCTACTTGGCCAATAAGAATTAGCTCCCAAATGATGGACATGCAGATGGACAGAAACCATAAGAGTACATGGAATTCATATTAGTTTTCTTGACAAATTAAATTTGCTGTCCACGATTTTCAAAGTTGAGCAATGATTCTTGATCCCTCTTTTTTCATATCTGAGCTGAAAAATCTCTCAAGAACCTGATTTTCAGAAAGTGCTCAGTTCAGTGTGGAAGTAGCAGGCCAGTTTCCCCTTTCCATTACATTAGTTGTACATTGATTTCAGTCCACTGTAGTCAATTTCAAATTGATGTGACAGAGTGGAGAGTCAGGTCCAGTATCTCCAGATGAAGAAAATAATATATTAAGAAGAAAACTTGTCAATGTTTTGACCCTCTACCTTTTTCTGAGGGAAAGTCGGACTAGCAGACCCTGAGCTACTTTTTATCATAGAGTTTGCTTATCTTTGGAAGCTATCCACTGATTAATATTTAATATATATGATCTGCATACAGAAAATTGTTTTCTTTTGGCATAATACAAAGTTTTAAAATATGTAGGCGAAAAAAGGAATATTCATCTTCAAATTGTTTCAGATGCTTCTGATCATATATGACTGTATAAATTTATCTGTTCTACTAGTCATACATCTTCTGTTGCAAGATTCCCATGTAATGAATACTTTCAAACACAATTGACAAGTCATAGAATCATAGAACACTAGACCTGAAAGAAACCTCGAGTGGTCATCGAGTCTAGTCCCCTGCCTTCACAGCAGGACCCAGTATAGTCTAGACATCTCAGGGATGGTCTATCTAACCTGCTCTTAAATATCGCTGGAGATGGAGATTCCACAACTTCTCTAGACAATTTATTCCAGTGTTTAACCACCCTGAGAGTTGGGAAGCTTTTCCCAATGTCCAGCCTAAAACCTCCCTTGCCACAGTTTAAACCCATTGCTTCTTGTCCTATCCTCAGAGGCCAAGGAGAACAATTTTCTCCCTCTTCCTTGTGACATCCTTTTAGATACCTGAAAACTGCTATCATGTCCCCCCTCAGTCATCTTTCCAAATGAAACAAGCCCAATTCTTTCGGTCTTCCTTCATAGGTCATGTTCTCTAGAGCTCTAATCATTCTTGTTGCTCTTCTCTGGACCTTCTCCAGTTTCTCCCCATCTTTCCTGAAATGTGATGCCCAGAACTGGACATAGTACTCCAATTGAGGCCTGATTAGCGCGGAGTAGAGTGGAAGAATGACTTCTCGGGTCTTGCTCACACTTCTGTTAATGTATTCCAGAATCATATTTGCTTTTTTTGCAACAGCATCATACTGTTGACTCACATTTAACTTGTCATCCACTGTGACCCTTAGAGCTCTTTCTGCAGTACTCCTTCCTAGATAGTCACTTCCCATTCTGTATGTGTGAAATGGATTGTTCCTTACTAAGTGGAGTACTTTGCACTTGTCCTTATTAAACTTCATTCCTCCAGTTTGTCCAGGTCATTTTGAATTATAATCCTATCCTCCAAAGCAGTTGCCACCCCTCCCAGCTTGGTATCATCTGAAAACTTAACAGCTGTGTCTAGACTGGCAAGTTTTTCCACAAAATCATCTGATTTTGTGGAAAAACTTGCCAGCTGTCTACACTGGCCGCTTGAATTTCCGGAAAAGCACTGACGATCTCCTGTAAAATCATCAGTGCTTTTCCAGAAATACTATGCTGCTCCCGTTCGGGCAAAAGTCTTTTTCCAAAAGACTTTTGCGCAAAAGGGCCAGTGTAGACAGCATAGTACTGTTTTCCGCAAAAAAGCCCCAATCGCGAAAATGGCGATTGGGGCATTTTGCGGAAAACCGCGTCTAGATTGGCCACAGACGCTTTCCCGGAAAAAGTGCTTTTGCGGAAAAGTATCCTGCCAATCTAGACGTGCTCTTCCGAAAATGCTGTTAACGGAAAACTTTTCCCTTAAATGCATTTTCGGAAAATCATGCCAGTGTAGACGTAGCCAACAAGTGTACTCTCTATGCCAATATCTAAATCATTGATGAAGATATTGAACAGAACTGGTCCCAAAACAGACCCCTGCAGAACCTTACTTGTTATGCCCTTCCAGCAGGATTGTGAACCGTTAATAACTACTCTCTGAGAATGAGTATCCAGCCAGTTATGCACCCACCTTATAGTAGCCATATTTAACAAATAATTGATTTATATTAATAAATAATGAGTCTAAACTTGACAATATTATCATTTTGATTTGATTAATATAGAAATCTCTTCCAGCTTCTGGCATACAATAGATTCAACCATATTAAATTAAAATTTAAATGCCATTTAAATTAATTTTAAATTTAACTGATTTATTACTGCTTTCATGCACGTTTTAAGTACAGGCAGTCCCCGAGTTACGCGGATCCGACTTATGTCGGATCCACACTTACGAACAGGGCTTTTCTCGCCCCGGAACTCACGGGTGGCGGGACCACCCAGACGCGCAGTGGTCCTGCCACCACGTCCTCCGGGGCGAGAAAAGCTGCTCCGGGTGTCCCTCGTCTGCTGGGAGGGGTCCCCAGCAGAGCAGGGACACCCCGAGCAAAGCCGCAGAGGCGGCGGGGTCCCGTGCCTCCAAGGCTTTGCTCCGGAGCAAAGCCGCAGAGGTGCGGGACCTCGCTGCCTCCCCGGCTTTGCTCGGAGTGTCCCTGGTCTGCTGGGGACCCCTCCCAGCAGACCAGGGACACCCCGAGCAGACCAGGGACACCCGGAGCAAAGCCGCTGAGGCGGCGGGGTCCCCGCCTCCAAGGCTTTGCTCCGGAGCAAAGCCTTGGAGGCGCGGGACCCCACCACCTCTGCGGCTTTGCTCCGGGTCTCCCTGGTCTGCTGGGGGGGGGCGCACTGCTAGGGGGGAACTTTGCTCCGGGTCTCCCTGGTCTGCTGGGGGGGGGGGGCGCACTGCTGGGGGGGGCGCACCCCCAGCAGACCAGGCTTTTGTTGTGGATGCCTGGGGTAGAGCAGCTGGGGTGCTGCCGGGTTGGTCCTGGGGGGACCTACCTGGCAGCACCCCAGCTGTTCTGTCCCAGGCTCCAGATTCAGCCGCTGTTGAAACTGATCAGTGGCTGATTCCAGGAAGCCGGGAGCAGAGCAACTCTGCCTCGGGCTTACTGTAGTCAGCCCCTGGTCAGTTTCAGCAGCAGCGGCTGAATCTGGGGCCAGTTCCGAGTTACGTACAAATTCAACTTAAGAACAAACCTATAGTCCCTATCTTGTACATAACCCGGGGACTGCCTGTATCTGAATATGTCTACATCAAAAGAAACTAGACATTTAGGAAGCCACTTAGCTTCTGTTGCCAAGTCAACAAGTTCTGATGAGGTCATTCTCTCACAATAAATCTGATTATTACAGAGTTATTTTCTTTATTTATGCATTTTTCATCACTTGCTTTAAGGCAGAAGGAATAGTATATAATAATGCTTTTGGGGGGGCTGGATTTTTTTTGTGGTATAAGTTCTTGTTTATAACAGAAAAATGATAATTTGAGACTGAGGCAGAGTACAAACATAACCTAAAAAAATCATTGTGTGTTTGTGTGAGTTGTTGTTCCATCTGTATAATTAGAAAATGGGCATGCTATCTATGACGCCAATGCTGACTTCACTTCCAGGTCTTTTTGAGCTAATTTAAAGTACAATAATGAGAAAAACATTTTACTTTTTGGCAGCTGTCTGATTTGTCAGGAAATTCTTCTTGCTATGATATGTGGATGAGGAAAATTTGAAATAATATGATCCAGATGCTAGAGTGCCATTTACCAGCAATGCAGATGTGTTATTATATGAAGTTGTCCAGATGGTGACCCTACAGCATTAATATATTGCAGATACTAGGCATTGTGTCTTTGTCATAGAAGTATAAAAATATTAAATTATTTACATGATAGAACTTTCCTACATTTCATATATGGCAATTACTATTAAAATTAACAGTTTGATTAGTGAAGAACACAAGGGAGAGTATCTTTAATAGCTTTGAAGATATAAGTTCCTTTTAATCAATCTCCTTATAGAATTAGCAAAGAAAATCTCAAGGTACAATTTTAAAATTGGTTAAGACATGAATAGTTACAAATGTGTAAAAGTCACTGGTCCTCTGTAGCAAAGGGCCTGATAATTTAAAGAGGCTGACCTGTAATTTCAGGTTCCACTTTCAGCAGTCAAAAAACATGTGACATTACTAGAACTTTAGGATCATGTTCCTTTTGGCCCTGACACAGGTGCAGTGAGAAGGAGAGGCAGCAAGAACAGAATCCTTGTGCAACTAGAATGAGTTAGGTGAGGACTGGTCAGAATTCCAGTTCCTATAGTAAAAGGAATTCAGGAACTGATCAGACTACTCCTGAGGCTGAACAATCCCATACAGGGGGCAAGAAGGGGTGGGAAGAATTCAGAGTTACAGCTCTGCCTTCTCACATGTCTACCACTGAAGAGTAGAATGTGCTGAACTCCATGAAGGAGTACATGTTACCAGGTGCATGCTTGCTCCCCCTGCATATTGGGAAGCATACTGTACTCCTTTTGCCTTCTTCTAAAGTATCAGGTGCTGATCCTACACTATGCTGTTGATATACAAAGGTTGCATTTGCCCTGTCTGGTGTTCAAAGAAACACTAAAAATGCAGACAGAGTAGACCAGATGCTCCATATAGTATGTTCCTGCAAAGGGCTAGGCACTTGCTGATGGCCCTAGTTCCTGAAGTCATACCAATGATGCCAGATTTCCAGCTTTCATTGAAGCATGTGTGTTCGTATTTTCTCATGGTTGCACAGAAAACCTTGTAAGCAGATGTAATAATTCTGTCTCAGTCTTCAAGGAGCCTGATACAAGAGCTCTGCAAACTGCTCTATTCATCTGAATGGGTTTATACTCTCAAATCTGCTTCTCTAAAGGCTACCAGCACCACTCCAACAGAAGATTCTGTGAACTTACCTAGAATAGGATAAAAGGTGTCATTTTAATGCACATTTTTAAATCCTAGCATAAATAGGACAAGAAATGAATGCTAAAGTTTGTCTAGATTAGGAAAAAAAGATTGGGTTTAATTAACTCTGGCTTATCCAGACCTCTAGTCCTAATCTAAACATGCTTGAAGAAGAATGATGGTGGCCCCCATCAGATAACTATTGTGTTGGAGACCTTTGTTGCTATCACCTGACCACGGTCAAGGTCTTAGTGCATGGGACAGGCCATTACACAGCAGCCTATCAGATGAAATAGCCCAGAGAGACTACAAGATTAAGGCAGACATCTCTCAGGCAAAATGCAACAATTGTGTGTCAAAGCATGATAGTGGACTTTTGCCCATTTCTGGTCATACCTATTCAAGAATGGAGTTGTCATGGGGCAGAAAACTTAATCCTGATTCTTAATAGGAGTAATTGTAATTACTCACCAGAGGCAACTGGTACTACAGGCAGTCCCCGGGTTACGTACAAGATAGGGACTGTAGGTTTGTTCTTAAGTTGAATCTGTATGTAAGTCGGAACTGGCGTCCAGATTCAGCCGCTGCTGAAACTGACCGCCAGTTCTGACTTACATACAGAATCAACTTAAGAACCGCAGGCGTCCCCAAGTCAGCTGCTGCTGAAACTGATCAGCAGCTGATTCCAGGAAGCCCGGGGCAGAGCAACTCTGCCTCGGGCTTCCTGTAGTCAGCGCTGGTCAGTTTCAGCAGAAGCTGACTTGGGGACGCCTGGGGCAGAGCAGCTGGGGTGCTGCTGGGTTGCTCGAGTAGCACCGCTCCTCGGTGTTACTGGACCAACCCAGCAGCACCCCATCTGCTCTGCCCCAGGCGTCCTGATTCAGCCGCTGCTGAAACTGACCAGCAGCGGCTGAATCAGGACCTGGGGCAGAGCAGCTGGGGTGCTGCCGGGTTGGTCCAGTAGTGCCCAGAGCGGCGCTGCAGGACCAATCGGCAGCGCTCCAGCTGCTCTGCCCCAGGGTCCAAAACAAAAGCCTGGTCTGCTGGGGGGGGGCACACTAGCTGCGCCCCCCCCCCCCAGCAGACCAGGGACACGGGGAGCAGAGCCGCAGCGGCAGCGGGGTGCCGCGCCTCTGAGGCTTTGCTCTGGCAAAGCCTCAGAGGCGCGGGACCCCGCCGCGGCTGCAGCTTCAGTCCCGGTGCCTGTGGTCTGCTGGGGACGGTCCCCAGCAGACCACAGGCACCCGGACTGAAGCCGCAGCCGCGGGGGGGTCCTGCGCCTCTGAGACTTTGCCAGAGCAAAGCCTCAGAGGCGCAGGGAACCGCCGCTGCTGCCGCTTCAGTCCCGGTGCCTGTGGTCTGCTGGGGACGGTCCCCAGCAGACCACAGGCACCCAGACTGAAACGGCAGCAGCGGCGGTTCCCCGCGCTTCTGAGGCTTTGCTCTGGCAAAGCCTCAGAAGCGCGGGAACCCGCCCGGTGCCCCTGGTCTGCTGGAGACGGTCTCCAGCAGACCAGGGGCACCGGAGCAGCTTACAAACGGGGCTTTCTCGCCCCGACCTCCGGGGCGAGAAAGCCCCGTTCGTAAGTGCGGATCCGACATAAGTCGGATCCGCGTAAGTCGGGGACTGCCTGTACATGGGAAGGGAATAGCCACCTTCCCCACACCTGTGCAGCAGAAGTTGACCTCTAAGTGCATGCCTTTGGTCCAGCTGGATTGTTGTCCAATCTAGAATTGCTCTATTCCTATATTTTACATCTATCTATTTTAAATGACCTCATCTTTAATGAAGACCTTGATAATTACACACTAATTTTTACAAAATCTTGTTTAAGTTTTCTAGGGAAATGTTTATATTTATGTTTTATTTAAAAAAAGAGTTCCTAATTTTTCTTATTAATAGAGGAAAGGCTCAATTTGCTTCCATTGGAGTCTATGACAAAACAACAATAGATGTCAGATGGAAGAAGATGGAGCACAACTCAATTTCATTTTCGGTCCAAGAGATGAGATTGCTCTCTTTCCAATTCCTCTCCCCCAAATAAGGAATTTGTGAACCTGTTATACATAATATTGGGGTGGGGGGAGAAGGAATGCTGTGTTTTGTTTTAGGGTACGTCTAGACTACATGCCTCTGTCGCCAGAGGCATGTAGATTAGGCTACCAGGCATAGGAAAATGAAGCGGCGATTTAAATAATCTCCGCTTCATTTAAATTTACATGGCTGCCGCGCTGAGTCGATCAGCTGTTTGTCGGCTCAGCGCAGTAGTCTGGACGTGCAGGTGTCGACATCAAAGGCATTTGTCGACCACCCAGGGAAACCTCATCCCAGGAGGCATACCTGGGTGGTCGACAAATGCCTTTGATGTCGACACCCGCGCATCCAGACTACCACGCTGAGCCGACAAACAGCTGATCGGCTCAGCTCGGCAGCCATGTAAATTTAAATGAAGTGGCGATTATGTAAATCGCCACTTCATTTTCCTATGCCTGGTAGCCTAATCTACATGCCTCTGACGACAGAGGCATGTAGTCTAGACGTGCCCTATATAGTCCGCATTCTAAATGTGTCTCCCCAGTTTCTTTTATTCTAAGCAATCTTATAAAAGCCCACCAGTACACTCTTACAAGCTGAAACTCTTAAACTTTACAAACACACATTAAATTCATTATAGCTTTATCTCTGTCACCATCAGGTTTTCCCAGTGCCAAATTCATAGTCAATGAATAGAAGACTGAAAAGTGCTGACAATTCAGTGGGTTTAAAATGTTTGCATATTGAAAAAGATCAGGCACAGAATATTTGAAAAACTAAGGCAAATTGAAAAGTAAAGATGAGCAAGTATAAGTGATTAAGTTTGATGTTATTAATTTACAAGGTGAAAAAGTTTAAGCCATTTTTTGTGCTGTTGAGTGACATTTTTAGGAAGTCATTGCCAGTATTTTATGGATGGTTTACTTGGGCCTGAATTCAGTACCATGATTAATGTCAGAGGCTTTTAAGAGTGATTCTAAAGCTTATTGAAGTGTTGGAGCATAAGCTTTTGTGGGCAAAGACCCACTTCATCAGATGCATGTCTCATGTCTCATGCATCTGACGAAGTGGGTCTTTGCCCACGAAAGCTTACGCTGCAACACTTCGGTTAGTCTATAAGGTGCCACAGGACTCCTTGCCGCTTTTGCAGATTCAGACTAACACGGCTACGCATCTGATACTCTAAAGCTTATTGGCCAAATTCTTTACTGATGACTCATGAACTATTATAGTACATTGATTTTAAAAAAATTGATTTCGTGACATGATCAGAGGACTTGGCCTTTTGATTATGGGCCTGATTTCTGATTTTGTTTACTCCCATTTTATAGCAATGTAGCTATTCACTGAATTGGAATTATTCCTGAGCTACAATCCTGTAAGTAAGAGCAAAATCATCCTTCATTATTTCTTATTTATAATGCATTTATGCCCAAATCACTATCAGGGCCTTGTCATTCTAGGTGCTATTAAAAAAAAAAGAGCCATTATATATTTTGTAGAGGTTTGTCAATATTCTGGGTATACTTTAGTTAAAGTAATGATGTGACAAAATTCTAGGCTACGAATAATTTAAAGTGACTTTCTGTATTTCCCTGACAGCATTTAATCTTGCTGCAGATGTGGGTTGTTCCTTTGTATTTCACCATAAGACTTTAATGGTGGCAATTTCTGTCCATGTGGGGAATATTATTACCAGTTATGTCATCTTCAGAGCTACACACAAACCCATCTTAGGAAGAATTCTGCAGTATGTATTCTTTAAAACCTCCTCCTTTTGAAGCATAGTTGAAAATGGAGGTTGGGGATTGTTAAAAGGATACTTTGGTAGGACTTTTAATCATAACTTTTCACGTTTCTCAAAGTTTAATGAATGGAACAAAGGCCATTTTATAATTGTAGATTAAGACATTTTATTAATCACATTGTTATATTTGAATAACACCTTGAGAAAAATCAAACTCTTTTAATTTTGATACCAAAATATGCTTTTTGGTTGGTGATCTTTATCAAACTTGAAATGTCAATTTTAACTTTCATTCTTGATCATCTCAATATGTATGTATCTTTACTCTCATGTTCAGCTATGGGACTCACCCTACAAACACTACTGTGTGGTGCTTACTGCAGTGAGTAGTTCCATTTGAGCACTATCATTTACTTCAAAAGGACTATTCACAGCAGTCAGTCAGAATGATCACTAGTTATTTTTTGGACAATCAGGCCCAGGGCACCTTCTTAGCAATGTCAATAAGGCAGGTGCAGTGATAGACACATTGTGTGATAAGAAAGGAATTTCTATCCAAATATATTTTAACTGCAGTTTAATGT
The DNA here is from genome assembly GCF_049634645.1 of Pelodiscus sinensis. Taxonomy (NCBI): domain Eukaryota; kingdom Metazoa; phylum Chordata; order Testudines; family Trionychidae; genus Pelodiscus; species Pelodiscus sinensis. Next base: position 56,311,086 of record NC_134715.1, on the reverse strand, counting down.
TGAATATTGACAAAGAGAATATTTTTAAACTCACTTTTGTTAGAAACTGACTTTTCAAAAATATACGTAGCAGTCTAAGATACTGTATGAGATTTTGGAGGTCTTCAATATGTTTCCTTTTTTCTGATCTACAGGTTGGTCTACAAGTGGTTTCTTCTTACCTATAAACTGAGTTATGCAATTTGAATTATGAGTTATTTAGCTATAATGTTCACCATATTTTGATTTAATTTATTTCTTTGTCTGTGTGAATGCATAATTCAGTTATAAACTAATCCAGACAGGGACCTGATCTATAAAGTATCAACTAGACTGAATGCTGTATGTAATTATTGCTATATAAAGTATATAGCACTGTTTATTGTTGATAAGGATGAGGTTTTTTCAGATAAAAAATTAGCATTTATTTGAAAGGCATTTTACATTTTTACAGGTTATTGAGTGGTTGTGTTGCTTCCTCAAAACCATAATATGTCCTGCCTAATTCATTTGTATTTTAAGGATATTTTCCTTTGGAAAAATACCAGTTTGCACTTTCTATAATACCTCATAAGATAGTTAAGTGTCTGTGAAGATAACAGAAATTGTTTAGAGCTTGTGAAATTAACATTGTGTGTCTTATTACACCACAAATATGAAATTGGCTACAAATTGAAAACAAATTGTAATGAGGAAAAACCAAACTCAGAGCGATCAAGCATAACAATCCGTTTGATATTTTCTTCTGTAATTTTGTACATTAGCAAATGCACCCATATGTTCTTTACCTGTTTTTATACAGAATCAAGACAGAAGATTCAATGGATTTTCATGTGATATTGCTGTTTTATGGATTCTACTATGGAGTGATGGGGAGAGATTTAGTAGAGATTTGCTCGGATTACATGGCTTCCCCTATAGGGTAGTGCTGGTTTTATTACTTTGAATGATGGTCAAATGGGCCGGCAGTGATCTCTTGAGTCTAGTAATAGCCCCATGCTTTTAGAAAGAAGGTCCCTCCTACTCTTTGGAGAAGTTTATCTAATCTTTCCTTAAAGAAATCTTTTACTGTGCCATAGGCAAACTCTACTTTCTGACTGATCTTAGTTTCAAAAGTAATTTCTTAATATAGTATAATGAGTGAGTATTTAGTGGTATGAGTTAGGAGTCACAATCCCTATATAGCAACATAAAAATCTGATCCAAACAAAGAGAGGCAAAAATAGGGTCTCTCTCAACCTAAGTCCATGTAAACAAGAGGGAAAAAAAATAAAATAAAGGACTCCTTCTTGCAGTAGGTGACTCTACTTATTAGTTCTCCAAAACCCAGTGAAAGAGCCTTACAATGTTTCCCTTTTTACAGGTCTTGTCTTCTCTTCTTAAGGAAGCAATTAGCCTTCACTAAGGACAGCTACATTCCCAGAGAGTACGTCTAGACAGCGGAGCTTTTTTGGGATACCAAATAACTGTTCTGCGTCTTTTACATGTGCTCGTTATTTTGAAGTTAATTTCAAAATAATGGGTGCTCTATTCCGGCATCCCTATAAGCCTTGTGGAACAAGGGTTAAGAGATGTCTGTGTAGATAGCACCAAATTTCAAAATAAGCTATTTCGAAATACATTCAAAATGTCAGTCTGTGGACAGAAAATCTTTGTGGACATCAAGGAAGGGGCTGGATTCAATCTCTTTCATTGTATCACAAGGCCCTATGCCCCTCCTTCCTGAAGCTGTGTATTATTAAACAGTACATTTACTCTCTTTCCCTCCTTGCAGCACTCACCTGCAACAGCTTCTTCTGGCCAGCTGCCTCTCTCCTGCCTAGCAGTCCCAGCCTTACCCAACTAAAGTGAGAACCTGCTTCTCACTGTCCCTCAGGCCTCTCCCTTATATGCCTTGGCCTGGCCTCAGTCATGACCTCATTCATTAGTACTCATCCTCCCCATCTGGGGACATGAGCAAAGCTTGTCCCAGACAGGGCTGAGGCCTGTGACCCTTAAGGAACCGAGCCGTTCTGATAGGTAGCCCCGGCTGCTGAAATTTAGGATTGGCTTATGGACAGATTCAGCTCAACTGAAACAGTTTGCAAATTTGGGTTGATTTTGGCTCATTGTTGAGGTCTGAAAAAGAAAAAAAATAGAAATTTCATTGCTTTATTTGGGTATTTCCAAAACAAAATGTTCTTTCTGCAATGAAAAAGTGTGATTTTGGAATGAGTTTGTCTGAAAATGTTCAAATAAAACCTTGAAATTGAAATGCAATTTTTTTGACATTTCAGCTCACAGATTCCTTTAGGGCTGGGGTTTTCTTTTTGTTTTTTTAAATTTTCAGACCTGCAGCAGACCTAAATAGACAGTCTATTATCAGACAGTCTTAGCAACACCCATTAATGGGATTATTTAGAGGACTATCCATAGCTGTCAGGACTAACTCAAGTTTGCTATCAGAGGCAGCAGGGGGGCGGGAGTACAAGCCGGTGCTTGGAAGAGCCGGATTAAAAGCCAGTTCCCCCCAGCTCTGTCTCCGTGGGGGGGGGGGGGGGGAGCAGGGGAAGCAGAGCGATAGCGGGGACCAGGTTTGAGCCAGGAATCAGCTGATTCCCATGTCATAACCAGTCTCAAACACTGCGTCTCTGCTTTTTAAATGTATTAAAAGCATATTGGCTCTTAATGCATTTAAAAAGCAGAAGTGCAAGCGGGGGGACCAGCGTGAGCTGGGAATCAGCTGTCCCTGCTCGCATCAGGTCCCCAGCACTGCGCACCAGCCTTTTAAATGTAATAAGAGTTGGCAGGTGCACAGCGGGGGAGACCCTGTGTAAGCCAAGACACCTGATTCCCAGCTTGCACCAGGTCTCCCCCGCCCTCCTTGCACACCAGCTTTTTAAATGTATTAAGAGACTGCTGGCCAGGGTTGACTATTCGATTAGTTGATTAAACTAAATCTAACATCCCTAATAGCAGTGTGTACAAAAATGCTGCTGTGTCACTCCCAGTGGGTGCTGTGGACATAAATTAAATGGCTTATGTTTTGTATTAAGGTAGTCCTGCTGGAAGAAGACTAAGTTAATGTGAAGTAGGATCCTTTTAGTTCATGTCTACAGTGCACACACTAGAAAGCAACAGTGTAATGCTTTGGTGCACCCTACTAGTCACAACCCTACAGTCCTGCAGAGCAGTGTAGACAAGACCTGACTATACCACTATCCGCCATAGACACCTCTCTTCCCATTGCTGTTGCTGTATCAGTGCATACCTCTTTAAAGAACTGCTTGTTCTAATCATAACTCCACTGAAGGTAATCAGAAAACTGCAAAATAATCTCCTCACATGTACTCCTTTGTAGATACAAAGGCATCAGAAGTCACAGATAATAATAAGCTTTTGCATAAGGATGCAATTTCTGTGAAGCTGAGGTACATACTGCTTCTTGGGATCTGTTGAAGGTGGAAGTGAAAGACTTGTGAGTGCTTTAACAATAGCACAGTAGGAGATTTGAAAGCGGTAAGCAATTCAACTTGTTATTGCCACGCTTTTCAAGTTTTTGAGTTGGTTAGATATATCCTGGTTCAATCTTTAGTGTCAGAAACTAGTATTTTTATGTCTACTATGTTATGTATTTTTTCCTGTTATAATTTTCCTATCCTCAATCAGTCAAATAAGAAAAATGTATACGTGTAGCAAGAGTGGGATAGTAATACATGGGGGTGGGCCTTATATTTTGGTAGGGTAAACTGACTTTGCTACAAGAAAGTTCCATTTTGGTTGAAGACACTACAGCCCTTTTACTGCTAAGTATTGGTCTACACGGCTACATTTCTATCACTACCACCACTGTTGTGAGTGCTAGCTCAACGGATGAATTCATCCATCAACCTAGCTACTGCCTCTTGAGGAGGTGGATTACCTACAGTGACAGGAGAACTTCACCTCTTTGGTGTTGGCAGTGTGTACACTGAAACACTACAACATCTGTGCCATTGTACACAGATTAAAACTAGACATGGGATATTAAGGATTAGAGTTATCAGATAGTCAGCAAGTGCTTATTGGATAGTCAGTCAACTAAGTCGATTCCTCCTCCGTCTCCCATTGCTGCCTCTATCAGATAGAGGCAGCAAAGAGGGGGTACTTCAAAACAGAAGGACCACACTACTGAGCCTTGGATCAGTGTGCGGTGCTGCCGCTTTGAAAGGGGCAGTGCCGCACATGTAGCCCAGGGTCAGCTGGGACTCCTCATTTTTTGAGGAAGAACGGCTCTTGTGCATAACGGGGTTTTTGCACAAAAAGTAACCGCCTACAAAGCACTTTTTTGCACAAAAACCTCTTGTGCAAAAGGGATCCGAGGAGGAAATGCAAATGAGAGTGAGACATATGCAAACGAATGCTCCATTTGCATTTCCTCTTGCAGAAGAGGCTCACAGTGTATATGTAGCGTAGGTGTATGGGTTACACAGACACTTATTACAGCAAGAAAGAGGTTCTTCTATCACTGTAGTAAATCCACCACTCCAAAAGGCAGTAGTTAAGTTGGTGTGAAAATTCTTCCATCCACCTACTGGTGTCTGTGCTTGGACTTAGGTTGGGTTAATTACATTGAACAGGCTGGGAAATTTTTCACAGTCCTGTGTGATGCAGTTAAATTAACCTAACTGTGTAAAGTAGTCCAGTTCTTAATAAGTGAGTTGTTCAGAATTAAAACAAGTGCCACTTTGTGGTATCAGCAATGTAAAATGCTTCCTTCCATTTAATTTCTGGCCTTATGAACTTCTGTAGACATAGTCCACTGCCGGTGACTGTCTCCCACCAACTCCCCAACAAAGAAGTAATTTTTTTTCAGGATGACCCTTTAGTCTCCCCTCATATTCTAAAGGGCCACCTCATAGCAACCATTTCTCCCACTAAGGATGCGTGAAAACAGGATCCATAACCACAATTCCGTGTGTTAGCTAAACTAGAGGCATTATTCAAAAGATATATGGGATCCTTCCTCCTCAGAGTCTGACTAATGTATTTCCTCAGCCCAAAAAGGAGGGTCTACAACACAGATCATTTATGAGAGATTGTATTCTGCTTCTCAGGAATCAGTGAAGCTGCCCCTGGAAGGGTAATTTCTCCAGGGCATATATAAATAGCAGCTGTATTCAGACTACACAGCTTCACTTAAATGGATCATATTCTAGGATAAATTTTAAGTTACATTGAGCCAACTAAGGATAACTTTAAAGTTTCTATATAGAGAATAAGAAATGGATGAAGAATAAACAGTAAAACTTCAGCAAATAGGAAGAGCACTGAGGGTGGAATTTTTGCCTTTAAGAAAGCATGGTGAAATTAGTGATCATGCAGGATGAGATTCTTCTGCCTTATTTCAAGAGGCAGTTCCATAACAATGAACAGCTCATGGTCTTGTGCTCATTTGCATACATTTCTCTTTAGTATATACTGTTCTTGAACTGCATAATGTTTTATAGCTATGTTCACATGTGCACACAGGCATGTACAGGGCTCGACAAATTATGGAAAACCCTACTCGCCAGACAAAGAAGGGACTGTGCTCTCCACAGGCACTGGCTCCTGCATCTCCGACCTTGCGGCCGCTGGCAGCAAGGGGGGAGGAGTGCTATAATCATTTGGGTTAATGGACAGACCAGGCTTATCAGTTAACCATTTACACAAGTATACACTAATATGGACTTCTGAAATTTTTATCATGGTTCAATTGCAACGGAAGTCAAATGGGAAGTTTCCCAATTGATTTAAATGCAAGTTATAGCAGACTTTAAAAAGAATTAATAAATTTGAGCATTAGCCAAATGTTTAATTAGATTACAATATATTTATAATTCTGGATTTATTTTCTTTACATTGTTTTACTTTACAAACTTAAAGAGCTAGCTTTAACACTTTGATAAAGCCATAATCAGATTACTTTTTTCAAACTGCTTCCCACCCCACCTCCAAAAACCTACACCCAAAAAAAGACCCCATAACCAGGGAACACTGAGACGCAGAAGACACCATGAAGTCAATTAATGTTCTTCCATTGCCAGTCTAATAATATGGCACACACTTAGTTCCAAATTGTCAAGGTATTCAGGTGCCTAATTCCAAATGATGTCAAAAGGAGTTAGGTGCCTTAATATCTTTGAGGAGTCGGACATTCGATGGCATGGGTGCTACTAGCATATAAATTAATAGGATGACAACTGATTTTAAATAGTTTTTATAAAAAATACAGAATTGCACCAGATTTTGCATGTTTTCACACTACAGCCTTTTTCCGACACGCATGCATAGAGCACACGGACAAATCTATAAATAACGTTTGGTCTTCATTTTATATATTCCCTTAACATAGACTTCATTAGTAGATGAAGATTGAAATGTGGAGACAATAAATGGCCAAAACAAAACATAAAATGATTTAAAACTATTTTCAGAACACCACATAGAAATTCCAGTGTTTTCACCTTTCTGGCAAATGTAGGAGCCTAATTCTGCAAATGTAATAGGATCAGGCTCTTATAGTGGACCCGTTACTGATTTAGTCGAGACAAACATTTACTAGGATTTTAATGCTATTTTCAAATTAAACCAAAATATTGGTTCCTGACTTTCATCAAGAGGCCACTCAAGGTAGGTCTTTGTGTTCATTATTTTCCTCAGTTTACAGAATCTTTTGGGAATTGTTTGCTCCTGAATGGGCTCCAAAAGGATCAAAATTGCTGCATCATTATTCTCATCAAAGAGACGGAAATGCGAAAAGTCCAGCTCATACTTGCACCACTCACTCTGAACAAAGTGCTCTGACAGCACAAACAGAGTTTTACGGCTTTTTTCAATGGAGTCAATGATGTTGTCAACGATCCACTTCCCAGGCAAAAAGTCCCGTTTATGAAGGCACAGTTTAAATGGGGGGAGAGCGTGCTCGAGTTCCTGTACCATTAAGTTTTCAACCCACTCGGCATCTCTCTCGCTGTAGGAAATAAAAGCATCGTAGCAAAAGTCCTGATTGAGTAATTTCTTGGGTTTCCTTTTTGCTTGAAGCCAAGCCCAGGTCATTCTCATGTACCAGATCAGATGAAGTTTGTAGCTCAGGATAACAATAAACAGGATTACCAAGAACACTAGAATGCAAATTGAGGACACAGCCAAAGTCATGTGACATTCAAACAGTGAAAGCCGAGCAGCCTTTACCTGCTGCCCTCTCACAGAAGACGGAGAGTCACAGATGTAGTTTTCTGGCCAGTTAGCCAAGACATTTGTTATTCCTTCCTGGTCCTGAATGAAGGACAGAAATTCACAAGAGCAGATAAAATTATTGTCACTAGCATCCAGTGTCTTCATTTCCCTAAATGATCCAAATTCTTCCTTAGAGAAACTGGTTAATTTGTTTCTGCTGATTCTTAGGGACACCAAGTTAGAAATAAATTCAGCACCTGGCAAGTTCTTTAATTTGTTATTTGAAATGTAGAGCTCTTTGAGAAATGGTAGCTTTAATCTAAAATCATTGAGGTTATTACTGCTAACATCCAAAACTTCTAGAGTTTGAGGAATACAAGCTGTCAGCGTGGTTATCTGAGTGCCTGAGATATTGAAATATTTCAGGTTTTCCGGCCATTGACACGATTCTGGAACTTCACCAAAATTGTTTCGGCTAATATCTAGGTGAGTAAGATGTTTTAAATGAGATAGACTTCGCCCTGTCTTTTCTAAATCACCCAGTGAATTTTGACTTAAATTGAAAGTTTGCAGCAAGGGCCATGCACCTTCACAGGATGAATGTTCCAAATTTGGATCTGCAAGCAAATTTTCACTGAGATCAAGATAAAGGAGGGAGGAAAAATGTCTTGAAATGCTGCAAGGCACCAAGAAGACATTGGTATTTACAGTTGTGATTTTGGTAATGTTAGCTATAAGATTTTTCAAACTACTAAGATCTGAAAATAAGTAAAATTGTTCTATATTTAAGCTCTGTATTGTTACTATTTCTACAGGGCTTTTTCTCTTTATTTTAATTTCTTCTTGGAAGTGTCCCGTTCCCTGAAGTGTACAGTTGTCCAACTCTAGCTCCAACAATTGCTCAGTATACACCAAGATATTTAACATTTTGTTAATGCTTGCATCTGTAAACAAAACACTTTTTAACACAAATTTCTGCATGACAGAACGACTCATTGGTTCCAGTAACGAAGATTCATTAGCTGTTCTGAAGTCTATCTCTCTCAGTTCTAAACATATTACAGAATGTATTAAATCTTCTACCATCCGTGATAACACATGAACATCATTTATGTTTATGATTATATGATTTATGTTCACTGTTGTCAGACTCCCTGACTCATATTGCTTGAGCCTTTGACCACGAATGTCAAGTTGCTGAAGAACTGTAATTCCATCGAAGTCTTGTTTCCGTATAGCAGAGAAGGAATTTTTATTCCCCAGATGCAGATAGCTCAAATTTTTGAGATTAGAAAACAAGGGATTGTCCCCCAATATTGTATATAAATTACCCTGTATGTTTAGGTGCTGTAAGGAAAAAAGATATCTAAACCAACTGTGTGATAAGTGACTCAGCTTATTATCTGATAAATCCAAATGTTCCAATTTTCCAAGGAAAACAAATGAATCCTTATCTATTGTCCAAATTTGATTGGCTTGCAGGAGCAGCACTCTGAGATTCACACCCAGCTGTAGATCAGTTTCTGTAACAGATTTGATTCTGTTGTAGGAAAGATTTAGCCCTGTGACATCAGTTGTTAGTCCTGAAGGAATGGTGCTTAAATTCATTGAAGAACAGTCACAAAAATGAGTGGTATCACAGGAAGGACACAGCTTCTTTGTGGCTTTTTCTTCAGAGCCATTTGTCATTATGACCACATAAATGACCCATCCTTTCCAGATTTGGGTAGGCATGATTTTACCTAAAATTTAAAAGAGGGACAGAACAAACATAACACGAATGATTAGTGTTAAAAAAGCCAAACTTGAAAAATAGTCCCTCCTAATCTATCTCCAATAAATTCTTAATATTTCTTGTTTCTAAATCCCTTTGAACTTTTATATAAAGCTATTTAAAATACTAAATCAAGAAACTCTGATTATAAATAAATATGCTCTAATTATTTCCTGCCTTGCATTGATTTCCTTTTTTCCATTTTTGTCCTTAAATCTGGAATGAAAAACTTCAAATTAATTACTACCTGCTCCAGTGTTTCACAGAACAGGGAATACTTTAATCAAACATTCATAAACAGACTAAAATAAAATAATAATAATAATAAATTAATTACTGACCTAGTCCTTTTTTTGTTTAATAAATAACTAGGTTCCAACAAATTGATTTTTTAATAAAAACCCTCTAGTAGTGATTCCTCCCACAACACACACGCACACACCTGCAGATTTCATTTTGTGTACTACTTTTGAGCTGTAGGGTGCTTACATTTCCTGTCCATTCCAATGCCCATAGAAGAAAATGAGATCTGGGGACAATCAATATCCTGTAGAAATATCTGATTTAATACTTACATTATTTTTAAGATATTTCTCCACAGTGTTTGTTTGAAAATGGAAAAGAGTATTGCATGTGTTGTAATCCTTTCACTCATGGGCTGGCTTTTGACTTTTTAGATCGCAGATACTCAGAAACAACTCACAAAAACAAGTATTTACAGGGAGAAACAAGGTAATGTCTGTACTGTAAACTTGATTATTAATTAATTTGGCAACTTGCAAGTTGTTGAATATATTCAAGACCTGATTCTGCTGTCATGATTCTTTCCACTCACTCAAGTAGTCTCACTGTTTTATTCTTTTCAGGGGACAATTTGTGTGAATGAAGTTAAGCAAATGCACGAGTGTTTACAGGTTTGAATATCAATGTTATCACATTAGAATTTTCAGAAACTTTACAATCCATTAACATAAGCCACTCAAACAGCTGATTGCCCAGCTGCACGCCATCCATGCATCTTACTGGCTGTCCCCTAGTACAAGGGCCACCATCATTCCTACTTTAATAACTGTCTCAAAGAGATTTCCATCTCTACACTTAATGTGACCAATGTGCATCTGCTGATTTCCATCAGGGACTGTTTCTCTGCACTAATAGTTTTCACACACACATTCATCTTTTCTTCCCATCCATAATATATGTGAGAATCTTCACCAGCACCCTCATTTCAAAAGCATTCTCTTTTTTTTTAAACTGTCAACAGCATTAATTTCGCATCCATAAATGGCTATGGAAAAAATAGTCTTTTCGTCTTTGCACCACCATTTCTTTGGCACCACCTCATTTGTTGGCTATAAAAGATCTGAGATAACTCAATTCATCTACTGCCTTTACAACTTGTCCATTAGTCATACTCTCTGCGTTCACCCTGTTTCTGTTAGCTGTACCAACATACATTCCTTCTGTTTTCACCACATTGAGGGACAATCCGTATCCCTTATTCTCCGTGTTTTCAGGCCAGGGTCCTGTAAGCTCTAATATAAATGATTATGCCGAAACTTATGTAAGTATAAACTTATTACACTCAAAATGAAACGTGCCCATGTTCTGCAAACTAAATATTACAGGAAACCATTAAGCTAAACGCTTACAAATAAACGTTAACAGGATCGTGCCCTAACCAGGCTAGCGTAAGTGCTACTATTACCCGGAGTAACTGCGCTAGCGTTGTATGGTGGGTAACTGCGAAAGGCTCAATCCCGTCGCAGACGCACACATGCAAAATCCTGAACCAGTCGGATCCCACCACGCTGAGCGCCCCAGGAAAAACCTCCGACTAGCTAACGCAATGTCCCGGGGCCCGGCTCCAGGAGGAGCTGGCTATTGCTACTGTACCGGGGCAGAGGGGTAAGGCGAGAGGCACCTGTCTTCAGCTCCGGGCTTCTCCGCCGCGCAGCTCGCAGTCCAGTGTAAATCAATCTGCAGGGCGCGCAAAGCGCACCCCACAAGCCACGCCCATCAGCCCACAGCCTTGCCCCCTCGGCGGGGCAGATCGCCCGGGCCAGACTCGAGAGCGGAGCGGACCAGAGCCTGCTGCTCTTCGCTTGCCCCCCCTCCGCCCGGGCTCCGGATGGCCCCGCGGGAGGCAGGGGCAGCGAGGGCCGCCCGGGCGCTGCGGGAACTCCCCGGCCTGCCCGCGCGCAGAGACGTGTTCGGCTCCCCGGAGCAGGAGTGAAGGGCAGAGGCGAAAGTCCTGGCTCCGCATCCCGCTCCGCGCTAGCCCCAGCACAGCGTTTCCCTCCCAGCTAAGGCCACTCTGTGCCTGGACAAAAACTGAGAAGTTTCACTTTTTGCCTATACACGGGCCCACAACATTTTGGCAACTGAGGTGAGGAAGCTCAAATGGCGCCCCCCTGCCACCTTTTCTCCTGCCTGCCTGTTCTGTCTCTTGTGCCCTCCTTCCTCCAGCTCAGCCCTCCACCCTCTCTGTGCAGCTAGAGCAGAGAGAACACATATGCACCAGCAGCAGACACAATTTTCTACACTGTGGGTCCTAGTGGGGTCCCCTCCCCCCACTCTGGCACCTGAGGCAGCCGCCTCCGTTCACTTCATGGTAAGGCCAGCCTTGCTGGGAAAGCGGCACTGAAGCCGGTTTGCACTGGGACTTGGGCCAGACTTCCGTTTGTCTAGTCCTGCCTCTTCCCTTTCACTCTCTGCACGCTCCATCTCGCCCCCTTCATCCCGCTCCCTAAGGCAGTCATGGGATAAGAGGGTTCCGCTCATGGAGCAGTTGCTGTAAAACAGTAGGTCCCAAACTGTGGCCCATGGGCTCCTGGGGGGTCCATGACGGTACTGTAAGGGGTCAGAGGCAAGTTTAGGAAAGAAAAAGTAAGGATCAGGCCCACCGCAGGACTGGGACTTTCCACCAAGCCATTATCACATGGGCTCCCTATTCACAACTGGCCACACACACACTGCCTCCCACCCTCGGGATCCAATCTTGGTTCCCCATTCATGCTCCAGCACTCTTCCCCCTCCCAGTCCCGTGGTGGGGTCAACCCTTACTTTTCTTTTCCTTTTCTTCTCTCCCAGGGCTCCCTGCCTGGCCAAGGGCAGAGTGCCAGGGCAGAAGCTGCCTTTGGCCATGAGAGCCCCTTCAACATATCCTCCGTAGATTGGCATGGGATGGAGGAGGCAGGAGCTAAGGAAGCAGCACAAGCCAAGGGACATGCTGGCCACTGCTCCCCTTGGGGGGGTGTCAGCCGGTGGTTAGGGCAGTGAGTGGTCTGTGAGCCCTGTTAAACACCCGAGTCTTCAACTGCTAGGATGGGGTCCCTTCGCAGCAGGCAGCCGGGAAGGCTGACGGGTGCCCCAAAGTTTTACACCCAAGTCTTTAGCTGCTAGGACAGGGTCCCTTCGCAGCGAGCAGCCAGGGGAGGCTGATGGGTGCCCCAAGAGTTCTCTGGGAGAGCTTATTACACCCAAGTCTTTAGCTGCTAGGACAGGGTCCCTTTGCAGCAGGCAGCCAGGGGAGGCTGACGGGTGCCCCAAGGGTCTGCCTCATAAAGGCAGCATCGCCCCAACACTCAGCTCTTACTGTGTTTACCCAGTGACCGGCTATGATTCTTTTGACTGTGTCTGGTTCTGTTACAGCAACTGAAGGAGTCAGGTTAAAGCTTAAACAGTTACTATCTTATTGTTACAAGGCAAGCTTAGCTGTTAAATGTTACTGCTGTGTTACAGATAACACAGCCACTACAAAAAGGACAAGACAGAAATTACAATAAAAAGTAACTTACAGGTATCATGAAACCCTTTTGGTTCTCTGAGCTCTTATTAAATGTGCGTAAAAACAGACAGCTAGCAGGTATATTCTTACCCCTGTGATCCTTACTCCAGCGAAGCCAGGTTCCTCTCAATCCCAATGGGAAGCAGTCAGTACAAGACTAAGGTGTCCCTAAAGTCTTGGGGGTCCAAGACCACCTGACCAGCAGGTATGTGGGTGGATCTCCAATTAGAGTGGGGCACAGGGCCCTACTTTATACCCTGTGGTCACGTAGACGCTTCCTCTTGTCATTAAAATGCCAATTAAGTTGGAACGTCTTTGTGACGCCCATTCCCACAGGGGGTCCAAAGCTTAATTTGCACCTGTGAGGTGGAAGTAACTAAATCATTGGGGCCAGACATCCTTTTTCTGATGGTGCAACAGATTCCTCTTCTGGGAAGTGTGTGTAGGCGTAATAATACTAATACCAGCCATAGGTAGCCCAAGGTCCCCTGACCACCTGCTGACCCAATTGCTGCTGTTATCTGGTTCCTGTCTAGTATCCAGGGCCATTGTTATTCCAGCACCTCTGGAGGCCCTGGAGCCTTTGAAGACAGAGTTTTGCTCTCAAGGATTCTCTCTCCCAAGGATGTCAGAGGGAGGAGGGGGAGAGAGAGAGGAGGTTTCTCTCTGGCTACAGGGGGTCCCATACAATTTTAACAGATTGAAAAGGGGTCTGTATGCTCAAAAAGGTTGAATATCACTGCTGTGAAGATAGAAAACTAGCCTGGGAATAAATGGTCAGTTTTCAGAATGACAAGAGGAAAATAGTGGGGTTTCCCAAGGTTTAGTGCTGGGAACAGTGTTGTTCAGGACAACATATTCATGAACGAACTGGGAAAAGGGATGAACAGTGAGGTGGCAGAACTATACACATACTACAAATATTACTCAAGCTAATTAAGTTCAAAGCTGACTGCAACAAGTCACAAAGTGATCTCAGAAAACTGGATGGTGGAGCTACAAAATGGCAAAAGAAATTCAATGTCAATAAATGCAGAGTAATTCAAAGTAATACACATTGAAAAACTTCATAATTATTCATACAGAATGATAAGATCTAAATTAGTTGTTATAACTCAAGGAAGAGATCTTGGGATCTTCATAGATACATTCTCTGAAAAGATCCAATCAGTGTGCAGTGGCAGTCAAAAATAAAAAATGTGAGGACCCATTAGGAAAGGTAATTAGACAGTAAATATGCCGCCATATAAATATAAATCCATGGAAAACCTACACTTTGAATACTGTTAGTAGTTCTGGTCACTGCATTTCAAAAACAGATATTAGAACTAGGGGAAAAAGGGAACAAAAATTACGAAGGGTATGGAACAACTTTCATATGCAAGATTAAAAACCACTGGACTGTTCAACTTGGAAAAGAGCAAATTAACAGGGGATATGATAGAGGGTCTATAACATCAGGAATGGTGTTGAGAAAATGAGGAAGTTATTTATTCCTTCACACAACACAAGAACCAGGGATCACACAATGAAGCTAAAAAAAAGTACTTCTTTACACAGCCCAGTCAACCTGTGGAACTTCTTAGCAGGGAAAACTGTGAAGCCCCAACTATAACTGTTCAAATAAAAAAAGTAGATAAGTTCCTGGAGGATAGAACCATCTGTGGCTGTTAGCCAAGATGGGCAGGGTTGCAGTCCCTTTCTTTGGGTGTCCCTAGGGTTGGACTGCCAGAAGCTGGGTGTGAATGACAGAGGATGGATCGCTCCATGATTGCCCTGTTCTGTTAATTTCCGCTGATGCACCTGGCATTGGCCACTGTCAGAAGTGAAGATATAGGGCTTGATTGGCCAATGATCTGACCCAATATGACCACTGTTACATTCCTTTGCCCAAGGGTGACTGGTGCCTGCAGAGGCAGAGGGCAGAGAGGGGCATGTGGAGGCATCCCCGTTAGCAATTAAAATTTTGGTCAGGCACAAGTGAGCAGTTCATCTCCTGAGTGCTACTACGAGTCACCTATGCCTTTCCCACTTGCTCCCACTCCTAACCTCTTTTCTCATCCCAGTTTTCTTTTTAAGCATAAGATAATGAACTTGTCTAATTCATTGCTCAGCTGCAATTATTTAGTGCATAGCTCAGGATGCAGATTTTAGTGTAGTAAAAATCCAAAAGTGGTTATCACACACGAATGAGTGGAACTTCTGTAGTTACCCCAGCTATGCAAAAAATATCACTGCTTCAGAGCTTAAGTTCATCACCTGTAGTTGCTCCTTATCCTTCTACAGACCTTTGCTGAGGTGAAGGATTCATCATGATTAGCTGGTATGATGGTAAACATGTTTTATCTTGGTCTACAGTGATTGCTTCATCATATTCAACCTTATGTCCATGAGCACTATTGTTTCCAACCACATGAAAACATGGTAAAATTTTAGTGCAGACCAGGCCCAAGACTATTGCATATGTCATCAGAAACTGTGTGGTATGCTTACCGTTTCTGGGACATGGATACTCCAAAAAGCAGGTTGTTTTCTTCTGAAAACCCCAAATCATTCTAACTCATCAAGTGTATTTTTAAAATCCTGATTTCCTGGTGCTCACCCATGAATAATAATCTATTGCAGCAGTCTACACACGGTATCTGGTTTTCCTTCTAGAAAACTTACGTGAAGCCTGAAATGGTTCCTTTCAAATCCAGGTCTCTGAATTGGGTGCAAGTGCCTATTTCTTTCTAAGTCTACTTTATTTTAGAATTCTCATATCTGTTGCTTCCAGGAAGGAAACTATGTTGGGAAATCTTCCAGTGGATTTCCCAAATTAAAAGATGGAAACTAAACAGGGGATCTGAAGCTACAACAAAGGTATGCTTTGAACCCAAGATATGGAGGCACCACCATATTTTTTTTACAACTGAGGATTAAAAAAATCCCTCTTACAAAAACAAAACATCCCACTGTACACACAATTCTACCCATGGGGAAAGGAAAGAAAGAATGGAACACGTGAGACAGATATTAGTCATGTCCCTTAGTGGTCTACAGATAGAATGGAGATAACGGTGATAGAAAAGCTAATACAGAATAAAATATTTTTGAGCATCAAGTGTCTTTCTTACTAGCCACTATTTTACACAAATAGTGAAGTTCTGAGTATTCCTGTGTGTCAAAGGGGTTTAATTGCAATTTTTCCCAGATAAACCATGGGTCCTGATTTTCTTACATAAACTAAAAACTCCAACTCTCATTTAGTCCTAAATCCACTAACAAGTTGAACTAACAACATCAGCTATTAGCTGTTGTCAGGGATATGAAAGTCTGCAGTGTCAGCCTGAAAGGAAATGTTGTTTAGTACATCAGAGGTTCAATAGCTTTATGCAGACACAGTTTCCAAAGACAATCACAGTAGCATAGTAACTCAGAAAGTCTTTGTTTTACATGTTAACCAAACACTGTAAAAGTTTTCCTTTTTTGTACTCTTAAGATACAGTGTGATCAGTTCTCTCTCAATTCCATCCAATAAAATATAAAGACATAGTCCTGCTATATTTATAAATTACAGAAAAAAACCTACATTAACAGTAGATAGACTACAGTAGACTTCCGATAATCCAGCACCTTTTGGACCTAGGTGGTGCCAGATTATCAGATTTGCCGGAGAATCAGGAGATCCCATACAGCTGCAAGGTTTAACAGCTGGCCAGGACACAATCTCCCTCCTCTCCCCTCCCCTTTCCTCTTCGCAGCTCCTCTGTGCTGTAACCTGATCCTCCTCCCTTTCCCCTTCGCTGAAGCAAAACGCTCTTCTCCATAGTGTAACACGATCCCACTCCCTTCCCCCCCTCCCCTAGCCTTATGCTCCCTCTGGTTACAGCCAGCGTGTGGACTCTGTGGCAGGCTTTTTAATCAGCTGGTTAGGATTGCTTGGCATTTTGATGCTGGAGTATCCGGAGTGCTGAACAATTGGATGCCGGACTATCGGAGTTTTACTGTATTAACGTTCTGAAGTCAAGCACTTGAAAGAAGTGACAATATGAGTGAGAAAAGGTTTCTCATCAAATGAGGAACTCTTCAGTATTACTTTTCAAACTCATAGGCTACGTCTACACTGGCCCCTTTTCCGGAAGGGGCATGTTAATTTCAGCTATCGTAGTAGGGAAATCCGCGGGGGATTTAAATATCCCCCGCGGCATTTAAATAAAAATGTCCGCCGCTTTTTCCGGCTTTTAGAAAAGCCGGAAAAGAGCGTCTACACTGGCCCCGATCCTCCGGAAAAAGCGCCCTTTTCCGGAGGCTCTTATTCCTACTTTGAAAAAAGCGGCGGACATTTTTATTTAAATGCCGCGGGGGATATTTAAATCCCCCGCGGATTTCCCTACTACGATAGCTGAAATTAACATGCCCCTTCCGGAAAAGGGGCCAGTGTAGACGAGCCCATAATTTAATATGAAGTCTCATGGCTACTTTACTTCTCACCATTCAATCCCCATACTGAATAACATTAATTTCCTCATGGGATTTGTTTATGGTGTTTAACATCAAGGTTTCTAGTGGCTTACATACATTAATGAATTTATCTTCACAACTTCTCTGGGAGATGGTATTATTGTCCCCATTTTACAAACGGGAAACTAAGGTACAGAAAGATCGTAGCCAATATTTGCAGTAATGTTGACTAACTTGAAGTACCTCAGTTATGCAAAATGACAAACTACAATGGGTGGAACTCACTTTTTACAATGTTGTCTTTACCGATGAGGTGTGCACTGATGACATAGGTGAAGGTACATCTGTGCAAAAAAACCCTATTAAAAACTATGAATCTACTATACATATTGTGATGGGTTGATCACAGAGATCCCCTTAAAACTCACCTGATGATCATATCACTGGGCCAACTTACCAGCCTTTTGAGGCACTCCACATGCCTGCAGATGGGTAAAGGGGCACAGGGGGCAGTTGCTCTGGAACCCAACAATTCAAAGGGTCTCAGGTCTCCAGCCACTGCTGAAATTATTGCCGGAGGCTACACCGTATGTTTTGGGCAGTGCTATGGGCCGTGAGGGGTGCATTGTGCTGCACTCCAAGCAGTGCTGAGAAAGCCAGCTGCTCTCAGCCCTGCCCCTTCCAGGAACGTGGTGCAGCCGCACATCCCCCAGCTTGCCCAAGCACCTGGAGGCTGTCAGCTCTGCTGTTGACCCACCACCCTGTCTTGTAGAGCCAAGAGCTGTGGTCTCCCACAGCAAAGGCCCAGAGTTGGGGTCACAAAGCAGACCAACACAGACACAGAGCAGCTCAGCTCTGTGAAGGCTCAGCCACGGGGACTTGACAGTACCCAGGAACATAACCCAAATAAGAACAAATCCCCAGACGAATCTATCTTACTCCGCATAAAAGTTTTACAAAGAGAAAGCTCATATGTTGTTGGCTCCCTTTATCAATGAAAGAGAAATATGCACAACTGTTGCCTCCCCATAACAACTATTTACAACAGGTTTAATAATAAAAGTGGTTTTATTAAGTATAAAAAGTAGGATTTAAGTGGTTGCAAGTGATAACAGACAGGTCAAAGTCAGTTACTGAGCAAAATAAAAAACACACCAGCTAAGCTTAATATTTTAAGAAACTAGTTACATATAATTTCTTATCCTAAAAATAGTTTAATCATCTTTTTCACAAGCTAGACAGATCCTTCCCCTTGCTCAGTCTTAGATGTTTCCAGCAGTCATCTTGATGATAAGTAGGGGATGTCTTGGTGTCTGGCATCTGCTAACACCCTTATTGTCTGGTTCCCTATTTATAAATAGATTCTGCCCAAAATAGGAATCCTTTGTGTTTAGCTGATTCAAATGGATTCCAGCAGCAGGTGACTTAGACACATGTCTTAGCAGCACTAACCCTAAACCAGTCTTACAGGAAACACAAGATTATTCACAGGTCTTGAATACCAGGTCCTTAAGTACCACTAATAGCTTTCACTAGCAAACCTAGATTAATAAACAGGTTTATACTTCATATTTCTAACTTTTAAAACAGTGATGAGATATGCACACAAACAGAATATAAACATTTAGGGGATTACAGGCTCTTCCATGATAGGTTACATGCCCCATTTTGTATAAAGCATATTTGTGTTAGGCATATTCATGTTCAAAACCATGTTTTCATAAAAAATATGGGGACACAACATCACCCCTATGTCATAGTGGTATAGGTAGGAGGAAAGAAGAGTAATATTGGGGCAGAAATAGTGGAAAAAATTAGCTGGGAAGAGGTTGAGGAAACCGTATGTACTTAACATCAGACACAAGCATTTTGTCTGTTTGACTATCTAATAGTAAGCTATTAGAAATGGGGACTTCAACTTTAATGTTTTTATAGTGTCTACCCCAACATAAATAATACACGCACAGAAATAATTAAGTACATAGACCAGTGGTTCCTAACCTGAGGTCTGTGGACACCTGGGGGTCTGCAATGGTAATGTAGGAGATCCGCAGAAAGTTTAAGAAAGGAAAGAAAAAGTAAGGATCGGGTCCACTGTGGGACCGGGACTTTCCACCAGGTGATTCTTGCCCAGGGCTCACCATTCGCGGCTGCACTCACTGCCTCCTGCTCTCGGGATGGGCTCTTGATATAAGGGTCAATATCCATCCTCTTGCCACCAGCTACACTGTTGTACATACTCCAGCCCTCTCCCCCATCCCAGCATGGCATTGGGCCTGATTCTGACTTTTCTTTTCCTTTTCTTTTTTCTTCTCCCCCAGGGCTCCCTGCCCGGCCAAGGGCGGAGTGCTGAGGCAGGAGCTGCCTTTTGCCACAAAAGCCCCCTCACCGTATCCTCCATGGATGGGCACAGGACAGACGGGGCGGGAACTGAAAAAGTAGCACAGGCCAAGGTATGTGCCGGCTGCCGCTTCCCACCGCTCCTCTTGTGGGGGTCCATACAATTTTAACAGATTGGAAAGGGTTCTGTATGCTCAAAAAGGTTGGCAACCACTGACATAGACTATCAGTATTCCTGTGATCTTTGAGCCTAGATACATCACAACATTTTTACACCCAGCATCTGACATATTTGTCAGATTGCTTCATTCTTTAATTGTTGGGCCACATACAGTCCTGGTACAAATCCACTGTTTCCATGGGAGTTACAAGTTTGATCTATTATCTATGAGGACCTAGCCTCAGAGATCTTGTTTTGAATCTACTTAGGCAATTTCTACTTTTCCACTCCATTTTCATTAAATGATTTTAAATAATCTGATGGTATCTAAAAAAAATAAGATATGATGTAATCAATAGATTTCTTTCAAATGCATTTTTATAGACAGGGATGCTTTGGGTAGTTATTAAGAGAAAGGTCAGAACAACAAAAAATCAATACAACATTTGGATGTTCTTAGTATCCTCTTTCATTTCACAAAGCAATACTTAGTTTAGTAATCTCTCAAATCAAGCCTCCACAATACTGATACAACAATGAGCATAACAAAACATTTCTTAACCAAAAAAGGCTTAGAAAATGTTCTTCTTGGAAATGTAGTATGAGTTAATAGTTCAATTTTAAATGACTCATCCTAGGATTTTAATGCTGCTTTCAGTTTATTCCAAAATATTTGCTGCTGATTTTTGTCACGAGGCCATTCAACGTAGGTCTTTGTGTTCATTATTTTCCTCAGTTTACAGAACCTTTTGGGAATTGTTTGCTCCTGAATGGGCTCCAAAAGGATCAAAATTGCTGCATCATTATTCTCATCAAACAGACGGAAATGCGAAAAGTCCAGCTCATACTTGCACCACTCACTCTGAACAAAGTGCTCTGACAGCACAAACAGAGTTTTACGGCTTTTTTCAATGGAGTCAATGATGTTGTCAACGATCCACTTCCCAGGCAAAAAGTCCCGTTTATGAAGGCACAGTTTAAATGGGGGGAGAGCATGCTCGAGTTCCTGTACCATTAAGTTTTCAACCCACTCGGCATCTCTCTCGCTGTAGGAAATAAAAGCATCGTAGCAAAAGTCCTGATTGAGTAATTTCTTGGGTTTCCTTTTTGCTTGAAGCCAAGCCCAGGTCATTCTCATGTACCAGATCAGATGAAGTTTGTAGCTCAGGATAACAATAAACAGGATTACTAAGAACACTAGAATGCAAATTGAGGACACAGCCAAAGTCATGTGACATTCAAACAGTGAAAGCCGAGCAGCCTTCACCTGCTGCCCTCTCACAGAAAACGGAGAGTCACAGATGTAGTTTTCTGGCCAGTTAGCCAAGACATTTGTTATTCCTTCCTGGCCCTGACTGAAGGTGAGAAATTCACAAGAGCAGATAAAATTATTGTCACTAGCATCCAGTGTCTTCATTTCCCTAAATGATCCAAATTCTTCCTTAGAGAAACTGGTTAATTTGTTTCTGCTGATTCTTAGGGACACCAAGTTAGAAATAAATTCAGCACCTGGCAAGTTCTTTAATTTGTTATTTGAAATGTAGAGCTCTTTGAGAAATGGTAGCTTTAATCTAAAATCATTAAGGTTATTACTGCTAACATCCAAAACTTCTAGAGTTTGAGGAATACAAGCTGTCAGCGTGGTTATCTGAGTGCCTGAGATATTGAAATATCTCAGGTTTTCTGGCCATTGACACAATTCTGGAACTTCACCAAAATTGTTTCGGCTAATATCTAGGTGAGTAAGATGTTTTAAATGAGATAGACTTTGCCCTGTCTTTTCTAAATCACCCAGTGAATTTTGACTTAAATTGAAAGTTTGCAGCAAGGGCCATGCACCTTCACAAGATGAATGTTTCAAACTTGGATCTGCAAGCAAATTTTCACTGAGATCAAGATAAAGGAGGGAGGAAAAATGTCTTGAAATGCTGCAAGGCACCAAGAAGACATTGGTATTCACAACTGTGATTTTGGTAATGTTAGCTAGAAGATTTTCCACACCCGTAAGATCTGAAAACAAATAAAATTGTTCTATAACTAAATTCTGTACTGTGAGCACTTTAAAGGAGATTTCTCTGTTTACTTCAATTTGTCCATGCCATTGTCCAGTCCCCCGTAGTACAGAATTGTCCACCTCCAGCTCCACAAATTTTTTAGCTCGACCTAGGATGTTTAACACTTTGACAATCGTTGAATCTATAAACCAGACATTTTTTAACACAAGTTTCTCCATAACAGAATGACTCATTGGCTCCAGTAACGAAGATTCATTAGCTGTTCTGAAGTCTATCTCTCTCAGTTCTAAACATATTACAGAATGTATTAAGTCTTCTACCATCCGCGATAACACGTGAACATCATTTATGTTTATGATTATATGATTTATGTTCACTGTTGTCAGACTCCCTGACTCATATTGCTTGAGCCTTTGACCATGAATGTCAAGTTGCCGAAGAACTGTAATTCCATCAAAGTCTTGTTTCCGTATAGCAGAGAAGGAATTTTTATTCCCCAGATGCAGATAGCTCAAATTTTTGAGGTTAAAAAATAAGGGATTGTCCCCCAATATTGTATATAAATTACCTTTTATGTTTAGGTGCTGTAAGGAAAAAAGATATCTGAACCAATTGGATGACAAGTTAGTCAACTTATTATCTGATAAATCCAAATGTTCCAATTTTCCAAGGAAAACAAATGAATCCTTATCTATTGTCCAAATTTGATTGGCTTGCAGGAGCAGCACTCTGAGATTCAGACCTAGCTGCAAATCAGTTTCTTTGACAGATTTGATTCTGTTGTAGGACAGATTTAGCCCTGTGACATCAGTTGTTAGTCCTGAAGGAATGATGCTCAAATTCATTGAAGAACAGTCACAAAAATGAGTGGTATCACAGGAAGGACACAGCTGTTTTGTGGCTTTTTCTTCAGAAACATTTGCTGTTATGACCATGAAGAAGATCCATACTAGCCAGAATAGCTTAGTCATTGTATTTGGTTTTCTTTTATTCAATTTCTTAAAAGAGAAAAGGAGCAGTGGGAAGAGAAAAATCAATACAAGTGAATTCAAACCCAGTTTAAGTTTAATTATGAAGGAATTCAGATTCTGATTTCTTTTTACATAGCAATTTTCTGTTGGATTTTTTCCCTCGCATTCCTGATACCTTATTTTGGGAGTACAAGAAGTCCTTAAAGCAAATTCATACTATAAATTTATATTAATAAAATTCACTGGTGACAGACCTGGCCTTATTTTTACAGAGACATGCCTTTGGATATTTAAAAATTCTGGTTTAAGTCACGGAGGAATTGTAATAGTCATTAATATCGTTAGATGTTTTAACATAATCAACTAATGCTGATTGCATATGCTCAGACTTCTGAGGCTCCCTTTCATTAACAGTAAGGTTCAACTGCAAAAAAAGTGCTTATATTTTTACCATCAAACTACATATACACCTGTCTCCTCAGTCTCTGCCTCTATTTTTGTACAATACCGAATATAATGGGCCCCTGGAGTTGCTCAGAACATCTAATGCAACCACATAAACAATCAAGGAAAGAATAAGGCAGGTCTGTCACTCCTTAAAAATGTTGCCACAGGCAATTTAGTTTATATTTTGAAATTCTGGTCTGCTATTCAAACAAACAAGTCCTTTCTGCCTTCTACATGTACACAACTGAACAGCTATACATTATCTTCCCACTGCCAGAACAGCACTGGCTTTATTGTCGTTGACTTTAGTGGAAGTAAGAACAGGCTCACAGTCATTAACAGTCAGAGATGAAGTGCTTACCTTTCTTACTGAGGCTTACAGCTCTGGTGCCAGTGCTTCCTATTGATCTCATGCTTTAGAATCCATAGAGTCTTCTCATATTTGCCATACACCAACAGAAGCTGAAAATCTTTTGACTGAAAAACAATGGAAGGATGGAGGACTGATGCTGTGCCAGCTCTCAAGTTGGCAGGCACTCTGATCTGTCCTGTGTAGGCAACAGTTCAAGCTAACAATTTCGAAAGATTAATTGACTATCTGTGTCCCATAAATGTAAGGGTAATAGGTTCAAGTAATTGTTGCGCACACTCTATTAATTCATTGCTTTACAAATGAGTGGGATGGTTCAGTATTCCCACTGCACAGCTGTTCAGAGCTAGACCTTTCTTTATACTCAACTTCTACTACCACCACATTTTTATAACAGAAAATAGATACAGAAGTTACTGATTATATCTTCTCCAAATACTGGAATTCAGCAGTAGGTCTCTTTTCTTTTGCTTGGTCAGCTGTCATTGGTGGAACCACTGATGCAATGCTTTTGTGCAATTTTTTCTTTCACAATCTGTGACTGCAGCTCTGACAGGAATAGTCATTAGTACTTTTCTATTCCCATTACTTCCATTTAAATCTGTACGTATTATTTTAGGGGTTGGATAATTTTTGCCTTAGTTTATTCTCTTGGCAATGGAGCATCTCAGCTCACATACGTTATTTTTTATATAGGTCTCTCTGAGTAGAAAGTGTTCGGTTCTATATACTATGGTTTATATATAGAATATTTTACTGAATCAAGTTGTTTAGCCTGAAAAAAAAATCGAGAAATGTTATTTAGAGATATTTTCATTTCCCAAGTCACTGTATTCAAAGACATTACCCAAAATGGACTTTTCTTATCAATGAAGATTAAATTAATAGGCAACAGTTCTGAAAAATGGATCAAAATCCTGTATCCAAGAAAGAGAATTTTAATGAACATGAATTTCAAGTTCTCACTGAAAAGGGGCATCTAATTAGAAGTCAGCATGGAATCTGTACTAAGAAAAAGGATATTGTAAATTCTGCAATCACGCCACCTCTAAAGGAAAGGATGGACTAAAAGTGTTTGTGCCTCATCACACTTCCTGACCAAAAAAGGGGTTACACACCTGCAAAAGTGAAAAAGGTAGAAGTGTTGTTTTTTTTACCAGATCTGAAAGAGGAACCTTTTGGATTCTATACACCAAACTTTTAAAATATGTTGAGCATTTTTCGGTTCAGAACTTTGCACGTACACTTATCTCGGTGAATCACCTATGAATACATTTAATAATATTTACATATTTTGAAAAAAATGAAGTTCATGTACTAAAATTCGTTACCTCCATGTGAATGTGGCACGTCTTAAATTCCCAGCTTATCACATTTTGTTCATTCTTAAAGCATTTTTCCTCTGTGAAGGTTATTATACAAGGGAAACAGGGAAGTTGTTTTTTATGAAGTTCCGTCAAATGCATACAGAAAACAAGCTAGAAAAACAGAGACTTCCCCCTCTAATTCCTTTCAGTTGTAACAATGTTAGATAAAACATTTTTAGACAGGCAATGCAGGATTACTAGGATTTTTGAAAAAACTTTTAATAGCTTTTTTATAATCAGGATGAAAACTGCCAAAGCTAGATTTCAGTTTGTAAAATCACTTTAAAAATGAAAAAGTGTGAGATAAATGTATTTTCTATTTAATACTTAGCTGTGTCTAGACTGGCAAGTTTTTCCGCAAAAGCAGCTGCTTTTGCAGAAAAACTTGCCAGTTGTCTACACTGGCCGCTTGAATTTCCGCAAGAACACTGACCATCTCATGTAAGAAATCAGTGCTTCTTGCGAAAATACTATGCAGATCCCATTCGGGCAAAAGGCCTTTTGCGCAAAAGCTTTTACGCAAAAGGGCCAGTGCAGACAGCTCAGATTTGTTTTGCACAAAAAAGCCCTGATCGCGAAAATGGCGATCGGGGCTTTTTTGCGCAAAAGCGCGTCTAGATTGGCACGGATGCTTTTCCGCAAAAAGTGCTTTTGCGGAAAAATGTCCGTGCCAATCTAGATGCTTTTTTCCGCAAATGCTTTTAACGGAAAACTTTTCCGTTAAAAGCATTTGCAGAAAATCATGCCAGTCTAGACATAGCCATACTGTTTTGTTTTTGAGGTATCTGCTATCTTTTGATACATACATCTTTTGATTATGTATAATCTGGAATTGGTGAGAAATACTGGGACATTTAATGAAATATTGACCTCACCTGATATCCAGGCCCAGGCCATGATTTAACAACATACCTGTGTTGCACATAGCAATCCTATTCCCTCAATCAGCTGAGCCAAAATCAGTTACATCAGCGCTTCTGGCTGCTTTTCCCAACCCCGTGACATTCTCTCAGTCTTGTCATAAGAACATAAGAACATAAGTTGCAGCCAACAAGCCTTCATCCTATCCCAAATTCATCTAGACAATGAGTTATTGGTTCCATTGTTCCAGCTGAGTCAGAGGTCATGGAAAAGTACATATTGACTACCTTGCAGCCTGTGTTTCCTCATTAACGCTCTGTTCAACCTGACATACAATTCAAACAAAAAGGTTGCTTGTATAGATATTACAGCAGGGTTCCTCAACACATTGCCTGTGAGTGGGAGCTAAAACAAAAAAGTAGTCAATATAATGGTCTTCTATTGATATGCATTGAAGTAGTTAAATTCTTGGGCTGTCATTGGTCATTAAAAGTGCTGTCATATGGGTGGGAATCAGGTAAATATTGCATTTTATTAATATCAGCAGAAATGATTTAAATGGGGCCTGCGTGTTGTGTAGTCCTACCTTATTTTTGTATTCATGCCTGTCAGTGTGAAAGAAGCTATATGCATATATTTGCATATATATTTGCTTGTCTATGCAACCATACTTAAGTTGTGGCCCTCAGCATGTGCTGTGAGTATCATTGTGGCCCCCATAGCTTCCAAAGTTGAGTAGCCCTGCATTACAGTATCATGCAGGACTGTACTCTTGGGGCATAAGAACAGTTGTCCACAATTGTCTTTTGGGATTTCTCTAAAAGATCAAAATGGAGTCCCTCAAAACCAGCTCCATTCATCCTTAGTAGATTCCACTAATGAGTCAATTCAATTCAAGAAACTGCTGAAAATTCAAGCTAATCAATACAAATACTTCATTGCCATCCATGGGTGGGTAGAAATCATAAGCAGCATAGTTTCTATTTCATTCCTATAGCCCAGTGGTCTTCAAAAAGCACGAGATCACTTTTTGAATTTAAATGCAATTCAAGATCTACCTCAAGTATAAATAACCTTGCCCCGCCTCCTTCCTGCCCCTTCTCTGAGGCCCTGCCCCTGCTCACTCCATCCTCACTCTCTTGCCCATCCTCATTTACTTGGAGGAGAGGAGAGGGCTAGGGCGCAGGCTCTGGTCTTGGATTAAGGGATCTGGAGTGTGAGAGGGGTCCTGAGCTGCTCTTGGGGCAGGCAGTTGGGATGCCGGAGGGAGTTCTACGTGCAGACTCTAGAAGGGTGTTTGGAGGCAGGGGTGCTCAGAGCTGGGGCAGGGGGTTGGAGTGCAGGAAGGGGTTCATGACTGGGGTAGGAGTTTGGGATGTGGGCTCCAACTGGGCTCTGCTTACCTCAGGTGGCACGTGAGTGGTGGTACAGTGGAGTTAAGGCAGGCTCATCCCTGCCCTGACTCTGCAGCACTCCCAAAAGCAGCCAGAAACTCCCTCTCAAATCCTGTTGTGCCCCCTCTCTACTCTGTGGAGATAGGATATGAAGTGGGAGAGGAGACACCTTGTCATCTTAGCCCTCTTCTCCCTCCCCTGCCCTGCCCTGCCCAGCAAGGAGGATGCTGGGGGGTGGGGGGAAGGAACAGCTCCAAGGCAAAGGGCAGGAGATGAGCAGCAGTGGGAGGAGGGGCAGCTGAAGTGCTGGCCCTCAATAGCCTCTTTGCCAAAGCAGTCAGGATCACCTGTCAGAGGCTCCAAGATCTACCGGTAGATCCTCATCTACTGGTTGGTGACCCCGGCTATAGCCCAATCAACAGACATCAAGGAACCGGACTCAGACAAAAGCCACAACTGCTCTGTCATAACCTCCTTGGTAACTTTTCCTAAAGTCAGAGACTGAATCCTTGTCAATTGGTTAGACAGATTGTGAATATCTAGAGTTAGTTTCTTGAGGACTGGCTCAAAAAGAATCTTTTGGAACCATCTATCCTTAGTTTAAAAAAACCACACTCGCTCAATGCATATTTTTGAAAAGGAACAAAATACTTCCTCTAATTTCCAGCCAAGAGAGGCTGATGTTTAGTACTTAGATAAACAGACACGTCAGTATGTCCAGTAAGTGTTTGTGTCCTTTACACTGAAGTGATGCTCTTTCTTCCTCTTTCATAGAGCTTTAAAAAAGGCGGGGGGAGAGAGCATTTTATTTCTTTTTTTCCAGCATAAGAATACAAAAATGAAACTAAATCTTTGCTTGTGAAACCATAGCCTTTCAAGCACTTACATCAAGCTACAGATTATTGCACGTGGCAATTTTTTCATCAAGAAGTGAGCAGAAACACAGAAATGTCACATAGCCAGGTGAGTGACGAGATTTTATTTTCAAAGTTTTCTCCCTTTAAGTCTTTTATTGCTTAATTGATACTCGCCTTAGTGTAAGTCTGTGGGGTTTTGTTTGATTACAAGTCACATGAGTGTGTGCCCATCTTTCTTTCTCGCTGTATGTCCTGGCCTACCACCCCTGTGCAGACTGAGTAGCATTTATTCTTAAATTGGCTCACTGCAACCCTACGGACTAGGCACGTAAGGGCTGCACAGCATGAGCAATATCACCAACTCCCATCATTCTATCATGAGACTTGTGCTATTGAGGTTTTTTTCCCTTAAATACCCAGCTCCTGGAATCATTTGAATACATAAAAATCTCAGCTTCCATTAAAAAAAAGAAAGTTTCCAGACTTCATCATTGTGTAAAAAATCATTATCCCTACAGGTTCAAAACACAAAAGGCAAATTAAAAATACCCAATATTTATTAGACTTTTAAAATCTCATTTTTTTAAGACAATCTCTTGATTTTGAAAGACAGAATACTGAAGTAAACAGATACTGGGGTCTGATCTGGTATGGATAGATCTATATTTCTGCGCAGGACACAACTCTAAGGAAAGACGAAGATTTTAAAAACACACAATTAACACTGATTGAATATATAGCCCTAAATTGGTTTGTCCACCATAGTTAATGGTGCTGCTCCACCACTTAGGTCTCTGCTGTCTCCGCATTAGGCTGCTGCTATTTATCCATTTTGGCCAGATGCACACTAAAAAGGCCCAGCTACATCACTCAGGGGCGTGAAAAATGACATCCCTGAGCAACATAGTTAAGTTGATCTAACCTCTGGTGTAGACAGTGTTAGAATTCTTCTGTTGACCTACCTACTTCCTCTGAGGGAGCTGGGCTGACTATGTCACAAGAGAACCCCTTCCATTGCTATGAGTGTCCACAGTGAAGTGCTATGCTGTGCCACTGCAGCAGTTTAAGCATAGACATAGCCTCAGGCTTATTTCCTCTTTCCATTTTTCTGTCTCCCTCCCTCCTTTTTCCTCACCTGATGTTCTTTTCGAACACTGACACTAGTGAATGCTATTTGTCACTAGTGAATGCTATTTGTCACTAGTGAATGCTATTTGTCACTAGTCCCATTATCCCTCTCTGAAGTCTTTCTGAGTAGCAAGGTTTCTAAAAAAGTGACATTGTACTGCTTCTATCTTTCAAATTTCCATATACTGCTCTGTTTTCCAGACCCTTCTAGAATTTTCTCTCTTCTGAATAAATTGTCAGTGATGCAATACTAAAGTGCCCTGATATATAGCATCTCAACTATGTCATATGTAGTAATTACACTAGAGTTGACCTGCCTAACACTTTGATCTGGCCCGCAGATTGCATCTGGCCTCTTTCTATATCTACACAGCTGCCTGTGCCACCTAATTTCCAGGCAGTGGCTCAGGCAGTAGGATTCTATTTAAATGGCCCACAGCTCACAATCATGGTGCTACCCCAAGCAGGGGCTGATGCTTCAAGCCTTTTAAATAACCATAGCAATCGCAGGCAGCCGCCAGGCAATGCGGTAGTGCTGGAACTGGGAGCTGCAAACCCTTTGCTGTGTTTTTACTTCAAAACCTCTGGCCCCAGACAACTCTTCCAGGGACGGGGTGGAGCCAGCCCATGATCAGTACCAACATTCAGCAAGTGGCCCCCTGCAAAAATTATTGCCCACCCCTGCACTAGAGCCATCTAGCCTCAGTAGGGTTTCTAAGCCTCCAGCATTGTCCTGGAATCTCCAGGAATTAAAGATTAATCTTTAATTAAAGATGATTTCATGTGAAGAATAGGGTTACCAGGTAGCTTCAAATAAAACACACACACTTAATGGGAGGGGGAGAAAGGACTGGCTGGGAGGGGAGCAGGGCTGGCCAGTGGTGGGGGAGAGGTGGGAAGCAGGACTGGTGGGGAGGGTCGGGGGCAGCAGGGCTGACTGGGGGAGATCAGGAGGAGGAGAACTGGCTGGCAGGAAGCAGGGCTGGCCGGGAGAGGGTCGGGTGGGAGCGGGAGGAGAGAATCGGCCAGCGGGGAGCAGGACTGACCCAGGCACGTGCAGATCCCAGGGTACTGCCCATCCCACGCACGGTCACAACAAAGCATGAGCGAGTCCGTCTGCAGCTCCACCACACGCTTGAACAGTGCTCTGGAGCATGGCGTCATTCCTACATGCCACGCAACCAGATGAGGGCGCCCAGCACGGATCGCCAGTCCCCCCCCGCCAGGCTTCCGTCGGGCACCCAGCCGGAAAACCAGAAAATACCCGACATTGCACATGTCTGGTATTTTCTGATTTTTTTTAAACCGGACTGAGGGCCCAAAAACTGTCTGGTTGAATACTGGACACCTGGCAACCCTAGTGAAGAAACCTCCAGGAGTACATCCAGCCAAAACCAGCAACCCTGGGCTGCAGGCCAGAAAAAAGCAATCTGGATCTCAAGGCACAGCACTGAAGACATAGGCTTTGCCACCAAGGACAAGGTCCACTTGTGCCACCTGCTGAACTATGGGTTTTCTCAAGATAAAAAGTCCAATCTCCTACACCCTAGCAGAGGGTCCTGTGAGGTGGGGCCACCGGTCCCACTAGATCTGCGCCAGGATGGATGACAGCAGTGAGGCTTTCCTTTTGTCTCTTTCTCTCTCCCCTCCTTCCTTCCATCTGTCCTTTCATTATTCCCACTCCTTCATTCCTGCTCTTTTTTTCTACCCTCTGCATTCTATTGCTTCCACTGGAGTGAGTGTGTGTGAAAGGGGGAGTGATGAGAGTAAGTGGTGGAGAGGAAACCAAGAGTGATCTGAGAAAGCCTTTCATCCCAATGATGAGAGAGGCAGGAATAGCAGGGGGTCTTTCTCCATCCAGTGGGAAGTGGGGAGCAGCAGCAGGAAATATCCCCATCCTTTGGAAGCAACAGAAATATGCAACTGTACTTACCCTACCAGCCTGGATATATCTGTCTAGGAGCATGGATGCATGGACCAGGACTAGCACTAGAGGCCAGGGAATGCTGCTCACGTCTCTCCGGCAGTCTCTCCAGCAAAGTGGTTTTCAGAATCGACAATTCACAAAAGGTGGTAGTTCATACCTCTCTGAGCTATTGGTTCAGAGTCTCTGCAAACTTCACGCCAACTGCCGCTCTTGCATCATGTTTCCAAACTTTTCTTCACAGCCTGTGCAGCTAGAAACCTCATATTGATTTAAATGAAAGCCGGGAGCCTGACATCACCACCGCCTCCAGCAGCAGGGTCTGGCCTCTAAAAATATACCATTAGGGCCAATACCTTCACCCTGCCTGCATGGCTGTGGGCACTAAGTCTTAACTACAAAAAGTGGAACAATTGTAACAAAAAAAAAAGTCATTTTCAACTTGTGTTTCTTCCACAGTCCTCACTAATTCAGAACTCGTTTGTCACTAGCTGAACATTCCACAGTCTTTGGTAAGAGAAACTGAAATTTTAAATCTGGAGGAGCAGATTCCACAGCTTTCCCTCTTGGGGTTCCTAGATTGATCCCTTTTCTCAGAAGAATATACAAAGCCACAAAAGCAGCAGCACACTCAGAGTCAGCTAGTCTCACTCTCTGTGCCATGAACCAGGAAAACTTTTTTCCAGCCACTTATGGAAACATTCCATTTGAAACGACAGGTAGCTCAACAGTTGCTTTTACACAGGAGAGAATGCGTTGGTGTATTGCATACCACATAGTCTCATGATAGTAACCCTTTGATAACCTCTGGTCACTGATTCTGCCGTGATTGTCTCTCAGGGGAACAATGGATCTTGTAATTTTAAGTCCCATCGAAAAGTTAATTGATAAAAAAAACAAATATTCTAAGGTTCCAGTCAAAAATAAGTTAAATTCAGTTTTTTCCAGATATATAGATTCTAACAAGTGGAATTGGTTTGTGACATAAATGCTAGGAATTACAATTAGCTACAGCATGTATGTAACAGTTCCTAATCGTCAAATCCAATAGCAGATTTTGGTGCCCCTTTTCAAGTACAGTATGTCACAAAACTCCATTGCAGAATTGCAAATACATAGAAATGAACAGGGACTTAAAATTAAACCATACTAGGAAATTGGAACAACCTACTTCAAGCTTTCCAGATTGCTTCATCTCAGCTCTGCACTCCAGTCACTACACTGAATGAGTATCTTGGCCCCTGACTAACACTGTATGTACAGTATGAGGAAAGACCATCACATTTTTATAGGTGTGTGCAAAAAGCAGCCTTTCTTAGCCCACTGCAAGGAATAATATAAAATACCAAACAACTTGCCCCCCTTTCTGTAGATAAAATACACCATTGTTATGGTCAAATCAACATTACTTCCTTTGTACTGAGATCCAGACTTTCTTCTCACCTGTGGCATCCATTTCTATAACCTACCTTCAGCAAGTATGGACCCATTGAAATAAGGGGGTGTTTTCTCTGCACAACAACAGAGAAAGTAGTAAGCACCAACAACATGTGACATCAGTCACTGTATTGGATGCCTCACAATCAGGATTCAGAACAGGGCATAGCAAAGAGTTTGCTCTAGTGACATCAAAGATGAGCTCCTCATGTTCATGGACACAAATAAGATCTCTGGGCTTAGGTTGAGAAAGCCCATCTGTAGACTTTGACACAAGAGACCACATGATACTACTAACATGCTTACATAACTTATCAGAAGTAGAGGGTCCAGTACTACAGTGGTTCCAGTCATCCCCCTTCAGCATAACTTAGTGGGAATGGATAACTGCTCCTCCTCCTCTCATCTTATAGGATTCTACAGGGATCAATAGTATCCCTTCCCCTTCAAAACCTACATGAGATCATTGGAAGAGACAGTACTGTAATATGCCATGGGTCTGACTCCCAATACTATGCTCATGAGTCATGATGTTTCATTATATATCTCATTCTTCACTGATGCAACCACTGTCACTGTTAACATGGCATAACTCCCACATAAAATTCATCCCATGGATGAATCGCAGCTGGCTCAAGATAAATCCTGATACCGGTCACAACAGAGAAATGCTTCAAAGAGCTGGTCAAGAAATCATTGCCACTTCCATTAAAGGCCTGCAGCTCCCATTCATCCATGTAGTTTGAAGCCCTAGGGTCCTGTTTGACTCTTCGCTAAGTTTGGATGACCAGGGAGCATCAATTTGCAAACATGCTCTCTTTCATCCCCAATTCTCTAGGGAACTTCATCTCTTCCTGTTGGACCAGGTGCATGACACCATGATCCATGTGTTCATCATCTCCACGATGGGTTATTACATTGTGTCTGAAGCTAAATGGGAAGACAACACACAGCTGGTACACAGTACTCTGGCCTACCTTCTGGAGAACATCAGGTGAATCTAGAGTCTGACCACTTTTTAGAAATGGTTCAAAATCTTCCTCTTTGAACAGTGAGTGTCACTTATAGTGGGAAGGCTCTCTCAAATACCCATTACATCCCCAACTCTCCCAACATACTCTCCAAACAACAACAAAAACCCTACTCCAAGCAGAGTTCTCACTCCATGAAGTGAGCTGTGCCAATGACACCATGCAATTCTCTAAGGCAGGGGTGGCCAACCCATTTAACAGAGAGAGCCAGAACAGCGGCGGAAAAAATGTGAAGAACCACACCAGAATTGTGAAGCAAAAACAAAAAAATTGAAAAAAACGTTTTTTTAAAAGGAGGCTACCCTTTTAAGATGGCCGCCATCTTAGGTGCCATTTTTAAAACCCCACAGCTCCAACCTGGTAAGCACAGGGAAGCTGGGGGGAGCCAGCAGGGCATGGAGGCCATGGGGGGGTGGGGGGTGCAGGAATGGCTTTGTGACCTGCACTTTTGGGGGCAAGTTCTCATGCGGCTTGTGAGCCGTGGGTTGGCCACGATTGCTCTAAGGACTTTGCTATTTTTATATATTACACAGGGAAGGCTCCCAACTACAGTAACAGGCAGCAATATTCTTGACACATGGTTCTTGGACACTTCCTTTGTCCTGTATCCTGGTTTACCTACTCCTTGTAGTTGAGGAAGCAAAAGAGACAGATCGGAAAGCACCGGTGGTGGTCAAAACTCCTGAGTCAGACTGACTAAACCTTTTTTTCCCCTCTACCATGCTGGAGCTACAGAGAAGAGATTTTCTATGTCTTGCTGGGGGGCGGGGGCAAAGGCTCTGATTAGGAATGACTTGACTGGTTCTGTGAGGATAGCATCATGGCAAAAGAGGCATAATAAACTAATTTCACTGGTTGGCTTATACTCTGTGTCACAGACTGAGATCTTAGGTGTACTTGAGACATTGTGACTAGAAGCCTAGAAGATGAACTCATCGCCTTTCTGTTTTGATTATTTAAAAAAACAGCAGAGCCTGCCTCCCTGCTGCTGCCTCTGATATAGGGACAGCATCATGCACCGACTCCTGCCTGCTCCCTCCCCCAGCACTGCTGTCTCGGATATACAGGTAGTAGCGTAGGGTGTCCCACCTGCCCCCACTGAAATTTTTAGCCGTTACACAATTACATAAACAAACACATTTTAACATCCATAGTTGAGACCCAGTGTTTACACAAATGCTTGAAATTTGCTGCGTGTATTAATCTTACCTGCAAATGTCTTCATTCTGTGCCACAACATAAAATGAGTTTGCTTATCATTTTAAAAATGTCTGCTCTGAACTTGTGAACTCAGACAGGAAGTGTAGCTCCCACTTCTCTTCCAGGAGGGCTATCAAAGTGGGCCCTTGTAGGAGAAAAGCTTTGTTGATTGCCCCATCTAGCCATGGGCAAGTATGGCCAAAAGGCCTTGTCCCATTGGTTTGAATACAGGAAGAGGGAAATAGGACAGCTGACAGGAGAATTTTTTTTCTTTTCTTTTCTTTTCTCCCTCCCCCCATTTAGACTCTTACAAGGGCTGGAGTTAAGAAACAGTAAAAAAAGGAAAAATGCCCTAGATCAACCTAGGTTAGACCTGAAGAAACATTCGGCACTGACCAATTACTACACCTCTGCCACCTTTTTGGACCCCAGGCCTGACTCATAGGTGGAAGGGAGTAAAAGAGGGCAGCTGCCCCAGAGTCTGGTGATTTATAAGGGCCCAAGGTTCCTGGCTGTCACCACTGCTACTGCAGCTGTGGCAGCAGCCAGAGATCTGGGCCCTTTTAAATCATTGGCAGAGCCCTTGACCATGCAGTCTGGACAGTGCTAAAGGGCTGACGGGGATGCTAGACCCCATTCATTCCCTTCCACCTGAGGCCCCTCCCCCCTTTCCAGGATGCCCCAGAGCCAGACCTCCCACCTTTCCCAGGGGCATTGTGGGAAGTGCTTTGTATTCATGCCTGTCAGTGTAAAAAGCTATTTGCATGTATTTGCATATATTTTTGCATGTATATGTAACCACACTTAAGTTGCATGTGCTGTGAGTATCGTGGTCCCTGGGGCTTCCAAAGTTGAGTAGCCCTGATTTATGCTATTTAGTTGTTGTGAATTATTTTTGCTCCTGGAAGCTTTCATGTTTCCAAGTTTTATTTCATTCTGTTCTTTTCTGTCAGTTTATTGGGATGGGGGAAGGTGAGATGGAGGACGTTTCAATGGGAAGTGAAAGGGAGACTAGTTAATTTTAGTTCCAAAAACACCACTGTGATTTAAATGGAGATTATTCAGACAAATTATCTTGTATTTAAAGGAATAATTCAAATTTGCATATTGCTACTGACTCGAGGTCCCAGTTGGCACTATTTCTCTGTCCTTGCACTATTTCTCTGACACCTCCCCCCCCCCCCCAGTTTATCAAAATCTACATTGTCTTTGACATGTCGTAATCCTTAATGCAGATCTCATATAACTTTCCTGGGCACTCAATAATGGATCTCATATTACCATATTATTACAAGCCAATTTAAAAAACCAGCTTGAAAGGGAAGCTGCAGAACAATGTAATTTACAAGTTTGATACCTGCAATAGGTAACTGGATTACACACTATATTCCACATCCTAATGACATATATAGCCAGGTATCAGGTACTTAAGAGTACTTAGAACCCACTCTATCAGCTTCATTTAGCATGGACACTCTAATTGACCATTTTTTCCCCATATCTTTCCCTCCCCATCCCTTCTCTTTCTCTGCTGTTTTGCAAACTGGATCCCTTAATTCCATTCATCTAAGGAAGTGGGTTGTGCCCACAAAAGCTCATGATACCATCTACATTTTTTGTTAGTTTCTAAGGTGCTGCAGGACCATTCGTGGGGTTTTAAAACAATGTTTTCAGTAATAGACTAACACAGCTACCCCTCCGCAACAATGTGAAATGGGGCCAATCATTAACCTGGAGGAGGAGCAGAGTTTGTTGGTCTCCCTGTCTGTCTGTATTGAAAGTTTCAGAGGGATAGCCAAGTTAGTCTGTAACAGGAAAAACAAAAAAAAAGACTAGTAGCACCTTAAAGACTAACAAAACATGTAGATGGTATCATGAGCTTTCGTGGGCACAACCCACTTCTTCAGATGATTGGAATATTAGAAGTCCAAGAAAAATAAGGGAAAGCAGGGGAGGGGGAAAAAGGACAGTAGGTAGATTGTTCAAGTAGCCCCGCTCGCCAGCCACGCGGTTCTACGCTCTGCGCATGCGCACATCATTTTGCACATGCACAGATCGCTCTGCGCCGGCTCTTCTGGGGGTATAATCTACTCCCCACGGGCGAGTAGATTACATTGTTTGTCGAGCTCTGACAATTGTTCTTATCAGCCTTTTGTGACTACTTGAACAATCTACTCGTTTTTGCCCCCTCTATCCCCCACCACTTTTCCCTTATTTATTCTTGGATCTGTTTGTATTGAGGAATCTAAGCTGTCATTGACAATTCAAAAAAGATTTAATTCTAGCCTTCATGCTCGCAATGGTAACTTTCCAAATGGAACTGCTGCTGATACAACCTTTCAGGGACCGCATTGCATATGCTGCTTTAGCTCCCACTCTTGCTGGGAAGTAGGACAAAGGGAGCAATGCAAAGGGAACACCAGTCTCTGTAATTTTCAATAGCTTCACTGGCACAAGTAGATATGTAAATATTGTCCAAGGTAACACTATGACAGACACTAGATTATTACAGAGTCTTTCCCGTCACAGCTTCAGATTTCTGATTATGGTTAGATATAAGAATGGGCATCTAATGTTTGTACAGCCATACGCCAAGCTTCCTTATAGCCGCATACATACTGCAGTGGAGGAAAATCACCTAAGGCTCATATCCTCATACGTATTCAGGCATACCATGCCTATTACATTTTAATAGAAGTTAGGGAATCCTGAATAGCTTAGAGGATTTAGGCTCTAATTCTTAAGTTATTATTTCCTACAGTGAATGTACTGAAATGATAGGGACAGGCCATGTCTGTGCAAACTTCTGCGTAGCTTGGCAGTGCTTGATTTAGTTTAGTTTGGCTGATTGGGTCAGGTAAACCACAAATCACTGAAACCAGGAAATGCTTAAAAATGCTAAAAAACAAGTTCCTTTTTGCAATAAATGTTTCTCACAGGGAATCACTGGCTTACTTAGATTAGTTCTGACCATCTTCATAAGGCAAACACCCATGGGAGAACTAGAATTGATAAAGCACATTGGTAGCAAAGAAATTTGACACAGATCCAATTATCAGGTAATTGTTTTGAAATTTCCAGCTGTCATCTTTCCACTAGCTGAGTTCTACATTTAGGAACATCTCAGACTGTGTAAATACCAGTCTGGCAGACCTTGTTACGTAAATATTGTGAAATGTCATTGTGAATGAAGACATTGTCCCAACTGCTTTTGAAAGATGAGAAGACAAGAATCTTGGGGTTTATATCTTGGAGGAGGGTGTTAATGTTGTATCTGTAATTCATGTTTTAAAATGTAGCTAAGGGGATTTCTCTGCAATTTTGATTTTTATTATTCACTGAAAAAAAATTGACTCTACAGAGAAGACTGCACATATGTCTGGATGTAGTGATGCTGTACTTTGCACCTGCTGCAATCAGTACATTTACTGATTAATCTATTTCCTTCTTGCTTAAATAAGGCTTTGCTAACGTCAGTCCTACAACTAGTCTAGCCACTCGTGATGACAGTCGAGGGGAAGGAATCCTCCCCTTAGTCAGTTTAGCACTATAGTTCCATTGCTGTGACATTCCCACCTCTGTAAGAAAGGAGGGAATAGCATTCAATGGCCCATATAATAGTCTATCCTTTTACTTGACCAGCTGGCCCTGGAGTCAGCTGATTGGGCAGCCCTCTGGTCAGCTACACTGCCCCCTGCAGAAGTCAGAGAGGTTGCAGAAAGTCAGGGAATCGGTGACTTCTGCACTCTCCATTACAGACACAGAGTCCTAGTCATGATGTGTGCAGGAGGGTGGCCATACTGTTTCTGAAGATTGCTGGAAGCTGGCTACCCTGGATTGCCCCAGTTCTGTTTCTAACCAGATTGGTTTTGGAAAATCAGCTGTGCTTGAATTGGTGATGGAGACAGTTGAGCAGATGGCTGACCCCCAGGTGGTGGAAATTAACAATATTTCCAAAGTAATTGCTAGCTTTGAGCAAATGAGGTTTAAAAACTGGGTGGGGCCACAGATGGGACTCACCTGCCCATAGGTTCCCTCTTCTGATAGCAAATGACTACATTAGCTATAAAGGCAGGCCCTTGTGGAGCACTGGTTTATCAAAACAGTGGGGACTGTAATGAAAAAGTTCATGACACCAGGATTTTCAGAGGATCTGGAGTCTACATTCGTGAACAGGCTGGGACACTATTCACACCAAATGACATTGTCATAAAGAGAGTTACGGTCTACGTGGTTATTCTGGTGGACCTTATGTCTCCCTTTCTTCTGTCTTGCCCTTGTGAAAGTATATCCTGAGCTTAGAAAGCTTGGCTAAAGAAGATTTAATTACATACCAAGCAAGTGTAAATAGTGGTAGAATGTGTGTTTAGCAGAATGAAAAAGAAAAGAGAGGACAAAGGGGGGACATAATAGAGGCCTATAAAATCATGACTGGTCTGAAGTAAATAAGAATGTGTTATTTACTCCTCATAACATAAGAGCTAGGGATCACCAAATGAAATTAATAGGCAGCAGGTTTAAAACAAATATTCCTTCATGCAGTGCAGTCATCCTGTAGAACTCTCTGTCAGTGGATGTTGTAAAGGCCAACCTATATGAGGGTTCAAAAAAGAACTAAATAAGTTCATGAAGGAAAAGTCCATAAACTGCTAGTAGTTATGATGGATAAGGAATAGTGTCCCGAGCCACTGTTTCCCAGAAGCTGTAAATGGTCAATAGGAGAGGGATCATGTGATGATTACCTGTTCTATTCACTCCTTCTGGGGTATCTGGTATTGGCTGTCGGCAGACAAGATACTGGGCTAGATGGATCTTTAGTTTGACTCAGTCTGACCATTCTAATAGACAATCTTTTTGTTCCTCTCTTTTCCAAGATGAAAAGTCCCACTCTCATTAATCTCTGCTCACATGGAACCTGTTTCATACCCTTAAACATTTTGATGTCCCTTTCTCAACCTTTTCCAATTCTAATATATCTTTTTTGAGAAGGGGTGACCAGATCTGCACTCAGTATTCAAGATGTGGGCATACCATGGATTTATCTAGGGACAATATGATATTTTCTATCTTATTCTGTATCCTTTTCCTAATGATTTCCAACATTGTTACCTTTTTTGACTGCTGCTGCACATTGAGTGGATGTTTTCAGAGAACTCTACATAGCGAGGCTGTTAAGTTGTGAGTAAATGACTAATTGTGTACTCGATCCAATTTTTATTGAGTGCACAATTAGATAAGTGGCCACTGCAGCTTTGCAGTTTAAATGTAGTAGAAGTTGGGTGTTTGAATGTCACCCACCACAATGGGGTCATGATTTCATGACTAGTGCTCCTTGGCACTACAGTAGTACAGATAATAAGGAGTAATTGAGTGCTTCATGCTCTTTAACGTATTTATCCTCACAACACTCCGGAAATGTGGGGAAGTGCTACTGAAATTAAAAGGAGATACCTACTGGGATCTTCAAAAGCCCTGTATGTCTGTCTTTAGAGGCCTACATGCCTTTAAAAATCTAAGCCTAAGTGACTTATCAAAGGTCATATAAGATATCTGCAGAGGTCCTCAGTCTCCCAATTCCCAAGATAGCCTCAGATCATTTGATCACCTTTCTTTTCTCTCACTGTGCTTGAATACAACATATTTCTTCAAAAAGTAAACATTGCCTTTAAATGCACATTTAATGCCACATAAAGCCATCAATTATAGAAAATCAACCACATTTGTAGGGAAGCTATTTTCTGTAGGAATGCAAGTAGAGCTGAGCAAAATTTTTTCACAAATGTGGTAAATGGTTAAATACTTTTTTTTAATGTAAAACATTTCATTTCAACCTTCTCACAATGAACCACTTCAATATTTCATTTCAAACCAAACTATTTTGAATCAACATTTTCAAAACATTCGAAACATTTTTTTAAACTTGATTTTTTTTCTAATTGTTGGCTTTGTTAGGGGAGAGAACAACAAAAAAATTCATTTTGGTTGGGAAAAAAAACAATAGTTTTTCCAGATTTTGTTCAGTTCGGACATCATAATGAAATATTATTCATTCAGTTATAAATGCAAAGTCATTAACACTTTCTAGAGACCTGCTCAGAATGCAACATGTGATAATACTAAAGTTACAGAAGATTTTTGGCAGAGTTTGTGAACTATGTACAATAAGC
The DNA here is from genome assembly GCF_049634645.1 of Pelodiscus sinensis. Classification (NCBI taxonomy): domain Eukaryota; kingdom Metazoa; phylum Chordata; order Testudines; family Trionychidae; genus Pelodiscus; species Pelodiscus sinensis. Next base: position 56,270,252 of record NC_134715.1, on the reverse strand, counting down.
ACACTTTATATTAGATAATATAATATCTTTAGGACCCATTGGAGTTAGAATAAAAAGTTTTACCTGAACAGAGTCTCTTTCCTTCTTAGGATTCCAAAGTACTTCACAAATAACATAAGCACAATGTTACTTACTGTATTGTATTTATGATTCAAAGAAAGCACCACACCTTTTGCTTTGGTTTCACTTAGGCTTTTCTATTGACAGCATGAGCTTTTAACAACCCACACTGCAATTTATACTTGCACTGTATAACAAGGTCAGCAATTAAATTAAATAAATGCCAAATAGTTTAAACCAAACTAACCCATTTAACATCACTGATTCTACCTTTGAGACCTGTTTCCCTGTAAGTCTGATTGTCCTTCCTCTCTTCTGAATGACATTACTTCAAACCCCACCAGCCCTCAGGCAATGAAGTTCATCTGCTCAACTGATTTCGTCAGACACACAACTCTGCTTCAGTTCCACAGCTTATGTGCTTTGCTCCAAAGGAGCAAGAGGGATTATAACCACTGGCCCACAGTTATTTCCAGGTAGTGCCTAATGTCCTTCTACTTCCATCATACCTTCTGTGTGCCTTGATCTTACAAGCCTGATATACCGAGTCCCCCTTGTTAAAATCTGAGCCTGTTCCCAAAAGTTTATATAATCCAGCTAGGATGCACAGACCACATCAACATTTCCTTTACTACAAAAAAGGTTTGTATTTCCACTCACAATCTATGATACAGAGCACTTTGAGAATGTTAAGACTAATGATCAGCCAGAGCAGCTTGTTTCTTTCTTACTAATATGGAATGTCCAATCCTTCTATTATACAGCAGAAAGACTAATTAACTATAAATCAGAGTATATATCTTATAATAGGAGAAACCCATTATGCTGAGGACTTGTTATTAAGATAATCTATCAGCACATACACCAAATATGTAAAGCACTGGACATTTTTTCCCCATTTCCTAATGCTTAAGGTATATGTTTGTGTCAACTTTAGCTGTAAAAAAATATAAAACCAGGCCAAATCCACTGTTGGCACAAGTGGATGCTCTTGACACCAGTGGATTGCACCCATTTGTGTTGCAGGCAAATCTGATCGATCATCTATTAAAATGCATTATTCCGCTCTGCACTGATTGCTTTTTAACTTGGCCTTTTGGTCTTTATAAAATAGAGCTATACAATTTTTGTAACATGGAAGAATACAGTTTACTGGTTAAAGCGACTTCATTTCTTAAGATATTGGACACCTGTTTCCTATTTCTGTTTATAGAACTGATAGAACTCTCTGGAGGCTTTCTTAGTAGACCTACACTCTGGCATGTAGCTACCAACATTACGGAAAATACCAAAACAGTTGAGACGTGCCCTCCTGCCTGAGAAGTTGATGGGGAGAACTGATCCTGAAGACAACAGACCAGTGGACAAGGGAAGGAGATAAAAGACAAAGCAGGAACGAAAGGAAGCAAGTAGATAATTTAAGACTCCTCCATAATCTCCTTCAGCAAAGCACCGATTTGGTTAGTTATTCAGACTTCTTGATCTTGGACATAAGATATTTTAGATCCCAGTAACATATAACATACACAAACACAGCACATCAGCTTTCATTCGCTTAACTTATGCTGAAGGATACACACAACAGAGAATAGTGGGTCTGATTCTCGTTTATACCCTTCTTGCCATGGAGAGGGACCTCTTTGTAAATAAGAAACAAGCTGAGTGTGTCTTTGACACTATACTGGATATTAAAGGAAGTTCCTTTGTATTATATATTTCCCTGGGCTGCGTTTAACCAACAAGAATCAATGATTATTAATACTGATACTTTACACATTCAGCAACTTTCATTTAAAGCCTTGAAAGTTCTTACACAATTATGTGGGCCTCAACAGCCTTGGGAGGAAAATATTACTCATTCTACATTAAATTTACTTGGCATGAATCATTGAAGTATATTCAGGGTGAACAGGAAAGCTTTTGTTTTTTGAAAGAATCCAGTTCTAAGCCTTAAAAGCTACACCTGAATACATTTCAAATTATTTCCTTCTATACTTACCTGCCAAAAACCCAAGTGCTATGTTGAATGTTCTCGTGCAAACACTGAGGTTGCCTAAAAAAGGTAAAAACGACGCACCTCCTCCTCTGTATCGTGTGAGGTGTTAAACTGGTACAAGAGAAACATAGAACCTTGAATTCAAATCTTGTCAGCAAGAAAATCCTAAGCTTTCATTTGAAAACCAGTTGGGAAGGGCAAAGCAGACCTGGGTTCACCCTCCCAGGTGATCCTTCTGCTCTATTGTCTTGCTGGTTGGGACTGTAAGAGACCTCAACAGACATTTTCATATGAATTATTATTATACTACCTAGGAGCCATACACGGTCTGCTCCAAAGTCGCACTTAAGATCAGGGATATCATGAGCCAGAGATGAAGTGGAAAATGTGCATGGGCTGGCTGTGAAAGTGCACTGATCACTGAGCCGTGCTGCAGGAATTTAAGGCCAAGCAATCTTGTGGTAGTGGCTTGTCTCAGAGAGGTCTTAAGGCCCATCATTTGAAGGTCCTAAATGTTAGGATAGGTTGGGGATAGAGTGGACTTGGGAAGTACTGGAGCAGCAGGGATCTGGTGGAGAAGTTCCAGAGGGCAGTAGGAAAGATGAACCCACAAAACATGAGTGGTATGGGGCTGTGCTGGCTAGCACATTAACAACAGAGAGAGAGAGCCACAAAGAAGGTGATGCTGAATGGAGACGGGGAGAGCCCTGGCTAATTATTAGCAAAAGGTTGGGACTACAGAGCATCTACATTGGCTGGATGTGAAGGCAAGAGAACTGAAAAAAGTGTCATTTGCTTCACCATTCAGTTGAACGTCCTATAAAGGACTGTACACACGACTGAAAGATGGTTAGAAGATCCCATCCTCTAATGCAGCTGGAGAGGAGCAATGATCCGACATATCAGAGAGGGCATACTCTCAACCTGCTGAGGGGCATCTGAACTGGTAAGAGATCAGACCAGTAGCCATATCCCATAGAGAACAACTCCTCTAGCTCTGCTATGAAGCAGCTCACAATCTTAAAAGTTGTTTAAAAGCAATTTGTTTAAAAAATTAATTGTGGCACCAAACGGGGGCAACAGACACAGAAATAACTAAACACACTGCAAAAGTGATAGGGCAATGATGAGGTCATTCTGAAACACACACACACACACACACACACACACACACACACACACTTCTTCCTTTCACGGTCTACATGGGGATTTGTGAGCCACGCTTCATGAAGAGTAATTCACCCTGTGTGCAAATAACAAGTTAGTAGGAGAAATATTGCAATAGTCTCTCGTTTCTGATTTGAGAAGTACTTAAAAGAAGAGTGTAGCCTAATTGAACATGTCACCATGCCTTGAGAAGACTGTTTTGAAGGAGATACCATTTTTCTTCATCAGACTTGACTTTTATTGCACTCCTGAAAAGTTCCCTTGCCAGTTTCAACATCTGGTTCTATTCTTTGGCATTTCCTTATCTACGCAGAAAAACACCTTCACTTAACAAGCCATGCAAATTATGTGAAGCCATTTATTTCAGTATACAATGGTCAGCCATAACAAACCCATGTATAACGCCACGGCTACGTCTACACTGGCCCCTTTTCCGGAAGCGGCATGTAAATTTCATGAGTCGTAGTAGGGAAATGCGCGGGGGATTTAAATATCCCCCGCGGCATTTAAATAAAAATGTCCGCCGCTTTTTTCCGGCTTTTTTAAAAGCCGGAAAAGAGCGTCTACACTGGCCCCGATCCTCCGGAAAAAGCGCCCTTTTCCGGAGGCGCTTATTCCTACTTCGAAGTAGGAATAAGAGCCTCCGGAAAAGGGCGCTTTTTCCGGAGGATCGGGGCCAGTGTAGACGCTCTTTTCCGGCTTTTCTAAAAGCCGGAAAAAAGCGGCGGACATTTTTATTTAAATGCCGCGGGGGATATTTAAATCCCCCGCGCATTTCCCTACTACGACTCATGAAATTTACATGCCCCTTCCGGAAAAGGGGCCAGTGTAGATGAGCCCCAACTGTTTCATCACTGCAGCCTGAGCTGCTACATTCAGGGGAAAGTGAATGATGTATTTAACTTGCTTGGAGATGGTTGGGGTGAAAGAGAGAAATCTACTGAACGTCTATCACGCTGCACAAAGTAGTTTCTGGAAGTCAGACAAGTACACTGATAGAGCTTCCTGTACATCTGTGCCTGCCCAGAAGTGGAAAACCACCACTTCCTTTCAAAAACTGTAAAAATAAAATAAAATTAAATAAAAAAAAAGAACACCCAGAAATACAAATTTTGTCACTATTAGTTTGAGAAGTGAGGTCTTGCACAACTAGCTTTTTGGCATAAATCTCCTTAACATGCCCACATGTTCCAGAAAATGTGAGGGGTGGGGCAATATCTTCTAGAGAGTTTGGAGTCTGAAAAGGTAGCCTAAGAGGAAAGAAGGCTGCTGGATGTTAAACTAGTGCAAACCGCAAAATGGACACTTATTTTGGTTCAACAGTGGTTGTTTACAATTTAGTTTAAATCAATCAGAAATAGGTATAGGCTACACCAAAACAAGCCATTTTTTGTGAGATATATATATTATAGTTATTAAACTTTTCAATTTTTTTTTCTGGTAATAAATAGAACAAATTCTAAGAGCCAAAGTATGGAGCACACACAAAAAACAAGACCACACTATTTCCATAAGCTTTGCATGCCCATGTATTAACTGCAATATTTTTAGCGCACAGGTTTTTTTTTGGCACACAACACATTTTAAAAAAAAGAACAGCAGTGTGTTCAATGCAAAGAAAGATGGCAAGAAGTAAGGAGCCAAGAGTGGTCACAATGAAATTAAAATGGGTGGTGGGTTTTTGAGAAGCAGAAAGAAAGAACTTGAGACTGATGCCAAAGGAGGATGAGTTCCATAGCTGAAGTCCCACTGTGGCAAAAGGGTAATTTCTGTCAACCCAAGATGGTGGGGAACTTTTAAAGAGCGCTACTACAGCGATCAGAGAGCTGGAAGAGCAATGTTAGTCAGTTCTGCATTGATCACAAAGCTGCAGAGACACGCAGAATCTCCAAAGTTGCATCATACTGCTGCTTTAGCTATGTGACAATGAAACCCCTTCTCCCTTCTGACTCCTCAGTTAAGGGGGATGGGGGGAGAGGTAGAGAGACTCCCAACAATGCCATCCTATGATCACTCAGCACTTGCAAGAACTCTACTTTATTCTGTCTCCTGTTCTAACCCATCAGGCTGTGACAAGAGCTTCCCCAGAGCCCCTCCACGCTGTCTGCCAACTCAGCTCTTAGGGTATGTCTACACTACCCCGCTAGTTCGAACTAGCGGGGTAATGTAGGCATACCGCACTTGCAAATGAAGCCCGGGATTTGAATTTCCCGGGCTTCATTTGCATAAGCGGGGAGCCGCCATTTTTAAATCCTGTGGAACGAGGTGTACCGGTAGTTCGGAATAGGAATCCTAGTCCAAACTACCTAGTTCGAGCCCCGTGTAGCCGCGCTACACGGGGTTCGAACAAGCGGGGATTTAAAAATGGCAGCTCCCCGCTTATGCAAATGAAGCCCGGGAAATTCAGATCCCGGGCTTCATTTGCAAGTGCGGTATGCCTACATTACCCTCCTAGTTCGAACTAGGAGGGTAGTGTAGACATACCCTAATAGACTTAGTTCCCACTACCACATAGTCCCTACCAAGCACAACCAAGTAACAGAAACATTTACAAACCCAGAATTAATACAACACACAATTGTTACCAATATTCAATCAGCCTTCGATATGCTGGCACTGATGCTTGGATCTGTGGGGCTCACCTAGAAAAGCAGCACTATTGTTTTCAGGAGGAAGCGTCCACTTGTTTTTAACTTGTTCCTGGTGCTTGTCTGATTCCCTCCTAGCAAAACAGAAGACTCAGTGCCCCTTATCTCCCTCCCTTCTGGGACTATTCCTCAGTGATTCATGTCCATCTGGGGTGACATAAAGCAATCTCTTGTGACCCCACTTCCATTTTCAATCACTGTTTCCCATCATAGGATACGCTGCATCATGTTAATGAAGTGGTGGCAGCTCCTAGCCCCCTAAATCACACTGAGTTTTTGTTTTCCTTTCTCTGTCCTTTGGCTGTCTGCAAGTCCCCTATGGCTCTGATAGGAGTTTCCACCAAGTGCAGGCATTCTTGTTCTCTGCTGACACTACTGTCACTTGCTTTCCTGTCTTTGTGGGGTTAGGGTTCTCTGTCCACCTCTACCTCTAATAAGCTTCACTCTGAAGGATTTCCTTTTTTTGGCAAAATCTTATTGCTTTGTCAAGGATTAATTTGGTTATCCCAGTCATCTGACTCTGAAATTTCAGATCTCAATGACACTGTGGTCTTTTATCAGGAACTCAGACCTGCAAAATTGAAAGATGGCTCTTCAGCCTTAGATCAGTCACAAACTCTGCTTTGGTTTCACCTTCTTTTGTTCTCTATTTAAAAACCCTCTCTCAGAGGGTTCGTTTTTATGGGGAGTGCAGTACTCAAATTTTTGTACTACTGTTTCATGGTTGGCCTCCTCAGTCTGAGTTAACTGAAATCATTATACACGCTGAGTACACTGGAACCCACTATTATAAGCACCATATGCACTGAGCAATCACCCCCACACAGACCCAGGAGCAAAATGAATTAGGAGAATACCCCCAAGTGGAAGAATGAAGCAGTTCCAAGTCCCAGCAGGGTTGACTCTCTGAGAAAACGTAAAACATTAGAGGTTTAAAGAGTACCCTGTGCTTCATTCTGTACGTGTCAAGGTCAGTGCCAGCTGTCTCCCTGTTTGTTGGGCTAAAAGTTAAAGGCAGGTAATACTACCACTGCCCTTCACTTCTAGCTGTTTAGTGCCAACTTCTCAACACGAGCTGACTGGGCAGCGGATTTCACACTCATTCCACCTGAGATGCACAGATGGACACAAAAGTCCAGACAATGGAGACAAACTTCTGGTGCCTGAGGAGTAGGGCTGCAGGACAAGGAAAAAGCATCAGAGCAAAGTGTAAGATGCTATGTGTTGTGAAATAGAGTCTGAAAACACATACGCTAACTGGGAGGAGGAAGCCCAAGAGAAACCCAGTCTTTATGTTGCTAGGAAACTAGACAGGAGTTTAGAAATGACGTAGCTACAAAAAAAAGTCAGTGCTGTTTTTGGCTACATATGCAAAGGTATTTCACTGAGCAGGGCAGTATTAGACTTCTTCTATATGTCTCAGCTGTGACTGCTACTGGAGAACTATAATCAGTTCTGACCAGGCTTACCAGCCTATACACAGACAAATGGGAACAAAATTTAAAAAATAACAAAAAATGTTGGGGAAGGAGGACTTATTTAAAGGTCAAGACAGAAAGAGCTAACAACAAATAAGCTTGGCTAAGAGATGATTAATGGACGGACATGGTAACATGCTATAGCACTCTTGAAAGGCTGAATCACTCAGGATGGAAAGGAAATAGTTAAAGCTGAATATAGTGCTGTAACTGGGAGTGACAATGTGTGAGCAAAAAGAAATTTTAGGATGAATATCAGTAATAACCTTCTCACAGTGAGATGTATTAGCCTGTGGAGCAGTCTGCCAATGACAGTCATAGAGGCCTTAGGACTTTTAAAACAGGCTAAAACACTAGAAGGCATTGCAGGGAAAATCCTTTTCTGTCAGAATAATGGACTAAATTATCTAGTAGGATTTTCCAGTCTCAACGTTCTATGATTCCAAAATGCATATAAATGAAATCTAGAATTAATGTTCTGGCCTGCCCCCTCCCCCTGCCCAATTCCTATAATTTCTTCCATCCACTGTCCCACTGAATACAGTGTGAATGTGTGCAGTTGAAATCATTTCTTGCTTTCACTGATGAGATCTGTCTATTTAACTCTTTCCTTGTTGTAAACATAATTTTGTTTCAAGTGGAAGATTTTCATACTAATGCTGATGGTGATAATAATTTAAGACAATACTATAATACTTTGCACTGTAGGATTGAAATGGAACATGCATCTCTGGTCCAAGTGCAACAAACACATATATATATTTGCAATAATTAATCAACTGCGCAAACTCTGCTTCACAATTTAGTTTGTATATGTGCACTTTCTTGTTGTTTCTATGCAGTCCTAAGTATATCTTGTAATAGCTTCATAGTGATTTGTGAAGACCCTACTCCTACTGTCATTATTACCTGATCAGAGGCAAGAAATTATGGATAATATTGCTCAAGAGAAATGAGATTTCCTTATAATTTATTTAGACTTCTGACTCTTTCTTCTAACTGAATCATAAAATCACTTGGGTATGAAGAACCTGTGGTAGGTCACCTACCTTATTCTGCACTGCAATAGGAGTGATTTAACTAGCCATAATGTGATTAGTTAATTACAACTAGTTGAGCACTGAGAATGTTTTCTTGGGGTATTGATGATTCCTCAGTTTTTTAGCAGCTCACACTATTATAAAACTGTTGTTACATTTGTTATCTATAATGTTTAGCTTAAAATGACCCACTTCCCACAAGAACTAATACTTTTTTTCAGTGCCATTTTGACGTGTGTGTGTCCTGTTTTAATAACATTTTTTTATGTATCTGAAGTGTTGTATGACTTCCCAGTGGTCTTTTTTTAGCCAGAATACGGCCAGTTCTCATTAATTCTTTTTCTTAGAGGACTTGTTTTCCAAACACTGAACCTTCTCTATTATATTTATTTTTTAAAATATGCTGTGTGCGAGATGCAGAATACATAACTCCCACTACAGCCTAAGCAGAGCTGAGCAGAGAGACTAAGTCATCAGTGAAATTTCTAGCTGCAGTGCAATGTGAGTGCAAGGCTAGTTATCTAAAGCAGGGAGCAGAACTTTGGTGCCTGTACTAAATGAGCAAAAACTACATTGCTCTACCTCCAAAGAGAGAAAATTAGGTCTTCCCAGTCCTACAGACATCATTAGGTTAACAGAACTGGTTAAGTATAGCAACCGAGTGTGGCTCTACATTTGCTAGATACCTCTGCTGACTGCATTTATTGTGGCTCAGCAAGGAATTAACATGGTACAAAACAAACAGAGTATCTGGGAAATGAGAGACTTCCTCACATTAAAACCTGTCAAACAAAATGATCACTAGTGTTCTTCACACATCTTGTTACACACTCATAATACACATCTTTTAAAATCTCCTGTCTTCACATGCTGTCACAGATGACAAAGGCATAGAAGGGAATGTTAATGGTGACGTCTACCTTTGTAGACCTACTACTCAATTCTGGTATACCAGCAACATTGAATTTAGAGAGCCCTGTAACCTATTACTTCTATATACAGTCACTGTGACAGTCCAACAACACACAGCAGAAAGAACAGCACAGCATCTCGTGGCTGGTTACCAGTATAATAAAACGATAACACTAAAAACATGAGATTTTCAAAAGCAGTCATTATTGGCCTAGGTTTGGTCCCATTGAAATCAACGTGAGTTTTATAACTGAATTCAGCAAAAAACACTTTAAGACAAAGAAAGGTGTCCTGCAGATATTGCTGTACATTTTGCAGAGTCAAACCAACTCCTGACCACTTTATGATATATAAAAAGGGGCAGGGAGAACTGCATATTTTCCATGCCTGAGGAGATGGTTTTTAGGGGTGGGCTACTGACACAACTTGTCTGACAGATACAATTAGCAAGGAGTTGGCTCCTCTCTTAGTAACCTTTACATCTATGAAGATTCAGCCTTCATAAGACAAACCAAAGTGTCATTATTCTGTTAATGCAGCTTTGCAGAAAAGCATAAACTCGCCCTTCAATGACAAGCATGCCCCACTTTAAACGTTCACGTTTTTAAACAAAGGAAATTAAATGCACCAAAGAATGCTCCTATAACATTAAAGTAAAAAATGCACCAAAAATGCTACTGCAGTATGAAAGTTAAGGCACAATATATTAGGAGGTAGGGGGGAGGAGAAAGCTTCTCACAGAAACAGTGACTCACCAATGTTGCACAAATACAGTATTATCAAATTATGAGTAAGGGTTTTATAATCAGGCTACAACCCAACCACTATTTTTTGTGGGTTCAATTTTTGCACTCAGAAATAACTCTGCATTTGGTAGCACCAGTTGGATATCTAAGTATCAGCAGCTGTACTTGCAAACAGTTAGATGGCCAACTGTTACCATTTGCTGCGGCTGCAATTAGTTGTGAGTGTAATTTTGTGCCTGAAAATTTAGAGGCCATTGCTGAAAATTGGGCACTAAGGGTAAATTTTACACGAAACTTATGCAATGAGGGTGAATCTATTTCTATGAAAATCTGAATTTTTTCTATCCTTTGACAATTGTGTTTTAAATTTTTAACCTTCACGTGACGTTAACATGTTTTATAATTTTTAAAAAGTACTTAATGCACAGATTTCTGTAAAAAAAATTTATTGTCCATATAAAAGTGCCAAAATATCCACCAACACTGAAATCTAGTCAACAACCAGCTTAATCTAGTAACCAAAAATCGCAAGCATCGTCATTCACATTTTTAAAAATCAAATTCCTGTCACATGTTTCCACAGTAACCCGAGTCCCTAGAAAGTGGGAAATTTGCATTCCGGTTGGCTGCTGTAGTCCATATGTCCAAGTTCATATAGGCACGGAATGGGTTAAATCTTGGATAATACTCCGGCTTACACATAACTGCCTGGTTCTCAACATGAGCTGAGTGTTGACCAGTGGCACTGACTGGGCAGCAGTTTTCATAGACATCACTCTGAGGTGCCCAGATGGAACCAAAAAGTCCAGACATTGGAGACAAGCTTCTGGCGCTTGAGAGGTAGGGCTGCAGAACAAGGAGAAAAAAAGCATCAGGACATCGTGAAAGGTAATACTTTTGGGGAAAGATAATCTGAAAACACATACTCTACACGGGGGGAAGAGAGGCCTGGGAACAGAACTGCTGAGAGAAACCCAGAGATCATATATCCAGGAAATCAGACAGAAGTTTAATTTCACTAAGCAGGGCAGTATTAGCTTTTTAATATATGGGTCTTATGTGACCACAATTGGAGTACTATATTCAGTTCTGACCAGACTTACTACTCCAGCAAAAATATAGATAGATGGACAAAAGTTAGAGAACAGCAATAAAGAAATATCAGGGGGACTGATTTAAGATAGAAAGAGCTAACAATGTATAACCTTGGCTAAGAGATGATTAATGGAGGGACTTGCTACAGCTCTACTGGAAGGCTAAAATCACTCAGGTTGAGGAGGAATCATTTGAAATGGAATACCGTGCTGAAACTAGGGGTTATGTGGTGTAAGTAAATTGAATTTTAGAATGAATATCAGAAAAACCACCTGATAGTGAGATATATTAGCCTGTGGAGTAGTCTGCCAAAAGTGGTCATAGAAGCCTTAGGACTTTTAAAAATGGCTAAAACACTAAGGCTACATCTACACTGGCATGATTTTCCGAAAATGCTTTTAACGGAAAAGTTTTCTGTTAAAAGCATTTTCGGAAAAGCGCGTCTAGATTGGCAGGACGCTTTTCTGGAAAAGAACTTTTTGTGGAAAAGCGTCCGTGGCCAATCTAGATGCGCTTTTCTGCAAAAAAGCCCCGATCGCCATTTTCACGATCGGGGCTTTTTTGCGGAAAGCAGCACTATGCTGTCTACACTGTCCCTTTTGGGCAAAAGTCTTTCAGAAAAAGACTTTTACCCAAACGGGAGCAGCATAGTTTTTCCAGAAAAGCACTGATGATTTTACATGAAATCATCAGTGCTTTTCCGGAAATTCAAGTGGCCAGTGTAGACAGCTGGCAAGTTTTTCCTGGAAAAGCTGCTGATTTTCCAGAAAAACTTGCCAGTCTAGACACAGCCAAAGGGTACATTTACACTGCAAGCTTATTTTGAAATAGAGCATCTACACTACAGGAAAGACACAAAATAGTCCAAGGCAGGCTGCCCTAATGTGGACGCGCTATCTCAACTTAGAACCCCAGGAGGCAATGGGGAGGAATAACTTTAGAAGGGCCCTGGTGAGGAGCTATTTCGTCACAGCAGGAGTGGAGCGTCTACACACACCCTCTTCCAAAAAAGCTTTCAAAAGGGCTTATTCCTTGTGGAATAAGGTTTACTGCCGTCAGAAAAAGCCCTCTGTTATTTCGACTTTCTGTTGAAATAACACAATTTCCATTATTCCGGAAAAACAGTGGAGTGTAGACACACACTAAGAAATGTGTTATAAGGAAAATCCTGTTCTGCCAGGAAATTAGTGAATTGTCTAATAGGTTTTTCCAGTCTCAACCTTTGTGATTTCAGAATACATTCAAATAAAATACAGAATGTCCCTCTCTGCCCTATGCAAATTTCTATCACTTCTTCCACCCACTACCCAACTGAATCCAGCATGAATGTGTGCTGTTGAAATAATCTCTTGCGTTCACTGATGAGATTTGTCTACTAAACTCTTTTCCTCTTGTAAACACACACAACGTAATTTCTAAGTAGCAGGTTTTCCTCCTATTGCAAAGGTGATTATATCTAAAAACAACACTACAGTGCACTGCATTGTGGGACTGAAATTAACTTGTTCCATCTCTTGCCATTCATCTGCTACAGTTTTCTCTTTGGAGACAAGCACAAAGAGCCAAAGTGAGTGCTCAAAGACTCATGCTGAAGTCAGTTAGAGCTGTACGTGTAGTCGTTATCAAGAGCACCAAGACTGTACATGCTACTGTACAATTTCTGTCTTCCCTTTTGTGTTTTTGACTTTAGATTTGTTTTTGTTGTCAGCAACACTTGCTGCTATCCTCCACTGAAACCTGGTTTTTGCAGAAGGGAGAAAGAAATGGAGGGAGAGGGGTGAACAGATTACTCACATTCAACAGACCCATTTCTATTCTCAAGGGCCTCAATACATTTTTTAAGTAATATGACCCAACAGAAATTTGGCCAAATTTTGGTGACCAACTATGAATACTGCTAACAAAATCAATATCAAACACCGTAACCTACTGGAAAGAAAGGAAAAGAGAAAACATGCACTTTAATGAGGCACGTTAGACCAGCGATGAGGAACTTAAGGTCGGGGGCCGGATGCAACCCCTGGCTTCCCTGAGTCCAGCCCCCAAGGCTCAGAGCTCCCCCCAGCATTGGGGAACCTGTGCTGGTGGTACTCCAATCCCTCGCCCCCTCACTGTGGGGCTGGAGCACATAAAATCTACTAGCCTGGCTCCCCCCTCCCCCAACTTTTGTCAGGTGTGTGAGGGGAATGTGCGGAGTGCCTTTCTGCTTCTCAGTCAGGGGCCACATCAATGAAGGTTTGTTGGGGGTTTTTTGCTCCTCACTTGTGTGAGGCCTCCACATGGTTTTTCTGTGGGTCAGCAGCCTCTGACCCAAAAAAGTTTCCTCACCCCTGCATTAGACCAACACCTAATGACAGGAAAACTCACTGAAGAGTTGACATAACTGGCTGGTTCCCAGGTAGGAGTCATGCTGGGTGGGGCACTCCAGGTAGACTGACAATTGTGATCAATGAAGGCTGTATTTTGCACCTCTGCAGTACATGGGAAGCCATTGGGATAATTCATGTTTTCTGCAATGGACGAGAGATGGAGAACAAAATTAAGCTTTTGTATTATAAAGTAAACTTACTGCGTGGGAGGCTGAATTGCCCCAGCATAAGAGACATTAGAACCGCTAGCCAGCTTTCTTCAATCCAAAGTGACAAACCGACAATACAGAACTCATCTCTTGGTAACATTTACATATTTCTGTGCATCTTTCAAACCTACAATCTAAACATTTTATTAGATATTATTGGGGCCATTAGCCAATTGCTACAAAAGGAGAATGGGTAAAGGCTACATAAAATCTTTTATCGCTAGAGACTGAAATCCCCATTAGCAACAAAATAGGCAGAGCATGAACAACATTAAGGGAAAGCTTCTCCATCCTTCCCTGCCCACATGCTTCAGCCCTAAACTCCCAAGAGACTATTGTGATTCAGTCCTATGCTCCTTCAGGTTCAGCTTTAAATATGTCCTAGCTAGTAGTACAATATTCCAAGTAACTGAATGCATTTAACATGCAAAATAACTTACATCGTGGGGAAAAAAATGGGTCATAAGAGACATTCCGTCCTACATACTACTGAATTCTGTCACAAAGTGCACAATCTATTGGGATTTCTGCTTTGCGAAACCTGATCTTTGCATAGCATTTTAAGTTGTCTTCTTGTTTCTCACATGGACACCCAGCATATGACTAGTACTTAGTCTTGAAAACTTAAATTTGAGTAAACAACTTCTCAAACGGTTCCAAACACATAGCTTTCAGGTCTTCTATTAATAGATTTGTTTTTGTTCCCTTGTTCTCTACCAATAAGTAATGACACAGTTGAGGTCTGAGATTTGTTTAAGGGGACTAGAGTGCTGAGAGTGGGTTGCAGTGAAAGAATGGTAAAAATAGCACCCTGGGCCTGATGCCTCTGCTTGAGTTAATGCAGTAACATTAGAACAGTAGAAAACTGACATAACTGAAATAAAAATCAGTTCTTTAGGAAGCTATGCAAACCAGGTTTTGGGTGAGTGGGTCAAAACTCATTAATGTTGTTCCAAGTCAGGATCTGAACTCAGGGAGGAAGAGGAAAGTGGGTTTGAAAGCCCCTATTTTTGAAAGGAATGCGGAGCATGTGGCTAGGGCACTAGATCAGAGATCAGGAGACCTGTGTTCAGAAATCTGGCATAGATTAAATTACTTAACACCTCTTTGCCTCAGTTCCCTAACTGGAAAACGGACGTAACAGCACTTTCTCCCCTTCTCCCATCCTTTGTCTGTCTTGTCCACTTAGATAAGTTCTTTGGGGCAGGGACTGTCTCTTGTGTGTGTGTTCAGCGCCTCTCACAATGGACACCTGATATCATCTAGGGTCTCTAAGCACTACGTAATACACATATCTAATAACTAATCTTTCCTAGTCTATTTTAACCTATTTTTAAAAATTAGCAAACTCAGCTCTCTAATAGTCTAACACTACTGGTTTTAAAAGAAAAAACACGAAAGACATTAATAATCTGGATTTTGAAAGGGGGGAGAGAAAAAATGCTTAGTGATATTTTGGAAGTTTTGCAGCACTCTTACCTTCTGGAAAAGCACCGTACTCATTCATCTCTAGTGGGCAATAAATGTTGGGAAACTGGCTATCACAAGTTGTGTTCCAGCCAATGAAGCTATTATAAACGACAACAAAAATACAGAGTTTACAAAAATAGTTTAAAAACACTAAGATACTATAAAATTAATTCTTACATTGAGCGTTTTTTAATCTTTTCCCCATGAGGCAGAAGAACAGACT
This sequence comes from Pelodiscus sinensis, assembly GCF_049634645.1. Lineage (NCBI taxonomy): Eukaryota > Metazoa > Chordata > Testudines > Trionychidae > Pelodiscus > Pelodiscus sinensis. The sequence continues at coordinate 56,254,839 of NC_134715.1, read as the reverse complement.
GGTGACTACAGTATAGGACTGGAAGGCAGGTTATACAAGTTCTGTGTCTAGATCTGCCCCAAACTTCCTATATTACTAAAGCAAGGACAAACCCTCTGCAACTTGACTTCCCTCCCAGCAAAAACAAACAAACAAAAAAAACCAAAACAAAACCAAAAAAAAAAAAAAGGAATTATGATACTATCACTATAGAATTTTAGGGAGTTTTATTAATTAGTATCTATACAAAGCAATCTGAAAGTATTTCCTATTAAAATGCTATAGATCCACTTAATGTGAAATAGTATTTGACTGTACAAAAATTGCCTGAATCCTCACACTGGTGTTATAATCAAGGTTCTCTCAATGTTTCTATTAAGAAAACTGCTAAAAATAGGAGTTTCAGCCTTAATCCCTTCAAATCACATGAGGCTTCTGAAAAACAAATTGTCCTCTCATAGAAATATTTACTTGGATGTGTTATTGTATTATTTTTTAAACAAAAATTATTTAAATCTTACAAGAGGTTTTTCCCAAGAGTAGTTCTTAAGGATATATCAGAAATTAAACAAGCACTACTGAAGAGTGACTATAGAGAGCAATAATGCCTCAGTATAGGCTAGGAAGGTAAAACAATTTTATTCTAAAGTTGTGTTATCAGTTAACTGCAATAAGAAGCCAAAATGAATCACTGCCATTTAAAAATAAATAATTTTACAAAATGTCCATGTATAATTCTGTATAAATAATACCAAAATTATGATATGAACCTTTCAAAGAGCCGTATTAGAGCCACATATTACCATTAGCTTGCTCTGCCTATGAATTACAGCTTCAAATACTAATTACTATTATTTCGCATTAGGGATGTGGAAGGTTAACCAGGAAGTATAACCCTAAATGGGTAATTACTTCCTGGTTGCGGTCAACTGGTAGGGGGCAAAAGCATGAAGCCCAGGCAGGGGCTGCTTTAACTCAAAAGTTCATTGGTTGGTGACACATTTTTTGTGAAAGGAAGAGCCAATGGTATTCTGCAGCTTGAAGACGACAGTAAAAAGCGGTGTGTTTGTCCGTAGCCTTCAGGAACAGCTGTGCCACGAACTTTAAGCTATTTTTCTCCACAATTTACAGGATGGAGATACAGTTCTGAGAGAATTTATCTTTCCTGCTTGAGGTTTACCACTACAGGAAAGTCAATGTCCTCAAGCTATGATAAAGTATAAAAAAGGCAACCCAACCCTCATTTTTATATTTTTTCAGTTTGTGAATACAGTATTTGAGTTTATCTTTCTTGAACCCTTTTATTTATTTATCCTGCCGTTTAATATAGTAAGGGTAATAAATACTACAGAATACACCCACGCAATATAGGATTCATAACTATAGCAAAAGGAAAGCACACATGGAGATGAGGCACTCATGTCCGTAAGAAGGAAAAAGAGAAATTAAAGCTTCCAAACAATGATTTGCTTAAATTTAGGAGAAATATGAAGTTTTGAAACACCTGTATATGATTAAGGAAGTTGATCAATTTGTGCCGACAATATTAATATCATATTGTCCACAGTAATATTCTTGCTTACTAATTTTAACATGCAACTTATACCATGGAAACTGTTTAAACAGCACATGTTTAAGAACTATTGTATAATAAGCTCAGATTCACATTCACGCTGTTAAGGCTGTAGGCTGAACGTGGTACCAAAAACTGAAGCAAAAAATAACTTGCCTATTGTGAATAGCAGGGGTTTCCTGGATCATGCATGGAACATTATTCTCAAGGTTATAGTTTAAGCTATTTGTCAGACAGACTGGTTGAGCAGGCCACAAGTCTCCTGTTGGATAAAAACCTAGAAAGGCAAAAAGATCTTGATTGCAGTATATGAAATGCAACAGAACAGAAATGAAGGATCCATCAAAGCTTAATACTGTGGTGATATCTGATTCCCAGATCCACAGTAAACAGTTGTATGGATAGTAAGGATAGTACCTGCCCCTCCCTCCTATTAGTGCTACTTGGAAAAAAAAAAGCAGGGGGGGGGAGGGCTGCTAATTTTTTTTTAACCTCACTAAAAGACTACAAGACAAACAAATTATCAGAGCCAGCTCTTGCAGCTGATATAAATTGACATAATGGAGCTAGGCCAATTTATACCAGCTGAAGATCTGGTGCTAAGCATGTACGGTCAGTGGATAAAATTCATAGCGAGGAATATACTGACAAATATTTATATTTAATGGAACTTGCTGTGCAGATGAAAACGTATCAGACACATTTCTATTGGTAAAAAAGATTGGAGTGGATTCTGACATTCAACCCAGCAAAAGCAAAGCGCCCTGCGGAAAGTAAATGTGATTTTGCATTCCAATCAGTAATGAGACCTGGTGGACTACATGAAAACAAGTCTCCTCCCAAGACTGTTTTTACATCTAAATGAGAATATTAAAATTTTCCCTCAAGGAAGTTTTGAACAGAAGAGCTCATGCTGCTGCGAGAGCCACTAAAAATTGGAACAAACTATAAGCACATATACTTCTTAAATGGAAAAAGATGTGAAAAAAGAGAGCAAGTTTCAGATTTCCTTTGATCAACAATTCTATTCTACAAACTCTAATTTATCCCATAATCTTTTACTTCACAATTTATTATCCCCACCAAGCAAATGAATATTATTTCCCTTTGAAATGAAGACAAATGAAGTCAATATTTAAGAGCCCAAATCATCACATCATTCATTGTTCATTTTGTTAGTGGAGTGAGGTAAAAAATGCTGAGGACTTTTTCTCAGTCATGACTATAAAAACTAGGAAAGATACCTCTGATGGCATTAACCATGTCTCAACTCAACTGAGACAAGCAATCAGTTCTTCTGACCTCCCAAACATGCTGGTACAGTACTGTTTAAATGTTACTCTTCAGTCTGGGTGCTCAGCTTATGCAAAAAGCAAGTCAGGAAAGAATACTGGAAGTGTTAAATGACAGCCAAATCCTGCCTTTATCCTGTGAGACTATTATAAACAAAGTTTGGGTTATAAACAAAGGCTAGTGACAGCAAAGAAAGTCTTCTCCAACTCCTTTAAGGAGTCAGAAAGTTGTAAAAAAATGCAAGTCCCCAGCAATAGAGCTAAAAAAAGTAGTATGACAGAAAACCCCATGTGGATTTATACATACATGTAGTTAAGAAACATTACATATAATACTTATGTGTACTACTATACAAACAATGGCACTAAATCTGCTACTAAAAAAGTAACTAACCTTTATTTTTGTCAGGATCTGCAGTTATGTCACTGAAGTTGGGACATAAGGTTTCTGGATACTGGGAGACAGTATTTATGTCTCTGCTGAATGAAGACAAAGAACTTTTTAAAATTCTGGATTATCAATATTAAAAATACCCTAGTGATTCTTCTCCTGGGAAAGAAAATTCAAGTTTTTTCATGTTGAAAGTTTTCTGATGGATGTCTCTAGAATGCAAGCTACTGAATGGAGTGGTGGGACACAAACAGATTATGCAGATAATAATTTGTCTCCCTTTACTCCACAAATTAAGCTTCTCCTTTGCCTATTCTTATTTTGAAGTATCACCTAAGTCACAACTCCATTGTTTACAGCACTTATCATGTGTGGCAAACAAGTAAATGATCTTAAAACAGGAGCCACATTTAATTTATCAAACATTCTGATTAGCTGAAGGGTTCAGATGTATCCCAAGCATTCAGATAATCACAGTTTACTTTAAGATAATATATTGCACTGGAGCCTTGCAAATCCATGAATATCCGCTTTACATCTGGGGGTATCCACAGAACAAGATGTGGCTCATTTTTTGCTGATATGGATGAGGATACAAATTTTGTATCAAAATCTGGAAATTTGTGGGTATCTGCAGATAATTTTTGTGGCTGCAGATACCAATTTTAAATCCGTGCAGAGCTCTCTCTATAACATATTCCATATTTTAATGTGTGCGTATTCACATATTCCATATAGCTCTAATTTAACTGGAACACATACTATACTGACACTAAATAAGAGCATAGTTCATAGATTCAGATTGAGATTAAATTTGGGGTGAGTTTTATGTATTAGTGATGATAAAACAAAAGAGGTTCACCCCCATATTTAAAACCAATAGGTCAACTTTCAATATACTGTACTACAGAAATTTACTTCTGCAGAAGTTAAGAGGCAGAAAAAGCTCTTCTCACTGACAGCCCGACTTTTCTTTTTTGGGAGTCATCTCTCTCCCAGTTTGTGACATTTGGGGCTCTACCTCTCTTCCTGCAAATATCAGAGAGTTCTTAATTTGTTGTTGGAGCTACAAGATTTTGGCCATGGCCCTTGCGCCACTACACAAGGTGAATACTTCTGAAACAGCACTGTAATACTTCGTTATCAGGAGCCCCACTGAAAAGATGGAATTGACTCTGATAGTTGAATCCCATTTGTCTCAAACTGGAAGTGAGATGAAGGTCTAGGTAACTAAAACTTTAGACACTGCACATATAATAGTAAGGGGGAGGATATGTCAGAGAAAGAATAAGAACAATTATTGAGTTTTCTTAATAAAGCTTGATTCTCATAAAATGAACCCTATCAACTTAAAAAAGTGACATATTTGCCTGACATTTTCTTACCTATAAATTAACACTAAAAAACTAATATGGAAAAATAAGGAAAAAATAAATTCTTTATTTTCTGTTATGCATCCCAATATTTCCCCTGCATTATAAACAGGGTTTCCTTATCATTTGTGTGGGTCTTTTCATACAGCTACAGGGAAAGGAAAAACATTTTCAATAATAGGAAAACGTAACTGTACCACCACAAAAAATTAGTATTAAGAATCACAACAAGGTATAAGACCTGAAATGATTTTTAATTAATTATTTTTTAACTGACAATATTTCAAGTTTATAGAGTTTCTTTCATGTTACTGGGGTAGACTTAACAAAAATTTACCTGGTATTGCAGATGTTATGAGACAGACTTAAAGTGATGGGAGTTTCAGTTGGAAAATCAGTTTGTGAAATAGTCTCCCCTAAATAAAACAATGATTGTGAATCAAATGATTTTGAAAATAGAAACATATATACAATTTGCTTACCGATGGTGTATACGAACCTACTTCAGTGTGGAACATCAATACCAATGCTTACCATTTCAGAATGTATTTATCAAATATGTATATTCATAAACTACATCTACATAGTTGTCACATATTATGTGGCATCTCACCCCGGAGTCCACAATTCCTTCTTTATGGCTAGCTAAGAGGAGAGTGTAATTTTTTCCCCCTATTACACTATGGGTGCAGGGTATGGAAAAGATCAAGAACCACTATTCTAATGGAAGAGTAAGTTATTCTGTGGTGGGTTTTTTTTTCATAAAGTCTAACATTTATTCATGGTCTTTTGTGTAATGTTCACCTTAAAATGATTATTGCTAATATTTATTAAGTTAATTATTGCATTCCTAGTTACAATCAAAATGACGCTGTGTTTGAAAGGAGTTACTGCACATTATTAATACACAGAAAATTATTCAAGAGACCATTCATTTTAACAGATGAGAGGTACAGCTAATCTTTTCCTGACTTTGGAGGCAGGTTTGTTGATACGTTATTGCTCAGACACTAAATTATTTCCATATTATTCAAAATAGAATTTAAAGATATTAAACCTATTATTAATTTCACTAGAGAGCTATTTTTAATGCAGCAGCAAGCTACTTGTTGATAATACTACTGGTACTAAGGATTTTCTCCATTCTTTTTAATTCGACACAGCAGTAAAGCATAATTGTGATGTCTGATGTCAGTGATGTGCTTTTAGCTTTTTTGCCATATATAATCTGCTGTATTGCTAAATACAAGCACATGATTCTGGGGTATTTTCTGTAATTTTTTGAAAAGTTGCATGGATGGATGGTAAGAATTGAATTAAAATGCTGGCAGAGTTAGTAGTTCTCAGTTCTGCACTATTCCCCAAAGTGACTAATACTGCTTCCTTAATTTCTGAGGAGGTACTTTTTCAGTTTATCAACATTTTCTCTTTCCCCTTTTGCTTTTAATGTTGATGACTCTTTCTCTACTTCCTCTGGTGCTTTTACTACTCTCGTTATGTTGTAATTCACATTTGGATTTTGATTACCCTTGCCTGGTTTTAGAAGTGATCCTGACTCAGTTAATGCAAACGTTTCTCTGCAGACTATGAGGCACTTGCAGGTAATCTGCATAGGGGCTGGTCACATGCTGTCTACTCTCCTTCCAGTTTCAAGCTACTTATATAAGTGCCCAAACCCTTCAAAATGAAGTGCCTAGAGATATTCAGAAGAAACTAGAAACAAAAAGAGGGGAAGGAGAGAGGAACTGGAAGACAAGCTGCTTCTAACTAGGGGCTGCCACTAAAGAAGAGGAGGGGAAATAGGAGCTCTCCTGAGGAATCACAGCTACTGAGAGGTGGAACTTCCTGATAGAATGTCTGGGGGAGAAGGTGGAAGAGGAGAATGACGTGGAAGAGACAGGGGGTGGAAGAGACAGCACTAGGCAGTACAAAAAAATGTTTGGAGAAAAAAAGGGAGGTGGGGCTTGAAAAGGAAGTGCACACAAGCAAGTGGACAGCAAGAGAAAAAATGCAAAGCAAAGCAGACAATGAAATTGCACACTTCAGAAGGGACCTAACTCTTGAACATCAGCAACTTCACTACATTCCTAATACTACTCTCCCATGTAGAAAACAATAGCCAGTTGCCAGGGGTTGTCATGTGGGGAAGAAGGCTTCTCCCCACACGACAGTTTCTATGAAAACACTGTAATGCTATAAAAGAGTTTGTGCCTGTAATGCTATGAGTTTGTGCCTGTGCGGGCTTGGCCATAGCTACACCAAAAGGCTCCCTTTGTTCCCTTTCCACTTCACTTTCTCACTCTTTTACTCACATCTCAGCTGTCATTTAAGAAGTGTTTTTCTCCTACATTCCCCCTTCCTTTACACACAGCCCTAAGCCTTATGTCTGGAGCCCTTTCACTCACACTCACCCTTCCCCTGCTCCATCCCAGGACAAAGTCATCAGTGTCTGGAAATACCCATTTTAATGCAATTCTGTGATGCTCTCATTGTATAATTTGTTTTCAAATCTCGGACTTTTCTTAGCAGGGAATCAAATTATTCAATATGGTGGAACACAAAATTCTACAGCTAAGTTTGAAGAGTGGCTTCAGCCAGCCTGGCATTTCCACGTATCAACATACCCCCAAACAGAAAACAGTAACATTAAAGGAGCAAACCTGGGCATGTTATTTTTTTCTCTCTCTACTCACTTATGGTAATTAGAATTTCTATAGCAAGAGGAAGCAGGAGATCTAGGCTTTATTCCTCACTGCTACCTGCTGGTGTGTGCCATTAGGCAATGAACAACCTCTTTTTGCTTCAAGTTTCTCTATTTGCTATATTATTTCTAACTTTGTTACCTATCTAGAGCAGTAACCAGAGTTGGAGAATGAGTATCATAGTGTTGATGGAGCAGAAACAAGTTTTTCTAAGTGTAGTATGACAACAAGAAATTAGAGGGGGAAGTTCACATGATTATTGAACAAGGAAACAAAAATGCATCCGGGGTTACGTAAAACATTACTAGTGTAACATGCTAGAATGGGAAAAATACAAATAAATTTTTAAAAGTAACATTTTACATTATAACCCAAATATACAACCAGCAGAACTTCCTATTACAGAAGAGAAACAGGCAATTATCTAAAGAAAACAGTGTGTCCCAGCAAAAGCGTGTTAACTAAAATTCACTCATGATTTGATATGAAAATTCAGTGTTCAATGACGTTCAAAGACAGACTATTACCCCATATAATGTAATGGTTTAGTGCTAGTTCATAAGTTTTAACTAGCACACATAATACTGCCTAGTTCACTACCTGATGAGTTCTTGGATTGCCTGGTACATTTCCTGCTTTCCACATTTCTAAGCAGCAGCACACCTGCAAACTTGAATTTTAAGCTCAAGGATCCCACCATTAAATTATTGCCTCAGGCATCTATCACTGGTATATGTCAAAGAAAGCATACAGCTGGGTATAATATCATGGCAACCTGAATCACTAATGCATTCACTCTAATATATCTTGGAAAATTATTGCACATTTTAGACACATTTGAGTAGGAGACCATTATTCCCCATGAAGGAGCACAAAAGGTGTACATATTACTAGAGGCAACTAGATGCCTTGACTAAAGTATTGCAGCGCAATGAATGAATTTTGAGCATTTTTAATGTTTACAAGGAATTCTCCAAGTTTTCATGTTGAAAAATTCAAACAGCACATTTTCAGAGACAAGAAAAATCTCAGCTACTTCAGAATGTGTTCAGGTCAGATATACGAGTTCTGGTTCATTTCTAACCTACAATACTATAATGGTTATAGTCTTAATGCAGATATTTGTTTTTAGATTTCTGGGCTAGACTAGACAAACCATGAAGGGATGAATACAAACCTCCCTTTGTGATATTTGTACACAAGATGTATGTACATTATTTACTCAGGATGTGCTCTTTCAGAACTGAATGGCAACTTGAAAAAAAGTAGCTGGAAAAAATTTAGCAACTGGTAAATGAAGCTGGGGCAGGCTGCACTGGTTACAGTCTCTTTATCAGTAAGGATTCCATTGCCTCAAACTGTCCAAAACAAAGTCCTAAACTCTGCATGTTCTTATGCATATTCTATTTCCAACACTTACTTGAAGGAAGAAAATGCCTGGAAGTAATCATGGGCTTTTTATCTCCATCGGAGCTGCTGGTGCTACTCCAGCTGCCCCAGCTACCACGACTAGCACGGACACTTCCGGAAGAACTTCCACAGTCAGAGCTTGAATCAGAACAAAACTTTTCCAAACAATTCTTAGACCGTTGATATAAACTTTCTGAAAAAGTTGGAAAAAAGCCCCTCAAATAAAAATTGTTTTTCAAATGTGAATTTATATTCATCCTTTAAATCTTCTCAGCAGAAAACACTGTTAATAGATAGCATCAGTGACATGACATTTTATAGGCATATAATATGACAAGGTTCCTGCCCTGAGGAGCTTACCATCTAAATTACGTGTATAACACAACAAAAAGTGACAACAAACCATGGCATACTAGGGCTAAAACAGGAGTAAGAAATGGGAGGTGCATACTGCTCTTGTCGCAGCACAGATATTCTTGTAGGCAGAGAGCTTATGTAAGAGACTCTAGGAATGTGCACATTAAAAACCAAATCAAACCTAATGAATAAACCAGCAGTGAATTACAGACTTTGCTTGTACTATTATTGAGAATAAGAATAATCACCATGTAAACTCATCTTTTAAATTCCAAACACATCCCCTTCTCAAAAACTTGGAAAAACAAGTAGACTTTGAGGAAAGGGGAACAGGCCCTGGCCCCCGTGAACTAAAGCACAAGTTTTAAAGTCTATGGTTATTCACTGAAAATGTCCTACCCATTCCACACCCTGACTCTGCACAGGTGGTCTCTGGTTTGTCACTTCAACTGATCTCAACCATGATTATATCACACAAAGAGGCAGTTGATAGCTAGGCATATGCTGAACCATTTAATGCAGTGCTGTTCCTAGGATATCAGAGACAAAGTGGGTGAGATAATATATTTTATTGGTTGGTGAGTGACACCAGTTTTTGAGCTTACACTGAGCTGATCTAAAAAGAGCTCTCTGTAAGATGGAAAACCTCTCTCCCTCTCTCAGAAGTTGCTCGGATAAAGGATATTCTCTCACCCACTTTGTTCCTCAAACAATTTAAGGCAATACAGTTTCATGCCCTGCCACATCTTCTAACTTTGGCTAGGGAGTATAGTGGATAAATTGCTCCTCAGAAAAGGAATACTTTTAGGCATTTCTTGGCATCTCAGCAACCATGCTGGTTGGCTTCCAGAGTAGCTACACTAAGGAGTCCTTGAGGGCAAGAAAAATAAAAGTCCCTAAGGAAAGGAATTAAAATGCTGTGGTGTCATAAACTAAGTATTACCTTTTTCCCAACGCAATTCCAATAATGGTTTCATACCTGTTTCTCCCTGCGTAGACAAGCTCACAACTTTTTGGTCTGTTTTACAAATTTCTCCATTACTTTGAGCACAACAGTTTCTTATGCCAATGTTAGTTCTTAGTTCAGGCCTTTCAAATTCACTGCAAATACGCTTCAACTCGTTCTGTTCAGGAACCCTAAAATAATCACAAAACAAAACGTGATTATATTTCAACTACCATTTCCCCCCTTGCAAATACTAAATTAGCAACTCAGTCAAGCCAAGATCTAGATTCTTATGTGTCAGGTTGGCAGAGACTGCGAGTGAGACAAAGATGGCAGGTAACCTCAGAGCCCAGACAAGACAATGCAATGAAAGAATTGGCTGCATATTTTCAACAACTTAAAGAGTTCAGAACCACCACATGCTTCTTTCCTGTTATATCCCCCTACCTGTGGGGCACCCCTTTTCACTGATTCACAAGGCCACTACCCTCTACTTCAAGTTGTTCCTCAAATCACACTTCTTCTCTGTTGTCTACAAGAAAGTAGGGATGTTAGACATCATGTAATTAAATAGTCGTTTAACCGCCTGAAATCTTTGTGGTTACATGACTATTCAATAAGTCCCCAGGGGTGGGGCCGGCAGCCAGTGCACTCCAGCCCCACTCCTGGAGAGTCCCCTGCCATCTTGCGCTACAGCTTCTCTATCAGAGGACGCAGCGTGGAGTGGAAGGCAGGAGCTGGTCGGCAAGAGGAGCCGGTTTAAAAAACAGTTCCCCACGCAGACCGGCTGCTTGATAAAGAGGCAGCCCATGTCTGTGGGGTCCGAGCTCAGACAGGGGCTGCTACCACGGATCAGCCCCTGTCCATGTGGAGCTCGGACCCCCTGCAGATGAGGGCTGCTGTTGCAGACCAGCCTCTGTCTGAGGTGGGCTGAGGCTCGCTGAGGATAGTGAACGCTCTGTGGAATGCAGAGTAACCTCTGTCTTCAGGGAGCTTGGACTCCCTGAGGACAAGGGCTGCTGCCGTGGACAAGTCTCTGTCCGAGGTGAGACTGGGTTACTGTGGACAGAGGTGTAGCCAGACAGCCCCCCCATCTCATCCATCTTATTTTGCCTCTCTGAGGTTCCTGAAGCATTCAGGACAGAGGAGGAGCAATAAAATCAGCATAGTCTATGCTGGCTCATCTGATCCTGAGAAGCTGAAAACATTGATATGAGGAGAGAACGATTAAGGCAATAAGCTGGCCTCAAGGCTGCGAGAAGTACCCGGCTAGCACCCATGTTGATACGAACACACAGTCCCTGGGAGAGGAATTTCCCACTGAGAAAAGAATGCCCAGTACTTCCAATTTAGTTATCTCTCTTACAAGTGTAAATTAAGTTCACAACTCCCTTGTAAGAACTGGTCTCACAAAGGACAGACCAGCACCATTTGGCATACCAGATAACAAAGAGAAATATGTGACCCATTGGGTATAAAGGTGGGTACAGCAGCGCACTCACTTTTGAGTGTCATTCTACCCTCTACCTGCTGGTCGGGTTAGGTGTTTGACCTCCCGAGGTTCTATGGGGACGCCCACCTCGTATTTTCGTCTTTCCGTCTTTCCTAGGAATTGAGGGACCGGCCCTGGCCTGACACACTGGAGTCGAGAGGCACAGAAGGGGGTAAAAATTGTACCTGGATGTGGTCCTCTGTCTTAAGTGTACACAGACTTAGAGCTCTTTAAAGATTAAGCTGTTACTTGGTACTATTATTTCTGTTTTCCTATCTTTATCTTCTTTGTAACCATTTTTAAGATCTATATTTTGCTAGCAGTTAAGAAATAGAACAATAGCCATTGCAACCATATGATTTATAAGCTTCCTCAATAAACCTGTAACTGTTTAAGCTTTAACCTGACTCCTTCAGTTGCTGTAACAGAACCAGGCACAATTTAAAAGAACTTCAGCCGGTCTTAAGGGACAGATATAGGGAGAGCTTGGGCATTTGGATTTGTGTCACTCCCAGGTGGCAGATCTGTTGGGGCACTTCTCAGCCTCCCCCAGGCTGCCCGCTGTGAAGGAATCACAGATTCTAGCAGCTAAAATCTGAAGTGTAATAAGCTCTCCCTGCAAACTTATTGGGGTGCTCGTCAACCTCCTCCAGGTTGCCCCCTGCAAGGGACCCCGGTCTCAGCAGTTGAAGTCTCGGGTGTATAGCACACACACATACACACCACTCACTGCCCTGACCGTCGGCTGACAAGAGGCTGCTTCATGGCAACCTCCCTTGCCCTCCACCCCCAGCGCTGCTGCCTCTAATAGTGGGGGGAGAGAGGTAGGGACAGAGCAGGTAGCACCATGGAGCTAATGCTGGGGGGAACTGGTTTTTAAGCCAGCTTTCCCCAGCACTGGCTCCTACCTGCCCCACTCACTGCCTCGGTAGGAGACAGCAAATGAGGGCGGGCAGGTCCACAAAGCTGGTACACACAGGGAGCCTGCTTGAAACCTGGCTCCCGGTGCATATCAGCTCCAGCCTGCCCCTCTCACCCTCTGCGTTGCTGCCTCGCTATCAGAGGTAGCAGTGTGGGAAGAGAGAGGGAAGCAGGTAGATCTGGTGCTCATGGGGAGCCTGCTTAAAACCAGCTTCCTCTCCCCACTGATACAGAGGCAGCAAGTGCATGTAGTTGACAAGATTACAAGGTTAATCGTGTAGTCGACTACATTTTGACATCCCTACAAGAAAGTATAGGTTGGGAGACAACATGGGAAGTATTATCGCATTTCTTTAAAATATAAAATTTTTATATCTTTCATGTTCTCTCTCTCTCTCTAACACTATATATCATTTGCCCTCCTATATGCCAATCTTGCAATCAAATCCATTGAAGTCAAACTATTTCTGCAGAGCTGTAAAGTTTGACCATGGGCATCTGACTGCAAGCTTAGGATCTAACATTGTTAAAAATGTTAATATTGTTAAAGAGGTTATTCCCCTTTATTCGGCACTGGTGAGGCCACATTTTTATATTGTTTCCAATTCTGGGCCCCCCATTGCAGAAAAGATGTGGATGCATTAAAGCAAGTCCAGCAGAAGGCAACAAAAATGGCTATGGGCCTGGAGCACATGGCTTACAAGGAGAGGCTGAGGGATTTGGGCTTAGTTAGTCTGCAGAAGAGAAGAGTGAGGGGGGATTTGATAGCAGCCTTCAACTATCTGAAGGAGGGTTCCAAAGAGAATGTAGAGAGGCTTTTCTCAGTGGTGACAGAATGAGGAGCAATGGTCTCAAGTTTCAGTGGGGAGCAAAGCCGCGCAGGACCCAGGCAGCGGGACCGCGGTGCGTCTCGGTCCGCCGCCCGCGTCTTCCTGGTCTGCTGGGGTGGGGGGAGCGCAGCTAGTACGCCCCCCCCAGCAGACTAGGTTTTTCTCCGGACGCCTGTGGCAGAACAGCTGGGGCGCTGCCAGTTGGTCCTGCAGCGGCGCTACTGGAGCAACCCAGCAGCACCCCAGCTGCTCTGTCCCGGGCGTCCTGATTTAGCCGCTGCTGAAACTGACCAGCGCTGACTACAGGAAGCCCGAGGCAGAGTTGCTCTGCCCCGGGCTTCGTGGAATCAGCTGCTGATCAGTTTCAGCAGCAGCTGACTTGGGGACGCTTGAGGTTCTTAAGTTGATTCTGTATGTAAGTCAGAACTGGCGGTCAGTTTCAGCAGTGGCTGAATCTGGACGCCAGTTCCGACTTACATACAGATTCAACTTAAGAACAAACCTACAGTTCCTATCTTGTACGTAACCCGGGGACTGCCTGTATTTATAAAAGTGCAATTATAAAAGTATATTTTGCGATTATAAAATTATTTTATTTGTTGTCGGGCACATAAGTTTCTGGATGTTTTGTTCCTTTAATTTGAAGTCCCCAGCAAGAAACAATTTACAGTTGAAAAATAAATTCAAGAATTAAAGTAGTGCTTTTCAAAGCTACCTAACTTCCCTTTTAAAATTCTCCCATTCTCTCTACCTAAACTCTAAACATGGTCCTGATTCTGCAAAGAGGTCCATCCAGATGAAGCTTCACAACCACAACATATCCCATTGAAACCAGCAAGACTCCTTTCAGAATGTGGTATACACACATTCATACACATTTGCATAGGTACACAGACAGGTGGGCACGTGCACACTTTTCTGTGCAATATAGTACAGAAAAGTATTAATATGACAGTTCTACCTCAGACTGCATTATCATACCATAACCTGCACACTATTCTATAGTGTGCACTATAACCTGCACTAAAGAGATTAAAAATCCAGAAATGAAACCATTTCCAGTTTTGAAATGGCGTAATAAAATTGTGATCATCTGAGGATACAACACACACCTTGGAGATGCATTAACATTCTTTTTCTTGTTTTTTCTAGATGTCCTATTTCTATTCCAACTTGTATTCAATAAATTTCCTTCTCTCTTCTCCTGCGATCTCTTCTTCCTATAAGCATCTTCCTGCTGAAAAGATAAAGGCAAGAACGAGTAAGACAACTTGTCTATTATCAATTAAAACCACTGATACAAATGTATTAGGGATACTTATCTAGCCAAAGTACATTCGCAAAATGACTCTTTTACACAGTTACACCTAGATTTAGTGCCACTTTCCAAGATCACCACTTAATCTACCTACCCAAGATTCAGACCTTCATAACACCAACAACAGTTGAGAGAGAAAAATTTTGGAATCTCCTGGTTCTTTCCCTGTCCCTGAACGAAGTAGGGAATGAACAGGATGACAAGGGAAATGAACTATACGAATCTTAATGGACTAAACACTAGAAACATCACTGCATTAACATTTTCTGAAAACAAGAGTAGGATACAGCAAATGTATTCAGTACGTTTTCAGTCCGGAAGTACGGCATGTAATTTATTATTAAAGCTCTTCATGAAAGGATTACATAGATCCCACTTCTGATTCTATCTCCTGCTCTACCAGTGACCTTAAAAAGCCACTTAATTGCTTTGTAATGTAAATAGCAAATTCAGAAAAAGATTCTGAAATCTTTGATGAAAAGATGCTAACTTGCAAGTTCCTTGTGGTTATTACTAGTTACCATTTTGTGTAAATTAATTTGTCTTTTGTCATGCTCAAATTCAGATTCTGGCACAGAGATTAGAGTAACAGTACCAAAGACGAAAGGGAACACTGTGATCATCTATTCTGACCTCCTGTATAATTCTAGCCATAAAACTCCCCACCCCTTCCAAAAAACCAAAACCAACAAAAAACAAAAACCCAGTGAAAGGGGGAAGGACAATCATTGTTTGCTCTCTAACAAGGGCTAGAGGAGGGAGCTCCCACACAACAGTACTGATGCTCACACTTAGTATTAATTAGACTTAAGTCAGACTGTGTAAATATGTAAGCTTGTGCTTGCACTAATATTAATTGGAGGGAAACAAACACATCTGTGATATCGCCCACTCTACATGTAGAGCCTACTTGTGAATCTACCAAAACATGTTTATCATTTTATAATCCAGTATTAATGCATATAACTAGGATACAGAGAATATCACAACCTGAGGATTCTAGTCATTCACCAGATTATCAGTATTTTAGGATTTATTCTTTACCGACTGTTTCTCTTTTTTATTTTAGGCATTTTAAATATGAAAAGAAATAGGATCATTTAATACAAACCTCAACTGAAACAACTTCCTGTTTTCCGCAGCATGGTATATCCTCCTTAGGTCCTTTACTAATCTTTTTCTCAGTGGAAGGCTTCATGTTAACCTGCTTTTTCAGAATTTCACAGTTTTCTGTTTCAATCCTGAGAGGCACTTGCTGGTTATTCCCTGGAATGAAACAGTACAAACAGTGTAACTTTGTGAAGAACATGAGGCTCCCCAGTCGCTCCCATTTCACCCTGGCCAACATTTCCACATTTGGATGCTTCCCAAAACACTATAATCATTTTTTTCTTTTGCTCCTTAGTCCCTCCCCCATCCAAAAGTTAACAGTGAGGTTGCAAAAATTCTAAACCTGGCTACAAGAGGCAGTTATTTATATAACGGTATTAATATACACTTCCTCCACCCTGCTATAAATACCCTAGGTCAGTTGGATCTTTAACCCCTACAATTAGAATCACACTGGGGGCATATTTAGCTAAAACTCTCAACCAGACTCTCATCTTACATCTCGATTGCTACAACATCCTTTTCCCTGTCCTTAATGCATGCAATTGAACAGCTCATATTTATGCAAAATGCTACTGCAAGCATCATTCTTATTTGTCCTCTTTTTACATCCCTCTACTGGCTCCTGTTTTTTTCATCACATTAAACATAAGCTACTTGTTTTACTTTCAAGGCTCTTTACGGTCCACTCTACCTTCCATTTTTTCTTCTCTATCGAGATGTCAGTTTCTACCAACCCCAAAATCAGGCCAGCCTCCAAAGACCAACTGTTTAAATTATCAAACAAGCACTTTACTGCTTTCTCCTATGCTCCCCTTCTCACAATCATCCACAAAACTAACATCTTGTCTACATGGAGAAAGAGCAAGATGACGGAATGGAGCTGAAAATGGAAAGGCTATGCCTGCCTAGCCCCATATATGGATGATCTTATTCTAGAATGAGAATGCCTTATTTCAAATTATCTTTATCCTCTATAACACAGATTAAGCAAATGACTAAAATAATTCAGAATAACATACTCTTATCCTGGAACAAGAGCGTTGGAGCTAATCAGAAAAAGTAAATCTCACAGTAAATTCATTCTACCTTATTCTAAATTACCTTTCATATGTAGATCAGTACTTATTCATTATCTTCCTTTCAAACCCCCCCTTAAAATGCTTTCTGCTATGATGCCCTCAAAAACTTGTCTGTGGTTGGGCTGCTAAGGTGCTGAGACAACAGACGGTCCTGCTGCCCAATGTTGCTGAGAAGAAGTCAGCTGAATTTCCTTCACGGGCTGCTTTTAGGTGACTTAAGTTCAATTTATTTTTGAAAGTTTTCCTTTGACTTTTTGAGGGCATGGGGGAGGTCAGAGCAGGCTTCTTTTTTCTTCCTTATTCTTTGCATTACTTGAGAAGTGTTCTCTTTTGTCTGGCAGCCTTTATTTGATTTGACCCCTATTTTCAGCTTTCTTTTTAATTGTAATGTTCTACACTGATATTACTGAACAATACTTACTCAGTTCTTCAGCTTCAGAAGATTAAGAAATAAAAACATTTCAGATTACCCTGTGACCCAATGACAAGGCTCTTGGCGCACTGCACATGGCATGCATAAGGAACAAAAGTCATGATTATACCACAGACAGAACAGTAGTGCAGATCCTTGGAGGCATTCTTCGGTGCTGCTTATTAGCCAGTTAACTAGCAACGCCTGAAGCCTCTGAAGAGGTCAACCCTCCCTCTGTGGACAGCAGCATTACAATGAAAGGGGCATGGATGAGCATGGAGGGGATAAGGAGAAGTGAAGAATCATCACAAAACAAAGCAATGAGCAAGATCACAGAGTGGAGCTGGAAAAATCAAGTTACTGATCTTCTAAAAATGTGTAACTGCCTTCTAAGATATAATACACAGAGTAAATTGTTTCCTGAAGGCTTGGTGCCACGAAGACTCTCTATAATTAACATTCATGAATGTTTCATACTGGTCTGATACAGATTGAATTTATAGTCCCAAACCACCTACAAATTAAACCTCAGAACTTTGGACCACCAACAAGCCCCAAGAATGCCAAGGAGTCAACAGATAATTGAAACAAACAGCTTGTTTGTTTCATTGCTTGTTCATTTAGTTCTTTAACATTTGATACTGAATAACCAAGAGATGTTCTATGAAAGAGTTGAATTTAAAACAGCAGATTTTAAAAACTGCTGATAGATAAGAAAATCTAAGGGAAAAAGAAACAATATTAAAGGTGCAATAGCTAACTAGCCAAACATGAAGGAAAGATGGGAACAATCATAAGAAGCCAATATGGCTCCATCAGGCGCTCTTTCATGACTTGAAAAATCAAAAAGGAATTCTACAATACAAATTGTGAAGGACAAGTACAAAACAATAGCACAGGCACGTAGGGACAAAATGAGAAGACTAACAAACAAAATGAATTATATTTAATAAGGAACAGAAAAGAATGCAAGAAGTCATATAAATATATTAGGAACAAGAGAAAGACTAAGGGAAACACAGGTCCACTACTTAGTGGGGAAGGAAAGCTAACAACAGACCTTAAGAAGGTTAAGGTTTAATGCTGATTTTGCCTCATTATTCACTAAAAAAGAAAACTGACCAGATGCTCAAGACAATTTATATTAACAACAAGGGGAAGGAACACAAAACAAGTAAGGAAAGAAAAGGTTAAAGAATATAAGATAAGTTAGACATAACTGGTCAGCAGGATCTGGTGAAATTCATCCTAGGGAACTTAAGGAACTTGCTGAAGCAATAACTATCTGCAATTATCTTTGAGAATTCATGGAGGGTGGATGTAGTCCCAGAGGACTAGAAAAGGACAAACACAGTATTTATCTTTATAAAGGGAAACAAGGAGGACTGGGAAAATTATAGCTCAGTTAGCCTAACTCTGACACCTGGAAAGAGACTGGAATAAATTATCAAACAACCAATTTGTAAGCATCTAGAAGATAACAGGCTTATTTGTAATAACCAACACAAATTTATCGAGAACAAGTCATACCAAACCAAACAAATTTCTTTCTTTGATACAGATGGGTAGAAATGGTAGACATGATATATCTTGATTTCAATAAGACTTTTGACCAAGTCCCATTTCACAGTCTCATAAACAAACTAGGGAAATGTGGTCAAGATAAAATTACTATTACTGATTCAAATACCATATTCAAAGTAGGGATGTAAGCAACTAGTCAACTATCCAATACACAAAAGCTTATCGGATAGTCCACTAGTCCCTCGACTAATCGCTTCCTCCCCCACACTGCTGCCTCTATCAGAGGCAGTAAGGGGAGGAGCAGGAGCCGGTGCTGGGGGGAAACTGGCTTAAAAGTTTCAGCTGATTCCCAGCTCACACCCAGTCCCAGACACCGCGCCTCTTCTTTTAAAATGTATTAAGAGCCTGCCAAATCTTAATACATTTAAAAATCAAAAGCACAGAGGAGAGGGACCTGGTATGAGCTAGGACAGCTGATTCCTGGCTTGTGCCTGGTCTCCCCCCCCCCCCCTGCGCTTCAGCCTTTTAAATGCATTAAGAGCTGGCAGGCTCTAAATACATTTAAGAGGCTAAAGTGCAGCCGGGGTGTGTATGTGTTCCCTGCTGGTTCTTAATACATTTCAAAGGCAGAGCCACAGCAGGGTTAGCTCTTTCCTGAGACTCCCCCACTTATCAATGAGTCAATTAGTTGATTCAACTATATTTAACATCCCTAACTCAAAGAGTAGTTATCAGTGCTTCACTGTAAAACTAGGGAGATGTATTAGTGGAGTCCCACTGGGTCAGACCAATATTATATATAATTTTCATTAATGATTTAGATAATAGAGTGGAGAGGATACTTATAAAATCTGCAGATGAAACCAAGCTGGAGTTTCTAGCAATTTGGAGGACAGGATTATAATTCAAAACTACTTTGAAGAATTGGTTAACTCAACAAGGTAAAATTCAAGAAAGACAAGCACGAAGGAATGAACAACTACAATGTGGGAAATAACTGGCTAGGTAGCAGTACTAGAATAGTTACTGGGGTTATAGTGGTTCATAGATTGAATATGAGCAAACAATGTGATGTTTTTGCACAAAAATAGTATCTGGGGTGTATTAATTGGAGTATGATATGCAAGGCATATGGAAGTAACTGTCTTGCTCTACTTGGCATTCATGAAGTCTTACCTGGAATAGTGTGTCCAATTCTGGGCACCACACTTCAACAAAGATGTGGACAAATTGGAAAGTCCAGAGAACAAATGATAGAAGGTTTAAACAACCTGACCTATAAGGAAAGGTTAAAAAAAAAAACTGGGCATGTTTAGTCTTGAGAAACGAAAACTAAGGGGGGGGGGACCTGATAACAGTCATCAAATAACTTAAGGGCTATTATAAAGAGGACTGCGATCAGTTGTTCTCCATGTCCAGTGAAGATAGGATGAGTAAGGGAGATTTAGGTTAGATATTAAGAAAATCCTTCTAATTATAACGACAGTTAAGTATCGCAATGGGCTTCCAAGGGAGGCTGTGGAGTCCCCATCACTGGAGAATTTAACAAACAGTGATGGTCCAGGTGTTCTTGATCTGGCCCCAATGCAGATAATCTGACTAGATAACCTCTTGAGATCCCTCCTAACCTTACATTTCTGAGATTTTATATTTTGTGATGATAAAAATGGCTTTGTAAATAATTATATCCCCCCCACAGCAATGCAGTCAGCAGGAGGTTTTTGTCAGTCTCTAAGTCATGTGTTGGCAAGACCTTACAGTTTAGTGTATTTCCAGAAAATTCATGTGTAAAATCAAGTAATACCTCGGGCGGAGGCTTTTATGCAACACTTTTGTTAAGAGTGCAGTGCCATTTACAGTAGGAAACATCTTAGTTTAGGTATAAAGAATGATTCTCTGAACCGTAACTGAAGATATTTTCCTATGTATTTGGTTATGTTTAAAAGTGTAAACAACTTTTTTAAACTTTACTTCATTGCTGTGAGAATCTAAAGTAGGTTAACAACAACACTGTGCTTCTAGAACATCAAACATTTCAAAGCTCTTCATAAATATTAGTGAAATTAGTTTGTCAATATATCTGGGATGAGTAAATAGTAATATTGTAAATAGATTTAACAGATGAGGGAATATACAGGGGAACTGACTGATTCAGGGTCAAATAGTAAGTTTGTGGCAGATCTAAGAACAAAACCCAGATTTGTTTTTTCCTAGTCCCACCACCAACAGACAAGCAGAGAGTTACTTATCAGGATGTCAACAGAAACAAACTTTGTCAACTGAATATCTGGGATTTAATCAATGGATTTGCTTTTGCTACATTCTCAGTGAAAACACACAGCCACAAGAAATATTCCTTTGACTTCCTAACCTGCATTGCTCCTGTGAGTTCCTATGCTTTTTCCTGGGGAAAGCGCGTCTTTTAATTTAAGGTCACAAACTAAACGTCTCTTGATAAAAGAGGCAACTTGTGAACTCCTAATAATGTGAGAATAGCCAAATACTGCAGTAACAGCTTTTGGCCTTTCTAGGTTATTGTATTATTACAAAAGCCAAATGAGTGACTTTCAGAAGTGCTAAGCACAACTCCAAACAAAATCAGTGGGTATGCTAGCAGCTCAGCAATAATACCCCAGATTTCTAGTGGACCTAAATAGTAATCAGATATAGCTACACTCCCCAAAGAGTTTGTTTATTTACTTATTTATTTTTAAGGATTTAAATTATTTGAATATCTGACCAAAGATAAACAGTATTTTAATTATATCTATGATGAAAATGTGTTCAAATCTAAACTTTGTTTAACCTTTACAAATATTACAGTGTGGATTTATGCACTGAAGCAAGTGTGAAGTCCTAAAACTTTATCATATCCATGTGATATGAAACTTGCTTTCAGCTGCAAACTTTCAGAAATACCCTTGAAGTTGAATCTTAGCCACAGCTGTGATTTACAACACAAAGGAATTTTTTCTGGTCAGATCCTCTTGCTTGCAAATCTGCATAAACATATCAAAATCAAGAAGCATGAGTAAAATCTCCACTATTCCACACAAAGAGTGAAATCCTAGCCCCAGTGAAATAAAGGAATGTTTTGCCATTGATTTCAATGGGGTCAAGATTTTCACCCAAGAAGTCCAATAATTTCAAAATGAATTATATAAATGGAAAGATTACCATTAGTTTTCCTGGAAATGTCTTGCAATTCTGGCTGCTGCTGGGGTGAATTTCTTGACAAGTGACTTTCAGGTAGCTTCTTAGATGTTTGCAGAGGATAGAACTCCTGTTCTTTGAGCTCAGTTATATTTTCTAAAGTTTTAAGGTTAGTTTCCTTAGGAAACATACATGTTTGAAGATCCTCCTTCAAATCACACACTGAAGAAGAACTTTTCATGAGAACTGTATTTTTTAGTGCACTTTCTTCTTTATCCAGAAAGTTTTCTGGAAGAGTTAAATTCTTCTGCATGTTTTCATTTATACCATTTGCATACTTTAGCCAGTTCTCACTAACAATATCAGTGCAAATGTCCTCTTTTGGTGCCGAGGTTTGGTTCTCTAGAGTCTGATTTTGCTTTTCATCAGTAGTTGTAATGACATTGCCAGTTATTGTGTTTGGTTTTTGTTTACTATAGTAAACTGAACATTTGTGTTTCTTCTGAGAGTGGCTATAGGTTGCTGGACTTCTCTTTGCAGCATTCTGGCTTCGGCTGGATGGAGTGGCTACAGAAAGGAATCCTTTTCCTTTGCCTTTATCAGAGGTGTTACAGGAATCCATAAAGGTCTTGCAGCTGCCCCTGGAAACACAATAAATAATTATTATGGTGTTTTTTAAATATATGCAAAGCCATCATTAAATTATATCTTTTTAAACAGTATTCAATGAGAGGTATGAATATTAATGAAACAGAAGAACTGAATTTCTACCTTCTTTCTGCATAAAACTCAAGAAGGGACAATTTATTGGAATCTATTTTCTGTCCTACCAGAAATGGGTGCTCACAGTGTAAAGATTTCACGTAATGACTATTGGTTAAATTCTCACCAAAGCTGCATGCATAGCTCCCACTGAGTACTAAGGCAGCCACAAAGGAGCATCAGCCTTATGCATGTGCATCTTGTTTGGCCACACAGGAATTTGCATTTTTATTTATATCTAGATTTCAACAGCAGCAACAATTCCTACACAAAGGTTATGGGCACCCTGATATTTAATTAAATGTCACACTTTCACTGTGATTTTATGTATGACCTTAAGTGCTTGGATCAATTCCAATACACGCGTAAATGCTTGGCTGAATCAGAACCTAAATTCAGAGGTTAAGATTTGATGGTCTACAGAATGTTTTCTGTTCCTAATTTCTGTGACTGTTAAATAAGTACATGTAATTCCTATCAAACCGTAACAGCAGCTACTCACATTACCCATTTTATATTACATTATCTAGTATACAAGATTATTTATTGTGTAAATATTAAAACACTAGAGTGCATCTGAAAGCTCACTGAAAGTACAACTGCATGGCTATTTCGGGATACCAAAGGTATCCCAAAATAGCTACCCCACATCTACATAAACCACCTGTTATTTCAAAATATTTTTGAAATAACGGGTCAGCTATTTCGCCATCCTAGTAACTTCATTGCAGGAGAGATACAGATGGCTCGAAATAGTACGTTATTTTGAAATTTGGAGCTGTGTAGTCATGCCAAATTTCAAAATAAACTATTTTGAAATAGTTTTGAAATAAGATATGCAATTTGCTTAGTGCAACTTGTGTATCTTATTTCGATTTTAGGGTGCTGTGCAGACGCACCCTGAATGAGAAACGTTTCCCGGAACAGTATTTCCATAAAGAAGTTCACATTACAAAATTCAGAAAATGACAAAGTGTAAATGAGAGCAGTTCAGAAGAAGAATTTTTACTTGTAGGAATCAGAGTTGATTATATCCAAAGGATTGCTGTTTTGCTGTAACGAAGAACTGGGATTTGGTCTCTGTCTTGATTTCATGAATTCTGCCAAAATGTACTGCGCTTGTTGGAAGGCTATTAGAATCACACCCAATAGGGAGAAACTGCAAAAGAAAACAATAGGTTTTGGTACATTCATGTCTCTAGACAAATCAACAAAACAGATAAATTCCACACCAAGGATTGTTTTTCAAACTATGTGTTGATAAATTCCAAACATGAAGATAGCTGACATTAAACTGGAGGAATAGGGTATGGTAAAATGTAAAGTTTTTAAAAGTCATATTTTTTTACTGTTTTTTAAGTTCTAAGAGCTATGAATATTTTCCAGCAAAACAACCGAACTATTAGTTTTACAGCAAAAACAAAAATATTCAAACCTATACCAACTAAGAAAATGTGCAGACTAAACTGAGGGCAGACATATCTCATTTTGCTTAAATACAGCATAGGTCTCAAAACAATACAAGTGCTAATGATAGGGATGTAAGCAACTTGTTGAGTAGTAGACTACCCGATAAGCCGTCACTACTCGACCACTCGCTTCTCCCCCCTTGCCAGAGGCAGCAAGGGGAGGGGAGCAGGAGCCAGTCCTGGGGGGAACCAGCTCTAAAGCTGGTTCCCTCCAGCACCATCTCCACAGGGGCGCGGGGAGATGGGAGGGAGAGGGGCAGCAGGAGTCCTGGTTTGCGCTGGGTCCCAGACCACTGCGGCTCTGCTTTTTAAATGCAGTAAGAGCCAGGCAGCTCTTACTACATTTAAAAAGCAGAGCTGTAGTGTTCTGGGACCCAGCGTGAGCCGGGACTGCTTAGTCCCGGCTTAAGCCGCCTCGGCAGCTAATCCCCTTATCAAGCAATCGAGTAGTTGATGGAAATTCAATCGACTACTCAATTAACTTATTAGTCACTACTTAACATCACTAGCTAATGGGCATACTATGCTAAACTACGTACTTTTCATGTATGGGACATGCAAACATATTTTTGCAGAAAGATAGACTGGATGATCTATTAGGTCCTCTCTGACTCAAACGTCTATGATTCTGAGATATCATTACTTCTTAAGCCCCAATAACATGCTCATTGCTACGCATGATACAAATATAAAGACAACGAGGAGTCCTGTGGCACCTTAGAACAGGGGTGGGCAAATTCCAGATTGCAGGATGGATGTGGTCTGCAGGGTTAGTCTCTGGTGGGTTCCCACCTCCATATTTACCTGCGCACCCACCTCCATTATTTAACTGCGCAGGGTGACTGCAGTTCTTGCTGGCAGATCTTTGTTCGTGGCCAATGAGAGCGGCAGGTAACTGTGTTCTAGATTGCACCACTTCCCGCTGCTCCCATTGGCCACGAACAGCAATCCACAGCCAATGAGAGCTGTGATTACCTGATAACTGGGGAGGTAAGGTAAATCTAATGGTGGTGGCCTGCCAGAGACTAACCCTTATGGTCTGCTTTTTTCTTTTTTTTTTTATTTTTTATTGTTCACTTCTGCCTTAGAGACTAAACAGATTTATTAGGTATAAGCCCACATCCACCCTGACTTGCCTGGCCTCATTAACACTGGTCATACATTTGACAAATAACTTCTCTGTTGTGCTTATATATTCCCTGCCTCTAATTTCCATTCCAACTCATCTAATGAAGTGGGTTTTATCCATGAAAGCTTATGCCCTAATAAATCTGTCAGGGTATGTCTACACTTGCACCCTCTTTCGATAGAGGTATGCAAATGTAGACATTCAAAACTGTAAATGAAGCCGGGATTTAAATATCCCGTGCTTCATTTGCATATTCGCGTTATGGCGCTATTTTGAAATAGCACTATTTCAAAATAACAGACGCTGTTAAGATGCAGTTATTTCAAGAGAAAACCTCTCTCTCAAAATAACTGGTAAACCTCATTGTATGCTGTTTGTTTTAAACAGCATCACTGAAATCCATTTAAACCTACCAAAAATGCTATTCAGCTCTTTCTGGGCTGCTCAGGCAGTGGCTGAAACTGCACTCATCTATTGCCAAGGATTTCCTTGGCATGGAGGAATGCACTGTAGGATAAAGGGACTCCAGGAGGTAGAAGGGGAAATGGCTAATGTTTACTCTGTTCCAGTGCTTTTTTTGTGGTGGTAAGCAGCAGTATGGCACCATCACCATTTTTTGAGAGCACTCACTGCTTTCCCTGGCACAGCCCCCAGCTGGCCCTGGGAGCACTTGTGCCGTGCCGGATGGAAGCCTGCTCGGAAAACGTGGCAATTAAAGAGGCCCCAACCTCCCAAGTCTCCCTGGTTACTCCCCAGTGGTGTTTTGTTTTTTTTCCCCCCCATCGACACATTTTTATCAATTTTTTTTTTTAAAACCATCTGGCAACCCTTGTACCAGGACTTTTTTTTTTTTTTTTAAACAAAAAAAGCACTGCTCTGTTCTAACTATCCTTAGCTGACGCGTGTTTCTATACGGTTCATATTCACCTGGCACAAGTTAGAACACTTGGATGCAACAGAGAATTGCACTTTAGTAGACTTGGATGAGACAGAGAATTAGTTCATAAAGTGTATGCCTTTGTTAGAAGCTTGAACAACTTCTATTTGCAGCCCTGCTAACAATTGATAGTTATCTAATGTAACAGTGCCACTGGTGTGGAGGGCACTTTCCAGGCAGGAAAACATATGTTCTCTCCCCAAACTTAATTGTTGTAAGTCCAATCCTGCAAAGTGCTGAGTATTCTCTATATTCAGTACCCAACCCTTTGAAGGATCAGATCTTAATTGCACACCATGAAATTATACATTTCCATAAAACTGTCATTTTATATAAAGAGGGCAGCTGCTGAAACATAGTTCAAAAAACCAAATGCAACAATAAATCTTATATTCTTTTTAATTCGGGAGAGAGGTGCATGGCACCGAAGCAAGTATATTACCTAACAAAGAGAACTGTGAGCTTCCAGAAAGACTCTTCCCAGCTAGGCCCCGGGACCACATCTGCACACAAAGGTAACAAATGGTGAGGAAGAGTAACATTGAGAGTGAAGCGGAACTCTACATCAGCAGAAGTCACCAAAGTAAGCTCACGGATTACCCATGAAGACGTAAAATCAGGCGTAAACCTGTCAACAAAACAAATGAGGCCCATGTTATTTGTCAATTATAAGATTTAGTTTTATTAAGACGTCATTGATTTAAAAACAGTAAAGAACTTCCAATTTAATAATATGAAAAAAGACAGGTTACAGCAGCTTGCTCCAACATTGCCTCCTGCTGACCAGTTTATATATTGATGTTAATATCTGCCTAAGTCAAGAGAACTCCTTGTGTACCTGCTTCACAACTGTAATTAAACCAGCATTCTCTATGTGACATACTGTAAAGTACTATGCAATTTTGATATTTCCTCCTAGAAAAAGAAAATGGATAATCAATAAATTCTAAATTAAATTCTTTGTGCAGTACTAAAATGTAGAGACTTTTAGTCAATAGTTGAAAGTGTACTGTATTTGCTTTATGGTTGAAATCTTGAGTTATATTTACATGGACATTAGGAAAAAATCACTTAAAATATCTGATTAGCTGGTACTAATGACTCAGACAGCCATAGCAAATCAGTAAACTTATGATCAAACAGCCAAAAATAATTAGTTCATAATATAGTAATAATATATGATAGCATGTTTTGTAAAATAATAAAATTTTACTAATATGAGACCTCACTTGAGTACCTCGCTATAATAACAACTAAAAAGAGGAGATGTGTGTGAATTTAGAACAGACTGAACTTCTTCTGTGGACTAATGAGGTGAGGTTCTTCTGTTATTTCAAATTCACACTTAGGATAAACTATGTTCTCGGTACACAATCAGTGCTTACACAATGCTGATCTCCCGCGAAGAGTTCTGAGCAAGGAAAAATTCCTGACAATCTAACACTTCAAACCCATATCCTTGACAACTGTAACCATTAATCTTCATAGATGATACAGTTATAGGAAGATGCCCAATATTCTCCACTTTGAAATTCTTTGTGATAGATACAGTTTTTTTGCTGTCTTTCAGTTCTAAAGGAAACAAAATTAGCATTCAGGAATTACATAGCGCATAGATATAGTAATTTTACTTTTAATATTATTATTTTAGAAATTACTGCGTATAGTTCAATTTTTAAAAAGAACTTCCAAAACTAACAGTTAGATTTTTCATTTGATAAGTTACATTTTGGTTTAACATACCACAGAATTTGTTAGATCATTAGTCTTGTGTTATGACATAACAGAACTTGCATCTGTTTCTCTACTGGGCTATCCAGTTGTTCTTTGACAAATTATATTTCACTAAATATAGCAGCAGTATTATTGATAGAAAAAATATTTCCATACTGCTCCACATTACTTTTTACTAATACCAAAATGCAATTTCTTCCACAATGGTTTTTATTCAACTCAAGAAGTATTTTTTACCATTACATATATTGACTGCACTAACATATATGGAGTATATTTCTGAACTACAGGAAGGTAGTGGAGGGCATGCTTGAGGGAAATGCTTTTTAAAGATGATTCTCTGACCATCTAGGTTGTTTTGTTGATGTTAATTTACAAAAAATATTTCAGTCACCATCGCTAATCAGGATTATGATTTATCCCCCTTTATGCTATAATAATGTATAACAGCAGCATCACTACTGAGTCACAAACTATGTGGAACACAGTAATATGTTGCTACAGGATCAGAGACTTGGTTTTTGTTACTCACGTCGCCTGCAGTCCATGAGTGTAGCTTCTGGCACCTTAAATCTAAGTGATGCCCCTGTACCTGGCAGTCTTCCACCTATTTTTAATAATTCTCTGGCTCCAAAACCTTCTACATTGACCACATCCAGAACAGTCAAGTTATTTCTGTCACAACAGGAAAACCACACAATCAGCTTTTGATACAGAAAAGATAACTCGGCAAAACCAACCCATTCCTATCACCATCTTGGTGCTTGGTGTCAGTCTATCAATTCCCACTCCCATAGCTGCAGAGGTCAGGCAGCAGCAGAATCAGTGTGCACACTGTGGATCAAATTCACCCTCATACAGCAAGTCAGTACAAGGCCACTCATTTAGGCTTTCTGAGCAGAGATGAATTTTACCCCCTGTGCACTGTTGATACAAATTCCATAGAGATCTTCCTCAAGGTAGTGGGCAGGGAGTAGCTGGGAACCAGAGGGTCTGCCAACAGATGGCATCAGCCTCAGCCAGTGAGAGGGGTGGAGAAAATTCTTTCCCCAACATTCTCTTCTGAAAGAAATGCCAATAATCAGCCTGCTATTCAATCAAGGCTCTGGGTCCCTACACTTGGTCTCGTAAGAGCCAATGTAGTCTAACAGACCACATGACATTAACTGGATTCCTAACATCAAGGAGTTAAATGAAAATTATGTTTTAGTGACAAGAGCCAAATTATATTCTTCTATATTCACAGGAATGAAATGGACAGGGAAATTGAGGCGATAACTCTGCAATGTGAAGCATTGCCACTGTAAGTTTCTCTGTGTTTTTGAATATGCTTGTGTACCAAAAAATATTACTTGACTTACAAGTCTAAGTATTACACTGTCACAAGTGCAAAGCGTAGACCAGATTTTGAAAACATTTGAACATGAAATGGAGGTATGTAAAATGGAAACATGCTATATTTGTCCCTGCTACAGTAATTTCATGAAACTATGAATACTTGTTGCTTACAAAGGTAGGTAAAATTCAGAAGTTGGCCTACCGGATTAATATAAGGGAAGTCACTCTTTTGTAGTCAACTGGTGTAAAAACTACACCGATCCTTCGGGTTTCCAATGGTTGTAAATGTAACTGAAGCACCTCTAAACTGGATTTCATGTTGGTAAGACCCTCTTGCTGTGCATCCTGCTACACAAACACATTTATTTAATTGGCACAACGTAGCAATCCATCCATCCCAATATAGCAGACACTGCATCACTGCTCAGCACTATGTAAAATTATCACTGGTACAGGTACAAGTATTGACATTTAATTTGTTTTATGAAAATTATTTCAAATCTGAAAGCATAAAACCTATCAATCAGATAAAGCTGTTTATTTGATCAAAAGTTCATATTACAACATTTCTTTTATTATGATGAATGTATTACTTTATTTTTAATCACATTTTACTTGCTAAGATGGAAAAAAGTGTTTATTTTTATACAGTGGCTTTCATATTAAAGGAATCCCAAGCCACTTTATAAAGCAGGACAAGTGATAGTGCACTAACTGTATAGGAAAATGTAGTAACTACTGAACTTTAGAACTTGATTTAATTGATGAAATGACTGTTGGGAATTACTAATCACTTGGGCCATTGGAAATAAACCACAGAGAACTCCTTAATATTGTAACTAAAGAATAGCACCAACACAGTATGTCTGGAAATACTATCAAATTTGGTTTAGTTTGGTAGGATCATGTATTCCTTTTCCACAATGCAACAAAAACAAAAGCCACCCAAAAAGCAAAAGTATTTTTGTGATTTGTAATAATTTATAACCCAAAAGATAAAATTACAAAACATGACATACAATTAACAGCTAATGTTTATGAGAAGCAAAACATATGGAGCAATTTGCAAACATAACCTATAATTATATATATAGAAATGTGATTATAACATCTCGTTGCACAAACACAGTAGTTAGGTACATAATCACCCCTTCAGAATGAATTAACAGGGAGAGGACACATTAAAATCTGCCCCATAGACTTCTATAGAGAATTGCTGGGCAAAAGAATCTGGCCTGTATCAGGTTGTAGGCCATCCATATTTCTGACCTTAAAAGCTCTAGGTGAAATCCTGACTATATTGAAATCAATGTGAGTTTTGCCATGCTATGGTTTTATATGGGATTTTAAAAATAAATGCACTGTTGCAGCCAAGATCTCTTTTTCAATACCTGCTTAATGATTATGGAATGAGGAATGTTCTCCCTACTATTTCAAAATGTACTTCTCAAATAAATGGGAAAAATCAACTCCCAAGTATAACTAGAAGTTCAATGATATTTCCAAGATCTCTTTCAGCAAGTCAGGGTTCTAACTGAGATGAAGAATCAGAAATTCAGATTTTGGAACTCTGTTTTAGCTACTAGACCAATTCAATTTTCTTTTATTATAAAATGATCAGACAGCTCTATAAGTATATAATCAATATTAAGGTAATCACAAATTCTTAATATAGGATTTGAACCCACATGCTTTTTGGAAGTACAGTAAAACTCCAATAGTCCGGCACCCCCGATAGCCCGGCATCAAAATGGCAAGCGGTCCTGACGGAACCGGGACGGAACCCAGAACCGCTCAGGTTAGCCACTCTCATGTGGGTTACAGCAGGGAGGGGAGATGTCTGCCTCTGGGGAAGGGGAGGGGAAGGTAAGGGGATTGGGTTATGCACGGCATCCCAGCCAGCTCACAGAAAAGCCGGCCACTCAGTGCACGTGCCCCAGAGGTGCTGGATTAACAGAAGTCTACTGTACTAAGCTTCCAGTTGGCACGGAGGAGGGGTGGTAAGGAAACAACTGAAAAGAAAACTCCGGAAAAAGATAGAATGTTAAGCACAGAATATAATGCAAGATGAAAAAAAACTTATGATTGAATTACTATAAACAGCACTCAGCAGCAATTTAAATATAATGTAACTAGGAATATGTTTATTTTTCTAACTTGTCAGATGTTATTTCTGTCAAAATGAGACATCTTACCCTGTGTGCATACTCTTCCATGAGCCTAAATTCAGTAGTTGTGAAATTAATAGCTTGCACTTTTGTGTCAAACCTAAATAAACCAAGACAAGAATTTAAGCATTTAAACTTAGTTATATTATATTACATCATTATATTCATTTTTTGAGAAATTACAGTATTGTTATATGCTGGCACTTATTTTTAGGACAAGAATATCTACCATTGCATTTTGGCAGATGTGGAATACTTTGGAAACAAAGTTCTGCATAATAACAGACTACCGTACAACTAAGTTTCATGAATAATTTATTCAATAAATATCCCTTTCTGTTAATGAATTACCCAGAAATAGACTGTGGTTTTCTTTAAATCCTGGTGTACACTAGGGCTTTATTTCAAAATAACGTCCCTGAGGTCGAATAAGTGGAGCATCCACATTACCAAGCCTGTTACTTTGAAATGCACTAGGGTTTAGAGAAAATCACAGTCTATTTCTGGGTAATTCATTAACAGAAAGGGATATTTATTGAATAAATTATTCATTCTGATAAGAATTGTTTCCTAAAGATTGTATACGTGGCCAACATGTTCTGCTTTTGTGTTTACATCTTGTTTAGAAAATCAAGGTAGACTAGACATGATTACTATATACCACCCAAAATGGGATTTTAAACTGAAGGGAAACCATGCCTCCAGATAACTTCGGCTTTCTTTTAAAAAGTTAAAACAAGTGTTGGCTAACAATGCTAAAGGATAGAAATAGATCATTTAAAGGTATAACAGTATTCTGAGATAAAAATATATTCATTACCATTTGCTGAGCAGACTCAGTGAAGCCTGGGGATCAGGATAATAAGACAGAGGAAGAAGTTGTAGCATAACTGGGAAGGATGAGGGGTTTCTTAGAATAAAATATTTTACCTAAACAGTTTGGAGGGAAAAAAAGTTAAAACTACATACTTATGTGCTAGAATTGTAAAACAAGGTAAAAATAATACAGCCCTGGTAACACCGGCTTCATTTTCAAAGGACTCTCGATCTGACTTCTCTTTTTGCACATTAGGATTTTACAAAAATATATGCAACACCTGCGCAAAGTTTCATGATGCAAAAGCAAATGACATTGCTTGAAGAACTACACATGCAAAAAGGGAGTCTACATTTTCAAGATGTATTCCTTTTATTTGGATTTTGATTTAGTATCAGGTTCCACTGGTAGACGGGCATAAAAGTTTCCCAAAGAAACAGGTGAAGTATGCAAGGATATTCTTCCTCACTTAGACACATGAATAGGGGACCAGTTGGCTAATGCAATTGACTGACAGTTTAAGAAACATAAATTGAATATTAAGAAAATAAACATATTTGCATGTGAAGACTTTCATCTCCATATGACAGGTTCGAGCCAAGGCCAGATTAGTAGGGACCAAAAGCTGGCTGATGAGTACTGAGTTGCTGGGAACAATCTTGTTCCAGGAAGACATGTGTTACCTGATAGTCCCAATCTGGGATATTTCACAAGCACAATATTCATTCATAAAAGATGTATGCATAATGTAATAAAGATTAAGAGGGAATTATAAACATCGTTAATTGTACAGATCATCATAGCCAGGAGCAGTCCTAGATAGTTTGCTAGTCAGCACGGAAAATGTTTTCAGGCCCCTGAGCGGTCAACCAAAACAAATAGCACAGCCAGCTAATTGGGAGGGAAGGAAAAAATAAGAGTGGCATAGCAGTTCATTACCCCCTGAAAGCTGGTGGCTAGGGTGACTTCCCTATTCTCCAGCCCCAGAGACAGCCCTCATCAGGGCATATCCAAACACATTATTCCTAGACCATACTAGACATACTATTCCTATATTAGACTTGAATAGACTATTTCTTTCCCTTTCCCCCCCCCCTCTCTCTCCCTCATCCAATCCCCTATTTATTTCAAAACTGAATGTTTAATAACTCCATTCATCAGAAGAAGTGGGTTGTGCCCATGAAAACTCATCATACCATCTACATGTTTTGTTAAAGTGCTGCAAGACTATTTGTTGTTTTATACTATTCCTTTTTATTCAATAGTTTCATAATAAGCTACTCTACTACTACAAGCTACTCTACTCTAGCTGATGAAAGCTTTAATGAACATTTGAGAAGGTGAGATCTACAGTATATTGTTTTAATCCTCAATTTATTTATGTTAATGTACTGAACTAATGATACTTCAACCATTACATGTGCCAATTGGATTTTAAAAAACTGGTGACTTGAGATATACTAGTATGGAGTTTTCCAAAAGCCTTTTTCAAAACTAGTTTGAATACAATATAAAAACACTGTATTAATAACACTGAACTGAACCCTTAATAATTTGCACTAACTAACAACATACAAACTTAGATAAAACTTGAAAACAGTTATCATTACCATACTATTCTTAAGTGCAGTTGCACTGAAGTTTAATGTCAGGCCAGGCTCTGTAATCAAACGTGGCAAAAAGAAAGCAAATGACTCCTCTTCAGGCTTCTTTGGGCGAGCAATTCGAGTCATTCCCAGAAAATTCCTCCTGTTTCATTGGTGAAAACAGAAAGCTTTGTCAAAGCCAAAAGAAACTGATTTTAGTCTCCAGACATGAATTTTACAGGAGTACTTTACTATGGTAGAAAACCTTTTCTTGGAAAAGTCTTTAACAAAGTAATGCCCTGTGACCCTGCATTAACTATCAATTTAACCCTTCATTTGTCCCTTACACCTCGGCTCTCCTACCTCTAGCATGATGACCCCCTGCTTACACAGCTCCTCTTTCTCATGCAGGAAAGGGGCTGATGTCAATGATTCACCAGCTTGACAAGGACGTCTCATGCAGAGACACACACTTTTCCCCTCCCATGTCCCCAATGTGTCACATCCATTAGGCAAGGGAATAAAGAGCTTAAAACCTATTGAAAACCCCTGACCCTGAAGAGACTACTATGCAACCTGTTGACAGAGAGGATTTGTGCTACCATAACTGATCCTCTAAAGCATGTTTTGTCCTCTTTCAGACTGAAGTAGCAGTGCAGAGGTTACTATAATCAAAATGTTATTGACACTCAATGTACAGGTATTTAAAATAATTATTGAAGCTGAGTTAAAATGGGAGTTGAGGTGCTTAGCTGTTCTGAAACTCAGGAAACCTAATGAGAAGCCTAATTTTAGGCACCAAAGTCTGAAAGTTTTGGCTCTAATAGTATACTACTATAGCGCAGCAAGATTTGTTTCTTATAAAACAATATGAAGCTTAGTAACAGCTGCTGGAATAGAGAACATGAACAATCTTTGTACAAACCTGCATGCTTCCCCATGTTTTATTTTCAGCCACCTTTCATAAAGTTCACTTGCAAGCTCAGAATCCACGTTCCATGTAGAATGGTCCAGAGACAAACTCCTCTCCCAAAGCAGATTTGCTAAAATAATGGATTTTTGATATTTTACTATAACAACATTTACTACCTCTATCATTCTGCCCCAGAACTTGAAGAACTGGTATCAATACAGAAAGCCTTAAAATAGGTATGTGAGTATAAAATGGTTAAAACGGTTATTTTCTACAACTAATTGTGCATGCTTTTGTATGCTAAAGTAGGCCTTTATTGTTAGGTCTTTCATTTGGCATTTAAGGGCCATATTTTATCATAGATTTTTAAGCAGAGCTCTTAACTGAAGTCAAAGGGATATACATAATTCAATATTCCCAAAATGGCACAAAATTATAACATGTTATAGTACCCACTAGTAGCAAATACTCATTTCCATTTTAATGCTCTCTTTTCCAACTGCTTTTCCAACTGATAATTTTCTCAAAAGAATTCCATTAAAGACAAACATATATTTTGAAAGTTAGAGCTGGTTCCAACATTTCTGAGTTATTGTGTTTGTTACAAGTTACTAAAGTCTATATAGAGGAGCAATATTTTAAGAAATCAGGGTGTTCTTAAATGACATAATACACTTACTTGTAGTAACTATATATTTGTAATACAAATCTGGCTACAAATATTATTTTTTTTAGCTATTTTTTCTACATTACCAAACGCTAATAGAGACCTACAGAAAATAAACGTACCTGTATCAGACTTTCCCAGGTAACAGTGTATATCACAATGTGCTACGGCTTCAAACTGAAGATCCCCCTGCTGAAAATCAATGATTGAATATCTGACAAAAGAAACACTTTACATAAAAGAAACCTAGCCACATTTAACCAATGAACATTACAAACTTTAATCAATCACAATTTATTCAAGAACAGTAAGCATGATGGGTGGATGATATGCTGCTTCATGATTCTACATGCACAGAGCCTGGATTGAGCTTCCTTCCTATTTCTTATTCTACTATTCCAAAAAGTTTCATACAGGTTGGACCTTCCTAGTCTGGCACCCTCAGGACTTTACTGGTCCCAAATAAGGGAGCAACCTTAGCCAGGGGAAGTCACCAGTCGGCCCTTCCCATAGCCAACCCAGCATGGCTCCTAGCTTCGCTGCATCCAGTTGCCGGCCATTAGCCCAGCCCCACTGCCCAACACTGTCCCCATTGCCACGAACTGGCCTCGCTGATAGCCACCAGGCCTGTTGCTGCTGGCATAGCAGGGCTCCTGTCAGGGCTGCCAGCCACCAGGGTTCTCTGGTCAAAGAATATCCGTGCCAAACCAGAGATTCCCAGTTTTCCGAGGTTCAACCTGTACCTATGAATTGACATTCCTAGACTCTAGCAACAATAAGATCTAAAAAACCTAGAACCTTAATTATACTCCTTTGTGAATTTGCATTATTATACAATCTTTAATTATATGAGCACGTACTATTTTGCCACTGGGCCCTTTCTTGGTTCAGTGCATAAGATGGACGTATTAGGGAAAGTATTAAGCTTACACAGTGAACAGTACATCTATAATTTCCCCACTTTAGAGTGTTTGGCTTTGCAAGCTAAATAACGTTTCCATAGTTTTTTGTATGTAATACACATACAAGTCAGTGGAATACAATACCTTGGATAGTGTTGAATAAATCCGTAGAGGTATCGCAAACGTGACTCCTACATTTGTGGCCAAAAATACACTGGAAAATATATTTATTACAGTGTCTTTGATACTAAGCTTCAAAGAAAATACATTCCAACAGCCTGGAGGTAGAGTCAAGGGTTCAGTGAAATTCAGAATCTAGAAAGAAAATCATCATATCAAATTGGCCAAAAATTGTTTTTATCTAAACTGCAAGATTTAAGCATACTTTTGGATATGAATTATATACTTGTAAGGTGACATCTGCTTCTAATTTGACCTTCTTCTATCATGAAATACTTAATTCCTATACAGGGGTGGCCCGTGAGCCTAGGTGAGCTAGGCAGCTGCCTAGGGCGCTGCTGGCCTGGGCACCCTGTGATCAGGTCACGGCCATTGACAACCGTGCAGGCAGGGGCGCTGATTGCGCCGCCCCACCTAGGGGGCGCCAGCTGCTGCAGCCGGCCTTGGGCCACTCCTGCTCCTATATATACACATACGTAGGTACTGGACATGAGGGTAAACTATCAGCACACTACAATATAGCTTTTTAAAATACAACTGCATTTGATTTCTAAAAGTTCTGCGTACATGCATTTGTACACCTAATTTATCTCTGTAACTATACTGATTGCACATATGACTCTGTAGCCACAATTTGCTTAAACATATATTAAAATACCATGACATCAAATAATGGATACTGACAGCCTACCACTCTGGGGCCTGGTAGTACAAGGCTATGTGCTTTTCTCTGCCCCAGAATTCAGCATGAATTGAGAACATTCAGCTCTGCAAAGAACCAACTCAAAGGACTGAGTCCTTTTAAATTAAGGAAAAGACATTACAGGATTCTAAAATAAAACTTACCTTTAAAAGGTTCTTAGTCTCTCTGGCTACAAAGACATCATTTAGTTCAATGCTAAATTCAAAATTGTTTGTAAACCATATAGACCAAAATCCTGAAGCATTGTGATGTGGCTCTATGTGAAATAGTGCTGCAGAAGGATCAATGCCGAAATACCTGTAGGGAAACAGAGAAAAAATGCAAGGGTCCTTGAACGTGCAAGCAATTCACACTGAGACTCATGAAAGTATTACTGTTGGGCAATGATCGTTTCTAAGGACTCTGGAAGAACACATTATTTTATTAAAAATGAAGTTAAAATCAGATGACAAAGTGTAACTGGAAGAGGGATGGATAGCTAGTCATGCTATTTTACAATACAATGCTACCTAATGCTTTCCCTGTTATTTTGTGGTAGCTGAGTGAAGGCTAGATAAAAAAAGGCTACTCACCTGCTGCAGTAACTGAGGTTCTTTGAGATGGTTGTTCCTCTGGGTGCTCCACCTTTGGTGTCTGAGCACCGCTGCGCTTCTAATCAGAGAATTTAAGTAGCAGTGCCCCGGCTGTCTGTGCACATTGAAGCAGCCGGCGTGTGCTGTTTGGAACAGCTACTCTGCATGCACACTCAATCGTTCGTTCTTTTCTTCCTCTGTCCCAGACACAGAGGATTCCGAAGCAGAGGAGAGGAAAGGTGGGTGGTGGAGTGCCCAAAGGGACAACCATCTCGAAAAACCTCAGTTACTGCACCAGGTAAGTAACCATCTTTTCTTCTTCTTCTTGGAGGAGTGTCCCTGTGGGTGCACCACCATAGGTGATTGTGCAGAGATAATCGTGCTTGGTGGAGGGAGCTTTGGGAGACCTGAATTGGTTACAGCAAGTACTGTTAAGCCAAACTGAGCATCGGAGGTAGAATAGATCTGGATGGCATCGTGGTTGATAAATGTATGTCCCAAAGCCCAGGTAGCAGCTCTATATAATTTCTCTATCCGTATGTCTAGAGGAAAGCCATGGATGCCGCCACTGCTCTTGTGGAATGGGCCTGTATGGTTGCAGGGGGCTCCTGTTGGAATGTGTTATACGTGAGATGTATGTATCCTGAGATCCATCTGGATAGTCTCTGTTTTGAAATAGCCAGACCCTGAGACCTCTCTGTGGTTGAGATGAAGAACCTTGGAGACTTGCGGAAGGGTTTTGTGCATTGTAGGTATGAGGCAACTGCTCTACAGACATCTAAGATATGCAAGATTGCTTCCCTGCTGTCCTTATGAGGTTTAGAATAGAAGATGGGTAGGGCAATACGACAACAAGTGCTGACCACACTAGAATAGGCGTAGACAAGTGTCTGACCAGACATTAGCCCCACAACCATCCACTTAACATAAACGTGTTGTTGGTTAAAATGGCATTGGTCTGCGTGTAAATGACCTTCCATGCTTTCTTTTTGTGACAGAGATGTGGATACCAAGTGTCTTACGTGTTGCTCGTGAGTCCTTCAAAGTGTGGAGTGAGGTATCGGTGGACTAGGCGAAAAGTGTAGTGCCCTCAAAAGGCAGATCTTCAGCTGTGGACTGCACCTCTCTGCAGCCATGAGGACCGTCTCATCACTACAGCAGATGAAATTGATCTAGCCACTGTGTCAGCCTGAATCTAATGAGCCCTACAGAGCTGTTTGGGAGATGAGAGCACCTTCACTGATACTTGATTTAAACTGCTCTTTTTTGTTGTCTTGGAGGAATCCAATAAAGGTTGTCAACTGGTGAAAAATGTTGTGGGTGTATTTCACCAGAAGCACTGTATAATTGCAGACTCTGAGCTGTAGGCTGGCTGAAGAGTACACCTTCCTCCCAAACAAGTCCAATCTTCTCCAATCTTTGTCATAAAGTGTTGGGTAGGCTGTTTGCTGCCCACTCCACTAGTTAACAGCCTCAACCACCAGAGAATTTAGGGTGGGATGAGAGAATAAGAAGTCTGCCCCTTTGGGGGGGCTATAGGTAATACTTTCTGTCTGATGCATGTCTGGAGTATTGTGGCTGGCGTTTGACAAATGCAAACGTCAGCCACAGTACCCCCCCTCCTTCCCCGACATGCAAGATGTCAGACAAAAAGTACTACATAGCCCCCAAAGGGGCAGACATAGTTGGTAGAGGCACCAGTACCAGGGTGATTTGTGTCAATGTAGGCTGAGCTGCTGGTGCTGAATGCTTAGCATGCACTGGCAGTGCCACTTGTTTAGTATGCACTGAGGGTGCCAGATGTTTCGGTGGCACTGTTGGTGCTGTGGGAGGAGGAATGATAGTGCTTGGTGCTGATGCTGAGCATGGCCTAGTCAGTGCCGCAGTTGATGCTAGCAGTGCTTTGGCTGGTGCCGACATAAAAGGCTTTCGCTTTGCTTCCGTCAGTGCCTTAGAGAGGATCAAGCGTCCTCCTTAGAGTCTCGGCACATGTCAGTGCCGGACTTGCCCGCTGCTTCCTTTTCCAGTGCAGCCGGTGCAGGGACAGCTTTCTTTTGCAGAGAGCGTTTCCTCAAGGTGGGCTCAGCCCCTGGAGAGGAATGGGATTTCTTTTTGGGCACTTAAGCCCTATCAGAGTCCTTGGGGCTCAACCTTGTGAGAGCTGCTCTCTCAGAGACAGTTGCCTGGGTCAGCGTGCTCCAGGTCAGAAGCGGGTCAGACTGTTTTCTCTTGGAGCAACATTTTCCCTGGTCCTTGACATGAGTTTCTTGGAGAGGGGCACTGAGAGGTAGAGTGCTCCTCACCCAAGCAGCGGACACCCTGGGAATGACCATCTGAGACAGGAATGGACAGCCTTCAGATTCTATAGCTTTTAAACCCAGGAGAACCGGGCATGTCCCAAAAAAGCAGTTACTGCAATGGAGGAACCTTAAAAGCTTAGAACTAGAAATAACTGACTCTAGCTGTCCTACGAAAAAAAATATTTGTTTTAAACAACTACACTACCAACTATGAACTGTTAAACTGAGAGAAAACACTGAACTGCTATTAATAACTATCTAAAATGCTAACACTAACTGACACTTGAGGGTGA
Organism: Pelodiscus sinensis; assembly: GCF_049634645.1. Lineage (NCBI taxonomy): Eukaryota > Metazoa > Chordata > Testudines > Trionychidae > Pelodiscus > Pelodiscus sinensis. The sequence goes on along the minus strand of NC_134715.1, from coordinate 56,214,504 downwards.
CTGCGGGTAGAGAAGGGACGGTTGGCTGCGCATGCAGAGTAGCCATTTCAAATGACATGCGCCAGCTGTTCTGCGTACACAGCTGATTGAGGGCACTCCTACCTAAATTCTCCGATTAGAAGTGCAGTGGTGCACAGACACCTAAGGTGAAGCACTCACAGGGACACTCCTCAAAGAAGAATGTTTAATTACCCATTTTTCATTTCACCACCGTTCCTATGAAGGAAAAAAATGATCTCAGATTCTAAATAAGGTCTATGTGACCTCAATTGTTTATATATTATTTCAACTAAATCTTGACGGCTTATGTGTATGAAATATAAAACAATTATATGAAATGCCATGGGATTTTGTTTTGTTGAAAGACACAGCAACAATATGCAGGATTCCATTCTCATGTGCTTAGCACCATGAAGTAAGAAAATTAGTGTGCTTTCACTCTATAGAATCGGAATACATTTTACAGTTTCCTTACAATTCCAGTGAATGTTTAAAAATTCCTACCATCAACCTACCCTTCCATCACAGGATGGGAAAGACATGCTTTTAGTGTTGTGGTGCCTTCTAATGCGTTCATCTTCACATCACCAGCATAATGGATTTCATTGTCACATGATGCAACTGCATTCAGGAAAAGAATGCACATATATACTTGAATAAAATCTTTTTAATAATAATGCTTTTCATATGAAGATTTCAAAGAGCCTTTAAAGGAAAGTTAGTACCAACATCTTCATTTTACTGAGAGCAAAATCATCAATGACCTCATCCCCTATTCTGATTTTTAGATGTGCTAAATATCGACTTAGATGGGATTTATGGGTGCTCTGCACTTCAGAAAAATCACACCGTAAAAACAACTTGTCTCCTGAATCCGAGTCTGCTACCCTAGCTACTGAACTAAGCTTCTACTCTTAATACAAAAAAGCAATGCCTAAGCAAATAACAAACTCACTCTTCTTCTCTACTGCCTTCTTTGCTTTCTCTTTCTAAGGAAGAAGAGTCCCACACACCCATTAGGAGGTATACTCTTTCAGAAACAAAATACGTTTTCTCTGTCACCATTCCCAAAACAGATAGACGGAAAAAATAAAACACATGGTCTTGTAAGAAGAGGAAAGAGGAAAGAATTTGAAAGCACTGATCAGAAGGGTGAAAGCATAGCAAAAATGTGCAGCACACCACAGAGTATATAAGTGACAAAGTTTGCATGACAACAGTGACCCGGGCAGAGGAAACTAAATAAAAATTTCAGTAATATACCATCATCAACATGGTCTAGTAGCAAGAGAACAGAGAACAACTTCTAAATGTTACCCTAGCTCTTCCACAAACATGTTTTTGTCTTAAGCAATTCACTAAAACCATCCTTACAAAACATGCCAAAAAAATTAACCACCCAAGCACAAACGTGTATTATTCAGTTGATCTGAAATAATAATTTAAAGGATTAAAGGGAATCTAAAAGTTACACGCAATAAATGTATTTATTTTCAAATCAGCTGACAATCTTATTGTCACCTACTTTCCTTTCTTATTAATATGGCCTGTATTGAATCTTAAGATCCAGGATTCGGGGTGAGGGTGGGGCTAGAGGTGGGGTGTGTGTGTCTATAAAACTGGATGGAAATGAAATAAGCACAGAGAATTCTTCCTTCTCTTAACCCAGTATGTTTTAAGAGAGCAAAGTTGCATAGAGAACTTGGTCATGATCCCTTTCAAAGTACCTTATGCTGTTGACAAAAAGGTAAATATGTACCCCATATAATCATATTATATACACAAAATATATATACTGTACCTTTACAAACAATGGAAGCAACTTTTGTAAAATTTGTGGTTGAAGAAGGAAGTAGTATTGGCTCAAACCTCACAGATGATGTATCTTTTTGTGAGAAACGTTGTATGTCCTGCATCAAAATGATATATTACTAATCCCTGTAGCACTATTACCAGTATTATTATAATTTTAGTATTTGTTTAGTTCATCTTCATGACAAACTTAGAAGGAACTGTCATTTGTCATATCTGATAAACAATTTTGTGATTTTTAATTAGGTTACCGGGTTCATTAAAGTCATTAACTGATCTGTAGCTTACAAATATACAAATTCTGTTGGATATATGTTCAAATTTAATTATGTTAAATTCATCTTAAAATAAAGAAGTGGGCTACTTTGGCAACAGCAAAAGTAAGTAGTCAAACTAGTTAATATCCTAATGAAATTCAACATCCCTGAATACGATAGCATGAAAAAAAAACCCCACAATTACCTGTATACGTAAAATGCTGTTCCCTGAATGCAATACATACATGTTTACTGTGGAATCATCTGTCCAAAAAAAGAACATCCAGATAAGTACCAAAGATCAAAGTACCACTGCTTTGTCAGACATTAATATGAGAAACAATATCTAACTTATCTAATAATTCCGTATGAAAAAACGTACCATGTAAAAATAAGAAGTTAATCACACATCGGGCCTGACTCCTCTCTCACCATTTTATGTTGCTGTAAATCCACCATGCCATATCTTTGGCCCAAATTCTGGTGCCAAAAATTAGCTGGGAAGCTGGCATAATTACCAGCTCCTAAATCTGCAGCTGGCACACAATCCTATGCACAGAGCCAGCATAGCCTCCCTTTGTCCAGGCCATGGTATAGTGTAGCCCATAGGAATAGGTATTTGCTAAGTAAGACTTAAGTATAAGCAAAAGCAGAACCATTACAAAGCTTGTAAATCAATAGCTTAGGTAAACAAAGCATAAGGCCCAAAAGCCTTAGCATATGCAATTAACCAGGAGTAACCCGAGATTAGAAAAGATAAAAGACAGAATGCTCTATGAACTAAACTTCAGACATGTAGCCACAAGGTAACAGTTTATACCAGCTTGGGATATTTTAAGTTGGGTACATCAGCAGAGGTCTAACCACAAGAGTATAACACTAGCTAACAAGCTGCAGGTAAGCAGGTTAGTAATCTATGTGGGTATGTCTACACTACCACCCTAGTTCAAACTAGGATGGTAATGTAGTCAACCGGAGTTGCAAATGAAGCCCGGGATTTGAATTTCCCAGGCTTCACTTGCATGTTGCCGGGCGCCGCCATTTTTAAATGTCCGCTAGTTCGGACTCCGTGCCCCGCGGCTACACGCGGCACGAACTAGGTAGTTCGGACTAGGCTTCCTAATCCGAACTACCGTTACTCCTTGTGGAACGTGGAACGAGGAGTAACGGTAGTTCGGAATAGGAAGCCTAGTCTGAACTACCTAGTTAGTGCCGCGTGTAGCCGCGGGGCACGGAGTCCGAACTAGCGGACATTTAAAAATGGCGGCGCCCGGCAACATGCAAGTGAAGCCTGGGAAATTCAAATCCCGGGCTTCATTTGCAACTCCGGTTGACTACATTACCACCCTAGTTCGAACTAGGGTGGTAGTGTAGACATACTCTGAGAGAAAGGAACTGCAACATTAGCAGGGTGAGGAAATATAAATAAGGAAAACGTACAGTGGCATCAACTACACATAAAAGTTGCATCCTGGCCAGTGTTCCCTCTAAGTACGAGGCAGCACACCATCACAAGTGATCTATCAGCCCCACCCAGTCAGTCAGATCCATGCACGGAGCCTTGAGCTTCTGACTGGGCAGAGCTGATTGTGAAGCTGTGCTGCTGTGCACTTTAGAGGGAAGACTGATCCTGGCCTGTGTAGGAGATGTAGCTCTTGAGAGACTCCAAGCTGGAGTCCCCGGGGGCAGGGCTGGAATCCAGTGAGCACCCTGACATCCTGCGCTGATGCCTGTTTATTAGAGGCAGCAGCATAGGACAGCAGGCATCATGGGGTGGCAGGAAGGAGCCGGTACAGGAGGAGAGCCAGTTTAAAAACAAGCTCCCAGTATAGTCTGGCTGTTTACACACCCCATGTTGCTGTCTCTGATACAGCGTGAGGTGGCAGCAGTCCCTGTCTGCAGGGATCCGAGCTCCCCGTGGACAGAGGCTGGTCTAGAGCTCAGACACCCCCCCCTCCCCCCCCGCACGGACAGGGGCTGCTACCGGGGAGGAAGGGAGACAAGCGACACCGTGGAGCTGGTGCTGGGGGGAACTGGCTTTTAATCAATCTCCCCCCAACACCAGCTCCTGCCCACCCCCCTCAGTGCCTCCGGATGGAGCAGCAAGGGGTGGGGACAGGCAGGTCCACAGAGCCAGCACACACAGGGAGCCAGCTTTGTATCAGCTCCAGCCTGCCCCCCTCACCCTTGGTGCTGCTGCCTCCCTGTCAGAGGCAGTAGCTTGAGGGCTGGAGGGGGGCAGGCGGCTCTGGTATTCGTGGGGTGCCTGCTTAAAGTCAGCTCCTCACAGGCATCAGCTCCCGCTCCCCCCCACTCCTTGCTGCCTCTGTATCAGAGGCAGCGGGGGACAGTGTGTGCAGTTGGTAAGATTAACCGAAAACTAAGGCTTATCAGTTAATCATGTAGTGGTCTACACATTGACATTCCTAGTAAGTAAATGGATTCTCAGAGAGAGATTCCATATTATCTCTATCCACCATCCTAGGTTGGAGTGTTTGTAACTCTTCTCACTGTGTTAATAAAACTATTACAAACACAGAAGGTTCTTCCTATGTGTAAGTGCTGTAACCATGCCTACTGGGGTCCCCAACAGCATTGTAATTTTAAAATAATGGGCATAATCTTGGAACAAGGAACTGTGAATGTTAACTGTGAATTTTTAAGTAGTAATCCAAAGGATTAATACATAATCAATAGTTCATCAAACAATAGGAAGTATGGCTACAGGAGAGGGGTGTTGCTAAAACAGTACTAAAGTACTGTAGGGTCCACGATCAGGAGTCGCAAATGTTTTACAAAGCCTCCTTTGCACGCACACATGTGTCCAAACACCCCAAATTTGCAGGCCATAGAACACACGATCTGGCTTATTGACTTCTCAATTCACTTGGGTGCAGTGAAAAGAGATTTAATCTCCTAGTCTCTCTCTCACATAAACAAAGAAAACAATCATCATCTGATGTTGCAAAGCTGCCCACTAAAGATCTAAAATTTCCCACTGCCAGCATCATAAAAGGGTTCTGACAGGCCTTTACTCTAGTATACACGGATTTATGTTTTGCATTATATTGAAGAAGTGTGTAGTTTTTTTAAAATGTGTTTCTACCATCTGACTCATTAAAAATGTTGTAACCACACCCCTGCACAGATGTGAATATTTATCCACATTTGCAAGAATAAGTACGCTCCCCATAACTCTATTCAACAAAAAACTGACATGTGATATGAGGGAAAATAGATTTCCTGTGGCTATATCAGCTCCGTCAGTCAAATGTTAAATAACACTCCACTCAACTACCAACCCTCCCAACCACAGAGCAGTCTCTGGAAGAATGATAAATGTGTTTTGCACCCAAGTCTTGAATTGGAGTTCTCAAAAGGCAGAAAGGTCATCAAGACCTTTAAAAGGTAAATTCTATGTGGTAAAAATGATAACTGAATCATTTATCCATTTTCACGAGCCTTTTTTCCTTCAATCAGACAGTACAATTAAAAATATATTTTTGTTCTGATGTTCCAAAAAAACCCTAAATGATTATAAAGGTAATACTGTGCTATAAATAATTAAAAGTCAAGGATATCTCCTCCTCCCTTACATGGAGAGAAAAATTACCTATTTACCCAATAAATGTATGACTGAAAAAAAATGTAGAGTAGATAGTTGTTTCGCGTGTGGAATTCTAGCCTCCAAAAATGATGGCATGAAGATTCTTTGAAGTATATTATTACAATAATCTCCACACTGCCTGTTCTTTCTAGGTCCTGATTTCTTTGCAGGTCTAGTTCGATTAATTTAATTTCTTGAAAATAACAATACAGGTTGATCCCCTCTAAACTGGGACTCTCTGGTCTGTCAACATCCATGGTCCAAGCACAGATGTTCCTTGACAAGAGAGTCCCTGTGGAGGGCTGGAGGCAGGAGCCCTGCTGGGGCTGGGAGCTCATACAGGACTGGCTGCAGAGGAGCCGGCAGCCAAGAGCCCAGCCACAGGAGTCAAGTCCGGCCACTGGTAGGGCGGCCAGAGCACCAGCAGGCTCCAGTGAAGCAGTGAGCTGCCATGGCAGTGCTGGTAACCCAACCTGCAGGGCAGCGGTATACCATGGTGGGGCTAGGAGCCCAGTGGGGCCGGCAGGGCAAAGAGGTTAGCAGCAGGTGGGGAGCCAGCCAACTGTACTACAGTTTTCACCAATTACACTTTTGCTGAAAGAGGAAAACAAAAGCAATCACCAACACCACACATTTTGTGTTATTTCAACAGACAGCTAAGCAAACAATATTTCTATTTTTTACAGAAATCTTAAGGGAAAGGGAAAAGAGCATAACAGATGTCATTTACAACTGCAGATGGTTGCTACTTATTTCAGTAAGAAACACCACCACAGTAACTGCATTAAACACAAAACATCCAACAGCATCACTTTACCAATCCGGCCTTCTCATCAAATAGCAATATAAAAAGGGTGTATCTGAGATCAGTATATTTTTCAATACACCATTCTGAAATTTGTATAAAAAGCAATTTCTGCGAAAATTAACAGTCACAATTTGGACTTACTTGAGGTCTCTGTTTTGTCCATTGTTACGTAAACTACAAAAAGATTCTCCAGTAAGTACTGTCTGTGATCCACAAATTCTTGGTGTGAATGTTCCATTCTGAGTACTAAGCTCATTTCTAGCAGCATTGGATCATCAGATATAAAACAGCAACTCTGGGGGAAAAAAGGAGGGGAAATTTAATAAAATAATCTGAATTTAAAAAAAAAACCACACTGAACTGATGGTCTCAGCCAATTTCTAATGGACAAAGGTCCCCATCACAAAGGTGCCGATCACAGGGCAATAATTAGAACTTTGGACAGAATTCTCAGCAGAGGGCCGCACAGATACAGAGAGCACATTCCACTCCAATAAGCATGTTAGGGTGCAACATGGGAAAGCCTCTCCTGTCAATTTTGAACCACCTTCTGGATTAATGGAAGGCTGTAGTCTCCTGGGGGCATTCTGCAAGCACTCAGTTGACACACAAAAAGTAAAACCACAGTCCTGGTCCAAGACTTGGATTTCAAGGTCCTAGCATAAGACAAGTAATACATAATAAAAAGCATTCAAATGACACTAAAGGTTAAGCCTCAAAAGAATCCCAACGCAACAGGAAATGTAAAACATTTTCATTTGTGAAGTCCTTCACTCTGAATAAGGTGGGGAACCTTCACATTGGGCAACAGTGTCCAATCACCGGGACTGACAGAAAGAGTGCCCAGCTGACCTTAAAGAGCTTGGTGAGGTATTAAGTAAGAGAAGCAATCTGGATCTCGGACTTCTCACAGCCTTGTGGATCACCACATTTGGAGATGGACCCACAAGTGAACCAGGAGCCAGTGCAGAGATCTGAGCACAGGTGTTATGCGTTCTTCACATTCCAGCTACATTCTGCACGATCTGTTTCTTCTATGTGAACTTCAGAGGTAGCAGTAATTCGAATGCATTACAGTACAGTAGTCAAGTGTTGAGAGGAGAACGAAGGTGATGACTATTACAATATTTGTAATAAAGAGAAATGGCTGCAGTCTCTCGGACAGCCATAGCTGTTGAAAGGTGTCACTGACAACTATTGAGAGTCGAGGGGGTCTTCTCAGATAACAAGACTGTGAACCAATGCTGATTTACTACATAAGCATATATAATAAAATAGAATTTAATAACAGACCTGAGGCTTTCACTACCTCCATAGCTGAGAAAAGTCTCTCAATGGGCGATGTGATATTAATGTGATTTCCCTACAAAAGGCAGTTCCTAGGCAACAGAATTTGTTGTTTCTTAAGCAATGAACTTGCTTTCCCTTAGTCGTACTTTGTAGTAAGGGTATGTTTCAAAGCCCTTTGAAAATAGGGCATAGGCTGTCTAGATAGCAGCTGCTTATTTAACTGTTTGTTTTTTTTAATTCGAGCAGGTCAAAAATGGTGAACAAAATAATTGGGGGGGGGCCGCTGAAATTTGAGTTGTTTCAAAATTTTGAACGGCTCTATTTATTCTATTTAAGGTGCTTAAAACCTGTAGTTCTCTGATTTGCTCTTCAGCATATTTAAAAGTATTCATCAGAATATACTTTATATAATGTTAGAGTTTTCCTTTAAGATAAAATGTTTACTATGGGAACAAAGGTAGACACATTTTTATACCTAAAACCTAGGTCAATGTTCCATGAAAGTAAAATGTACATGATATACCTTAAGTTGCTGGCACACATTGTTATGTAAACTGCATTCAAGATGAACTTTTAAGAGACTGGTATTTGTAGTTTCTGCCTAGAAAAAGTAAAAATAAAGACAACAGATGAAAGAGTGATTTAACAGATTCCATCCAGACAAATCTGGCCCAAAGTTTACATTTTGTAAGGCCAATAAAACTATTCACATTACATTTCTATTGAGATACCAAAAGATACGGTATTTTTTCTCCAGAACGTAGGCTTCTGAAAGCCAAACTTTTCCAAAAAATCTAACATTTTCATTTGTTTTTTTTAAAGCATAAATCTAAAACACTGATTACATGCAATATATGCCACCCAAAAACTGCACTACTGAGAACTCTAAGTGAAAACGCACTATAAATGAATGTGAAGTTGACTTCATTATTTTCATTTTACTAGCTGAAGGAAACACAAAAGGCAAACCAACAATACAGTGAAAAAAATGGCAATGTAGTCATTTTCGTTCCTTTTCAATACAATGTACTGTCTGACAGGAACATCATCAAAGAGATAAATTAAAAAATAGTAATTTGATTACTCTTTTTGGATTATACGGAAGCCAACGCTCACTGCTCAATGATGAGGATCTTATTCACATCAAACAATTATTCATCATCATCATCAAACATTTTATACAGCAGCAATACATGATGTACTCTTACAAATCTTATGTTCCTACCCAATTTTCCCCTACAATGTCTTTTTATATACAATTAAGGCTTACTTCCTTTGTTTTCCTGTATAAGTTCTTTGCTGTTTGTACAATGAAAAACTGCTGCTAGGTCAAATTTGTGGTTAGATTTCCTGAATGCAGCCCTGATGTTCAGGCCTCACATCAAGACAAAGAAATAAAATAACACAACACCACAAAAATTATTTGTTGCTTCACCTTTTTATTGATTTGAAAGAGGAAATGAATATGTTTGTCAGCTTGTAAAATATTTATGCAGTATCACTGTCTAAAACCAGACATAATGCATTTTAGCTACATTAAAGATTGTCTTAGTTTGTCATACCATCCATAATAATTCTGCGCTTCCCTTGATCGGTGATTGCCAATCATGCCAAATTACATGGATGATTTTTGGACTAATTTAAAATCACAGTCAATTGTTCATTTGTGACTTCACTCAAATTTGAATCAGCAGCTTCAAAGGTGCAAGAAGCCAGTGAAATCCACTAATCCATTTCCTTTAAAAAAGCTGAAATAATTTGAAGTTGAAAGAATCAGAACTGAGAACGAAATGTTAAAAGATGTTATAACGTAATGCATACTTTATCTCTGATGAGTTTTTGTATATAAACGTCACAAGAAATCTATTCCATTATTTGCTCAGGGAAGAGAGGTGCATTTAAAATCGTGAAAGAAACACAATCATGAGGAGACACTTTGAAGTCTTTTTCTACAGTTAAGATGGTAGTGACTGTTTTATCGCATAGTCAAATCACCACTGCATAAAGCTTCTTTTATAATGTGATATGTGACTGCATAAGAGCACAACAAAAGAAAAAGTCAACATGATTTCTTTGATATTAACCCACTTAATATAGCAAAGATTGCAGAATCCCACAAGAGGGAGTTCTAACACCTCCAATGATTAAACACATAATTTAAAAAACAATTTAAAAAAGCTCTCTTTCTAGCATAGGCTCCCTTGAGGAATGGCAGTCTCAACTAATTCATCTTTTTGTTTTTTCTCAATTTCACTCTTTTTTGTCCTGATCAAATTATACAAGTAAATCAGGCACCAAAAACCAAGATGTACACCATTAATTAACCTCCCATAACTATTACTGCAATAGATTGTAATGGACTGATCAATTGTGGAGCCTCTGACAGTCTATTTCAGTCTCAGGCCAGGGCTGCCAATCCTCACGGTTTAGCAAAAAGTCTGACGGCTTTGGACTTCAACTCTCGGAGGCTCCTGCAGCCTACAGGTACGTCTACATTACACCCAAAGCTCGAAATAAGCTACGCAAATATTTAGAGTCAACTTTGAAATAGCTTATTTTGAAATTTGGCACTGTCCACGCAGAAATTATTTAGAAATAAATCGCTATTCCGAAACGTTCCTTACTCCTCGTGGAACAAGGTTTACAAGGATGTTGGAATAGCAAGCCAGTTATATTTTGAAATAACGGGCTTGCTCTAAAGACATGGAATAGCTATTTCGGGATACATTGGGTATCCCAAAAAAGCTCCGAAGCATAGATGGAGCCTCACTGGGCTATTGCTGCTAACAGTATGGAGGCACAGAGGGGCTAAGGCAGGCCCCTTCCTTGCCCTGGCCTCGTACTGTTCCCAGAAGTGGCAAGCATGTTCCTGTGGCCCCTCGGAGTCTCTGCACACTGCTCTTGTCTGCAGACACCACCTCTGCAGCCCCCTTGTGCATTCCAACTCCCTACCCCAAGCTCAGCCCAGAACCCTTCCCACACCCCAACCCAAATTACCATGCAAAGTGACACTGAGCCGAAAGCCAGATCAAGAAATAGCGATTATAGGGGCCTCAAACTGTCCTGTGCTTTAAAAGTAAAAGCTTACTTTGGTTCCACCTATCTGTGTCAGTGCGCCTTCTCACAAATGAAGATGATCAAATCCAAGTATCACACCCACCTGCTCATCTGCAGGACTTCATTTAATTAATTATTTCAAATCACAACCTGCCTTTCAAGACACTGGCAGGCAACGTACAGTCACAAGTGCCACACTGAGACTCCGTAAATATGGAAAATGTATAATTATGTCTATCAAGGATTTGATCTCAGCTTTATATAACAAACTGTTATTTCTGCATTTTCTTTGAGGCAGATCCTGGATTGCACTTAAATTCAAAAAGTGATCTTGTGTTTAAAAAGGTTGGAGACTACTGTATGACTGGCAGTGGGCTTATGTGAGAAGACATTTACAAGTCAAGAAATTGGTCTGATAAACCTTTTCCAATGTAGATTTCCCTTCTGAATCTTCCTGGGGAGAATTTTTCCCCCCACTAGCCTACACCACTACTTCATGCATTCTTTTTCTTTGCTCAGAGTGCTTGGTCAGTTAAGATGCATTCATATTTTCTCTAGATAAAGGTCAACCAACTGTAATACTCTGACTTAAGTTTTTCTATAGTTTTGTTAGAACCACTTCTCTCTCTACTTGGAGCAAAGAGCATTTTATGTCTCAGTCTTATACCTTTGCTTCACAGTTTAGCCCTCTTTGTTATTTTGGAGGTTTCTCATGTCATGCTCCATGTCTCTTTCCCATTATATATCAAATGTGATTTAATTTCTAGAATGAAGTTTACTGTAAGCCCATAAATCAGGGACTAGGTGATGAAGTGAGTATTACGAAAGCCCTACATGCTTTAAGAAACATTTATCCTTAATAGGAGTAGGATTCAAAAGATGAATTATAATTGTCCCAGATTTCTTGACTTGTCAATGGAATGTTGACTTGTCAATGGAATTTTATATCTGGCTCCACTTTTACATATGAATTTCATGCCATCCAATCTAGATTTTAAATGCCTTGGAACAGAGAATTCCCGCTATCCTTTTGTAGCCCACAATTGCTAGGAGCTCAGTAGTCAAGTAGCCCCGTTTGGTGCATCAGTCAACCAATCCCAATTATAATGGTTTTGAATGCTGGAATTTGGTATTTTAAATGAGTGAAGCTATTACTTAAAAAAAAAAAAGAAAAAAGAAAGAAAGAAAAATTCCAAAATATAGCTGTATTTTTTGTTTATCTGCTCTCTACAGGGATTTTTTTAATGTACAAAGATAACTGCAGAGAAGAAAAGGTTCTTCATTCTGCTATGACAAACAATATACAGTGCCTGTCAAGACAATCCTCTTACATCAGGATTTGCCAAAGTCGAAACATTTTGTGGAAATGCTTCAATTTTCACAAAATTTTGTCAGAAGCCAGACAGGGTTCCAATGGAAACCTGTCTAGTTTCCTACCAGCATGCCTGCGTGGCCCCTGGGCAGCACACATGATGGGCAGCTGGAAGGTCCTAAAAATCCCAGCTCCAAAGCTTTTAGGCTCTTCAGCAGCCTGGACTCATGGGAAGCCTACCAGGATAGGTGCCTCAGAGTCAGGGCTCCTAGTAGGACTGGGTGGAAAACTGTAATTCCCTTTCATGGAGAATTCTGACATTTTTGGTTCGCTTTGTGAATTGAAATCAAATTTTGAAATCCTCCATTCAACTCCAACACACAAATATTAAAGGCCACACGGTCTTTAATAAAGGGCCATTTGAACACTGGTATATTTTGGAAATTCTAAGCTTCCTATTAGTTTGTAAAAATGTAATTAGACACAATTTATTCTCATTAACTTCTACGGGGGGAAGGGAAATTATGGATATTTGATGAAGCAGTTTGCTATTATGGACATTTTGTTTTACTCTAAATATTGTATTGAATATACGGGGATAGAAGATTACAAAAAAATTGTATAAGCAAGAAGCAACTAGTCTAATAATAATAATAATTTCCAACAACACCTTCAGTTTACTAAAAAAAGACATTTTTAATGGTAATATTAATAAGAACATAAGAACGGCCGTACGGAGTCAGACCAAAGGTCCATCTAGCCCAGTATCCTGTCTGCTGACAGTGGCCAGCACCAGGTGCCCCAGAGAGGGTGGACCGAAGACAATGATCAAGCGATTTGTCTCCTGCCATCCCTCTCCAGCCTCTGACAAACAGAGGCCAAGGACACCATTTTATCCCCTGGCTAATAGCCTTTTATGAACCTAACCTCCATGAAATTATCTAGCTTCTCTTTAAAATCTATTATAGTCCTAGCCTTCAGAGCCTCCTCTGGCAAGGAGTTCCACAGGTTGACTACACGCTGTGTGAAGAAGAACTTTCTTTTATTAGTTTTAAACCTGCTACCCATTAATTTCTTTTGGTGTCCTCTCGTTCTCCTATTTAGGAAACTAATAAATAATTTTTCTTTATCTGCCCTCTCCACACCACTCATGATTTTATATACCTCTGTCATATCCCCCCCCTCAGTCTCCTCTTTTCTAAACTGAAAAGACCCAGTCACTTTAACCTCTCCTCATATGGGACCCGTTCCAAACCCCTAATCATTTTAGTTGCCCTTTTCTGAACCCTTTCCAAGGCCAATGGGAAGGTGGGAAAGGGGATAAAGAGAGAGGAAGAGATGTTCAGGGGTGGAGAGAGAGGAAGAATGCTGATGTACAAAGAGAAAAGAATAGAACTGAGTAAGAATAAAAATGATTACAAATCTTCAAGTGTCTTCTTGGTAAGCACCAAGCAGAGATGGTACAGAGAGAGAAACCTTTAAAGAAAGAGCAAGGGATTGGATCAACTCTCATAGGGTATGTCTACACTACCCCCCTAGTTCGAACTAGGGGGGTAATGTATGCATACCGAACTTGCTAATGAAGCCCGGGATTTGAATTTCCCAGGCTTCATTAGCATAAAGCCGGCGCCGCCATTTTTAAAAGCCGGCTAGTGCGAACCCCGTGCCGCGCGGCTACACGCGGCACGGACTAGATAGTTCGGATTAGGCTTCCTAATCCGAACTATCTGTACACCTCGTTCCACGAGACGTACAGATAGTTCGGATTAGAAGCCTAATCCGAACTATCTAGTCCGTGCCGCGTGTAGCCGCGCGGCACGGGGTTCGCACTAGCCGGCTTTTAAAAATGGCGGCGCCGGCTTTATGCTAATGAAGCCCGGGAAATTCAAATCCGGGGCTTCATTAGCAAGTTCGGTATGCATACATTACCCCCCTAGTTCGAACTAGCGGGGTAGTGTAGACATACCCATAAAGGTTTACAGTTTCTACTTAAAATTATTATATTCTGATAATTCTGTAAAACAAACAAACAAAAATGAGCCGGGTGGTTCTGAGTAATAATAGTCACCTCAGTGAAGAATATGTTTCCCCATCCAAAGAAAGGATCAGACTGTTAGCTGGACAGCTTTCAAAATACTGATCAACCACCAGAGGGAATGTGTGCAGCTTGGGCATAATTTTCCTCTATGTCCACAACCCACCCTAGAGAGGTCCTCACTTAGACTCTGATTCTGCAAACATTTGCACAGAGATGTGCTTGCTGGATCAAGGCTATGCTGTTCAAACTCCCTCCCTCCAAGGCGTTTAGCTTTAATCATAAATAAAAACAATGCCATACAATAAGCTTCCTCTGTGAGCTTGGTTGCAACTGGGATTTTCCTTTAGGATATCCTCTATCTTAAATGCCTCATTCCATATTCCAAAAGAGATATCCCCCCTCTCTCATTTTATCCAACGTGGTGGTGTTAGCAAGCTATACGTGTCACAATAATTCAGCAGAATTTCTGCATCTTTCTCCAGTACGGGTGAACAGAAGAGCCCTGCCATCATGTTACATTCCTTCCCTCACACAAGCAAGGCTGAGAAATTGATTGCCTTTGGATTCCCCAATCCATCCTCACAGGACATACCTTCTGAAGTATTATGCTCCTGCCAGTACTGGATCCTGCCTGCATGCAGTGTTTCCTATGCCTCTGGTCCATCTCCTTCACCTTGAGGGTCATCAGGAGAGCAGGAAAGTACTACCACTCTTTTCCCAAGGCAAATGGACAAAATAATAAGCAAGACATACCTCCCTTTGTTCACTCATCCAACAACCATCTCTAATGTCATCCTCTGTACATTTGTAGAGTGCTGCCCACTATGGGGCAGCACAGATGACCCAAACCAGTTCTGCTGCCTGTAGTGGCTTAGTTGTGCCAAAACCCTTTTGCATGAACATGGGGGCAGAGCCTGAGTACAAGAGGCTGCTCGTTGCTCCTCCTTCTAATTTCACAACAACCAACCACCACCAGGGGGTCTGGGACCCTGTGACTATAGCCAGACCACATTGTCTCCCACTAACATAATCTATACAAGGAAACTGGAAATAATATAATAATAATATATAATAATATGGTCTTAGAAATAAAAGGTAATTAAGAAAGAGAAACACAAACAACATGTGCCACATAACAAGACCTGTCCATGTTTCATTTTTGTGTCAGGCAGAGGAAGGTCATATTTTTAGCCAATTAACTTTGACATTACCCCTTAAAGTTGTAGAAATACACAGCTGAGACAAGTATCAGAGGGGTAGCCGTGTTAGTCTGGATCTGCAAAAGTGACAAGGAGTCCTGTAGCACCTTATAGACTAACAGCTGTATTGGAGCATAAGCTTTCATGGGCAAAGACCCACTTCGTCAGATGCATCTGATGAAGTGGGTCTTTGCCCATGAAAGCTTATGCTCCAATACATCTGTTAGTCTATAAGGTGCTACAGGACTCCTTGTTGCTACAGCTGAGAAACACATTCTCCTGATCTCATTCTTTAAAAATAAACACAGAAGACGGCTAGTGCAGTTCAGTGGATATGATCCATTTTGTAATTGTTTTTGTCCATGAATAACAAAGCTTGTAAATCCATTTTTATTTGTCAATCACACACCCAGTCTCAACATATGCTCATAAAATCACTCCTCTCCCTCCCACAACTGCTATTCCCCAAATATCTGTTGGTTACAGTACGTACACCTAATTTCAGGGGCTCCCATTCCTCACTATGGGCTTCATTCAGAGCTCGCAGTAGACAAAGGGAAGATTCCCATCACTTCAAATGACTCTGGATCAGGGATATTTAAAAGAGGGTGACATGCACCTCTGGGGTTGACAACATTTTTGGAGACAATTTTCTATGGGATAAAATCCCAAAGAGTATATGTCCCTATCATGGGCAGATCTTGCCTAATTGCCTCTGACAGGTATTTGAGGAGTCTGGGGTTTGTTTGGTTTTTTTTTGGGGGGGGGGGGGGGGTGAATGCTTTGGCAACACTCATATAGCTTGTCGTGCCAATAAAGGCTCACTGCATTTAATTTTGCTCACAGTCTAAAGCAGGACAGTGATATGATTCTAGGACTCCTGGATATTTACACAAAGAGATCAGCTTTAGTTAGCAGAACTTAAACAATATAGAACAAAACACTTACAACTTTGTACTATGTACAAGACAGACTCCAGAACACTCTAGTGACACAAAAGCATATTTCTGCACTACCATGCAGAGAGAATAATGATATACAGTAAACTTCCAATAATCCGGCACCTTTAGGACCCAGGGGGTGCCGGATTATCAGAAATGCTGGACTATCAGAAGGGGGGGCTATGAGGGGTCTAGCCGCAGACCCCTCATAGCCCCCCCTTCCGATAGTCCGGCTCTGCCCCAGGCATCCCTGATTCAGCCGCTGCTGGTCAGCTTCAGCAGCGGCTGAATCAGGGACGCCTGCAGCAAAGCAGCTGGAGTGCTGCCGGGTTAGTCCGGTAGCGCCGACCCTTGGCGTGGCGAGACCAACCCGGAAGCACCCCAGCTGCTCTTGGGGACGCCTGGGGCAGAGCAGCTGGGGTGCTGCCGGGTTGGTCCCGCAGCACCACTCCTTGGCACTACTGGACCAACCCGGCAGCACCCCAGCTGCTCTGCCCCAGGCGTCCTGATTCAGCTGCTGCTGAAACTGATCAGCGGCTGACTCCAGGAAGCCAGAGGCAGAGCTGCTCTGCCTCGGGCTTCCTGGAGTCAGCCGCTGGTCAGTTTCAGCAGCAGCTGAATCAGGACGCCTGGGACAGAGCAGCTGGGGGGCTGCCGGATTGGTCTCACAGCGCCAAGGGTTGGCGCTACCAGACCAACCCGGCAGCACCCCAGCTGCTCTGTCCCACGTGTCCCCAAGTCAGCTGCTGCTGAAACTGATCAGGGGCTGATTCCAGGAAGCCCGAGGCAGAGCAACTCTGCCTCGGGCTTCCTGGAGTCAGCTGCTGATCAGTTTCAGCAGGGGCTGAATTGGGGGACAGCTGGGGTGCTGCCGGGTTGGTCCAGCAGCCCCTAGGGGCAGCACTATGGTACCTACCCGGCAGCACTCCAGCTGCTCTTCCCCCAGCTTCCCAGATGCAGCCGCTGGTCAGTTTTAGCAGCAGCTGAATCGAGGAAGCTGGGGGCAGAGCAGCTCCAATGGTCCGGCTGCCCGGAGCACTTCCGGGTTCCTGATGGTGCCGGATCATCAGGAGTGCCGGACCATCAGATGCTGGACCATCGGAGTTTTACTGTAGTACCAATCACAAACTTCTTTCCAGGGTAATGGAAAAAGGGAATTTTCCTCATTATAGAGTAATAAGGATGACTGTTGCTCCCCCAAATCCCTCTACACAGGAATACAGACAATAAAGAGGAACAGGAGAAAAGAACAATATTTCCCTCCTAAATTCTGACAATACCTGACATCAGCCAACTATTTAGAGGTGATGCTGAACAATGTTAAAAAATGTTCAAAACCAAAGTAGTGAAAAAGAAGCTCATTCTTGCCTCCTTCATGACACATTACTGAGATTAAAGAAGTCTTTGTTCTTTACAAGAACACGAGAGAAAACACTACAGAAAAATTAGAGAAGCAAAGCTCACTACTTAAAAAGAAAAATGTTGACAGAATATATGAAGAGACCAATGATTAGATCTGACAGAGAAAGAGGATTCTGTTTGAGGCAGAAAATAATTATAATGAGGCCTCACCTGCACATCTTACCGACAACTAATTTAAGTATCAAAATTTCAGGCATTTTGGAAGATTTCAAATACTTTTACAGGAAACAATTTATAACATAAAAATCCTTAACCATGAAAGCAAAAGGAATTGTGCTTATGACTCCTTTTTTGTTTTGATTTTTAATTACTTAAAAAGAGCTTTGAAAGGCTTTCCCTCCCCTTCTTTTTATTTTTACTATAAATTGAGATTCTGTCTAGCATAAAGACATATTAAAGCAACAACTGTAGAACTAACCAAACAATAATAGCACAAGTATAAAGAGTGTGAAAGTGGAGCAACTGAGTAGGGAAAGTATGTTTAGTTCAGGCTATTTAAAACTGTTTGTTTTTGTTAAACCTTGTTTAACATCAATGTTGGCCAGTTTACAACCACCATTCCTTTAATTGTAGTGGTTAGCTAATAAAGGCCCGTTTGTGACTTGCAAGAGGTCTTTAGCAAAACTAGGTAAGGTCAGAGTTCATATTCCTGATTTTTTAAGTAATAAGTGGGGAAAAAAATCTTTACATGGCAAAACCCCAATTTTTTAAAATAATCCTCTGCAGAACACTTTTGTGACTTGCAAGAGGTCTTTAGCAAAACTAGGTAAGGTCAGAGTTCATATTCCTGATTTTTTAAGTAATAAGTGGAGAAAAAATCTTTACATGGCAAAACCCCAATTTTTTAAAATAATCCTCTGCAGAACACTTTTAAACTTACCTGCTCTTTAGATGGCTATAAAGGGTAATCATATAAACAACTGTTCATGCCAATCTTTTTAAACTTAATCTTTACCCCTTGTGTTGTAATTCCTACCATAACATTACTGTACCACTGCACAGAAACCACACAATGAGACTATTAAGAGAAAGTGAGATCGACTTTCAAAGCGATATGCAAAAATCTTTTTAAAACCTCACCATCTCAAGTGGAACACATTTAAAGTCAAAATTTGAAAAAAAATATTTGTTTGCTAGCCATACAAGTTTTCTTCAATATGTTTTTATTTACATACCTGAAAATAAAAATGTAAGTTCCTGTATTTTTAAGTTTATTAATGTTGGTTTTCTTTTTAAATGAATACTGTACCAGTGTTTGTGAAATCTGGATGTTCTGGATACGTGGAAGCAGTAAACAGGTCTTCACTAGCTGCTTGTTAGAATCTTCTGAAGGAGTTCCCATAGATCCCATTCCAAAGACCTGTTGAAAAACAGGATATTATTCCAACATTTCATATTTATCAGCAACCATGAAACTATTTTGCTAGTAGGTCCTATTCAACTTACTTATAAATGATCTATAGAAAGGAAGGAATAAACAGTGAGGTGGCAAAATTTGCAGATGATACCAAACTGCTCAAGATAGTTAACACCAAGGCAGACTGTGAAGAGCTTCAAAACGATCTCACCAAACTAAGGGTATGTCTAGACTACATTGTTTTTTCGAAAAAACTGCCCTTTTTTCAAAAAAAGCTTCACCTGCATCCACACTGCAATTGCGTTCTTTCAAAATTAAATCGAAAGAACACCGGGAGGGGTTCGACATTGGTGCTCCTCAAATTACGAGGAAGAACGTCTTTTTCAAAAGAGCTCTTTTGAAAAAAAGGCGTGTGAGGATGCAGAATAGGGACATTTTTCGAAAGACGAGGCAGTGGAAAAAAGCACAGATGTCCTGGTGGCCATTCTGTGAATAGCAATCAGGGCTTTCTTTTGAGAGAGTGTCCATGCAGTCTGGACGCTCTCTTTCGAAAAAGCAGCTCGCTTTTTCGATCTGGTTTTGAGATGTGGATGCTCTCTTTCGAAAGAAGCTTTTTCTAGAAGTCTAGACATATCCTAAGCGATTGGGCAACAAAATGGCAAATGAAATTTAATGTTGATAAATGTAAAGTAATGCACACTGAAAAAAAAATCCCAACTATACATACAATATGATGGGGAGTAATTTGGCTACAGCTACTCAAGAAAGAGATCTTGGAGTCATTGTAAATAGTTCTCTGAAAACATCCACTCAGTGTGCAGAGGCAGTCAAAAAAGCAAATAGAATGTTAGGAATTATTATAAAAGGGATAGAGAATAAAAAGAGAATATCTTATTGCCTCTATCTAAAACCATAATATGTCCACATCTTGAATACTGTGTACAGATGTGGTCTCCTCATCTCAAAAAAGATATATTAGCATTGGAAAAGGTTCAGAAAAGGCCAATAAAAATTATTAGGGGTTTGAACGGCTCCCATATGAAGAGAGATCAAAAAGACTTGGGCTTTTCAACTTAGAGAAGAGGAGACGAAGGAGGGATATGATAGAAGACTATAAAATCATGACTGGTGTGGAAAAAGTGAATAAGGAAAAGTTATTTACCTATTCCCACAATATAAGAACTAGGGATCACCAAATGAAATTAATAGGTAGCAGATTTAAAACAAATAAAAGGAAGTTTTTCTTCACTCAGTTCAGTCAACCCCTGGAACTCCTTGTCAGAGGATGTGGTGAAGACTAGGACTTTAACAGGGTTCAAAAAAGAGCTAGACAGATTCAGAGGTTAGCTCCATCAATGGCTATTAGCCAGAATGGGTAGGAACGGTGCCCCTAGCCTCTGTCTGAAAATGGGTGACAAGGGAGGGATCGTGTGAAAATTTCTTGTTGTGTTCCCTCCCTTTGGGGCATCTGGTATCGGCCACTGTTGGCAGACAGAATACTGGGGTAAATGGACTGTTGGTCTGACCAAGTATGACCCTTTTTATGTTCTTAGGTCCCCAAAAAATCAACTAGCTTTTAAAATTACACATTGAAGCAAAAGTTAATGCAGCATTAAAGTGCATAGAGCTCCACTCTAAAAAGTGGCTACATTTCCCTTTGTGCATTCATTCATTAATTCATACATTGTTATGTATGCATAATAAAAGGGCACCCATCAATGTAACATGTGAGTATCTTTAAACAATGCAAAAATAGCAAACTATCTTTCAGTTAGTTGTAACAGCTGCATCATATATGTGGCTGCTGCTGCTGCTGATTCCTATGAACCACATTGTGATATCAGACGCCTCCAGACAACTTTTCTGTCAAAAAGAACATTTGGAGAACACACATTTCACACCTTCTTTACATAGAAGGAAGCAAATGAGGGAACACTGTTTTAAAATTCCATCTATACAATGTATTGTGCAGGGCTTGCTATTCATAGACAATTGAAAAAGGCAATTGAAAAAAACGGCATGGGGAATGAGTGAATTCATACTGTTGCTACTGTTATTTGGCTGAACCCTGTCGTCTTTAAAATTGTGTTAACAGAGCAGTAGTACACTGCATGCAATGTTTGTATCTTCAGATCTGAATAAGACTTTTCAAAGCAAACTTAAAATCTGCAGAGAAATGAATGAAACAAAAACATGATGAGGGCTGTAAAACTGCCAGGCTTTAATTTTTTCCACACCTATGATAATCCTCTGCACCCAATATTAAGGAAGGCTTTTTAAAGATGATTTTGCTGATTGTGTTTCAACAGGGTATTTGGAGTAGCCATAGAAGGCAAGAGTAGCACGTGAATTGACTGGTCATTTTATAAAACACCTTCCTAACACTTGTCCACAAAAAGACAAGGTGAAATGTGATGTCCATAAGAACAGCCATACTGGATCAGACCAAAGTTCCATCAAGCCCAATATCATGTTTTCTAAGAGTGACCAGTGCTAGGTGTCCCATGAACAGAATAATCAAGTCATCTCACGCCTGTCATCCATTCCCAGACTCTGACAAACAGAGGCTAGGGACACCATTCCTACCCATCCTGGCTCATAGCCATTGATGGACCTAATATCCATTAATTTACCTAGCTCTTTTTTGAACTCTGTAAGAGCAGCAACAAGTCAAGTAAATGGGAAGAGAGGCTGGCCATAAAAAAGAGTTGATAAATCAGTGTATCATTTTTCTAGCTTTCCCCACATTTCTACCAATACAATACAGCGCTATTGTGTATTATCAGGTATATTTTCAATTTAGTTGACATACATCTCATTTTGAGGTTTTTTTCCCATATCAGCCTCAGGATGACAGCGTGGGCATGTGATTCAAATAGTTATTGGGTTTTTTAATAATGGAAGAATGAATTTAAAAATTAATCAAAGAGCAGAAAAAAACAGCAAATACACATCCCTTAAGAAATATGTAGTGAATCTTCAGGTAACCAGATTAAGAGGAGTCTTCAGGTCATCAACCAGCTCATCTATCATAGTGTAGCTCAAAAGACCAGCTATACAGGACTCTGTTTCCTAAACACTTCTAATACATGTTGCATCCCAGCACACTGCATGCTATGCTGCCACATGGTTTAGAACTAACTATCTGTGGCAGGTAGACGTAGACCCCAATCCTACAAACACACATGTGCTTACCTGGATTACCAAGAGTAGTCCCAGTAATTATAGTAACATTAAGCACATACATAAATATTTCTAGGATCAGTGCCTTAGTCAACAACAAACTTTGCTCCCTTTATCCTGGTTACATTAGGAATTCAACATATTTTCAAAGTTAGATTTTTAAATTAATGTCTTTGGAGGTAATTTTTAAAGCACAAGTCAATTGAAAAGTTACCTGATATGAAAGTACTCCATGAGATGAGGTATTTATAAATAATGAACTTTCAATATTGCCTTCTTCTGTTGGCAGAAAGAGGACTCTAAAAGAAATTTTTCCCATTGCTGGAATCACCTAAAGAGACAACATAAAAGCCTGTTGCTCAATAAAGCTAATTTCAGCCCCTTCCCTCTGACATCATCGATCATCACTTTTCAATATATGAATCCAGGTGCATGAACTCCACAAATGCAGGGCCACATCCAGGGTCCCCCATCAGCTACCAATAAAGACAAGAACTGAGAGCATTAGTAACGAGCAATGTTGAGCCCAGAATTTTTAGGATAGTCAGAAGGACACTTAACAGTAGTTAGTCTTTAAAGTGCTACATAGTCCTGTATTTTGTTTCAGCTACACCAGACTAACACGGCTACATTTCTATCACTTAACAGTACACACTACAGCAACACAGTATCAATGTCCAGAACCTACTCAGTCCAACAGTCGGTTCTCTGTAGTCCAGTATACACTGTGAAGTAACAGTGAACTGAATGCATACGCTATATAATGCTTAATGAATTGAGTCAGAGTTAAGGCTGGGCATGCTGTTCGGCAACCATGTCTGAGGCTAACCCATAAAACCAGAATCAAGTTCATGTGTGGACAATCCTAACTCTTCCCCATTTATGTGGGTCTATGTCTACACTGCAGGTGTAGTGCGGTAGTTCCGGATGTATCCCAGAAAAACTCCACAATGTCCAGGGAACGCATCTGCTCTTCTGCTTTTTTTTGTGGAACAGCAGACGCGCTCTTTCAGGAGCCCTGTCTTCCTCCTCCCACAAGGAAAAAAGGCTCTTCTGAAAGAGGAGGCTTTTCCAAAATTTGGCCCAGTGTAAACGGGCCAAATTTCGGAAAAGCCTCTTCCAAAAACACAATTGGAAAAAGGTATGCAAATTGCAGAGTGCAATTTGTGTACCTTTTTCTGATAGATCACTGTAGTGTAGACATAGCCTTAGCCAAGTTCAAGCTTGTTTGCTGAGCTATTCATCCAGCGCTAGTCAAAATGCTGGTTGGCTATAATGTGGAAAAAATACCAACCCTGCAGAAGAGTGTGGGTTTTGTCAAATTATGAGCACTGAAGTGTATTTTTAAAATACTTTAAATGTTCTTAAGCTTCATACAGAAAGTTTCAGTCAAACCATTATCCTGAAGTTTGTTATTTTTGTAACTGAAATACAAAATCTTTATAAAGCATTTTATTGTAAATCTCCCTTACAAGGAATGTTCAGGACTATGCTCATGAGAATCCAAGGCTATAAACAGCTTCAGGCCTTGGAACTACTGAACACTATAGTACATATAGTAGAGTGAGATTAAACAAACCATCTTAATGATGATCTCTTTCCTTTCTGAGCTATGATAATGAGCCCCTTTAATTGCAGGCTTTTGAATTATTCGCCTTACCTGCCCAGGTATAAGTGAAACAAAAACACAAACTAACAAATATAGAAAAAATGAGTTGGGCGTAGTGAGGAAAAGCGTGGAAAAGAAGCACAGAACAGAAACTTTAGGCCAACATAAACATGAACCTTTGGCATGCTGCCACTGCATAGTTTCCAAGAGTACATCAACACTCACCCTGCTATGAACAGGAGACACATGAAAATGTCTAGTAGCTGTAAACACAGAATTCACTACAACTTCTCTATCCCTACTAGGGTTGTAAGCATACAGCATTTTAGATCTGGGCAGGCCAAGTAACCTACGGGGGGGAAAAAACAGAAAGCTTTACTGATTTTAAAAACATTTGTAATTTGCAAGAAAAATCAACAAATATTGCTTTTATTAACCATTTATCAGCTTAAAATATTTTTAAGCTTACACAACCCAAAATTTGCCCTTTAAAGTATAAGGAAAAATAAATGACATTGAAACATATCGGTTACACATAGCAAAAACCACAGTGTCACTAACAGTTTGTGAAACATATCTAGAGTCGTCAGTTTGTTTTGTTTTGTTTTGTTTTAAACTTACTGAGTACATATTTTTGAGGAAACTAATACATTATGCTTAAGGGTTGCAATGCTTTGCTGGGTCAGTTGACAAAATGACTCTCTGAGACCTTATATTTTTGGTAAAAAGTTAGAAAGCTGTTTCTGATGAGACATTCTGTGCTTCTTCTGGAACATTCCTTCAGCTCACAAGGGGATTGTGCTTTCTGATAACTGTTGGGATAAAGTAGCTAATCATCCTTTAAAAGCTTTCCTCTAGCCAAAACTGAAGCAGCAAAGAAACCATTATAGATGCTATCAATGCATTTGTTATTCTTTTCTTTCTGAGAGTTCATTTCTTTAATCTTGTCCCACAACAAGCCCGCTCCCATATCTACAGTGGCAACTTAGGTCATAGAGGGTGTGTCTAGACTAAAGGGTTTTGTCGACAAAAGTGGACTTTTGTCGACAAAACTATACCTGTGTCTACACTGCTGCTGAGTTCTGTCGACATAACGTTGACAGAACTCAGCAGTTTTCTCGATGGCTGTAAACCTGATTCTATGAGGAATAATGCCTGTTCTGTCGACAGAAGGCATTATTGCATCTACACGGTCATGTCGACAAAGCGGTTTGCTTTGTCGATAGAACTGGCTGTAGTCTAGACACTCTTTGTCGACAGATGCTTTGTCGACAGTATCTGTAGTCTAGACGTATCCTAAGAGAACAAACAGTCAATGGTATGAGCCCATTTGGTACAGCTACAAGAATTACCTACAAATGCTGTTTACTCAATGCTCACTGGTTTCCTGTCTACAATCACCCATCCTCCTTCTGACATTGTGTTCTTTTCCGAACCTTGAACCTACCAGTTTCATCCAACCCCCAATGATCAATGTTCCTCAAACCCAGGAAATTTACTGCAGTCAAATGAGTGAGTCATATTGCTCATGATTTGGGAGCAATGAACTGAGTACCTACATGCTTTGTCTATACTATTCTTTTTCTTTAAAAATTCCTTTTAACAACACTAGCCTGGCTAGATCAGTGGGACAGAAACAGACTCCTGGTGCACAAAGATGTCTGTGTTTTCACTACGACTTGCTCTGAACTACATTGCTAGGCAGCTGGAAGGAGAAGAGCTGCTGGGAGCGGGGACCTTGTCTGGAGATGCACTCAATAGGACCCCGTGCCTGGGGATCTTTCTAGAGAGCTCACTATGATGATTTCCTTCCTTTGAGACCCCTGTTGTAGAACCACCCATGAAAAGGAATGATCTGGGCCAGTGCGCTTTCATTCCAAACTGGCCCCAATACAGTAACCTTCCCCTTGATTATTAATTAGAGAGCAATAATTTTAGATACTCACTGCATTCCAAAATGCAGAACTGAAGGATGAAAATATAAGGCCTTCCCATTAGGCATCTTTGCTGAGAAGCTGAAAAAGAAAAAAAAAATAACAATGGATAGTTAGTTGACATTCTATTTTGAACTTGAGGCAGATTGCTACCTAAAAACGCACATGACACTTGTTCTCATTAAGTGTGTTAATAATGATGTGCTCTCTTAATTTAACTCCCAAGCAACGTACCATCTATTTTTTTCCATCCATGGAGGGACTACATTTTGTTATGTGCACCATGGCAACTGCAGATGTGCACTATCAGATGGCCATTATCTGAATCTCTCTTGCATGGCTGCCCAAGTGCTCAGCTTACAGGGAACACCTTTCCCAAGGACACTGTTCCATGACTTTTCATAAATCCTGTGTAGAGTTGCACTAGCCACACTTTTATAAGATTTCTGAGACATGGAATATACTGGCAATCACTATGAGTGAAATGACTACTCACGCTAAAATATTTCTTCCCTGCAGAAGAGAATTTGAATGAAATCACCACAAGGACTGTGACACCATACTTACATTATCCACCATTATTTCAATAGCAAATCCTGGATTTACAGATATTGCTTTAGCATCTCTTCCCCAAAGGCATACTGAAGAAATAATGGAATAATGTATGCCTCAGTTGTCAAGTTTACTCTTTTCTGCACTAGGAAAGATTGCAAAAAAATTCCCACCAGTTCTCAGATATTGTCAGCTGTGGGTTACAGATCCAGTGGAGAGAAGGATTCCGGGTATGGAACCATTTTCGTCAATGTTTAAACTTTTCAACCAATTTAAATATAGTAGTGAAAACAGGTACTGATCCCAGAGCCTTTTCTTCAACAGCTATTCACCCAGAGTTAAATATATTTTTAAAAAGTTCCTTACTATTGATGCAGTCTTTCACTAGGTCTACACTTCACCGCACCCTCCAAAGAACAGTGTTGATGGTGCTTGCTTAGGCAAGTAAAGACTTAGGTATGTACCCTGTACAGCTCTTTACACACCCAAGCAGCACCTCTCCTGTCCACGCTGCTATTTTCTGAATTGCTGTATCTTCAACTCAAAACCAAAACCTGACTATCAGTTTTCTTTTTCTTTAAGAGGAAGACTAGAAAGTGGCACCCGCGTTTGGGGGACGTAATGATTTTTTTCTTGGAACTCTGGAACCATGACCACTTTTCCCACAATTCTCTCTATGGCATAGGTTCCCAAAAGCTAGTGCAACTGAAAATGTGTCCAAGAATGGACATAGGACAAACCTGCAACTGAACAGATATGATTTGTGCAGACAAATCATTAATTGTTAATTGAAATGGTAGTATAGAACAACTATAAGAATGTTTTCAATGTTAATTGAAAAACTTCTTGTCAGGGTGGCTAAGCCTTAGGAGGTTGTAGAATCTCCATCACTGGAGAGTTTTAAGATCAGGTTAGACAAAGTGCAGGGGGACTGGATCTGATGACTTCTCAAGGTTCCTTCCAGTTCTATTATTCTATGAATTATCAAGATCAAATAAGGCCCAAGAGTATAATTAGAAAGAGAGGAGCAGAGAGAGAGAAACCTCTAAGGTTATGTCTACACTTTCCCCCTAGTTCGAACTAGGGAGGCAAATGAAGCACACCGAAGTTGCAAATCAAGCGCGGGATTTAAATATCCAGCGCTTGATTAGCATATTTGCGGCCGTTGCCCAATTAACTTGCCGCATGTAGACGCCGTAGTCCGATTTAAAACCCTTCCCTGGAATTAACTGGTACTCCTCATGCAATGGTACTCCATGCAATGAGGAGTACCAGTTAATTCCAGGGAAGAGTTTCCGATCGAACTACATGCAGCAAGTTAAATCGGGCAACCGGCATTTTAAAATGGCGACCGGCCATATTTAAATCCCGCGCTTGATTTGCAACTTCGGTGTGCTTCATTTGCCTCCCTAGTTCGAACTAGGGGGAAAGTGTAGACATACTCTAAGGGGGAAGCAGGCATCCATCTGCTAGCCTAATGTGGCATCTTGCAAAGTGTGCTGCCTGTCACAGGGCTATATCCAATACATTCTGGAAGGCTTGCCAAAGATCATCTGGCCCTCTGACTACTTGCCAATGCTGCTCATCCATGTGTGCACTAATGATACTGCGAGGTATGGCACTGAGCAGACCAGAACTGACTAAGGACTCAAAGTCTGAGGAAGAAGGTCTCACTAAGAGCACTTCGGTTTCTTTAACATGGGATGCTGCTCTAAGAATGTCTGCTGAGCAGAGACAGGGTCCACCATTGAGGAAGGAGTAGAGTATCTCCAGACACAGACTGAGGTGGGCTTTAAATCAGGTTCATCAGGGGCAGGAAGCAAAAGCCCAAAGGTAGTTCAGACTACGGAGACCTGAGTAAAGTGTCAGAATCTGGGGAAGAACAGGAAATACCAGCAAGTAATCACTACTGCAACATAACTGGCATCACATAGACTTGATGGGATAATTCACATTATTGGAATATTGGTACAGAATGGTATGGTTTTTTCAGGATGAACAGGGAGGAAGAAAGGGGAAGTGTTTTGTACATCACAGATGCATACTCTTGCACTGTCTACTATAGGCCAATTAACCAGAAAGAAGTGGATGAGGCTTTTTTCTTTAAACTACTAACAAAATCATCCAAAGCACAAGATTTGGAGGGGATGGAGGAGTCAACCACTCAGGCATCTGTTGGTAAAACAGTATAGTGATAGAAATGTAGCCGTGTTAGTCTGGGGTAGTTGAAGCAAAATGCAGGACAATGTAGCACTTTAAAGACTAACAAGATGGTTTATTAGATGATGAGCTTTCGTGGGCCAGACCCACTTCCTCAGATCAAATAGTGGAAGAAAGTAGTCACAACCATATATACCAAAGAATACAATTTAAAAAAATGAACAAATATGAAAAGGACAAATCACATTGCATCCCCCTTCTGTTCTGCAATGTGATTTGTCCTTTTCATATTTGTTCATTTTTTTAAATTGTATCCTTTGGTATATATGGTTGTGACTACTTTCTTCCACTATTTGATCTGAGGAAGTGGGTCTGGCCCACGAAAGCTCATCATCTAATAAACCATCTTGTTAGTCTTTAAAGTGCTACATTGTCCTGCGTAAAACAGTATAGCAGGGTACAACAAGATTATCCAACAAGTTCTTGGAATGCTTTAGAGATAGCTCTTTATTACAAAATTGGAGAGAGCAAATACGGGAGAGACTGAATAATGTTGAACTAGATGAGAGTTGAAGGTAGAAGCCGCTTGGGTGGAACTGCTCATGATTCTAAGGAATCGTAGGAAGGAAAAGAGCAAAATAAAAGCAATGGACTTCAAGAAAGCAGACATTAGCATACAGTTTCCAGCCAATGAGAGCTGTGAATACAGCACTGAGGAGCGGTAAACAGGGACATGCCAGCAGCAGCCATCCACTTCTGGAAGCTGTGTGGGGCCACAGCAGGCAGTCTATTTGAATGCTCAGTCGTACCATGGAACCTTGGTAGCTTGGAGATTGCAAGGGGCAGCCAAAGAGCCACATGAAGCTCCAGAGCTGCAGGCTGCCGACCCCTGTAAATTGCTGGGGGTCATGGTGGGCCAGATTTGGCCAGTGGGCCAGATTTTGCCTGTTCCTATTGTAATGTCTTTGAAACAAGGGCCCTTAGGCCCAGTTTACACTTACAAATTAGATCAACCTACCTATGTAACTCAAGGGTGTGAAAAACGTCATGCCCCGAGTGCTGTGGTCAGGTCAAACTAACCCATAGCATAGACACAGCCAGGTTGATGGAAAAATTCTACCAGAAATCTAGCTCCTGCTTAGAGATAGGTTAAATACATCCACAGAAAGAAACCCTGCACTGATGTAGGTGGCTCCTGTACTAGTGATGTGCAAAATTAATTAAAAATGCTAACCGTGCAACCTGTCAAAATGCTAACAGTTACATGATTACATGCTGCAGGCGTCTGCAGCATAAAGCTTATAAAGTGAGCCAGGAGAGCTGACTGCCACCCCATGTGTAACCGCTGAAAATTTCAGTGGTTACATGGCTACTTAATTACACACATTTTAACATCCCCCGTGTAGTGGAGACAAGCCCTTAGTCATCTCTATGGCTTAAATTGGACCCTTTGTCTAGAACACCCATCTAACAATATCTTCTTGCTGCCAGCAGGCCTTCATGTAAACTCACAAGGCTGGAGAACTAGCTTCATTTTTGTCTACACAGGATGAAGTAGTTTGTTTAATTTAATCTAAAATATTAAAGGGGGGGAGCAAGTGTTCATAAACTAGGAACTTTTCTGAGATCGAGCTGGGTTTTTTTTAGTTTCTTTATAATTACAAGTCTTAGATGTCTTTTTTTTCTATATCAGAAGTTTTATAATTGTTCATTTTCTTATCAATTTAAACAAATCCATTCAATTAATCCAATATTTGGTCTTATCTGGAGTTTTGCAATATTTAATTTTTTCCCCTAAATCTCAAGCTGCAGTAGCAATAGGATGATGTATGAATCTTAACTTCCACTTTAAAAAGTTTCCAGCCCTCGTTATTGCTGAGAAAACCTTCAAATATTGACCCTAAAGGCTCAGAAACCAGAAGGCAAATAAAAGGATCTCCAAATGTATTTACAAATATCTTTTTTTTTTTAAATTGCATCATTTGAGGGTGAAATTTTCAGCGGTTACACAGTTAATCAATTACACACATTTTAACACCCCTAGTAAATATCTATTGAAATAGTCAATTTGGTTACATGTAAGTAAACAAACAAACAAACAAACACACAAATTTTTAAAAATGCTCAGCACTCCCAACTCTCACCGGCTTCACTAGGAGCTACCAACTGCTCTGTACCACTGAAAAATCTTCCTGTTTAAGAGCTTTGAAAATGCTGGCTTAGCTCTGGAGAATGTTAGTATTCTTATGTCTCTTAAAAACAATTATAAAAAAGCAAAGTACTTACTGTACACAAAACTCACTTTTACAATGGCAGTATTAATTTTTCTTCAGATAAAATTGTTTGCAAGACATCATACACATAGGTCTTAATAATACACTGAATTTCAATAGTACTTCTTTATCCAAAGTTCACAACAAAGCACTTTATAAAAGTTAACCAAACTGCACAAAATCCTTGTGAAATAGATAGGAAAATATATTCTTAAGAAACAGAAACATTGTTCAAGTCTCTGACCACACTATACTTAACGCTGATCCACATATGCTTTTGTAAACAACACTATAACACATTTCAACACTATTTGGCCCTATTTATGCTACCCAGGAAAACTCTGTTTCAGACAAGAGCTTTTATTAAACCCAGTTCTGACTAACATGATTTGAGCTCCAGGGTAAAAAGAGCCAAAGAATAGTGACAAAATAAACATTGATTTTTATCCTGGCCGCCTTTGTTAAATTCTCTTGAACACTACAATAAATAGAAGTTAACAGAAAAAAGGTGAAAATTAAAAAATAAAGAGACTACCGGAGGCAAATGGTGATGAAAAGGTGACAATGCTGAAACATCTGGTCTTTACAATAAGGTTTTACACATTTTCTTAGAGACAGGAGTAGGACTGATCATCAGTTTTTCACCAGCGCCATTTATTTAA
Source organism: Pelodiscus sinensis (assembly GCF_049634645.1). Classification (NCBI taxonomy): domain Eukaryota; kingdom Metazoa; phylum Chordata; order Testudines; family Trionychidae; genus Pelodiscus; species Pelodiscus sinensis. The sequence continues at coordinate 56,183,031 of NC_134715.1, read as the reverse complement.
AACATTTTCCAGGTAAAATACAGAACAGCTCATTCTGAGCAATTCAGCAGGTCTGCTTCAAATATTTCACTTTCAGGCATAAATGAATTTTAATATTCATCTTGCATACAACAATAAGATCCTCACTTGAAAGAATGGGGGAGGTTATTGACAGGAAACACAATAAGCCTGCAAAACTCAGAGTAATAGGAAGTTACATTCTTGTTAAACATCATTACACCCAAACCATTTCCTTTTTCTATCTACAGCTGCAACTAAAAATTTCCATCTTCACAGAAGCCATTTTAAGCTAACCCAGAACACAAGGATTAAAAAATTCTGTAGCAGGTGATAAACCTAATCTAATTAATTATTAACATTTACAATCTTCCTGCAGATGTTGCTTTTTGCTGTTGCTTTAAGATAACCCAGGCTTTTCCATTACTTTTTAAAATGAAAGTGTACAGACTCAGGAAATACCCATATGCAGATTTGCATGAAAGACCTTCATTGATCATCATAAGAGGGCTTTAAAATGTATCTGGTAAATATTAAAGTCTTCACAAAATTCCCTACCCCTTTCTCTTCTCTCTGATTCCCTGACAACTAACATAAAAAGGAACACTAACTAAAAAGGAAACTAAACAAATGTCAGAACATCTAGAGCCAAGTCTTACAGACTCAAACTCTGACTGTAGCTCATTCCCTTGTGACTAGATGTTGCATTTGAAACAGCTGGCTCCTGTCAGGGGCCCACAGAACACTGGGTGATTTCATGTACTATATGAACTGCAATACCCAGCCACAACCGTTTTACTCAAAAGTGGTGAGTTTCGGCCTGGACTTGGCATTTCCTGCCTTGTGTATGTTTCACTCAGACTTTAATAACCACTGTGTTAATTATATTTATGCTTTCGCTAATAAGGAATGCTAAGTGTATCTGTACATCTCAAGTGCAGTTTTTTGTTCACACAATTATGTAAAACACAAAATAAAAACAGTAATGCAAAACTACTGAGCTATATTTACACTGTATCAGGATGAACAGAGTGTAATGTTATGTAAACTATAAAAAATCCTATCTGAAGAAGTGGTATTGCCCATGAAAGCTCATTATACTATCATATATTTGTATTTGTCTCTAGGGTACCCCAGACTACTCATTTTTATAGAAAAGCAAACACTGAATTATGGTATGCAGATGGACCCAAGCAAAGAAGTATTTCACTCTCCTAAAAGACAGTGGAAACGCGGGTTTTGGTCAAATCTACACTGGTATTTTACAACTTTCTGGCTCAGGGGCATGAAAAAACACCCCCTTCCTCAAGCACAACAAGTGTCAGTGTGAACCAGTGTCAGTGTGAATCAAGCTACTCCCCTCGCAGACATAGTTCACATAAGGTGTGTCTAGACTACAGGTTTTTTTTTTTTTTTTTTTAAAGTAGTCTTTTTTCAAAAAAAAAAAAAAAAAACCTTCACCTGCGTCTAGACTATTGCCACATTCTTTTGAAATTAAATCGATACCGCCTTTTTTTGAAAGTGCTCTTTCGGAAAAAACGCGTTATTGAACACAAACAGTGCTTTTCCAAAAGAAAGCATCCAGGCTGCCTGGGTGCTCTCTTTCGAAAAAGTGGCTCTCTCTTTCGAAAATATTAGTTGCTGTATAGACGCTCTCTTTTGAAAGAGGCTTGTAGTCTAGATGTACCCTTAGAGTGCTGGCAGAGCGCTAAGTGCGCAATGGCCAGTCTTTCAGTTTAAAGCACTGCTGCGGCTGCTGTTTGTCTACACTTAGCAGTTTAAAGTGCAGGCGCAGCGGCACTTTAAACTGAACTTGTGGCAATGGCAGGAGCACTGGGAGAGAGGTCTCCCAGCACTCTCTGTAAATCACCTCTGCAACGGGGATTAGTTAATTGCGCTGTAGCCTGGTTCACACTGGCACTTTACAGTGCTGTAACTTGCTGCTCTTGGGGGAGGAGGGAGTACTTTTTCATACCCAAGCCAGAAAGTTACAGCACAGTGAAGTGCCAGTATAGACTTGGCCAGTGTCCCTATTGAAAGCTTAAACAAACATACAGCTGTCTTTTTCCAAAAACCATTTCACAAAATATATGCTAGAGAAAAAAAAATCTCCACCACAAATCCAATTTTCTCAATGCTATGGAAACTACATTTTTATTAGAAAAACTTTATAGCTGCTATAACTTTCCTTGCTTATTAAAACTCATTCTCTTCTCCAGTAGAGGAAATTACATAGAATACTTCGAGGCATGTGCAAACTAATCAGAATTTAGAGCACACCGATAAGGTTTCTAATATCACCGCATCTTTCATATCATCAAACAGTATTTCAGTAACTGCAGAATTTCAAATAATTAAATCTTTAGAGAAAGAACAGTGATACACTTTTGCCTATTTTTTACTTTACCTGCAGCACTGCTGTGGAATGAAACTGACTTTGGTTACATAATCCTATTCAAATTCAGTAACAACAGGAGCCAGGAAAAAGTGCTGTTATGCATGAACATAATGATACACTTCCTGTGCAAGTGTCAGTGTGGGACCTTAAGGACAGCTGAAGAAAGGGAAAGAAAAAAAAAAGGAAGATAAAATCATAAATACTAAAAAACAGTAGTCTTGTTCCTTGAGCCATGGTCCAAAACATTCTTTCCCCCTTGCCAACATATTACTACCATATTTTTTCAAATGTGATTAAGTCTTCTTTGCTCTCTCTCAAGCAAGGTTTAAAAGCACAAGTAGCTTAACCAAGCTTCTTTTTATTTTGGTACAATAGCCCACTGGATTATCATCATTTTTAAATAGCTTTAGTTATACCTTCATGCTATAGCATTTTATAGTAAATAGTTCAATACTGACTACAATCATATTACATTGCTTTGATCCATTACAGCTTGCCTGGGTTCCATCCCTGAGGCTCAGGGCTCTGCACACAAAAGCTATTAGGCTGGGTCACCTAGGCTCTGGTGTGTGAGGGGAATGTGAGGAGTGTCTTATTTATTTATTTATGTATTGCTTCTCACTTGTGTGCAGCCCCTGACTGATTTTTATGTGGGTCACCCGCCCCCGACCCAAAAAAGGTTCCCCATCCTTGCATTACAGAATACTATATTACAGGCAGTCCCCGGGTTACGTACAAGATAGGGACTGTAGGTTTGTTCTTAAGTTGAATCTGTATGTAAGTCGGAACTGGCGTCCAGATTCAGCCGCTGCTGAAACTGATCAGTTTCAACAGTGGCTGAATCTGGACGCCAGTTCTGACTTACATACAGATTCAACTTAAGAACCCCAGGCATCCCCAAGTCAGCTGCTGCTGAAACTGATCAGCGGCTGATTCCAGGAAGCCCGGGGCAGGGGCTTCCTGTAGTCAGCCACTGGTCATTTTCAGCAGCTGCTGACTAGGGGACACATGGGGCAGAGCAGCTGGGGTGCTGCTGGGTTGGTCCAGTGGCACCCAGAGCGGTGCTACGGGACCAACCGGCAGCGCCCCAGCTGCTGTACCACAGGCGTCCAGAGCAAAGTCGCGGAGCACGGGGGCAGCGGGACAGCCCAGACGCGCCGTGGCTATCCTGCTGCCCTCGGGCTCCGTGGCTTTGCTCTGCTTTGCTCCCCGTCCCCCTGGTCTGCTGACCAGGGGGACGGGGAGCAAAGCCGCGGAGCACGGGGGCAGCGGGACAGCCCAGACGCGCCGTGGCTATCCTGCTGCCCTCGGGCTCCGCGGCTTTGCTCTGCTCTGCTCCCCGTCCCCCAGGTCTGCAGACCAGGGGAGGGGGAGCAGAGTAGAGCAGAGCGGCGGAACGCGCGGCCAGCTGACAGCCCAGACGCGTCTGGGCTGTCAGCTGGCCGCGTGCTCCGCTCTGCTTCCCCCCCCCCCCCATGGTTTGCAGACCAGGGGGAGGGGGAGCAGAGCGGAGCAGAGCAGAGCGGCAGAACGCGCGGCCAGCTGACAGCCCAGACGCGTCTGGGCTGTCAGCTGGCCGCGTGCTCCGCTCTGCTCCCCCTCCCCCTGGTCTGCAGACCAGGGGGAGGGGGAGCAGAGCGGAGCGGAGCAGAGCAGAGCGGCAGAACGCGCGGCCAGCTGACAGCCCAGAAGCGTCTGGGGTGTCAGCTGGCTGCGCGTTCCGCCGCTCTGCTCTGCTCCGCTCTGCTCCCCCTCCCCCTGGTCTGCAGAGGGGGGGGGGAGCAGAGCGGAGCGCGCGGCCAGCTGACAGCCCAGACGCATCTGGGCTGTCAGCTGGCGGCGCGTTCCGCCGCCGCTTTGCTTCCTCTCCCTGGTCTGCTCGAGACCAGGGAGAGGAAGTGCCCCGTTCGTAACTGCGGATCCGACATAAGTCGGATCCGCGTAACTCGGGGACTGCCTGTATTTCTTTATACATATTAACTGTTTCTCAGATGTGTGCATTTTCATCTACTATATACTCCAACAAACAAATGTCTACCTTCAAATCAAGTTTTTATTCTTTATATACACCAGACAACTCTCTCCTATTATACTTCCCAAGTACATCCCTTTCCTTTTCTAGTCAGAGAAAGAGGAAATCCTGAATGCTGCATGCTACAGTCATTTCCACATCCTGACCCAAAAAGTCAACCACTTTTAACTCCAAGACACTACAGAGATAAGGGAGAAATTTTTTAGATACATTTTTTATAACATGTTGCTTACAAGTCTGCTTCATATCACTCAGCGCTTCTATTCATAAGAGGAAGAAGCCTTTTTCTAATATATTCTTGACCTACTCTACTGTATTTATTATACTTTATGAAATTCCACTCTTAAAGAATATAAATGTACACTATGAAAAAAAAACTTAAAACAGAGGAAGTCAGAAATATTTAGCAACATTTTTTAAATAATTGCATGATCAAGATTAGTAAAGTTATAAAGGTCAGTGCAGAAATTCGCCAAATCCTAACAAAAATATCTGGGGTCTGTTGAAATCAGTGTAGAGAATATACTATGGGTAATCGTTCACAGAGCCAATTCTTCTAAGGCACTGAATATTGCGATTCACTGCTATTAAATAAAGCAGAACCATATGAAACAAACTCTGTTCCATAGACTTGTTAAAAAAATGTCTTCCATTATTTTGATTCAAAAGCTCAGGCAAGAAGAAGTAGGAAACACAGGAACTGACAGACTAGATTAGACCCAGGCTCGATCTAGTCCAGTATCCTGGCTCTGACAATAACCAGCACTAGATAGCAGAGAGAGACGCAACCATCATAATACAGTTTTTGTTATTCTTTAGGATATATGAACACCATTATGATGTATGAATGCCAGACATAAGGACGTTCCAACACTTCCCCCCACTACAGTTAATGCTGCGTAAGCACCTATTCCAACATGAGATTATTCCAGTTGTTTGTAAACATTTGTCATTGTATTGCAGTACATTCTACTCAAAATTTAGGAAGATACCATATTTACTGCACCATAGTCATTCATGGAGAAATACTGGAATAAATTTAACCACTGAAGGTGGCTATTAAGAACGTAAGAACAACCATACTGGGTCAGATCAAAGGTCCATGAATCATCAAGTGGACTCTCGAGGTCCCTTCCAGTCCTAGTATTCTATGGTTCTGAGTGATCCATCCTGTTGCCCTTCCCATCTTCTGGCATTAAGAGGTCAGGAACACGATCCCTGCCGAACCTGGCTAATCATCACTGATAGACCCCCATCCTCCATGAATTTATCATGGAGTTCTATTTTGAACCCCTTTTAGTCTTGGCCTTCACTAGTTCCTCTGACAAAGAGTTCCACAGATTGACTGTGCATAGTGAAGAAGTACTTTCTTTTGTCTGTTAAGCCTGTTGCCTATTAATTTCACTTGATAACCTCTAGTTCTTGCGTTATGTGATGGAGAAAAGAAAAAGACAGTTACCCAGTCTCATAACTGGTGTGCTTTGAGATGTGTTGTTCCTGTCCACTCCAATCAGGTGTCCACATGCCATGTACGTGAGCGTCGGAAACTTTTCCCCTAACAGCTCCCATAGGGTCAGAAGGGGAGAGAACTCTGGTAGGTCGCAACAAGTGCATATGCACCACACTATCCACGAAGATAAACGCTGCGTAGAAACCAGGTTGCCTTTCATATGTTCCGCCAATGCCATGAACCGCTGTGTGGACTTTCTAAACAGCCTAGTGCAATCTATGTAAAAGGCTACTGCCCTTCTCACATCCAGCATGTGTAGCACTCTCTGCCTAGCACTAGAATGTGGCTTGGGATAGAAAACTGGAAGGAAAATCTCTTGGATCAGATGGAATTGGTAGACCACTTTTGGTAGAAAAGACGGATGCAGCCTGAGTTGCACTTTATCTCTGTGGAAGATGGTGTACGGTGGTTCTGAGGATAGGGACCTCAGCTCAGACACTCTCCTTGCTGAGGTGATGGCCACCAGGAAGGCTACCTTCCTAGAGCAATGAACACTCAGCATTGGGGTCAAAGGGTGGTCACATGAGTTTATTGAGCACTAGGTTCATGTTGCAAGCAGGTACAAGTAGAAGATGGTATGGATTTAAACTGTCTAACCCCTTCCTAAAATGTATGACCATGGGGTGGCCAAACAGGGAACACTGGGAGCAACCCGGGTGAAAGGTGGATACCGCTGCTAAGTGAACTATGACCGAAGAGGGTGCGAGGCCCTGAGATCATAAGTGCAACCGGTACTCTAGCACTACTGGAACAGGCACCTGCCCAGGGGAAACATCCCACTCTGTACACCAGCGGAAGAACCTTTTTCACCTTTTCTGCCCAGATGATTTTCTGCTGCCCAAGAGGACCTCCTGTACCTGGGTCAAGCACTGAAGTGCTAGTGAATTGAACCATCCAGTTTCCATGCTGTTAGATGGAGTAAGTGCAGAGCCAAATGTCCGAGATGCCCCCGATGCTGCATCAGGAAGTCCACGTATAGGGGAAGGACAGTTGGGGCTTCCACCAACAAGTTGAGCAGTGTGGAGAACCAATGTTGGCACAGCGACACCAGCACTAACAAAATTAGGGCCTGTTTCTGTGGGCTTTTCATAGGACTTGATGTACCAGAGGAATTGGGGGAAATGCATACAGGGTGAGTGTTCCCATCCCCAGTGGAGAGCGAATGCTTCTCCCATGGAACCCTGATAGTGATTCTGGAATGAGCAAAAGTCCAGGCACTTTTTATTCTCTCAGGTGGCAAACAGATCTAGATGGGGAATCCCTTATCTGTAGAAGGCTGATCGTATCACATCTTCCCTGACTGACCACTTGTGGACCAAAAAGGTCCTACTGAGGGCATCCGCCAGCATATTCTGTAGACCCAGTAGATACTGGGCTTCCAAGTGGATTTTGTGCTTTATGCAATAATGCCAGTGTCTGTGCCTCACTGCAGAGCGGGGACTGTCGCACGGCCCCCTGCTTGTTTATATACAACATCACAGTTGTACTGTCCATACACACCGACACACTCCAGCCCTGCATCTGGGCTTGGAACACCTGGCAAGCCAGTCTGACTGCTCTTAGTTTTCACATTGATGTGAAGACTCATGTCCATGGGCAACCATAGTCCTTGGGTCCTCAGGTCACCTAGGTGGGCCTTCCACCCCAGATCTGAGGCACTGGTCATCATTGTTAGGGTGGGGCTTAAGGGAGCGAATTGCACACCTTCTGAAGGTTTAATGGGTCCATCCACCACCTGAGAGACTATCACCCCATCGGGGATGGCCACTACCATCTCCAGACTGTGGCATGTGGGTAGATAAACTGAGGCAAGCCAGCCCTGAAAGAGTCTTGGCAACACGATGCCATGTGGCTTAGAAGTCTGAGAAATGTCCTTGCCATTGTGACTGGGTACTGGGAGAAGGTACCTAAACAAGTCCCGAATGTCTGGGACCTCGACTCTGGCAACAATGCTTTCCCTTGGGTTGAGTCTAGTGTTGCCCCAATAAATTCTATTCTCTGCACCAGACTTAGCACCAACTTCTCCTTGTTGCGGAGGATGTCCAGAGTTCTGAACTGCTAGGGACTAGACACTTGCTAAGGTAAGAGCTACAGAGTTCCAATGTTGCCAGGGACAGTAAGAAGGAACTGAGGGAGAGTAGGGTCAACTGTGGTACACATGTGCCGACCCTACGGGAGTTGCGAACGGAAACATTTCTGACACACGTGCATATAGCGTGCATACGCCTGATTGGAATAGACGTGAACAAGCATTCGAAGAACACTTCCTTATTTACTTTTTCCACACTCACCATCATAGATCTCTATCAGACTCCCCCCTACTTAGTCATCTCTTTTCCAAAGATGAACAGTCTCAGTCCTATTAATCTCGCCCCGTATAAATCAGTTTTTAATTATGTCAAATGTAGGTCTTTCTAGTTTGTGTGTTCTCACAATGATAAATTAAAAATACAGATTTGCTAGGAATGTAATTTTCAAAGGGACTATTTAATGCTATCAGCATTAGGACATTTGAAAGGGAAAATTTGTAATTTGATAGTCCAATCTATTTGTTTCAAGACATGGCCAACTGCATACAATATCAATAGGATAAAAATGTGACACGTCTTCTCAATTCCCCATTCCTCATGATCTATTTTCTTGGCTCATCAACCCATACTGGCCCAATATCACGTTGCGTCACCCATCTTGTGTCTCTAAGGGTATGTCTACACTACACTTAATGTAGGCAATCGAAGTTGCAAATGAAGCCTGGGATTTAAGTATCCCGGGCTTCATTTGCATCTTGCTGGGCGCCGCCATTTTTAAAGTCCCGGTAGTTCGGACTCCGTGCCCGTGGCCACACGCAGCACGGAATAGGTAGTTCGGATTAGGCTCTCTGGAACGAGGTGTTCCGGTAGTTCGGATTAGAGAGCCTAATCCGAACTACCTACTCCATGCCGCATGTAGCTGTGGGCACGGAGTCCGAACTACAGTAAACTTCCGATAATCCGGCACCTTTAGGACCCAGGGGGTGCCGGATTATCAAATATGCTGGACTATCAGAAGGGGGGGCTATGAGGGGTCTGAAGTGGGGTGGGAGGGGATGCCACCCCAGACCCCTCATAGCCCCCCCTTACGATAGTCCGGCTCTGCCCCAGGCGTCAATGATTCAGCTGCTGCTGGTCAGTTTCAGCAGCAGCTGAATCGGGGATTCCTGCAATAGAGCAGCTGGGGTGCTGCCCGGTTGGTCCCGCAGCGCCAAGAGGCGGCGCTACGGCACCAACCCAGCAGCACTCCAGCTGCTCTTGGGGACGCCTGGGACAGAGCAGCTGGGGTACTGCCCAGTTGGTCCCGTAGCGCTGCCCCTCGGGGCTGCGGGACCAACCCGGCAGCACCCCAGCTGCTTTTGGGGACGCCTGGGGCAGAGACCAACCCCGCAGCACCCCAGCTGCTCTGCCCCAGGCGTCCGGATTCAGCCTGCTGGGGAAACTGATGCTGCTGGTCAGTTTCAGCAGCGGCTGAATCCCGACGCCTGGGGCAAAGCAGCTGGGGTGCTGCCGGGTTGGTCCCGCAGCGCCGCCCCTAGGCACTGCGGGCCCAACCCAGCAGCACTCCAGCTGCTCTGCCCCAGGGGTCCCCAAGTCATCCGCTGCTGAAACAGATCAGCGGCTGATTCCAGGAAGCCCGGGGAAGAGCTGCTCTGCCCCAGGCTTCCTGGAATCAGCCGCTGATCTGTTTCAGCAGCGGCTGAATCGGGGATCCCTGGGGCAGAGCAGCTGGGGTCCTGCCGAGTTGGTCCCGCAGCGCAGTCCTTTGGCGCTGCCGGACCAACCTGGCAGCACTCCAGCTGCTCTGCCCCAGGAGTCTCCAAGAGCAGCTGGGGTGCTGCCGGGTTGGTCCCGCAGCCCCGAGGGGCAGCGCTACAAGACCAACCCGGCAGTGCCCCAGCTGCTCTGCTCCCGGCTTCCCCAATTCAGCTGCTGGTCAGTTTCAGCAGCAGCTGAATGGGGGAAGCCTGTCCGGCTGCCCCAGCACTTCCGGGTTCCTGATGGTGCCGGACCATCAGGAGTCCCGGAGCGTTGGATGCCGGACTAATGGAGTTTTACTGTACCGGGGCTTTAAAAATGGCGGCGCCCGGCAAGATGCAAATGAAGCCCGGGATATTTAAATCCCGGGCTTCATTTGCAACTTCGGTTGCCTACATTAACCACCCTAGGGTGGTAGTGTAGACATACGCTAACATCCTGAGACCAAGAGGGCTAAAACAACACTGCACACAAAATCTGTGTCATTTTGTGGGGTGGGGACATGTGCACATCTCCTCAAAAGCAAACTCAATGCCACCAATCCAGCACTCATTACCAACAGAACATCAAACCAAAGCAAAGTCCTAACAAAGAGTTAATAATGATGGAAGGGATGACAGTAGCAAAACAGAGATGGGGCTACTGTGCAAATTGCTGTTGGCTTTGGGTAGGCAGTGTGGCTGCTATCACTTAAACAGGCAATTTCATTGGGGCTCTCTCGAATCTCACGGGAGCCCCAAATCAGGAGGGCACAAAGGTGGCTTAAAGCTATGTCAGGACTGTCCCAGCCTCCCCCTCCTTAGAGAGGGAGGACTGTGCTCCACCTCTCAGAGAGGCACAGTATGGCATATCAACCTTACACTGTGCTCATACTCTGGAAAATCATCACTATGAAGAACCGTGTTCACTTTCTCACAGTAACATCCATATTAAATTTGCCCAGTCTACAAGTAAAATGAAAGGGCTTTTTCTAAATTTACGTGTAACCTTATTACACAATCAGAAGTACATGCTCTAGTCTTTCTAGTTCATGAACTGTCACCCATAATAATGACCATAGTATATTAACATTTCCACTGATGATATCAGAACAAAAAAGCAAACTCCCAGACCCCAATCTCGTGCAAAACATTTTATTTTTGTCAGAAAAGGAATCAAGTCAGACTGAGGATGAACACAGATTAGATCATCATCCTCTAATCGCAGCTGTGAATCTGCATAATCAGCCACACAGTCTGGGTCACTTTCAGAAAGTCACATTCATTGCCACAAGAGCTACAAGCGCCTTTTTTATTTTAATGGCACCTTAAATGCTGCAGAAACCTCTCTAGTAGGCTAGAAAGGAATACCTGGGGGCAGCAGTCTCACACCTCGTGCACAACAGGCACACAGTGCAGAGTATTTGGTCCTGCCATGAGGACAGGGGACTGGACTCGATGACCTCTGGAGGTCCCTTCCAGTCCTAGTGTTGTATGATTCTATGAACGCAAACGACAGATTCACCTAGACAGAAATCAAACAAAAGCTGTTGAGGAAAAGCAGCTAACAAAGAATGCAAATCCTGGGTCAAGAAGTGGTCAAGTACAAGTCTGTTTCTCCTCCAGTTGCCAAGAATTAGATTTGCCAAAAAGTGATGCACAATGCATCTCTCTCCAACAGTAGGTAAGTGGGAAAATAAAAAAAGGTATATTTTCTAGATTTAATGCAAGGAACCACAAAATGCACTCCAAAATATCACATATAATACTTTCTTTCACAAAGTGCCATACAATTTCTGTTACAGTGCCAAAACAAAAACCAAGAGCGGTTTTAAATGTAATAGAAAAGACTGTACAATAAAACTCCAGAATGCAGCTCATGATGTTACTGATCAGACTCAATTTACCAGAAATGTATGTAAGCAAACATTATTTTAATCAGATAATAAAAGTTTTAAAACAGAACTAAACTTGTCAGGTATGATTCGCCACTGCCTTGTATCTTATATAGTAATTGCAACAGTATCAAATGAGTGCAAAGTGGATGTAAAACACTATAACCTGTAAAGTAGAGAAATTTAAATACAGGCAGTCCCCAGGTTACGTACAAGATAGGGACTGTAGGTTTGTTCTTAAGTTGAATCTGTATGTAAGTCGGAACTGGCCTCCAGATTCAGCCACTGCTGAAACTGACCACCAGTTCCAACTTACATACAGATTCAACTTAAGAACCCCAGGAGTCCCCAAGTCAGCTGCTGCTGAAACTGATCAGCAGCTGATCCCAGGAAGCCCGGGGCAGAGCAACTCTGCCTCGGGCTTCCTGTAGTCAGCGCTGGTCAGTTTCAGCAGCGGCTGACTTGGAGACGCCTGGGGCAGAGCAGCTGGGGTGCTGCTGGGTTGCTCCAGTAGCGCCGCTCCTCGGCGCTACTGGACCAACCCAGAATCACCCCAGCTGCTCTGCCACAGGCGTCCGGAGAAAAGCCTGGTCTGCTGGGGGGGGGAGGGGAGGGGGAGTACTAGCTGCGCCGCCCCCCCTCCCCCCAGCAGACCAGGGAGACGCTGGCGGCAGACCGAGACGCACCGCGGTCCCGCCGCCCAGGTCCTCTGCGGCTTTGCTCCCCGTCTCCCTGGTCTGCTGGTCTGCTGGAGACCAGCAGACCAGGGAGACGGGGAGCAAAGCTTCTGAGGACACTGGCAGCAGGACAGCCGCAGTGCGTCTGGGCTGTCCCACTGCCAGCGTGCTCCGCGGCTTTGCTCCCAGTCTCTCTGGTCTGCTAGTCTCCAGCAGACCAGGGAGATGGGGAGCAAAGCCTCTGAGGACGCCGGCAGCGGGACAGACCGGGCTGGATCTGGGAACTGCTGAGGGCGTCCGATCAGGGCTAACTGCTCAAAATCAGGGCTCCTTACAGCCCGACTGGAGGCCTTTCCCAAATAGGCCACAAACCAGTTATACTGAGTGCTTCAGCTGCCAATCTGGCCAACAGGAAGCCTCACAAGCAAAACTCCTCAGACACTCCAGCTCTCCCTGTGCCACAATCAGCCCCAGGCCTAACACACAGGTGAGAGGTTATAGAACCCAATCTCACCTACCCCAAACGGGTTCTCCCGGTCCCAAAAGACCAACCACAGTTCCCGGTCGATTTACACTTAGGATCTTATCCACAAGATCACGCTGGGCCAATCCTTTAGAATCTAAAATCTAAAGGTTTATTAATAAAAGGAAGAAAAGGTGGAGAGTAAGGTTGTTAAAGAAAATACATTACATGCACCAATCACCAATTTCTTGATGCAGGCTCTCAGTAGAGATGTTACAAACTGCTATCTTAAAAGTCTCTGGTGTACGTCCCATGTCAGGATGGGTCGACAATTCTTCCCGGCTCGCTGTCCCTCGCAAGGCTGCATCAATCAGTGGCAGAATTGAAGACAAGATGGAGTCCACCTCATGGCATTTTATATCTATTCCTGGGGTCTCCCATGCTGGAGCGGGTCACACGATCAAGTGACCTGTCTGTTTCATAGCTGCAGTCATGGTATTGGCTGGTTTGCAGATGCATTCCTCAGGTGTGTATTGGGCACTTGAAAGCCATTGTTCCTGGAGCTTCACCAGTTAGCATAGTCATTGACTGAACAATTGCTCTTTACAACAGGCAGTCCAGAGCCCATTGCTCTATCTCAGGCAGAGAGCATTCCCAGTATAAGCACAGAGTCCACATACAAATATCACACAAGTACATGAATAGCATACATAGAATCAATAGAATATAAGCTTTCATTTGACACCTCACATGGCCCCCTTTGTATAGACTTTGGGGCAAACACCCCCCACGTAGGCACAGCAGTGATCTGGCTGCTCCCCTTAAAATCCAGTAACATGACAGCTTCTCTCCATTCTTTCCTTGTTTTCCCTGTCTGGCCTATTAACTTCTGCTTTATGTCCTTTTCCCATTCAAAATTCTAGATGGATTCTTAACCCAACCTCACCAACATTCTAATTTCAGCTGCTTCAAATATGGCATTAAGCCATATCGGTTACATGGTATATTTTCTCCCAAACCACACAAACAGAAAACTCAAATTTTTGGGGAGAAGGGTGTTTTAAACATACATACTGCTATGTGTTTACATGAAAGAAGGCATGTTGAAGAAGTGTACCTTATAGTCAGAACAGAGGATGGTGAGGTTTGTGATAACTCCCGTGAAAACTAAGGACCTTAGTCCACAGTTTCAGTCAGACCCCAAGAAAGTTCCATCTCCTGTGCAAACTTTACCAGTATGGCAGAAAGTTCCATAGTGCTTGAGGAGCAGAGTTGTCAATCACAGTCTTCATCCATGTGCTGTATGGAATCTGCTAGATACCCTCAGCCAGGCCACTGAGCAACCTGAAGAAAAGAGGTGAGATCTTGAACTTGATATGTATTCTGAGAGAAACTTGTGTAGAGGATGGAGGACAGTCTAGATGTGCTTGTAGTAACTTGTGCTGCTGAAGAATAGTGCTGCAGAGCTCTGTATTGGTGTTTAAAGGCTGTTGAATTCATGCCCAGATACATTGTATTGATGTAGTCCAATGGTACCAGGTCCATCATCAACCACAATGGGAACAGAGATACTAGAAAGAAGCAAAATGCAGGACAATGTAGCACTTTAAAGACTAACAAGATAGTTTATTAGATGATGAGCTTTCGTGGGCCAGACCCACTTCCTCAGATCAAATAGTGGAAGAAAGTAGTCACAACCATATATACCAAAAGGATACAATTAAAAAAAATGAACAAATATGAAAAGGAGGCAGAGTCTTTCACTGTAGTCAGTGCAGTATGTTGATCTTAATGGATTGTTCACTTTCAGTCCTTTGGGTACGATGTCCATCTTCTTGCACTTGGATAGAAAGATGATGTCTGTCTGTATCTGTGCGAGTTTCTTCGTATGGTTGATGGATTTCCATTCCAAACGGCTTGCAGATGCTTCTGTGTGAGAGCTTGGTGTCAGCAAGGAATCCATAAGCATTCTCACACAGACCAACTGTAGGTGTATGCCTTAAACCAAACATGACTGCACTGCAGCTGCAAAATGTAAGTGTTTTCCTCTGTCCATCAATATCATCTCTGCCTTGCTCAGGTTTATCTCAACCAGCTGTTTTCCATCTATGTACCAACCTGGTTCAAGCACCGAGCATTCTTTCAGGTAGTGGTGAGGTCAAATATTGTGAAGGACAGATAGAGCTCTGTATGTCATCTGGATATTGGTTGGCACTTGACTCCATGTCATCTGACCAGTTCACCTAGTGTCTGTATGCAAACATGGAACAGAGATAGAGAAAGAACTGATCTTTCTGGGAGGGTTCTACAAATGAGTGATGGAGATTCCTATCACTACCTTTTGGAGGCATCCCTCTAGAAAGAACTTTAAACTTTTTATACATTCCCATGGACCTGCTACCTTTCTCAGGTAGAAAAGCCATATCTCATCAACAGCACTGAACGCTCCAGAAAGTTCGCAAAGGATGACGTTATCTGTCCACAATGCATTCACATTATCTGTTCACAATGCATTCATCCATCAATGCCACTAATGCTGTATCCATGTTTAAACCCTCCTGCTTCGGCCTCTCCTTTCCCATCATCGGTACTTGAATTTCCAACCCTCTTTCTTCATCTGGTGCAGAGCATTAGAAAACCAAGATGATCATGTGGACAAAATGAAGAAGAGGCCATTAGGAGCCAGTGTGTCGATGGTGATATTCACCAGTTCCTTGACTCATTGTTTTTATTGATGGAGCACTGCTGTCTGTTAGCATGCTCTGGAGCTCAATGGAGACTAGGTGAACTCCAGATGAAATCAAGATTCACAAGGCTTGCTGCCTGGGACTTAGGAGACTTCTGACCAACGCCTTAACAGCCTTATCTGTCCAAGATAGTGGCTGCATTGTGATGCCCACAACATCATCTAATCTGAGACCAGGTCCAGGGTGTGGCCTGGCTATGAAGGCTAGGCCAAAGGTGACTAGCCAGCATCCTAGGGAACCAAACAAAGAATAACTTGGGTGCAGGGAGGGAAGGAGCTTGTATCTGAAGCCTAAACCTGACTCTCTAATCTGAGTGTTTCACCACCAGCACTGGCAAGGGATCAGCTAACTCCTGAGGACCCTTTTTTTTTCCATTGTCTGTAAAGAAGCTTTAAATGGAGGTTAGCTTTGGCTCTCGTTTCTACTGTTAAATGAATGAATCTGAACATACTCATCTTACCTGGAGCAGCTCTTTTTGGATTTGCTATTTGAGGAGAAGATTAATACAGCTGTCTGGGCCTGTGATATTGCAAGTAATCGGGGGGGGGAGGGGTTAGGTTTGCAAAGACAAGGTCCATGGAATCATCCAAGAAAGAGTCTATGATGTAAGATATATAGAAACATGCATGCTGAGATCACATACTATTTGTTGTTGGATGGATCTTGCATCGAGCAGCATCAATTTTAGTTCAGTTAGGTACCTTCCTCAGGCCCATACCTGTGTAACAGACAAATAAAATATGTCTGGCATTCATTTTCTTATGTCTGCTCTACTGTTTCCTTGAAGAGTTACTTCCAGTGTGAACTGAGATAGGTAAAGCAGCAGACTGTATCACACGATGCTCTAAATGGAGAAAAGGTTGTCTGGTTTGCCACATGTCATGGGTAACACAGGTCTGTGGGACACCCATTGCTACTATGCCTTGGATGAATCCGAGAATGGGCAAATATGGAGCAGAGTGTTCTTGATACAGAGTTGGAAGCCCAGTGGCATAGCAACAAGGGAAATAATAGCAGCAATGACTGTAATACCAGGTAGGGCCAAGTCCAAGAAAAGGGCTTAAAGGTCTCAACGGCATCAGACATTCATTTTCTTGAAATAAGTTGTCTGGTTTGTCATAATGCCCATGTTGTACTTTCCCGCTATATGGGAAAGGAAAGAAAGGGAGATATATAGTACTTACTATTTAGGACTCTTCAGCTTTAAGTCCATCTTCCCTTCCCAAAACAGCTGCTTTCTTCCTCTCCAGGAAAGACTAAAGATTCTGTATGTATATATTCCATTAGTAACATGCATTCAGTGTTAATTGTTTTGATAATCGACTGTTGAATACACACACCTTGAACAATCTGAACAGCAAAAAAATTAAAAATGCAAATACATAAGTAGTGTGGCTCAAAGAACTAGGAGGTAGTTTATCTTGACACTTGGATGCCCTTCCAAGAAGTGCTGTGGGACAACGAAACTGTCATTAACTATCAACTAGAGACTCCTTTCTTTCTGAAGCAAAATGCAGGACAATGTAGCACTTTAAAAACTAACAAGATGGTTTATTAGATGATGAGCTTTCGTGGGCCAGACCCACTTTTTGATCTGAGGAAGTGGGTCTGGCCCACGAAAGCTCATCATCTAATAAACCATCTTGTTAGTCTTTAAAGTGCTACATTGTCCTGCATTTTGCTTCAGCTACCCCAGACTAACACGGCTACATTTCTATCACTCTCCTTTCTTTCTGTTTGTTCTGACTCTGGCATCCAGGAATGCCATCCTTCACATTTTCTCCTTGAATAAAACCTTACAGTAACTTTATCTTGTGTGGATTTACTCTAGTATAAGCAGCAATAACATTGCTTCCTAAACTGCAACCTCCATCCCAAGATTTTTGGATAAAACGCTTATTTTGTGTATTATGATAAATAGAATAATTATGCTGTTGGATGCTGTTATATGCCCACAGAATGTATGTAATGGGCTCATATAAACCAACTCCTTATATATTTAATCAAATATTCCATCCGAGCATGTACAATAGACTCTCACTTTGCTAATCCATGGTATATACCCCGAAACACAATATAGTGCAACTTTTGCAAACCCATTTTGATTTCAATGTAACACACACTTTTACATTCAGTGTTTTACAAAACAGTCTTTTATGTATTTTTCCATAATAAAAATGAGATGAAAATTTAACAGATTTATTCAAAGAACAGAAGATCTTCATTACTGAGCCTACCAATATTTTTTGTAAGATTCAATCTAGAAATTAAAATACAAGTAAATATATGTTCCCATTAACAGCACTTTAAAATTTTTATCCTATACAAAATACGAAAACATAACATGGCCGAATCTTTAGAAAAATATTAATATTTGATTTATGTTTATAAATGTTTATTGACTTTTTTATTTTTAAATAAAGACACAGCTCTTACCATACCCAGGGAAGCTTATTTATTTCTTTTGAGTAGGAATGTTAGTGTACAGTCATTTAAATGATTAACTGATAAGCCTGGGCTTAATTGGTTAATCCAAGCAACTACACAGACACACATACCCTTGCTGTCTCTGTATCAGAGGCAGCAAAAGGGGTGGGGAGGTGGGAGACATGCCTCTGGGGAGCTGGCTTTAAAGCTGGTTTCCCATCCATGCTGATTCCACGGAGCCAGCTCCCCCACCCTCCAACTGCCTCCCACAGAGATCGCAGCACAGGAGGCGGGTGGGACCCGGTGCTTAAAAGCCAGCTTCCCACGAGCACCAGATCCCACTGAGTAGCCTGCCATACATGCCTCCTGTGCTGCTGCCTCTGATAGACAGACAGCAGCACTGAGAATGAAAGAGACAAGTAGAAGCCAGTACATATAGGAAGCCCCCACACTCCCGCCCCCGCCCTTCCCTATCAGAGGCAGCAGCAGTAACAGGCAGGAGCCAATATGCATGGGAAGCCAGCTTTTAAGCTGGCACTCCATGCATGCTGGCTCCGCGAAGCTGCCTCTCCCCTACCCCCCTATCTGCTGCCTCTGTGTCAGTTCCTGCCCCCCCCTCCATATAAGCATATAAACGGTAAAATTTCAAGCAGTTACATGTTTACATAAAAACACAACAGTTAACATCCCTACTTTTGTGCACCCAAAAGTGCATTATCCTTCTCTAAAAAGGGTTTATGATCCAAACTAAGGGGCTGCTCCTGCAATCTGTTTGGCTGAAAGTTCAGCAATCTACTGGCATGGAACAATTTTTCAGGTCTGATGCTTAAATTCTGACATAAAAACAGGGAAGGTCTTAACTTGGTAAAAAAGGAGAAACAGAGAGCAGAGACAGCAATTACAACAAAACATGAACACATCTTGCTTGACAGATACATTCTGGTTTTGTTTTATTTCTTAAAATATATTTTCTCACCACTTGAGAAGTTTGATCACTGTATTGAGAAGGACTATTAAACCATACCGAACTTGCAACTAGGCCAGAATGTGGTGGCTTGTTTATTAAGTACCATTTCCTGCTGACAGCATATAGCCCCAATGCTGTATGAGCTGCACAGGCTGCTAAACGATGCCTGGATTAAGTTTAAGAAAAGAAATCCCTAAACCTATGGAAATCAATGAGAATTTTGCCATCGAATGCAATCGAGTCAAGATTTCACGGATAGCATTTTTGACCTCTAAACATTTTGTATGTTCCATTGCCTTCTAAAAGATTCAAGGATAAGAACCCTTTTTTATCTAGTCTGTTCTACTAGATAACAGGAGCAACAAGTTCGCCCAGAAATTCCTGCATGAAACGTAACAATTTCTGGTTAAGATAGAGTACATGTTTTAGAATGGCATCTCATCTTGATACACTTTGTATCCTTTCAATAAATTTAAAATACACTGCCATTTTCAAAGCAGTGTATTATTAGCAATAATCATCACTAGAAATATGAGAGTGAACAAGGAAATCCAGAGCAACTGGTTAGAAAATAAGATCAATGGCTTTCAAAGAGGCTGTGCAAATGTCACATTGAACAAATTACCGAGATAACACAACATTTTAATTCAATAATGCAGATTTGTGAAATTTTGATTTTATATCAATTCTACTGGGCTTCAACCTGGATTTTCAATCAATATAAACACCACTGTTGATAAGACAAAATATGTGGTGATGGTTTGCATGTTGATTGGCAATTGACCACTCAAAATACAGTGAAACCTTTGTTATCCGGCACTCTTGTTAACCAGCATTGCCCCCAGCCACAATACTGTAACATCTTCAGATGCATAGGCCAGGCTTGGCTTACCATGATTGGCTTAATTTTTTATTTAAGTAGTATTAATCATCTTTAATTCAAAATAGAAACGTGAGACCAACTGCCTCACTACAAAACCACCAAGAATAAAAACATGAATTTTACTATTACTGTCCATTGATTTTTCCTAGGTTGATGGGACCCTCAGATAACCGGAATTTTTAGATAACCAGAACACCCTAATCCCCGAGCGTGCTGGATAACACAGGTTTTACTGTACATAGCTTGGAAGGCAGTAGGTGACTGACAAATTCCATTCTCCTGTTGAGTAAAATCTTGAAAATTGGGTACATTTCATTAGAGGATGCTGATTACAAGAAAAGACCACATCTGAACACTGATCTTTCTGGCAGAGATCATCAAGAAAGCCAATAAGCTTCTCTTAGGCTGTGTCTAGACTACATGCCTCTGTCGTCAGAGGCATGTAGATTAGACACATAGGCAAAGGCAAATGAAGCCGTGATTTAAATGATCGCGGCTTCATTTAAATTTACATGGCTGCCGCGCTGAGCTGACAAACAGCTGATCAGCTGTTTGTCCACTCAGCGTGCTAGTCTGGACGCTCCCCTGCCAACATCAAAGCCCTTTGTCGGCATTCCTCGTGGGATGAGGTTTACCAGGGCTGCCAACAAAGGGCTTTGATGTCGGCAGGGGAGCGTCCAGACTAGCGCGCTGTGCGGACAAACAGCTGATCAGCTGTTTGTCGGCTCAGCGCGGCAGCCATGTAAATTTAAATGAAGCCGTGATCATTTAAATCGCGGCTTCATTTGCCTTTGCCTATGTGTCTAATCTACATGCCTCTGACGACAGAAGCATGTAGTCTAGACACAGCCTTAGAGTAGAGGTTCTCAATCATTCCATTTCTGGTCCCTTCTCCCCCCATGTTATAAAAATTCCATAATTCACCTGTGACAACTATTTTTCTACATATGAAAACCAGAGCTGACACTAGAGACAGCAAGCAGGGAAACTGCCTTGGGGTCCAAACTACAGGGTGCACCAGGAATCTACATTGCTCAAACTTCAGCTTCAGCTCTGAATGGAGGAGCTTGGGGACATGAACTGCAGCTCTTTGTGGCAGGCCTTTGGCTTTCTGTGCTGGGTCCTAGCACGTCTAACACCAGCCCTGCTTCATGGACCCCCTAAAACCAGCTCAAAACCTCTCTTAAAAGATTTCAATCATTCAGATACCCTTTGGAAATAATATTTTGAAGAAGATTCTCTGCAAAAAAGAAAAACACACACAAATCATCTATTTCACTCTCCCAGAGCCAAGTACATCACACTACTATTGCTGGCTCAATGTCAAAGGAGTCCCAAAGTCCCTCTTCACTCCAGGTGTCTTCCCAGTGGCACTGGAATGTACATTACTACTCTTGCAACCCTGGGCTAGGGTCCAAAATGCCAGATATGGCAGCCAATTCAGTAGTACATGGGGTTTAGTTTCAGCTTGACTCATGAGGCTTGAACCAGTTTCTAGTCATGCTAATAGGAAATGAGCATCTAAAATTCACACAATACTGAACAGAGAGTAAAACTCAAGAGTCTGCTGGGATGTTCCAAACCTGTAAGCATATTAAACAAGAAAGTATTCACCAGCATCTATAAGACACACGCGACTTGTTGGGTAAAAGGCAGAATTTCATGGTCAGGGAAGATTACAGGATTGGTTTTACACTCAAGTTACCAAAGAGAATTATGTTACGAGATACTGAAAAAAATTAAATATAAAAAAAAGTAAACTTTAAAAAAAAAAAAATTTTTTTAGAGCTAAGACTTGCACTCTGCTAAGCACCCTCCTCTGCTGAAAGGACCCAGCTCCTTCAAAGTCACAGGCCTAAAATAATTCAAAGTCCACCCTGAGATGTTAATTTTGAAAGTTTGAGATTCATGCATGAAAACTATTCCCTATAGCTACTAAGTTACTCTCTCCCTGACTCAACCCAAAATAAAGGACATCTACATCCAGGCTCTTTGGAAAGCCAGAAGGGGAAGTGAAGCTCTCAGGGGCATGGAAGATGATAATACAATAAATATCAGTGCTGTTGGTGATCTGTGTGATTAAATGTCAATGCTCCCAAGCAGCTGCAACATAAAGCTTGGAAATTCCCACATCACATTCCTGAGAATATGTGGGTGGGGATGGAAGGTAGTTGAGGTTGAGAAGAGGAACTAATGAACAGATCATAGCTAGGGTGCAAAATGACTTAACTGCTTACTACCTTGCATTTTATAGTTCATGATGCTGAGGCCTGCTACCTACAACCTTAATTCAAAGTTGGGGTGGAGTGGAAGTGGCGGGTTGCATAGTTATACAGTATGGACATACAGTATGGACATACTATTATCCTTCAGCCTCTTAATGAAAACAATCTGGTCTCAGGGGAAACAAAAAAGAATGATGAATAGCTGCAAATGAAAAATTAAATATAGAAACAAGTAGAAAAAAAAAGATTGCAACCGAGATCTTATTTATTACTTAAAGTCCCTTACACTATTTCCTCCTACACTGGAATTGTTTATGTTTCAGGAAGTCTTTCCAAACATTTGAAAATTCATCAAATTATCATTAAGTTGATATATTAACTCCCTGAGACTGGACCCTTTTAATCCTTAGGGCCTGCAAATCAACTGAAGTAATTTATGTGAGGTTTATCACAACTGCCACGATCCCATCATCAAAGGGAAATGTTTCCCAGTCAATCTGGCTCAAAGAATATCAAGCTATTTGCTGCATCCTCCCTTAACCAGGATATTGTTATGAACACACAAATACAAGATTTTAATAAAACTTATTTTCATTATAAAAATCTCATGACTTTCCTAATATAAAAACCACAGGGAATGTGTGAATCACGCTGCATCCAAGATACTTTAGTGGTCTGATGACAGCACAAACCACACTATCACTATTACAATTAAATAGAAAAATACAACAAATACAGTATTTCTTAATATCATTTTGCCACGGTCCAAGTTAGATGTGACTCCTTTGACCAGAATAATAAGCTGACCACTCAGTGGTAACTTGCTGTCACAGAATAAGAACCTTCCTTCCCAAATAGCTATTGGACAAACTGGATACTAATTAACATTTAGCCCAGTTCAACTAGATATTTACAAACTTAGAGCTGAATTTATAATTGAGGCAAGTAGCCAAAACAAACAGATAAAACGAGAGCTTTACTTCACTTTTTTGACCACATTGTATATTCAAATTACCAGAGCAAATACCTAATTATTGAAACGACTGAGGCTGACACACCTTCTACACTTAGCCACCTTTTGTACAGACACCATCTGCAGGGTATGGAATCTGGATATCAATCTCTTATTTCTCCACATGAGAGAGATAAATTCTAATTTCCAACCAACCCTAACTAGTTCCAGGGCTGGAATTTAGCTTTCCAGAAGTACATGTCTGATGTAAGAAATAAATAAGGAAGAATCATTTGGCTGGAAGAAGTCATTGAGATAACCACCCAGAGGCACTTTGTTAAAGCGGAAAAGTAGGTTGTGACATCACTTAAGTTTCCTGAAGGGGAGGACTAATATTTTCTTCATTTAGATCAAGTTAGTCAACATGCATTAAGCTAACTGAGAAAAGGGGAAGCAGGAAATGAAGCTTCCTGTTGTATGCTAATTTTATTACATAACTCAAGATATAATTCTCTGGGTTTTCTTTTAAATAGTCTGCCATAGTTTGTGTAAAAGAGAAGAATCTGAATACATGTAATGTAGTAGTGCCCCATCTCAACACAGTTAAAACTACCTCGCAATCCTCTAAATCCACATTTGTATTTATGTACCAACCCATAAGAATTACATTTTCTTTTAAAAGGCATCAATAAGTCATTCTGAATTAGTGATGTAAAATCAAAGCATTTTATAATCAATCCATCATATGGTTCTTTACCCAAAAATCAGATAGTGGAATTTGTGATAAACATGAGCATTTCTAATGTAGAATTCTTATGTATTAAATATAATAATAATAAATCATTGCCTTTTCACATTGGTTTTAACAGCTCCTCGCATGATTTTTACACACAGAAGAGAATCACTACACCGAACTTACACAAGAAAAACATAAAATAAGGATAAGGGAAAGAAAAGATAAAATTATCAATGATGACAGACTTGTCATGTACTAACACTTTTTTCTGTATGTTCTTTTCCAAATATAATCGATCCTCTGCAGCCCCTTTACCCAATCAGCATAATTGCCTTTGTTTAATAAATAATAATAATAAAAAGAATCTACTCTATTAGTCATTATTGTTCCAAACAGGGCAAGGTAGGATTAACAAGATACATATTTTATTCCAGGGATCACAGAAAATGTAATATGTCCATAATGGTCTTGCACTGCATTTGAAGTGGGAGAGTATATAATCATACGGTACACTGCACTGGCATTTGTCAATTTGTCATATTGCTGTAGAGAGACATTAACAGTCTGTAACACTCTGACGGCTGTCTATGCTCTTGTTTTAGGAGCTGAACAAACGTGGACACAGAGAAACAGATAGGATGTCCCTGTGCCGTACGTATTGAGGAAAAGAACTTTTCTGGCTCTAAGGACCATGAATTCCAGGTGGGCTCAAAAAACTGCACACGCACATGCGCACACACACATTTCCATAGGACCACAAATTGTATGATTCACTATTGACCTCCTCTCATACTTCCAAGTTACACCCACACAAATATATCCACCCTCCTCCCTATATCAATTTTCTATAACTGAAACACAGTGAAGCAAGCACTGACAAGGGTTCTTGTCCTCCAGCCTCTTGCTCACTTCTCCCTGCCCTCAGGACAACTCCCCAACTCCCTCTGCATCTCTCAGATAAGATAGCAGGGCAGTGAGTGAGTGAACCCACTGAAAAGAGAAGAGGTAATCTCTAGCCACCACCAATCCTTGAAGTCCCTGGCAGCTGGCTGAAAGGGACACAAAGAGGCAGAGACCAGGTATGGCTGAATAAAGCTGCAACACAGAAATCAGCAGGCCATTTATATGATGCTCCTCAGTGTGGTATGTGTGCACCTGGGCCATGAAAACACCACGTTCTAGTGGGGCTCAGTTTCAGGATACACAGCAGCGCTAACCTCAAGAATTCACTCTCCAGACTAACAAAGCCTAGGAAGATCAGGAGAGCTTTGTCACAGTTCTGTATCCCCCTTCTCTGGTCACAAAGAGCACTTACTCTTAGGCTTCCAGCTCCCCAGATCACCTCTCTTGGAAAGAGATCTGCACATTTCTCCCTGAGGAGGGTTTCCAGCCTACATAGGCCTGCTTTAACTTATTAGAGGCTACAAACAGCATAATTTCCCACAGCTGTAAGTTACTGCAAAGTTTTCCTAAGCAGACACTTTTATTCTTAAGGTAAAAACCTTACAGAGAATACATTAAAAAAAAAAGAAAAGAAAAGAAAAGAAAAGAAAAGAAAAGAAAAGAACCTATACGCAGGCTAATAAATTTACCAAAGATCACCCTTACCTGCCAAAAAGGCTTTAGTAAGCATCTGTCCTTCAAACCCTACCAGGACCTGTCTAAAGTCAGAAGCTCATTACTGCCTTGGCTCAGAACAAGCACATCTATTGACCTATGAGTGACTCCTTTAGACAGTCTGGGCTTCTGATCTTGTCCTTCCTCACATAACAGGTGATTAACAAAGGTCCCCACCCCAAGGGGAAGCTTTTAAAGGCTAAGTACCTGCATCACTGAAGAAGAAAATCTGCATTAACTTCTCTGGAGATATCCTGGGGAAACCCACTTAACTTTGTATGTTCACATTGTTTCAAACTGTACTTTGAAGCTCCTAATAGCTCCCAAAGATATATCAGTCATGTCTCCTTATTAGAGAATAATGTTACATGCAAAAATAAACCAGGGATGTGAACCACTAGTCAACTATCCAATAAGCAAATGCTTATCGGATAGTCGACATGCTAGTTGACTAGTCATTTGCTGCTGCCCTCCTTCCCCCCCCCCCGCTATCTCTATCAGAAAGAGGTAACAAAGGGGTGGAGAGAGGAAGGGGGTCTCCACCCAGCACTGCCACTTTGAAATGCCACATGGAGCCTAGGGTCAGCAGGAGACTCTCCCACTGACCCTGGGCTCCCTGTGGCACTGTTGCTTTGAAACACCGCGTGGAGCCTGATGCCAGGCTCCCCTTTCAAAGTGGCAGCAGGGCATGAAAACCGGGGTCAGCTGGACCCTAGGCTCCATACAGTGCTGTCGCTTTGAAACACTGCGGGGAGCACGGGGCCAGCGGGGGATTGCTTGAGTCTTCCACTAGCCTCACGCTCCCCACAGTGCTTTCACCTTTGAAGTGTAGCAACAAGCCCTATGTTCCTATGCGTGTTCTTCTAAACTGGGCTGTCACCCAAGGAAACAGGGGGGGAGGTGGGGAGGGACAAGAATGTCCGTTTTAAGCTTATGTGAGAAAGCAAATCTACAGACCAAGGGTGCACTGAAATGACAGCCTGCATCTTCCAGCTAATTAAAGTTCAGTGTGGCAAGAGAGAGACACATAACATTTAATTTTTTCCAGCTCAAGTACAGATTCTGTATTTTTCTCACACTATCACAAAAGCTAAAATGCATTAGCAAGAATAATTTAGATGAGTCATCTCCTTCACAATGTTTCACCAGAATATCAAAAAGATGAGGGTAGGAGTCTGACTTTTTTTTTCAGATTATGATGGATGGACTCATATTCCATTAACAGTAGTTCTTAGAAAGGCATGGAATCTGACACACAACACAAAACACTTGGCCTGCACCGGTGCTGTAATTTCTGACTTTGATTAAAAGTCTCTTTAAAATGTAGATGACTCATTTGTTAGCATACAGCACTGCCATGAAATACACTTTTGGATAATCTCAGGTCTCTTGTTCCACAGGTCAGCAGACATACCCTGTTAATAGCACATGAGCCCTCCTGTTTGTAGTACTCCATAACATTTTAAATATAAATGTATAATAACCTAATATGAAGCAATGGATAAAAATGCCAGGCTCTCTGGACCTACTGGTATCCAGGGATGAAAGATAAACCAAGTCTCATCGCAAAAGTTTTTCTGAGGAAGTTGCATTTAAGACACTGATTATTAATAGACTGTTTTTCTTCCATAAATTCCATATGGGTCCTTCTAAATGCTTTAATAGAATGACATCTCCAAGATATTTTGGAGGACGGGTGAGGAATGAAAGAGATTTTTATTAATTTAACATACAATAAA